>NW_026606060.1:8322500-9651250 GCF_029834395.1 Sorex fumeus
AGGGAAATGTTTGCTCCAACATGTTAACTGTGCAAGAGAGAGAAAGAAAACACCATTTGGATTATTTAATTATTGTTTTTTTTTAACAAAGAAATAGAACACTCTAATCTTTAATGATTTTAATCTTTTAAAATTATAGTGTAGCAAATAATTGTTTTAATTTTATTCATTTCCACATAAATTTCTTAGTGTGCTAGTTTCTAAATTGACAAATAATTTTAAAGTTATGGAGCAAAGACTATTCTCACAATTTTTATCTTCTATGGTAATAATTTTTATGGTACTTTTTATATTCTTATACCAGCTGACACTTTCAGAACAAAGATACATTATACTGGCAAGAGGAGGCATTGCTTAAAGGAGAACCAAACTAAATACTAAAATATTGGGGGACAATAGTGTTTCCTAAAAGTTTCCTTTGAATTTAGTATTGAAGAAGAGATGTTTAAATCTGTTCTAAAGTTCTTAATCTTTCTGGGTTTCTTTTTTTTAAATTTTATATTAGCATATGTTCTGTAGGTGTGTTTGTGAGAGTCAAGAGAAGCATTTCTCATTTTCTCATAGCCTAATATGACTTCCAACTTTGTCCAAATTTAGGATGTTTATGGCTATATGCAGCTCTGACAATTTTCTTTTTGTGGAACATTGAAACTCTGTCCAGAATAGCTATGAATTACCTTTATTTTAGATTAAGTTCTCTCCATAAAAGAATACTCACTTAAAGTTGTTTCAATAAAAAAAAATAGAAACACACTTTTCTGCCATTTCAGTAAGTTTATCAAAAGTTTATGACATTTCATTCCTACTTTGACAAACTGGCAGGCTACCGAATGTAGCCTGCCCACACAGCAGAGTCTGGCAAACTCCCCGTGGCGTACCCAATATGCCAAATACCAGTAACAATGATGGGTCTCATTCTCCTAAAGAGCCTTGAATATAATCTCAGGGCCAGGATAAAGGAGACGTTACTGGGGCCTGCTCGAGGCAATCGGTGAATAACAGGATGATCTGTGATCTGTGATCTGTGATCAAAAGGAATCAAGACATTATTATGACCAAGCTACCATTTTTTTAATTGAATCACTGTGAGATAGAACATTACAAAATTGTTCATGATTGCATTTCAGTCATATGATGTTACAACACCCATCCCTCCTCCAGTGTAACTTACCAGCATTGTATCCCCAGTTTCCCTCCCACCCCCTCAAGTACCCTCCACCCCAGCCTGCCTCTATGGCAGGCACCTCTCTTCTTTCTCCCGTTTTTACTTTCTCTCTTTCATTTTAGGCATTATATAGGTGCTACAGATGCTGAAAGGTTATCATGACCATCCCTTTACCTGCTTTTAACACTTTGTTCTTGTCCAGAGCGATCATTTCCAACTAGGATTATCATAGTGGTCCCTCCTCTATCTTAACTACTTTCCATATTCCACACTAGTGACCAACTATTGATCGGTCCTCCTGGCCTGTTTTAGTTTTACACTGTTTCCTTTTTTAAAATAGAATGACTGCATTTATTTATGGGGCACCATTTTAACAGAATTATTGTACTTCCAGTGTCCACCAAAGACACCCCACCATTGATCTTATGTTATTTCTAGTCTGCCCCTTCTCTCCCTCTCTCACCCTTTCCCTGCCTGCTTGGTAATGTCAGAAACCAAGGGGCTGATTTCATTAGATCTGTTGATTCCTTTGCTCAGTCAAGCTAACATTTTTCTCAGAAATTCTAACTCTTAAGGTTTTGTTTTCATTTTGTTTATGCTATAGTAAAAATACTAATTTTTAATAGAAAACATAAGACATTTTGCACAACATATTTTATTTAATAGTTTAGTCTTTGACTTCCCCATAGACAGAATGAGATAAAATTAGAAAGTTCAGTATCTGATAATATGTTAGGGGGCTGAGTTATCTAAATAATTTCCTCAGTTGTGGACTTTATTTGGCTTATATCTGACCATATATTCAAGAAAATAAACAGGATTTTTTTTTTCAAAAAGGGAGGCAGAGTGTCAAGAATTTTATTTCATTTTGACTATTTAAGCTGTTGTTATTAGTTATAGAGATCCCTTATTCAGGGCATCTAAATGTGATAGGCAGTGCCTCGTTAGAGCAATAATGGCTGCTGAAAAATTAATAATGTTGGCTTCAAATAAAAAAGTAATCTCCAGTGAAGGTCACTAGATTCTTTCATTATTAAAACTGGCTAAACTAGCACACAGATCCTGAAAGTGTCTGATAAAGAGTGAGAATGTGAATTGATTTAGACTTCTAACCTAAAGCAATATTTTACATAATTTAGATTGTGTCAGAAGAAACATAGAGTTTTATCAAATATCAACTATTTGGCAAAGATAAGGGGAAACAAAAAACTTACTGCTTCTTTTGCCTTGCTCTTCCTTGTGCAATATTTTTTTGTTTTTATCTTCCTCTGACATTGTTGTATTAATTTTAATATCTTTTTCTCCCAAAAGTGATTTGTATAAATTGTCTTCATGAAAATACAGCAAAAACTACCCTGTAATTGTTTTTGAGAAGATGATTTTTAATTTGTGATGTGAAAGTCTTGGGAGCAAATGCAACTCTGATAAAGCCCCTGATTGTTCCTGTTATTTTATTCATCGTGATAACAGAATGGCTTTCTTTATTCATACAGTCATGCCAGTCAACATAGATTTAGAGACACTTCAAGTTGAAGGAGATGGTGTATCAATGGATAAATTGCTAAATATGCAGTGTTTCAAGATTTGAAATAATTTATGGCAATTTCTTTTGCTTTTTTAAAAAAGCATATTTTCCTAAGTAAATGAAATTTTACTTGTAAACTGAAAACGTAATAAAAGTGAAAGAAAGTTGTAATATGATAATTATCAATGGCTATAACTCATTGTAATGGTCATTTAACTTTTTAATTTCACAAAACTTTGGGAGAAAAAGAGCATACAAAGTCTAACAAGCAAATCAAGTGTCATTTCCTACAAACCTAATAGAACTTTTTAAACTTTGTGTTTACATTGAGGAAACTCTGGTTCAAAATACAAAGTTACCACACCACACCACACCTACCACCAAAGAGCGTGTTCCTCTGGCACAGTCCATTGAACTCTTTCAGCCCTGTTCTCTGTCCATCTTAGTGACTGCATTTCAGTGGTCGGAGTCAGAAGCATTGGCTTCATAAAAAACTGTCTTTTCAAAATCTACTCCAGATTCATGTCGTTATCATCTCCAATGAAGACGTTCCCTTTCCTCAGAAAAAAAAAAGTGGAATAATATTAGGTTATTCTCTTTTCACTTCACAGAGTAATAGAGACATCAGCACACCAATAGTATATCCACATCACTATGTTTAAATGAGTCCATAGCAATCAAGTGAATAGATGCAATTTTGTTCAAGGGTCAACTTGGGAAAAGTACCTTTATATCAGTTACTACTTATGTAGGATATCTAATTTTGTGAGATGTTTATGTGGTTTCTTAGTTTTATATTGTAACAATTCCTTTTTGTACATTTCATTATACCAAAAAAATTTTTGAAGGTTCATAATCATTTACTTAGTGTAAATATTTGAAAGTAGCTTCATGTGATTAAAGGGTATGGAAAATTGACAAAATATACTAATTTTGTCATTTAGTGATGTACTAATTTACATGCCTACCTATAGAAATTATAGTCTCAATACCTCCAAATATTTGCCTCAGAATCATGTACTTTTACTTTAGTGATTGCTAGGCAAAAGTATAGTATGCTGATTTAGTTTGCAATTGGATGAACTGCTTTCAAGAGTGAATATTTTCTCATTTATTTCATGGACTTCTTTTCATACTTCTTTTTTTGGTTTATTTTGCTTTATTTTGCACGTGCTTTCTTGTAACTTTTTGGCATTTATCTGCCAAAGAAAAGCAGCTTAGTAAAAAGAGACTTGAAAGAGCAAATTAATAGATATATTAAGTAGTTCTAAAAAAATATTAGAGTAATGTGTTTGCATACACAAAGCTGGGGTCCATTGAGGGATGTTGTAAGGTTGAAAAGATATTACTGGGGTCTGAAGAGATTTTATACTAGGGAGGGAGCTTGTCTTGCATGTGTCCAACAAGTGTTCAATCCCCAGCACTCTATATAGTTCCCTGAGCCCATCAAGAGTGTCCCCTAAGCTCGGAGCCAGGAGTAAGTCCAGAGCACTGCTGAGTGTGGCCCCCAAACCGACAAAAAAAGGAAAGAAAAATAAAGATATTACTGGGTCAGGGTCACTTTGTGTGTGTGTGTGTGTGTGTGTGTGTGTGTGTGTGTGTGTGTGTGTGTAGGTTATAAAAGTCAGTTCTGAACATCAGAATTCTTAGAAATGGAAAATATATCAATATTAAAAAGTAGCCAAAATTTTAGTCCAACTGTAAGATGGAGGAAAAGACATGTTTAACAAAATTTTCTTGACTTTTTTTTTTTGCCCATGAAATGCTTCACATATGTTAACTCTTTTAATAGTGATGATCTGTTCAGGATGGAAGATGTGTGCTAAAAGTAGATAAAGGACCAAATATGATAGTCTCCAGTATCTGTATTGCAAACCATAATGCCCCAAAGTAGAGAGTACTGGGGAAATTGTCTGCCAAAGAGACAGGGGGAGGGGTGGAGTGGGGGGATGGATGCTGGAGACATTGGTGGTAGAAGGTATGCACTGATGGAGACATTAGTGAAAAAATGTTCACTGGTGGAGGAATGGGTGTTCAAATCATTGTATGATGAAACTTAAACAAGAAAGCTTTGTAACTGTATCTCATAGTGATTCAATAAAAAATTTAAAAATAGTGATGATCTCCTGGAAGAAATAATATTAACAAAGATGCATTTACTCTAAGGAAATAATCAATCCATATATGCATGCATAAATAATTAAGGGGTACTGAGGTTTATCATATAATTTTGAGTAAAATATACAAAGAAACAGTAAACACATTTATGTTTAAGCAAGATCTAACAGAATCCTTGTATTATATAGTGAAATTAGATGGTATGTGGATATTGTACATGGCACTGAAATATTTAATGACCCTTCTTCATTGCTTTATTCATGCCATTCTTTACAATGACTTTAAAAAGTAAGTATATAAATTAACTCTATTATATAGGCGACATAACAGGTTTAGAGAACCTCATTTGTTCATGTAGCAAGGATTCAAGGAGAGGTCTGTTTGCCTCAAGTATGCTTGTTCTAACTACTATGACCATTTTAGATTTAAAGTTACTTAGATGGCTACCTGGATGCACCGTTATAGAAATATTTAGAATTCTCCAATATAGAAAGTTTTCCCCCTATCTATATTTCGTCCATCCTTCCCTTAATCCCTCCTTCTTCTTATTTGTTTCATTCTCTTTCTTTCTCCTTTCCTCCCTCCCTCCTTCCCTCCCTCCCTCCCTCCCTCCCTCCTTCCTTCCTTCCTTCCTTCCTTCCTTCCTTCCTTCCTTCCTTCCTTTCATCTTCCTTCCTTCCTTTCTTCCTTCTACTTAGAATTTAGGTAAAAAGATGAGCAAAATAGAGTTTGAGGATAATAATAATATAGATGTTTTGGAAATAAATAGATTCAGAAGAAGGCAGTCTATGCACAGTTGAAATTGAATAAAATTAGTTTCTCATAGAGGAAGTCCTGGAAGATCAATAGCCGAACCCTCCTTGAGCACAGATGAAGCACAGTGCTAATCCAATCCTGACCACTGCTAGATTATGGGAAGATGGTGCCTCAATCAAGAGAAGCTTTAGCAAAGCGATGTTTTATGAGCTGGTTTTGAGGTCTGAATAGTACTTTACTGATACTTGGTCTAGACTGAACAATATTTGTGAGGCATAATTTTCCTCCATGAGTATGGCAATATGAGAGAAATGTCCAGGAAGATGCTTTTCAAATTATGTATTGTAGATCATGTGCTTCAGTGTTGGGGACACCCCAGAATTGAAATAAATGAGAATTTTCTCACTGGGATCTGGCAACCTGCTTTAATAAGCACATTAGATAATTCTTTCCCCTCTCTCCACCTCACTCTTGTTTTAGAATAACACCAGCAATGCTCAGGGGTTGCTCTTGGCTCAGGAATTACTCCTGGTATTGCTTGGGAAACTGGGGATTAAAGTTGGGTCATGTGCAAGACAAACGCTCTACCTGCTGTACTACTGTTTTGGTCCAGTAGGGAATTCTTATATTAAAAAATATTTGAGCCAACTCAAAAAGAAAAAGACAAGTTCTGGCCAACTTTACTCAAGTGTGTAATGTAAAAATTTGTTATCAACAAAAGATAAAATAAACCAATTAGAAAAAGAAATCCCAGCAGACAATGACAACAGAACTAAGATTACCTGAAGGAAAGAGATTGGGGGTGAGAGAAAGAGTGGAACAGGGTGTATAAAAAGGTGATGAACTTTACAAGTAGTTTTATTTTAAGTTGTTTTATTTTAAAAGTTGTTATTTAAAAAATAACATTTTTCTCTTTTTTAACTTATTTTTTTATTTAAACATCATGGTTTATAAAGTTTTCATGATACAGTTATTTCAGGCATTCAATGTACCAACACCAGTGCTACAACCGAAGCGACCTTCCATTGTCCCATCGTCCCAACCACCTTGTAAACCTACCTCCTTAGTTGGCACAAGAGAGTTTATTTTTATTGCTTGTTACAACTCAATGTCTGTGGAATTATCAAAAATACTTCAGTAAAAAGAAAACTTGTGAAAATTGCTATATCTCACCATGGGGTTGTTAAGTCCTTGTCTGAGGATTTACATTTTTTAAAGTTTGAATTAACTAAAATTTTAGGAACTTTTGCAATTATTCAGTCAACTAATTATGACTCAAGAAGAGTAAGAAACTGCAAGAAGTTTTTCCACCCACATATGCATTTGGTTTTGGCTTAATATATCTGTGTATGTGTGTAGAGAGCATGGTGTTCAGCAATAGAGGATACACAGCGAGCTTCTTGTGTGTATTTATTATTCAAGTGTGCTTATGCATATGCAAGTGTATGGGCCATTTTCTGTTGAATTTTAAAAATAATAATAACAAAATGCTCACTATGCTTTTGGAAGATAAAATAATCAGGGGAATCTATAAAACAGAGACACAGATTCTTTAAAAACACCCAAAACTTTTTCCCCCCTACTACTTTATTCTATGTGTTAAAATATGTCCAGAATAAAGAACATAAATGGTTGTTTATCATTAAAGAGAAAGTACATCTAATTATATCATCTTCTGGTACTTTTCTTCTTCTAGAACTCATTCCAAACTTGGAGTCAAAAAACAGTGACCAAAATACAGAAAGAGTCCACAGAATGGGAAAGAATATTTATCCAAAACCCATCTGATAAGGGATTACTATCCAGGATATACAAGACACTAGTAGAATTGTACAAGAAAAAAACCTCCAACCCCATCACAAAATGGGGAGAAGAAATGAACAGAAGTTTCCTCAAAAAAGAAATATAAATGGCTGAAAGGCACATGGAAAAATGCTCCACATAGCTAGCCATCAGGGAGATGCAAATCAAAACAACAATGAGATATCATCTCACACTACAGCGACTGGCACACATACAAAAGAACAAAAGCAACCAGTGCTGGCATGGATGTGGTGGAAAAAGGGACACTTTTTCACTGTTGGTGGGAATGCCCACTAGTCCAACCTTTTTGGAAAATAATATGGACAGTCCTTCAAAAACTAGAAATTAAGCTTCCATATGACCCCACAAAACCACTTCTGGGAATATATCCCGAGGATGCAAAAAATCACAGTAGAAATGACATCTGTACCTATATGTTCATTGAAGCACTGTTCACAATAGCCAAGATCTGGAAACAACCCAAGTGTCCTAGAACAGATGACTGGTTAAAGAAACTTTGGTAAATCAACATAATGGAATACTATGCAGCTGTCAGGAGAGATGAAGTCATGAACTTTGCTTATAAATGGATAGACATGGAGAGTATCATGCTAAGTGAAATGAGTCAGAAAGAGAGGCAGACATAGAAGGACTGCACTCATTTGTGGAGTATAAAACAACATAACATGAGGCTGACACCTAAGAACAGTAATACATGGGACAGATAGATTGCTCCATAGCTGGTAGCTGGAAGTCTGCCTCATAAGCAAAGGGGAGAAGGCAGCTGGAATAGAGAAGGGATCACTAAAAAAATGATGGCTGGAGAAATCGGTTGGGATGGGAGATGTTTACAAAAAGTAGATAAAGTACCAAACATAATAACCTCTCAGGGTCTGTATTGCAAACCATAGTGCCCCAAAGTAGAGAGAGAGTATGGGGAATCATGTCTGCCATGGAGGCAGGGGGAGGGTGGGAAACGGGGGGGGGTTATACCCGGGATATTGGTGGTGAAGAATGTGCACTGGTGGAGGGATAGGTGTTTGATCATTGTGTGATAGTAACTCAAACCTGAAAACTTGTAACTATATCACAGTGATTTCACAAAATTGAAAAAAAAAAAGAAAAAAGATAAATGATAAATTTCTTGTTATTTTTGTTGGAAGTTCAGAAGTTTGTATTTGGGGTCTACGGGCAAAAAAAGAAGCGATTTCATTTGCATTTTGTATTTTACATGCTCAGGAAAAAATTGCAGAGGAGGAAGTTTGTACAAGGGCAATTTCAATTGACTAACAAGATTTGGATATTTAGAGTCATAGAGGCCTAGTGACTACCTGCCAGTAGAAAAAGTAGCACAGATCTAAATGTGGCCCACAGAACAGGAAATTGTATTTACCCAATACCCATCAAATAAGGGATTAATGTACAGGACATACAAGACACTGGAAGAAATTTACAAGAAAAAAGAACTCCAACTCAATCAAAATATAGGGAGAAGAAATAAACACAAACTTCTCATAAAAGAAATACAAATGTACAAAAGGCATATGAAAAAATTCTCTACATCACTAATCATCAAGAAGCTTCAAATCAATACAACAATGAGATATCATCTTACACCACAGAAACTGGCATAAATCAGAAAGAACAAGAACAACCAGTGCTGGCATGGATGTGGGGGAAAAAGGGACTCTAATTCATTGTTGGTGGGAATGCCAACTGTTCAGCCTTCTTGGAAAACAACATGGACTTCCTCAAAAAACTAGAAATTGAGCTTCCATCTGACCCAAGAATACAGCTTCTGGGAGGATATTCTGGGGATCCAGAAAAGCACAGTTGAAATAACATCTGCACCTGTATGTTCATTGCAACACTGTTCACAATAACCAAAATCTGGAAACAACCTGAGTGCCCAAGAACAGATGATTGTTTAAAAAAACTTTGGTACATCTACACAATGTAATACTATGCAGCTGTTAGAAAGGATGAAGTCATGAAATTTGTGGATGGACATGGAGAGTATCATGTTAAGTGAAAAGAGTCAAAAAGAGCAGGAGAGACATCGAATGACTGCATTCACTTATCGAACGTGAAATAACATAATATGAGACACCCAAAGACATTAGAGACAAGGGCCTGGAAAATTGCTCAACAGTTTAGAAGCCTGACTCATGTGCTGGGGGAGAAGGCAGTTGGAATGGACAAGGGACCACTAAGTCAATGATGGCTGGAGGGATCACTAGGGATGGGAGAGGTGTGCTAAAAGTAGCTTATGGCACAAACATGATGGCCTCTCTATATCAGTATTGCAAACCATAATGCCCAAAAGTAGAAAGAGAGTAAGAATGAAGGCTCCTGCCATAGAGACAGGGGGTGAAATGGGAATGGGGATGCTGGAAGGGATACAGGGGACACTGGTGATGGAAAATGTACACTGGTGAGGGATGGGTGTTTAATCATTGTATGATTGAAATTTAATCATGAAAGCTTTGTAACTGTATCTCACAATGATTCAACAAAAAATAAAAAATAAAGAAATGAATTTCATAATGTCCCTTTATCTTCCTATATGATTGATAAAGGATTGATTCTAATTGTTTAAAGCTCAAGTCTTCAGAAGACAAAAGCTTATACAATATTAAAACCTTTTCAGTTTCTCCCGGTGGATGATTTCACAACAAAATAGACCACATCATATTCAATCGACAGTTTTGCCTGACCGATGTCGCTGTTGTCCCAAAATTTTGAACAGGGTCGGACCACCGTCTCCTTCGTGCAAAATTCTACTTCACAGAGCAGGGAGAAAGGGCTGAAAAGTTCAAAAAGAGAACTCCCAGAACGACCACCAACTGGGAACTCTTTGGCACTATTGCGGCAACATGGGAAGATGCCATTGTTGACAACATTGACGAGGAATACGATCGACTGGTTCAGCACCTCCATGAATGTGCGAGGAATGCCAAGAGAGAGATAGCCACAAAAAATCGCCTATCTTCGAAAACTCTTGAGCTAATTCGCCAGCGTGGTTTGGCGCATGCCTCAGGCAACCAAAAGCTAATGTCCGAGCTCGCAAAGCAGTGCAGAGATGCGATCAAGGAAGACCTCAAAGAGAGAAGAGCAGAAGTACTGGTAGATGCGGCAGAAGTTGGGAAAAGTATTCGTAAGGCCTGCCTGTCCTTCGCCAACTACAAGACCAAGATGACTGCCCTCCGACGTCCTGATGGATCCATCACAACCTCCAGAATGGCAATGGAGAAGATTATCCATGACTTCTACTCAAATCTCTTTGATAGCCATGTCCACTTGCCGACATACCAAATTCCACAGGATGGATATGTCGTTCCCAACGTTCTCCCTTCTGAAATCCGACACGTCATTTCGTCGGTAAAGAAACAAACAGCACCTGGCCCAGACAAGGTCAGACCTGAACACCTGAAGAACCTGCCGTGAGTACTCATCAATACACTGACTCGGCTCTTCACTCGCTACCTGTCTGAATGTAAGGTTCCATCCCAATGGAAAACCAGCAGGACCGTACTACTGTTCAAGAAGGGAGACATCCATGACATTGGCAACTATCGCCCGATCTGCCTATTGTCTGTCATCTACAAGTTGTTCACTTGAGTCATCCTAAATAGGATTGGGAGAACACTAGATGAAGGACAACCATGCGAGCAAGCCGGGTTCCGCAAAGGATTCAGCATCATCGACCATATCCACACAATAACCAAGCTCATTGAGGTTTCTTGGGAGTTCAAGATGCCGCTCTGTTTAACATTCATTGATTTAAAGAAGGCCTTTGATTCTGTTGAGACAGAAGCAATCATTGAAGCCCTAGCCAATCAGGACATTCAAGCCCAATACATTAGGATCCTCCATGAGCTGTATTGTGGATTCACTACCAGGGTCTCACCATTCTACAAAGAAGTGATCGTTGATGTCAAGAGAGGGGTGTGGCAGGGTGATACCATTTCACCGAAACTCTTCAGTGCCACCCTTGAGAACATCATGCGATGACTGGAATGGGAAGGAATGGGAGTGAAGATAGATGGTCGGCAACTACACCACCTCCGCTTTGCTGATGACATTGTTTTAATAACACCAAATATCAGCCAAGCAGCACAAATGCTGGCCGACTTTGACCGTGAGTGTGGAAAGGCAGGACTACAGCTGAATCTTACGAAGACAATGTTCATGAGAAACAGCCTCATTCCTGATGCCCCATTCGCTCTCAACGGAACGACCATCTCCGAATGCAACAGCTATGTGTACCTAGGTCGAGAAGTCAACATGACAAATGACCTAGCACCCGAGCTGCGCAGGAGGAAGAGAGCGGCTTGGAACGCCTTCAAGAACGTCGAAGAAATAGCTAAGAGGACGAAGAACCTCCGGCTCCAGGCACATCTCTTTGATTCCACTGTTCTTCCTGCATTAACATATGCCTCAGAGACCTGGGCCCTACGCAAACAAGATGAGAACGCTATTCAGGTCTCCCAAAGAAGAATAGAAAGAGCTATGCTTGGAATATCACGTTTCACTCAAATGAGCGAAAAAATCTGGAGTTCTGACATCCATCGACGATCAAGAATCAGGGATGCTGTCTCGTTTGCCAAGGTGTCAAAAATCAGATGGGCTGGTCACGTAATGAGATTTAAAGACGACCGCTGGACTAGAGCTGTTACTGACTGGATTCCACGGGATGTCAAAAGACCGCGTGGCCGCCCACCTACCAGATGGTCAGACTTCTTCGTGAAGATCATGAACAATCGGTTTGAGGCTCTTTATGTTCCCAGAGCGAACAGATGCCATTGGGCTACACTAGCACGCGACAGGGACAAATGGAGACATTACTGGCGCCCGCTCGAGCAAATCGACGACTGACGGGAAGTTAAGTGATTAAGTGATTTTCAGTTTTAATTATTGTAGTTTATGTAATAGGTTTACAAGAGTGTCAAAGTTTATGGCTCTGATGTGCACAGTTACTGTCTCACTGCTACCAAAGAGACCAGAACTTTCTACCACTGTCATGTGACTCCTGGGCTGCCTTTTCATTTACCTCACTCTTAACTCCAATGATTGATTATCTAAGTTTAGTAACACAGCCCAAATGTCAGCACTTGAGACTGCCTGTTCCCTTCTTTCATTTTCTCTATGCCACAGATGAATTTGCTCTTCTGTTTGTCCTCCCTCTGACTTTGCTTACCATGACACCTTCCAGTTCAATCCAAGTTGCAGAAAATCGCAACATTCATCTTTCCGCTGTTGAGCAGCATTCCATTTTGTAGATATGCCACAGCTTCTTTATCCATTCACCTGTTGTTGGACTTTGGGTTGTTTACAGGTAGACCCTGCTTCTTGTGGCCAGCAATGCACATAGGTGTGCATATATCTTTTTGAATTAATGGTTTTGTGTTCTGGAGGCAGATGCCAAGAAGTGGAATTGATGGGTTATATGGAAGCTCGGCTTTTAGAATCTTGAGGAGTCTTTATACTGTTTGCATAGAAGCTGAACCAGAGAAATCTCCAGTGGTGAAATAGGGCTTCTTTTCTCCCACACCTCTGTTAAGCCTGGTTGTCAGTTTTTTGATATATCCTTTTCCCACTGATGTTAGATGATAGTTTCATTGATATTTTTATTTGCATTTCTCTGATAGTAAGTGTTGGTGAACATCTTTTTCATATGCCTACTGGAAGGTTGTCTGACCATCCATGTATTTTCTTTGCTGCAGTATCTGTTCATCTCCTCTCCCAATTTTTTATGAGATTAGTGGCTTTGTGTTGTTGAGTTTTATGAGCACCTTGGATATTAGTTCTTTATTTGATGTGTTATGTAAAAACATCTCTCATTTGGTAGAGTGCCTATTTATTTTAACATAAGTTTCCTTTGCTGTATAACTAACCCCTTTTAAATTTGATATAGTTCCATTTATTTTTATTTTTATTATTGTTATGCAATATTTTTAGCTTAGAGTAGTAGCATTTTTTACTTTAATGAATTTACTTAAATTTGAATTTCCATTAAGTACAAGATTTTAAGTGAGCAATTTGTAGAAGGGTTTTTGTATTTAATTTTCAGTTCACAAAATTTCCACTTAGAGTTAAATATTTATCCTTAAGCTGGGTATACAGAATCTGTTGAATTAAGGCTTGCTGTTTAGGAGGGGGAGGAATTAAATTAGGTAAAATTACTCAATTTGTTCCACCTGTAAAGTGCACTGATTTACTTAATCTTACTCTGTCAATTTTAAAAAGCATGATTGTAATTGCAAATTCTAAAACATCAGTGGTCCAAATGATGATATTGTCTCAAAACAGGAAAGAAGAGAAAACCCAAGACATTTAGGAAAATAAAAGTGTATTTGTTATTCTTGCCTCATTTTGATTTCTTCAGAGATACAGAAAATCTTGTACAGATCAAAGGAAATTAAAAGGACATAAACCTGCTGAAAATGCCAGAGAATCAAAAAGTTCAGAAAGAAAAACAATTAAAATTTCACAAAATGGGAAAAATTACATTAGACCCCCAATACCAATTAAAAAGATCCAAAGAGAAGCAAGAAACCTGTGGAGATTTCACTCCAGTTTAATGAGATCCATATGAGAACTTTATTATGCCAGCCCTACCGGGGACATACATGTTTAACAACAGTTCTTAGGGATGTCGTTCTGAACACTTGGGGGAATTGAAATTACTATTTCATGTGATATAGCAGCACATAGATATTTGTGTAATGCTGGGTAAATCCATGTATTTTGGGCTGACTTCTTTGTCGGGTTTCTCAGTCACATTTTCAACATGCACTATACAAGAAGAGTCTCTGTTTCTGATGCTTTAATGGAGGGGAAAGTAAGGTCTCCTAACACAAAGATTCCTGATTAAACCTAGAAAGTTTATTGAAGTTTTTATGTTTTTTGAGAAGACTTTTGTTCAAAACCTGTTTAGACTAGTGGATTAGGAATTCAACGAGAACTCAAAATATTAAAAGAAGTATTGGTTTGTTTCAATTTTTTTGCCAAAATAATAAAGAAACAGATGTTGATCTATATGGTATTTATGGAATTTTCTATGAGAATTAAGAATCAATGCTTATGAAGTCAGCTAGATATACATATGACAAATATTGAGCATATGCTGTGCTATTATTTTTCAAATATATAAAATACAAGTACATTGATTTTCATATGTAACACAGGATCCAGTCATGATGAATAGGATTGTTTCATTGTATAAAGTTCAAAAAAGTGATTCACAATATAAAATTTTGGTGCCTAACAAGATCATAATTAGGGCAACTGAAGCAGCTTTGAGATATTCTGATTTTTAATAATTTCTGGAGAAAAGCTCTCAGAATAGCATTACTTTGTTTCTTGGCTATAACTTGTTTCAGTAAAAATAGTCTTATCTCTTTCCCCCCCACTTTTAAAAAAATTACAGTTGAGATAATATGGTTGTAGTAATATCTATGTTTATGCTTTTTATGTACAAAATTTCTACACCTCCAACCACTAACATACCAAAGTTTCCATATTACTGTTCCCAGTTGCTTCTAAGTTGACTGGAAAGAACTTTGTTTTTGGTAGTTAAAATCTCAGTTCCTCTGTATATATTGTCTGAGTAACCTTATTCAAATTACTTAGATTCTACCTCAATGGAAAAAACAACAACAACCACAAAACAGCTATGAAATGTAAGCTTTGCTGAGCATGAATTGGACAAGTTTTGGCTGATTCCAGACACACAAGAGTGTACATAACTGAGGTCCTCTGATTCTCAGACAACTTTCATACAGCAGAGGTAGTATTTGTGGTGCTGTGGGTAGGATTGAGGGCATATGGTTTCAGATACGGAGCTCAGATCTTCATATATGTTAGGAATGTGCTCTACCAGTGGACTTATCTCCTGGGTTTCCAGTTTTTGTTCTTTGGGTATAACTAAATACTTAAGGTATTTAGGTTAGAACAGGAAAAAAATGGCTTTTCAACTTTCACAACAATAAAACTAATTCTAAGGTGATGCTCAGGTTTTGGAGTATACTTTCTCTCATAATCTTCTTGTCAAATGCATTTTAAAAACCAACCTTAATTAACTTTATGAATTTTAGAATCCCTTAAAATAAATTTTTAGTAGTTAGATTTTGGATCTTACCTAGTTCTTAGTTTTCAAAGTCTATTTCTCATTCATGAATAATAGATGACCAAATCTGAGATTAATAAAATATATTTTCCTTTTGCCCAAAATATGTTGAATGATACCTCAATTATTTTGTTTTAGGAAAGAAAGCAATGAATGATTTACTTCAGTTTCCTGATATAGTAGGCCTCTGCTACTTCTGATAAGTTTTGAAAAGATGAATTTCAGACAGAGCTCTAGACCAAAGGACAACTTTTTCTCTGTAGCACTGTAGCACTGTCCTCTTGTTGTTCATTTATTTGATAGAGTGGGCACCAGTAACATCTCCATTGTGAGACTTGTTACTGTTTTTGGCATATCATATCAAATATGCTATGGGGAGCTTGCCAGGATCTGCTGTGTAAGAAGATACTCTCGGTATCTTGCCGGGCTCTCCGAGAGGGGCAGAGGAATTGAACCCGGGTCAGCTGCGTGCAAGGCAAGCGCCCTATCCACTGTGCTATCGCTCCAGCCCAACTTTCTCTCTATCCTTTGTTAAATTAAATACACTATAAGAGTAAATTAGTTCTAATATTTTTATAACCTATACTTATAGGCTAAGCCTAAACCTAAGCAGGTAATATTGCAAGATTAATAAATTAAAACCTAAGGATAACTAGGAAGAAACGGTTAAGCAGCTTTTCCAAATAAAGCGACAGCTTAATCTGTAGCATATTAAATTGATTAGAATTTTTGTGATTTTTTGGGGGGGAATAATTTTTTCCCCACATTATAAGTTATGGCTTTATTTTATTCATTTATTTTTTAAGCCAAGATTTTAAGTATCACCTATGCATTAATGACCACAAAGATCTAACTAGACATTTCACCTTTTTCAAGAATTTTTGAAAGTGGCTTCTCCTTTTAGTTTGGGTTAATTTGGATAGATAAAAATATTTTAAAACTCATTTAATTAGTCATACATAAAATGAATTTTATGTCACTATGATTTGGAAATGAACATCAGGCCTGACAACTGCCATCTGTAGAACTTTTAATTAATTTTTTTAAAAAGATACTTCATCGACATTACATAAATGTTACCATCTCATCCACAGATAAGCAAGAACTGCCCAATCAATCTGTGCATGAAATAATTGTAAAGGTTAATTTTTCTTTGTATTAAGTGGAAAGAAGAAACAGAAATTGTTAATACTTTATTTTGCATTCCAAAGGATTGATTGACAAGAGCAAAGCCAGTATTCTTTTCCTGTGAAAGAACAGGTAGCACTGTGGCACTGTAGCACTGTCCTCCCATTGTTCATTGATTTGCTGGAGCGGGCACCAGTAACATCTCCATTCTGAGACTTGTTATTACTGTTTGGCATATGGAATACACCACGGGGAGCTTGCCAGGCTCTGCCGTGTGGGCAGGATACTCTTGGTTGCTTGTCGGGCTCTCTGAAAGGGATGAAGGAATCGAACCGGGTCGGCCATGTGCAAGGAAAATTCCCTGCCCATTGTGCTACCACCACCAGGTAGTAACTATTTTCAGCTTTGTGAAGTATAGAGATTGTTGTTGCACTTACTCCATATGGCCACTGTTGTGTGAAAGCAACCATGGACAATATGTAAACAAATGGATGTGATTATTTACCAATAAAATTTCCCGAAAATTTATATCTGGTCTGATTGGAAATGGAGACCAAAGTCTGTCAGCCCAGGAACAAGAGAATTGTAAGTTTGCTTAACACTCAGGGTAATTGCCTTAACAATAAAGAAATAAGGCATCCCATGCTTAAGAGGAAATAACTCAGGAACAAATTTCTTTCAAGTGGAAGTCTTTTTTTTTTTTAATTAAATTTTTTTACTAGTGAATTACCGTGAGGGACAGTTATAGACTTATAAACTTTTTTGCTTGCATTTCAGTCATACAATGGTCGAGTACCCATCCCTCAACCAGTGCCCATTTTTCAAGCGGAAGTCTTAGGACTAGAGAGAGTACAGAGTTAAGATGCATGCTCTGCATTGGAGGTCCGGGTTTGACCCCTGTACTGCCGATGTTTCCCCTAACAGCATCACACGTGATTCCTGAATACAGAGCCAGACACTGCCCCAGAGCACCAGTGGGTATGAGGCCTTCTCCTTCCCTCCCTGCAGAAGCTGAAAATTTAGTTTAATTCCAAGCCTTTTATAAATCACATTGCACTCTAGAATACATACACATACACTGCACGGACTGTTGTTAAGTTTTAAAAATAAATCAGGGGGCTGGAGTGATAGCACAGCCGGTAGGTATTTGCCTTGCACGCGGCCGACCCGGGTTCAATTCCCAGCATCCAATATGGTCCCCTGAGCACTGCCAGAAGGAGTAATTCCTAATGAGGAACCAGGAGGAACCCCTGTGCATCGTCGAGTGTGACCCAAAAAAGCAAGCAAACAAACAAACAAACAAAACCCCAAAAACAAATAAAAATAAATCAGAAGATACAAAGGGAAATTCATTTCTGCTCTGAGTGGTGTAGTTGTAACTCTAAGGAATGAGGATTAAAAGGATTTTCCCAAGGTGTAGTTTATTTTATTTTTTAAAATTTAATTAATTGATAAGTTAATTAAGTTTTTGCTTTTTGTATCACACCAGGCGGTGCACAGGGGTTACTCCTCGCTTTGCACTCAGGAATTACTCCTGGCGGTGCTCCGGAACCATATGGGTTGCTGGGAATGAACCCAGGTTGGCCACGTGCAAGGCAAACACTCTACCTCCTGTACTTCCGCTCCAGCCTCCCAAGGTGTATTTTATTCTTTGCATCTACAAAAAAACTAAGCACATTTTTAGACTTTGAATGAAAACAGACAGAATGAATGAGATTAACTGAAGTAACAAGTTGCAATTAACATGAATGAAAAAATCTGTTTTCACATGATGGTTTATAAGGGGCTCCTTGTTCTAATAATACAACAGTAAGCAGAGATGATAGCAAATATTTAATTAGTGGTCATTATAATTATGGCATGATGGTTGTAAGGCTTGCTAATAAAATATCAAGAGAAATAAAAGATTTTTGATGTACAAGGCAGAGGTTACCAGTGATGTAGTCTTTCATATTAATTCAGCTTTGCACTGGAGTTCGGCAAGCATGATAAATAACAAGCCCACATAACCTTCTCACTTTGGACATTGGGATCAATGGACAGTTTTATATAAATTTTTTGTTATAAACTCGAAGAGAAGCTTCTTGATATGACATTTCAGTTCTTTCACAAGAATGAATTTATCAGATAACTAAAATTGACCCTATTAAGCAAAGTGAGGTAAATTCACATTATTGTATATTGCTTGCCAGGCATGGTGTCATGAATGATGATTTATTGAGTCCTTAAATAGCTGAAAAAACTAAGTATTTAATGTGGAAACTTAAAATTTTATAGAGAGGAGACTGGAGTTCTGAGAGATTAGAAAATTGTCAAAGACCAGGGGTGTGTGTGGGGGACAGGGTAAAATCCTCACCCATATCTGAGACTTTCTCATTTTCTGATGCAATCCTTTAATTTTTATAATTTTGCATGGCCTTATGCAATCCTCTACTTTTTATAATTTTGCATGGCTCTATTAATAAGTATTTACATAAACTCTCTTAAACAAAGAGTATTAAATCTTCTTCAAGCTGTTCTTGATAACCCGGAGTTGTTATATGAATCATAGTCCCTTAGGGACTCTTGAAGAACGAAGGACATTTGTCCTGGAGTTCCATCTGTACTGTTTTTTTGAGCTTATGTGTCTATTTTCGATCAGCTTTTGCTTTTTGCGTTCATCAACAAGCTTTGAGCTGTCACTTCTCATTCTCTCTGATTGTCTCAAGCTAGCAACTGCTACCCGTTTTCAATTTTCAGTTTAATGTCCTGATGATTACAAAACCAAATCACCTCACCTATTAGAATGGTGGTTAAAAGCAAGGTCTTAGGGATCCAAGTAAAGGTCTGAGAAATGCAGCAATTATTTCAGCTAGCCACAACCATCTTTATTTTCTATCAATTTTCTTAACTTTGTTCTATTTTACTGAGATCCCTGAAAATTAAGACTTCATTTTTTATCTGAAGTATTGTAGAAAAAATTTGATCTACACTATTTGCTTAATATTTTCTTTTATTACAGGTTGCCAATTTTTTTAAAAAAAAACTCCCTTGTCCATCTATTCTCGTGTACAAATATTAGTAATTGAATAAAAAACTTTCCTCAATGCAATGAGGAAAACAGAAAATTTCAAGTTGTATAAATGTTGTCTATAAAGATGGTAAGAGGAGTTTTAACTTGAGAATATTTGATCTTGATTTCTCTGCTTCTATTTATTGCAAAGTAGAATGTAAAAGGTAATACACCCTTAGAGACTTAAATTAAAGAGGATGGGCTGTGACATAGTCCAGCAGGTAAGATACTTGACTTGCATATGACTAACTGCACTTGGGTCCCCAATATACCTTATAATTGCCCTGTGCACCACCAGAATTGTCCCCTGAGCACAATGCCAGGAGTAATCAATGAACAAAGCCTAGTATGATTACCAACCCCTGCCTGCCAAATAGAATGTTACTATGTGAATTTAAATAAAATTACTTGAGAGAGTATATACCACATTATAAAATTTTAGCAAATCATGTTGAATAGCATTGAATATAATTTGGCAAAGTATTAGAACTTTGATTTAAAGCAAGGACTTTCATAGTAGTGAAGGCATATCTGTTTATTGCAAGACAGATAATTATGCAGAGAACCAAGATGTTTTGTATTTGGTCAACAGCAGGATGTGATTGTTATTGATTTGGATATCTTATATCTAATGCCCCACCTCCCCCTACTCCAGTCTATAGATCTTGTGGTACTTCAGGATTATGAAAGTTTGTTTTCTTTCTTTATCTCCAGATTTCAGCACAGGGCTCCCTACATAGTTGGTACACAATAGGTAGTTTTGAATGAATGGATAAATGGATGCATAGGAAGATGGTTACAATTCTTTGTAATCAGAAGATAAATCTCTTCTCTTATTTAGCTAGCCCTTCTGTGCGACAAGAATGGTGAATTCCAACATGTTTTAACAAGGATATTGAGGGTCACCTTAGTGCACTCAAATTCACTTCAGAAGTCATGGTGGTATCTGTTTTCTTTGCTGATATTTGAAACTTTCTTTTATTTCTCCCAAAGCATAACTTTGAAATAAAAAATGAAGTAAAATACTTATAAAGTATTCCATAGATTGGGACTTGTGAGTCTGCGTGTAGATATAGAACTGCCTAGTTTCAGCCCCTGAAATATAACCGCATGCAATAAAAATCCAATAGAACTGCCCCGAAGGCTAGTGTTAGTTTTGTACCTCAACCCAAGAATTGTAAAACAAAGTCTCTTTACAAAGAGGATTTTCTGCAACAGAGGATTTACAAACCAGTAAAAAGGAATGATGTTAGGAGGGGTTTTATTTCATCGCTGTTATCCTCATTATAAATAAATGTTTTATTGCTTCCTCCAGATATAGCATTTTGCTAGATGCTGCCCTCTTTTTCATGGCACAACCTTTATAAATTAGGAAAATTAATACTAGTTGAAGTCATTAAAACTGTTTAATAATTCCTAACATGTATATGATGTTTGTAGTGTGCATGTTGAGATTTAGAAACATCATAGAAGTTCAAGATAGTGGTAATTTTTTTTTATTTGGATGATAAAACTCTATGCCACTGAAAGATTTCTAAATTGCTCCCAGTTTTCTCTCTGTTATTTTCTTTAAATCTTCCTAACCCTTAAACAAGTATTTTCAGAGAATAATACTTTGAAATTACTTTCATTAGAGCAAAGTCCTAGATGTACAAGTTCTAGAACTTTTGAAAACTACACAGGATATGCAGTCATATATCTGACACTTGTAGTTACCTGCTCTATACATATTTTATTTATCTATTTACTTGACAGGATAAACTTAATATTGTTTAAGTTAAAACTGTGCTCCATTATGCATTCACCTTCACTGCCTTTGTCACAGTTCTTTTAGTGAGACTAAGTAGTGTTGTGCTGTGCTTTCCTGGGAAGCCTTTGCCTCCTAGCTATGTGTTGAGTTCTTGTGTCTCACCAAAATTCTTATTTTGAAGTTCTAGTCTCCAAGACAAAAGTATTTGGAAGAGGTATTTCGGGGATGTGATTAGGTTTAGGTTAGATAATGAGGATGGGATGCTCCTTGGTGATATTAATGTCTGCATAAGAAAAGGAAGAGACTCAAAGATAATATATGAAAAGACCACCTAGACACATAGTGAGAAAATGCTAGTTATAAGAGAGGCAAATAGACTTTGCAAGACTGAATATGCAGGAGCAGTGATCTTAGACTTCTCAGCCTTCAAAATTGTAACAAAATAAATTTCTGATGCTGTTATACCTGGTCTGTTATATATTTTCACAGTCCAAGTAGATGATGTGTCTTGTAGTTTTATGGCAAGGGTAAAATAAAAGCCAACATGCTAAGGGTAGAAGAGCAGAAAAACAGGGACTGATTTTTTGATGAAAACTTTTAAAAGTCAACATATTTTAATCATCTGTTTTCTGACTTCTTTATTACCTGGAACAAACCATTATTCACTTAGTACTGCAAGTTAAATATACAATTTTGAGGACATTCCCTCATAATTCCTCTTATGCAATCATGAAATTATGCATTTGAGGAATTATATTTTCTAATTATTTATTGTTTAATTAATTACTCATAATTATAATTATGAGAAAATATTCTCATAATTGCATTTGAAAACTTCATGAAGATGTGAAGTGTTTATGGTCTATTTATACTCAACTTCATGCATCCAAATATTATATTGTTGTTTCCTAATAATTTTAGTAAAAAAAGATAGACATATCAAATAGGAATTATTTTTGATTGTAGAGCTAGAGAGAATATCTTCAAGGAGAAAATGTTTTAGCCCCAAAATATACTTTAATAAAATTTTTAAGAAAATCTTATCATCCAGAGAAATCACTAATTTTAACAGCAACATTTGCAGCAGTATTTTATTTTGACTTTTTAATTGACGATTGGTTTACAATATGAAATTATGAATATAATTACCTCCATGCCACCTCCAAAGTTCCAATCCTGTCTTTCCACTGGACTTTCCACACTCATTTTTTCCAATATTTATCCACTTTTTCTCTGGCATCACTCTAGTGATATTAATGTTACAGTAATTAATATTATTGATTTTAAAAATTAGTTCTTTTTAACCAGGTTGTTTAGTTTATTTCACATACAAGTAAAACCATCCAATAATTGTCATACATGCTATGAATTATTTCATTTAACATGATCACCTCTAATTTGTCTGTGTTCTACAATTTCATCTTCTTTTCTGAATGGCAGTGTAGCATTTCAGTGAATATATATCGCACAACTTCCTGAGCAGTTACCTGTAAAGACCCTGTAGGTTGATATCAGGTTTCGGTTATGTGAACAGTGTTGCTATGAACATATGGACACATGTATTTTTTTCAAATGAGCATTTTCATGTTCTATGAATATATACTTAGGAGTGAAATTGTTCAGTCATCTGGTATCTCTTTTTATTTTTAAAAGTAATCTCTAGAAATACAACAGCTGCACCAGTTTGTATTCCTGTCAGCATTGTGCAAGAACTTTTCTCTCCCATACCTGAACCAATACTTGTTGTTAATTTTTTTGGTACTGGGCATTCTTACAGGTGTGAGGTGATGTTTGGTAGTTGTCTGTATTTGCATAATGATAAGTGATGGTGAGCATTTTTCATGTGTTTCATAGTTCTTTGGCATCCTCAGGGCTTTCTATATATAAACTGTCATCCACAAGTAGCAGTCATTTTACTTCTTTTCCAGTTTGGATTCCTTTTATATCTTTTTTGCTTGCATAATTGATGAGAACTTCCAAATACATGTTGAAGATTAATGACAAGAATGGACATTCTTATTTAGATTCAGATCTTAAGGCAGAAGTTTTCAGTTTTCACCATTAAAATCCACCATTAACTGTTGAGTTTGTCTTATCTGACCTTTTTTATGTTGAGGTACATGGGTTCTGTTCACAAAGAATCAGATATTTTTGTGTAAATAAATGATTACTTTTGTTAAAAGCTTTTCTTGGATTAATTGATACTTTTATCTTTTCATTATTGTTAATGTATTAATGTATTAATTTAATTGATTTGGATATGTTGAAGTATCTCAACATATCCTGGGGCTGAGATCTCCAAGCCTACTTGGATCAGGGCTTAGCATCCTCCACCCAGATCCTACAAATTCCAGTAGGCGGGGGTCACACCCACCAACTGGCCCCCTGGCGCCGTGTAATCCCATTAACAGCCAAGACTCAGAGACTATAAAACCCAGCTTCCGGAAGACATCTTATCATCTCATTCCTACTTTGGTAAAACTGACAGGCTACCGAATGTAACCTGCCCACATGGCAGAGTCTGGCAAACTCCCCGTGGCGTACCCAATATGCCAAATACCAGTAACAATGAAGGGCCTCATTCTCCTAACTCTGAAAGAGCCTTGAATATGGCACTTTTTAAAAAAATCTCAGGGCTAGGACGAAGAAGACGTTACTGGGGCCTGCTCTAGGCAATTGACAAATAACAGGATGGTTGTGATTGTTGTGATTGATTGGAGTATCTTTGCTTATCAAGGATCTATCATGCTTGGTGATGATATTTTGTTGGATTCAATTTATAGCAGTATTTCTTTTAGGACTATTGCTTCTTTATCCACTTATTTACAGGTATTGGCAATATTAAAAACATTATTTTAGGATTGGGGGTATGGCTCAGCAGTGGAGCTCTTGTGTTGTATGTGTGAGATTCTGGGTGTAATCTACAGCCCTGTCAATAAAACCCATAAAACAACGAAAAAGCAAAAAAATATGCCGTTTACTGGTATCTGGAAGTTTCCTTTTATCCTTTATCTTTAAGCATTCCCCAACTACTATGGAGAATCAGTTTTGTAATGAACCAGGTTGACTGGGTTGATTTTGTTAGTTGACTTTTTTATTTGATTCACAATTCAAATACCTGTGTTTGCTTAGAATTATTGTTAGTAGACACTGCAGGGCTGGATTTCAGGCACTGATTATCATCCTGAAGATGCTGTTTACTTGTCCCAGAATAGGTTTTCATGGATTTTTTCATTTTTATACCTTGTAATGCTCTTGTATGTGTTACTCATGACAGGATCTCAGTATTTCCCCTGGTTTCCCTCTAATCATCTGACAGTTCTCAAATTATTATGGTATCCCTGGGTATAAAGGGATAAGGAGTAAGGTATTTTGACTGGAACAAAGAAAGAAACAACTATGTTCTTTGAGAAGTTACCCTTTTATTTTCCTTGTAAAATCACCTTGGAGTCAATTTTTACACATGGTAACTATTTAAGTTTCTTTCTTTTATAAAAACGAGGTGCACCCCCATCCCCAGTTGCGCTGGGGTACTGGAGGCAAGATTCGGTGCTCAGGTGCTGGTGATGCAATTCTCAGTCTTGTCAGTGCTCAGAACTTGGTAATATTTGGGAGTCATGTGGCACTTGAGATCAAACTCAGGACTTCATATAGCCCAGGCATATGTTTCGCTACTTTGAATTATCTCCCCAACCCGAACCACATGAATTCTTGAACTATCAAATCAGGCACTTCGAATGCTTAGTAAAGAAGCTTAGATTGTAGTCAATCAATCAATAAACAACCACCAACCTGTTGAGCCCATTTGGCTTATCTGGAGCAGCCCCAGGGATAGATATTTCATAGCACATTTCTGTTTCTTGCCAATGGTATTTCCTTTCTTGCTCTGTTCGTCACTATCCTTTTATAAAGCTGTGGAATCCAGTTGCTAAATTTATTTATGTTGTCTGGGGCCTTATATTCTAAACCTTTCTTACACATTGTATTCCCAGCCAAGCATACGTGCCTATGTCTTCTGCAGTCCCTAACCTGTCATCTTGACAGGAAATTACACATGTCACTTTTAATAAAGTTTTGATATTTATCTTCTGAATTGCTGAATTAAATAAGTAAAATGTATTATTTATAATAAATCATAGCTATGCGGTGTTAATAAAAGATATTAATAGAGACACATGAGTCACAGAGTACTTGGGGAATGAGGTACATTTTTATTTTCTCACAAATGTTAGATAGATGGGTTGTTTACTAAATCACCTCAAAATGGTTGACTTTAGTTTCTGGCCAATGGGAGAAATAAAATTATAAAAACTATTTTATAAGATGATATTATAAGCCATAGAGGCATTTGCTTACTTTTTTCATCTTTTTTCCAATGTCACACAAAGACTTGCTATTGGTGGTTCCAAATTTCCCACATATTCAATTTAGCATGTTGTCTGTGAAATAATACTATAGACATATGGGCTTGTTTCCTTACCATGGCTGATATTTATTACGAAACAGTCAAGGTCAAATTTTCAATTTTATCAGCCAGCAACTGCATGGAAAACAACTGGATTGACTCATGGGTGGATGATCAGAGTCAAACTCAAGCATGATTTCCTTTTAAAATGTGACCATCCGTAGCCTAGTTTCTGATAAATATTAATCAGCATTATTTAAATGCCTCCTCAAAGAATATTGTATTACCTTCTAGAAGTGTTTGTCTTCAGCTGAGTTGATATCTAAATTACTAGAAGTTCCGAAAAAGATTTTTGGAGGCTTTGCTAGAGATTTTGGTATGCAAAAGCAAAGAGTAACAGTACTTAAATTTGCATTATATATGTATGGATATAGTTTTATGTGTGTGTACACATATACCCACACATGATCTTTCCTGGGGAAAAACTTTTTTTGGGGGCGGGGGAGGGAATACCTGCAGTACTGAGGGTTGAGTCCTTAGTCCTGTTATACTAGGGGACCATCTGAGGTGTTGAGAATTGAACCAGGGTTGGGTTTTCTTTTCTTTTTCCCCCTTTTTATTGATTTACCGTGAGGTACAGTAACAAAGCTTTCATGTTTGAGCTTCGATCATACAATCATCAAACACCCATACCTTCACCAGTGCACATTTTCCACCACCAAAATACCCAATATCCCCCCACCCCCCGCCAACATTCCAGTTTCCTCTGCCTATGTGGAAGACAATTTGCACAATACTCTTTCTCTACTTTGGTTACATTCATTATTTCAACACCAGTCCCACCACCACTCATACCTGCTGAAAAGGCAATGCTAGACAATTTGTTTTGTATTGCTTGTTATGGATATAATATAATGTCTCACAGTCACTCTCGCTCTAGGAATTAAAAAAAATTAATAATTAGGGTCTGGAATGATGTCTGCATCAAATTGTTCGGTTCCGAGATTCATGTGTGTGTCTCTGGATCATGGTCGTGTGGGAACTTAAGTAGACAGTGGCCATATGTGGGTGTTATCTCAGAGTCCCATCGGGGCAAGGGGAAGGAGAACAGCCAACTCCTCCCCTGTCCTGTGAGGCCTGGCATTTGCCTCCACCACCACCATGTACCTGGAACTTTTGCTGAGTTCTAGAAGATGGCGGCTGCCAGGATTCCTAGGGGGCAGGCAGAGGGATGACACCTGCTTCCATCTGGAGTGACCCAGCAAAATTGGCCTATTGCAAAGTCCAGAGGCATCTCTGCAGCAAGTTGCTTGGGTCCTGGTTGGCTTTTCAAGGCAAGAACCCTGCCTGCTTTACTATCACTTTGGCCCATCATCTTGAGAAAATCTTTTAACTGAAATCCACATTAAAAGAAAATATTGCTAAGTCTTAGAAGGCAGTATCAGGAGGCAGTAGAAAAATGCTAAGTCCTACAGTAGTAAAGTAGTAAATTGAAAATAGGAGAGCCAGAGCCTGGAGTGATGGCATAGCTGTAGGGTGCTTGCCTTCCATCCTGGCCTGGCATTTGCTCCCCAGCATCCCATATGGCCCCAAAGCCCACCAAGAGTAATTACCAAGTGCAGATCCAGGACTTACCCCTGAGCATTGCTCTGGTGTGGCTCAAAAAAAAAAAACAGACACCCTCAATAAAAACTAACACATAAAACACCCAATTCAATAGCAATGACTACAACCCCCACATAAAACAAACAAACAAAAAAACCCACACAAAACCAGGAGAGTTTTGTGAAACTTGAGTAATAGCCTGATATGAATCAGGGAATTTCCATTTCTTTTGTTGTAAAGAAAACCAAATCCAGCCAATGTCAAGAACTGGAGTTTCTTTAAAGAGACATGCATGCATCATGAGATGCTTTCTAAGTATCTTTCTGTCACAGGAAATGTTAATTTAAAAAAGAAAACAATCACATGCACATACATCACTTCCTAAAGATTGAAAACTCCAGTTGCTCAAACCTTTGTATAAAGTGCTTCTTCAGAGTTTTAGGGCTGCAACCCAGAAGAGTCAAACCCAGGGAATTCCTACTCTGTTTTCCAGAATGCCAAGGCAGGAAACGCATGCACGTAAAAGGATGTATACTCTGGTCCCTTTTTCCAAACAGGGGGACTTATTGATGGAAACTTGGTCAAATGGCAATGGGTCAAGTTTCAGTCCTGACCTGCCTTTGGCTGGCTGGTGTGGTTTCATTGATTTTGATGATGGACAGGTCTGGTCTGCCCAAAAGTGCTGAACTTCAATACCCTCGAAAGCCTACAGAGCTCTTTGGTTTTTACCATAGATGTCATGCCTTCATTTAAAATTTTTTTACATTATTTATCACAATTAAAATAAAATCCACTTTATCTTTTCAAATAGTTTTCCTTAGTTTATTAGGATTAAGAGAGGATTAGTATTTCCTTTATTAGGAAAATCCATAGGTTAACAGTGCTATTGTGAGCTATCTATAATGTTCAGGAATAGCGAAATTATCCTTCTGAATTCTATAAATTTATTTTGAAAATGAAATTCATGTATAGGAGAAAGAATCTGAGAATCTTTCTATTTAATATTTATTCCCAGTTTCTGAGAACATGGATTATCTTTGGGACTAAATTGGCAGGGGACTATTCTCTGCTCTTCTCTGGTTAGGACATCCTTTAGAGAATGGTTCGCTTTTCAAACTTTGTTCTTTCCAACTTCATAAAGAAGAGGGAAATAAGGCTTATTTTCTCTTTATGCTGTAAAAACTGGAAGCTACTTTGAAGAGCATTTTATCCAAGCAGAATTTTTCTGTATTCTGGATGTTGTTTGTCTTACACAATAGGATTTGAGTATGTTGTATGTTTCCTGATTAGTATTTCTGATTAGGACATAGATAATCATCGGAAGTGCTGCTGGCTATTTTTGGACTTCGCATAAATATACATGAATGTGGAGAGCAGTGAAATAGTAAATAACCCAACACTGAGTGATTAGAGTCTAATATGCTGTGTTGTCGGGGAAGAAATGTGGGTTCAATTTTCCATTGTAGCCTCGTATAACTCACCCAGATCTCAGTGCAGTAGAAACTGACCCTTATAAGTGTGCGTTTGGTGCTTTGCTACCAATCCAGCAAAAGACAGAGATTTGTAATTCCAGAATTATCCTTCTCCTTTGATGTTCATTTGCGTCTTGAAGTCTGTGATCAATTATACTGATGCATTTATGTACAGTTAGATGTTTTTAAAGGCCTTTCAAAGAATAAAGTTAGAAAAATAATGCACCAATAAAAATATATCATGCTCATCAGACTGAGGCATTAATCATGTTGATATTTTGAAAATGAGCGAGCATTTAAAAATGATTACTTCTTTTTTAAAGTATCTTTATGCTAGGTGCATAAAACCTTCTCTAGCCTCAAATTTTTTTCTACTATTCTGTGTACATAGAATACAGAAGGCGTTGCCTCTGCCTGCTTAGATGTCTTTGTTAATCCACAAACTGCTACCTCTTTTCTCTGACCATGATTGTTTCCCTGCAGGTGGTATTAGGGACTAGAATGTACATTTTTCTGCTTATAGGCATTGAAGGTAAGATGCAGAAATGAAGACACTGGCTTTGAGTTATGACTTGAGTCAATACCAAAGACAAGAACTCAAGGCTTTCTAATTCCCAGGCCTGTGAAATACCAGCCTTTATTTTCTGTTCATCTCGGCTTCATAGTCTCTTCTGTAAATCAGGCCCAGTGGCCTTACCACAACAGTGAATGCTGAGCACCTACATTTAACAGCCTGGAAATGCACTGTCAGGACTTTACAGGCCAGGAGTCTGAAATAAAAGACCAGGAGTCTGCATGAAGAAGACACACAGATCCCTTTATTTTTCTTGCTCCCTTCTCCAATTTCATTGACATGGCCAAATGAATATAAAGAAACGGAATAACTGTGTGAATTGCAAAACAAGAGTGTCTGTCACATGATCGAGGAATCTCTGTAAGCTGCACTGCACTGGCAAGACCCACAGTGGATTCTGAGCAAAGTATGGATCACTGTGTAGCAGCTGAAGCTGGTTTAGGGAGTAAGAAAGCAGCTATTAGGAGAGCACTGTGCTGAGAGCTGTGTAGGGTAAGGGCAGAACAGATCTCTGGGAAGTTAAAGCAAAGAGTGAATCTCATTTTTTTTTTTTTTTTTTTGCTTTTCAGAAACAATAGGGATAGACATGTCAGCAAATAATGGCAGGGATTTTCATGCAGTCTCAGCTTGCTTTTGATGCAGAAGCCATGAGCTTTTGGATACTGCCAAGAGTGGGATCACTTTCTTTCAGGGCTAGATCTAATATCTTCCATAAAAATAAAGATAGAAATTTTAGAATTCCAAGATTCTGTTTAAAGATTTTCATACATTTCTGGTTCTTTTATCAAATACAGTGGCCATACAATATTAGACTAATTCCTTTATTTTAAATCCCTAGCTATCAGGATATCCAGGTGGTTTGGCTCAGGCTCAGTAGAACTGGACCTGGGTTCTATTCCAATACATTAAAAATACTGCTTTGACCTTACACTTATTTGCGTTGGGCCCAAAGGGTGGAGATTTTGACTGAGGTTGAAATCTATTCACAGTAGTCTAGAAAGATAGTACAGTGGATAGGGTGCTTGTTTTGAATGCTGCTAACTTACTTTTGATCCGGGGAATTTCTTAAGTCCTCTGGGCACTTCTGGAAGTGGTTCCTGAACCCACAGCCAGGAATAAGTCCTTGACACTGCCTCCCCACCCCCTTCCTATTCACAGCTTACAGTGCTTCAGACAAAAAGGCACCCTTTCAGATAAAATCCTATTAAGCCTACCTGGTGAATCTCATTTTATTTTAACAAACTGGCTTTCTATTTAATTCAGAAGGAAGTCATCAACATCTAGAAACTTCCTTCTCAAAAATACAGAGGGTATAGCATCTGTATCCACAGCTTATTTTTTCTCTGTAACTCCATGGCAGATCCCCTTCCCTGCCTTCGAAATTTTAGCATGCCTTTTTTTAGGTATTTTCCTGATGCTTCCCAAGAAATGTGAGCTGAACACATCAAGGGTTTATCCCATGTTGTGTTTATAACAGGAGAGTTCATATATGTTTAAAAGGAGAACTATTTCATTTTTTTCCATTTTGAATCTCAAGGATGTGATGAAAATTAACTCTTTACCATAACTGAAGCTCCTAACCCAAGGCCCTCTCTGCCCAGCCCGTCTTCTGCCTCCTCATTGACAGTTTACTCTCACCAGTGGAAACAGATACAGCAGGGCTAAAGGTTGTCTTCTTTCCTTTTTATGTACTACAAAGAATTCATAAAAAGTGCAAGAAAATTTCTTTAAAAAGTCTTCCCCAGTTATGGACAATATACTCTTCTTTTCTCCAAAACAACCATCACCTACATTTTAAGGACAAAAATAGAAAAAATCAACAGATATATGAAAAAAGTCTTAGCCCTTCATCAGAAAGGGATTTAAAGAATCAGAGCAAAAAATCTCCCTATGAAGTTAAGTTGCTATATGGAACTGGAGACAACTTAAGACACTTTATTTTGTGGTTTTGAAAAAAGCTTCAAAGGACATTGCATCTATGGAAATGGAATTTAAGATAAAGAACTATAAAAAAAGAAAAAAACAACCTAATGCCTTGTAATTTAAAAATATCGCAATGGGTTTTTTGCTTTGCTTTTGAATTTTATCAAAATAAAAATGTTTCCTCCTCAGCCTACAATGCTGAATAGATACAACAATTGTGAGATACTAAGAAAGGTAAAATTGAGAATCAGAACACAGAGGGAGAAGTGGTATAGAAAGAGTAATATTTTTAAAAAATCACAACATTTCTTGGGGCTTGAGAAAGATTTTAATCTTCAGATCAGTTATATTATCAGACACTTTTAATAAAATAATTTATATTTAGCAAATCTCATTGGAATTTCGGTATCCAAGCAGAAAATTCTGGTACCTATCAATCAAATTTCTCTCTGGAAATATTCAATTCCAGAAGACAGTCCAATAGCACTACCAGAGTTTTGCAGCAAAAATCACTGTGACCCAAGTATTGTGTATTTATCCAGAAACTCTCCGTATGCAAGAGCAGTGAAAGACTTCCTATGAGATGGAAGAAATCACAAAACTAATTACAATGTTCTGTTCTTGAGAAGACAAATCAATAGAATATCTGTAATTGAAAAATGTATTGAAGTGAAGAACTTATGAATAAGAAAATTTGATGGAAAAATTCCAGTGAAAAAGCATTGAAAAGAAAGATAAGGCCAACAAACGGTACTAGGAAAACTGGGCAGCAGCTACACTGTAGCACTGTAGCATTGTCCTCCTGTTGTTCACCAATTGGCTCGAGCAGGCACCAGTAAGGTCTCCATTGTGAGACTTGTTGTTACTGTTTTTGGCATATTGAATATGCCACGGGGAGCTTGCCAGGTTCTGCTGTGCGGCCCGGTTACTCTTGGCAGATTTCCAAGCTCTACCAGGAGGGACGGAATAACCGAACCTGGGTCGGCTGATTGCAAGGCAAATGCCCTACCTGCTGTGCCATTGCTCCAGTCCTGGGCAGCTACATGTAAAAAAAAATGAACACAGAACTCTACACCATAAAAATTCAGGTCAAAAAAGGATTAAAGACCTCAACATCAGATCTGAATCTATATAAGGTACATGGAGGAAAATGTAGGCAGAATCCTCCATGATACTGATTAAGTTACAGGCATCTTCAAGGATGAAGCACCACTGACCAAGCAAGTTGAAATAAAAATAAACAGATAGGACTGCATTAGACTAAGATGCTTCTGCACCTCCAAGAAATGATACCCAAGATACAAAGAAAGCCCATGAAATGGGAAAAATTATTTACTCAATACCTATCTAATAAGGAGTTAACATCCAATATATCTAAGGCATTGATGGAACTTTAGAAGAAAAAGCCCTACATCCCATCAAAGAATGGGAAGAGAAAATGAACAGAAACTTCCTCAAAGATGAAATTCAAACAGCCAAAAGGCACATGAAAAAATGCTTGGCCTTATGATCAAAGGGGAGAAGGCAGGTGAAATAGAGAAGGGATCACTAAGAAAATGATGCCTGAGGGAATCAGTCAGGATGAGAGATATGTGCAGAAAGTAGATAAAGGACTAAACATGATAACCTCTCAGTGTCTATATTGCAAACCATGATGCTCAAAAGTAGAGAGAGAGTATGGGGAATATTGTCTGCCATGGAGGCAGGGGGAGGGTGGGAAAGGGAGATATTGGTGATGGGGAATGTGCACTGGTGGAGGGATGGGTGTTTGATCATTGTGTGATTGTAACCCAAACATGGAAGCTTGTAACTATCTCATGGTGATTACATAAAATTTAAAAAAAAAAGAAAAAACTGCTTTGCATCATTAATCATCAGGAAGATAGAAATCAAAACAACAATGAGATATCATCTCACACCACAGAAAATGACATCAAAACAAACAAGAACAATCAGTACTGGTATTAATGGGGGAGAAAGAGACTCTCATTCATTGTTGGTGGGAATGCTGACTGGTCTAGCCTTTTTGGAAAACAATATGGACATTCTTCAAGAAACTAGAAACAGAGCTCCCATTTGACCCAGCAATATCACTTCTGGAATACACTCTGGGGACCCGATGACTCACAACAGAAACACCATCTGCACTCTTATGTTCATTGCAGCACTATCCATGGTCGCTAGAACCTGAAACCAACGTGAGTGCCCAAGAACAGATGAGTGGATAAAGAAACAATGGTACATCTAAACAATGGAATACTGTACTTCTGTTAGGAAAGATGAAATCATGAAATTTGCTTAAGAATAGATGGAAATGGAGAGTCTGATGCTGAGTGAAGTGAGTCAGAAGGAGAAGGACAGACAGAATGATTGCACTCATTTTGGTATATTGAGAAAATATAGTATGAAACTAATAACCAAGCACAGACAAAACTGGGGACAGGAGAACTAGAGCTTGCCACAAGTGTTTTTCAGGAGTAGGGCAGTTAGCATAAAGAAGGTACCACTATGACAATAATAACTGTGAAGATCAGCCTTGACAAGAACTGAGTGATGAAAGTAGCTAATGGGAGGTACATAGTTATAGCCCTTACCATCTCATTTGTCTGGAGCGATAGCACAGCGGGTAGGAAGTTCGCCTTGCAGATGGCTAACCTGGGTTCGATTCCTCCGTCTTTCACGGAGAGCCCGGCAAGCTACTGAGAGTATCCACCTGCATGGCAGAGCCTGGCAAGCTCCCTGGTGTATTTGATATGCCAAAAACAGTATCAACAAGTCTCACAATGGAGACGTTACTGGTGCCCGCTCAAGCAAATCGATGAATAATGGGAGAACAGTGCTACAGTGCTACAGTGCTGTCATCTCTATTGCAAACCATAATTCCCAAAAGAGAAGAGAAAAGGAGGGTGGGGGGAGAGAAAAGAGAGAGAGAGAGAGAGTGAGAGTAAGAGTGACATAAGAAAAGTGCCTACCATAGAGGCAGGTGGTGGGGTGGGAGGCAGGAGTGAAACTGGGGGCATTGGTAGTGGGAAATGTACACTGGTATTGGAACATTGTATGACAGAAACCCAATCATGAACTTTGTAACCATTTATCTTATGGTGATTCAATTAAAAAAATTTAAAAGCAAATGACAAACAATGATAAGGCAAAAAATTACTATTACCATTTTAGGATTATTGACAAATTTAATTGTAATAAAGGTGGTAAATAATACCTTTAGATCATTTCAGATTATTTTTATTCAAAAGCTGGAATATGGAAAAATTATGGTAAAGATAGTTAATTTGCTTTCACAATCCTTTAAATTAAAGTCATTTGACTTTTCTGCCACGAAGGTATGAAAGCAGCACCAGCCCTGCCCCCCAGCCCCACCCCCGAACCCTGTGACCAGATTGTACTTTTTTCCTGAAAATGCATGTATCCATGTAGCTATATTTTTTGTAAGGAACATGGGCACTAGGTTACTCTTCTAGATTTGGGCCTTGACGTCCGGGTTAGCGTTTTTGGACATGGAAATAACCCAGCTTTAGTTATGAAGATGACAAAGATGATAATGCATGTGAATAGAAGATACAATTATATCTTTGCATACTATTGTACAATGATTTTTGCAACAAGTTATTTTGGTCATTCTTCCATTCCAATGTACAGAATTTTAAGCTAATATCTGATTGAATTCTACTTTCCTTCATGGAGCAATAGCACAGCGGGGAGGGTGTTTACCTTGCATGCAGCTGACCTGGGTTCGATTCCTCCATCCCTCTCCGAGATCCCGGCAAGCTACCAAGAGTATCCCGCCCACACGGCAGAGCCTTCCAAGCTCCTCGTGTTGTATTTGTTATGCCAAAAACAGTAACAAGTCTCACAATGAAGACCTTACTGGTGCCCATTCAAGCAAATAGATGAACAATGGGAGGACAGTGCTACAGTGCTTCCTTCATGAATGTTAATATTTATAACCCATTTAAATGGGATAGGAGGCTTAGAGCACCCATATATGTATAAATCAGACACAGAATCAAATATGCCTAGCATTTAACTTACAGGAATGATTCTGTTTTTCTTCCAAGCAGAACTCATCAGGAGACCCTCTCAAGGTTATGTAGAGGACTATAGGCCTTGGGTTTAGGAAGTGCATGTGGGTCTACCATTAATGGCCTTTCCAATCTCCTTTTTTTCTCTATATTTTATTTCCCTCAAAATCTGTATTGGAGTTACAATGTTTTTATTTGGGGTCCACACTTCTATTTGGATGTTGCGCATTTTCCCCTATTTGACTTTTACAAGTAATCTTATTGTAAGACATCTTAGGCACATATGCAGAATTTCTGTAGAATAGGCGTTGAAGTAGGGAATTTTAGGTTTAAGAGCAAACATACATAGGATTGCAATATTGAACTGCAGAGACTGGAAGAATAAGAGGCAAGTGAATGAAGTAGTTCTCCTTGTGCAGCCTTTCCTGCTGTATTATATTTCATGGGTAAGGTTATGAAAAAGATTGGATGCCAGCCTGGACCGGTCTCTCTGGATTTATAAGTAGGTATGTTCTAATAGCTCTCCACTAAACTTCAGTGTTACTCCAAACCACAGGCTGTACCTTCAGGCAAGAAACCCTGAATAGCAAAACAAACCTTTCACCATATTAGAAAAGTAGTTCCCTAACTTTGGTAGTGATTGTACTAACGACAGAGATGAAGGGATTTCAGAACTCCTTAGCAGGGCACTCCCTGACTTGGAAAACTGTTATTTCTTGCTAAATATTTCTATTTTGGCAAACGTTACATTTCCTTAAATTTTTAAAAAAAATAAATCCTGAGTGTTCCCCCAAGAAGATAGTTGCTTAGGGAGAAAAGGAGCAGAAGTCTCATAAAGGGTTAGTAGAGAAAGCATGGTAAAAGTGTGTACATGTGTGTGTGTGTGTGTGTGTGTGTATGATGTGTGTTTGTGTGTGTGCGATTGATTTTTATACACATTCTCTAAAAATGTGTAGTTTAGAATCCTCTTAATGCCACGTGAATCTTTTTCCACACTCTTGTCAAAGCATGGCCATATATATGTATATTATAAATCTTACAGAAAAACATCTAAATAGTTTTATTTCCTTTCACTAAGATGTATATCTTTTAATGTTTATTTGTCATTTATATTTCATTCTTCTGTTTGTTGCCTGTGAATGTCTTTTTCTAATTTTCGACTGAGTAGTTTCACTTTTTTATTCATTTAAATATCTTATTAATTATATGAGAATGGCAAGCATATTAAATATATTTACCCGGGACTAAACATATTAATCATATATAATATAAAGCAAACACTCAATATGGGTGGTATTGTGGAAATACAAATTGAAATTGTAATTAAAGTCTTCTCAAAAACCTAGAAAATTTCTCCACTGTAGCAATAGAGAAAACAGTTTTATTATTGAAGAAGAAATGTTACACTGAAACTTGACCTATCCCAGGAAGACTGCTAAGAGATAACAAAGAAAGAAAAAAGTTATCAGCAGTGTATATAGCTGAGCAGATTAGATTCTTATGTATGTGTGCTCAAGATAGACACCTAACTCTCACATATCAGAACTGAACGCTTACTTCATCCTAGATTCACCTAGTATTGTAATTATCTACTGTGTTGCCAATTAATAGGTTTTTCCGGAGGAAAAATTACATTTCATATTGGTATGACAAAGTGGTAGCTTTGCATTTAGAACAAGGTTAGGAGCCTTACTTTAGCTTCTAGCCTCCTAAGGAAATTGGGAGATAGGGGTGCTAGCACCCTTGGTGATTACCTTTCAAAGAGAAGGCTCCGGGTCCTTGAGAAAGACAGTCTTGGATCATAAAGCTGACAAAAGGCCTATCTAGTTTTCAAAAGGATTTATATATATTTCAAAGGCATGAGAAAGTATCTTACAATGACAAGTTTTCTAAAGTATAAGCTCTAAGGAAAATAGAGGGAGGAAAATCTTTTCTTTTGTTTTCATCAAGGTGAATTAAGCTTCTTGGTTTGAATTTGTACTTGTCTTTACAGTTGCTGGCGATATGTTGGGGATATATGTAAGAGCTTTCTGTATCAAGACTAGTAACATCTTATCACCCTGTAAGAAGAGAATAAAACAAAATGGGAACCAAATTTAAAATTCCTCACCCGGCTTTGGAGACCTTTCCCAGTCCACACTCTGTAAATTCTCCCATCTTACCCTGTGTGGCTGACTTCTTCCCTTCCTCCCTTTTGTTCACAGAGGGACATACACTAGGATGGTTCTGGACGATGGCTCTGCCTTGGCTGCTGTCCTCCAGTTATTTGCATACTTTCCCTCCTTCTCATCACTTAAGTTTTGTCCTCTGAATCATTTTCTCCTTGTGTGTTTCCTGGTCAACTCTATTGACAATGATAGATTCACCAAGGCCTCCCAACTCCAATACAGAATGGTACATTCTCTTCCTTGATTTATTCATTCTTGTTATTTTAAGAAATAAAATTTTACTGATATAACATTATTTTATAATACTATAAAACTTTTAGAAGTAGCTTCATATCTTTTGCTTGTTTGTTTTTGTTTTGTCTTTGTTTTTGTGTTTGTGTTACACTCGGCAGTACTGAGAACTTACTCTGGCTCTGTGCTCAAGAATCACTCCCAGTGGTGTTCTTGGAACCATGTGCAATGCTGGGAATCAAGCCCCATCAGTGCCTTACCCCTGTGCTGTCTCTCCAGCCCAATTTCACATCTTGGTAATGTATAGGCCTTGCCATACCCATCTCCAAAGATCTACTGCTATTCATGTAATCAGATTGACCCCCGTAACCTTTTTGATTCTTCTCCTTCCACTCTTATAACTGCCATTTTTTTTCAGAGTCCAAGAGTCATTTTTGTTGTGTTGGTTCATTTTTTAAAAACAATGTACATATGAGAGAAACAATTTGGTAACCATCTTTTCCTTCTTATCTTACTGAGCACAATCCCATCCTTGTTGTTACTTCCATTCCTTTTGATATTGGGCCTTTCTCTGAGGTATGAATTATTATCTCATTGTAGTTTAGATTTGCATATACATAATTAGAAGCACAGTTGAACTTTCTTTTCTGTTGGTCATCTGGCTTCTTTGGAGAAGTATCTATTCAGATCTTTCTGCCAATTTGGGGGGATATGGAGGGTTGTTGGATTCTATGATTTCTTTGTATTCTTTGGGTATTAACATCCTGCCAGATATAATATGTGCAAATTCTTGTCAGTATGGTGGTGATGGTTTTAAAACTGCTTTTTAGTTTGATGTAGACTAAGGTAAAGGTAAAGGCCCTCCCGTTGATTGTCAATTTACTTGAGCGGGCCCAGTAACGTCTCCATTGGAGACTTTGTTGTTACTGTGTTTGGCATATCGAATTTTGCTTTATTTCCCTTTCTCTTGAGCTCACTGTGCAGGAGTGTATCAACTTTAGTCTCCTCTATATGATTTGTGTTTTAGGTCATAGCTAAGTCCTAAATTCATTTTGAGCTAACTTTTTTGCATGATATTAAATAATAACCTAGTTTCATTTCTATTAGTATTTTTTAATGTATGACATACTAGTTTTCTTTCCCTTTCTTGTATGGTTTTGACTCCTTTGTTATAAATTGTCCATTCAATGTGTTTATTTATGGAACATCCATTTTATTGCATTAGTCTGAGTATTCTTTTGTTTCTAAATCATAATATTTTATTTATCATTTTGCAATCTATTTTGAAGTCAGGGAGTGTGATTCCTTCATTTTTCTAATTATTTCCTTAGTATTATTTTGTTATGTGGGATATTTTGTGCTTCCATGAAAATTTTAGAGTTATTGGTTCTATTACCATGAGGAGCTTTATTCATCTGTTGTAGTGAGCGGGCTCTTGGGTACATAGCTTTTGCAAGACATTGCCTATAGAATATTTACAGGGTTAAGAAAGGCATTTTAGGAGAACAGAATGGTTGGCCAACAGGAAGGAGATCATTCTTGATGTCAGCCTGTGATTTAAGGAGTACCCTTCTGAAGAGCCCCTGATAACCTGTTATCTCCCGCATCTGTCACATGACTACCCTTTATTTTTTGCTTCTGCCCAGAAGCTATGAGAGACAAAGCTTAAACTCAAAGTATATAAGTGCTGTTGAATTTACAATAAAGCAGCTTCAGCTTTTGCTTACAGTACTCTAATCCTGCTGTCTGTCTCTTTCTTTCACTCTCGCACTTTCTCCCTGTTACTCAAGTTGACTAGTCTCGCAGGACGGGGCAATCTGTAGCACTCATCAACTCTTAATATGCAGATACTTTACTAGATATTTTATTGTTTGCCTCTTTGCTATAATTTTAAGGCAGTGTCGGGAATAAGCAACTTTTTATCTATTTCTCATTGCTTCTATTTCTAGAGCTGAGTAATTGCTCTTTCTAAATATATTTATACATATTTAAAGTGAATAAAAAACGTCAATACAGAAACATTGACATTTTCATTGGTTTTTCATTATACCAACTTCTTTTTAAAAAATAAACCATTTTACTTTTTATCACTGCTGGAGCGATAGCACAGCAGTAGGGCGTTTGCCTTGTGCTCAGTCAGCCTAGCCAAGCTGGGTTTGATCCCTCCGGCCCTCTGAGAGAGCCCGGCAAGCTACTGAGAGTATCTCACCCGCATGGCAAAGCCTGGCAAGCTACCCGTTATGTATTCGATATGCCAAACACAGTAACAACAAAGTCTCCAATGGAGATGTTACTGGGCCCGCTCGAGCAAATCGATGAACAATGGGAGGATAGTGACATTGACAGTGATGCCAAAAGGTGTAACAACAAAGTCTCATAATGGAGACGTTATTGGGCCCACTCGAGCAAATCAATAAATAACGGGAGGACAGTGTTACAGTGCTTTACTTTTTATGAAGCAAAATTGATCAGTCTTTTCTTTAATAGTGTTTGAGTTCCATGGCTTAGAAAAGTTTCCCCAACATCACAAAGTTTTCTCTTATATGAAAAATATTAAGAGGACAGTAGTAGAAAAACACTCTAATTTCATTAATTTTAAAATTATTTTAAAAGAAAATGTTTACTTAGACATTTCCTTTTCTCTGACCAGGTCCATAGTTCTGATTTTATATTTAGCTTTTTAAGCAAGAAAAATAGCTCATTATATTTTTATTGATTTGTAATTAATTTGTGGATTTTATAAAATATTATGCAATATTTTCAATATTATGGAAATTTAGGGGATTGGCTTTCATCTTTGTGTATATGTAATTGTCATCTTTCTGTCAATCAAAGTTCAAGTGAAATCCTGACACCAAAAATTTCCCTCTCCCACCCTCTCTTTTTCTCTGCTAACTATCTTAGTTTTCATTGGGTCTAGGAGTTTTTGACTTTCTAGTGTTTTGCCCTTTCATTTGCTTTAGAAATTTGTATTCCATATATAAGTGAAACCATCAGTTGTTTGTCTCTCACTTCTTTCTTGTTTCACATAATAACCAAAGGTTTATCTAGTTTATGCTAAAAGGTAAATTTCGTCTTTTAAAATGTCAGAGCAGTATTCCACCAAGTATGCACTTCATAGCATTTTCTTAGCCTGTTATCATTTAATGGTCATTTAGGTTTATACCTTTAACTATTCCAAAGCCACACTGAAATACTTTTGTGTTGCTGTAATTGTGTTGTGTGATATAGAGAGGGTTGGAGCAATAGCACAGGGGGTAGGACGTTTGCCTTGCATGCAGCCAACCCGGGTTCAATTCCTATGTCCCTCTCGGAGAGCCCAGCAAGCTACCAAGAGTATCTTGTCCACATGGCAGAGCCTGGCAAGCTCCCCGGGGCATATTCGGTATGCCCAAAACATTAACAACAAGTCTCACAATGGAGGTGTTATTGGTGCCTGCTCGAGCAAGTCAATGAACAACAGGAGAACAGTGCTACAGTGCTACAGATGTAGAGAATCTTATGGCTAGTCAGTTTTGCGGTTTGAATGCTACTGTGTAATATATACCTAGGAACACTTCTCTGACAGTGTTTTAACTTTCTCAGTACATTCTTCTAGATTAATTTCATAAATAGATCATCAAGTTTCATGGAAATTACCATTGTGATTTTTATTACGATTATATGTGTAGAAAATAGATGTTATTGTAAATTTTTAATGAATTGCATTAATATATTAAGTATTTTTGTATATGTGTTATAATAAATAATAAAAGGGAGAAGATATGCAAATTACATGAACAAACATGTTAGCTGGTGAGAAATAAAAGTACTGGTCATATAAAACTTATAGAAAGAATTTAAAACTAAAGAATAATCCATAAAATGAAAATTAAAAAAGTAAACAAAGTCAGCACTGTTATTCTCTTCAAGTGGAAAAGATTAAAGTAGGCAATAATGCCTGCCTCTAGTGTAGGGAAATAGGGTCTTGTATATAATTGGCAATAAATTGTATGAAACTTTCTGTAAATCAAATAGGTTATTTCTTTCAAGTTCTCAACATTTTGAATACACAGTTATTCAGTATGTCCACTTTGGAAAATGTTTCAAAGAAAACTGTCATGGAAAATATCCACTGTAAAAACATTTGTCACAGTAATACTTTGTAATAGTGAAAATAACAGAATTTTGCATAGGGTATGATTGAATAAAATTTTATATATGTATAGTTATATACATGTATATATATTTGCATACCATTAGTTGATTAAATTGTGATTAATTGGAGAGATAAGAGGTTTATTAATGTCTGAGTGAATAAATATATAGATGTTTTTTGTGGATTAAATAAGAATAGATTTTTTGGGGGGGAGGGGGAAACACACACCTCCCTGGTTCTGTGCTCAGGGATCACTACTGGCAGGGATTGAGGAACCATAAGGGATGTTGGGGATTGAACCTCCATCAGTTGTGTGCAAGGCAATTGTCCTACCCACTTCACTATCACTCTGGCCCCTAAGGACAATATTAAAAGGTAAATTTGTGTGTGAGGGAGGGGCTGATCCAGCTATGCTCAGGTGTTACTCCTCGCTTTGAACTCAGGAATTACTTCTGACTTAGGGAACCAGACCACATGGTATGCTGGGAATTCAACCCAGGTTGACCATATGCAAGGCAAACAATCTACCCTCTCTATCTTGTTAGCCCTAAAATGATAACTTTTTATGGTCTCCAGACAGAAACTGTTTCCCTCATGGAGTGAGAGTAATAGCTAAAAGATACCAGATAAGGCCACTGTTCTTGGTTAATGTGCTAGAATTATTAGGATGGCAATTCCACGTGGAGTTTTTCTAAGAAAACTCATGATTTGGATATGGAGTGTAAATGTTGTATTTGTTTTCTGTGGTTATGCATTTGTTGACATCATCACTTCATTTTAGTTTGTCCAGATCTACACTACTTTGATACTGCCATTTTTTAGGCTTTCTCTATAGTCAACTATTGATCTTAAAGTAAAAGTAAAGGCCCTCCCGTTGATCTTCGATTTGCTCAAGCGGGCCCAGTAGTGTCTCCATTGGAGACTTTGTTGTTACTGTGTTTGGCATATCGAATATGTCACTGGGAGCTTGCCAGGCTCTGCCGTGCGGGCGAGATACTCTCGGTAGCTTGCCGGGCTCTCCGAGAGGGGTGGAGGAATCAAACTCCGGTCGGCCATGTTGGCTGTGTGCAAGGCAAACGCCCTACCACCGTGCTATCGCTCCAGCCCCATTGATCTTAATGACACTGAATTGAAAGTCAGAAATTCAGCATCACTGCATTGTTATCAGTTGTATGTCATAACAGCAGTAAAGTAGCGTTTAAAAACCTTTGTATTAGAAGATAGAGAAATAATACAAATAAGCATAACAGCAGAAGCATTAAAACCTGCCCCATATCCAGTATTCTAGCTGAGTTAGGCCTAATTGAAATTTAGATTTTATGGTTTAGTTTGACCAGTATTAGAAAACCTAGTCTCATCTAGTTGATTGATTAAATTTCTGTTCTTGAAAGGTTTATGTAACCCAGCTACAACAACACATATTATTGATTGTACAGGCTCTGTATTGACTGATCAAGTAGGCAAGAGAACATCTGTTATATAGAACTTCTCTAATTAATGAGTTTATGCTGGTTTGCTCACTGAGGTTTTTCATTTGCTGTCTGGGGGTACTCAGGGATATGCTGCACTTCATACATTTCTTATTCATGAATTCCTATCCATAGTAGACAGTCTTTTGTAATCTAGGGAAATAAAAAAAATCAGGCTCCTCTTATTGAATTAATATATTGGGTTCTTACTGGAAGATGAGCAGTCGGGATAGGTGATGGGTGAGTGGTATAGTAACTTAATTGGGCATGCTAAGCATCAGAGGGCCATTTGACTACACAAGAAGAATATTCCTGGGGGTACTGATTGAGGGGAAATAAATGTATTGTTTATAAAAACAGGTCAGTACCAATTACTCCCTGGATTTAATTAGTCTCATTGTGGAGGACAAATACTTTAGATAAAATTAAATAGACCATGGACAGATTTCTAAGTAGCTTCTTGATAAAATAACTGGTCTATAGCCACTCTTATCCATGATGTTTCTTAAGTTCCTTTGAGACTCTGGGAGATCTGAGAACTAGCAGTTAATTGTAGGGGACTAAAGTCCAATTAAGATGTTTCTAGCTTAATAATATTCCTGTGTTGAACATATATGGGAATGTGATAATTAGTTTTGGGATAAAATGTAGTGCCACTTGGACTTTGGGTTACATCTATAAGATTCTTACTAGAAAGAGCTGGGGCCGGATGACAAATTCAGCAATTGGAAAAGTTGGCAGCCACTCTCACTGGAAAAGATAAACTAGGGAGTTCAGAGTATTAACAGAAATAAATACAATCAAGAAAGCTGAAGGGGGAGAAAAAATACTGTGAGAGGGGAATCTATCATGTGTATTGTTATTGATGATGATGATGATGATGATGATGATGATGATGATGATGATGATGATGATTTTGATGTGATGGCCACACCCAGCAGAACTCAGGCAGCCCTTTGCAGTGCCTTGGACTGAAATTAGGGTTTCATACATAGAAAGCATGTGATTCACCCCTTGAGACATATCACTAGTTATAACACTATTTTTTTTTCAGTCAAAAACAAAGAAAAGAGTTATGCAGCTAGAGAGGATGAATTAAATGCAAATTATTTCTCCTACACTACATTTGCACTTTGATTTAAAAAATTATTGAGTGAAATTCTCTATAAGCCACTCTTCTAAACGACTCTTAGGACTACATCTTTTAATGAGCTTGGAATTTGACTGAGAATAGACACCTGTGTTGTATGATCCTGCTCAGTGCTTACTGCAGGAAGCAAGGACTCACAGTGCTGTTACCTATAGTTTAAGAGTAGAAATTGCAGTTAAAAGTATTGCAAGGGTTTCTTTAAAGCAGACCTGTATTTCTTGTTCAGTATGTGCATCTTCTGTTTTGGGTTCATGCAGGGATGTTGGAAGTACATTTGCACTTCATGAGTATGGATTTGAATTTTATTTTGTTAGAACCTTGAGAGATCAGAATTGAGCAGACTCGAGAATCTATCAGAGGTTGAGCCAATGTGAGTCTCATAGGCTTTTGGCTTTTTTTATGGTAATAATTACATATATGAAAGTTTAATGACATTTTTTATATAAGTCAAAATTAGTTTTGGGTTGGATTAAACTTTAGACCAAGACAAATTAAAATCTTGAAATGTTTAAGTGTTATATTATTGACAATGCATTTAGTAAATTTATGTTATTGACTTTAACTTCTTTGACTTATTTTTTCTTTTCAGGTCTCACCCATTGATGCTTCAGAGGGTATTCCTGGATCTGCACTTAGTAATTACTCCTGGCTGTACTTGGAGGATTATATGGGATGCCGAGGATTGAACCAGGGTTGGCCACATGCAAGGCAAATGCCCTACCTGCTATACTCTCACTCCAGCCTTTTATTTCTTTGATTTATTTTTTGTTGTGTATAGTTCTATACACAATATATAACTATATAACTATAACTATATAACTATAGCACAGAGGATAGGGCGTCTGCCTTGCACGCAGCCAACATGGCCGACCCGAGTTTGATTCCTCCGCCCCTCTCGGAGAGCCCGGCAAGCTACCGAGAGTATTCGATATGCCAGACACAGTAACAACAAAGTCTCCAATGGAGACGTTACTGGGCCCGCTCGAGCAAATAGATGATCAACGGGAGGGCCTTTATATAGTTATATAGTTTTTCAACTCATGTATAGACTCATATATCCATCATCACAGTCTGGATGCAGAACTCCAAAAATTTTCCTAATGATGTCCATTTATAATAAAATTCTTGATGACGGACCTTAACTACTTGCAATCACTGTGGTTCTATCTTTTTAATAATGTCATATAAATGAAATTATACATGTACCACTTTTAAATTGCCTTATTTAATTCAATATAATGTATTTTTGATTCATCAAAATTGTGTTTATTGATGTCCATTTCTTTTTACTTCTGAGTATCATTGTATAGTATGATATGTCAAAATTTATTTATGTACCTTTTAAAAGGTACTTGGAGTTATTTTGTGAATTATGATTGGAGTTACTCTACAATCTATGTAAAGGTATTTGTGTTACCCAGAACTGGAGGGATGGTGCTCTTCTTACAAAGTGTTTAAAAAACCTGTCTAACTTATCTTCTTGTCTCATGCAGAAAGTAGAACTTGTAAATTATGAAAAAATTTAATTGAATAAGCAAAATGATAAAGACATGAGTTGGGTTCAACTTGCAATTTATAGTAAAATGCAGGAGAAGAGAGATACATTGGAGAAGAGATTATTAAATGAATAGGAACCAGAATTTGAAGATTTGGGAAAAAATAGTTTGAAGAATCACAAATATCTCAGCATATGTTTTTTAACACTATATAAAATATTATATTCCTAAGGGAATACCAAGGGGGTGGTAGTAGACAAGCATATTAAAGGCATGTGTTTGATCGATCCTCTGAATGGGAGGCAAGAATAGAGACATGGGTATCCAAGAAATATCTGATGATTATCCTTTTTTTCTGATTATTTGGATCTCTGTGAACTGCAATGTCGGCCTACAAAATTCTGAGAATTTTGGACGAGCAGGATTTCAACTAGTGTATACTAAAGGAAATAGATACAGGTAGAAGCAGAGGGAGGCGTTTGCATTTGAGGAATTCTACTAGAAAGTTCAGTAGACTACTTATAACATGCATTTTCCTTGGAGAAAAGGAAAGAATGATGATAAAGGCAGTTTGGACATTATGTGGAGGTTAGTAGTATTGTTACTGCTCCCACGGACACAGAGGGAACTAATATGGGTAGGATTGTCTCCACTTCAATTCCCCAGGGGAGGGAGACTTCCTAGGTTGGCAGGATAATCTTGTTTTTCCAGAATAGAATAGTGCATCACTACTGCATTGTTCAGGACTGAGGGAACAGAACCCTCATTCTTGTACTACAAAGTAAGATTCACCGCAGTTGACCCCAAGGACACAGTATTCCCCCTTACAAAGAATTTTTCACAAGCCTCCAAACTTGCTGGGATTTGCTCTGCTAGGTTTTGGACCCGTGCTGCCTTTCTTTTATTTATTTCTCTTCTTTAGAATGGAAATGTCTACCAAGGACTTATCCCACTGCTTATACTGAAAGCGGATGATTTGTTGTCTGGTTTCACAGTTTTAAATCTTAAGAGGAATTTTGCTTCAGAATGAATTGCATTTCAAGTCTCACAACTGATTTAGATGCGGATTTTTTTTTGGAGGGGGCAGGTTGTTGCTGGAAAGGGTTGAGTGTGTGATGATGTTAGAATGAGGAGGACGCATTTTGCATAAGAGAAGGATTAGAATTGAGTAGAATGCTGAAGGTGAAGTGCTATGTAGTTATATGAATTTAATCACTCTCTAAAGTGCTATGGTGTGACCCGTGTCTCCTGACTCCAAATTCAGGGGCTAAAGTCCTAGCCAACAACTCAGCATTGTGTCCCCCCTACCCCAGAATATGACTATACTTAGAGACAGGATCTTTTAGAGGTCATTAAATTAAAATATTAAATTGAGCCCTACCCTAACATAATGTATGTCCTATTGAGGGGAGGGATTAGACACAGACAGATCTAGAGAGAGAAAATACAGAGGGAGAGGCTGGTTAATTCCAAGCACTAAAATGAGGTTTCAGGAGAAACCAACCCTGTGTTTTAGTCAATAGAATTGTGAGAAAATAAGTTCTGACATTTAAGTCCCCAGTGTATTGTATTTTTCTATATTAGTTCTAACAAAATAATGCAGCAGGAATTTTCATTACTCTAGGGTAAATACCTAAGAGTGCAATCTTAGTAAATTGAATATAGTCTTTATAAGAAAGTACCAGGGCCAGAACCGTAGTACAGTGGATAGGGAACTTGAATTGCATAGAGCTGATCCAGGTTCAGTTCCCAGCACACCAAATGATCCCTCTAGCTTGCCAGGAGTCATCACTGAGCACCCCCGGATGTGACCTGTGATAAACTTAAAAAAAAAAAAAGGAAACAAAAGAAATTCCCAAACAGTTCTCTAGAATATTTGTATAGTTTGCTTTCTTACCAACACTTTATGAGAGTTCTACCTGCTTCGATTTTGCTACCACTTGGGTTTCAGTACTTTCAAATTTAATCACTCTATAGATGGCATGTCATTATGGTTTATATTGGTATTTTTGTAACAGTTAAAAATGTTGAGGGGCTGGAGCGATAGCACAGTGGGTAGGGCATTTGCCTTGCATGCGGCCAACCCGGATACCATTCCCAGCATCCCATATGGTCCCCTGAGCACCACCAGGAGTAATTCCTGAGTGCAGATCCAGAAGTAACTTCTGTGCATTGCCAGGTGTGACCCCAAAAAGCAAAAAAAAATTAAATAAATAGAAAATGTTGAACACATTTTCTTAATTTTTATCTCTCTTGGTAAAATATATATGCAAGTTCCCTAGCTATTTATTTTATTTATTTGTTTGTTTGTTTGGCGGCCACATCTGGCTGTACTCAGGGTTTACTTCTGACTCTGTGCTCAGAAATCCCTCCTGGCAGAGTTCAGGGGGACTCGGGGTGTACCAGGGATTTAATTTCGTCAGCTGCATGCAAAGCACGTGCCCTACCTATTGTACTATTGCTCTGGCTTCTTTTAGATAATTTATAAATTGAGTTGTTTTTGTAATGCTGGGTTTTGATAATTATTTATCTATTCTGAATACAGGTGTTCAGGTCTGACCTTGTCTGGGCCGGGTGCTGTTTGTTTCTTTACCGACGAAATGGCGTGTCGGATTTCGGAAGGGAGAACGTTGGGAACGACATACCCATCCTGTGGAATTTGGTATGTCGGCAAGTGGACATGGCTATCGAAGAGATTTGAGTAGAAGTCATGGATAATCTTCTCCATTGCCGTTCTGGAGGATGTGATGGATCCATCAGGACGTCGGAGGGCAGTCATCTTGGTCTTATAGTTGGCGAAGGACAGGCGGGCGTTACGAATACTTTTCCCGGCTTCTGCCGCATCTACCAGTACTTCTGCTCTTCTGTCTTTGAGGTCTTCCTTGATCGCATCTCTGCACTGCTTTGCGAGCTTGGATGTTAGCTTTTGGTTGCCTGAGGCATGCGCCAAACCACGCTGGCGAATTAGCTCAAGAGTTTTTGAAGATAGGCGATTTTTTGTGGCTATCTCTCTCTTGGCATTCCTCGCACATTCATGGAGGTGCTGAACCAGTCGATTGTATTCCTCGTCAATGTTGTCAACAATGGCATCTTCCCATGTTGCCGCAATAGTACCAAAGAGTTCCCAGTTGGTGGTCATTCTGGGAGTTCTCTTTTTGAACTTTGCAGCCCTTTCTCCCCGCTCTGTGAAGTAGAATTTTGCGTGAAGGAGACGGTGGTCCGATCCCGTTCGAAATTTTGGGACAACAGCGACATCAGTCAGGCAAAACCGTCGATTGAATATGATGTGGTCTATTTCGTTGTGGAATCGTCCACCAGGAGACTCCCATGTCCATCGTTTAGATTCTGCCTTCTAGAACTGTGAGTTACCATGGATGGTCTTGGTCGACATGATGAACTCAGACAGTCTCTCACCCTGTTCGTTCCATTCTAGGCCATGGGTCCCGATGTGAAGTTCCTCAGCTGATCTTCTCGGTCCTATCTTGGCATTAAAATCACCCACAATCATCTTGTAGAAGGTGTGGTCTTCTTTATAGAACTTCTCTAGCTCCATGTAGAACTTCTCGATTTCTCTTTCATCATAATGAGATGTTGGTGCATAGACAACGAAGATAGAAACTGCAGGCAGTGAGCCACATCTATTCAAATGTAAACGTCCGATTCGGGTTGTTAGGCATTCGAATGAATCAATGCTCTTGGCCAAGTTTGTGTTGACAAGGACAGCGATGCCTCCAACACCTCTTTTATCGCATGTTCCGAGGAACAATTCTTCTCCGGTGTCGAAAACGGCATGGTGAGATTCGTGCCTTCTTGTCTCGGTCAGACCAATGATGTCGTACTTGATCATTCGCGCTTGTACCATCAGGTCCTCGATGGATGCATCTGATGCTAGCGTACGTGCATTGAAAGTACAGACGATCATTTTTGTCTTCCTTCATTGTGGCAGCCTAGGTCGGCCTTGAGATTTTGTCAGCCTCTCCTTTCTCATCCTTCTCAGTGCTGCCATGTCGGTGAAGCCTTCAGGGTCAGGTGAATGAGACCAGTTGTAGTTACTGGTTTTGGCATATCGAATACACAGCGGATAGCTTGCCAGGCTCTTCCGTGCGGGCGGAATACTCTCGGTAGTTTGCCAGTCTTTCCGAGAGGGATAGAGGCTTTTGGGGTGACCTCTAATCACCCTTGTAGGTGTTACCATATTTGAACCCTATCAAATATGGTACGATAATTCCAGAAGATGGGTATTTAGTGTTTTATGATGTGTCACACTGCCGCTTGCGGCCGCGCGGGTCCGGAAAGCGTCCTGGAGTGTGGCGACGGCTGGGTAGTGGAAGTAGTGTCCAGACAAGGTCAGACCTGAACACCTGAAGAACCTGCCGTCAGTACTCATCAATACACTGGCTCGGCTCTTCACTCGCTACCTGTCTGAATGCAAGGTTCCGTCCCAATGGAAAACCAGCAGGACCGTACTACTGTTCAAGAATGGAGACATCCATGACATTGGCAACTATCGCCCGATCTGCCTATTGTCTGTCATCTACAAGTTGTTCACTTGAGTCATCCTGAATAGGATTGGCAGAACACTAGATGAAGGACAACCATGCGAGCAAGCAGGGTTCCGCAAAGGATTCAGCACCATCGACCATATCCACATGATAACCAAGCTCATTGAGGTTTCTCGGGAGTTCAAGATGCCGCTCTGCTTAATGTTCATTGATTTAAAGAAGGCCTTTGATTCTGTTGAGACGGAAGCGGTCATTGAAGCCCTAGCCAATCAGGGCATTCAAGCCCAATACATCAGGATCCTCCGTGAGCTGTATTGCGGATTCACTACCAGGATCTCACCATTCTACAAAGAAGTGATCGTTGATAACAAGAGAGGGGTGCGGCAGGGTGATACCATTTCACCGAAACTCTTCAGTGCCACCCTCGAGAACATCATGCGACGACTGGAATGGGAAGGAATGGGAGTGAAGATAGATGGTCGGCAACTGCACCACCTCCGCTTTGCTGATGACATTGTTTTAATAACACCAAACATCAGCCAAGTGGCACAAATGCTGGCCGACTTTGACCGTGAGTGTGGAAAAGTAAGACTACAGCTGAATCTTACGAAGACAATGTTTATGAGAAACAGCCTTGTTCCTGACGCCCCATTCGCTCTCAATGGAACGACCATCTCCGAATGCAACAGCTATGTGTACCTAGGTCGAGAGGTCAACATGACAAATGACCTGGCACCCGAGCTGCGCAGGAGGAAGAGAGCGGCTTGGAACGCCTTCAAGAACGTCAAAGAAATAGCTAAGAGGACGAAGAACCTCCGGCTCCAGGCACATCTCTTTGATTCCACTGTTCTTCCTGCATTAACATATGCCTCAGAGACCTGGGCCCTACGCAAACAAGATGAGAATGCCATTCAGGTCTCCCAAAGAAGAATAGAAAGAGCTATGCTTGGAATATCACGTTTCACTCAAATGAGAGAACGAACCCGGAGTTCTGACATCCGTCGACGATCAAGGATCAGGGACGCTGTTTCATTTGCCAAGGTGTCGAAAATCAGATGGGCTGGTCATGTAATGAGATTTAAAGACGACCGTTGGACTAGAGCTGTTACTGATTGAATTCCACGGGATGTCAAGAGACCGCATGGCCGCCCACCTACCAGATGGTCAGACTTCTTCGTCAAGATCATGAACGATCGGTTTGAGGCCCTTCATGTTCCCGGAGCGAACAGATGCCATTGGGCTACACTAGCACGCGACAGGGACAAATGGAGACGTAACTGGCGCCCGCTCGAGCAAATCGACGACTAACGGGAAGTTAAGTGATTAAGTGATTCTGAATACAAGTATTTTCTAGATATATTACATGTAAATTTTCCTTCCAGTCTATAATTTGTCATTTTTTCCTTTCTAGGGTAGAGGCTTTTAAGGTATTAATAAAATTTTGAAGTAGTTAAGTTCTCATTTTTATATGTGATTTTTATTTCATAAAAAATTCTTTGCATAAACCCAGATCACAAATATTTCTTCTATAGATTCTTCTAAAAGTTTTACAACTTTCTACTTCACTTTTAGATTTATTATCTATCTATATTTGTTTTCGGGCCACACCCAGCTCTACTCAGGGTGAACTTATGGCCCTGTGCCCTGGGATCATTCCTGGGAATGCTGGGGAAACATATGGGTACCAGTGATAGAACCTGGGTTGACCCTGTTCAAGGCAACCATTCTACAGGCTGTACCATTGCTATAGCCCATTTATCTATTATTTTGTATAAGATGTGAGCATATATAGACATATAAGTTATTCATTGAAAGCCTAATATAATTTCATCTGTGAAATGATTTTATTGATGTAGCTGAAGTTTTTTGTCAGGCAAGTTTTAGTTAAGGTAAAGGTAAAGGCCCTCCCGTTGATCGTCGTTTTGCTCGAGCGGGCCCAGTAACGTCTCCATTGGAGACTTTGTTGTTACTGTGTCTGGCATATCGAATACTCTCGGTAGCTTGCTGGGCTCTCCGAGAGGGGCGGAGGAATCGAACTCGGGTCGGTTGGCCATGTTGGCCGCTTGTAAGGCGAACGCCCTACCCGCTGTGCTATCGCTCCAGCCCAAGTTTTAGTTAATCAAAGGGAAAATATCTTGGTCGGACTTGACATTAATTAACTTGGGAACTTCTAAAGAAGGATTTAAGTTCTCCACAAAAACTCCAGGACTCCAGAGTGTAGAGGATAAAGAAAATTTTAGGTCTTTTCTGCATTCTGCCTCCTGCCTGCCAGTCACCTAACATTGTTACTCTGCTGACATATGTACATTGTGGATGCAAAGCAATGACTGGTTTAGAACTGTTCTTCCTTCCTCCTGACTATATCTAAAACTTCTTTGAAATATGACTCACATGCACACGCGCGTGAGTGTGTGTGTGTGTGTGTGTGTGTGTGTGTGTGTGTTTAGCTTCATCATGTGGAAACTGTTTTGATTTTCTTTTCAGGATACTTTCAGCACCAAGGTGAGAGCAAGAATAATAGAGTTGGCTTATTTTGGTTCATTCTTTTTTATTTAGTTCATCCTTTTAGGATTCTTTTATATTTTTATTGAATATCCATGATAGAGCATTACAAAGCTGATGATGATTGGGTTTCAGTCATACAATGATCCAACACCTATCTCACCACCTGTGTACATTTCCCACCACCAATATCCCCAGTTTCTCTCCCACTCTCTTCCATCACCCAACACCCCACCCCCTTCCCCATCAGCCTACCTCTATGGCAGGCACTTTTTTTCTACTTTTGTGCATTATGGTTTGAAATACGGGTTAGTACCTGTATTAGACAACATCATGTTTATTCAGTATTGTTATCAGCAACGTAAGCCTGGAATAGCTTTTTCAATTGGGTGACAGCTTTGGGGTGTGAACATGACTGCCAAGGCTTCCCGAAGTTCAGGGAAGTGGGGGAGATTTCCCATCCCTACCCTGAAAAAACCTGGAGATTTCAGTCACAAAACCCCCACACCTAAATTTTCAGCAGATTGTATCTTGGTGAGGTTGATCCTGAGATGGTAGAGTCTGACCAGGGGTATGGCAGCAATTTTAGATTGTGGGAGCAAGTGGCTGCCAGGGACTCTGCTTGGACAGGCACAAGGCTGCCCCCCCCACCCCCGCCATCCAATTTACTCTGATCTGTTCAGCTTTGAGAAAATCTGAGATTAACTATGACTTTTGATATCTTTTGAGATTTATTTAGGGGTCTCTGAAACAAGGCCGATAAATGAGCTTGTAAAGCTGAGCTGGAGGTGATTTGTGGGCGTGGGTTTCACATATCTAACTTTTGGCTGTTTAATTTTTTGGGAAACTTGGTACTGAGTTTTTGGGATCTCACCATATGTACGGTAGCAGTTTTGGGGTATCAGAAAGCCTGAAGGCACCGTCAGGCTGCTGATGCAGTCGCCCTGCATATGCAGGTTGACCTGCTGGTGGCATCATACCCCTTAGGATTCCTTTTTATATCCATGGAGTTCTGGAATGCATGTGAACTTTTCTTTCTGATGGCCAAGGAATACTTATTCATAACCCCAGAATTGTAATAATAATCACATATACATATATACATGTAAATGTATATATGTGTGTGCATATATATATATTAGTACAAATATATGCAAACATTATATATATATTTATAATAGATCACTGGTTTACTTCTCTGGATGAACCCTATTGAATATAATTATCTCTTTTACATTAAGTTGTTTTAGTAACTAGCTGGAAGCTACTAAGAAGACCAGTTATTACTTGAGCAAATTGAGAATTGTTCACTCGATCACTGGACATCCCTTTACTCATAGATTTGCTCGAGCAGATGCCAGTAACATCTCCATTTGTCCCTGTCACATGCTAGTTTAGCCCAATGGTGTCTGCTCATTCTAGGAACATGAACAGCCTCAAACCAATAGTTCAGGGTCTTGATGAAGAAGTCTGACCATCTCATAGGTGGGCGGCCACTCAGACTTTTGACATCCCGTAGAATCCAGTCGGTAATGGCTCTAGTCCAACAGTTGTCTTCAAATCTCATTACATGTCCAGCCCATCTGATTTTCGATTCCTTGGCAAACGAGACAGCATCCCTGATTCTTGATCATCGACGGGGTCGGAATTCCAATTTCTTTCTCTCATTTGAGTGAAACGTGATACTCCAAGCATAGCTCTTTCCATTCCTCTTTGGGAGACCCAAATAGCATTGTCATCCTTTTTTCGTAGGACCCAGGTCTCTGAGGCATATGTTAATGCATGAAGAACAGTGGAATCAAAGAGATGTGCCCAGAGCCGGAGGTTCTTCGTCCTCTTAGCTATTTCTTTGATGCTCTTGAAGGCATTCCAAGGCTCTCTTCCTCCTGCACAACTCAGGTGCCAGGTCATTCATCATGTTGACTTCTTGACCTAGGTACACATAACTGTTGCATTTGGAGATGCAACAGTTGTTCAAATGAGATCAAATGGAACGTCAGGAACGAGACAGTTTCTCATAAACATTGTTGTTGTGAGATTCAGCTGTAATCCGACCTTTCCACACTCATGGTCAAAGTCGGCCAGCATTTGTGCCACTTGGCTAATGTTTGGTGTTATTAGAACTATGTCATCAGCAAAGCGGAGGTGGTGTAGTTGCCGACCGTCTATCTTCACTCCCATTTTTTCTCATTCCAGTCATCGCATGATGTTTTCAAGGGTGGCACTGAAGAGTTTCGATGAAATGGTATCACCCTGCCAAACCTCTCTCTTGACATTGATAATCACTTCTTTGTAAAATGGTGAAATCCTGGTAGTGAATCCATAATACAGCTCATGAAGGATCCTGATGTTTGAATGCTGAGTTTGAATGCTCAGATTGGCTAGGGCTTTAATGACTGCTTCCATCTCAACAGAATCAAAGGCCTTTTTTAAATCAATGAAAGTTAGACAGAGTGGCATCTTGAACTCCTGAGAAACCTCAATGAGCTTGGTTATCGTGTGGCTATGGTCGATGGTGCTGAATCCTTTTTTGGAAACAGGCTTGCTCACATGGTTGTCTGTCATCTATGTTCTGCCAATCCCATTCAGGATGACTCGAGTGAAGAGCTTGTAGATGACAGACAATAGGCAGATCGGGCGACAGTTGCCAATGTCATGGATGTCTCCCTTCTTGTACAGCAGTACAGTTCTGCTGGTTTTCCATTGGGACAGAACTTTGCGTTTAGACAGGTAGCATGTGAAGAGCTGAGCCAGTGTATTGATGAGTACTGACAGCAGGTTCTTCAGGTGTTCAGGTCTGACCTTGTCTGGGCCAGGTGCTGTTCGTTTCTTTACCGATGAAATGGCATGTTGGATTTCGGAAGGGAGAACATTGGGAACAACATATCCATTCTGCGGAATTTGGTATGTGGGCAGGTGGACGTGGCTATTGAAGAGATCCAAGTAGAAGTCTTAGATAATCTTCTCCACTGCCCTTCTGGAAGATGTGATAGATCCATCAGTATACTGAAGGGCAGTCATCTTGGTCTTGCACTTGGCGAAGGACAGGCAGTCTTTGCGAATGCTTTTCCCGGCTTCTGCCGCATCTACCAGCACTGCTGCTCTTCTGTCTTTGAGGTCTTCCTTAATCGCTTCTCTGCACTGCTTTGAGAGCTCAGACATTCACTTGCGGTTGCCTGAGGCATGCGCCAAGCCACTGGTGAATAAACTTAAGAGTTTTCGAAGACAGCCTCTGTAAAAACCTATTCAGGCTGAAGGTTGTGTGTTCACGGGCTCTCTGGACGGCTCTATCTCACCACCCGTGTTCGGTGCCCTAGAGCCGCTGTGTGTGGCCTGGATTGGGACAGCTGTTGGCCAAGGGCAGACGAAGGAAGAGATGAGGGCCAGGCCGGTTGATCTTTGTAGCAGTTTATTACAAGGAAGTTTATCCCATAGAAGAACTTACGTTATGGAGGGCCTAGGTTCTCTCAAGCACATGTTCCCCTTGTTAGTCTCTCCGTAGTCCATCTTTCAGCCCTGCTCTCTCCATCTCCTGCTCCCTCCTAGTCTGGGCTGACACTCCACCCAGTCAGGTAGCCAAATCAACATAAGAAAGCCCTTCCTGGCTGCTCAAGGGCAAAATACCTCTTAAGGTGTTTTTCTCTTTTCCTCAGTCCAATAAACTATCAACTATTCCTGAGGTTATGCAGGAAGGACAGAAGAGTGTTATCCTACAAGCCTCTATTCCTCTTTTAGAGCCTGGCAAGCTACGGAAAGTATACCACCCGCACGGCAGGGCCTGGAAAGCTATCTGTTGCCTATTCGATATGCCAAAACCAGTAAATACAATGAGAATTGTTAAGGAAGGCAATTTTGACTGTTGCTGAGTTTTCTATGAGAACCCATTATTTCAATTTAGAGTATTCATGATATGCTGAAATCTATTTTATGATTACTGCTTTCCTTTCATTAGCCTTTTCATCTCAGGTAATATCCCTATTATTTTTTTGTTAATTTTTTTTTGTACAGCGTTTTAAAATTAAGTTAATGTTGCATATAAAATATATATGTCAGGTATACACATAAATCAATATTTGTGTGCAATAGGTGTTATTAACTTAAATAAGAATTCAGAAAATTTTATCTTCAATATAGTATTGTGAAAATATTTTTATACATTCATAGGTTAAAAACAGATATATAAAAAGATACCTGAATAGAAATACACGAGAATATTGTTAGTGGCCAATAACTAGCTGTTGGGATTAAATGTTTAAATAATCTTATTCTTTTGATTATTGATATTTTATAAATTTTCTTCTGGAACAGGAGACTATGGACTGAGTGTGTCCTTCCCAAATTCGTATGTTAAAACTGTCACCCTTAAAGTGAGTGAATTTGGAGACAGGCCCTCTGAAGATGCTATGAGAATTAAGTGGTGATAAGTGTCCCTCGACTCGATGGACAGGTGGATGGATAAAGACATCCAAGATCTAGTTCCCCCTCTGGCCAGGTGTGGACTCAGTGAGAAGGTGTCTTTCTGAAAGACAAGAGAACTCATCAAACTGAACCTTATTGAAAAAATGATATTAAATCTTGGACTTGGGAAACCTCCAGAGCTGTGAGAAGATAAATATCTGTTGCCTGGAGTCATCCAGTCTATAGTTTTGCCATGGCAGCCTGAGCAGACAAGAGCACATGGATTTATTTTTGTAACAACTATTATAAAACAATAATAATTATTTTTAGAATAGAAGCCTAGCTTAAAGGCACTAAGAACAAAAGTGCAAGGTCTTTTGATAATTATGTATATTCCAGGCTTTACTAATTATATCTGAATTCCTCAAAAGGCACATATAAGATAAATGCTAAGTAGAGATGCTGAGAAATATGTTATTTAGTAAGAGCTAGTGTTTTTTATTTTTCGTAAGGAGCAGTAAGAGCTTCTTTTTGTTGGAATTAGCTGGGAGTGAAACTTAGGACAGCTAAATTTTACATTTGGTGAAAGAATTCCATTACCAAAATTTTGCTTATCCATATAATTTCTGCTGTCTTCCTAAAACACACCATACACACAAAATATTTTTGATGGGTAATTTTCCACACTAGATTGATGCTCCAGCATAATACTGTGATACTGAAACTATCTACTTGAAAATGTATACTTGATTGCAATAAAATTTAATCAGTAATAACACAGCGTTCCCATCCACCTGACTTCGTATCTAATTATCTTTTCAAATGATTTCTTTGACAGCAAGTAATGTTGACTGGGTGTCCTCTTTTTGCCTCAGCTACCACAGTCTTTTCTTTGTTTTTCCATGCTGGTGCTCATTTGATTTGTGGAGAGGGAAGTCCTAAAGGGATGCTTACATACTCGAAAGAAGGCAGATGGTTAGTGGCATGCTTGTGGAAGGTATGTGCTTTCATTTTAGCTTCTTTTGTAGAATTTTTTCCCTTTTCGCCTCCAAATTTCCATCTATTATGTTTCTGTGGATTTTATTCCAATATGTTTCACATGTGGTAAAGAGGTCCTTCCAGAATGAGTTTATATTCTTAGCCTTCTTATGTTTCTGTCTATCTCATCATATTGCTTCTTTTCCCACAAGATTGTTTCTATTTTTTTGTGGGATAATCAATAACTTCTTTAATTAGAGAAAGTTTGTTACTTAACAAAAGATGGAATCATACCAGTGGGTTCAGAGTGATGTTTACATTACAAGAAGATCTACCAAGAGGATATAGCAAGATAAGTCATTTTTGCCATATTGTCACATAAGCTGCTGTCACTTATACAAAATTTCATACTATTTTTCCTGAGTGCCTTCTAAAATTTTCTTTATTTACTGCAAACATTAGATTAGAAGAAATCATTTACACATAATGCTGCCTAATTAATATTAAGAATAAAGAACGGTAAGCCTGCTAACTTAGATAATAATAAAACAATTCTGTGAGTTAACTTAATGATAAAATTGAGATGTAAAGGCTTAACTTTTTTGTAAATCAGAAGGCATGTCATTCTCCTGCCATGTAAATAAGTGAACACCTTTATGACAACTTTTCATATAGATTGTGTTTCATTAACTTCATTGTTCATAAAACTCTTAAGATGCTGGAATTAACAACTCTTAGGTTGTTCTGGAGGAAGAGATTTTCTTATTCTTCCTTCTCATTGTAACTAATTTTACACATATCAAATAGATATTAAATGTCCTAAGAATAAATACTGTAGTGATTAACATTGTACTGTTTATACTGTTAGAATGCAGCTCCTCTCCAGCTTCCTGGCTCATTATAAATGGGGTATATTAAATGATATCACTTCCATGATCTAAAATAATATTTTATTTTAATAGTTAAATTAGAGCACTAAGTCTCAAGTACTGAGTTTCAATTAAGGAAACCTAAATTTTCCAAATGATTATGCAATTTTCATTTCCCTTCTGAATTAGTCTTCAACTCCAGACCTTTAAGGTAAATGTTTAAAGACTTATTGCTTCTCCTCTGTCTTCTTACCAGTAAAGGATTAGACTTAATTGGGAAAGGAAGAGAAATATATCTGAGTTTAGAGGCTGAGAGAGAAGTCCTCAAGCTTATGTACAGGATATTTGAGACCTTTTTCATTCCTCTACCCCCAGGAACATTTGCTATTTTTTTCTTTTAAAATCTTCTGGGATGGATTTTGATTCCAGTCTCTCCTCTGAGGATACTACTTGGAAACCCGATTTTTCCCCCTCTTTGCAGAGGGAGTAGAAGCTGTCAAATCTATGCAGAGGTTATTCCTGAATCTGCACCCAGGAATTACTGAAGTGGTGCTCCAGGAAACATATGGATTGCCAGAGATTGAATGGGGTTGACTGCATGTAAGGCAAGCACCCTACCCATTTTACTATCTCTCCAGCCCCAAATTCCTGATTCTTTATTGTTGGGGTGGTGGTTTTGGTGATGCTCAGGGATTACTCCAAGCTCTACACTCAGGAATTACTTCTGGTGGTGATCATGGAGCCATATGGGATGCCTGGGATAGACCCTGGGTTGGCCTCCTGCAAGACAAGTATCCTAGCTGCTGTACTTTCTCTGCAGTCCCTAATGTTGTTCCTATTCTCACTTTGCTCTCAGCACCTGTGTGCCTGTACCCCGGAGTTCATTAGAACTTCAGAATTCATTGAAGACTATTAAAAAGCTGTGGGCATATATACCACAACTTATTAATCCATTCCTCTATAGTTGGACATTTGGGTTGTTTTCATATCTTGTACTAAGTGGAATGTAACGATGAACAGATGCATGCATGTATTCTTTTGCATTATTTTTTTGTGAGTTTTGGGTATAAATGCTAAGAAATGGTACTGCTGGATCACATGGGAGTCCTATTCCTAGTTTTTTGAGAAAAACTACTTCTTTCCATAGAGGTTGGACTAGATGGCATTCACACCAACAGGAAATGGTGGTATAAAAACACAATAAGAAAGAAATTCATGCAGTTTGCAGCAACATGGATAGAACTAGAATAAAAAATGCCAAGTGAAGTAAATCGGAAGGAAAGGGATAGATACAGAATGATCTCTCTCATATTTCAGACCTTACCATACACAGCAAAGATCTAAAGGGAACATACTGGGGAACTGACACACAATTGAGTGGGGAGTTGGTAGATGAGAGGGAGAAGATTGTGGTCTTTGTGAGAGAGAGATGAGTGTACTGGTTATAGGTGTAATGTTGAAATTATGTTCATATAGCACAGCGGTAGGGCGTTTGCCTTGCACGCAGCCAACATGGCCGACCAGAGTTCGATTCCTCCGCCCCTCTCGGAGAGCCCGGCAAGCTACCGAGAGTATCTCGCCCTCACGGCAGAGCCTGGCAAGCTCCCCGTGACGTATTCGATATGCCAAACACAGTAACAACAAAGTCTCCAATGGAGACGTTACTGGGCCCGCTCGAGCAAATCGAAGATCAACGGGAGGGCCTTTACTTTTACTTTTTTTATTAATAGTAGTATGACCTAACAAAATAATTAAAAAGTACTAGGGAGGGAATCACCAAATATTGTCTCAGGGGACCTATGTTACCTTCAGCCTTAGGTGATAGACTGCTTTCAGCATTCGAAGGACTGAGCTCATAGCTTTTTATTGGAGCAAATGCTTTCTCTTACAGCCTATCTTGGCTTCAAAAATAATTCCATTCTATATGTCAAAAGTTAAAACCTACTCTTTTTTCCTTCAAACCCTTGCTGCAATAATATCTTTCTGGGGCCTCTGGCTTATAAAGGGGGTGTTGCAGGCAAGAAAAATCATAGAAAAGCAACTGAATATTTGTATAAAAATACTATTTCCCCTTCAGTAAATTTAGTCACTTATTCCACCAGTATTCATTGATTTCTTGCCATGTGTCAGATATTAGAAATATAGAAAAATGTGTGGTACAAAGGGAGAACAAACAGCTAACAATAATACATACCAAACTGCCAAACTGGATCTTACACACAGACACGAAAGATAGAGAAAAAACAAAACAAAACAAAACATGTTTATTTGCCTAGAGGGAGTCAGAGGAGACTCCTTGCAAGAGTTGGCATGTCTGTAACAATGTACTGCCTCAGATAGTTGTTATCCCTTACAAGAGGTTGAGTGTGGTGTAGATCTATTAAAATCTGGTTCTTATCAGACACAATGGCAATAATTGGACAATCGTCAGTCAGAGATGCACAATCTAACACTTTTAGCTACCAGCTGGTTCAGAATTGATCGGTATGACACACAATCAGATTTTACAGAACTGTGCAAGTTCTTTATATCTTAACTTATTTTGTATTTTCAGACCTAAAAAGCACCACCTTTTAAAAAAACAAATTTTGTTTTTGGACTTCACCTGACTGTGCTCAGGGCTTATGTATGGCTAAGGGTTTAGCACTCCTGATAGGGTTTGTGGGACCATGAGTAGTTCTGGGGATTAAACACAAGCCTGCCTTACACAAAGCAAGTGCCTTACCCACTGTACTATGTCTCTGGCCCACACCTTTTTTTTTTTAATTAAAATAAAAAACTAGTTTCTTACCTGTTTTTCACATCCATTCCTTTTGAAAATTCTGGTAAGTTTAGTTCTGTTGTCAATACCCACTGGTTTGCTTTTAATTTTTTCCTTTTCTGGACAACATTTACACACACACACACACACACACACACACACACACACATGCACACACATAGAGTTGTTTGTTTGGGGGCTATGTCAAGTGATGCTCAGGGCTTACTCCTGTCTCTGCACTCAATAATCACCCCTGGTGATGATCAGTGGGTGAGGCGTCAGGTATGGAATCTGGGTCAGTTGTCTGTACACAAGGCAAGTGGTCTACCTGCTATACTATCATCACTCCAGTCCCTCAATTTTTACGTTCACATAGCATCTGTTTGAAATCATCCAATGCTTGTCTTTTGCTTTCTGACTTTCACTACACCAAATTCCTTAGAGCTCCTTCTATCTTTTTATGTGGAAGATGAAATTTCTTTTTTCAAATGATGGGATGATAGACCATAGTCTTTGTATACCATTGTCCCAGGGTACCCTTGTTTCCCTACTTATTGAGCTATTTTTCTCTTGTCTCCGCTTTTTGTTGCTGTGATCACCACAGGTCACACACACTTGGTTGTGGGGGCATCCTTGCATGCTCTTTGAGAGCTACACAGTTTTATTTGCAGTATATGCGTGCACTTTGGTTTGCTGTGCTGGAAATCCCAAGTAGCAAAATTACTGGTCTCATTAAGGCATCGGGGGCAGGCCTGGGACCAAACTCAGATCTTCAAACTTGCAAGTTGGGTGTTGTATGCCTAAACTATCCCCAGGCTTCATTTCCTTCATGCAATCATTTTCTTTTGAAGGAGACTGACTGAGTGGTGCTCAGGGAGGCTGAAGATCATGACCAGAGATTCTCAGCCGGCCTGGTTGGGGGTTCAATATAAGAGCCTGAGAATACAGGCTGCTCCGGCCCTTCTGTGCTGGGAACCATGAGGGCACTACAGAGATGCTCAGATACCTCAAGTGGTACCCGGTGGTGCTAGATTGGCGATGTTACGTTCTCCAATCAGATTTTAGAATACTTTTTAAAAATATTTGTACTATTATAAGTCATGTTCTGGTAAACATGAAGGTAGATCTGATCCTTTTTTTGTGTGTTAATATTTCTGCCTTTGGACTGGAGAGATATTGCAGTGGGTTAGATGCTTATCTTGCATGAATCTGACCCAGGATCAATCCCTAGCATTGCCTATAGAATCATGAGCATAGCCAGGAGTGACCCTGAGCACAGGGATGGGAGTAAGCCCTGAGCATAGCCAAATGTGTCCCTTTTTCCCCAGAAAGTAAAACCCAAATTTTTTGATGCTCTTCAGATTGACATCTAGGAGTGTGGATGTTGGTTGGTGTGGTAAGTATCTCTTTAGTCTCTGGAGGAAGCTTTATGGCATTTTCTAGAATATTTGCGCCAATTTACATTCCCAGGCAAATTCTTTATGCTTTATGTGTCAACTTAAAAATAAGACTAACAATATGAATTCATTCGTTTATTCCATACTTGTCTTTTGGTGCTTAGACATGTTCCTTAGATAAGGCTCAAAATGTAGAAGACAAGGTCTTCCTGAAAAGGAGCTTGTAAACTAAAGTGGGGGAAGTGAATAAATCCTTGTAGAAGTTTGATCCGGATCAGTGCCATGAAGAAAAGAAGCTGATGCATTACAGAGAGATGGAATATAATTGGAAAATGACATCAATAAAAACAAAAGGACTGCAACCTCTGTGTGTTGTGTTTTTATTTATTTTTTGTTTTGTTTGGGACCATGCTCAGTAGTGCTCAGGGACTACTCCTAGCTCTGTTCTTGGGGGTTGCCCTGGAAATGCTGGGGGTTGCCCTGGAAACCAAATCAGATTCCCCACATGTGAAAAACATGCCCTCCAGCCCATTGGGTTATCTCTCCAGTCCTATGTTGCATTTTAAAAGTGGTTATGAGGGGTGAACAGATAGCTCAACATGCTGTGTACACGTTTTGGTAATAGGAGGTCCAGGTTTGATAGCCAGCACTGCATGGTCTCCCAACTACCACTGGACATGATCCCTGAACACAGACCCAGGAGTAACTAGTGAGCACAAACACGTGTGACCCCCAAACAAACAGAAAGTATGTGGGGAGAAGATTAAATCAAGAGGGTTAGATGGTATCCTTTCCAAGGGAAATTTTCACTTTTTAGATTAGCATTTATCTTAAAATTTCTTTCTTTTGATATATTCTGTGTATTAAAATTCCTGAAACCTTTAGAAAAACTATAGCTGAAATCTTCAGTTTTAATAATGGTGGGAGAATCTTCTTGTGGGAAAGGGAGAACTTATGGCTGACCCTGTGCCTTTGCAATTTAGACAAATACCACATCACTAGGTATGGCTCAAATTTTTCTTTAAAAAGCAACACTTCATTTATGCAGTCATTAGTTTTTAACATATTGAAATAAATCAATTATCACTAGTAATTCTAGAGCTTTTTTTCACTTTATTAAAGAAGCCACATATCTTCAGCGTTGATTCTCTATGCTATAGCTCACCCCTCCCCCCCACCCCAAGATCATTAGTCCATGTTCTTCATCTGTTGATCTACCTGTTTTCTACATTTCAAATAAGTGTAACCACAGTATGCCTTTTTGTGTTCATACATTTATTTATTAATTATTATTATTATTTAATTAATTTTGCCAAGCTGCTGGGAGCAGGCAGGGGATCTCTGTTGCCGGGTCCATTGAGCCTGGAGTCCAAGATCACAGAGTTCTGCTTCCCTGGTTCTGTGGAGCGTCACTTATGCATGAGTCTCGGTCCAGAAAGAGTTCTGGAGCGTGGCGTTGGCTGAGTAGTGGAGGTAGTGGAGGTCTGAGTAGTGGAGGTAGTGGAGGTAGTGGAGATCTGACAGCTGGCAGAACCCACAGAATCAGGGAAGCGGAACTCTGTGACCTTGGACTCCAGGCTCAACAGACCAGGGAACAGAGATCCACTACCTGCTCCCAGCAGCCCTGCAGATCTCCGCTACCTCCCCTACCTCCACTGTGTGGGTTTACATTTTTTTTATCCAGTATTTAAAGTCCACTTACCAACTAACAGACTTTTGACTTGTTTCACTAATTTCTTTAATTTTTTTTATTAGTGAAACACCATGAGGTACAGTTATAGACTTATAAATTTTTGTGCTTGGGTTTCAGTTATACAATGATCAAGTACTCATCCCTCCACCAGTGCCCATCCTCCACCACCATGGGTCCCAGCATCCCTCCCACCCCCCATCCGCCCTGTCCCCCCCAGCCTCTGTGGCAGGGCTTTCCCCCTTGTTCTCTCTCTCTTCTTTTGGGTACTGTGTTTCACAAGAGAGGCATTGAGTGGCAATCATGTTTGGTCTATAGACTACTTTTAGCATGCTTCTCCCACCCTGGGAGGGCCCTCACAACACCCTTTATTTGATGATCTCTTCTCTATCTGAGCTTCCTTTTCACCTAGCACGTGTGGCTGGCCTCCAAGTCATGGAGCAAAATTCCTGGTACTAATCTCAGCCATTCCTGGGTGTTAGTCTCCCGTTTTGTTGCTTTATGTTCCCCAGATGAATGCAATATTTCTGTGTCTATCCCGCTCTTTCTGACTCATTTCACTTAACATGACTTTCCATGTAGTACCACTTTTATGTAAATTTCATAACTTCATCTTTTCTAACAGCTACATAGTACTCCACTGTGTAAATGTACCAAAGTTTCTTTAACCAGTCATCTGTTCTCGGGCACTCAGGTTTTTTCCACATTCTGGCTATTGTAAAGAGTGCTGCAATGAACAAACAATTGCAGATGTCACTTCGACTATACCTTTTTGCCTCTTTGGGATATATTCCCAGGAGTGCTATAGCTGGGTCAAATGGGAGATCAAATTCTAATTTTTTGAGAATCGTCCGTATTGTTTTCCAAAAGGGTTGGACCAGGAGGCATTCCCACCAGCAGTGAAGGAGGGTCCCTTTCTCACCACATCCGTGCCAGCACTGGTTGCTTTTGTTCTTGTGGATGTGGGCCAGTCTCTGTGGTGTGAAATGACATCTCACTGTTGTTTTGGTCTGCATCTCTCTGATGATTAGTGATGTAGAACATTTTCTCATGTGCCTTTTTGCCATTCGGATTTCTTTTTTGCGAAAGTTTCTGTTCATTTCTTCACCTCATTTTTTGATGGGGTTGGGTGATTTCTTCCTGTGAAGTTCAACCAGTACTTTGTATATCCTTGATATCAACCCCTTGTCGGATGTGTATTTGGTGAATATCCTTTCCCATTCTGTAGGCTGTCTTTGTATTTTGGTCACTATTTCTTTTGAGGTGCAGAAGCTTCTTAGTTTAAGATAGTCCCATTTGTCTATCTCTGTTTTCACTTGCTCAGCCAGTGGCGTGACATCTTTGAAGATACCATTACCTTCAATATCATGGAGAGTTTTGCCAACTTTGTCTTCAGTAAACATGGATTCCAGTCTGATGTTGAGGTCATAAATCCATTTCGATCTTACTTTTGTGCATGGCGTTAGGCAGAGATCTGAGCCCACTTTTTTGCATGTAGCCGTCCAGTTTTGCCAGCACAATTTATTAAAGAGGCTTTCCCTGCTCCATTTCACTTTTCTTGCCCCCTTATCGAAGATTAGATGATTATATGTTTCACTAAATTTTATGAAATTTTATCTGAATTTTTTCATGTGCACATTAGTTTTCAATCTATTTGGTTGCATATTTACACCTGTGACTGACATCCCTGGGTCATGAACTAACATGATGCTCAATATTTTTGAGGAGCTGCTGAACTATTTTGCAAAGTGGCTCTCATTTATATTCTTATCAGCAACATATGAATGGTTCAATTTCTCCACATTCTTTCTAATGCTAGTTATAGTAAACATTTTCAATAGGCATCTTACTAGATATGAAATAATATTTCATTGTGGTTTTAATTTGTATTTTCCATTAGGAATGAAATGTTGAACTTATTTTTATGAACTTCTTGTCCAAGCAACATTTTTTTTTGGTAAGTAAAGGCCCTCCCATTGTTTGTCGATTTGCTCGAGCGGGCCCAGTAACGTCTCCATTGGAGACGTTGTTGTTACTGTGTTTGGCATATCGAATATGTCACGGGAGCTTGCCAGGCTCTGCCGTGCGGGCGATATACTCTCGGTAGCTTGCCGGGCTCTCCGAGAGGGGTGGAGGAATCGAACTCGGGTCGGCCATGTTGGTTGCGTGCAAGGCAAATGCCCTACCCGCTGTGCTATCGCTCCGCCCATTTTATACTTCTATAGTATATTTATGAACACAATTTTACATATTCATTAAGTTTGCCTGCGTGCTGGTTAGTGGTAGCATATATGTCGCCAAGAATAATGAGGAAGAAAAAACCCTAGAGGAAGAGTTTAATTTTTATTGATTGTCTTTTATCTTTTATTTTTAAACTTTTATTAGTGAAACACGATGAGGTACAGTTGTAGACTTACAAATTTTTGTGCTTAAGTTTCAGTTATACAATGATCGAGTACCCATCCCTCCACCAGTGCCCATTCTCTACCACCAATGATTGTCTTTTATCTTAAAAGTCGTATCAGACAAAGTGACAGCTGGTATCGGGCGAGATCTGAAAGTCTTCATAGAAAAAACAAGAAAGAATCAACACAGTAAATAAAATATTATTTTTCCTTTATTTTACTATCTCAAGGTCATTGTTCAAAACCACAAGAACTCTAGAGTTAAGGTCATGAACCCTGGCTGCACGTAAGAACTATCTGGAGAGATTTTTCAAAAATATAAATCCTGCTGCCATGCTAGACCTCATGAATTAGAATGTCCTATTCTTATTTGTGTGCTTTTAAAGCACATTCTATGATTCTCAAGAATCAGCTTGATTTAAGACTTAGTTGCCTTGTTCTACAGCTGTCAAGTTATGCCAATTGTTTTTGAGTTAATCTACAGAAACAATAATGAACAGCTATAATTTCCTAGAAAAATCGCTATCCTGGGGCAAGAGTAACAGCACAGCAAGTAGGGCATGTTACTTGTACATGGTTGACCTGGGTTCGATCCCCAGCATCCCATGTGTTCCCTCAAATCCTGCCAGGTGTGGTCCTTGAGCACAAAGGCAGGAGTACGTTTGGAGCACTACCAGGTGTGGCCCCCAAACAAGAAAACAAATAAAATGTTATGCTGTGTCAGAAAAACCAATCAATTAGCAAAGGCACAGAGGAGGAAGTTAGAGAGCAAGGCATGCAGGTTCTTTTTGTTCACTTGACTGAAAAAAGAAAATCCACAACCACAGCAGCAACTAAAGAAATCAGCCTCTCAGGAGTCTGCAAATTTATGTTGATTGCTTTAATGATCATAACTCAAGGGTGAAATTAACCATTAACAATGAGTCTTTTATATAAAGTTAACAAAACATGCCTTTGTTTGGGATCTGGACATAGTGCCAATTTATTGACTAGGCGTCAGCCATTGGCGGAATAATCTGGAATCAGTTTTATGTCTTGCCTATCAGTGCCTTTACACCGTCTCTGATAAATTTCCCCTCTCTATCCCTGGACAAAAACAGCGGCAGAATTATGAGCTTTTCAGTAACTATTATGAGCTTGACAAAGTCCAGATTAAAGATAATTCAAAGCTTCTTTCTTCCTGGCTTTGCCTGACCTGTAACTTGTTGATCTGAGGTCATGAGTTTTGGGGATAGAGAGATAAGTTAGGTCTGTTTGTCTTTAACCTGTTGTTCTTGTTCTGAGCATATCTAAAGTTCTTACCCAAAGTGGAGGTCAGGAGAATCTAGGTAAATTAGAATATACTTTTATTTTTTAATCATTTGTTGCAAAAAGTTTCAGAAAAAAAGGATAAAGAAAATCTCAGTGTCTGTGTAATAACTATCCAGCTTAAGAAATACAGCATTATCAACATAAGTTTCAATTTAATGTTATCAATATAACTTTGTAAATTGCTGTTTTCTAAAATAGAGGTTAAAAAAAGACATACAGCATTATCAATATGCATCCCAAATATAGTATATAAATGTACATACCAAACTTTCAATTTAAAACCCTCATGCTATTTAAAATTCAGAATACCTGAATTTGATTCAAAATACCTGAAAATGATTTATTGAGGCACTGTGATTTACAAAGTCATTCATATGAGTTTTAGGCATACAATATTCCATTGTCAGTGTCAACTTCCCTCCACCAATGTCCCCAGGTTCGGTTCCATCCTACTCCCAGCCTGCCTCCTTGAGGGGCACATTTTTAATTTGGTTTTTGTGGTTTGGGTCTCTCGCTTTCAATTCTGTTTATTTAGTGGTCCAGATGCATAGATATACTACACCTCTATGCCACCAAAGTGTTGATACCCCTACCACTTGCTCCTGTTAATCTCATTCCATTTGTTTTAACTTTTCTTCTCAATTTCTTTTTTTTTCCTATTCTCAGTTCCATAATCTGGGGACGAAGGTAATCTGTGTACCACTCCCCGCCCCTTGATACCTTGAATTTCCTGTCCTGTTATTTTATATTCCTCAGATAAGTGAGATCATCTAATATTTGTGTTTCTTCTAACTCACTTAACCCAATATCCCCCAGTTTATTCAAGTTGCAGTGAATTTCTTGCTTTCATCCTTCCTTGCAGCTGCATAGGATTTCATTGTGTGTATATACTATATTTTCATAATCTACTCATCTAACTGTTAAATACTTGTATTGATGCTGTGTCTTAGCTATTGTACTCAGTACTGCAATGATTAATCATGTGCATATGTTCTTTTGAATAAAGAAAAATTCAAAGTACTATGAATTTTGGAAATACTAATATTATATGTATATATGGCATATTTATCATGTACCTGTAAGTTTGTACCTTTGACAGCCTTCACCCATTTTTCCCAGCTCTGAACAACTGCATCTGACAAATATCAGCCTCTTCTTTGTATTTTTTAAATTTAAATCTCACTTATATGTGAGATTATGTAGCATTTCTCTTTCTGACTTATTTCATTTAGCATGATACTCTCAAACTTTTTTGTGCAAAGTCTTCATGTGATCTCCACAAAGAGCTCACCAGTTCAAAGGAGGTTTGTTTGCATTCAATTGTGTATGACCCCTTGGTTTGCTTTTCTGTATCTTACATATGATTGAAATCAACCAGTATTTTTGTTTGTTTGTTTGTTTTTGTTTTTGAGTCACACCCAGTGATGCACAGGGACTACTCCTGGCTCGTACACTCAGGAAATACTTCTGGAGGTGCTCTGGGGACCATATGGGATGCTGGGACTCAAATCCCGGTTGGCCATGTGCAAGGCAAATGCCCTACCTGCTGTGCTATCACTCCAGTATTTCTTTTACTTTCCAGCATTGCTATCACTCCTCAACCAGTATTTCTTTCTCATTATCTCACTTAACATTACTTTCTCCACTTTCATCAATGATGTTGTAAAAAGACACTATTTCACCTTTACTTATGACTAAGAATGTGTATCATGTATTTATCCATTGGGTACTTGGGTTGTTTCCATAGTCTTGTATGACTATTGTTATTATTGTCATTATATTACTGTCACTGTCACTGTCCTCCCTTTGTTCATCTATTTGCTCTAGTGGGCCCAGTAATGTCTCCATTGTTACACTTGTTACTGTGTTTGACATATCTTATATGTCATGGGTAGCTTGCCAGGCTTTGCTGTGTGGGCGAGATTCTCTCAGTAGCTTGCCTGGCTTTCCGAGAGGGGCGGAAAAATCGAACCTGGGTTGGGCGGGTTAGCCTTGTGCAAGGCAAATGCCCCACCCACTGTGCTATTGCTCCAATAACACAGTGAGTAAGGCATTTGTCTTGCACACAGTCGACCTGAGTTATTATGTTACCACTGTTATTATGTAACTATTGTTAAGGATATAGAAATGAATATAGTTTTTGAATTAGTTTCCTTGTGTGATTTCCACCAACATGAGTAAGGTTTCATTGGTTCTGTTCATGTAGGTCGTTCATATAGGTTTGAGATGATACTTAATTGTTGGTTTGACTTGCATGTCCTTGATACTAAGCGATAACAAAAAACCTTTTGATCCTATTGGTCATCAATATCTCTTCTTTGAGTACGTCTTTGAGTAGTTTTTTAGTTGTCTCATTCACTTTCCAGTATAATTTTTTGTTCTCTTATTTAGTTTAGTGAGTTCATAATTTGTATTAGATCTGAGCTCTCCTTTGTTATGTGCACATATTTTCTCCCACTAGTTGGCTATCTTTTATTGTTTGCTTGCTTTTGTTTTTAATTTTTGGGCCACATCTGGCTGTGCAGGACTTATTGCTTGAGTTCAGAAGTCACCTCTTGCTGTTTTCAGGTTGCTGTATGTGGAGAAGCAGAGTTCAAGCATGGCATCTACATGCAAGGCAAAATGCCTTACCTCCTTATTACCTTTGCATCCAGTCTTTTGCTTTCATGATGGTGGTTTTCCTATTTTTAAAGTTTTCTGGTAGTTAAAATGACAACAGTATTCTTCAGTAATACTGCCAGTAGTTTACTTACTGGTATGTTTTAGTCTGACAAGTCAGCTATTACCTTACTAATAACTGAAGAAGAGAATGGATGGTTGACTGGAGTTAAAATTATCCAGATAATACATAAAACATTCTCTTATAAGACTTTATGTCAGCTTTATTCAGATACATATCACATACAGTAAAATTTATCTTTAAAAATGTCAGTCTCGGGGGCTGGAGAGATAGCACAGTGGGTAGGGCATTTGCCTTGCACGCAGCCAACATAGCCAACACAGGTTCGATTCCCAGCACCCCATATGGTCCCCTGAGCACCGCCAGGAGCAATTCCTGAGTGCATGAACCAGGAGTAACCCCTGAGCATTGCTGGGTTTGACCCAAAAAGCAAAAAAAAAAAATCAGTCTCTAGAAATCTTGATAAATATATGTAGGTATCTTCATAATAAGAAATGAAAATGTTCATCATATTGAAAAGATTTTTCATTTGACTAAGAGATAGTACAGGGATTAAGATACTTGGCTTTAATGTGACTGACCCTGGTTAGATCCCAGCATTGCATCTTGCCCTTTGAGCACCACTGTTGGGACTGGACTGACCTACCAGGATGAGCCCATGTAAACTGCTCTGCACAAAGGCAGGAACATAGGGACCCATGAAAGTGGGCAAGATTTCTCGTGTGTCCTGACTGGTTTGGATGAGGCCGAACATCTTTTTCTTTCGGCTGCCTTAGTGAATAATTTCATAAACTTTGGTATACTGAAATTGTCAGTCGTCCTTTACTCACAGATCCCTGAAGGTTACTTAACCTGTTTGTTGTCAGTATGCAGATCCTAGGTACTTTGTTTTCAGTATGCAGAAAAGCTTTCAGTTTTGCATGTTCTTCCTGTAACTCCTTTGTTGATGACCTCACTGTATTGAACTGTAGGATAATAATAAAATGAGATTTCAGGGATCTCTACCTTTGTCACAGGTCGGAGAGCACCTGGGCCCTACATGACATAAATTTCTTTTGCATTCCTTGTCTCAGCATCTCCGACTGAACCAATGTTCATGCAACACACCACCAGCATCCCTAAACTCTGGGTCAGTAGTGAGCCATGAGCACCACTGGATGTGTATCTGCATAGACTCCTTCTGTCCAATTCCTTTACAAAATTTCAGACTCTATAAACCACTGATATTTTTACTGTGTGATTTTTGCCTGTTCTAAAATGCCATGTTAAGATTGAATCATAAACTAAGCAGCTTGTTGTCTTTTTTTAAAAATTAGCATGTATAGATAAAGTATTCTAGTTTCTTTTTAATTGCCTAGTAATAGTATTTTACTGCTTTTATTGAGTTATTGCTTGATGGATATTTGGGTTTTACCTTGTTTTGGAAAATTATGACTGAAACGGTAGTATTTGTGTGCACATTTATTTTCATTACTGTTAGTAATTAGTAGTGGTAGAATTCGGATGGCTTCCAATCCTTTTAACTATTTTCTATTCTGAATTAAAACTACCTTATGAGTTTATTTTTATTTCTTTTAAAATTTTTATTTAAGCCATTAGAATTTATAATACTGTTAATGATAGGGATTGATGTATGTAATGTTCAAATAGTCCATTGCACAGAGTTCTTGTTTCCTTCCTCCATTTTATCAGGGCATCTCCCCAATTTCCTCCCACTGACTCTATCTTATTTATATATTTTTTTGACTTTTCGAGTCACACTCAGCTAAGCTCAGGGGCAACTCCTGACTCTGTACTCAGGAATTACTCTTGATAGTGGTCAGGGACCATATGGGGTGCTAGGGACCAAACTTGGATCAGCAGCATGCAAGGCTACCCTACCCATTGTACTATCACTCCAGCCCCTTTATTTAATAATTTTAATATACATTTTTGTAGGTGCTATCTGATTTTTTTGTGCATCAATCTATCCACTTGCTCATAAAGTAGAGCTGCGTTGTTATCAATGTCATTCTTTGGTCTAGTATTAACTGCTCTGTATATTAGGATGCTTCTTCATTGATACATATACAATCTTAAAAATATTGATCAATTAATCTGCTGGTCATTCAAAAATGACTATCAGTACTACATTACTTTTTATTTTAGTTGAAGCACAGGTTATCTGACATTACTATGTCTGTATTTCTTCAGTAACCATTTGCTTGTAGAATTGTCTTCAGAATGTTTCTTTAAACCTTTTTATTTTTGTATCTCAAACATGCAACAAATGCATAGTTGTTATTTTTATTTATTCAGTCAGTTTGTGTCTTTTGATTGGAGAGTTGAATCTATTAACACTTAGAAAAAGTATTTACGTACAAATTTATTTGTTACTATTTTTCTGTATTTTTTTTAAGATCCACCTTTTATGTTGTGTTTCAGTTTTTACCTTTTTATTCCTTCTTCAAGGCATTTTGTTTTGCATTTTCCTTGAGATTTATACATATGGTTCTAAGCTATAGTCTATTTTAAATTGATGTAAGTTAATCACTTGTCATTCTCAGATTTCCCATTATTACTTTGTTCTCCCATTCACTTCCAAATACTTAGTGCCATCCTGTGTCTATGTGGATTTTCTTTTCATTCTACATACATACCTTTAGTATTCCTTGCAAGGCTTGTTTACAAATTTACTGTTATAAATTTACTGTTTATCTGTAAAGCTTTTTATCATTCCTTCAACTCAGAGATAACCTAGCTGGGTAGACTATGGTTGGCTAGGGGAATTTTACTTTTTTCTGCTCAGGATTTTGATATATATTATGCCATTATTTTCTGACTGAATTTTTGTTGAGAAGTGAAAAGCATAGGGTTTTGTGTATATGTGACTATTTGCTTTCTTTTGCTGTTAATAGCATTTTCTATTTGCTTTCTAGAATTTTAATTATCATGTTTGTTGGTGTGTGACTGTTTGGGTTCATGTTGTTTGGAATTCCTTAAGCCTCTGGATCTGGATATTGTTTTCTCCTCACATCAAGTTAGTCTCATGTTATTTTTAAAAAATGTTCATTATTATTTTTTCTTCGTTTGTGTTTTGCTCGCTTGCCTATTGCCCTCCATGCCACTTTCATCCACTCCACTGCAGAGACTTTCTATTGTGTTTTTATTTTCAAGTACTGAGTCATTTGCTTTTGTGGTTTAGAATTGTGTCTTTCTCATATTTTCTCTCTCTCCGTCGAATTTTTCATTTTGTCCATCAATAGATTTTTCTTAATTTCAGTAAGCATTGTTATGATTGCTGTTTAAAAGTGTTCTCCAGTTAGTTTACTTAGTTCTTTTGCATTTGTAATTCTCCACAGGGCTTTGTGTTGATCCATCAGCTGAAATGAATTCCTCTGTCTCCTCATTATGTTTGGTTCTCTGTGTTTATTTCTATGGAATAGATTCAGTTGTTTCTCTCCAAGTTCTTATGGAACAACAACCCTGTTTTGAGATGACGTGCAGTTCCTGGTTTGAACTCGAAGTTTTGTACACACTGCGCATGTGCTCTGCTAGTGCTTTTGTACACAATACAAATGTGCTCTGTCTAGGGCCCCAGTCCTAGACAATAAATTTTTAAAAGAATTGAAAATAACTGAGCTTCTTGCAATTTATCAAAATATTTAATTCCTTTTTACAATTAATATAGCACGAAGGCATTTCCAGATTCTACTAATGAGAATCAATCTCTTTTACTCATTTAGAATTAGTTAATACACAATGAGCACTTTTTCTCTATAATACAAAATATTTCCAATTAAACTCTAACATTATGAAGATAACTGATATGACAAATCTGTTATAAAACTTTTCTTAGGATAATTGGAGAATATATTTTGATGGTTCAGATATAAAAGAGGAAATAACCTCTTTCCACTCCAGGTTTATTTGTTTCCCAATAGTAAGTTTCTAGATATAATGTCATAGTGATCTTTTATCTTTCAATAAATATGCTAGTAACATAGGTAGGTGCATTGTTTTACAGTTAATAAGAAATTAAAGAGGGATATTGTGTATATGAGAAGGGTAGTATGTTCTTAAAATACTTCCCAGTTTAGGTACTATGATGAGAAAACCAGTATTTTTCTGCATTTTCCCTATTAATGATCACATGTGAGATTAGGAATAGGAAGGTGGTAAATATGCCACAGATAAAGGAGAAAGCCAAGACTTTAGGCTCTTCCAGTGGAGAGGCCCTTTTCTTTTTCATAAATTCACTCTCTATTCAGGGAGTAAGGACCACTTGTAAATTCTTTAGCCATTTGCCCTAAATTCTGTTCAGGTCCCAACATAGTAACATCAACATACATATATATATATACATATATGTATATACACATATATACATATATGTATATATGTATATATACACATATATACATATATGTATATATGTATATGTACACATATATACATATATGTACAGTTACATAGCACTGTAACACTGTAGCACTGTCCTCCTGTTGTTCATTGATTTGCTCCAGCGGGCACCAGTAACATCTCACAACAAATTTTGAGATTTGTTGTCACTGTTTTTGGCATATTGAATACGTCACGGGGAGCTTGCTAGGCTTTGCTGTGCAGGCGAGATACTCTCAGTAGCTTGCTGGGCTGTCCAAGAGGGGCAGAGAAATTGAACCAGGCGGCCATGTTCACTGTGTGCAAGGTAAATGCCTTACCCTGTTCTATTGCTACAGCTTGCATATACATATATATTTAATATTTTTTAAAAAGGGAATCCCCTTCCCCCACTCAGTGAGATCTACTTCTCCATGTTCCATGGGGTTTCACAATTACTTTTAAGTACTCTCTTATGCCAGTAATTAAGTCCTCCATAAATTTGTTCCTGTAGTCGGTTTTTCTTTTCCATTCTTCCAATTTTTAGTTGAATACCGGGTATTAGGTATGAAACATTTTAGAGGCTTTGATTATAGCCTGCTTTTCCAGAGTAGGTTCACCTTTTGCTCTCACAGGTAGATATACGGGGACAGATGATATCTATCTAATTTAGGATTGAGCTGCCTCAGGGCTGCATTGCAGTTTTTGTTAGTCTTCATTTATTGCCCCTTACACCTTATTTTATCTCTAGTTCTACAGGTAGTCCAGTTGAACTTATCTTTGGTAGGTTCTGAACTCCAATTTTTAATCTGTTCAAATCTCTGGAGCATCTTCTGAAATGTTGTCTCTTTTCTTCAACAGCTTTTTCCTTAGTCTTCTACTATTTTATTTTTAAAAAATGGTTGATTCTTGAAGTGTAGAGGTTTAATTCTTAAAATCAAGGAAAAGCCAAATAGTGTTAGGTGACCTGCTTAGGGTTTACTTTTTGTCCAGTCCCTTAGACCCTGAGGTATTTTTTTTTTAAATTTAAGTTTCTTTTTATGAAGTAGTTCACAATATTTGATTACATTTAATATTCGAACATCAACCCCACAACGATTACACCTTTCCACCACTGTATTTCAGATGTTTCCATCCTGAACCCCAACCCCTTCCCCAAAGCAGAACCAAAATAATTTGTTTTGTATTGTTTGTTATGGGCTGAAGCAATAGCACAGCGGGTAGGGCATTTGCCTTGCACGCATCCCACCTGGGTTCGATTCCTCTGTTCCTCTTGAAGAACCTGGCAAGCTATCAAGAGTATCTCGTTCACATGGCAAAGCGTGGCAAGCTACCTGTGACATATTCTATAAGCCAAAAACAGTAACAAGTCTCGTAATAGAGACGTTACTGGTGCCCGCTCAAGCAAGTCAATGAGCAACGGGAGGACAGTGTTACACTGAAGTGCTATTGTTTGTTATGAATAATCCATTAAAAATGAACCAAATAAGGTTTCTTAGAGGAAAGATTATTGTATTTCACTCAGGAGCCCTTCTAAGCTCTTCTATGAGAGATTAGTATCATGTTGTTAAAGGTCAAGACTTGTGTGCTTATGTTTATTTCTGTATAAATATATTTCCCCTTAAGATTGGTTGCCTTCTTACTTTAAACCCCATCAAATGTGGTGGACTACTCTTGATCAGTGGTATCAAGTATGAGAAGTCTAGGAATAAATTCTCTCATAGGTGAGCTCAACCCGAGTATGTGGAGAGTGGCTGTGAACATGGGAGGCATGGGTTGAGGGTTGAGTTCTGGAGGTTTTCTCTTGATGGTACTGGCTCCATTGAGGTGAGGAGGGGCCTCACTTGCCCCCCTCTGGGTTTCCCTGAATGAAACAGCCTGGTGTAGGGTCTGATGGCATGGCTGTGGCATATTGTTCTGTGCTCTCTTCCGAGAGATTTATTGTTGAGTCTAGTCCCTGAAGTCTTGCCTCGTCTTGACAGCCAAGACTCTAATTTTTCTCTTCGTTATGTGATTTGGTAACATCCCTTATGGATTTCTATATCTTGTCATTACTGCATTATTTCTTGGTTGTCTTTTTGCTACCAAGGATCTGAAAAAACCTTTTATGAAGGATGGAGAGTTTGTTCAACAGACCCACATTTTTGGGGGGTGGCACAGCATTTGGTACTCAGGACTTCTGGCTTTGCACTAAGGGATCACTCGTGGAAAACTGGGGGCACCACATGTGGTACCAGAGATTAAATCCAGGTCAGTTGCATGCAAACGCCTTCCCTGAAGTTCTATCACCTGGCCCAGAGATCAGGGTGAAGTTCTTTTCTTTGTGAATGTGACTTCTTATGAGGGTTTCAACATATTTAAAAATGTCTATACTTTTTTCCTTTTAGAATTTGGTCTAAATTGCCAAAAAAGGACATAAGTTAGCCTCGGGAAAGTTCATCTTAGTCAAAAGCAGAAATCAATTTAGCACTTTCTTAAAAAAAAATCTCATTTACCTGCAAGAGTCTGGAAACTGAGCAGCAGAAATAAGAAAATTGTTAAGCTTTGCTTAGACTGAATAAAGAAAATTTCATGCTTTCCCTGAGTCAAACTTGTAGGTTTATTTAAATTTATGCACTATGAACCTAGTTACATTATAGTATGTGTAAGTTTATTATAATAAAGGTGATTTCTACTATGTAAAAATTGTATAATATAAGAAAATTTTAAAGAAAAAAAGTCACTAAGTATCACTATCTGAGTACTTTGGTATATGTTTTTTGCTAAGCAAGGTGTCTTTACATTGTTAAAATTATATACTATACACTTGTTTTGAAACATATTTGATACAAATCAATAGTTGTCAATAGGAAAGATTATAAAATATTGGTGGGTATATACTACTGGTCATTTTTGAGTTTAAAATACCCATAATAAGTCATGCACTCATTAATGACATTAAGGATTTGAAATAAGTATGTGTCACCAATATGGTGATAGAGAAGGGTCTATGTTTTGCTCCTGAAAGAAAAAGCTACAATAATTCAAACAGACACGAGAGCAAACTACAGCTCAGAGTGAGAATAAAGAACTGAGTCTGATATAGACTCAAATAAATGGGCTAGAGGGTGAGTGAGGAGAAATACCTAGAGTCTTTGGCTTCAGTAAAGGAGACAGAGGACAGGACTGCCCATTCTGTCGGGGACTCCATGGCAGGGAGAACACATTACAGAACACTGAAGATCCAGCTGCTTGTGATTCACCAGATAAGATTCACTCTTGATCCAGGGGAAGCTCATACAGAGGAACTGGGGTAGTCCTTGAAGAACAGGATCCTGGCAAGGAAGTCAATAGATAGGTTCTCTAGGCTACACTTCTCACACCTCCACTAGTACTAACTTTATGAAGTGCACTGATGGTGGATGAACTGTCAAGTTCTACAGCTGGATCCCCCCAAAGAGGAACCAGGTACAAGTTCTTAGTAGCACTGGAACACTGCAGCACTGTAGCACTGTCCTCCCGTCATTCATAGATTTGCTCGAGTGGGCACCAGTAACATCTCCATTGTTAGACTTGCTGTTACTGTTTTTGGAATATCGAATGTGCCATGGGGAGCTTGCCAGGCTCTGCCCTGTGGGCGGGATACTCTTGGTAGCTTGCTGGGCTCTCTGAGAGGGGCGGAGGAATCGAACCTGGGTGGAAAGCATGCAAGGCAAACGCCCTACCTGCTGTGCTATCGCTCCAGCCCTAGTAGTAACTACTTAACACCACACTGCTCTCCTACCCTGCCACATATACCCTGCCTCTGAATTTAGAGGAATCAAGGAGTGCCTACAAAATTCAAGACCAATTAAGTCACACTGCCGTTGCTGGAAAAGCAAAAGGAAACTAATTCTTGAAGTTACTTTGAATGTAGGAAACAGGAAAATTTAGTGCAGCAGAACGGACAGCCAAAATAATACAAGTCATGGCAATTTGAGCCTGGCAACTTGAGGAGGAAACAGCTCTTCAGAATGTATCCTCAGAGATGTAGAAGATTGTGTCTCACTTATCAGGAAGAGACTTCAAAACTGCAAGTAAAAGTGATATAAGAGAACAATAGAAAAGTTAATCTAAGAGATATAAGACAATGCAGGGAAGCAAACTAATGAGCTTAAAAAGGAGATAAACAGGTAGAAACTGAAGCTTTAAATACAAAAATAACAGTTTCAGGATGTGGTATGGAAGCAAGTGTACTGCAGGAGAAAACAGAATCACCAAACAGTGATGACAAAGCAATGATTTAAGAGAAAGGAGAAATAAACCTTAAGAAATAAATGGAAAGAAATAGTAGGAGAGCTCTCTGATGACACTAGTGAACGCAATCTAAATATTGTGGCTGTCCCATAATGGGGATAAAAAAGCTAAAAGAGAGTCTACTCATAGTGAAACTCTCAAGAGTTCAGAACAAAGAAACAATATTGAAGGTGACAAGGGACAAAATGCAGGCAAAGGTACTTCCGGGAGACATTCGTGAGACTTCTTAGCAGAATGTGTTCATTCAAGAGAAAGTGGAATTACATAATAGATATTGAAATGATAAGAAGTAGCATCCCCAAACTTTGTGCGCCACAAAAATTTCTTTCAAATATGGGGGAGAAATAAAGACTGTCACAGATACACAAAGACTGAAGGAGTTAGCCAATGCTAGACTCCCAAGACAAGGTAGGAGTTTCCCCATGAAACTGAAAAATAGCCCCAAAACATTGACAAAGGAAATAAACAGATGGAATCGAACACTACAGACAAATTGGCAATAGCAAGTTCTCATACATCAATAATCACCCATAATGTAAATAAATCGAATTCATCAAAAGGTACACAGTGACCAGACTGATAAAATCTAAGACCTAATGAAATGCTGTTTACAAGAGATTCACCTGAGTTATACAAGCAGACATATACTAAGTGAAGGGATTGTAACTGGTACAATATGCCAATGGAAAAAATTGATAGCCACTTCCAGCCAAAAGATTGCAAGATATAATGATGGGTAGTATATAATGATAAAGGGATAATTACAATAAGAATAACAGGCTTTTTGAAAAAAGAAATGAAAGAAGACACACAGATGGTAAGGTATATTATAAATTGGAAAACAGTATTATTAAATGACTGTATTACCCAACACAATATGCAGATTCAGTGCAATACCTATCATAACACAAAACTTGTTCTTCACAGAAACAAAATTATGTACCTGTAACCAAAAAAAGACCTCCAGTCATAGAAACATTCCTGAGGAAAATAAAGAACAAAAATGAGGGTGCACTCTCAGATATCAAAGTATAGTACAAGCAATAGTAATTGAAACAGTCTGGTATTGGAATAAAAACAGACATACAGAGCAATTGAACAGAATTGAGATCACAGAAGTAAAACAACATGTATCTGAAAAACTCATTTACAATAAAGGGGTAAAAGGCTTACAAAGCAACAATGTCACTTCAGTAAATGGTGCTAGAAGAATTTGATAGCCACATATAGAAATACGTACCTAAACTGCTGTCTCACATTATACATTTAAATTAATCTCATACTATATTATACCATATAGTCTCACATAATATTATGTCACACCATACATATAAATTCATTCAAAGTTAGATACTTGGATATAAGACCATAAAACATAGAACACAGAAAAATGTGTTCTTTTATACAAGGATAAATATATGTAGAAAAATCATAAATTGTATGTTACTTGACATTGGTCTTACATATGTTTGGAGATTTGAGTCCAGTGGCAAGCAAAATATAGGCAGATGGCGTTATGACAAACTGAAACACTTCTGCATGGTAGAAGAAACCTGCATTATAATAAAAATCATTCTATTTATTTATCGAGGATATTTTCACTTCATATGTTAAACAAGGTATTAATATTAAAATATTTGAAAAAATATAAAATAATAAAAATAAAATACTTGGCGATGATCACTCTGGATAAGAACTGCATGCTGAAAGTAGGTAAAGGAACAAACATGATAACTTCTCTGTACGTCTATTACAAACCATGATGCCTAAAACCAATTATGAACAATCCTGAACATCCCTGTCACTCTATATCTCTTGGTGATTCAATTAATAAAAAATATTATTGAAAATAAGCAGAAGATATTAATTAATACTTCTCCCGAAGAGACATGTAAATAGCCAATAGACATATGAAAAGTTGTTTATTACCTCCAATTATTAGGAAAATGCAAATAAAAAACAATAGTATTTTCCTCACCCCTGTGAGAATAACTTTTACTAGAATGACAAAAATAACAATTGTTGGAGAGGATATGGAGAGAAAGAAACAAATACTCTATTTGTGAGAATCTCAATTGTAATAGCCACTATGGGAAGCTTTATGGAGATTCCTAAAAAATTAAAGGTAGAAATTTCTTTTGAATTAGAATTTAATAGTTATTCTATTCCTGTGCATTTACCTGAAAAAAAGCAAGATAATATTCGAAGAGATATAGATGCTCTCATTTGTAATGGGACATTTTCTACAACAGCTAAGAACTGGACACAAACCAAAGTATCCATTGACTGATAAATGCATACAGAACATGTGGTATATTTACCCAAAGGGATATTGTCCATCTATAAAAAAGATGAAATCCTGTCATTTGCAACAATATGATGTATTGAGACAGTATTAAGTTTAGTAAAATGAGCCATGTGGTAAAAGCCAAATATGATGTAAGTCACTCAACATGTGTTATATAGTAAAAACAAATGAGCAGGTGAGTTGAATAAGACAGAAATAAATGTTTGGATTGTGAAATTAATTGGTGGTTACCAGACGGGAAGGTGGTTGGGTAAACTGGTACCAAAAGAGTAAATGGATGGAGAAAGACAGAATTAGATGTTCAGTGGTGAATTCCGTGTAGTATATAAACATGTTGATTTTCAGTGACACACTCTGGAAGCTGTAATTTAGTGCTATTTCAGAAAAAAAAGTAAAATGAAAACCCTACGCTATAATTCAATTTCAGGCAAAGTCTGTTAGCTTCAATTAACAAAGCAGTGCAGTGCCAACACCAGGAATCTATCAGGCTGATCCAAGATTTAGTGCTGCTATCACAAAACTTGAAGTTGGATGTTGAAAGTCCTCACTTTGTATTCTGTTTGTTGAGTGATCTTGAACATGCCCATTTCCTTCTGGAGAAATAGTTGCTCTGTTCTTTCCTATAAATCATGGGAACTGAATCAGGGGTGGTGTACAGTTAGAGGTAGCACACTCCAGTCGAATTCAGTATTCTGCTTATTTTCTTAAACGTGGTTTGGAATACAAAAAAATACTTGACAGAGTCATGTATTCAAACAGTTTTATAATAAAAAGACAATATTCAACCTTTCCTATTTTGGTGAGAAAGAGGGGGACAACCCTAATAACTTTTTGTTTAGTTATTCTTGTAGTGCTTGTGAGTACTAAGTGATTATAGTAGTCAGAGGTGCATCTCAATGGTGGGATGGTGGCTTTGGCTAAATATTTGTCTTCTATGGGGCAGAAACATAGCACAGTGGTAAGGTTCTTACCTGGCATGCACCATGGTTCGACCATGGTTCGATCTCTGGCACTGTGTCCTGAGGCACTTCCAGGCATGAACCTTGAGCACAGAGTCAGGTATGTGATACATTGACCACTGCATATAATGTGGAACACTGCCAGGTATGTCTCAGTGCTTATCACCTCATCTTATTCCCCTAAATTGTCTAGTATTTATGAAGGGGTCAAACAAGAACCTAAGTATAACTAAGACCAGTATAACTCATTTGCTCTTGATGGAAAATGGAACTAATGACTATATATTAAATAACTGTATATTAAAGAATCATTTAAAGAATTTCTTAAAGTAAATAGCAGTCAAAAGGAGTGATAGAGAAAAAAGAAAAGTAAGTGAGAAGAAAAGACAACTGTGGGAGTCATTGGATGGAAAGGAAACAGGTGACATTGGTGATGGGAATTGTACACTGATGAAGGAACAGGTGTTGGAAAACTTTGTATGATTAAAATCCAATTATGAATAATTTGGTAATTGTATCTCATGGTGATTCAATAAAAACAAAAAATAAATAAATGAAATTCTGGTATTAAAAATTAAATCGCATTCAATAGTAATACAGAATTAAAGATAAATATGTTTTCTAAGAATAGAGATAATGCAAGAAAAATTAAAGAAAGGTTATAAAACAAGGAAGAATTCAGTATATTAGTGTTGGGCCAAAAATAATATAACTAAAAGTAAAAATAGGTGTTCTTTTCACTCAGCCTGATACTCTCCATGTCCATCCTTTTATAAGCAAATTTCATGACTTTTATTTTTTTCTAAAAGCTGTGTAGTATTCCATTGTGTAGATGTACCATAATTTCCTTTTCTAGTCATCTGCTCTCGGGCACTCAGATTGTTTTCAGATTCTGGCTTTTGTGAATAGAGCTGCAGTGAACATAGAAGTACATAATGGTGTGTTTGCTGTGTGTTTTTTGGATCCCCAGGCTATATTCCCAGAAGTGGTATTACTGAATCAAATGGAAGCTCAATTTATAGCTGCATTCATTTGTGTAATATAAAAAATAGCATGAGATTGTTATCCAAGGCCAAGGAAATTAGGGGATAGGGGATTGGTCAATGGTTGAAAATTACCACAAGTTTTTGTAGGGTGGAGGCTAGTTAAGATAGAGGAGGGTCCAGTATGACAATAATAGCTGGAAATGATCAGTCTGAACAAGGCTGAGTGTTGAAAGTATGTAAAAGGATGTACATAATAACCTTTCAGCATCTGTATTACAAATCATAATCCCTTAAATGAGAGAGAGAGAGATAGAGAGAGAAAGAGAGCTAGAGAGAGAGTGAAAGAGAGCGAGCAAGAGAGAGAATGAAAGGTCCCTGCATAGAGGCAGTCTAGGGTGGGGTGGATTTGTTGGGTGGACGGGAAGGAAACTGGAACATTGGTTCTGGGAAATTACACTGGTGGAGAGATGGTTGTTGGAACCTTGTATGACTGAAACCCAATCATGAATAGCTTTGTAATGCTCTATCTCATGATGATTCAATAAAAAAAGAAACAAAAAGAAACCAAAAAGGTGTTCTTTTACTGTTAAATAAAACTCATTGCTCATAAAGAAAGCTACTGCATTATACTTAAAAAAGATGATATGTTAAAGCAAATGACATAAAATATCTATAATAATTGTGTGCCAAAATATATTATGGTCCCAGCATCCCTCCCACCCACCCCCAACCTCCCCTTCCCACCCTGCCTCTGTGGCAGGGCATTTCCTCCTTTTGTTTTCTCTCTCTCTCTCTCTCTCTCTCTCTCTCTCTCTCTCTCTCTCTCCTTTTGGGTTCTGTGGTTTGCAAGAGAGGCATTGAGTGGCAATCATGTTTGGTCTATTATCTACTTTCAGCATGCTTCTCTCATCCTGGGAGGATCCTCCCAACACCCTTTATTTGGTGCTCCCTTCTCTATCTGAGCTTCCTTTTCTCCTAGCATGTGTGGCTGGCCTTCAAGTCATGGAGCAAAATTCCTGGTACTAGTTTCGGCCACTCCTGGGTGTTAGTCTCCCATTATGTTACTTTATGTTCCCCAGATGAATGCAATCTTTCTGGGACCTGTGGTGGTGGAGGATGGGCGCTGGTGGAGGGATGGGTACTTGATCATTGTATAACTGAAAGCCAAGCACAAAAAATTTGTAAGTCTATAACTGTACTTCGTGGTGTTTCACTAATAAAAAAATAAATTTAAAAAAGTACATCTTTTCCAAAGATTCCCCCAAACCCCGTAGCCATGTGATCTTTCATATTTCACTTTTTTTGGCACCTACATGTGCCAGGGCAATATTATACACTGTACTATATATATTGGAAATTTGTATGATATAATAATAATCTTTTGAAACTAGAGACTGAAACTTAATTTTCCTTTTATCCTGTAGTATCTAGAGCAGGATTACTATGTTTTTAAAATTTTATTATTTTTTAATTTTGTTTTGGGGCTACAAACCTGGCAATGCTCAGGGGTTACTCCTTGCTCTGGGGACCATAATGGGATACTGGGGATGAACCAAGTTAACTGTATTGCAATTCAACTGCCCTCCTCAATGTACTATCGCTCTGGCCCCAACTATGTTTTTAAACATATCTATAATCCCTTGCCATGCAGAAACTTACCTTAAACATCTTTATCTTCTCTCTATTGAACACGGTGCACAGCATGGGGAAAGTATTCAGTATATGTTTAGTCAAATGAATAAATACAGAAATTCAAAGCTCAAAAAAATATTATGTAAGTGCAAACCAACATATTCAAACATATTAAATATATTTGGCAGAAAAGGTGTTAAACAGGATAGTGTATATTATTTTATAATAAAATACAATTTATTATTCATAATAATAATACAAATTTTACTGATAATGCATGAAGCATCACAAAACTTTATTCTCCAAAGAATCACACTGAAATAGAGGAATCATAAAATGTGTATACAAGGATAATTTGACAGAAATACAATAACTAGGGATACTCTGAATCTTCTGTCTGAGTCACTTTTAAGTGAAGTAGACAAAAAAATGATCTTTATGCAGAGTATACAAATAAACCTGTGTTTGTTTGTTTGTTTGTTTGTTTGCTTTTTGGGCAATGCACAGGGGTTACTCATGGCTCTGCACTCAGGAATTACTTCTGGCAGTGCTCAGGGGACCATATGGGATGCTGGGAATCAAACCTGGGTTGGCCACATGCAATGCAAACGCCCTACCCGCTATGCTATCGCTCTAGCCCCTAAACCTGGGTTCTTTAACGGAATGGAATAAGTCCTTAAATTTATTTGTAATATATAATTGTCAGTTCAGTCAAACTGTCAGTAAAAGATAAAATGAGGTCAACACAATTTCCTTTTTTATCTTCAGGAAGCTACTGATGTACTTCAGCAAAAGGACAGGGAAATCCAATAGAGTTGACTTTATTAGTATATTTAAAAATCCATCCTTTGGGTCTCTACAAACAAAGAACATGTTTTTTAATCCTATTGCAAATTATGTATGGTTAATAACACTATTTTGGTGTCACAATGGAAGTTTAAAAAATTTTCTCTAATAATAAATGTGGTTTAGGGAAACAATAGAGGGGGTTGGTGGCTCTTACCCCATTATGTGCATGCTGACAATGCTGGTTCAATCTCCAGCACTGGATTTGATGTGCACCATTGGGTGTTCCCCATCTCCTGTCAAAAAAAAAATAACAAAAATGCCATTATCTGACCATATTACAGCAAAACTACAAGTAATTAAATGTCAACTGAAAAATGTAAACACTTTTAAAATTTATAGTCAATGAAAACTCATAATTTTTATAAATAAGTAAACAGACATTTCATTGCACAATATTTAAAATTAAGTGTCATGATAATACATCCTTAAATGCCTTTACTGTTAAATATGAGAAAATTAAAATTAATAAATTAGGCATTTATAATGAAGTTACAAAAATGGCAACATGATAATCTTAGGAAGAGTAAGAAAATAAACTGATTTAAACTAAAAGTAACTGAAAGTTGAAAGATAGATATTTATGTATCTCAGTATAACACCTTGTTATTTAAAATATAAAATAAAATTAATCTGTGTATAATTAATTAGCCCACCCTGCCAGTGCCAGATAAATACCTGATTGACTGACTTCCACTGCCTCCACTAGCCAGCTGCCTCCATGCAGAACCAGGTAAAGCAGAACTTTGTGACCTTGGAACTTCAGGCTCAACAGGACCAGAAGCAGAGATCCTCTGCCTGCATCCACCAATCTCCAGAGCTCTTTGATAGCCACGATCACCTGCCCCATACCAAATTTCCGCAGGATGGATATGTTGTTCCCAACGTTCTCCCTTCCGAAATTTGACACACCACTTAATCAGTAAAGAAGTGTAGAGCACCCAGTCCAGACAAGGTCAGACCCAAACACCTGAAGAATCTGCCACCAGTACTGGTCAATACACTGATTCTGCTCTTCATACACTACCTGTCTGAATGTAAGTTTCTTTCCCAATAGGAAACCAGCAGGATCATTCTGTTATAGAAGAAGGGAGACATCCACTACATCAGCAACTACTGCCTGATCTGCCTGTTGTCCATTGTCTATAAGTTGTTCACTTGAGTCATCCTGAATAGAATAGGCAGAACACTGCCTCCACTTTGCTGATGATACCATTCTAATAACACCAAACACTAGCCAAGTTGCAAAAATACTGGCCAACTTCGACCCTGAGTGTGGAAAGGTTGGACTGCAGCTGAATCTCAACAAGGCAATGTCCATGAAAAATGAACTAGTTCTTGACGTTCTATTTGTTCTCAATAGAATGATCATCTTCGAATGCAACAGCTATGTGTACCTGGGTTGAGTACTCAACATGAGGAACAACTTGGCGCCAGAGCTGTGCAGGAGGAAGAGAGTGGCATGAAACGCTTTTAAGAACATCGAAGAAGTTGTTAAGAGGGTGAAGAACCTTCAGCTTCAGGCACATCTTTTCGACTCCACTGTTCTTCCTTCACTAACATACGCCTCAGAGACGTGGGCCCTACAAAACATGACAAGAATGCTATTCAGGTATCCCAAAGAGGAATCGAAAGAGCTATGCTTGGGATATCACATTTCACCCAAATGAGAGAAAGAATCTGGAGTTCCGACCTCTGTCGATCAAGAATCAGGGATGCTGTCTCATTTGCCAAAGCATCGAAAATCAGATGGGCTGGACACGTAATGTGATTTAGAGACAACCTGGACGAGAGCAGACACAGACTGGATTCCACAGGGCATCAAAAGGACGCATGACTGCCCACCTATGAGAAAGTCAGACTTCTTCGTCAAAACCCTGAACAAATGCTTTGAGGCTCTTTGTGTTCCTGGAGCGAGCAGATGTCATTGGGCTACACTAGCACGAGACAGGGATGAATGGAAAAATTGCTGGGGCCCGCTCGAGCAAATTGAAGATTAATGGGATGACAAGTGATGCAGTGATAAGAAATAAAGTAAAAGTGTAGTGGGAAAAATAACAAAGGAATATAAAAGTCAATAAAATTTTAAACATTATGATACATAGTTTATACAATGCCATAATAAGAGTTTCAAATTTTCTAATTCACTTCACTGAAAAAAGCATAAAATCTTAACGCATTAGTGGAAAAGCATGAAGAAATAGTATTATCTAGCACCCTAAAAGGTGTGGCCTTAAATGTTAAAATGAATCATTTCTATCAAGTATTTAGACTATAGTTATTTCTCATAACATTTCAGATTGCACCAAGTATTTTAACACATTTATATCCACTCCCTCTTCAAATTACAACACAATGACATGAAAGAATAACAATAAAAAGAAAATCCAGGAGGATAAAGGAGGATAGAGAGGACAATAGTAGAATGGATGAGAAATGTCAACTTGTATTTATAAGATGGAGCATGACAGCAGAGGAGAAATGGCCTTGGCAGAGAGGAAAGCTGAAATTTTAAGACATGGCAAAAGAAGAAAATGGGGAGATATTTAGTGATTTTCCCAGCAGAATTTAGGAAAGGACTGGTATTCTGAAAATTGGTATAAAGTTTAAAAATGAATAGCCACGGTCAGGTTGATAGTTCACAGAGTACTTATGAAGTTTTTTATGTCCACATAATAGTAAATAACAAGTCACTGATTGCTGATTAGTGACTTTTAAAAATATTTCATACAGATTACTATATAAGCAGTATGATTTACAGTGCTATTAATGGAAGGATTCCATACATACAGTGTTCTAGACCACGCCCTTTACCTAATGGAGGTCCATTTCCCCCCACCATTTTTTAAGAGTTGTCCTTCATTCTCTGGTAAGCTCAAATTCTGTAGATCAGTTTTTTGGTTCTATTATTTTTGAGCATTTTTTATTGCCTTACTATATTTCTTTATATACCACATATGAAAGAGATAATTCTGGATTTATCTTTCTCCTTCTGACTAAATACACTCTTAGCTATATAGTTCCATGTAGCCACATATAAATATTTGAAGAAACCATTACACATTACATATTATAATTATAAATTATATATGATATATGTGTATATTTGCTCGAGCGGGCCCAGTAACGTCTCCATTGGAGACTTTGTTGTTACTATGCCTGGCATATTGAATACTCTCGGTAGCTTGCCGGGCTCTCCGAGAGGGGGGGAGGAATCGAACTCGGGTCGGCCATGTTGGCTGCTTGTAAGGCGAACGCCCTACCCGCTGTGCTGGATTTATCCAGTTATCTGTTTTGGGTTGGGTTCTTTCCAGATCTTGGCATTGTGAATAGTGGTGCAACAAACATTTGAGTGCAAATATCTTTAAAATAGGTTTTAGTACTCTTGGATCATCACTTGATAACTTGATCACTTGACATCCCATTACTCATCGATTTGCTCGAGCAGATTCCAGTAAGGTCTCCATTTGTCTCTGTCGAGTGCTAGTGTAGTCAAATGGTGTCTGCTCACTCCAGGAACATGAAGAGCTTCAAACCGTTCATTCAGGGTCTTGAAGAAGAAGTCTGACCATCCCATAGGTTGGAGGCTACAAGATCCTTTGACGTCCCATGAATCCACTCTGTGACAGCTCTAGTCCAGCAGTCATCTCCAAATCGCATTACGTGTCCAGCCCATCTGATTTTCGATGCCTTGACAAACACGACAGCAACCCTGATTCTTGATTGTCCACCGAAGTTGGAACTCCGGATTCCTTCTCTCACTTGAGTGAAACATGATACTCCAAGCATAGCTCTTTTGATTCCTCTTTGGGATACCTGAAAGGGCTCTCATCCTGTTTTTGTAGGGCCCAGATCTCTGAGGTGTATGTTAATGCAGGAAGAACGGTGGAGTCAAAGAGATGTGTCCAGAGCTGGAGGTTGTTCATCCTCTTAGCTATTTCTTTGACACTCTTGAAGGTGTTCATGCTGGTCTCTTCCTCCTGAGCAACTCAGGTGCTAGGTCATTTGTCATGTTGAGTTTTCAACCTAGGTACACATAACTGCTGTATTCGGAGATGTTTGTTCCTTTGAGAGTGAATGGAACTTCAGGAACGAGTCCATTTCTCATGAACATTGTCTTGTTGAGATTCAGCTGTGGTCCTACCTTTCCAGACTCATGGTTGAAGTCAGTCAGCATTTGTGCCACTTGGCTAATGTTTGGTAGTATTAGAATGATGCCATCAGTGAAGCAGAGGTTGTGTAGTTGCCAACTGTTTATCTTTACTCCCATTCCTTCCCATTCTAGTCATTGCATGTTCTCGAGGGTGGCACTGAAGAGTTTTGGTGAAATAGTGTCACCCTGCCAAACCCCTCTCTTGATGTCAATGATCACTTCCTTGTAGAATGATGAGATCCTGATGGTGAATCCGTAATACAGCTCACAGAGGATCCTGATGTATTGAGTTTGAATGCCCTGTTTGGCTAGGGCTTCGATGACCACTTTCATCTCAATAGAATCAAAGGCCTTCTTTAAATCAATGAACGTTAGGCAGAGTGGCATCTTGAACTCCTGAGAAAACTCAGTGAGCTTGGTTATTGTGTGGATATGGTCGATCATGCTGAATCCTTTTCAGAACCTGGCTTGCTCGCATAGTTGTCCTTCGTTTAGTGTTCTGCCAATCCTATTTAGGATGACTTGAGTGAACAGTTTGTAGATGACAGACAACAGGCACATCGGGCGACAGCTGCCAATGTCGTGGATGTCACCCTTCTTGTACAATAGAACGGTCCTGCTGATTTTCTATTGGGACGGAACCTTGCATTCAGACAGGTAGCATGTGAATTGATGAGTACTCATAGCAGATTCTTCAGGTATTCGGGTCTGACCTCGTCTGGGCCGGGAGCTGTTTGCTTCTTTATGGGCGAAATGGTGTGTCAGGTTTTGGAAGGGAGAATGTTGGGAACGACATATCCATCCTGCGAAATTTGGTATGTGGGCAGGTGTACATGGCTATCGAAGAGATCCGAGTAGAAGTCATGGATAATCTTCTCCATTGCCCTTCTGGAAGACGTGATAGATCCATCAGAATGTCGGAGGGCAGTCATCTTGGTCTTGTAATTGACAAAGGACAGGAGGGTATTGCAAATGTTTTTCCCTGCTGCTGCCGCATCGGCCAGCACTGATGCTTTTCTCTTTTTTTTTTTTTTTTTCATTTTTTTTTCCCCTTTATTTTATTTTATTTTTTTTAAAGTTGTAGATTTACAATTTTTTGTGCTTTGGTTTCAATTATACAATGATCAGATACCCATCCCTCCACCAGTGCCCATTTTCCACCACCATGGATAATATCCCTCCCACCCCCATCCCCCCATCCCCCCGTCTCTGTGGCAGGGCAATCCCCTGTGTTCTCTCTCTCCTTTTGGGTGTTGTGGTCTGCAAAAGAGGCATTGAGTGGCAAACATGTTCAGTCCATAGTCTACTTTCGACATGCATCTCCCCTCCTGGGAGGATCCTCCAAACATCCTTTATTTGGTGCTCCCTTCTCTATCTGAATAGCCCTTTCCTCTAGGATACCCGGCTGGCCTCTAAGTTATGGAGTAATCCTCCTGGTGCTGATCTCAGCTATTCTTGGGTATTAATCTCATACTTTGTTACTTTATATCCCCCAGATGAATGCAATCTTTCTATGTCTATCCCTCTCTTTCTGACTCATTTCGCTTAGCATGATACTTTCCATATTGTACCACTTGTATGTAAATTTCATGACTTCATCTTTTCTAAGAGCTACATAGTACTCCATTGTGTAGATGTACCAAAGTTTCTTTAACCAGTCATCTGTTCTTGGGCATTCAGGTTTCTTCCAGTTTCTGGCTATTGTAAAGAGGGCTGCAATGAACAAACAAGTGCAGATGTCACTTCGACTATACATTTTTGCCTCTCTGGGATATATTCCCAGGAGTGGTATTGCTGGGTCAAATGGGAGCTCAATTTCTAATTTTTTGAGAATCGTCCATACGGTTTTCCAGAAGGGCTGAACCAGTGGACATTCCCACCAACAGTGAAGGAGTGTCCCTTTCTCGCCACATCCACGCCAGCATCGGTTGCTTTTGTTCTTTTGAATTTGGGCCAGTCTCTGAGGTGTGAGATGGTATCTCATTGTGGTTTTGATCTGCATCTCCCTGATGATTAATGATGTAGAGCATTTTCTCATGTGCTTTTTTGCCATTCGGATTTCTTCTTTGAGAAAGTTTCTGTTCATTTCATTGCCCCATTTTTGGATGGGGTTGGATGTTTTCTTCTTGTGGAGTTTAACCAGTATTTTGTATATCCTGGATATCAACCCCTTGTCAGATGTGTATTCGGTGAATATCCTTTCCCATTCTGTAGACTGTCTTTGTATTTTGGTCACTGTTTCTTTGGAGGTGCAGAAGCTTCTTAGTTTAAGATAGTCCCATTTATCTATCTCTGTTTTCACTTGCTCGGCCAGTGGCGTGGCATTTTTGAAGATACCATTAGCTTCAATGTCATGGAGGGTTTTGCCAACTTTATCTTCAATGTACCTTATGGTTTCTGGTCTGATGTTGAGGTCTTTAATCCATTTTTATCTTACTTTTGTACATGGTGTTAGGCAGAGTTCTGAGCCCATTTTTTTTGCATGTAGCCGTCCAGTGATGCCAACACAATTTATTAAAGAGGCTTTCCTTACTCCACTTCACATTACTTGCACCTTTATCAAAGATTAGATGAGCATATGATTGAGGAGAGATGTCAGTGTATTCAACCCTGTTCCATTGGTCTGCAGTTCTGCCTTTGTTCCAGTACCATGCTGTTTTAATTATTACTGCTTTGTAGTACAGTTTGAAGTTCGGGAGGTTGATTCCTCCCATTTTCTTTTTCCCAAGAATTGCTTTAGCTATTCGTGGGGGCTTATTGTTCCATATAAATTTCAAGAGTGTTTGCTCCATTTCTTTGAAGAATGTCATGGGTATCCTTAGAGGGATTGCATTGAATTTATACAATGCTTTCGGTAGTATTGCCATTTTGACAATGTTAAGTCTCCCGACCCATGAGCAGGGGATATCTTTCCATTTCCTCATGTCCTCTTTTATTTCCTGAAGTAGCGTTTTGTAGTTTTCTTTGTACAGGTCCTTTACTTCCTTAGTTAAGCTGATTCCTAGGTACTTGATTTTCTGGGGCACAATTGTGAATGGGATTGTTTTTTTCATGTTGCTTTCTTCTCTCTCACTGTTTGCGTATAGGAAAGCCATGGACTTTTGGGTATTGATTTTATAACCTGCAACTTTACTATACGAGTCTATTGTTTCTAAGAGTTTTTTGGTGGAAGTTATTGGGTTCTCTAAGTAGAGTATCATATCATCTGCGAATCGTGAGAGCTTGATTTCTTCCTTTCCTACCTGAATGCCCTTAATATCTTTTTCCTGCCTAATCGCTATTGCAAGTACTTCCAGTACTATATTGAACAGCAGTGGAGAGAGTGGGCATCCCTGTCTCGTCCCTGATCTTAGAGGGAAGGCTCTCAGTTTTTCCCCATTGAGGATGATGCTTGCTGTAGGCTTGTGGTAGATGGCTTTAATTATGTTGAGGAAGGTCCCCTCTATACCCATTTTGGCTAGGGTTTTCATCATAAAGGGGTGCTGGATCTTATCAAATGCTTTCTCTGCATCTATTGATATGATCATATGCTTTTTATCTTTTCTTTTGTTGATATGGTGGATTATGTTGATTGATTTCCGAATGTTGAACCATCCTTGCATCCCTGGGATGAATCCTACTTGGTCATGGTGTATGATCTTTTTGATGAGTAGTTGGATTCTATTTGCTAGTAGTTTGTTGAGGATCTTTGCATCTGTGTTCATCAGGGATATCGGCCTGTAATTCTCTTTCTTTGTGGTATCTCTGTCTGCTTTTGGTATCAGTGTGATATTTGCTTCGTAGAAACTGTTTGGAAGTGTTTTTGATATTTCAATTTCGTGGAAAAGCTTAAAGAGTATTGGGAGTAAGTCCTCTTTAAAGATTTGGAAGAATTCACTAGTGAATCCATCCGGGCCAGGACTTTTGTGCTTGGGGAGACTTTTTATTACCATTTCAATTTCCTTGATGGTGATAGGTCTGTTCAGGTATTCCAGGTCTTCTTGGTTCAGCCTTGGGAGTCTGTAGGAGTCTAGGAATTTATCCATTTCCTCAACCTGGAAATTAAACAGTGCACTATTGAACAACGAGTGGATTAGGCAGGAAATCAAAGAGGAAATCAAAAGATTCCTAGAAACGAATGAAAATGAGAACACGAGTTACCAAAACTTATGGGACACAGCAAAGGCTGTGTTAAGAGGAAAGTTTATAGCTCTACAAGCATTCCTCAGGAAGGAGGAGCGAGCACACATAAGTAACCTAACGTCACAGCTTAAGAGCTATACAACACTAGAATTTTCAAAAAATATATAAATTATAGTGAATAAAATTGAACTTATTATTATAGTAAAATAAAATACTTAAGAATAAATAAAACTTGGACCATAGAGATAAAACAACAGGCAAGACACTTGCCTTGTAAGTACTCAACCTCAGTTGAATCCCTGTCATTATATAAGTTCCTCTGAGTCCCACCAGTAATGATCCCTGAGCACAGAGCCAGGAGTAATTCCTGAGTACTGCCAGGTGTTGCCCCAAAGCCAAAGAAATCAATGTATTAAATAAAATAAATGTGGAAGAATGATATAAAGAAATTTACCAAATTGATCTCTCTGGAGGGTTTGGATCTGCTTACAAATGACCATGAAAATAAATCATAATGACAGTGATATAAAACAGAAGTATTCGAAGAATAAAATACGAATAGAACAGAAGTTCCACCATCTTTTCACCAGAGAAATGGTTATTGTCTCATCTCTAAGAGTACATGCTACTTCCAAATATTTCCAGGTAGACTAGTGTGAGCTGAGAAGCCTGGGGCCTTCTCACAATGTGGGCGGGAAGATTCCCCTTTCTGCCTAAAGTTGCAGCCTGCGACCACATCCCACACTCTCTGACAGAGAAACAGTCCAACTCCACAAGCAAACCTCATCAAACAGCCAAGCCACCAAATTGTTTTAGATCTATAGTTCCTGAACTATGGTGACACGTTAAAAATTCACAGTACTTTTGGCCCAGTAGGAGCCTAGCAAATCTTACTGAAACGTCACAGAGAAGACTACCAAGTCAATGAGCCTAAACTGCAACACAGAGGCTCCAACTAGCACTCACCCATATAATAGATTTCCCAGACAGTGACTTCAGTATCATCATTGTGAGATATGTTATCACAAATTGACTCCTATCAATCTAAATTTGGAAAATTCTATTTGACTTTGTGTTGTAACAAACAACATGCAGTAAATTTGTGCCTGCAAAGGGGCAGGCTGGAACAGTGGGTGGGTAATAGGGACACTGGTAGAAGAATTGGTGGTGGAACTGGTGTTAGAACATTTAATTACTGAGACAATGGAATTGTGAACAACTCGGTAAATAATATTATTATAATAAAAATTAAAAGACAATAAAGCAGAAGTATCAGAGGTTTTGATTTCAGCACCTTTTGCAACATATCAGAATTGATTCTGGGATAGACAACAGAGAAGCCAGCTGCCTGATTTTTCTAGGAATACTGTGACAAGCTAACACAAACAAGATGACTCAAAGCCTAAAATTCTCCTAAAGTCCCCAGTCAAGGTGTATGTTGCCCATATTCCCTCTAAGGCGTGCTAGAGGGCGAAGGGATAGATATATTTCTCAGATGGCACAAATATTTGCTAAAATAATTGATGAATGAATGAAAGGCACCCACTATTTCTAATTATTAACATGGGCAATCAAACTGCACTTTACATTCAATGTTAAGTGATTAATTAGTGAAATTACAATTCAGATATATGATGAACATTTGTGTATGCATAAGAAAGTAAGGAAAAAGTGATAGCTTAAAGTAGTCATTTAGAGTGAATGCAACTTGAATAAAGGAGCCCAAGCAATCTGCTATTATTTGCATACAGAGGTGAGCAAATATGCATAGTGATAATTGTGGTTACCACTGAGCTCTGAGATTATTGGTAATTTGTATTACATTCTTTTTGTGTGTCTGAACACTCACTTTGACTCCACTGTACTGGTAGGATTTGTATACTAAAAAGGAGAAAATTATAAAAAATTGCCATCATTATTGGCTAAAGTCTTTGGTTTATTTATTCTTTGTGTAATTTTAGATATGATTTGTTATTGGTGGACCATGAATTCACTGGAAAAATAAGTCTGAAACTTTTAAATTTGTGACAATTTATCTTTGAAATATATTTGAGTAACTACACTGGAAAAAAATGTAAACTGCACTAGTTGAAATGAGAGTTTCAGATCGTAGTCCAGGTCTCTGAGGAATTCATCATACCAAAGCAATGACCACTTGGATCCTGAGGCTGACACAGCTGGCTTTCCTTTGAGCTCATCTTCAATAATGTGAATCATTACTGGGACACAGCTCCCTGGTGATATCTCCTCACCCCAACTCTGTCTCATCTCAGTAGGGACAGGAGATTAAACTCTGTTCAACGTACTGTAGGGTGGGATGGTTGAAAACCATTTCCAAGGTTGGCCCATAAGCAACACACCTCATCTTGCGACCTTCCATGTTCTTTTTTCCCATCTGTTGTCTACGTGCTGCTACTGAGGGTCCCGTTAGAATCTATGTTTTGATAGTGGCAGTTGTCAGCCTGAAGCTTTAAATAAAATACTGGACACCCCTAAGAATTTCCTTTAGCTGCCTGACTTCTTTTTTGGGTGAAGTGGTTACATTGATCTGTTATCCCAGCTAAACGTCTCTTAATGTTCAAATACTATCAGTTCTCATTCATTCATACAAAGAGTAATAGTAGAATATAAGAAAATATAAGAAAATAAGAAATAAGAAAATATAAGAAAATAGTAGAATATAAGAAAATATAAGAAAGTAATAGTAGAATATAAGAAAATAGTAGAATATAAGTAGAATATAAGAAAATAGTAGAATATAAGAAAAATAAGAAGGTACTATTTTGCTCATGGGCTATAATTTATGATTAGAAATAGAAAGAAGTAATTTAATTCAGGTCTTGGACATTACTTGAGATATTCATCTAATACACGAATTAGTTTTATAGAGCTATCTTACATTTTTTTCTTTCAAAGGATATCTCAGATGAAAGTTTTTAATATCTATAGCTCCCTATTTTATTATGATTTTTTAAAAATATTGCCAACCATGTCTGAAGAAATAGGACAGGCGTTTGGTGTTTGCTTTGCTTGTAGCTGACCCTGCTTTATCCCCTGCACTGTGCATGGTCCCCTGTGCACTGCCAGAAGTGATCCCTTAGCAAAAAGTCAGGAATAAACCTTGGGCACTTCTGGTTGTGGCCCATAACCCCAAAATAAAATTGCCAACCAAACTACATTGTTCCCCTCTTAATAATAAGGGAGACCCTTATGTAGATAAATCCAAAGATAGAGTGAGTTTGAAGTGCTTGCCTGTTAATGTCATGTAAAATGCTATCTTAGCTCAAATTTCTTTAAAGGCTTTTTTTATTTCACTATTTATCTTTCTCAAAGTTGTTTGCTTATCTTTGGGTTCTACAGTATTTAAAAATAGAGTTTAAGAGGCAGAAAGAGAAATAGATTAAAAAATTTCTTTTTTTTTATTGAATCACCATGAGATAAACCATTACAAAGCTGTTCATGATAAGGTTTCAGTCATACAGTGTTCCAACACCCATCCCTCCACCAAGTGTACATTTTCCAGCATCATTGTCCCCAGTCCGCCCCCCCCCCCCCGCCCCAACTTCCATCCTAGCCTGACTTTATGCTTTATGGCAGACACTTTTCCTCTCTCTCTCTCTCTCTCTCTCTCTCTCTCTCTCTCTCTCTCTCTTTCTCTCTCTCTCTTTCTCTCTCTCTCTCTCCCCCTCCCCACTCTGTCTCTTTCTCCTCCCTGCCCCTTTGGGCATAGTGGTTTGAAATGCAGATATACAGGTACTGAAAGGTTATCATGTCTATCTCTGTTCATTTCCAGTTATTCGTATCATACTGGTCCCTTAAGGAACCTAGATTGCTTAAGAAATCCTGTCTTCAGCAGTTGGTACTTAGTCTGCTCTAAAATTCACCCTTTAGGGCTGGAGCTGTAGTAAGTGGGTAGGGTATTTGCCTTGATGACCTGAGTTTGATCCCTGGCACCAGGTGGAGTGATCTCTGATCTCAGAGTAATAAGAATAAGCCCTGAGCACCACCAGATGTGCCCCCCTCCCCCAACAAACAAAAAGTTAAAATTTGTTCCTTCAAGGAGAGTAGATATGTAAAGGACAGCCTGGTTGATATTAATATTCTACCCACTAGGTAAAGGAGGTTATGGGGTTTCTGAACTTGCAGAGATGCTTCACATTATGTCTTGTGATCAGGACTACTTTCTCTCTTTGTCTCTCTGGGTCACTGTCCGGCATTTCAACTCTTGAAACCACTTGAATTTTGCAGGAGTTTTCCACTGTTCCTCCACCCAACCCCCTGGCCCCAAATAAAAATAGCCCCACATAGCATGTCACCATGTCACCACTGTCACCAGTTCATGGCACCCTAGGGAAGCTCCTCTCTGTGATGTTGCATTTATTTCTGAACACTGGCATTGTCCTTTGAAATTCCCAAACAAAATGCAGAGAAAACACTTGATGAATAACAATGAAAAGAGCAGTTTATTTTTGTGTGTGGCAGTCTCAGTTACAGTTTTTTTTTTAAAGACCTCTTTGCCAAAATTGGTTTAGGTTTCAAGACACGTTTCATCCTTAGTCAAATATAAAGGTCATTCAGCGAACAAAGGAGAGATTGTGTGTTCTTGGTGATCACAGATGAAGCTGGAAAGGCAGCCTTTTTCAAACAAAATGAGGTAGTAAGTGGAAAATGAAGGCAGCAGAATTCTATAGAGCAGTGCTCAGCAACAAGGGATGCTGGCATTCTTTTCTTGACATAAACACAATAACACATAGAGAAAAGCGTATCAGATGAGAGTGACCCAGGTGCTGTATAAACAGATTTTCAGAAGTCAGTTGGAGCCCCTCCGTATCCTTAGCTTCTCCCACTCCCTGCTACTTTCTCCTTTGTCAGATTCAATACAGCCTTCAAGGGCACTGGAGGCAGACGAAAGAGAAAAATGTTGGGGGAAGGAAAGAGGGAAGGGGGAGAAAACAGTTTCCTCTCTTAGCTTTTGTTACAGAATAAAAGCACACAACGTGTAAAAATCATTTACTCTCTACCCAGCAGCGCCAACATGTTTGACACTGGTTTGCTGAGAGCTTATAGAGAAACTGTTTTGACATTTTATTCACATAAGGGTTTTGAATTATATAAGGCTTCTTTGAGATGCGCTGTTGGATATGATCTGAATAGTCAAGCCTGGAGGAAAAAAAAATAACACCCAAGAACACTTAAATGCTCATCTGAATCCTGAAGTGGAAAGAAAAGAGGATATGGCAGGCACAAAAATATTTACTTGCTCTTAGACAGCAACAAAATAAGCTATGTCAAAAAGAACATAAAAAAGTTATACGCAGTAGACTTAAACTGTGTTGGAGGATATTGGGTGTTTGGTGGTGAGTGTGATGTGGTCTCATACATTGGGACAGTTGTGAAAATGCAGCTATAATACACAGTGACTTGGAAACCAATTTTATCTCCCTTAAAATGAAAGGAAGGTTTCTATAGGTGTTCAATTTGGGGAGTAGATTTATCTCCACTCTGTAGGCTAAGGACCATACATACTCTATTGACTATACTAACCCCTAAAAGTGAAATTTTTCTGCAGATGAGAAATTTTATATAACACAAGAACAAAGACACCTATTCACAGCAAGTATAAGATAGAAGGGAAAGAAAACTGAGAAGAGGTCAGGCTGATGGCTTAATGAGCCAGAGCTCTGGTTTCCTCTCCTTCCAGAATAGTTTAGAAGTTGCTTGGGAGCATCATTGAGTATGACTCCCCATTAAAAACAAAAACAAACAAACAAAAGGAACACAGTCATAGGCAGTTCTGCTTTTCAGAAACAAACATGGTTAAATGTTCTATATTTATATTTTATTTTATGCATGTATAAAGGTAAAGGTAAAGGTAAAGGCCCTCCCGTTGATCGTCGATTTGCTCGAGCGGGCCCAGTAACGTCTCCATTGGAGACTTTGTTGTTACTGTGTCTGGCATATCGAATACTCTCGGTAGCTTGCCGGGCTCTCCGAGAGGGGCGGAGGAATCGAACTCGGGTCGGCCATGTTGGCCGTTTGTAAGGCGAACGCCCTACCCGCTGTGCTATCGCTCCATGTATAACATATATAAAATAATAAGATAAAATAATTGTTTTGGTTCTTCTTTGCAATCTATTTCATACAGTACATTGTAAACTAATAGTTGTGTCATGTCTATGACATAATTTATGATTGTTGCATAGTAGTCTACCAAAGGAATAAACCACAAGAGGTATAAAAAATTGCTCTTTTTTCATGTTGAATTGGCTTCTCATTTTTGTTATTGTTAATAACATTACAGCAAATATCCTCAGTTTATACAATAAATTACTACAAGTGAATCACTGAATGAAATATTATGTTTGTTTGCTAATAGATAACCTATTAAAATTTGCCTTTGATATTTTAAGTTTTATAAGAATAGCACTGTAGCACTGTCCTCCCATTGTTCATCAATTTGCTTGAGCGGGCCCAATAACGTCTCCATTGTGAGACTTGTTGTTACTATGTCTGGCATACTGAATAGTTCATGGTAGCTTGCTAGGCTTTGCTGTGAGGGCGAGATACTCTCGGTAGTTTGCCAGGCTCTCCGAGAGGGGCAGAGGAATCGAACCCATGTTGGCCAGGCCTGCCGCATGCAAGGCAAACGCCCTACTACTGTGCTATCTCTCCAGCCTTTTTATAAGAATAACCTTTTATTATTTATAATATCCTCTTCTCTCATAAATTGTAACATATGCACAAAATATTACTGTTTTGGCATATCAAATACTCCATGGATACCTTTCCAGGCTCTGCCGTCCGGGTGAGATATTCTCGGTAGCTTGCCAGGCTCTCCAAGAGGGATAGAGGCTTTTAGGGTGGCCTCTAATCGTTCTTGCAGGTGTTCCCAAGGTTGAAACCATATTTGAACCCCATCAAATATGGTGTAGTAATCTTGGAAGATGGGTATTAAGTGTCTTATGATGTGTCACGTGTAGTGGAGGTAGTGGAGGTAGTGGAGGTCTGCTGATGATGATGTATTAATCTGGTACCGGCAGGGTGGGCCTTCTGGGTGTGATCACTGGGTCATGGAGATTGGTGGGAGCAGGCAGAGGATCTCTGTTTCCGGCTCCCGTTGAGCCTGGAGTCCAAGGTCACAAAGTTCCACTTACCTGGTTCTGTGAGACTTCACTCATGCGTGAGTTTTTCCCCGAGCATCTGGAAAGCAGCCTGGAGTGTGGCAGCAGCTGGGTAGTGGAGGTGGTGGAGGTAAAATATATATTATCATATATGAAGCATGGCAGAGTCTAGCAAGCTCCCCGTGGCATATTCGATATGCCATAAACAGTAACAACAAGTCTCACAATAGAGATCTTACTAGTGCCCGCTTGAGCAAATTGATGAACAACTGGAGGACAGTGCTATATAATATCTACTTACAAGATATATTTATTACATAAACACTAATATTTCTAAAAGTCTGTCTCTGGGGCCAGAATGGTAGTACAGTAGGTAGGATGCTACTGTCTCTATATTTAATGTGCTTTCCAATAGAAGAAAAATCACTATCACTATCAATATCACTATCCTTCTGTTGTTCTTTAATTTGCTTGAGTGGGCCTAGTAACATTGTGAAACTTGTTAATGTGTTTGGCATATCGAATACGTCATGGGTAGCTTGCCAGGCTTTGCCGTGCGGGCGACATACTCTTGGTAGCTTGCCAGGCTCTCCTAGAGGGATGGAGGAATCGAACTCAGGTCAACCATGTTGGCTGCGTGCAAGGCAAGCACCCTACCTGCTGAGCTATCACTCCAGCCCAGAAGAAAAATATAATGAAGAAATATGAAAATATGCTGTAATAAAAAGTTGAATATTAAAATCATTGAAAAGCCTTATGAACACTTAAGCAAAAGATTATTGATCATCAATGACCTAACATTTCATTTTATGGATCATCAAATTAATAAAACTCTTATTACATATTATTAAGACAAGAGAGAAAGAAGAATGGATGTTATTTATATATCTTTGTGTATATGAGTATATGTGAAATATGTGTACGTCTTTTCTGTTCTCAATACCTTATAATCATATCATTGTTTTCAATATTTAAAGCATAATTGCACTTTAAAAATCTCAGAGAATTTCTTGCACTTATCTTCCAATTTTTGAGCCAATTCTTGTAATGCTCAATCTTCTGTTCTCCACTCTTCTGAATATTAAATTCTGAGTTTATGTTATTCATTTCCAAACAATCCTAATCAAGATCCAATTTTTCGAGCTCCATAAGTGCTTGTTTTTGTTCCATAGATAGAAAGCTCTTTAAAATGTGTATGAGGATATGAATTAGACATTTCCCAAATTTTCTCATTTCTTACAGAAGTTCTGCTTAAATGGAAAAAATGTTCTAGTTCCTAAAAAAGGTCCTTTCTGAGGAACTGTTGAATCTTAACAATACATGTAAAAGTTTTCTTTTCCCTTTGCTCATTCTGACATGGTTTGATATTTGGCTTTTGCTTTGATTATGTCAACAATACTCTGGGTTGTGTTTTAAATATTGCAAGTCCAAAAGAAGAAAGAGAGTCTCTGCTTTGCTTTAGTTCAGTTATCCTTAGCCAGATTGGATTATCTGATTAGAAAGAAGAAAGAAGGTGATTGAACTGCTGTTGGTGGTTTCGGTGACAAGAGAATATCACTGCTGAGTTGAATGATTACTTTTCTGTGATGCTTGCAGCCTCCTAAAATAAGTTAGCTGAGCTGGTGCGCACAACTCTCTAACTGGAATGACAGTCAGTGCTTCTTAGGAGTCAGCATCAGTACTTCCCCTCTTACCTACTGCTGATTCCTGTCCCAGTTGTAGTCAGGACTCAGAAGCAAGATTGTATCCTGATCTCATACAGGTTGGAATATCCCATAACTAATTTTTAAGTGTGCTCATATGATTATGCTTGAAACCATGCATCTAGAAAGAATCTTGTAATTTTGAAATCTTTTTAAGTTTACAAGGTTTTTAAAATAGTAGGGTGTCCCGTGTACTCTTTGCCTGGATTTGCTTAAAATTAAAATCTTATGTAAGCAAGGTACATTTGTCATGGACAGGAAATTGACATTGGTATTATATTATTAGCTAAAATACCCATTTCATTTGTATTTTACATTTTCCTCTTGCTAATGTACTTTTTTCTGTTTCAGGATTTAACCCAGAATTTCACACTGCATTTAGATATTGAATTTGTCTTGTAAAGGCCACAGAACATTTTCTCCCTTTCTCTTCCTTTTGGGGAGTCAATTGAGCTTGATTTTCAAGCAGATGAATTCTGAAGTGAATTGTGATTTGAAAATCCTTTTATCATTTGTTTCTGCTTACTTATTTTTATGTAATTAAAAAATACTAAGAATATTTGGGTTTCATGTACTCTTCAAAGATAATGCAGTTCATTTCTTATTTTTATTTCTTTTCTTCTGCATTTATTGGTGGGGGTGCTTTTAATTCAAGGGTCCATGTTAACATCTTAAACCAGATGTATCAATCATATTTCTCTAATACTATTTTTATTTGTGACAAAAGGACTAGCATTCTGTAATGCATAAAGTGCATTATGTATGATGGAATCTGGAATGGAATTACTAGGTCACTTTTCTTTTTATATGTGTCTAACACAGAGGCTAGTAGAGTTAGAATTTCTTCATCTCTAACATTGAACTCAAGTATATAGTTTAACAGAGAGTTGACAGAAATTATTATGAAGGAAAAATCCTGAGTCTTCACATTAAAGCTCACTTTCCTAGCCCTCCAAATCTCTGCCTTTGAAAGCACACATGAAACTTGACATATTCTATTACAATGAACTTTTTCACTTTCTATATGTAATATTCATGGATTCTCCAAATCTGCTATTGAATATTTTTCTCCAATACTCATGTGACAAATTTATGAAAATATATTACTCACGATTTCTGGGATTCAAGGAGTTGGAGCAGATAGAAGCTCCGCCATATGTTTTCATTATGCTTTAATGGGTAGTTAGTATAGTCATTGATTTCCTTGAATGTAGCCTACAAAGAATGTCCATCTTCAAACTTAATATGCAGATTCTATCACATACATCTAAACAGGTTGTCTAGTAGAAACACATCCAGGTAGAGAGTTATTATGTCTTTGGAATTAATCCCATGTAGAACTACCTTTTTGCTCTATTGTGGTTACCAGGCTAGGCTGGTAAGCATATTCCTAATATTCTATTTCTGCCTCCTTCCTGGAGTATGTTTTCTGCCTTACATACTCACAAATTATTCCTTTGGATAGTTTTTTCAAACATTTAAAGTCCATTACATTTACAAATATATTAGATTCCCCAATGCATTTTTTTTTGCTTTCTGGAAAGACAAATGTGTTTTACAAATGAGAATTAATGAACAAATGAATCCCAGGTTGTATCCTGAACTAGGGTGCTGTCACACAATTATAAATTAATTTTTAACAGACCTTGAAAAACATCTTAAGAGCAATTCAATTGGTGTTCATGCACTATCCAGCAAGCATAACAGCATATAATAGCAGTCCACATAAACAACAGAAAACTTCTCTTTTTGGGCAAAGAAGATAATAAGAGTTCCAACAACAAAAAGAATCCACTGAATAGCCTAGAAGGAAAGAATGAATTTTCGGGAATTTCTGAAATCCTGCTCTGACTTTTCTTTCTTCCTTACAGGCCAGGGGGTGTATACTATGAGTATGTTCCACTGGAACCTTGCATTTGTATCTACTTGTTTTCTCTTCACTGGAAGCAGTTTTTATCCTCTGTCATTGTCATTGTTATTGGTTACATTTTCCCTTTGGAGATCTTAGGGGATTTTTGAAAACTATTTTTGTTCAATTAAAAAAAATAACTATGACTGGACAGTGTCCCACTGCGCCCTCCCCCCGCCCCCCACACACGCACACACAAATACACACCTGTGTCTTATTAAGTCTCAGTTTATTTTCCTGGTTCTCTTTTTTGAAGAGTTTCTCTGGTACTTTAGAAAAATTCTGTAATGTTTAGAAAATCCATGTCTCAGAAACACATAAACCAGTTTTCTTTGAGAAGTCCTGTAAATGACTCTTCCTTGGAATTAACCAATAGCCTATATCAGACAAATGAGAAAAGATTGTTTTGTGGAAATTAAGTGTCAATAGATAAATTTCAACCATGATTCCAATTTCATAGATAACTTTTGGAAAAATAATTCCCTTGTCTCCATTTATCATCCTTGTAAATACTTAGGAAGATGAAATGGTAAACATTATGAAATGTCACTTCCCTTGTCTCAGTTTAGCATCCTTGTAAATACTTTGGAAGATGGGATGGTAAATACTATGAAATGTCACTTTGATAGATTAAACATAGCTGTAAATTCTTGCAACTCTGTCCAGGTGAGAATCAAGTCAAAATTTTCTTTCCTCGTGAATCTGGATGGAATTCAGTGACTTGTTGGTCCACAGAATGTAACAAATGCTATTTTTGGATTTCTGCAGTTAGGTATTAAGTGTAAGTATTTAGGTACTTCTACCCAGGTCTCTTGGAAGCTAGGTGTGCTGCAGAAAACATCATGCTCCTGATGTCACTAATCTATGTGAAACCGGAACTGTATGGAGAGATCCTAAGAAAATCAGAGAACACATGGGATGGCTTAGGGCTCACAGACCTAAATGTGAGTCAAATAAGTGAGCCTGGAAATGGCTCCTATAGCTCCCATCACTTCAATTACTGTTACATGTGTTGTGAGTTTCTGAACTGAAAACCCATGGCTAAAATAAAATGACCATTATAGGTCAATGTCAGTTTTGTGGTAGTCAGTAGACAATAAGCTAGACAATAAACTGAAACAGCAACTAAAAAAATGAAATATTGGTCAAGCAAAATCAGATATTCAGATTCAAAATAGCCATTATTTAGGATTTGTCAATCAAGACCCTTGAAGTTTATGTGCATATAGTCACGTACAGGATTAGCATGCTTGCTGACATCCCAAGTCTTAGATTCTAGGGTAGTTGCAGGTCTTCCCCTGGAAGCATTTATTTATTGCATATATCTAAAATTCTCTTTCTTAGTGAACCATGCAGAAAAATCCCCGAAAAATAGAAAAATGTGTAATTATTTAAATATTACTTTACTTCAAGCTCAATTTAATTGCACTATTTCTTTTAATGTTTTACATGATTTTCTACAATATATAGCTATGTCAATTTTAAACAGTCACTGGAAATGGCAGGTAACAATTAGCCTTCAATTTCCAATAAGCAATTTCAGCTTTTGCTCTGCTTTAAAGTAGCATCCTCCTCCTCTGACTTTTAGATAGCATTTTGCTACTTCTTTGACTGACTAGTAAAGAACCTTCTGCATACTTACCGGCAAACAGGTCAAGGAAAGGGGATGGCTATTTTCTTGCTTTAAACAAAGCACAGAGAAAATTTCAGAAATAACTGGTACCAAACCAGATACTGTGCTCTGACAATTCACTTTAGGTATAGCTTTGGGAAATTCGAATTACTCCCCTCACCCCCATTGCTTCTAGTGGTGTGGTTCTAACCATGCTGCATCTCAGCCTTCACATTCTTGCATCTGAAGGATTTATATCACTTAGGGATTTCATTCTATCTTGTGACATTGGTTGGAGAGCTTTATATTCCCCTTTCCCTTTATGTAGATGAACGCTTATGCCAAAGATTAAATATTAGACATTTGAAAGTCTATGATGCCATACTTAACAAATTTATTTTATTTTATTTTTAGTAAATTTGTACTAAAAGTACAGAGATAGCCTGATTACTAATAGCAGTCATGTTTTGGGAAACAACTATGTGCATATTTGTGTGTGTGTATGTGTGTGTGTTTATGTTGTTTCGGTTTCTGTTGTTTATTGATTAACTACTCCCAACATTTACTGATATGTATAAATTTCATTATGCTCAATTTGTGGGTCAGGAATTGGCATAAGTTATTCAGGGACATGGTTGTCTCTGCTTCACAATGAGCTATGGAGACAGATCCAAGCAGTTGAAGATGCCTGACACTTCCCAGTGGGAGCCAAAGACTGGCCTTGGTTCTTTCCTACTTTGTATCTGTTGAAACTGGGATGGCCAAGATGACTTCCTCATCCACAAATCTGACACGATGCTGAGAAGCTGAAAATCGTTTTTTCCTTATGTCTTTTCCTTTTTTCTCTACTAGACGTTTCTCCACTTGGACATTCTTGCGTCTGGTGACTATGGGATGGTTGGTCTTTAATGACTGCTGTTTTTTCTATGAGCAAATATTTCAAGAACAAAATAACCAAATGGAAACTGCAATGATTTTCATGATCTTGCTCTGGACATCCTAAAGCATTGCTTCTGTGGCATTCTTTTAGTCAACCATGTAACTAAGGCCACTCAGACATAGGAGTGAGGGAAAGTAGATTCAACTGAATGGGAGAAATAGAAAATTGTTGGTGGTATATTCAAATCTGTCAATGTGTGGCCAGAGAGACAATGCCGTGGGCAGGGCACTTGCCTTGCGTATGACCTAACTGGTTTGATCCCTGGCATTCCATGTGGTCCCTCGAGTACATCAGGAGTGATCTTTCAGCTCCACCATTCTGTGTGGGCCAAAATGAACTAACAAAACTTGTCAAATGTGGATTCATTAGAGGGAAGATTCCAGTTTTGTTCGGGCCTTGCGCATGATGAGTGGGATAATTGTACTAGAGGATGATAATGATAAAGACTTTCTTCTTCCCTTTGGCACTGGAACAATTTGATGTATTCTTAAGACACTGCAGCAGGGGCCAGGAAAGCAACATCCACAGCACCACTATCTGGCACATTAAATTGATGAGGCAATGGCATGAACCATAGGAAATAAACTCTCCAACAGAACTGGCTCTAAGATTGTCTGCGTTCATCACCACTTGGGAAGAAAACTTTGGGGGAGGAAAAAAAATCATGATAGTTTTTTTCTAAGCATCAAAACAGAATTTTATTGTTTTTGCTTTGGGACCATGCTTGGGGGTACTTTAGTGTTACTCCTGGCTCTGCATTCAGAAATTATTCCTGGCAGTGCATGGGGGATCATATGTGATGCCAAGGATTGAATGTCCTAAGGCAAGGCCAAACAGAGAGCGAGCACCCTAACTACTATACTATCATTTTGGCATCCCCTATTTTTTTAAAGATATGTAAAAACATTTGATAAACTGAGTTGGTGTAAAAAAAACAATGAAAGATCATTATTTTCCAATGGAAATAATTGTGGAAATAATTGTGCCTGTGGAATTTGTTCATCAATATGACTTAGCAATCAGCAAGCACATTAAAGAAATGTTCTTATTCTCATAAAGCTCCAGTTCTAAATAGCATTTTATGTTAAAATAATTACCAAGTTTTCTTCTTATCATGTTTTCAATAAAATACTACAGATTTGGAGTAGCACAGAAAAAAAAGCATACGAGGGCCAGAAAGAGAGTTTAGTGGTTTGTGTATAAGAGGCCGTGGTTTCATTCCCAGCACTGCATGGTTTCTCAAGCACTGCCAGGAGTGATCCATGAGCACTGAACTCATACAGAGTAGTTATGAGAACTTGGAGTGACACCCATGATGGCCCCTAATAAAGAAAAGATTAAATCAAACACTGTACTTAATATATACTCTATTTTCATTTTGTTTTGTTTTGGAGGCCACAGAGGTGTTGTTCAGGGCTTATTCCTGGTTCTGAGCTCAGGGACTTGAGGTAGACTCAGAGAAACATGTGGAGCACTGGGGATGGAGCCCAAGTCAGTCACGTGCAAGGCAAGCTCCCTACTCACTGTACTATTGTTCCCTATCCTCTTCTTTAAATATATATGTGTGCATAAACTATGTCTTAAGTTATATTGAAACCTAATGTCATACAATTTTGGTTATGGTACAAAAATTTCTGGAAGTTTTCACACATATGTATTTTCCTTTCTTTTTACATATACACATATATGTATATATACACACATTTTATATTTATGAAAATTTTGTAGTTCATATAAAATCTAAGATATTTTATTATAATGAAACAATATATTTATAAATTCTTTAATTTTTCATTTTTATTTTTATTTTTTTTGCTTTTTGGGTCACACCCGGTGATGCACAGGGATTACTCCTGGCCCTGCACTCAGGAGTTACTCCTGATAGTGCTCAGGAGACCATATGGGATTCTGGGAATCAAACCTGGGTTGGCTGCGTGCAAGGCAAATGTCCTACCCGCTGTGCGATCTCTCCAGCCCCTATAATTTCTTTAATTTATATATTCAATTTAAATATTTTTCTGTTTCAACTTCTCTATCCTCATATCTGAGTTTGTTATGAAAATTTCATAATGTCTTCAGAGCATTTTGCTTTTTTATATTTTCTATTATCTGTTTAAGAAGATATCAAAGTTCTTTTTTAAAAAAACTTCAAAATTTAAAACATATATTTTAACGTAGAAAAAAGCCATCTGTTGGAAAAGTTCTAGAATTAGAATTGATTAGATAACAAAGCTCCAACATTAAAATCAATAAGTAAAAAACTCAATTTACGTAAAACCTATTGTCTCTGATCATGGGATTTTGAATCCTTGTCTAAGAATTTATTAAGCTGTTTGTTGCTTGTTGAGGCTTCTATATTATTGTTTTTGCTTGTTGAGCTTAGTTGGCTTCTATGTTACTTTCCCATCTAATTTGCTGTGCTCCTACTGGAATGTCAGTACTGAGGAGGTAGGAGATGTTGTGTGGCTGCATATGTGGCCGTGTGGTCCAGAGATTTCAGGATCTATGATCTGGGTCAATGAGTTAAACTGGAGGTGGCTTTGGGAGAAGGGTCTGACTGCCAGGGCTTCTGAAAGTGTGGGTGGAGTTTCTCTATCCTGTCTCTGAAAAACACCAGAGTTCTAAGCCTGGGCACTGTGTGCCTGAAACTATTCGTAGTTTTATTTCTCTACAGAGAGTATTTGTGAAGTGGTGGAATGAAACCTTGACATTGCTGCTGTGGTGGGTTGTGGGTGCAACTTTCAGGACTTCTGCTGGGAGGATATTTGGCTCACTTTGCCCTCCCCGCCAACCCCCAACAAGGGAGCTCTAGGGCTTTCAGCTTCTTGTGTATCTCCTTTGGGATTTAATCAGGAATCAGAAGAGTAGGCCGTGTGGGTGAGTTAACATGTATAAGTTCTTATACAAATAAACCATCAACTAACCCTTGAATACGTTTTTTTATATTCAAACATAATCATAAGATTTAATTTGTAATGATCTTATTAAAGGACAGATTTCTTAAAAATGTCTAGCCCATTTTTGAAAATAAAATAATATGGATATGTAAGGAAAATATGTTTAGCATTCATGATTATTAATTATTTTATGGAGTTTTAATTTTACTCTGCCTGCCTTTCATATGGGTAATGTATAACTTTTTGTAGTTTTAACTTCAAGTCCATGGACACTGCCCTTGCTAAGTTCAAACACAAGTGGAAATAGGATTCTACAGAGAAAAATCTGCAGATGGGAAGATAACATTGGCTGCTTGATTTTGTGAATTGCGTGAGTCAAGTCAGATTTTTAAAGTGGATTGTGCCTTTTCAAATGTGCTATCATTCAATTTGTAATAACTGACATCATCTTCCTTGATTGATCCATACTGCCTTCCACAATTTTAGGAAGCAATAAGTCTTAGTGGTGGCCACAAGCTCCCACTTTGGAATCAGTGCCTGTCTCATGCATTCTGGTTGAGGGAATTTTTTTTCTTCCAGATGGTTTTATAAATCTGCTTGTACAATTCTCTTTACCCCACTGTCTGTGAAGATCACCCACCTACTCTAGTCTCTCACCTTGGGCCCTTGTTAGGACTAAAATACTTAACAAAGAGACAAAGAAAACCAGTACTCAATGTCAAAGTCATTTCAAAATGTTTTTTCCCGTGTTATTTCAGACTTGCTACCTGAGTTCTTCTATTACCAACAGCAGGTCACATAGCTTGACTTTGATTACTTTCTCAGAAATTACTCTTATAAGGGATGAAATTTTAGGGTACAGCAATTATGGTTATAATGCAAAGTTGCTAGTTCTTGTTTAGAAATGACTACTGGACTTGGTAGTAACTAAAGCGTGCAATAAAGTAGAAAAGTGTAAGAATCCTCTGGAGGAGAAATGATCTCATTCAGTACTAAGTCCACATTTATCTTGACAACTGTCCCAAGACAGTGGTTCCCATGATGCATATAGACTTCCTTACCTTCAATCACATTTTAATATACATTAATTGTTCTCAAGAATGGTGCATCATCTTTAATCTGACTGTTACATTATATCTTAGAGAATTTTCTTGACTTGAATCTACGGATTCTGGAACAAAAGTCTAACCACTCTTTCTGTTGCCTACAGTTAGGATTAATAGATTAATAATACCAATGAAATTGGTACCTATGTAGTGCCAATTTCAACCTACAAATCTAAGCATATAGAATAATAGACAATGAAGTGACCACTTTCTAAATTGTTTAATTGACAATTTAAGGGAATACCAGAAATTGTGTTTGTTGGGTACACTAAGAATGCTAAAGAATACTACATCTTTATGAAACATTTATGAGATCTTCAAAGACATTTAATTATTAAAGAGAACCCTGAGTGCCCGAGAACAGATGACTGGTTGAAGAAACTCTGGCACATTTACACAATGGAGTACTATGTAGCTGTTAGAAAAGATGAAGTCATGAAGTTTACATATAAGTGGTACTACATGGAAAGTATCATGTTAAGCGAAATGACTCAGAAAGAAAGGGATAGACATAGAAAGATTGCATTCATCTGGGGAACATAAAGTAACAAAATAGGAAACTAACACCCAAGTATGGCAGAGATTAGTACCAGGAATTTTACTCAATGACCCGGAGGACAACCACACATGTTAGGAGAAGGGGGAGCTCAGAAAGAGAAGGGAACGCCAAATAAAGGGTGTTGGGAGGATCCGCCCACGATGGGAGAGCATGCTGAGGGTAGACTGTCGACCAGCATGATTGCCACTCAATGCCTCTTTTGCAGACCATGGCACTCAAAAGGAGAGAGGTAAATGCCCTGCCACAGAGGCAGGGTGGGATGGGGGCTGGGGGGGGGGGAGGGGATGCTGGGATCCGTGGTGGTGGGAAATGCGCATTGGTGGAGGGATGGGTGTTTGATCATTGTATAATCGAAACCCAAGCACAAAAATGTGTAAGTCTACAACTGTACCTCATGGTGCCTCACTATTAAAAAATAAATAAATATAATAAAAAAATAAAGAGAACCTAGAACATAGTAAGAACCTGAGAACTAGTTAATTGTATTATTTTTATTATTACCTCTATCACTGATTCTGTAATTAGTGCCAAAAGTTGATGCTATTTTCTTTCTTTCTTGTAAACTTTCATTTTGATTTTTGGAACGCAGATTCTGCAATACTGTTTGGGCGAGGGAGGTCATAATTTCAAGAACCTACTCCTGGTAACTCTCAGTCAATCCAACCAGTACCTGTTTAGGGCTTCTGGGGATCACCTGGGCCACACAAGAGGTGTTAAAGGGCCTTCAGGGCAATGCACAGGCTTCTTCAGGGTTGTACCTGGCAATACATGGGGCCCATGCATTAGGATTGAACCATCAGAGGTTAGACCTGGAACAGCAAATTGCAAGGCAGCTTGTCTCCTGCCCTATCTCTCTCACCTGTGAAGTATTTTAACAGGCGATAAGGCCCAGCAAACATACCCCACTTCTAATCCACAGTCTCTTCTTGTCAGTCCTGACTATATGAGAAAACATCATAATCCTGGCAGAATATATACTGGGCATGATAAATAATTAATCCTCAGACCATATTTCTGTATGAAAATGGTACACAGGAAATACTAGAGAAAAAAATTAAATGTCAGTCTGCATTCAATGAGTTTAAGAAATTCCTCCCACTCTGAATTTTTGTATTTGAATAAAACAGAAACTGTATATCACAGAATTGAAGAAAAATATTAGAGCTACTAAAAAGATTTTATGACATATTTATGAATACATTTGTTAGAAAATCCTTAGTAAAATTACTTTAAGTAAGGGGACAATGTGGGGGATGGCAGGGACCTGGGGCCAGGAGTGGGATTGGTGGTACAACATACATGCCTGAAACAATAATACTATGAACAACTTTGCAAATCATGGTGTCTTAATAAAAAACAAATAAAAAGAAATTTACAAAAGTATGACCCTAAAATTTTTTAAATCAGAGACCAGAACCATAGCACAGTGGGTAGAGTTTTTATCTTGCACACTGACAACTTGGGTTCGATTCCCCTGCACCTCACAAGACCCTCCTGGACCCACCAGGAGTGATCCCTGAGAACAGAGTCAGGAGTAAGACCTGAACACTGGGCTTGACCCTCCCAAAATTAAAAAACTATTTTATCAATTTACATTTATTTTGAGGGGTAGCTCAAATATATATATATATATATATATATATATATATATTTAATTTGGATAATTGGAATAAGATACTCATTGGTCTCTTCTAATAACAATATATATCATGTATAAGTTTGAAATTATACATATAAGTGTAAAGTCATTATTTATTACCTCAAAATAAATGCTGTGTAAAATACATGTACATTATCTATTTTTCTTCCTTAGATAATTTCCACCTTGAATTATGTGTTTATCAGGCAGGACTATAGAAATGTTACTTAATAAGGCTGGGACAAGCTGTAAGTGATTTAAAAGCAGTAAACACTACTACAAATGATATCTCTAAAGCAGTTATGGATCTGGCAGCTCAAAGGGCAGAAAGTCCTGCTGCATTTTCAGAACTTAAAGCTGGGTATTGTCTCACAAGGTTTGCCTTCTTAATGAGAGTGTTCAACCTAGGCTTTTATGAAAATTGTTCCAATTAATAGTCTCTTATGATGGATATGGGATTGTGGTTATGAATTTCCATTCCAGTTCACTTTGTGCAAGAGCAATCATCCTTAAAGGCTCATAATTTCTTTTAATTGGATATTTCATTACCAGGCAAGGGTATAAAGACTGAAACTAATTTTCCTTGCCTTTATTCAGTCCTTTTGATTTGAGTGTAAGTGCTCAAGATGTAGGCCTAAGAAACAATACTTATTTCAACTTCTAAAATTAATTTGCTGAACAATGGACACAAAATTATTTTAGGTTCCATGCCTCAGTTTCCCTTTTGGTAAATGGATATTTTCAATATTTTAATTAAAAACCGTACTCAATATGCCAAACACAGTAACAAGTCTCAAAGTGGAGACGTTACTGGGCCTGCTCAAGCAAATTGATGAACAACGGGAGGACTGTGACAGTGACAGAATTAAAAACATTAAAGGGTTTAGTTTCCCTCTTCTCTCTGAGCAGAGCCCCGGCAGCTGAAGACCTTCGAGACCCAGCCATAGTCATGCTGTGATCATTCTCCACATGATAGGACAAGCCTCACACATGAAGTAACCAGCAGAGGAACCCAGGGCTGAGCTCTCCAAGCCTGCTCTGATTGGGACTGGGCCTCCTCCACCCAGATTCCCCATCTTCCAGTAGCTAGACAGTTACACCCATCAACTTCTGTGTAACCCCATCAATGGCCAAGATCCAGAGACTATAAAACCAAGCTCCTGGAAGTGTGTGGCTGCATTTGTGGCAACGTGACCTCTTATTAACTAGTTCTTGTTCTCAGATAACCCGGCAGACTATAGTGTGTATCTTACCTGCATATATGCCTGATGAGGAACACCTATAAAGGTGATTAGAGGCTTCCCCAAAGGCCTCCATCCCTCTCGGAGAGCCTGGCAAGCTACCAATAGTATCCTGCTCACAATGCAGAGCCTAGCAAGCTACCCGTGGTGTATTCAATATGCCAAAAACAGTAACAATGATGGTCCTCATTTCCCTGACCCCGAAGGAGCCCCAATATGCCATCAGGCTACACTAGAACACTACAGGGATGAATGGAGATGTGAATTAAAAACATTAACGTGGATAGACTCTTTCCCACTGAAATTCTAAATATATGGCTATTCTCACTGAGAAAAAGATTTACATCTTATCTTCCTTTCCTTATATGGGCTGGAGCAATAGCATAGTGGGTAGGGAGTTTGCCTTGCATGCGGCTGACCTGGGTTTGATTCCTCCATCGCTCTCCGAAAGCCCAGCAAGCTACCGAGAGTATCCCACCCACATGGCAGAGCATGGCAAACTCCCTGTGGCATACGCAATATGCCCAAAACAGTAACAGGTCTCATAATGGAGATGTTACTGGTGCCTGGTTGAGCAAATCGATGAACAATGGGAGGACAGTGCTACAGTGCACTTCCTTATCTTACAGCATGTGGCTGGTCTGCATTTGATCGCTGGTATCATCTATGGTCTCCTGACCACTGCAAGAGTGATCCCTAAGCACAGAACCAGGAGTAGTCTCTTAGCATAGCCAGGTATGGCCCCAAACAACACACAGATTTGACAGAAAGTCAATGAGACTGAAGAGAACATGGCAGGTATGGTGCCTGTCATACAAATCTGATTCAAGTTGTCACTTATGGTCCCCCCAAGGAATAACCAGGAATAAGCCTGGAGCACATTCTGGTATGACTCAACTCATCCCTCTGCTTTCCCTCTTCCCCTACCCCTCCTCCCCCCAAAAGTAAGAACACAATAAGAGCTAACGGAGGAGGACACTCATTACTATCAAATTAATCCGTTTCTCTGTCCTTATCATTTACTTGGCTGTACTACAGAATGGGCACTGGTGGAGGGATGTGTACTTGATCATTGTATAACTGAAATCCAAGCACAAAAAATTGTAAGTCTACAACTGTACCTCATGGTGTTTCACTAATAAAAATTTTAAAAAAAACAGTGACTTTCTCATTTGACCTGTGTTTTGTGGACTAATTGCTGTGTCCTACATCATCAACGTTCTGTCTATCTCTGTCAGTTAAATGAGGGCAAACCATTCTAACACATCTCTGAGCTTTTGGTCATCTTCTTGTTTCCCAATTTTTTTCTCCCAAATCTCCCTTTCTGTACTCTCCACTTTGTGCAAATTCTCTAATTCATTACTCATTTTCACTACTTACCCATACTGTCCTGATTAATTTTTACCCAGACCAATTCCACTATACTGTTAGAATCATTTCCTTGTAGAAGATCATTTTCGTGTGTGTTATCCCTCTATTTTATTTTATTATTTGGAAGAAAATCAGAAACCTTGGATAAATATTACTATATATCTTCTTCATGTCCACCTATATACTTTGAACATTGCTGAGAAAAATCACATTATTAATGCTTCTTCAAAATTAGTTTATTTCTCAATCTGGTACTGAATATAGCCCCCGAATCCAAGTAACTTTCTCTAACAGGTTCATTTTTCTGCTCCCAGAGGAATGTCTCTCTGTTCAGTCCTCCAAAAGCTATTTCCTGTTCTCACATTCAGTGGAAGACCTTGCCTGAAACTTTTTGGGAAAATGGGGAGTCATGAGAAAGAAATTCTATTTTCCCTCCAGGAACCCTAAGAACCTTCTGAAATCCATGTTCATCTTCTCTTTATATTCTGCTCTTACTGAAAGACAGTTCTTTCTCTTTCCTTTCCCCCCTACTGATCATTTAACTTATAACTGCCATATTACCACTGTTGTCCTACAAGCTCCTGCTCTCATTTTTCTTCATATCTCCTAGAATTTAGAATTCAGCACTGTTAACCATGCAACACTTGTTACACCCTATTCTTTTGGCTTTAATTACACTTCTATCTGGCATCTTTCTACTTCACTGGCCATTTCTTCCCAGGCTCCATAGTTAAGACCTTTCACTTCACCTGACTTGTCTGAAGATAATTTGGACTTAATCCTGGCTCTTAATCCTTATATTTTCTTATCAGATTATATTCCCTCCCACTTTTTGTACTTTTTGAAACTAAAAAAGTACTGGGTTTTAATTTTAGATTTCACATGATCAGCTTCCTGCTTTTCATCTCAAATTAGAGTCTTAGAGATCCCCTTAATTATAACACTATATAAATTAACTAAGAAAACAGGAATCTTCCTCTAATCTTAGAAATACTCTAAATTTGTCACTTCTCTTCTAAGCAAATAAAAATACTATTTTGCCTATTTCCCAAATCCAAATCTAGGTATCATATTTAAATGTAAGTATTTAGCAAATCCACACTTCTTTTTCTTAAATAAATGTTTGGTTTGCATTGAAATAGATTCAACCCTTTAGCTGCATGAACCAACGAACTGCATTAGTATGTTATCACCTGTCTTTCCCCTCCCTCTCCAGTGCCAATCATGCTATAGTAATCCTGATTTATAGATATTTCTCATATCCTGCCACATTCCTTCCTATGTCTGGACTCTGGCATTTTCTGTTCCATGGGTTAGAATAGAATTCCCTCTAGATGGTTTATCATTTCTTCTGTAATTCATTCTATAACTATCCTTTTCTCTTTCCCTTACTTGATATCTCACTTTAAATTAAAATCCTTAAAGGGCTATCATATCTGAAATAAATTGTTCTGCTAGACCCTACTCTTTCATTTACTGTTTCAGCATTTTTTTTTTACTTCATGAAAGTTACTATCCTTAACCTATTTTAAGGGTATTGTTTTCTTTTGAGTATCTCTGCATCTTGAAGCAGAATTATGTTTTAGTTTAATGTTTCCTCCTGACTGCCTGAGAGTAGAGTCACTCTATAAATATTCATTAATGGGCGAATTAAATAATGAATGAGGAAAAAGGTCCATAGAAAGTTAATGTAAGGGTCAAGTGAAATTATGTAGGTCAAATTACCTTTGAAAATATTAAAGTGTTAAAGCAAGACAATTTTATTCCATGTATTTTTTTTCTATAGCAAGTGATAGCTCTAGGACTATTTTCATCCTATCTTTCAAGACACCTTTCTGCCCTCATTCATAAATCTTTACAAATTCCAACTCATACAGGAAGCTTGTGCAAACCAGGTGGGTTGGGAAAAAATTCTCACCTCCCTCATATATTTATGCCTAGCAACTGTCTTTCCCATATGTCCAATTATGGCTACAAGATAAGAAAGTGAAAATTATGTGGAAAAAACCAAGAACCTTAATTAACTCTAAAGAATGAATGTAAATTTGTCCATTTATGTACTTATATTGGTGCAGACAGGCTGTCTGTACATTGGTCTGCAATGAGTTGCGGTGAATTTGTGCTTGATGAAAGATAAGGATTCATTCTCTCTATGATTTGGTTCTTCTAGCCTTAAGTGGTCTTTGGGAGGCCTCTGGGACTCTTCAGGCTATTATTTGTCAACTGGATCAGATGTTTTATCTGAAGGTCTAGGTGTATGAAGCTGCAGAAGCTTTGCTATGCCTAGAATTATCGGGGCCTCCCCAGATGAATTTAGGGGTCTCTAGGGCCACATCTGGCAGTGTTACAGCTAGAGCTGTACCTGGTGATTCTTAGCAAAACATGTGAGGCTAGTGAAAAAACTGGGCTTGCTGCCATGCAAGGAGAGTACTTAACCTATTTTTTTACAGGTTACATATATATACATTTATATTAATATTAATATCAGAGTCTTTAAAATAAATCTGTCCACTGTCCTCCCGTTGTTCATCAATTTGCTCAAGCGGGCCCAGTAACATCTCTATTGTGAGACTTCTTGTTACTGTGTTTGGCATATCCAATACGTCACAGGTAGCTTGCCAGGCTTTGCCATGCGGGCGAGGTACTCTCGGTAGCTTGCCGGGCTCTCCGAGAGGGGCGGAGAAATCAAATTCAGGTTGGCCATGTTGACTGCATGCAAGGCAAATGCCCTACCTGCTGTGCTATTGCTCCAGCCCAAAATAAATCTTATTATTTTGGTGTTTTAAGTGAATATTTGATTAAACTATTATTATTTTATTGTAATTATTAGTTTTGGGGCCACCCCTGGTGTGATACTCAGGGCTTATTCTTGAATCTGTGCTCAGAGGCAACTCCTGGTGTTGCTCAGGGATTGATCCCAGGTCTGCCTTACATAAGGAGAGTGCCTTACCTGCTGTATTATCTCTCTAGCCCCACCTTATTATTGTTTTTATTGCTCTCTTTTTATTTCTCAGTGCAATGTAAGTCATTTTAATTGTTTTATATTTAAGAATAAAAAATTTTCTGGTGCAACATATTTGAAATAACTCAATACCTACCCCTACATCTCTCTATTGGTTATAAACTTGGAGGGTACAAAATAGCTATTAATATAGAATCTTTCAAATATCAAGATTAATTTAAAAATTAGTTTTTTCCAGAAAAACTAAGATAGCTTTACTGGGTAAAGTCTTATGAAGTCTTACTTTTTTCCCTAAAATGCTAACTTAACTTTATTGTTTAAGATTTTATGAAAAAGATTTAAGGTGGGGTAGGAGCGATAGTACAGTGGATAAGGCATTTGCCTTGAAAGAAAACAGCTCAAGTTTGATCCCTGGCATTCTAAATGGTCCCCCAGTCACTTCCAGGAAGAATTCCTGACCTCAGAGCCAGGAGTAAATCCTAAACACCGCCAAATGTGCCCCCTCCCTCCCCCCCAAAAAATGTCGAGTTAAAATATAAAGATTTTGTTAATAATGGCCTAATTTTGACTGCTATTGACTTGTAAGGCTTTTCCAGTTCATCTTAGTTTGTAACAGTCTAATTCTACACTATTTTCTCACTGAACTGTTATCTATAATTTAAAACAGTGAGCCAAGATTTAAAATAGAACAAAACAAGTTAAGTTCTTGTGATCCAACCTTGAAGAGAATTTGTATTTTGTTCCAAATCATGTCACTTCTATTAAAAACCAGAACCCTCCTTGAAATTCAGAAATCAATAGATTGTCAAATAACAATTGTCCTTCTGATGGGTTTTGAATATTAAAAAAGATAAAAATAAAAATATACTTACATCACATAACGACTGAATTTAGCTTTGCTAGTTGGCTAGAGAGCAATGTTAATGAAGTGAAAAAAAGCACAGGTTCTATGAGAATGTCTGCTGCTAAGTTTGCTCTGGTATATGGCCTCAATTACACTTTTAACCCAAAAGAGTTGACTTACAACCGTGAGCCAATTATCTCAATATTTGGGGAGAATAAGAAAATATGGAAGTAAAAATCTACTAATACTCATATAAAGACAACTGTGGTTCAACTTAATGGAATTTACTCCATTTATCAACAACTTAGGTGACCTTTATTAATTCTTTACTATTACATGTAATTTTTTTGTTAATAGTACTCCAATTTATGCCTTTCTTGATATCAATTCTAATTTGTAAGTCTGTTAGTATCTTCCTTAGCACTTCAAATTCAAACATGTTAAACAAGTGAAACAAAATTCTTTAATTTCTTGCTCAACCTATTTCTTCCTTGATTCTCAGTTTATTTCACCACCACCTATTCAGAACTCTTTCTTCCTTTCCTAATATCATACCTCAAATTGATCCTTCAGTTAGTTATACTTTTTTTTTAATCTTGTAATAATGCTTAACCCACACTCTAACCTAACAAAATTGCTATTGTTGAGATCCTAGACTAAACTCCCTAGATTATTGCTTTAGATTTTCAATTTATAATCTGATTCCACATTTGCATTCCTTCAGTTTATTCCTCACCAAGCAGAGAATTGCCCTGAAAAAGATGGTGTCTAATCACACACATTATAGCACTGAACTCTCCAGTGTTTCATTTTGCATTTAGGACACAATTCAAACTCCTATGCACTGTTTACAAAGTCACTACTGAGCTCATTTTTTGCTTACCCTTGTGATCTCACCTTGGTTTTCCATTCACTCTCCTTGTTTTGAATATGTCTTAAACACACACTCCTATTCTTCAGTCTTACCCAATCTTTTCCATAACATTCTGTGCACCTCCTATTGCTTTTTTCTTTTACATTAATTACTTGACCCCATATTTCATTTCTCCATGACTGTACTTATCACCTAGGATTAAATTAAGTTGGGGGGTCTGGGGGGTGTAAAGCACTTGCCTCCATGTGTGTGGTCAGGGGTTCAATTCCCTCCACCACACACAAGCATACGCACACACACACACAAATCCAATTCAGGACTAAGTTCATCCTTAGCAAGATATTTTAGGCATTCTTAATGTAGTCAGATCTACTTTAACTCTCCTATTTTTTAGTCACTTTCTTTGTACCAATCTGTTTCATAGTCTTAGTGGACTTTTTCTTCTCAGAGATAAATTTATTTATTTATCTAGTTTGGGCTCCATCGATGAGAAGGTATTTCCTAATGGAAGAAGAGACTGACCATGCGTTGGTCATACTGAGTATCTAATATTTAGGTTTGTCTTTTAAGTTTAATTGGCTTTCAATATCAATTGAATCAATAATTATTATTTTCTTGCTGCAAGATAATTATGACTTCTCAATAACAAACATTATTTTCAATTTGACAGATTTTGATTAAATTAATAACTTTTTGCTATAGTTATCTGGTTAATTAAATTATTTTGGCAGAGCAAGGGATTGGGCCACACCAGCAATGCTCAGAGCATGCTCTTGACTATGCTGGTGGGGGTTGGGAGCCACATGTGATACCCGGGATCTAACCCGAGTCGGCTGTGTGCAAGGCAAGCACTCTACTATGTGTACTTTCTCTCTGTCCTATAATTAACTTACTTGAGATTATTGGCTGATTTTTCTGAATAAAAATAATGAAAAATTTATGTCTTTGATGAAATAGTTGGTCCAAGGTAAGTTAATGTAGGTCATGATGAATTCCTTGAAAAATGTAATTAGAAGTCAGTAAAAATAATGACATTAAGTTAAGAGACACACAGGATATATGACATCAGAAAAAATGTGAGAAGGCTTAAAAAAATTTTTTTTTGCTTTTAGGGTCACACCTGGTGATGCACAGGGGTTACTCCTGGCTCTGCACTCAGGAATTACTCCTAGTGGTGCTCAGGGGACCTTATGGATGTTGGGAATCGAACCCAGGTTGGCCATGTGCAAGGCAAATGCCCTACCCGCTGTGCTATTGCTCCAGCGCCGGAAGGCTTAAAAACTTTTAATGGAGGATTGTTAGATCATATTGAAATGAGGGGATTTTAGTTATTTGAAGATTACGTGGATTTGTTAATTTCAAGTGTTTGAGAAAAAAGTTTGTGATCATTTTCTTTGGCAGAGGGACATAACGAATAGATGAAAGGGGCTCTTCCTCATGGAAATGTTTGGTTGGTATTCCCTTCTCTAATTTCTTTTGCAATTTTTGTCTAAAACATATATTCTACCACCATGATCTTATAATGGGTAGTAAGTACACTGCCATGTGAATATTCGTCTAAAACATATATTCTACCACCATGATCTTATAATGGGTAGTAAGTACACTACCATGTGAATATTCGTCTAAAACATATTATCCAATTTTCAGTATCTTTTCAGTGCTTGGTAACTCCAAGGACACTTCCAAAAGCAGCAGCTATAACTTACACTTCTCCTTTGCACCCATTTTTAGGCGAGTTCTGTGTTAGGCCCATGGTGTGGACTCGCCCTGCTCATTGTTTTGTGGGGAGCATGTCATTTCTCCACGCAAGCATCAGTTTGATATCAGGTCATTTGTGTTATACTCCTGATTTGACCCCAATCAGTGCTGTCACCCTTCTAAGCTTTCTTTTTGTATCATTATTATATACAAATCTGGACCATTTGGTAGTTACATACAGAATCCCCTTTTTCTTTAGTGAAATTGTGAGGCAGAATCTTGGACCTAAAATAGTAATTGGCTGAGTTTAGCTGAAAACCTCCTAATGTGCTGAGGAGCGCTCTGAAATTGAAGACCTTCACATTTCACCAGTCTTATAGTAAGAATTCTGTATATAGCAAGACTTCAAGTGAAACTTTTCCTATTATCTGAAAATTACAGTGAGGCCTTGTGCAGCAAAGGATTAACCTCATCCAAAGACAGATTAGGCCTTGTTGCTAGGCTCCTAAAATGTAACCTCTAAGTCTTTAGAACATCCTGCCTGATAAGAGTATCTATTTACTTGGGGACCTCGGACAATGCCATTTAGTCTATAGTGACAGTATGACATATGGTAACAGCCTTAGACCACAGGTGTCAACTTGATTTCTAGAAGGGTTAGGCTGAGATTAGTTATCTGTATGCGACCAACCCTGATAAAAAGTTTGAACACAAAAGCTTGAGTGAATGACCCCATGGGTTATACTGTGACTGTGTGTCCACATCTTTGCTGCAAGAAGATGATATTTTCATGACTCTATGGGGAAAAAAACTAGAAGTTTATATATGTAACTCTCCAACACTCTGCTCTCTATTTTTTTCATTTATTATTTAAATTTATATTTTTCTGCTATATCACAAGTACAACATCTTTGCTGTTTGCTGAGTATTTCCAGTGAATTATAGAACTAGGAAGGGGACAAAGGGGATATTGATACAACATGCATAATTTCTTCAAGATAAAAAGGACTGTTACTGTACCATGGACCCATCAGATGTTTTTGTCACAGGACTTACTGAAAAGTGAGATATAAACACATTGCCACTAACCACCATTGTGCTGCCTCTTTCCAGTCCACATAAGAAGGAGTCTGAGAAGTAGGCTGTTTGGGAGTGTTTTGGGAGTAAGGACACACTTGCAGTATGTACAATCCTTGGCATTTATAGACAAAACCACTCATCCAAAGGCTACGCCCATACCTATGTTGAGCATAGCTTACAGTAGCCAAGATATGAAAACAACCCAAGTCCTCACAGCAGATGAGTGAATAAAGAAACCATGGTTTATATGCACACTAGAATACTACTCAGCTATGAGAATAAATAAAACTACAGTTTGCTGCAGCTTGGATAGAATTAGAGGGTGTCAAGTGTGAGAAGTAAGTCAGAAAGTAAAAGATAAACACTGGACAGGAGTGGATTAGATCTATTTCCCCAATGGAAACAAATCCTGAAACATAACGAATAGAACTGAGGCATCTTAAGAGTGTGGTGACATGATGGTGGGTGGATGGTGTTGCAGTTCTTCAGTCTAAAACAGTGATTTCAGTACTACTGTATTCTATACAAATGTTTTTAAAAGTTCTATTTCTGCTAGAGATTGTGTAGCAGTTTTGTTTCTTCATTTGGTTTTCTATAAACATTGAAAAATCACTGCACAATACTCTCCTGCATCTCCCCCAACCCTATGGTAGCACTAGAGACCTAATAATAGGGCAGTGTTTTTATCCTCCTTCACTGCTTCATCACCAAGTTTACTGTGAAAGCTTTTTGTGTATACCATTTCGTCAAGGTATCCAGTATGGTCAAGTGAGTCTGACCAGAGTGGTGGCCAGAGAAATGGGTTAAAAAACTCTTTGCCTGTGGGGCTTGAGTGATAGCACAGCAGATAGGGCATTTGCCTTGCATGCGTCCGACCTGGTTTTGATTCCTAGCATTCCAAATGGTCCCCCAAGTACCTCCTGGAGAAATTACTGAGTGCAGAGCCAGGAGGAACCCCTGAGTATTGCTGGGTGTGAACCAAAAAGAAAAAAAACCTCAGCCTGAGTGAAAGGGCATTGATAAAGTCATGAGTGATATCTCAATCCTCCTGGGAAGAAAAGCCATGGAAGATTATCCTCACTTCAGACTTCAGGAGTTGCCCTTCTGACTGTAAGCACTATAGCACTGTCCTCCTGTTGTTCATTGATTGGCTTGAGTGGGCACCAGTTATGTCTCCATCGTGAGACTTGTTGTTACTGTTTTTGGCATATCAGATACGCCACAGGGAACTTGCCAGGCTCTGCCACGTATATGAAATAGTAAATTAATAAAATGTAAAATGCTAAAATATACCATAGAAAATACCAGCATTTATACAAAAGATAAGTTTATTTTATAACTTTTTTTGTATAAATGCCCTGACTATCTTAAAATATTACTTTGTCAGAAAGATTCTGAACTTTTAAACAAATTTCACTCATTAATAATTTAGGTTACATTTGGGGTCTCAGGTTTCCTCATTTCTGAAATTACTTTTATCAAATAAAAGCAACTTACCTTTTAAGGATCTTAGTGTCTCTATTTGGTTCTTTTAAACAAATGCTGGCATTAGATCAGATGATCTAACAGACATCACAAATTCTAACATCTGTGATGAACTGAAATAGGTAGTTACGGGAGCGGCAGGAACATTTGCTTCTGGACCAGCCCTACGATGAGATGGTTACATCAACAGGCATTATCAGCCACAGAGTCCAAAGCGCTCATGGGCTACGTGGCTTCCTTGTAGATTTTGGTTCCCAATTTCAAACAAGAAATCACAGAAAAATCATATCATCTTCACAGTTGGGGAGAAGCATTGTACTTCCTAAATTAGGCCAAGGACTGAGCCACAGTGGGGACTGAACTGCCTCTTTCAAAGCTGCAGTGTCCCCAAGTCAGGGTAAAGGGCATCGTCAGAGGAAACTCACATCAAGGCTAATGAGGACCTTACTGAAGCAGCCATGGGAATACTTTAGAAACACCGCCAGTGCCCGAATCTAAGCTCAGCTGGGCTTTGCATGTTCCTCCTCTACCTACAGCTAACCTGCTCAACTTAATTCAGAGAGCAGACAAATTGGAGTTGGCTGAGTCTGTCCCACCTTCTTGCCCCTTTCCCCTTCAGGGCAGCATGGCAGGTCTCACTGTGGACCAACAGAAAGAAGAAACTGCCTGCAGAGAGAACCTTCAATTCCATCTGTGCTCTGGAGAGTTCTTGCTGACCACTGCTACTGTGCACATGTCAGTTTTCTTTTTTCTTTTTTCTTTTTGCTTCTTAGGTCATACCCAGAAATGCTCAGAGATTACACCTGGCTCTGCACTCAGGAATTACTCCTGGCGGCATTTGGATACAGCATCATATGGGATGCTGGGGATTGAACCCAGGTCAGTCGCATGCAAGGAAAACTTGTACTATCATCTGGACCCCCGAACATGTCAGTTTTCTTGATTTATTCAGCGATTTCAACCAGACTCTTAAGCTCCATGAGGGTAAATATGTCTGGATTCTCCCCTGTACATCCCTGATCACCAACCACCCCTGTACCCTCAGTGTCTAGTACAACTTGAATTGTCACTGAAATTTTGTAATAAAAGATCTCCTATAGATTATCAGGAAACATTTTGCTAAGCTTGAAGGCTATTCCTATGTCATTTTTCCACTGAGCAAAGATGATGAACACTAGTGTAGGAGGGATGATTTTCATCACTCCTTTGTTGTCATACAGCAAAGAGCAAGATGAACCCTGAAATCCTACTTGGATTCCACTGGTAAGAAGCATAATTTATCTTTCACAAATGAAATTTACATATATTTAAGGTATGCACTGAGTGCTGATTTTGATATTATGAAATGAGAACTATACCCAGGTAATTAACATACCCCTTAGCTCGCTTATTTAACTTTATGTGTGTGGTAAGAAATTCTGAGATATACTTGCTTAGCAAATTATAGTCACAATAATGTACATATGTCTTCAGAAATTATTTCTTTTATAATGAAAAGTCTTAAACTATGATCATCATTCAACTCTGAGTTTAATTTTCCTGTTATTCTCTGTGTAACTGGAATATATATATATATATATGTCTACATATATATATATACAACATTATACATATAATATTGTTTTGAGTCTGGCTTATTTCCTTTAACATACTACCCTCAAGTTTCATCCATGGTGATACATATCTATATCTATCTATCTATATATCTATATATACACACACACGTATATCATATGATGATAGCTGATACATAAATGAATAAGTGTGACAGTAATCCAATAAAACTTTATTTTCAAAGTAGGTGACAAATTTTGCCCTTCTTCATTTTATCACAGGTTTAAGGTAATATTCAGGTTGTGCATACAACTTCTTTCAAGCCAGAGAAACACGACCTGAATATCACAATCAATACGCCAATACAAACAAGATCAATCAGTTTGTCATGTATCATGTACTGGTTACTTATATGGGCTGACTAGTACTTTTCTTTGGAAAAATAAAATCAAACTAGTCTCTGTACTAAAAGATTGAGAAACAAATCATGTCCAGTAAAAATTTTCATTTTCATTTTTGTAAAAATGCCTCAAGATTTTTCAGAAGCTTATTTTAAAAAATCAAATTCTTAGGATCTATCTAATATACTTTACAACTGTGAAGTTTAGTTCATAAAATATCTTTTAAACCAAGTTTTTCTTTTGCTAGACAGGGCATGGAAAACTCTAAATGCATCAGATACAGTATTTTCTAAAAACTGAAATAATAGATTGGTTAAAATGGGGAAATTTTAAGCTGAGATGAATTTTTCAGAGTGACCTTGAACTTGTAGCATCCTAACAGCTTTAGATTTATTTGAGCAATTATTATGCATTATTTATGCATTGTTATGGCATGACAAAAAATGTGGATGAGGAGGAGCAAATAAAAAACTCAGAACCAAGTTATATCTTGAGGGATAATTTGTTCATTTTGTTGCTATTGCTTGTCATTAGCAGAGAGGAAAGGCACAGATTAGAAAAAGATAATAAAATTCTTATGTATGTATGGCTCCAGGTCAACAGATAGTTCATAGGATTGCTAACTTATTTTGTCAAAGGAGAGTTAGTTTATAGAATAATTAAGAAATGGAGACATTATTTCATATAAATTTCAGTTCAGTTTCTTGGTTGTTATGGTCAAGTCTTCAAAAAGTTTCTCTAATGAGAGCTTATAAATATACTAAAAAATAATTACTACATAGCCACCATGTGCAGGGAATCGTGGCATACTGATTTTTGCCTTAGAAAGCTGCCTCTACTACCTCCACTACCCAGCCACCACCACGCTCCAGGACGCTTTCCGGACGCTCCGGCCGAGACTCACTCATGACTGAAGCCCCACAAAACAAGATAAGTGGAACTCTGAGACCTTGGGCTCCAGGCTCAATGGACCCAGGGACAGAGATTCTCTGCTTGCTCCCACCAACCAGAGGTGACAAAGGGATTAAAATCAGTAGCCCACCCTACCCTGCCCTATCTGCTTCCACCAATCACCAGAGACCCAGGATTGGATTGCGTACAGAAGACCCACCCTACCCCTACCGTACCAGATAAATACCTCACCAGTAGACCTTCACTACCTCCACTACCCAGCTGCCACCATGCTCCAGGACGCTTTCCAAACTGTGTGGCCGCTTCAGCGGCTGCAAGACACATTATAAGATACTAAATACCCATCTTCCAGAACTGCCGTACCATATTTGATAGGGTTCAAATATGGTTTGAACCATGAGAACTCCTACAAGGGCGATTAGAGGCCGCCCCAAAAGCTTCTATCCCTCTTGGAGATACTGGCAAGCTACTGAGAGTATTCTGCCCGCACAGCAGAGTCTTACAAGCTATTTGTTGTGTATTTGATATGCCAAAACCAGTAATTACAATGGGTTTCATTCCCCTGACCCTGAAAGCATCACCAATATGGCAATGTTGAGAATAATGAGAAAGGAGAGGCTGATAAAATCTCATGGCCGAACTAGGCTGCCACAACGAAGGAAGACAAAAATGATCGTCTGTACTTTCAATGCACGTATGCTAACATCAGATGCATCCATCGAGGACCTGATGGTACAAGCGCGAAAGATCAAATACAACATCAATGGTCTGACCGAAACAAGAAGGCACCAATCTCATCACGCCGTTTTCAACACTGGAGAAGAATTGTTCCTTGGAACATGCAATAAAAGAGGTGTCAGAGACGTCGGTGTCCTTGTCAACACTAACTTGGCCATGAGCATTGATTCATTCAAATGCCTAACAACCTGAATCGGACGTTTACATTTGAATAGATGTGGCTCACTGCCGGCAGTTTCTATCTCGTTGTCTATGCACCAACATCCAATTATGATGAAGGAGAAATTGAGAAGTTCTACATGGAGCTGGAGAAGTTCTATAAAGAAGACCACACCTTCTACAAGATCATTGTGGGTGATTTAAATGCCAAGAAAGGACCAAGAAGATCAGCCGAAGAACTCCACATCAGGAACCCATGGCCTAGAATGGAACTAAAAGGGTGAGAGACTGAGTTCATCATGTCAACCAAGACCATTCATGGTAACTCACAGTTCCAGAAGGCTGAATCTAAATGTTGGACATGGGAGTCTCCTGGTGGACGGTTCCACAACGAAATAGACCACATCATATTCAATCGACGATTTTGCCTGACTGATGTTGCTGTTGTCCCAAAATTCCAAACGGGATCGGACCACCGTTTCCTTCGTGCAAAATTCTACTTCACAGAGTGGGGAGAAAGGGCTGCAAAGCTTAAGAAGAGAACTCCCAGAACGACCACCAACTGGGAGCTCTTTGTCGCTATTGCTGCAACATGAGAAGATGCCATTGTTGACAACACTGACGAGGACTACAATCGACTTGTTCAGCAGCTCCATGATTGTGCGAGGAACACTGAGAGAGATAGCTAAAAAAAAGTCTGTCTTTGAAAACTCTTGAGCGTATTCACCAACATGGTTTGGCGCATGCCTCAGGCAACCACAAGGGAACATGCGAGCTTGCAAAGCAGTGCAGAGATGCGATCAAGGAAGACCTCAAAGAGAGAAGAGCAGAAGTGCTGGTAGATGCGGCAGAAGCCGGGAAAAGTACTCATAATGACCGCCTGTCCTTTGCCAACTACAAGACCAAGATGACTGCCCTCCGACATCCTGATGGATCTATCACATCTTCCAGAAGGGCAATGAAGAAGATTATCCATGACTTCTTACTCAAATCTCTTCGATAGTGATGTCCACCTGCCGATATACCAAATTCCACAGGATGAATATGTCGTTCCCAATGTTCTCCCTTCTGAAATCTGACACGTCATTTTCATCAGTAAAGAAATGAACAGTACCCGGCCCAGACCTGAACACCTGAAGAACCTGCCATCAGTACTCATCAATATGCTGGCTCAGCTCTTCACACGCTACCTGTCTGAATGCAAGGTTCTGTCCCAATGGAAAACCAGCAGGACTGTACTACTGTACAAGAAGGGAGACATCCACGACATTGGCAAGTATTGCCCGATCTGCCTATTTTCTGTCATCTACAAGTTGTTCACTCGAGTCATCCTGAATAGGATTGGCAGAACACTAGATGAAGGACAACCATGCAAGCAAACCAGGTTCCGCAAAGGATTCAGCACCATCGACCATATCCACACAATAACCAAGCTCATTGAGGTTTCTCGGGAGTTCAAGATGCCACTCTGTCTAATGTTCATTGATTTAAAGAAGGCCTTTGATTCTGTTGAGATGGAAGCAGTCATTGAAGCCCTAGCCAATCAGGGCATTCAAACTCAATACATCAGGATCCTCCATGAGCTGTATTACGGATTCACTACCTGGATCTCACCATTCTACAAAGAAGTGATCATTGATATTAAGAGAGGGGTCCAGCAGGGTGATACCATTTCACCAAAACTCTTCAGTGCCACCCTTGAGGACATCATGCAATGACTGGAATGGGAAGGAATGGGAGTGAAGATAGATGGTTGGCAACTACACCAACTCCATTTTTCTGATGACATTGTTTTAATATCAACAAACATTAGCTGAGCAGCACAAATGCTGGCCGACTTAGACTGTGAGTGTGGAAAGGTCGGATTACAGCTGAATCTCATGAAGACAATGTTTATGAGAAACAGCCTCATTCCTGACGCTCCATTTGCCCTCAAAGGAACGACCGTCTCCTAATGCAACAGTTATGTGTACCTAGGTCAAGAAGTCAACATGACAAATGACCTGGCACCTGAGTTGCGCAGGAGGAAGATAGTGGCTTGGATCACCTTCAAAAGAGTCAAAGAAATAGCTAAGAGGATGAAGAACCTCTGGCTCCGGGCACATCTCTTTGATTCTGCTGTTCTTCTTGCATTAATATATGCCTCAGAGACCTGGGCCCTACAAAAACAGGATGAGAATGCTATTTGGGTCTCCCAAAAAGGAATTGAAAGAGCTATGCTTGGAGTATCAGGTTTCACTCAAATGAGAGAAAGGATCCAGAGTTTAGACCTCTGTTGACGGTAAAGAATTAGGGACGCTGTCTCGTTTGCCAAGGTGTCAAAAATCAGATGGGCTGGTCACGTAATGAGATTTAAAGATGACTGCTGGACTAGAGCTGTTACCGACTGGATTCCACGGGATGTCAAAAGACCGCGTGGCCGCCCACCTACCAGATGGTCAGACTTCTTCATCAAGATCATGAACGATCGGTTTGAGGCTCTTCGCGTTCCTAGAATGAACAGGCGCCATTGGGCTACACTAGCACGCGACAGGGACAAATGGATACATTACTGGCGCCCGCTCGAGCAAATCGACGATTAACGGGATGTTAAGTGATCAAGTGAAGCCACAGATTGTGAATTTTAACATAGTCCTTTTTAATCTTTGAGGTCATGCATATATCTTTTTTAGAATCTTATTAATATCTACAAATTCCTCCCCAGGAAATGAATGTATAAGGTATATCACGATAGACTCTGTGTTGTCAGCTATCGATACCAAACCCTTGTAATGCAAAGAGGATTTGTCGGCAGGACATTGGTAGGGTTACAGAAGTCATGGGTATTTGAGAAAGCAGCCATGAACTTAGAGGACCTGATGATCCAAGAAGAAAGTTGAAAGCATAGCAATAGCTTTGGAATGAAACAGCCTTTTCAGAATGCTGCTATTAACATCAGTGCCTTTCGCATTGGTAGCCACCACTACAATGCATAATTTTCTGTTCTTCAGCCCAGTTTTTAATCTCTGGATGAAGAATTAAGTCCTAGGAGGAAATATCTGATTGGTTAACATTAGGTTATTGTCCCTTGGTCAAATACTTCATGAAGTAATGAAGTCAATATGATCTACTTAGCTATGAATTACTAATGAATTACATATCTATCATGGAGGAGAGTAGGTGGTTCTACCAAATGGAATCAAGGCGCAAGTAAATAAAGCAAGATGTGGGGCAGGCAAATAATAACAGATATGTACTGTGCTTAGGTAGCCACAATGCTAATTGAATTTTGAGAACCTATGTAGCATCTGGACCAGAAAGCATCTATAGAGCCTTCAGAGTTCATTTGCATTTCTTTTCTTTTACAATTTCATTGAGCCAAGCTGTTAAAAATCTATGTTGGTTGAAGCATGAAGATTCAAAGTCAAGTCAGACAGTCAGTGAACTTATTTCTAAGGAATTTTGTTCTGTTAAGGGTGAAAGGAAATTTGTACACTAATAAAATTTATAAGTGTAGCAATACCAATTATAAAACTTCTAAGTTATAATAAAGTGACCTAAGATAAATTAGTTAATCTGGAGCCAAGCATAGAGATTATAGGGACACAACCTCTGTATGTTCAGAAACTGTTTTCATGTCCAGAATTTCTTTCTTTTTTATTATTTATTCATTTTTTAAAAATTTTTAATAGTGAGACATCATGAGGTACAGTTGCAGACTTACACATTTTTGTGCTTGGGTTTCAATTATACAACGATCAAATACCCATCCCTCCACCAGTGCCCACTTCCCACCACCACGGATCCCAGTATCCCTCCCACCCCCCATCCTCCCCATCCCACCCTGCCTCTGTGGCAGGGAATTCCTTTTGTTCTCTCTCTCTTATTGAGTGTTGTGGTTTGCAAAAGAGGCAATGGGTGACAATCATGTTTGGTCTATAGTCTACTTTCAGCATGCTTCTCTCATCCTGGGAGGATCCTCCCAACACCTTTATTTGGTGTTTCCTTTTTTATCTGAGCTCCCTTTTCCCCTTAGCTATGAATTACTAATGAATTACATAGCTAAGCATGTGTGGTTGGCCTCCAAGCCATGGAGTAAAATTGTTTGTTAATTGCACCACTCTTTACAATAGCCAGAATCTGGAAAAAACCTGAGTGCCCAAGAACAGATGACTGGTTAAAGAAACTTTGGTACATTTACACAATGGAGTACTATGTATCTGTTAGAAAAGAGGAAGTCACAAAATTTACATACAAGTGGTACTGCATGGAAAGTATCATGTTAATCGAAATGACTCAGAAAGAAAGGGATAGACATAGAAAGATTGCATTCATCTGGAGAACATAAAGTAACAAAATAGGAGACTAACACCCAAGAATGGCCGAGATTAGTACCAGGAATTTTACTTCATGTCCAGAATTTCTTTTTTTTTTTTTTAATAATTTATTTATTTATTGAATCACTGTGGGAAAAGTTACAGAGCTTTCGGGTTTAGGTCTCAGTCATGTAGATATCAAACACATTTCCCTTTACCAATACTTATTTTTAACCCCGAACCCCAATAGACCCCCACCTCCCACCCCTCCCAATTCTTGTGAGGCAGATGAGTTCTAGTTAATACTCTATCTACTTTGACTAGATAGATTATTTCGATAGAAGATGCACAATTATTGTTTAGAGTTTACGACCCACCCCCCACAATCAGACATGCTGAAACAGCGTTGTGAAATGATTTGCTTTCTACAACTTGGTTTAAGAATAAAATGATGTCTGGGTTTTGAATTTCTGCTATTTTACTTATTGACCCTGGAAGAATTTCTATTAAAAGTTAGCTAGTTAAGAGATTGGTTTCTGTGCCCTGGAGTCGTGGCCGTGCCGGAGAGCCGCTCGTGGGGGGCAGCTGACGACCTCGGTGGGGCGTGGGGGACGGCCCACAAAGCCCCCCTTCCCATGAGGTCCCTGCCGCTCCCGCCGAGCCCGGCTCAAACCTGCTGTCCACAAGGCTCCCGTGCGGCCGCCATCTTTCTTTCCAGAGAGGAGCGGGCGGTCCGGTCAACACCCTTTCCCCTCCGGGCAGGCTTGGTGGCGCGGTTTAACACATAGTCCATTTGCTTTTCTGCTCCAAGCGGCTGGTTCTCTGTGCTAAGTCCTTGTGCCTCCGGGGCCGTGGCCGTGCCGGAGAGCCGCTCGTGGGGGGCAGCTGGCAACCTCGGTGGGGCGTGGGGGACGGCCCACAAAGCCCCCCTTCCCATGAGGTCCCTACCGCTCCCGCCAACCCCGGCTCAAACCCGCTGTCCACAAGGCTCCCGTGCGGCCACCATCTTTCTTTCCAGAGAGCCATGTCCAGAATTTCTTAATCTTCCCCTCCTTCCCACAAGCATCACTGAGTTGTACCCTACAAGGCATTGCTAGTGCAGCCCTGATTGACAGCACTTGAAGGCCTGATTCTGTATCCTCAGGCTGCAGCACTGAACTGTCTGGCCTACTTAGTGATCTATCATTAAATGTGATTCTAGGATGCCCTGAGCACTGTTTAGGAGCACCTCCAGTTTTATTTAATTTTACATAGTTGTTTTATTGTCAATTGTAGGTTTAATGGAGGGGGATTTTGAGATGGAGCCTGAGGATGGCTACCATCTGAGTTATTTGAGGTCATGAGCAAAGTGCTCATAAACATAAATGGATACATCTTTACATTGTATTTTGTTATCGGCTAGCTACTACCATTAATGAAAGCATTTATTGACAGCAACTGAGTGTTTTAGGAATGTGAGAGTTAGGATCAGAGAAGATCACAAGAACATTTCACCAGGAAGGCAACGTTTAAATTGTGGGTGGTCAAAAGCAGTTGTCAGTAATAGTATGTGGGTAAAGTTGAGGATCTATTAATCTATTAATAATTAATCTATTGAGGAAGTTGTAGTCTGTATATAAACCATCTTACTAAAATGGCCACCTTCGATTTTATGGGAGACACCTGGCTGTGCTCAGAGCTTACTCAAGGATCATTCCAGATGGTGCTTGAGGGACAATATAGGTGCTTAGGAACTAACTTAGGTTTGACTGAGTGCAAGGTCATAACTTTACCCATATAATGGCCACCTCTTAATCCAGAGTGGTCTGTTCTTTTTTAGGTTGCTCACTTCCCTTTGGGGTAGGTTGTTGGTGATGGTGGTGGTTTCAGATTTCCCCCAAGTCTGTGAACTCATGATTATAAAGATAGACAAGAGCCTGAAGCAATGGACCTTGGAAAAGATGAATCCATGGGGAAAACCAACCTGGCTATTGACCTGACCTGTTTTTGGGGGGGGGTTGTCTTATTTAATGCTTTTTTTTCTATGACCACTGATGTTTAGGACTTAATAATGAGTGTCATTCCTGGAACTGTGGATCATATGGGGTGCTGGGAAACAAACCCTGGTAGTCCCTGTGAAACATTAACACTCTGGCCATGAGGCTATCTCCATGGTCCCTATTCTAGTGCCTTTATATTGCCTCATGTGTACACAGACTCTGAAAACACCAGCTTGTTAATGTACATGTTTTAGGAACTGAGTGGTTGCCAGAGTGACCTGGTTTCACTGCGGATGGTTTGACTAGCCACTGATACCCAGCCAGAAGATGACTGGAAGGTGAGACTTAAGTTAAACATTTGGAGGAAGAGTGAAGGTTTGAGAACATGTTTGTGAACACTCCTAGCTTGAGGGCTAGAAGGAAAGGTGGGTGAGCAGAATAATGAGTTGGCAAACTTAGCATGGCCGTTTGCAAAAATTGGAGGGTTTAAGCAGCTATCGTGAATTAAGATCTCAGGGCTCTGACAAGGCTTATTGGCACTGACAGAGAAATAATGAATTCCTCCCTACTTTCCAGTCCTTAATACAAAGGAAAGCAAAAACACAGCCACAACAGTCTCAACAATTGGTAGGTCACAATTTAGGAAAGCATCATAAGGATGGTGATATATGACCACTGAGCTTATTAACTGTCAAGTTCCAGCAAAAAATCAGGGAACAGAAACTGTAGGCATGGTTCATGTGACTAGCTGATGTGAGACGATGTCTTTGCTCAGCCCTATCAGGAAGCCAAGGATTGAGTCCTATTCTACACCTTTGCCTTCTCACAGCTGGTGTAGAGTGTTTTGGTGAAGGGTTCAGAGGGCTTATTTTGCTCTAGACTGGGTCATTCTAGTCTACTTGGAGGCTTGGCAAAATGAACCCTGGAAAATGTAAAAAAATAGTTGTAAAAATATAATTGGGATTACTTATAAGGTGGGCTGGAGCAATAGCACAGCAGGTAGGGTGTTTGCCTTGCAAGCAGCCAACCCTAGTTCGATTCCTCCGCCCCTCTTGGAGAGCCTGGCAAGCTACTCAGAGTATCCCCGCTCACGGCAAAGCCTGGCAAGCTACCCGTGATGTATTCGATATGCCAAAAACAGTAACAAACAAGTCTCACAATGGAGATGTTACTGGTGCCTGCTTGAGCAAATCGATGAACAATAGAAGAACAGTGCTACTTATAAGGTAAAAATTCAGTTATAATAAATTATGCATGGGCTGGAGCGATAGCACAGCAAGTAGAGCATTTGCCTTACATGTGGCTGACCCGGGTTTGATTCCCAGTATCCCATATGGTTCCCCAAGCACCACCAGGAGTAATTCCTGAGTGCAGAGCCAGGAGTATCCCCTGAGAAGCGCCGGGTATAACCCCCCCCCCAAAAAAGAAAGCAAATAAATAAATAAATAGGATTCAAATGTATAACCTACAATTGGGAGATTTTTTAAGTTAAAAAATGGCAGAGCTCTAAAATCACTTATGTTTCATAATTCATTTGTAACCGAAACCCCTAAAATGTTTTTGGAAGTCCCCAGTGATGGGGATCAAACTTGTGCCCTTGTGTACAAGCAAAGCATGAGCTCTACACCATCTTCCTGAGGTAGATATTTTTTTTAATTAATGATATATAGCATTTAGAACTGCATTTTGAATTTCAATGTGTAGTAAAGATTCAATAGTAATACTTAAGTAGAGGGACCACTTTGTTTTACTCATTTTAATCATTTGAAAGCAAGTAATATAGACAATTCTGAATATGTTTAATATTTTAGCTGTTGCTTTGCATGTGTTACAGTTTCCACTCAGATACCTGTAGGATTCTGATAACTTAATATCAGTGTATTTGATTTTCAGTTGTTTGTCCTACTCTGATTTAGAATCTTCCATTCTTTTCTTTTATCCACTGAGAAAAGCTAACTTCAAAATGTCAGCTCATTTTTATAAAATGTAAAGGTGGATAATATTTTTCTGAATTTAGTCTTCAACCACATAATTTTGAGAAGGATAGTTAAAGGCAATATTTTCATATTTAGAAATAAGTTTGGGGGTATAAAAGTTAGCTAGCTATTATTTTTTGCCCAAGAGCTTCGCAAAGCCATATTTTTTCCCCAGTAATAAAGAATGAAAACATTATTTTATGTAAGTACATGCAATATTCAGGATTTCGGCAGGTTATAATATCAACACAAAAGATCAAGATTGATCCTATTTTTATTGGTAAACTAGCCTGGGGATTGACTTTATATGACACAAGGTGACTTTCTTTGAATAATTAAAAAAATTCTTTGGTTCAGTGTCACCATTAAACTAGCCATTCTCAAATAGTTCAGTATCTGTCAAGAACTGGATTATCTGAGAATCAGGTTGTGTAGTGATGCATGATTTTGTTGTTGTTGTTTATTGCTGTTTATGCCACTGTAGATGTTTTAGGAGTGCTTTTATATACCTCTTCAAAAGTTACGTTATTATACTATACCAAAGTACTATATCGGCAGGAGGAATAGTACAAAGGGTAAGGCATGCTTGCCTTGCAGTGTGTCCTGTAAGTTTAGGCACTGCTTATGGTCCCCCCGGCCCTGAAAATGTCTCTCTGTGACTCTGTGTGAACACTTCATTCCCCCCACCTTCTTTCTGTTTTCATAAAAACAAAGTGCTGGCAACCTTTCACTTCATTCGACAGAACCCCATCCCCACAACCTCTGTCCTGAGTCCTGACTATATGCCAAGTGTTAGTTTGGGTTAAGCAATGGCTATTTCAAAGATAAGTTTCAGGTTGAATTAGTAGCACAAAGATCTTCCTGGTGAATAATGCGGTGATCAGACTCTGTTTCTTTGTGAGTGCTGCCTGGAAAAAATGTTGCACTCTTGAATTAAACTTGTCTAGAAATGACTTTACAAGTAATTTGAATTTGTCCAATATGAACATTTTTTAACGTGTTTTGAAAAGTCATTTGCTGGTGTTATTCTTATTATGGGCCTTTGACTCACAAGTCCTCTGAGCACATCAAAATTTCTTCTGAGAATCTTCGCATCTGTGTTCATCAGGGATATCGGTCTGTAGTTTTCTTTTCTTGTGGTGTCTTTGTTTCCTTTTGGTATTAGAGAGATATGGGCTTCATAGAAATTGGGAGAGTTTCTGTTTTTTCAATTTCTTGGAAAAGCTTGAGAAGTACTGGTAATAGGTCCTCTTTAAATGTTTGGAAAAATTCTCTAGTGAATCCATCTGGACCTAGGCTTTTGTTTTTGGGAAGACTTTTGATTACAGTTTCAATTTTCTTGATGTTTATAGGTCTATTTAGGTACTCTATGTCTTCTTGATTCAGCTTTGGGAGATTATAGGAATCCAGGAATTTATCCGTTTCTTCTAGGTTCTCTTGTTTCATGGCAGACTTTCAAAGTAGTCTCTGATGATCTTTTGAATTTCTTTGGTTTCTGTTGGGATTTCCCCATTCTTATTTCTGATTCGATTTATTAGGGTTCTCTCTCTCTGTTTCTTTGTGAGTGTTGCTAAAGGGAGCTCAGATAGTGAATGGAGCACCAAATAAAGGGTGTTGGGAGGATCCTCCCAGGATGGGAGAAGCATGCTGAAAGTAGACTATAGACCAAACATGATTGCCACTCAATGTCTCTTTTGCAAACAACAGCACCCAAAAGGAGAGAGAGAACAAAAGGGAATTCCTTGCCACAGAGGCAGGGTGGGATGGGGGGGAAAGGGGTGGGAGGGATACTGGGACCTGTGGTGGTGAAAAATGGGCACTGGTTAAGGGATGGGTACTTGATCATTATATGACTGAAACCCAAGCACAAAAACTGTAAGTCTACAACTGTACCTCATGGTGTTTCACTAATAAAAATTAAAAAAAAATTCTTCTGACATCATGCATAAGTATAGTTAACTGTGGTATTAATTTGTTGCCTAGTGTCTAAAACAAATCATAGAGGGAAATATATATAATACATATATAGGAAATATATATGTATAATATGTATGAATATATTATACATATACATATGTGTATATATATATATATATATATATATATATATATATCTTAGAGAGCCTGGCAAGCTAGCAAGAGTATCCTGCCTGCACAGCAGAGCCTGGCAAGCTACCCGTGGTGTATTTGATATGCCAAAAACAGTAACAATAACAGGTCTCATTCTCCTTACCCTGAAAGAGCCTCCAATTGGCAGCGTTGGGGAAGATGAGTAAGGAGAGACTGCTAAAATCTCAGGGTGGGACAAATGGAGACATTACCGGTACCCGCACAAGTAACTCGATGAACAACGGGATGACAGTGATACAGTGATACAGTGGTATTAATTATATCTATGCTTTCATCAGTTGTGAATAAATATACCACAAAAATTAACTTTGTATGTATTGTATCCTATGTTAAAAATTAACTTTGTATGTTTTGTATCCATGCTGTTTCTTAGATAATAACTAGAAATATTTTAAAAATCACTTATATGTGCTCCATGCACTTAATTTTTGATGCATTATTTTGACATTTTAAAGACTGAACTTGTCACCTATGAAAGGTTTTAAATTCTGAGGAAATTTTCACTTCACATATAATTATACTGTACTATAGAGATAGGACTGGAGCCATAGTACAGTGGGTAGGGCATTTGCCTTGCACACGGCAGACCCGGGTTCTATTTATTCATCCCTCTCAAAGAACCCGGCAAGCTACCCAGAGTATCCCACCCACTCGGCAGAGCCTGGCAAGTTCCCCCTAGTGATTTTGATATGCCAAAAACAGTAACAACAAGTCTCATATTGGAGATGTTATTGGTGACTGCTAGAGCAAATCAAGCAAATGATATATTAAGTATATTTTGAAATTGAATGCAGCACAAGCACATTTTTCTTGAATTGGTATCTTTGGCATGTATTTCTCTATACCTGATGTCAGTTCTTGAATTTTTATCAAGAATAACTCTATAGGGCTTAGGAGATAGCTCAGAAGGCTAGAATACCACCAAAAAGAGAGAGAAGGGGCCAGAGAGACAGTACAGTGGGTATGGCACTTGCTTTGCACATGACCAACTGAGATTTGATCCCTGGCATCCCATATGGTCTTCTGAAGACCACCAGAAGTGATCCTTGATCGCAGAACCAAGAGTAAGCCCTGAGCACTGCCAGGTGGCCAGGTGTAGTTGCAAAACAGGAGAGACAAAGAGAGAGAGAGAGATAGAGAGCAAGAGCGAGAGCGAGAGAGAGAGAGAGAGAGAGAGAGAGAGAGAGAGAGAGAGACTTTAAACCAGCCATATAATGATGAATAATCACCTCAATCCTTCAATCACTTATTTCTGGTGTCAGTTTCTAGTGTATGTAGACAGATTGTGGTGAATTAGATATGGGATTCCCATATCAATTATTTTCAAATGACCTACTTATCTGTCAGTTATTAATATCTTATTTATATGGCTTTGAGTAGGAGAATATAGTCTACAAAACGCCAAGTTGTTAAAATGTGATGAAATATATATGTGGCATAATACTTGGGAAATTTTTGTAAGAATTCCACACATGCTGTTCCTCAGTTATGCATATCTAAGTGATCTCATGATCATGCTTGCTAGCTAATATGCAAAGTTCTATGTGTGCTGAGTCGTCCCTGCTGACTTTACTAGTTTCCCTGCTGACATGTCAAAAAAATCTCTTATTTCATTATTACTTGTCTAGTTCTTTCTATGACTCTACCAGGTTTTCATTTGTCTTGGGTTTTGCTGCTATGTCATAATGTACATATATAAATTTAAAGCTGATAAATCAATAAATCAAATATCATATGTCATCTGTTGTCTTTTAATGCTTTTTAACTTAATGTTTTCACTTGTTCTTCTTAAATTACCTATATAATTTGTTTGGATTAGCAATTGTAAGCATCTTTGTAAGATTGTAAGCATCATTTTTCAATATTTATGTGATTTTGCACATGAGATGTCACTGTCACTGTCCTCCCATTGTTCATCGATTTGCTCAAGTGGGTCCAGTAACATTGTGAGACTTGTTACTGTGGTTGGCATATCGAATACATCACGGGGAGCTTGCCAGGCTTTGCCGTGCGGGCGAGATAGTCTCAGTAGCTTGCTGGGCTCTCCGAGAGGGGTGGAGGAATCGAACTCGGGTAGGCCATGTTGGTTGCGTGCAAGGCAAACGCCCTACCCTCTATGCTGTTGCACACAAAATGTATCTCTTGTTAAATTCATATAATGGAATATGTATAAACCATGATGTCAACTTATTTACATGTTACCTTTTTATAATGATTTTGAGATTTTGCTCTCTTCTCTCTTTTTTGAAAGTAAAGTAAAGACCCTCCCGTTGATCATTGATTTGCTCGAGTGGGCCCAGTAACGTCTCCATTGGAGACTTTGTTGTTACTGTGTCTGGCATATCGAATACTCTCGGTAGCTTGCCGGGCTCTCCGAGAGGGGCGGAGGAATCGAACTCCAGTCGGCCATGTTGGCTGCGTGCAAGGCAGACGCCCTACCCGCTGTTCTATCAGTTTTAAAATTATAATCACTGTACAAACAGTAGGGCTGGAGCAATAGCACAGTGGTAGTGTGTTTGCCTTGCGCACAACCAGCCTGGCTGAGCCAGGTTCGATTCCTCTGTCCCTCTGGGAGAGCCCGGCAAGCTACTGAGAGTATCTCATCCGCATGGCAAAACCTGGTAAGCTACCCGTGATGTATTGGATATGCCAAACACAGTAACAAGAAGTCTCAAAATGGAGACGTTACTGGGTCCGCTCGAGCAAAATGGGAGGACAGTTTTGTTGTTGTACAAACAGTAATTTTTTGTACAACATTTAGTCAGATTCCATCACTATTACTATTTAATGATATTTTCTCTTTTTGTTTATTTAGGTGCTCAGGATTTACTCCTGACTCTATGCTCAGGGATCCTGGCTGGCTTTGGGGGTCTAACAGGGTATGGGATTGAACCCTGGTCAACTGTGTAAAAGGAAAGCACCTTACCTTCTGTACTGTCACTTTGACCTTCAACCATAGCTTCTTGATCACATTATGTATAGTGTTTTCTATATTTTTATTTAATTTATGACTGTCTCAGACATGATATACCATCAACTTTATATAGTTTAATGTTTTTATTTTTCTAAAGCAAGAACTATTTCTTACATAGAGAAATAATGCCCATCAAAATTAAGAAATTAACTTTGCTCCAGTACAACCACCTTATTCTTAAATTCCATTTGACTATTTTTTAATGATACTTATAGCAAAAATGGTAGCAAATAGGGACAAAGCAAACATCAAATTTGCCAAAACTGCTCTTCTGATATTTCTTTCCTTTCTGGAATCATAGATGGGATTTAGTTACCAAAAGTCCCTAATCTTTTTCTCTTAGAACAATTCTCAGACTTTTATTTTTTTAGAAAAGAAAAACTTTGATGACTTACTATTTTTGAAATGTGAAAACCTATTCTTTAGCTGTGCATTTTATAAATATTTTCTCATAATTCAATTCAGGTTATGCAGTTTGAACAAAAATATCACAGACTGGATACTCTATTCAATGTGAGCTTGATTTATCCCAGTACTGTTGACAAGCCTTTTATTCACTTTGCTAAAATGGTGTCTCCAGCTTTCATCAATATAAGGTGAACATAATCTATTTCTACTTAAGTATCACTGTTGATATCTATCTCTGGAAGAGGTACTTCAAGCTTATAAAAATAGACTGGCACTTATTATTTCCCATTGGTTTTAGCCTCCATGAATAATTGCTATTTTTAAATTTATTATCTAATTGAAGGGTGTGGAGAAGGAACAAGTTGAAAATGAGGATCAAAGTCAATTTATTCTTGTTTTTCTCTTAAAAAATTAGCAGAATTGGTCACAAAGAAATAGTACGGGGTTTTTTATTTTAAATTTTTTAAATTTTGTATATTTTTCTTGAAATTCTCTGGTTTACAACACTCTTTTTTTTTAATTGAATCACCGTGAGATACAGATACAAAGTTTTCATGATTGAGTTTCAGTCATATAATGATCAAATCCATCCCTCTACCAGTACACATTTTCCACCACCAATGTCCCCAATCCCTCTCCTGCCACCCCCACCTCACCCTACCCTCCTCCTCTGTGACAGGCACCTTTCTTCTTACTCTCTCTCTCTACTTCGGTGCACCATGGTTTGCAATACAGACACTGAGAGGCCACCATGTTTGTTCCTTTGCCTACATTCAGCATACATCTCCTTCCAAGCATCATTGACTTAGTGATTCCTTCTTTATCCCAACTGTCTTCTCCCCCAGCGCATGAGGCAGGCTTCCAACTATGGACTAATCGTCCTGGCCCTTATGTCTACTGTCCTTGGGTGTTTGTCTCATAGTATGTTATTTTATATTCCACAAATAAATGCATTCTATGTCTGTCCCTCTCTTTCTAATTTCAATGAGCAAAGCCCTTTCTTTGCATGTGGCTACTTCATTTTGATCCCAAATGAAGCCCCTAGAAACTTCTTTCAGTGATCCCTGAGCACAGAGTTAGAGTATGACCCGAGAATAGCCAGGTGTGGTCCTCAAACCAAATAAATAAAAAATGGGCAGAAACAATGTTATTTTCTAGGATATGACTTCATCCTATTGAGTCCCTGTTTTTAGAAACACTTCAGATTATTTCTTCTATTTAGACTGGACAGTGTGGGTTGAGATTTTTCTGTTTTTGAAAAACAGGAGCTCAGGTGATTTCTAAGTAGACAGAATTTTCTAAAAAAGAGATTTATGTTGCCTAATGCTTGCAAATGGTGGACAAAGGAGTTGCATTTAATATACTAGGTTATAAAAATATTACATCATGCATGCCTTTGAGAAGGGATGGCTTTATTCTGTTTAGAAAGCTCACATTTGAGCCAAAATAGATGAATGTGCAGCAAACCATTTAAGCAGAAGCCTGTTCTGCTCTACATAATCTGACAAGTGAAGTGGGGAAAGATACCTTTCTCTGAAGTTCTAATGTCTCCACCCACAGGCTAAACTTTGTATTTTGCTTAGAGAATATCAAAGCACTTCGCATTTCAGTCCCGTCTCGTTTATTCCAAGTCTCACATCTCCAGTTCCTTATTTCCTCTGCTTCACAGGAGCAAACACACTCTTATCCTTTGAGTTGCTCAGCTCTCTGTCTCTTGAAAGCTTCTGCTGCTATGAATCATAAAAAACATTCTATCTTTTTATATAATACCTTTTTAGTGCTATTTTACCTTGGAAAATTTATCTGAACCGTGATCCCAGACCTGTTACTTCTTGGTCACTTTTATTATAGTAGCTAGTATGAATTGGCATCCCATGAACTTTTCACATTTATAGTCCTATTTCAAATCTCCCCCAAGTGCCATAACTTTGCTCGAGTGGATTTATTAAGTGCTCCTTAATCAGCCTATATGAGTAAAATGCAGCCTGGATTTCTTCAGTTCATATTAATGCTTCTTTCCTTGCAGAGTTTTCTATAATTCAAATACAGGATATTTCACAAGAAAGAAATTGCCCATCTTCCACTCAAAGCCTCACGAAACGCATAGCAATATCAGTCACACCATTTTTCAGATAGATTGGTTTTTTTGATTTGTTTTGAGGCACTATTTAAGATGATAGGCAAATTAGAATTACTTTTTTTTTTTCTTTTTGGGTCACACCCGGCAATGCACAGAGTTTACTCCTGGTTCTGCACTCAGGAATTACCCCTGGAAGTGCTCAGGAGACCATATGGGATGCTGGGAATCGAATCTGGGTCGGCCTCATGCAAGGCAAAAGCCCTACCCGATGTGCTATTGCTCCAGCCCCTAGAATTACTTTTTGCTTGAAGATTATTCTTTTTAATTCTGAATAGAAACATTGCCATCTTAAACCACAATATAAAAGATGGAAGTATAAAAGAAAAAAATCTTAGAATAAAAATAAAGTATTTAAAGGCCAGAAAAAACTTGTATTTTTGTTTTATTAAAAAATGGAATTATGAAACAAATGGCGAGAAGAGTTAAAAAATATTACACTGACCTGTGTATTTAATACAATTAGCAGGTTATCTTTTCTTGGTTGTATATGGTTTACTAAAAACTCTGACTTGGCATGCTGTCGTGTCACTTTGATACAGCTAATTTTACAACAGAAGCTCCGGAAGGCTTAATGTACCTTTTCCTAATATTAGAAACAGTCACACCGTCTAATTCTAATATCATTCCTTTTCTTTTCTGTCATCATACTCATTATGATTCCTGTCACATTAGGTTCAGAAATTATGGCCACCACTGAAGCCAAATATTGGTATAAATCCCAACCTATTAGATTAACGTGACAGAAAATGAAGATTTCTAAAAAAAAAAAATCATTGCTAGATTTACTTTTGCATTAGAAAAAAAAGAATGCTTTGTAAGTGAAATATTTTTCATTTCTTGCACAAGAAATTGCAGTGAAAAAATTCCATTTCTTAGGATTTAAACAAATTAATTTAATTTTATTTTAGGCACTGTGATTTGCAATACTGTTAATGATATGGTTTCAAGCACAAAACATCATAGCACCATACCCTCCACCGAACTGTCTGCTTCAATCTACCATCAATCAGTGGGCACTCCCCCACCACCCCATCCTATGCCCATCATCTTCCCCACTGACCGGGAATACTTCCTACTAATGACCAGTTCTCAGTTTCTGTTGCCTTTGGGGCATTTGTTATTTCCTTACTCTTTCTTTATATCCCACATAGGAGAAGTCTAGGGCTGGAGCGATAGCACAGCGGTAGGGTGTTTGCCTTGCACGCAGCTAACATGGACAACTCGAGTTCGATTCCTCCTCCCCTCTCGGAGAGCCCGGCAAGCTACCAAGAGTATCTCGCCCACACGGCAAAGCCTGGCAAGCTACCCGTTATGTATTCGATATGCCAGACACAGTAACAACAAAAAGTCTCCAATGGAGACGTTACTGGGCCCGCTCGAGCAAATCGATGAACAACGGGAGGACAGTGACAGTGACAGGAGAAGTCTCTTTGCTTGTGACAAACCACTATACTTACTCATTTCTTTTTTTTAAAAAATTTTTATTAGTGAAACACCATGAGGTACAGTTCTAGACTTAGAACAATTTTTTTTTGTTGGGTTTCAATTATACAATGATCAAGTACCCATCCCTCCACCAGTGCCCATTTTCCACCACCATGGATCCCAGTATCCCTCCCACCCCCCATCCCCCCCTTCCCACACTGCCTCTGTGGTAGGGCATTCCCTTTTGTTCTCCCCTTTTGGGTGCTGTGGTTTGCAAAAGAGACATTGAGTGACAATCATGTTCTGTCTATAGTCTACTTTTAGAATGCTTCTCCAATCCTGGGAGGATCCTCCCAACACCCTTTATTTGGTGCTCCCTTCTCTATCTGAGCTGCCTTTTCCCCTAGCATGTGTAGCTGGAGTAAACCTCCTGGTACTTACCTTGGCTATTCTTGGGTGTTAGTCTCCTATTTTGTTTCTTTATGTTACTCAGATGAATGCAATCTTTCTATGTCTGTCCCTCTTTTTCTGACTCATTTAGCTTAGCATGATACATTCCATGTAGTACCACTTGTATGTAAATTTCATGACTTCATCTTTTCTAACAGCTACATAGTATCCATTATGTAGATGTAACCAAAGTTTCTTTAACCGGTCATTTGTTCTCGGGCACTCAGGTTTTTTCCAGATTCTGGCTATTGTAAACAGTGCTGTAATGAACAAACAAGTGCAGAAGTCACTCCGACTATACTTGTTTGCCTCTCTGGGATATATTCACAGGAGTGATATTGCTGGGCCAAATGGAAGCTCAATTTCTAACTTTTTGAGAATTGTACATACTGTTTTTCAAAAGGGCTGAACCAGTTGGCTTTCCCACTAGCAGTCAAGGAGGGTTCCTTTCTTGCCACATCCATGCCAGCACTGGTTGCTTTTGTTCTTTTGGATGTGTGCAAGTCTCTGTGGTGTGAGATGATATCTCATTGTTGTTTTGATCTGCATCTGCCTGATTAATGATGTACAGCATTTTCTCATGTGCCTTTTAGCCATTCGAATTTCTTCTTTGAGAAAGTTTCTTTTCATTTTGTTACCCCATTTTTTTGATGGGGTTGGATGTTTTCTTCTTGTGGAGTTCAACCAGTACTTTGTATATCCTTAATATCAATCCCTTGTCAGTGTGTATTGGGCAAGTATCCTTTCCCATTCTGTAGACTGTCTTTGTATTTTGGTCACTGTTTCTTTGGAGGTGCAGAAGCTTCTTAGTTGAAGATAGTCCCATTTATCTATCTCTGTTTTCACTTACTTGGCCAGTGGCATGACATCTTTGAAGATACCATTGGCTTCAATATAATGGAGGGTTTTCCCAACTTTGTCTACAATGTACCTTATGGATTCCGGTCTGATGTTGAGGTCTTTGATCCATTTTGATCTTACTTTTGTACATGGCATTAGGCAGAGATCTGAGCCCATTATTTTGCATGGAGCCATCCAGTTTTGCCAGCACAATTTGTTAAAGAGGCTTTCCTTACTCCACTTCACATTTCTTGCTCCTTTATCAAAGATTAGATAATCATATGTTTGAAGGGAGATGTCAGTATATTCAACCCTGTTACATTGGTCTGCAGCTCTGCCTTTGTTCAGAACCATGCTGTTTTAATTGTTACTGCTTTGTAGTAAGTTTGAAGTTAAGGAGGTTGATTCCTCACATTTTCTTTTTCCCAAGAATTACTTTAGATATTCGTGGGGGCTTATTGTTCCATATGAATTTCAGGAGTGGTTGTTCCATTTCTTTGAAGAATGTCATGGGTATCGTTATAGGAATCGCATTGAATTTGTACAATGCTTTGGGAAGTATTGGCATTTTGACATTGTTAATTCTCCCAATCCATGAGCATGGAGAATTTCTATTTTCTCGTGTCGTCTTTTATTTCCTGAAGTAGAGTTTTGTAGTTTTCTTTGTACAGTTCCTTTACTTCCTTAATTAAGCTGATTCCTAGGTAGTTGATTTTCTGGGGCACAATTGTAAACAGGATTGTTTTTTTCATGTCACTATATTCTCTTTCACTGTTTCCGTATAGGAAAGCCATGGAGTTTTGGGTATTGATTTTATAGCCTGCAACTTTTCTATACAAGTCTATAGTTTCTAGGAGTTTCTTGGTAGAGGCTATAGGGTTCTCTAAGTATAGTATCATATCATCTGTGAATCGTGAGAGATTGATTTCTTCCTTTCTTACCTCAATGCCCTTAATATCATTTTCTTGCCTAACCACTATTGCAAGTACTTCCGGTACTACATTGAACAGAAGTGGAGAGAGTGGGCATCCTTGTCTCATCCCTGAACTTAGAGGGAAAGCTCTCAGATTTTCCCCTTTGAGGATGATGCTTGCTGAAGGCTTGTAGTAGATGGCTTTACCTATATTGAGGAAAGTAACCTCTATACCCATTTTGGCAAGGGTTTTCATCATAAACAGGTGCTGGATCTTGTCAAATGCTTTCTCTGCATCTATTGATATGATCATGTGCTTTTTATCTTTTCTTTTGTTGGTATGATGGATTATGTTGATCAATTTCCGAATGTTAAACCATTCTTGCATCCCTGGGATGAATCCTACTTGGTCATAGTGTATGAACTTTTTGATGAGTCGTTGGATTCTATTTGTAATATTTGTTAAGAATCTTTGTATCTGTGTTCATCAGGGATATTGGACTGTAATTCTCTTTCTTTGTGGTATCTCTGTTTGATTTTGGTATCAAGGTGATATTCGCTTCGTAGAAACTGTTCGAATGTGTTTTTGATATTTCAATTTCGTGGAAAAGTTTAAAGAGGATTGGGAGTAAGTCCTCCTTAAAGATTTGGAAGAATTCGGTAGTGAATCCATCTGGGCCAGGACTTTTGTGCTTGGGGAAAATTTTTATTACCATTTCAATTTCCTTGACGGTGATAGGTCTGTTCAGGTATTCCAGGTCTTCTTGGTTTAGCCTTGGGAGGCTATAGGAATCTAAGAATTTATCCATTTCCTCGAGGTTTTTGTTTTCCGTGGCATAAATCTTCTCCAAGTACTCCCTGAGGATCCTTTGAATTTATGTAGTTTCTGTTGCAATGATCCCCTTTTCATTTCTGATTCGGGTGTATTGGGGTTTTCACTCTCCCTTTCTTTGTGAGTTTTGCTAGAGGTTTATTGATCTTGTTTATTATCTTGAAGAAACAGCTCTTGGTTTCATTGAACTTTCAGATTGTTTTTGTTTTTGTTTTGTTTCTATCTCGTTAATCTGTGCTATGAGTTTTATTATTTCCTTTCTCCTGTTTGGATTGGGCTCCTTTTGCTGGTCCTTCTCCAAGCTCTTAAACTGTGAGATTAGGTTATTTATGTGGGCTTGCCCTTCCTTCTTGAGGAATGCTTGTAGAGCTATAAACTTTCCTCTTAAAACAGCTTTTGCTGTGTCCCATAAGTTTTGGTAACTTGTGTCCTCATTTTTGTTCGTTTCCAGGAATCTTTTGATTTCCTCTTTGATTTTCTTTCTAAGCCACTCGTTGTCCAGTAGTGAACTGTTTAATTTTCAGTTGATTGATTTAGTTTTCCATTTGTGTGTGTGATTTACTTCTCATTTCAGTGCATTGTGGTCTGAGAAGATTGTTGATACAATCTCTTTCTTTTTAATTTTATGGAGGTATGTTTTGTGGCCCAGCATGTGGTCTATCTTGGAAAATGTTCCATGCACTCTTGAGAAGAATGTGTATTCAGCTTTTTGAGGATGAAGTGTCCTGTATATATCTACTAAGTCCCTTTCTTCCATTTTTCCCTCTGATGAAGTATATCCTTGCTAAGTTTGAGTCTGGTTGATCTATCAAGAGATGATAAAGTGGTGTTGACGTCTCCCACTAGTAGTGTGTTGCTATTAATGTCTTTCTTCAAGTCTATGAGTAATTGTTTTAAGTATTTTGCTGGTCTCTCATTAGGTGCATATACATTTAGTATTGTAAGTTCTTCCTGTTGTACAGATCCCTTGATCAATAAGAAATCGCCTTCACTGTCTCTTATGACCTTCTTCAGTCTGAAATCAATGTGGTCTTATACTAGGATGGCTACCCCAGTCTTTGTTTTACAGCCTTTGACTCTGAGCCTGTGTTTGCTTTGACTATTGAGATGCGTTTCCTGCAGGCAGTAGTATGTTGGGTTCAATGTTCTAATCCATCCTGCCACTGTGTGTCTTTGAATTGGTGCATTTAGCCCATTGATGTTGAGACGGATTATTGTTATGGGTCTTTTGTACCATTTTCCTTTTGAAATTAGGTGTAGTTGAGGGGCTTGTCTTGTCTTAAAGTAGCCCATTTAGTCGTTCTTGTAACTAAGGTTTTGAGTCTATGAAGTTCCTGAACTGTTGTTTATCTGTGAAACTGTGTTGCTCCTTCTGTTATGAATGAGAGTCTCGCTGGGTAAAATATTTTCGGTAAGGCATTTATTTCATTAAGTTTTTTCATTATATCCCACGACTGTTTTAGGGCCATGAGGGTTTCATCAGACAAATCAGCTGTGAGTCTTAAGGATGCTCCTTTATAGGAAATTTCTTTCTCTGATCTTGCTGCTTTCAGAATTTTGTCTTTATCTAAGGGTTTGTTCATTTTGATCAGGATGTGTCTTGGGGTATTTTTATTCGGATTTCTTCTAGCTAGTACCCTTCGGACCTTCTGAATGTGGTCAAATGTTTTCTTCAGCTCTGGAAATGTCATAGCAGTGATGTCTTTGACAGTTTCTTCTTCATCAGGGTTTTCTTTCTGTCGCTCTGGGACTCCAATAAGTCTTATGTTACCCCTCTTGGCTTCATCTTGGTCTTCTCTTGCCATCTGTTCCTGAATTGTGAGCCTCCTTTCCTTTTTCTGCTCTTTTCTAGAGAGTCACTGGACTTCATCTTCGAGCTCTCTGATTCTATCCTCAGCAGCTGTTACTCTGCTGCTGAGGCCTTCCACTGAGTTTTTCAATTTGCCTACCATGTTTTTCAGGTCTGATATTTCCGTTTGCATTTTCCTCATTTCTACCTTCAAATCCTCTTGTCTTTTATTGGCACTGTTTTCCATTGTTTCTTTTAGCTCCCTAAGCATCCTCAGTAGCTCCCTTCTAAATTCCTTGTCAGAGAGGTTGTCTAGAACTTCATTACTGTTGGCATATTCTGGACTAGCCTCTTCAATAAGTAAGTATGGTGGGCTTCTGTGTTGCTTTACCACTGTGACCAGTGTGGTTTAAACCTTCACGCTCTCTGTTACTATTCTGCTTGAGATGCAGGATGATTGAGATGGGCTTAATGAATTATTAGCTAATGTGTTTCTGGTGGTTAAGCTAACCTAGTGAAATTTCCACGTAAAAGGGTAACTTATGGTTCCTATGGGATATGTAGGGGGAGAATAATTCACGTTCACGTTTGCAGCTGCAGCTCTGGGAAGGGGCCCTGCCGCCGGGAATGTACCTGGATGAATGAGGAGAGGGTGTCTGCAACTGTTCATTCAGCTTTGTTTTCGCGTGGTGTGAAATTCCTGTCCCCCACAGACCAAGGGTGAGAATCAGCCATTCTCAGGGAATCTAGTTAGCCATGCAGTCCTGGGAAGGGGCCCGGCTGCTGGGCATGTACCTGGATGAATGTGGTATACTTACTGATTTCTTTATTTGATGAATGCGAGCAATATTACCAAAATTAAATAAGAAAGGTGAAAGGTTTTAAGTGTTCATGATTTTGGGCCACTGGCAATTCATAATTCTTGGGCGTGTCTGATAAAGCATATATAAATGCTCCTTAATCACCAGGATTGCTATTACTCTTCCTCCTTACCCGAGTCCCCTTCTTTCTCACTTGCTTATTGTTCTATTTCTTGCTCTGCATTCGATTTCTAGTCTTCTTGTTCTATACTTAGAAATAAAAACCCACCTATATTAACATGTACTTTGCCCACTCCAAATACCTTTGACTTCCTTAAGAGGCACATATATTTCGTCACTTTGACAGACCTTGGCAAGTGAAAAATAATAATGTTTTCAATTTCAGCAAAGATTCTGATTCTCTTGACACTTCATTTACTAATAACATCATAGCCTTCCAAGATATAAAACAATTACCTTTCACTTGAAGGATTGAAGTTCTTTCAAATAAAATATATGTGTGCTTCTGAGAAAAAAAATTATAATATGAAAAAGACTACTTTTTAAAATTTTTATTACTGTATTTTATTTTATAATGTGCTTTTTCAGATTACAAAATTGACTTAATCTATTGCTTAAAATTATGGAACCATACAAAAATTATATGACTTGCCCTCTTACAAACGAGAAAATTATACTATTATTTAAACTTTTTCCCTTCTTTCTTCTAATTAGTTCTTAGTCATCTCTTGGAGTACACAGATAAAAATTCAGGGATTATTTATTATTTTTCCTGTTCAGTCTAAGTGGATCATATTTTTAATATCATAATTTTCAGTGCTTCTTATTAATATCACATGTACACATAGGAATAACAAAATTTTATTCATCTTCTCATGAGGAACAGACAGAATAGTATATTATGATTGCTCATTAGAAGAGGAAAAAATAAATATAAGCATGTTAAATTTTAAATAGTATAGTATTAGTTTATAATATTTTTGGAAAAATTAACAACTCTTGTTAAAACATTTTCTAAAATTATATGTAGTGGTTTAATATAGATATGTATATTAGACATGGCCAAATTAGTGTTTTATTGATGGCCATGTGAATGATTATAAGTACATATAGGGCTCATTTTTCTTATATTATTATGCAATTTAAATAAATCGACATTTTTCCTAATTATTTTTATGGTTTGCTATTATATTTAAACGTAAACTATTCTAAAATTGTTTTGAGTTTTAAAAATAGGAAAATAGAACAGTGGACCCTCATGCACTTTATGACTCAGATTTACAATAACAACTTATGATCAATCCAATTTCATCATCTCCACCCATTCATTTTCTCCTGATTATTTTGAAATATATTCCAGGTGTCATCTTATTTTTCTGCAAACGTTTATTTAGGAGTTTCTAATAGATAAGTGCTCTTTGAAATATCAACATTACCATTACATCTCAAACAATACTTGTTCCTTATGGTATCAAATTTTGACATAAAGAACAAATTAGGGATCTCTGTGACCCCCCAACACACACCCTAACTTTCTAGCAAGATTTTCATTACCAGTTTTTGAATGATCCACTCTTCAGTGCAGTTCTAACTTTTTCTTTGGGGAAACTTACAGAAGAGCCCATTGTCTTTATCTTTCTCCCTGACCTGGGCGCCATGCATTTGATTATATTGGTTCATTACCTATTCCTGCTGATTTGACTGGTAGGGATGTTTTCTACCTTCACCCTCCCAGCAACACACACAAATCTAGGAACTTTCAGCATTTCTTGAAAGCAGTTAAAAAGCAGTTACCTATTTGCTCTATGCAATGCAGAGTTGAATTCTTCTACCATGTCAGCATTCTTTTCAGTGTATAGCCATCCAAATTAAAACAGTTTAGTTGAGCTTATTCAGTTGAGCCTTTTCCACATTGCACAGCATTTTTGGGGGTGAGAGGAGCTCACAAGTGGTGTTCAGGAGGCCTTTGGCCCCCTCCTAGTAATTCTCTGTCACTTGGGCTATGGTTTAATACAAGAGTCTGAAGATGCAGTGCTGTTCATGATGTCAGCAGCCTTAAGACCTTATTCTCTCTACATCTCTCTAGTCCTTAAGGGGAATAAATGTATGTTGTACCTCACTCATTTTCTTTCATCAGTTTTATATGCACTTTAACATATACTCCAAAACTTCCTCTTTGGGGCTATTGCTTTTATGTTTCTATATTAAATTTAGTCTTTCCTTTATATTAGTACTCTGCTGTTTTTTGTTTGTTTGTTTTTTTTTTGTTTTTTAAATAATGTTGGAATACTGCTATTTGTTCAGCCATTGAATAAGATGATTGAATTGGGCATGAATTCTACATTACATTTTTAAAAAATTTAATTGTATCACCATGAGATAGTTGCAAAGCTTTCATGTTTGATATTCAGCCATAAAATGATAGACACCAGTGCATAATTTTCACCACCAATGCCCCCAGTATCACTCCCCGCTAAATAGCCCCCCACCCCCAACATCCCAGTCTTCACCCTTCCTCTATGGCAGACAATTTCCCCAATACTCTCTCTCTAATTTTGGGCATTACTTTTTGCTCAAAATTTCCCACCACCAATCAAGCTTACCTGGCAGAGGCAAACACTAGATAATTTATTTTCCATTGATCATTTTAAATATCATGAGATCTCGCACAGCCACAATTACAAATGTAAATTTCTAGATTGTAAATGGTTGGATTCCAGAGACATCTCTGTATGGCACTAATCCATTTTGGGATTCAATTGGGAGTCTCTGGTCAGGATTGTTGGTGCGCTAAGATGGTACCCAGAGGCAAATTGTGGGTGTAACAGCCAGTCTTCTGGGTGGGTGGGGACCCAAGGAGGGACAGCCCGGTTCCATGCGACCTGAAGACTCAGTCCTTGAACCCACTTACCTGAGCCTTGCTTGTGGAAGCTCTTGGTCACCAGGATTCCATCTGGAGTAGGTGGGGTGACTGCACCTGCTCCATCTGGGCTGCCCAGTGAAATTGGCTTGGTATGAGGCCCAGAGAGATCTCCAGAACTGTGGTGTCTTCTGTGACTTGCTTCTGTGTCTCTGGGCCAGGATTGTTGGTGCGCTAAGATCCACATTACAAAATTTTTAGCAGATTATATCTTGGTGAAGTACATCTGCCCATGGGTAGAGTCAAGCTGGGATATGGCAGCAATTTTGGATTGTGGAAGCAGGTAGCTGCTGGGAGCTCTGCTTGGATGGGCACAGGACATCCCAGGTTCAGCTATTCATGGGTCCAAGCTTAACCGCAGCTTTTGATCTCTTCTGAGTCTTAATTTAGGGGTCTAAATTAAAGGCTGGCAGTAGAGTTTACAGTATGGTGCTGGAGTTGGTTTGTGGGAATGACTGCCAGTGCCTCCATGTGTATTGGGAAGTGAGGGGAGGTAGCCCACCCCAACGCTGAGTAAGCCTTTCAGTCACAAAACTTGCCTACCAGAATTTTCAGCAGATTATATCTCGGTGAGGTCCGTCCTGAGATGGTGGAGTCAGGCGGGGGTATGATGGCAGTTTTGGATTGTGGAAGCAAGTGGCTGCTGGGAGCTCCGTTTGGGTGGGCCACAAGGTCAACATGCCCTCCTCCTATGTACCCCAGTCTGTTCAGCCATATGCGGGTCCAAGATTAACTGTGACTTTTGGTCCCTTTTGAGATTAATCTACGGGTCTCTGAAATATGGCTAATAAATGAGTTTGTATAGCTAAGCCGGAGGTGGTTTGTGGGTGTGACTCCCACATACCTATTTTGGCCATTTATTTTCTTGGCCCCAAGTTGTTCAGGTCTGACCATAGGTACAGCGGCAGTTTTGGGGTATCAGGAAGCCTGAAAGCACCATCAGAATGCTAATGCACTCGCCCTGCAGGTAGAGGTTGACTTGCTGGAGGCACCATACCCCCTCTGCTGTTTTCTTAAAAGAATTTTGATGAGTACAGCTGTATGGCCAAACCCACATGGGTGTTACTGAACTGAATGGTATAATAGCTTATCATTTTTTTCATAAGTAATAGTTCAATTTACTTTGGAAAGTATTTTAAGTATCTATTTTAGAGTTTAGTTGAGCATTGTTGGCATTCTTAACCCAATCTCTGGTGATGCAATTCTTCTGATTTTTTTGAGGAATGTAAACCATGATATTTTGTAATATCTAAATGAGTACTTCACTCATTACTTTAGTACAATCCAAAGTTTCAAAGATCCATTAAATTTCCTTGCATGTTTGCTTGGGTCAACTTCTATATTTTGTTAGCCATATTTTATGCCAAAGTTAAAAGTAATTTTTTCTGTCCTTAGAATCATATCTTATTCAATGACATTAAAATAGCCATTAATAATTGGTTTTAGGTCTTTGACTTTAGTTAATAATATAAATTCATGGACAGGGGCTGTGTTAAAAAACTGTGAATCGAAAAGCGTGCTGCTTTTCATGAAAAGGCAAGTAGCCTGTATTGAACCACTTAAGCATTTTCTACAATAAATACTTTTGAGTGGGAAGATGATTCCCTTAGGAGTTCTCTAAAGTAGGCAAGAGGACTGTCTAAATCCATTGGCGATGATACTTTGATGGAGTTCTGACGACACCTGAGCCAAGGTTGGTCACATGCCTGGTACTGCCAAGAGATGAACATAGTTCTAGCATTAATCAGCTTTTGGCATCTGATCAAAGTTTCCAAGTGTTTTTTGGGGGGTGAGAAATTATTTTTATGACCCTGTGAGTACTCTACAGATGAGGTTACAAGAATAATTGTCCATTAATAACGAATGATGGTTGTAAGATCCACAGTGGTCCCCACTCTCCCTGTAATTTGATTTGTGTACTTGTAACTCCTGGATGTTTTGGTTATCTGGAACCTGACATCATTCTATATTATCACTATAGTAGCAAACAAGTTTAATTGCCTATAGCAATATACACCTATTTATTACATGTCTGTCATTCTAGTGAGTTGGTCCCACTGGTCTCAGCCAGGCTGCTCACTGCTGTCAGATCAGGGAGACTGTTGATTGGATTATGGGTGACTGGGCTACAGTTTAATATAAGAGTCTGAGTAGAGGCTAATATAATCTGCCTGCTGCAGCTCTCTTGTCACTGCTGTCTCTCTCACATTCATTCGTATTATATGGGGCTTAAGCAATAGTGCAGTGGGTAGGGCGCTTGCATAACCTTGGCTAACCTGGGTTTTACCTTTGGAACTTCATATGGTTCCCGAGTCTGCCACCAATTATCTCTGAGAGCAGAGCCAGGAGGAAGCTTGGAGCACTGTTAGGTGACCTCCCAAACCAGACACAAACCAAACAAATTCCTATTGTAACTACTTTGAAGCTATTAGAGGTACTTTCTCTGAATCAAATTTGCAGATTAAGAGCATAAGCATAGATGCCTTGACACATGCCATTTCTTAAAGATCTATCTAGATTTGTAATTGTACAACATTAACTCTGTATACAAGTTATGGTCCAAAGAAAAATTCTTATGAAGTGGCCAGAGTCACAGGGTGGATAAGTAGATTCCACCCACAATCAGGTCATCACAGCACAAGTGTGAATCAAGGGCCATTAAGCCAATCAAACAAGGATGATTTTTATTTTTAGTTGCCAGAGCTTGATGAGGGGTTAGTGGGCATGTGTGTGTGTGTGTGTGTGTGTGTGTGTGTGTGTGTTTGCTATGCTTGTAAAGTGTGTGGTAGACTATTGAGCTACACATTTGTGCCACAGATTTGTTTGTTTGTTTGTTGGGGACCACATCTGACTGGTCTCGGGGCTTACTCCTGGTTCTGGCTCAGGCATCAATCCTGGCTGAGAGGTGGATCCAGGCATAGAATCCAAGTGGCTGTGTTCAAGGCAAATGCTTTATCCGCTATGCTACCTCTCTCGTCCCTGGAATTTTTTTAGTCATATTTTTGGACCCAGTCGCCAGAGATTCTGATGGAGCAGACCCCTGCCTAAGTTCAAATATCTGTAGGCATTTGACCACCAGGATCATCACCCATAAAGAGAACCACTGGACTTAATGCTTTCTGAAGCCACTAGCAATTCCATTTAATTTGATGCAGACTTTTTTCTTACTTTTTAAAATGCATTTATTGTCTCAGAAAGGTGTTTTTTTTAAATTTGATAGTTAAACTCTATAGTATCAAATAGAAATTTTAATTGCCTACAGCAATATACCTCTATCTATGGATGACTCAGAATTCTGGGGCCACAAAGCTGTGACCACAGTCTTGATGGAAACTCTCCTATTCACTCCCCCACATAGTTCTGACCTGCTTTATCCTCAAGCACTTCTTCACTGCTTGCCTAGCTCTCTCCTGTTAGGGTCAACTCATCAGGCATTCATGGAGGAAAGTTGATGATAAACATCAGTCAACACAGCTGGACTAAAACCAACTCATTTCACACTGCAGTGGCTAGTAATCAAATGGCACTACATGCTTTATTAATTTATAATCACCTTTCCCCCTCCCTTTTCTTTTCTTTTACTACTAGGTCATTTAAAAATTCCTTGATTGTGCAACAGTGGGGAATAATCCTTCTCCAAAATAGGTGACACTTTCACTATGCAATTGCTAACCTCAGAAACTTGAGGTCATTTCTCATAAATATTTAATGCTGCATTTTAAAATTTATATTTGGGGTGATTTTTCTTTTCTCGTTTGAAGGAAGCTTTTAATTGTGGCATAATGGCTGGTTCTGTCACTATCAATATCCATGGGTCAATAGTATATTAACGGGTAGCAATGTTAGTTCTCTGTTAAGTCACAGCTGTGGTTAGAAGGAGCATGGGAGTCGGCAGAAGCTTTTTTATGAAAGCTGATGTCAGCATGTCATTGTCGACCTCAGAAGAATTATATTTGTCATTTGGCTTGCTAAAGTAACATGAATTTCTTTTAAAGTCCATACATTTAAATTGCTAGCATATGATTTATGCAATACCCAAATTTGTCAGCTGGTTAAAGCCTACATAGAAACTTATGCAGGAAGTCAGTGGGAAGAAAATGTGATGCAGAACCTAGAATTATTTTTTCTATTACTCATTTTTATTAATACATTACATTTATATAGAATTTTTTTTTACTTACCATGAAATTCCTTCAAAGCCTATTCAATGAAGTATCAGCACATCATCGAGATGACTAGACTTATATGTTGATAACATTTCTGAAGTGACAGTAAAAAACGGTAATTGCACTGTCCCAATATTTACATCAGTTGATTTGTGAATAATTCCAAACTGGAGACAAAGAACACAGAAAACTCAAGCCTTCTGAAATCACTTAGAAGAAATATTAATGAAGGTTGTGATCTTAAAGGTGTCAGAAAACTTTTTTTTTAAAGTTCCACATAATATTTCACTTTTGTGAGCCATATGGTCTTGGTGGCAGCTGTTCAACTTTATCATTATAACATGGATGCTTCCCTAGACATTACATAAACAAATAGCCAAAGTCCAATAAAATTTTATTTATAGACACATACAATGAAACACAACAATTAAAAGAGATTACCAGAGGCCCAAATATTGTTTACAAGAAACCTTAAAATATAAATACATAGAGATTAAAAGTTAAAGGGTTAGAGAAAGCTATTGAGCTAGCATTAACCAAAAGAAAGTGAGAGCAGTTATATTTCAAATAAAGAAGACTTCAGAACAAGAAAAGTTATCAGGGATTAAGATGGTTGTTACATAATTATAAGAAGGTTGTTTCTCTGAAAAGATTCATAACAATTTAATTTATATGTATCTAGCAACAAGGCATCAACATATATGAGGCAAAAACTGATGTAGCTACAAGGAGAGAGACAAATTCACTATTATAGATGGAAACTTCAACACTCCTCTAGCAGTAATTGACAGATCCACCAGCCAGAAATTCAATAAGGACATAGTTGAACTGAACAGCGCCATCAATCAACTGAATCTAATTGACGTTTATAGATTATTTTATCCAATGACAACTGAATACTACATTTTTTTCCCTCAGGTTCACGTGGAACATTCACCAAGATAGACCACATTCTGGGACATGAAACACATTTTAACACATTAAGAAAAAAAAAGAAATTAGACTTAGAAATAGCTGTAGAGTACATGCTTTGCCAACATGAGCCCAATGAAGAGATTTCAAGTTCGATGTTTGTGAGTCCTTGTGCCAAAGCTGTATGATTTCGGGTACAATAACCATGTGTGTGTATAAGCATTGCAGCTGTGGTGTAAATCCCCTGCTTACTGGGGAAGCAAAAATACTAGTAAAGGGAAGGGAGAGGGGAAATTGAAAAGAATAGGGATCATACAAGTATCTTTGCAGGTTATAATGAAATAATGCTACAAATCAATAACAAATAGCATTGAAAATGCTGAGATATTGGTGGAGGGAAGTTGGTATACAGGCAGTAGGTGTGGTGTTGGAAAGCTGTATGCATGAAACTATAATACTATCCTAGGATCATGGCCCCTCACAAAATGGGGAAAATAAATTGGATGTTGGAAAATCAAGTGATGCTGACCAGAATACAGAAACAATTTAAAATAGTGCTAAAGGGAAATTGTGAAACAAATTTGAAGCATTCACCTGTTTAAAGTTCCTTGTTTTACTCATTATTTTTTTATAATTAAAGAGTTCTTAATACCTGCAAGGCCTAGGCATAATGTACTATCATCTTCTTTTTCCAACCTAATCTCATGCCCCCCCTTCACATGTTAGTTATTCAATCAAATAATAATATCAACCATTTCTCCATTGCACTGGACATCTGTGATTAGCTGGAAGGCATTTCTCCATCCCCAGCTCTTCTTATAGATAATTTCTCCTGTTATTCATTTCCTATGCTTTAACACATTGCTGTGGAATTAAAATAACTCAGCTTATTCTGTGACTTTCTGGGGACCAGAGCTTCAAAATTATTTTCATTATCCAAAAACGAAGGTGAGAGCGAGGTCAATGTTTTCTGAAAGTTTGAGGCTGGATCCATTTCCTATCCTTTTGTTGTGCCTATAGGCCTCCTATATTCCTTGACTTATGGTTCTCTTTTTTACATATTCAAATCATGTCACTCCAATCTCAGCTTCTGTTATAATAGTGCTCCTCTTTTTGACTCTGACGTCCTTGTTCCTCCCTTTGTGAAATCACAGGGACCTTTGTGATTTTGCTTAGATTCTTTTCTGATAGTACAAGACAATCTTTCCAGCTCATGATACTCTATTGATATCTGCCAAGTGTCTACAAGCATATATGGTAACATTCACAGGTTGGCTGACCGCACTATTTATGCTCCACATCTTAAATTCCTATGTTTTTCATCCAGAGTGGATAGCTTGGCCCTTGAATCTAAATGGATTCTCTCTAAGTACCAGGAGGTTTGCTCAGTGGCTTGGAAGCCGGCCTCACATGCTGGGGGAATAGGCAGCTCAGATCGAGAAAGGACCACCAAATAAAGGGTGTTTAGAGGGCCCGCTGGGGATGGGAGATATGTGTTGAAAGTAGACTATAGACTGAACATGATGGCCATTCAATACTTACATTGCAGACCACAACACCCTAAAGGAGAGAGAGAACAAATGGAAATGGATACTGAGAACATTGGTGGTGGCGAACGGGCACTGGTGGAGGGATGGGTACTTGATTATTGTATGACTGAAATGTAAGCACAAAGGTTTGTAAGTCTGTAACTGTACCTCACAGTGATTCATTAAAAAATTAAAAAATAAATTAATTAATTAATAAATGAATTCTCTTAGGTTCTGTCTCTTATTGAATCCTTTCCTTTAATTTTATCTCAGTTACTTTTCCTTTTTTCTTTTTGTTTTGGGACCACACCTGGCAATGCTCAGGACTTACTCCTCTACTCAGGAACCAAACCAAGGTCAAAAGAATGCCAGGCAAATGCCTTCACCTCTACTATCCCTTTGCTCCTCATGTTCTCAGTTATCACCTGCCTTTACTAGTTGAAGATAGAGGAGGTAAGAGAGCATTTCTGATTCAGTTATCATTGCTATATAAATGAAGACTGGACTGGTGTATAAGGATACATTTTTTTGCATATTTTCCATGAAAGTGTTCATCTTGACTTTAAGCCACTTAAATTAATTATAATAAGATTTGAAGTTTTAGCTTCAAATTATAAAGACACTTTTTTTTAAGCTTGTTCATTTTTTTTTCCTGTGTGCTTGCTTTCAGAATAGCAGAGGGAAAGAACTTTTAGAAAATTTTTGTTTCTGGTAAAAGAAAAAATAAACAAATTTCTTTTTTTTCTTTTTTATTGTTTTTTGCTTTTTGGGTCACACCTGATGATACACAGGGGTTACTCCTGGCTCTGCACTCAGGAGTTACTCCTGGCGGTGCTCAGGGGACCATATGGGATGCTGGGAATTGAACACCCGGGTCAGCTGCGTGCAAGGCAAACGTCTACCCGCTGTGCTATCACTCCAGCCCCCACAAGGTTAAAATTTCTATCAGCACATAAATTCATTATGAAATGCTTTTACATTTAAAATCAAATTTTAAAATCACATTTCAGTCCTATTTAAAGAAAATACAAATTATGGGGCTAGAGCAATAGTACAGCGGGTAGGGCATTTGCCTTGCATGCGACTGACCCAGGTTTGATTCCCAGCATCCCGTATGGTCCCCTGAGCACCGCCAGGAGTAATTCTTGAGTGCAAAGCAAGGAGTAACCCCTGAGCATCAATGGGTGTGATGCAAAAAGCAAAAAAAAAAAGACAAATTATAAAATCTCTATACCATCCATCAATGCCAATTATGGGCTCTTACATGTCTATTTTTAATAATATAATTAACATGCAGTAAGTTGTATATAAATTAGCAATCAGTATTAATATTTTAATTAAGAGCAGAATGCTTGAAAGATAGGTCTCTGGCAGATCTAGAAAAAAATGCCCTCCAACTTTTAATGATTTTTTTTATGACTATAAGCATTATATTTGTTTCTAGAGAGAAATAAAAAAATTAGAAAAATTAAATATATGGTATATGAAAAAAACCCAAATAAGGAAATAAAGATCATTGAAAATTCCCCTATCCAGAGAGTATGAGTGGGGCAGGAGTGATAGCACAGTGGGTAGGGGGTTCGCCTTGCAAGCAGCCAACCCAGGTTTGATTCCCAGCATCCCATATGGTGTCTGAGCACCGCCAGGAGTAATTCCTGAGTGCATGAGCCAGGAGTAACCCCTGTGCATTTCCAGGTGTGACCGCCCCCCAAGATAAAAAGCAGAGAGTATCAGTATTAATCCTGAATTGATAGCTATTATTTCTTATTTGTCTGTAGCTTCTTTCCATCTTTTCTCTGGGCTATTCATCCAGTCCCAGCTATGCACAATTTGTGTGCAGATAATCCCCCAGTTGAAACCTCTGCCTGAATATCCATTAGGCTTCTCAAACATAGCATTGACAAAATAGATCCAGGGTTTTTGCACCTAAAAATTTTTCTCCTTCCACAAAATATATCACCACACACCAATATCTTTTACTAAAAATCTATGATTTGAAGTTGAATAAGAATATTAAAAATTCACAAAGGAATTTTAAATTAATTCAAGTTCTTATTGAATATAATTGAAAAAGTAGGGAAACAACCAAATACAATGTAAGAAGTTAGTATCTGGGAAAGATTATTGTGCAGTGTTGATGTGCCAAGTAGCTGAATGTTTGGGGATAAGGATAAGTATGGTTCTTTACCCGCTGTCCCTTTTCCATTTTTTCATGGGTTAATTATAAAAAACTGTGAATCTGAGTGATTCTACAAGTTGTCTGGCAGTGCAGGGTAGCTTACTGAATTAAGTGTATATATAGGGAAAGGCTAATCTAGATCTGTGATTCTTGCTCAACTATATCTCTGATAAGTTATAGTTGGGACAGGGACCACCCCATGGATGAAGGCTCATGCAGTCTCAGGGTGACTCAGGAAGACCCTAGACTTAGTTATTATTCCTGATTCAATATCTGAAAAATACATACAACTTCTAACAATAGACTTTTATTCAATTAAAATTTTGCACCTAGTACCTTAAATTGTTTTGCTAGCCCTCTTTTTTCTAAGAAAGATCAATAGGATTTAAGGCTCTTTTCAGAAAGAGTTCTCTTTCTATACAAGAATTCTTAGGCATCCAGAAAATGACAGTATAAACTAAACATATCTTTTTTTGGATTGCCAGAATGCCAGTACAAAATGAGAAAGAATAAATTAAAAATTATTATGTCTTTCTATAAAACTTGGAATCCCTCTGCTAGTTAGTATAATTAGTGATAGAATTTTTTTAAAAATGAAAATCTTAATGGTATACATACCCTTTCTATAGTCACCCTGCAATATGAAAGTGTGAAATTCAAAACCCAAATTTTAAAAAAGGTCACTAGAGAAACAAGTAGTTTACCACAAAATATAAGGCAAACAAATGTACACCAACATCTAATTTACTTAGACATCCAGAAAGCCCAAATTTCAATGATCACTGTATCACTGTATCACCGTCATCCTGTTGTTCATCTATTGCCTCAAGCAGGCCCCAGTAACATCTCCTTCGTCCTTGCCCTGAGATTTTAAAAAGTGCCACATTTGAGGCTCTTTCAGGGTCAGAAGAATGAGACCCATCATTGTTACTGTTTTTTGGCATATTGAATACACCACGGGGAATTTGCCACTGGAGTTTGATTTACAAAGTTATTTGTAGTTGGGTTTTAGACATACAATGTTCCATCTGCCATGTGGGAAGGATACTTTTGGTAGCCTGCCAGGTTCTCCAGAGTAAGAACTAGATAATAAGCAGGGTTTTATAGTCTCTGGGTCTTGCCGTCGATGGGATTACATGGTGCTGGGGGTAGTTGATGGATGTAACGCTTACATACTAGAAGATGGGGGATCTGGGTGGAGCAGGCCTGGTCCCAATCCGCGAAGGCTTGGAGCTCTACACCCCGGGTTCCACACACCTGGGTTCCTCTGTCGTTTCTTTCATGCATGAGGCTCGTCCAAATGTGTGGAGAGTGATCTTAAGCATGACTGTGGCTGGAACCGGAGGTCTTCAGCTGCTGAGGCTCTGCTTGGGGTGGAAGGGAAACTCAACCCATCCTCCTCCAAGGGGCCCTGGTGAGGACAGCCAGGCGCAGAAGCAGGAGACTGTGCTGTTCTCTTCTGGGAGCAGGGTTTTATATTTTTATGTATAATATCATAATATCATCTTCAATGATATTATAGATAAAATATACATAAATTTTATATTTTTATATACATAAAATATAAAATTACAAAACTTATACTGAAAAGTAGTATTCAGTGTAATCATCAACAGATAGAAAAGAGTTCTCATACGCTAGGAGAAGATTAATGGGTATAGTTGATTTGGTAGGACTTCATTTCTTTTCTCTTTTTTTGAAGCAAGATATTTTTGGTTGGTTGTTTTTGCACCAAACTCAGTGATGCACAGGGCTTAATCCTAACTTTGTGCTTAGGAATCACTCCTGGCAGATTTGGGGGGTCATGTGGGGTGCTGAGAATCAAATCTGGGTTGACCTGTGTACAAGGCAAGTGCTCTCCCTGTACTACCACTTAGGCCTCAAGCAAGCTAGTTTTTCTTTTTCTGAATTTTATTTTATTGAGACACCCTGATTTACAAAGTTATTTGTAGTTGGGTTTTAGACATACAATGTTCCATCACTGATCCCACCATCAGTGTCAACTTCCCCCCACCAGTGTGTCCAGCTTCCCTCAACTAGCCCCACCCCACCCCATCCCCACTCTAGCCACAGTCTGCCATCTTGAGAGGCATCTTTAAAGTTTGGTTGTTAAAGTTTATCTCATGATTTCAGTGCTGTTGTCTCTGCGGCTTGGATATCTAGCACTATCATACCTTAACACCAGCCCCCTGTTGCTTTTTATCTCTCTCTTCCTCTTCCCCTCCACTTAATGTCTTTCCTTATCCTCCATATACTTTGGGGCCATGGATGATCTAGACAAACCATTGTATTTCCCCATCCAGTTTCTCCAAATACCAAACAAATGGATATCATCCTGTGTTTCTAGTTCTTTTTCTGGCTTAGTGCATTTAACATGGTATCTTCCAGTTTCATCTATGCTGCAGCAATCCCACAGAAGATTGATATATAGGATATATAAAGTACTTAAAAAGATCAACAACAACAAAAAAATCAAAAAACCTCATCAAAAATGGGGAGAGGAAATGAACAGGGTCTTCTCCGAGGAAGGCCAACAAGCTCATAAAAAATTCTCATCAGCACTTATTATTAGGAAAATCTAAGTCAAGATAACAGTGAGAGGAACGCATATCAAAAATTCTTACTGCGGGACTGGAGCGATAGCACAGCGAGTAAGGTGTTTGCCTTGCACGCAGCCAACATGGTGGACACAGGTTCGATTCCCAGCATCCCATATGGTCCCCCTAGCACCGCCAGGAGAAATTCCTGAGTGCCTGAGCCAGGAGTATCCCCTGAGCTTCGCCGGGTGTGACCCAAAAAGCAAAAAAAAAAAAATACTTACTGGGAATAATCTGTGTTGACCAAGCAAGGTACTTTTTAATGAAACTTATTTAGAAAGATGTTAGGGGAGAGATGTCCATGTTCAAGAGAGAACACAGGCTTCTTCAGAGTGGAAATAAGCAAGCAAAGAAACAGACACAAGCAAGTAATACATGTGTTCAAGGGAAAACTAGGCCTTGAAGAACAAACACTTTTATTTTCTTGACATAGTAGCACTACTATTTTTGTGCATTTATTAAAGAAGACGATTATGTTTATGTGCAATGATTTAACAGGACGTTTTTCGGACCCGCGCGGCAGCAAAGCGGCTGCGCAACACATCATAAAACACTAAATACCCATCTTCCGGAATTGTCGTACCGTATTTGATAGGGTTCAAATATGGTAACACCTACAAGGGTGATTAGAGGTCGCCCCAAAAGCCTCTATCCCTCTCGGAAAGACTGGCAAGCTACCGAGAGTATTCCGCCTGCACAGAAGAGCCTGGCAAGCTATCCATTGTGTATTCGATATGCCAAAACCAGTAACTACAACTGGTCTCATTCACCTGACCCTGAAGGCTTCACCGACATGGCAGCACTGAGAAGGATGAGAAAGGAGAGGCCGACAAAATCTCAAGGCCGACCTAGGCTGCCACAACAAAGGAAGACAAAGATGATCGTCTGTACTTTCAATGCACGTACGCTAGCATCAGATGCATCCATCGAGGTCCTGATGGTACAAGCGCAAATGATCAAGTACAACATCATTGGTCTGACCGAGACAAGAAGGCACGAATCTCACCGTGCCGTTTTCGACACTGGAGAAGAATTGTTCCTCGGAACATGCGATAAAAGAGGTGTTGGAGGCGTTGGTGTCCTTGTCAACACAAACTTGGCCAAGAGCATTGATTCAGTCGAATGCTAACAACCCGAATCGGACGTTTACATTTGAATAGATGTAGCTCACTGCCTGGAGTTTCTATCTTTGTTGTCTAAGCACCAACATCTCATTATGATGAAAGAGAAATCGAGAAGTTCTACATGGAGCTAGAGAAGTTCTATAAAGAAGACCACACCTTCTACAAGATCATTGTGGGTGATTTTAATGCCAAGAAAGGACCGAGAAGATCAGCTGAAGAACTTCACATCGGGACCCATGGCCTAGAATGGAACGAACAGGGTGAGAGACTGTCTGAGTTCCTCATGTCAACCAAGGCCATCCATGGTAACTCACAGTTCCAGAAGGCAGAATCTAAACACTGGACATGGGAGTCTCCTGGTGGATGATTCCACAATGAAATAGACCACATCATATTCAATCGACGGTTTTGCCTGACTGATGTCGCTGTTGTCCCAAAATTTAGAATGGGATAGGACCACCATCTCCTTCATGCAAAATTCTACTTCACAGAGCAGGGAGAAAGGGCTGCAAAGTTCAAAAAGAGAACTCCCAGAATGACCACCAACTGGGAACTCTTTGGTACTATTACGGCAACATGGGAAGATGCCATTGTTGACAGCATTGACGAGGAATACGATTGACTGGTTCAGTACCTCCATGAATGTGCGAGGAACGCCAAGAGAGGGATAGCCACAAAAAAATCGCCTATCTTCGAAAACTCTTGAGCTAATTTGCCAGCGTGTTTTGACGCATGCCTCAGGCAACCGCAAGCTAATGTCCAAGCTCGCAAAGCAGTGCAGAGATGCTATCAAGGAAGACCTCAAAGACAGAAGAGCAGAAGTACTGGTAGATGCGGCAGAAGCCGGGAAAAGTATTCGTAACGCCCGCCTGTCCTTCGCCAACTACAAGACCAAGATGACTGCCCTCCGACGTCCTGATGGATCCATCACATCCTCCAGAATGGCAATGGAGAAGATTATCCATGATTTCTACTCAAATCTCTTCAATAGCCATGTCCACTTGCCGACATGCCAAATTCCACAGGATGGATATGTTGTTCCCAACATTCTCCCTTCCGAAATCTGACACGCCATTTCGTCTGTAAAGAAACAAACAGCACCAGGCCCAGACAAGGTCAGACCTGAACACCTGAAGAACCTACCATCAGTACTCATCAATACACTGGCTCGGCTCTTCACTCGCTACCTGTCTGAATCTAAGGTTCCGTCCCAATGGAAAACCAGCAGGACCGTACTACTGTTCAAGAAGGGAGACATCCTGACATTGGCAACTATCGCCCGATCTGCCTATTGTCTGTCATCTACAAGTTGTTCACTCGAGTCATCCTAAATAGGATTGGCAGAACACTAGATGAAGGACAACCATGCGAGCAAGCCGGGTTCCGCAAAGGATTCAGCACCATCGACCATATCCACACAATAACCAAGTTCATTGAGGTTTCTCGGGAGTTCAAGATGCCGCTCTGTTTAACGTTCATTGATTTAAAGAAGGCTTTTGATTCTCTTGAGATGGAAGCAGTCATTGAAGCCCTAGCCAATCAGGGCATTCAAGCCCAATACATCAGGATCCTCCGTGAGCTGTATTGCGGATTCACTACCAGGATCTCACCATTCTACAAAGAAGTGATAGTTGATGTCAAGAGAGGGGTGCGGCAGGGTGATACCATTTCACCGAAACTCTTCATTGCCACCCTCGAGAACATCATGCGACGACTGGAATGGGAAGGAATGGGAGTGAAGATAGATGGTCGGCAACTACACCACCTCTGCTTTGCTGATGACATTGTTTTCATAACACCAAACATCAGCCAAGCGGCACAAATGCTGGCCGACTTTGACTGTGAGTGTGGAAAGGTAGGACTACAGCTGAATCTTACGAAGACAATGTTTATGAGAAACAGCCTCGTTCCTGACGCCCCATTCGCTCTCAATGGAACGACCATCTCTGAATGCAACAGCTATGTGTACCTAGGTCGAGAGGTCAACATGACAAATGACCTGGCACCCGAGCTGCGCAGGAGGAAGAGAGCGGCTTGGAACACCTTCAAGAACATCGAAGAAATAGCTAAGAGGACCAAGAACCTCCGGCTCCGGGCACATCTCTTTGATTCCACTGTTCTTCCTGCATTAACATATGCCTCAGAGACCTGGGCCCTATGTAAACAGGATGAGAATGCTATTCAGGTCTCCCAAAAAAGAATAGAAAGAGCTATGCTTGGAATATCACGTTTCACTCAAATGAGAGAAAGAATCCAGAGTTCTGACATCCGTTGACGATCAAGAATCAGGGACACTGTCTCATTTGCCAAGGTGTCGAAAATCAGATGGGCTGGTCACGTAATGAGATTTAAAGACGACCGCTGGACTGGAGCTGTTACCGACTGGATTCCATGGGATGTCAAAAGACCGCATGGCTGCCCACCTAGCAGATGGTCAGACTTCTTCGTCAAGATCATGAACGATCCGTTTGAGGCTCTTCATGTTCCCAGAGCGAACAGATACCCTTGGGCTACACTAGCACACGACAGGGACAAATGGAGACATTACTGGTGCCCGCTCAAGCAAATCAACGACTAACGGGAAGTTAAGTGATTAAGTGATTAAGTGAAGTTTCATTTTGTTGGTGAAAATTGATTTTACATATACAAATTATTTGTATACCTGTATGTATGTAACACATTGTGCAGACAAACATCTCGTAAAATGTAATAGCATTTGGCAGGATTATGAATAATTTTAGAATTTTCACTTTAAAATTAACAATAATAAAGTAGTGTTTGTAAAAATTATTTCTAGAAAAATATTTGGGATGGGAAATTTATGGACAACAAAGTATAGGAGTTATAAGTTCTGTGGCATGGACTTAACATTTCTTCATTAATAGACAAGAACTCCCTTAGAGTGAGTCTTTTATATATCTAAAACAGTTGCTGGACCATTGAGGCCAGAAAAATGCATCCTCCTTGTCCAGCTTCCCAACAGAGTTAATCTATCACTCATTTCATATTCTCAGGGAACAGAACAGATTCTAAGGTGTGGAGTTAAGCTTCATGCCAGAAATTCTTCCCAGATCAGAGGGAGAAAAAGAAGATCTCTAACAGTTTGTAATTAGAGAAAATATTGAGCGCTTTGGGGCTTTCGGTGGTATTCATCGCTACCATGTGACAGGCATGACCCTTAAACTCCACTGTCCAGGACAGTGCCCAGGTCTCTTAAACCATAATGATTTAAGTATAATGATATGTACACTGATATATGATTATCTAATGGGATTTTTTATTCCAGAATTGATTTTAAAATGAAATTTTTCACCTTCTTTTTCATTTGTAGTTTATTTTAATTGCACACTCTATAGTAATTATCCCCTATTGTCGAAATAGATATTTTTTTCAGGAATCTGAGACTTGAAACTCCATTTGCTACACTGTTTCTATGAATTTTGAGTTCTTAACCAGTAGCCAATAAGATTATGGACGTTTGGAACAAAGCCCATTTGTAGCTTAGAAATATAAATAAGTCCCATATAAAAATCAGATCCACTTATTCATAAATGTCATTCCTGAGCTAATTTACATGTTCATTCTTGTTGGCAGTATACACCCTTTAATGACCTCCATGCCCCCATTATCTCGAACTGTTTTGCCCCAGCAGGCCTTGACACTCTGTAACCTTCAGTGTAGAATTAATAATCTACCATAGTAATTAGCAACTCAGTATAGATGAAAAGATCTCAGCTAAAGTCATAGCTATTTATTTAAGAGCAAATTATTAAGTAGGTGTTCAAGACTGTTTCTGTGCTCTTAACCTCAGGGAGTATTCTTGTAAATTGCAAGTTTGCTCTCTCCAACACAAAAAGCCCCAACAGCAACAATAAATATATTCTTTAGAGGGAAAATCCAACACTCACTTTGGATAGTTGTTTTGCGTTGTTCATTGTAATGTGAACAAACCTGTGCACACATACATACACACTCATTCAGGCAAGACCACACAAATGCATACACACAAAGTGGAAGCGGTGATTGCCAAAAGTTTTTAAACATGACTATCATATCATCAACGATTTCATGGCACATACATCCAATCTAGATATACCTACAGATAAATATAAACCTTGACTTCCTTCCATATAGTTGTGAAAATTATCATGTTTAAGTACAAATAGAGTCATTATGAGTATAGGTGATGGTCAAAGAGTAGTAATGCCCCTTAACATAAAGGAGAGACAAACAGACTTTAATGCCACACTTGGCTGGGACCCAGGCTATTTGGTATCTTTCTTTTCACAGTGAATGTAAACCAAATATCTTCTTTCAGGAGGAGGATGTTTTTTAAATGTAGAATAATGTAGCCTGAGTAAAAAATCATGTCTTTTTAATAGATTGATTAAATAAAACCATTTTATCAATCTCAAACTAATGTTTGAGAGAATTCAGACTTTGGAAATCTTATTTTATCTGGCACTAACTCCCAGATTTTATTTCCAATTTTCTTTGAAGAGCATGTTTGTTCAGAAATAAATAAGGCTCCTTAGATGCCTTGTCTTCTGTGATCTGCCTTTCAATCCTAGTTTCTGCTGCCCATTGCTTGACAGACCCATTCAGTACTATCACATTTAAGATTGGAACAGCTCATCTTATTAATCCAATTTTGAGAATCCTTTTCTTCTTGTACAGTCTTTATCCAAATGTTAAGGAACCAGAAGCAAGTAAAAACAAACCAAGTTTCAACCTCAAGGTATATTTTACTGTTATCCCAGAAAGAACGTATCTCCAAGATTTTTTTTTATTAGTGAAGCACCATGAAGTACATTTGTAGATTTACAAATTTTTGTGCTTGAGTTTCGGTCATACAATGATCAAATACCCATCCCTCCACCAGTGCCCATTTTCAACCACCATGGATAATATCCCGGCCCACCCCCCCTTCCACCCTGCCTCTGTGGCAGGGTATTCCCTTTTGTTCTCTCTCTCTCCTTTTGGGTGTTGTGGTCTGCAAAAGAGGCATTGAGTGGCAAACATGTTCAGTTCATAGTCTACTTTCAACATGCATTTCCCCTCCTGGGAGGATCCTCCAAACACCCTTTATTTGGTGCTCCCTTCTCTATCTGAACTGCCCTTTCCCCTAGATTACCCGGCTGGCCTCAAAGCTATGGAGTAATCCTCCTGGTGTTGATCTCAGCTATTCTTGGGTATTAATCGCATATTTTGTTGCTTTATATCCCCCAGATGAATGCAATATTTCTATGTCTATCCCTCTCTTTCTGACTCATTTCACGTAGCATGATACTTTCCATATTGTACCACTTGTATGTAAATGTCATGACTTCATCTTTTCTAAGAGCTACATAGTACTCCATTGTGTAGATGTACCAAAGTTTCTTTAACCAGTCATCTGTTCTTGGGCATTCAGGTTTCTTCCAGTTTCTGGCTATTGTAAAGAGTGCTGCAATGAACAAACAAGTGCAGATGTCACTTCGACTATACATTTTTGCCTCTCTGGGATATATTCCCAGGAGAGGTATTGCTGGGTCAAATGGGAGCTCAATTTCTAATTTTTTGAGAATCGTCCATACTGTTTTCCAAAAGGGCTGAACTGGTCGGCATTCCCACCAACAGTGAAGGAGTGTCCCTTTCTAGCCACATCCACGCCAGCATCAGTTGCTTTTGTTCTTTTGAGTGTGCGCCAGTGTCTGAGGTGTGAGATGGTATCTCATTGTGGTTTTGATCTGCATCTCCCTGATGATTAATGATGTAGAGCATTTTCTCATGTGCTTATTTGCCATTCAGATTTCTTCTTTGAGAAAGTTTCTGTTCATTTCATTGCCCCATTTTTTGATGGGGTTGGATGTTTTCTTCTTGTGGAGTTCAACCAATACTTTGTATATCCTTGATATCAACCCCTTGTCAGATGTGTATTCGGCAAATATCCTTTCCCATTCTGTAGACTGTCTTTGTATTTTGGTCACTGTTTGTTTTGAGGTGCAGAAGCTTCTTAGTTTAAGATAGTCCCATTTATCTATCTCTGTTTTTACTAGCTCAGCCAGTGGCGTGGCATCTTTGAAAATACCATTAGCCTCAATGTCATGGAGGGTTTTGCCAACTTTGTCTTCATTGTACCTTATGGTGCCTGGTCTGATGTTGAGGTCTTTAATCCATTTTGATCTTACTTTTGTAGATGGTGTTAGGCAGAGTTCTGAGCCCATTTTTTTTGCATGTAGCCGTCCAGTGATGCCAGCACAATTTGTTAGAGGCTTTCCTTACTCCACTTCACATTTCTTGCACCTTTATCAAAGATTAGATGATCATATGATTGAGGGGAGATGTCAGTGTATTCAACCCTGTTCCATTGGTCTGCAGTTCTGCCTTTGTTCCAGTACCATGCTGTTTTAATTATTACTGCTTTGTATTAGAGTTTGAATTTCGGGAGGTTGATTCCTCCCATTTTCTTTTTCCCGAGAATTGCTTTAGCTATTCGCGGGGGCTTATTGTTCCACATAAATTTCAGGACTGTTTGCTCCATTTCTTTGAAGAATGTCATGGGTATCCTTATAGGAATTGCATTGAATTTATACAATGCTTTCGGTAGTATTGCTATTTTGACAATGTTAAGTCTCCCGACCCATGAGCAGGGGATATCTTTCCTTTTCCTCATGTCCTCTTTTATTTCCCGAAGTAGCGTTTTGTAGTTTTCTTTGTACAGGTCCTTTACTTCCTCAGTTAAGCTGATTCCTAGGTATTTGATTTTCTGGGGCACAATTGTGAATGGGATTGTTTTTTCATGTAGCTTTCCTCTCTCTCACTGTTTGCGTATAGGAAAGCCATGGACTTTTTGGTATTGATTTTATAGCCTGCAACTTTACTATACAAGTCTATTGTTTCTAAGAGTTTTTTGTTGGAGGTTATTGGGTTCTCTAAGTAGAGTATCATATCATCTGCGAATAGTGAGAGCTTGATTTCTTCCTTTCCTACCTGAATTCTCTTAATATCTTTTTCTTGCCTAATCGCTATTGCAAGTATTTCCAGTACTATTTTGAACAGCAGTGGAGAGAGTGGGCATCCTTGTCTCGTCCCTGATCTTAGAGGGAAGGCTCTCAGTTTTTCCCCATTGAGGATGATACTTGCTGTAGGATTGTGGTAGATGGTTTTAACTATGTTGAGGAAAGTCCCCTCTATACCCATTTTGGCTAGGGTTTTCATCATAAAGGGGTTCTGGATCTTGTCAAATGCTTTCTCTGCATCTATTGATATGATCATATGCTTTTTATCTTTTCTTTTGTGGATATGATGGATTTTGTTGATTGATTTCCGAATGTTAAACCATCCTTGCATCCCTGGGATGAATCCTACTTGGTCATGGTGTATGATCTTTTTCATTAGTAGTTGGTTTCTATTTGCTAGTAATTTGTTGAGGATCTTTGCATCTGTGTTCATCAGGGATATCAGCCTGTAATTCTCTTTCTTTGTGGTATCTCTGTCTGCTTTTGGCATCAGTGTGATATTCGCTTCGTAGAAACTATTCAGAAGTGTTTTTGATATTTCAATTTCGTGGAAAAGCTTAAAGAGGATTGGGAGTAAGTCTTTAAAGATTTGGAAGAATTCACTAGTGAATCCATCCAGGCCAGGGCTTTTGTGCTTGGAGAGACTTTTTATTACCATTTCAATTTCCTTGATGGTGATAGGTCTGTTCAGGTATTCCAGGTCTTGTTGGTTCAGCCTTAGGAGTCTGTAGGAGTCTAGGAATTTATCCATTTCCTCGAGGTTTTGATGTTCCTTGGCATAAAGCTTCTCAAAGTACTCCCTGAGGATCCTTTGAATTTCTGTAGTTTCTGTTGTTATGACCCCCTTTTCATTTCTGATTCAGTTTATTAGGGTTTTCTCTCTGCCCCTCTTTGTGAGTTTTGCTAGAGTCTTATCGATCTCGTTAATTTTCTCGAAGAACCAGCTCTTGGTTTCATTGATCTTTCAGATTGTTTTTTGGGTTTCCATCTCGTTAATCTCTGCTCTCAGTTTTATTATTTCCTTCCTCCTGTTCGGGTTATGCTCCTTTTTTTGGTCTTTCTCCAAGCTCTTAAGCTGTGAGGTTAGTTTATTTATGTGGGCTCGCTCCTCCTTTCTGAGGAATGCTTGTAAAGCTATAAACTTTCCTCTTAACATAGCTTTTGCTGTGTCCCATAAGTTTTGGTAACTTGTGTCCTCATTTTCATTCGTTTCTAGGAATCTTTTAATTTCCTCTTTGATTTCCTTTCTAAGCCACTCGTTGTTCAATAGCACACTGTTTAATTTTCAGGTGTTTGATCTAGTTTTCTGTTTTTGTGTGTGATTTACTTCTAATTTCAGCGCCTTGTGGTCTGAGAAGATTGTTGATACAATCTCTATCTTCTTAATTTTATGGAGGTATGTTTTGTTACTCAGCATGTGGCCTATCTTGGAGAATGTTCATGTACACTTGAGAAGAATATGTATTCAGCTTTTTGAGGATGAAGTGTCCTGTATATATCTACTAAGTCCCTTTCTTCCATTGTTTCCCTCAGATGAAGTATGTCCTTGCTAAGCTTGAGTCTGGTTGATCTATCCAGAGGTGACAAAGCGGTGTTGAAGTCTCCCACTAGTATTGTGTTGCTATTGATGTCTTTTTCCAAATATATGAGTAGTTGTTTTAAGTATTTTGCTGGTCTCTCATTAGGTGCATATACATTTATTATTGTAAGTTCTTCCTGTTGTACAGATCCTTTGATCACTAAGAAATCGCCTTCACTGTCTCTTATGACCTTCTTCACTCTGAAGACAATGCGGTCTGATATTAAGGTGGTTACACCAGCTTTTTTATGGGAGCTGTTTGCCTGTAGGGTTGTTTTCCAGCCTTTGACTCTGAGTCTGTGTTTGCTTTGACAATTGAGGTGTGTTTCTTGCAGGCAGCTGAATGTTGGGTTCAATTTTCTAATCCATCCTGCCACTCTGTGTCTTTAAATTGGTGTGTTTAGCCCATTGACATTGAGAGAGATTGTTGTTATGGAATTTTGTCCCATTGTTCTGTTGAAATTAGGTGTATTTGAGGGGCCTCTCCTGTCTTAAAGTAGCCCATTTAGTTGTACTTGTAACCATGGTCTTGAGTCTATAAAGTTCCTGAGCTGTTGTTTGTTTGTGAAACTGTGTGTTGTTCCTTCTATTATGAATGAGAGTCTCGCTGGGTAAAGTATTTTTGGAGAGGCATTTATTTCATTGAGTTTTTTCACTATGTCCCACTACTGTTTTAGGGCCCTGATGATTTCATCAGAAAAATCAGCTGTGAATTTTAAGGATGCTCCTTTGTAAGAGATTTCTTTCTTCGATCTTGCTGCTTTCAGAATTTTGTCTCTGTCTAAAGTTTTGGTCATTTTGATCAGGATGTGTCTTGGGGTAATTTTGTTCGGATTTCTTCTAGCTGGTACCCTTCGGGTCTCCTGAATGTGGTCACAAGTTTTCTTCAGCTCTAGAAACGTTGCAGCAATGATGTCTTTGACAGTTTCTTCTTCATCAGGGTTTTCTTCCTGTCCCTCTGGGACTCCAATAATTCTTATGTTGCCCCTCTTGACTTCATCACAATCTTCTCTTGCCATCTGTTCCTGAACTGTGAGTCTCTTTTCCATTTTCTGCTCTTTTCTGGCGAGTCTCTGAACTTCATCTTCGAGCTCACTGATTCTGTTCTCAGCAGCTGTTACTCTGCTGCTGAGGCCTTCCACGGAGGTTTTCAATTCGCCTACCAGGTTTTTCAGGTCTGACATTTCCGATTGCATTTTCCTCATTTCTGCCTTCAAATCCTCTTGTCTTTTATTGGCATTGCTTTCCATTGTTTCTTTTAGTTCCCTAAGCATCCTAAGTAGCTCCCTTCTGAATTCCTTGTCAGAGAGGTTGTCTAACACTACAATACTGTTGGTGTCTTCTGGGCTAGCCTCTTCAATAAGAAAGTTTGGTGGGCTTTTGCGTTGCTTTACCATTGTGACCAGTGTGGTTTAGTCCTTCACGTCCACTGTTACTATTCTGGTTGAGTGAGGAGAGATTTCCTGGATCCGTTCAGCTTTGTTGCCGCGGGATGTGATGTTGCCTCAGTTCCCATCCCGCGCAGGTCAAGGGAGAAAACCGGCAATTCTAGGGGATCGAGCTAGCTGCGCATTCCCTGGGGGAGTCCCAAGCCGTGGGGGCAGGCTGTACCTGGTTGAATGAGGAGAGACTGCCAGGAGCCGTTCAGTTTTGTTGCCGAAAAATGGACCTCGGTTCCCATCTGGCGCAGATTATACTGTTCCCTCTTATAGTGGGAAAGGATTTTGGATAAGGTTTGGTCGATGGTAGGCACACTTCTACGTTTCTGAGTTTGACCTTCTTCTTAATCAGGCGTTATACTTTGTTTTATAACCGACATTGTGTGAAACTTTTGGAAGAGGTGCTATTTGATACTGAGCTTATACAGCTATTTTCAAATAGGTCTTTGTTGGAAATTGAGTAGGTGAGTGGGGTGTTGTTGGATTGTAGTAGAAGAGGTGGGAAATTTTTGGTTGATATTAGGTGGCAAGTTGTGGGTTGGGAGTCCTGAGTGCTTGATGTGAGTGATATAACTGCGGCCGCGTGAGCTTTTGCCTGCAGAGGCGAAGGCCATGCCCACTTTAAGAGGCCACGCCCCTTTCCTGGTGGCCACGCCCCTAGCCCGTCCCAGGCGACTCCCACCCAGGATCCTGGAATGGAGGAAGGGTGGTCGACAGTCTCCCCACTGGGCTTCAGGCAGGAATCTGAGGCACGGCTGGGGGGCAGGAGTGCTTCCCGGCTGGATGCCCCCTATCCACCTGGAGGTGAGGGTCCGGTATCTCCAAGATTTATCCTATGTTCTATGCTATGAGAGAAGAAAATCATATTTTGGCTTTTCTAATTTATTTCTCTTATAAACAGATCCTTTTCACAAAATATTATAATGTTTTTTTCTTTCAAAATGTTACTTATTTTTCTTACTTGTTCTCTCACAGTTTTTTTATTTTTAAGAAAAGATCTCCAGTACTTGATAATTGCTATTTGTCAGAAATAACTTACTCTTTAAACTAGTGGATGGAGAGGAAAATAATAAGAAACATAGGCATGACAAGTCTTTAAAACCTTTTTGCCTGAAAAGACCAAATCTCCCCACAGGATATTATTATCTAACACAATGACAGTCTTTTCTAATCCGATTGCACAGAATTATTTCTTTCTACTCTATTCAAAACCACCAATTGGTCAAAGAACATCTTATATTTTGACAGAATTAGCTCTCAAGAAAGTACAGTTGATAAAAGCAGTTCTGTCTAATGGTTAAAGTTGAGTATTAAGTTAGGATTTCCAGGTATAAGTTGGTCATACAAAGATTTTACGTATCTCTTCTCCTCTTGGTATAGTTTTTGCATCTGAAAAGTATTTCTGAGCTCTGAAATAGGATTACTGATCTTCTTACTATTAGTAAATTATTTTTAATCATCAGACAGTCCTTTTGCACAGAGATAATATTTTTATTCAAGATTGTTTTTGCAACTTCCCCCTTAGTCTTATTTTGAAATTTTCTGTGTTTATGTCATTAGCACTTATTTTTTGAGCATACAATTTATTTTTACTCATTTTTGAGGTATCATGATTTGCAATGCTGTAAATTATAGTTTCACGCATCCATCGTTCTAACTCCACATCTACGTTCTGAATCTTTGCTTCCCTCCCAACGTCTCTGTGACCCGTCCTCTCCCCAATCTTTCCCCTACTGCAGAGAGTCAGTTCTATTGTCCAACTATCCAGTTCTGTTTTCTTTGGTCATTTGTTCCTCCCTTAGCTTGCACCTTTATAGCTCAATATGAGAGCTTGTTCTGTCCTCCTAATTGACATCACACAACACTATACCCTCTAGTATGATCCACATAGTGACAAATGGCATGATTTCATCTTTTCTCATAGCTCAATAGTGTTTATTGATAACCAAACTCATTGAGGTTTCTCAGGAGTTCAAGATGCCGCTTTGTCTAACATTCATTGATTTAAAGAAGGCCTTTGATTCTGTGGAGACATAAGCGGTCATCGAAGCCCTAGCCAATCAGGGCATTCAAACGCAATGCTTCAGGATCCTCTGTGAGCGGTATTACGAATTCACTACCAGGATCTCACCATTCTACAAAGAAGTGATCATCCATGTCAAGATAGGGGTTCAGCAGGGTGATACCATTTCACTGAAACTCTTCAGTTCCACCCTAGAGAACATCATGCAATGACTGGAATGGGAAGGAATCAGAGTGAAGATAGATGGTCAGCAAATACACCACCTTGGCTTTGCTGATGACATCGTTCTAATAACACCAAATATTAGGAAGCAGCACAAATGCTGGCCGACTTCAACCGTGAGTGTGGAAAGGTCGGACTCCAGTTGAATCTCATGAAGACAATGTTTATGAGAAATAGTCTCATTCCTGACGATCCATTCTTTCTCAATGGAATAACCATCTGTGAATGCAACACTTAATATGTACCTAGGTCGAGAAGTCAACATGACGAATGACCTGGCACCTGAGTTGCGCAGGATGCAGAAAGCGGCTTGGAACGCCTTCAAACGTGTCGAAGAAATAGTTAAGAGGATGAAGAACCTCTGGCTCTGGACACATCTCTTCGAGTCCACTGTTCTTCCTGCATTAATGTATGCCTCAGAGACCTGGGCCCTATGAAAACAGGATGACAACGCTATTTGTGTCTCCCAAAGAGGAATGGAAAGAGCTATGCTTGGAGTATCACGTTTCACTCAAATTAGAAAAAGAATCCAGAGTTCCAACCTCTGCCTATGGTCAAGAATCAGGGATGCTGTTTCATTTGCCAAGGCGTCGAAAATCAAATGGGCTGGACATGTAATGAGATTTGGAGATGACTGCTGGACTAGAGCCATTACCTACTGGATTCCACAGGACATTAAAAGACCACGCAGTCGCCCACCTACGAGATGGTCAGACTTCTTCGTCAAGACCCTGTACTATCAGTTTGAGGCTCTTTTTGTTCCTAGAATGAGCATACGCCATTGGGCTATACTAACACACGACAGGGACGAATGGAGACATTACTGGCGACCACTTGATCAAATCAATGAGTTACTGGATGTCAAGTGATCAAGTGCATATGTCCCAGAATTTCTTCATCCAGTCATTTGTTTATGGACACTTGTGTTGCTTCAATATCTTGGCTATTCTAAAGAATCTGCACCTCTATGTTCAAGCATACAATTAAAATTTTTTTAATTAAATCACCGTGAGACAGAGCATTACAAAATTGTTCACTATTGTGTTTCAGTCATACAATGTTCCACACTCATCCCACCAGCAGTGTAATTTCCCAGCACCAGTGTCCCCAGTTTCCCTCTCACCCCTCTGAACCTCCCCACACCTCAGCCTGGTAGATGACAAGCACCTCTTTTCTCTCACTCTCTTTTTCTTTTTCTCTCTCATTTTAAGTATTATGGTTTGTGACAAAGATGCTAAAAATTGTCATGTATATCCTTTTACCTGCTTTCAAATCTTAGTTCTTGTCCAGAGTGATCATTTCCAACTAGTATTGTCATAACAGATCCTCCTCTATTTCAACTACCCTCTATTTCCCACACCACTGACCAACTATTGACCAGTCCTCCTGGCCTGTTTTTTCTGGCATTGGGTATTACTGTCTTACTATTTTTTTTATATCCCACAAACAAATCAGGCATACAACTTAAAGTAAGTTATTATACGACAGGGATTATATTAGCCATATAGTTAAGGTCAATCTTGTCAAATGTTTGAGGAAACAATCACTTAATCACTTAACTTCCCGTTAGTCGTCGATTTGCTCGAGCGGGTGCCAGTAATGTCTCCATTTGTCCCTGCCATGTGCTAGTGTAGCCCAATGGCATCTGTTCGCTCTGGGAACATGAAGATCCTCAAACCTATCGTTCATGATCTTGGTGAAGAAGTCTGACCATCTGGTAGGTGGGCGGCCACGCGGTCTTTTGACATCCCGTGGAATCCAGTCGGTAACAGCTCTAGTCCAGCGGTAGTCTTTAAATCTCATTACGTGACCAGCCCATCTGATTTTTGACACCTTGGCAAACGAGACAGCAACCCTGATTCTTGATCGTCGATGGAGGTCGGAACTCCGGATTCTTTCTCTTATTTGAGTGAAAAGTGATATTTCAAGCATAGCTCTTTCAATTCATCTTTGGGAGACCCGAATAGCATTCTCATCCTGTTTACGTAGGGCCCAGGTCTCTGAGGCATATGTTAATGCAGGAAGAACAGTGGAATCAAAGAGATGTGCCCGGAGCCAGAGGTTCTTTGTCCTCTTAGTTATTACTTTGAGCCTCTATCCCTCTCGGAAAGACTGGCAAGCTACCAAGAGTATTTAGCCTGCACGGAAGAGCCTGGCAAGCTATCCATCGTGTATTCGATATGCCAAAACCAGTAACTAAAACTGGTCTCATTCACCTGACCCTGAAGGCTTCACCGACAGGGCAGCACTGAGAAGGATGAGAAAGGAGAGGCCGATAAAATCTCAAGGCCGAACTAGGCTGCCACAACGAAGGAAGACAAAAATGATCGTCTGTACTTTCAATGCACGTACGCTAGCATCAGATGCATCTGTCGAGGACCTGATGGTACAAGCACGAATGATCAAGTATGACATCATTGGTCTGACCAAGACAAGAAGGCACCAATCTCATCACACCGTTTTCGACACTGGAGAAGAATTGTTCCTCGGAACATGCGATAAAAGAGGTGTTGGAGGCGTTGGTGTCCTTGTCAACACAAACTTGGCCAAGAGCATTGATTCAGTCGAATGCTAACAACCCGAATCGGACGTTTACATTTGAATAGATGTGGCTCACTGCCTGCAGTTTCTATCTTCGTTGTCTACACACCAACATCTCATTATGATGAAAGAGAAATCGAGAAGTTCTACATGGAGCTAGAGAAGTTCTATAAAGAAGACCACACCTTCTACAAGATCATTGTGGGTGATTTTAATGCCAAGATAGGACTGAGAAGATTAGCTGAAGAACTTCACATCGGGACCCATGGCCTAGAATGGAATGAACAGGGTGAGAGACTGTCTGAGTTCCTCATGTCGACCAAGACCATCCATGGTAACTCACAGTTCCAGAAGGCAGAATCTAAACATTGGACATGGGAGTCTCCTGGTGGATGATTCCATAATGAAATAGACCACATCATATTCAATCAACGGTTTTGCCTGACTGATGTCGCTGTTGTCTCAAAATTTCGAACGGGATCGGACCACCATCTCCTTCATGCAAAATTCTACTTCACACAGCAGGGAGAAAGGGCTGCAAAGTTTAAAAAGAGAACTCCCAGAACGACCACCAACTGGGAGCTCTTTGGCACTATTGCGGCAACATGGGAAGATGCCATTGTTGACAACATTGATGAGGAATACGATCGACTGGTACAACACTTCCATGAATGTGCGAGGAACGCCAAGAGAGAGATAGCCACAAAAAATCGCCTGTCTTCGAAAACTCTTGAGCTTATTCGCCAGCGTGATTTGGCACATGCCTCAGGCAACCACAAGCGAACGTCCGAGCTCGCAAAGCAGTGCAGAGATGCTATCAAGGAAGACCTCAAAGAGAGAAGAGCAGAAGTGGTGGTAGATGCGGCAGAAGCCAGGAAAAGTATTCGTAACGCCCGTCTGTCCTTTATCAGCAGTTGCTGAAAGACCTCTTAATTTAAATTTGGTACTTTTAGAAGTCTGTCATTGGAAATAGTTTTCACTATCTCAAATCCAGCATCAGAATAAAGAAAGTCATTGGTGAAATTGTGTTTCTAATGATAAGCTGCCTTTACCTTGAATGTATTGCATTTCTGAAATGACATAGAAGCAAAAGTCTAATAATGTGGTATAGCAGAAAGGATTCCTGAATTATAAATAAAACTTAACCAAAGTAACGTATGCTTTGTTTGTCAACATTTTAAAACAGGGCTGAATTAGTCATGGTCCAGATTTAGTAGAACATTATTAAAAATTGTTCTTTCAATATGTCCTTCTCACTTACTAAATTGCTATCCCACACCTATACAAATGTACATAGAAAATAGGTAATAACAATGTTTTCTGCCTGTACAAGCATTTTTGTACACTCTTGAAAACATACTGGGTTATTTAGAAAATATTTTCATTTCCTCAAACAGTATGATGAAACTTCATGCCTTTTTCAGATTTTCATAAAATTTTTTGTTCTATAGACTAGCCACCTTGTTATGTCATTATTTGGAAGTATAGCACAGTATTATAGAGAAAGTGTTCATTACTTTTTATTTATTCTTCTTTGAATAATGGACATCTCAATTATGTCCCATTTTTTTTAAATGACAAAACACATTGTAACAGCCTTACTTGTGTTCTTTTTTTGGTGGGGTGTCAATGGTAGTTTCTGAGAGCATAAACTTAAGAGTTGAATTGCAAATCCAGATCAAGTAATTCCTCCATGTACTAAGAATTACCATTTTCTCCTCTAGAATGATTGAGTGAGTTGATATTTTCACTAACTACAAAGGAAAATTTTTATTTCCTCATCTCTATCTACTTGTTATATTACTTATCTATTTCTGTAAGATAGGTTTCCACAAAAGTTAAAAAAATTGATAATAGAATGGAGAAAAATTCTGTAGATTAAGAATCTTCATGTGCCTTGGTTGGGTGCCTTTGGTCAAAGCATAGAGTAAGGCTGCAGTGAAGTTGTGTCCTGAGGCTATGGTCTTATCCGAAAGCTCAACCAGGAGAAGGTTGCTTTCCAAGTTATGCAAGTGGTGGTTGGAAGGTTTGAGTTTGTGAATGACCTCAGGACCTTAATTCCTTATTATTTGCTGGCTGGAGTGTTCTGCTGGTTCTTTGCCAAATGGGCCACTCCACTAGGCAACTCACAATGTAGCAGCTGGCTTCCAGAAAGAAAAAAAGCATGGAAAGAGAGTTAGAGGGAACAAATGAGACAGAAAGAACTCTATTCAAATCTAATCTCTGTGATGACATCCTCTCACTCTTGCTGCTTTCTATCTGTTAGCATCAAATCAGTATTTCTAGACTCGCTATTTTCTGAAAAATTGTTAGAAGGCAGTGATGTACAACATTCGGAGAAGTGGTTTTTGTAATGAAAAAACTCTGCTTCTGCCTCTTCCTCATGAAATACTTGACATGCTATTTGAAAATTGTGGAATAATAAATGCCCAAAGCCAATGGAAACAAAGAACATGAAAATTGGTCTTCAGCAGAAAGCATGATGTGTGCGTATGAGAGAGAGAGAGAGAGAGAGAGAGAGAGAGAGAGAGAGAGAGAGAGAGAGAGAGAGAGAAATAAGGGGGGATAAGACAGGGGAGGAATTCCAACAATGCAAGAGGGAAATGTTCAACCTCAAAGAAGAGAGGGAGCTGAAACATAGTCAAGTGTTATGCATGAAACCTTATCGGTAACAATGCTGTAAACCATGGTGCCAAAAGTTATTTTTTTTTAAAGTACCTCTACAGATAGGTGAGTGGGTGAAAGGAAATGGGGGTCATTGGTGGAGGTAAGTGGAGAGTGTTGAAACGATTGGTGTTTGGAACACTGTATTCCTGAAACCCAATCATGAATGATTCTGTAAGTCACTGACCTAATAAAAAATTAAAAATATCTTTTAAAAAAGGGCCATAGGGATAGTACAGGGAACTTGTCTTTCGCAAGGCCACCAGATTTTGATTTTTGTCTCCCCGTATGGTTGCTGAGCCCCTCCAGGAGTGATTCTTGAGCACAGAATCAAGAGTAAGCCCTGAGCATTGCCGGGTGTGGCCCCCAAACAAAACAAAGCAAAACACAGTTTTAAAACAAGATGTGTGAGCACCATGACAGGAAGTATAACCCTTAACCCTCGTTCTAGTACATGTGTGAGCATCAGGGTAGAGTGTGGACCAAGGCTTGATATGCTGTGCCCCCTTGGCCCACATCCCACTAAAAATGAGTATCACAGCCAAGGGTAGGGAAACCACTGGTCATCAGGACAGTATCAGCAGAGGGAAAGAAAGAGGGGAAAGTGAAGTGAAATAATTAGCAGAAATGATCTTTGTCTGGGTATGAGTTGATGATGAGTAGGTTTTGAGGGATCATTCACAAAATGTTTTAAACTTCTTTGGAAAAATAGATAATGAGTGAGCTAAGTCAATTGTTTGGTTGGACATTGGACACCTTCATTGGACAGGGTGACAGAGCAATATTTCAGCATGAGGATGTGATAGAGGAGCATGGCCTCGGAACCGCAAAAAGTACTTTAGACTTGGATTTTAGAAGTAAGAACTTGATGCTGGAGCAAATGGAATGCCCTCACCAGGAGTCTTTCACCGTGCACTAAGGTCAGAAGGCGCCTGTTTTTCAATTCTGATCAGTCATATATTTTCAATGGGAGTGCTGGCTGACTTGTGTTTTACTGCATGCAATATTAATCTCCACACAAAGAATAAACTCAGCTCTGTTAACCGCTGCCCCAGGGCCGTCAGAGTCAATGGGGGAATGTGTAATTTTGGAATTGTGTTTCTTTATGGGAATGGAAAAGGTAGACTAGCCATAAGCACTTGCCTCTACAGTTTGGTCAGTAAAATATGTGTAGCTTAAGTACTATTCAGAGGTTATTTATTGTGATATCAGAAAAAATTCTAGTAAAGACAAAAAAGACACGTTTTTTTCTCCATTATGAAGCAAAGTCAAATGGATTTTATTTTTGGATAAAAACTGTTCTGTTAAGCTGCCTAGTAAGTAGATAAGAAAAACATAAACATGCTGACCTGTGTCAGATATCCCACCGTCTTCTGGTTGAAATCTCAAATTTTGGCAAGTGATAAATTTAATAGTAAGAACATAGGTTGGGGAGATAATACAGCAGGCAGGTCAACACTGGCTTCATCCTAGTCATGTATATGGTTGGCCCAAGCACCCCGAGAATGATCCCTGAGTACAGAGCCAGGAGTAAGCTCTGAGCCCTACCAAGTGTTGTCCTAATTCAAAATAACAGATAGGCAAAAAGACAATTAAATTTTTTTTCTGAACCATACGAAAATAGAGCTGGAGCCATAGAAGAGCAGGTAGGATGTTTGCCTTGCACACAGCTGACCCGGGTTAGATTCCTCTGTCCCTTTTGGAGAGCCCACCAAGCTGCCGAGAGTATCCTGCCTGTATGGCAGAGCCTGGCAAGCTCCCCATGGCATATTCAATATGCCAAAAACAGTAAAAACAAGTCTCACAATGGAGACGTTACTGGTGCTCGCTTGAGCAAATAGATGAACAATGGGACAACAGTGCTACAGTATTATGAAAATAAGTTCCTATAATAATAAAGTTATTGGACTTATTAGCATTATTTATGGTCATTTATTTATTTATTTAGCTCTGGAACCCAGCCACAGCCATGCTGAAACCACTGTCCCCACGCTCAGCCGAGCCTCATGCATAAAGAAACCGGCAGAGGAACCCAGGTGTGTGGGACCCAGGACTGAGATCTCCTGGGCTGCTCGGATCGGGACTGAGCCTCCTCCACCCAGATCCCCCATCTTCCAGTAGCTAGATACTTGTGCCCACCAACTGCTGTGGAATCCCACCAATGGCCATGATCCAGAGACTATAAAATCAAGCTCCCAAAAGCGTGCGGCCGTGAATGAGGACTTTTATTGTCCAGTTTTCACTCTCAGAGAACCCGGCGGGCTACCAAAGGTATCCTTCAAACATATATGCCTACGTGGGAACACCTGTAAAGGTGATTTGAGGCTGCCCCAAAAGCCTCCAACCCTCTCTGAGAGCCCAACAATCTACTGAGAGTATCCCGCCTACATGGCAGACCCTGGCAAGCTGTCCGTGGCTTACTCAATATGCTCAAAACAGTAACATGATGGTCCTCATTTCCCTGACACTGAAAGACCCCCCAATATGTCATTAGGCTACACAAGCACAGGTCAGGGATGAATGGAGATGTAACTGGCACCCACTCTTGCAAATCGATGAACAGGAGGACCGTGATACAGTGATACAGTGATTAGCATTATTGGACTTACTACACAGAGTGCTGAAATAAGGGAGCTTTAGCCTGAACCCCTAACTTGAGACCTAAACAATTTCAGAGTACAAAATCTACATTAACTCAAACATAAGGTTACATATCAGACCTCCAGATTTTATTCTTTTAATCTAATTGAAACTTCTATACCCATTATAATGGAATTTTAGAGTTTGTAGTCTTAAGGTGACATTTGAAATTATTTAAAATAGGGACCTTATTCTATGTTACTTTTGTATTCATTGTAGATATTCAATTTTTTTCACACAACTGAAGAAACTATTCATTTGCTAAAATGTTTGTCTTAGTTCAACAATTATTCCTTTTAGATTGTAAGTTAAATTGTTGAATATTACATGCATTGCTGAATTATATAATATTATTTATTATAAAAGTAATACATAATAAATAAAAATTTAAAAATTACATATAAGCAAAAGAAAGAATCATACAAAATAACTATATATTCCTATGGTTTACCCTTAATTTTAAAAATTTGTATCAAAACATGTTTATGTGGTTGATGCATATTTGTGATGTTAAAAACTTATCATCAAAATTATCATGGTTTTTGTGTCATCAGCCATTATTTTCCAATTTTTGTAATAGCTATATAGCTTGCTTAAAATATATTCTAGTTATAAATTTGTTCATATATATGATTATCTCTTCAGAAAATGTCAGAGAATTTGAGAGGATAGATTAGAAGATTGTAAATTTTCAGGCATTTAAAACTGCTTTTGGAAAAATGGATCTACTTTGTATTCTAAAAAACAAAAGTTTGGAATTAGTTTTGTACTCTTACCAACACCAAATAATTTATATTTTGATTTTTTATAATGGGGAAAGGGTGACCACATCTGTGCTTGGGACCCCGGACTTCCAGATGTCATTCCTGATGATATTTTCCTCCCTTCCTTCCTTCCTTCCTTCCTTCCTTCCTTCCTTCCTTCCTTCCTTCCTTCCTCCCTCCCTCCCTCCCTCCATTCCTTATTCCTCTCTCTTTCTCTCTTTTTATCTCTCTCTTTTCTCTCTTTCTTTTTTTTTACCTGGCAGGTTTTCCTTCTGTATCTGCACTCAAGGATCACTTCTGGAAGGACTCAGAGAAATACAGGTGGTATCTGTGACTGAACACAGCTTGGCTTCATGTAAGACAATAAGCAACCTGCTGGACTATCTCTCTAGTCCTAGATTCAGTATTTTTAATTTCTTCTAGTTTAGTTTGTGTTTTATTTTTGGTCCATACCCAGTGGTGCTCAGGGCTTACTCTTGGCTCTGTGCTCAGGGATCACTCCTGCAAGGACTGGGGAGACCATATGAGGTGCCAGGGATTGAATCCAGGTCAGCCATGTGAAAAGCAAATGCCCTACCTGTGAAACTATCACTCCAGGCCCTCTTCTTGTTTTTTTAAATATTAATTTTCTCTTTTAGAACAATAATTGATTCAGTTATGATAATTTGTATTTTCACTAATTTAATTGTGACAGTTTTCAATATTGTGCCATTTCAATACTTTCAAAATATTTTTCTGTATTTCAAATATTCAAGAAATATGGCTCCTTTTGAAAACTTAGAATAAAGATGTAATACAATCTGGATAACTTTTATGTGAAATAACAAACTTGGACCCATATGTTTCTTCTTCCAATGACCCATTTTAATGATCAGAGTTACCTTATTAAATATACTTGTTAGTTGTAGTGGTTTCTCCTTCTATACTTATAAGAGTCTTGGCATTTTCTGGAAGTCATTTCACTTAATCACTTAATCCCGTTATTCATCGATTTACTCGAGCGGGTGCCAGTAATGTCTCCATTCATCCCGGTTGCGTGCTAGCGTAGCCCAATGGTATCTGTTCATTCTAGAAACATGCAGAGCCTCAAACCGATCATTCAGGGTCTTGACGAAGAAGTCTGACCATCTTGTAGGTGGGCGTCCACGTGATCTTTTGATGTCCCGTGGAATCCAATCAGTAATGGCTCTAGTCCAGCGGTTGTCTGTAAACCTCATTACGTGTCCAGCCCATCTGATTTTTGATGTCTTGGCAAATGAGACAGCGTCCCTGATTCTTGAGCGTTGACGAAGATCAGAACTCTGGATTCTATCTCTCATTTGAGTGAATCGTGATATTCCAAGCATAGTTCTTTCGATTCCTCTTTGAGAGACCCGAATAGCGTTCTCATCCTGTTTTCGTAGGGTCCAGGTCTCTGAGGCATATGTTAATGCAGGAAGAACAGTGGAATCAAAGAGATGTGCTCATAGCTGGAGGTTCTTTGTCCTTTTAGTTATTTCTTCAACGTTCTTGAAGGCATTCCAAGCCGCTCTCTTTCTCCTGCGCAACTCAAAATTTTCTGGAAGTATATAACTAAATAGTTTTTCTTGTTCCCTCTTATCCAAAAAGCTCACATTACTGGAGTAGAAACAGAAGGAAAAATATCTAGTTTTCTGTGTATTCATGTATCATTTTAAAGGCTTCTTGTGACCCTTAGAATAAAATACAAAATACAGCCCCACAATGTTTTGTAAAATCTGAATTTCCTATTTATATCAGTCTCAGGTTTGCATGGCTTTGTTTGACTATGGCTTCGTCATAGTCTCCCATACTCAGATAGACTGACTGCCAGATGCACTTCTGTGCCACAGGGTCTTGGCCTAAACTCCTCTTCCTTTGTGCTGGGACACTCCTGATTTCCCGCTGCTCTTAACAAAGTCCTACTGTCCTTCAGATCTCAACATGAAAAAGGTCCATCTCAGTAGGTCTTCTTGTGCTCTCCTGGTCCCTTCTGATTATCTCTCCATGTTGTATCCTCTGATGAGGTTTTAGTCAATCTTATGAGTTATGTGGATGGAATGGGTTCAAATTTTTAATCTAGCATTTATTAGCTTTGTGACTCCAGGCAAGGTATATTAGTTTCCCTATTTGTAAAACATGTATAAAACAATTTCTACTTTTCTAGGCCAGTATGAGAACTTAATGAGTATATTATGAAGAATTTAACATAGTGTTTGGACATGTAAACTCTTTCTTTTTAAATGACACTATTACTAACGTTACATATTTTAGATTAAGTAACCCATTTTATGTAATTATGCATTTGTGTGCAAGGTTGTTCCACATTTTCTTTACCCCATTAGACTTCAGGCTTCATTAAAGCAGGATTTTGGTTTATTCATCACTATCTACCATTCTCTGGCATAAGGGTGAGGATATATTTGTTGAATGAATGATAATTGCTTCCTTTCTTTATGTTCTGATTTCTTTAGACTTTTTATACTCCTGTAAAATTTGGTAATGTTTTTTAAGAGACATTTCCCTTCCATTTTATAGGCAAAAATTAAGGATCTGAAAATTTTATTTCTATTTTAATGACACTATTTAATATTTCCAGAAACCATTTTCCTTGAGCACTTTCACCAGGCATTCAGCTTTATGGTATCAGGATAAGTTTAAAACAATGAAACCATTTTTATCACACAATATCTTTCTCAAGTACTTCCCTCCCTTCCCCAACTTTTTTTCTTCAGCTCGAATACTTTTCCTTCACAGAAGATATGACTAAAGGGCGTGAGAAAGAAGCAATTTCTCACTGTTGACAACATTCAGCGTCAAATGTTGCCAAATGCTTCTATTTCAGTGGTGTGACTTCCCTCATGCTGCTTCCTGGTGTCCCCTTTTCACCTGGATGCTTTGGTCAGACTGTTGGGCATGTCGGTGTTATTTAATCTTCTTAGCACATACAACATTGGTGTCATTTTCTGCCTCCAGGAACCTCAATGATCCATGCTTGCACCATGCACTCTGCAGAGCATTCAATCCAGCAAATGAAAAATCACACTTGGGACAGTGATTCTGCTCGGACACTCTCTCATAGTTATTGGGGATGACAGAGAGTGGAAGGACGCCCAGCTCTGCTGTGAAGGCATGCCACCTGCCAAACATAAATGGGGTAGTGTCCTTGTTAAACTAGGCGTGCCTACAGCAAACATGGAATGAAGTTGCCTATAGAGAAACAATTCTTTGCTTCCGTGTCTTCTGGCTGTAAAGTCCTCTCAAGAGGTCATTGGCCATTGGCCTCTTTTCCGGAACAAGTTCCACCAAACCAAATAAAATGTGTCCTTTTCTCCTTCCTCTGGGCCTAAAAGCTTTAATCTGAACTCATACAGAGCCTGTCTCACTTGCCAATGTGAGAAAAAACACTTCGTTCTGTAAAGATGAACAAATGGCAAACAGAAATGGGGCTTATCTAGCAGTTCAGAAAACATTGTTCCGGGTCTGGAGCTATAGTACAGTGGGTAGGGCATTTGCCTTGCACGTAGCCAACCAGGATTCGATTTCCAGCATCCCATATGGTCCCCCGGCACCGCCAGGAGAAATTCCTGAGTGCAGAGCCACGAGTAAGCCCTGTGCATCACTGGGTGTGACCCGAAAAGTAAAAAAATAAAAAGGAAAAAAAATAGTTGTCTTTTTGTGTCATTATCTTCTTACAGAGCAGAATTCCTATGCTAAATAGAAAATCGATAGGCCAGGGAGATAACTCAAATGGTAAAGTACTGGGGACAGAGCGATAATACAATAGGTAGAGTGTTTGCTTGCACGCCATCAACTGGGCATCTCATAAGGTTCTCTAGCACTGTCAGAAGTAGTTCTTGAGTGCAGAGCCAGAAGTAAGTAACTCCTTGGCATTACCCAACTCTCCCCTTCAAAAAAAAAAGTGGCAACGCAGATACCTGTCACGTGCAAGGCCAAGGGTTTGGTCTCTAATACTACATGGCACCACCAGTGCACCACCCTTCCTCAGCAACATTGAATTTGCCCTCTATTTTATGAAAGGTAAAAGCTGAAAATAACTCTGAAAAATGCATAGTTGCATTGAGAGAACTTGGCATCTACAAAAGCAAAGAAAGACATCGGAACAAGGGAATAAATCCAGAAGGTGGTCTATAAAAACCACATTTGGGGTCATGCCACTGTGCTTCTCTCTTCCCTTTCCTTTGTTGTTATTGCTGGAGAAACTTGCATGCGTGGCTTTGCAACTTGCCAAAGGTTGCACATTTGTGGTTTCAGGGATCACAGAGAAGTGCTGAGGACTGGCTGCACTCAGTGACCTGGGACAGTGCTGGGGATCTGACTTGTGTTCTCATGTACTGATCTATCTTCCTAGGATGTGGAAGACAGATCATGTCTTTTTTCACTCTTGATACAGAGTCATGAAAATAATGCCCAATGGGGATAAGATACTTAAAAGGTAAATCACTACATTTACTGAAGACTTTGGACTTCATCCCTATCTAGACTTTGTCTCATCCTTATTCTCACTTAGTGCAAAGATTTTATTTTCCAAATAAGAATAGCAACCTTGGGCCACTTATAGCAAGAGTGGTGTCCCGGGTCCAGATGGCCAGTGGACAGAGTGATTCTGAACCACTTGAATGTTAACAGAATGAACAATTCCACTTGATTACTTTGGGAGGCATGCAGAAACAAAGCACAAAAGTGTGTTGCTTAAAAGGCTATAAATTCATTTTCTTGTGACTCTGGAGGAGAGAAGTGCCAAAGCAGGTTTCGGAGGCTCATGCTTTCTGAACCCTGTCTGAGCATAGCTTTCTAGCCTCTTCCTTTGATGGATGCCAACCATTCGTAATATACCTTTGCTTGTCCAATTTCTAATTCTCTCATCACAGAATATATTCTCTGAATTTGTGTGGACTCAATAACATGTCTATGTGTCCAAATTCCTTTCTTACATAGACAGCACCCATAGGAATAAGGCTCACCCTAATAGTATGAATATACCTTAATTTTATTACTTTGTCAAAGACTATTTCCAAATGAGTTCAAACTAGTAGTCACTTGAAATTGGTAATGGAAAATGCCAGTTTTTCTTTTTTTTAAGAAAAAGGGTGATAATTCTACTTACTAGTCACCTATAATGTGTATGTGTGCATATATATATCCATATAGCAACCAAATATAGATGTATATGCATATATATGTATATACACATATACACGTACATATATGTGTATACATATGTGTATATGTGTGTATGTGTTACATATACATATAAATGTATATATATATGTGTGTACATATACATATATTATATATACATGTGCATGTGTATTTGTTTGCTAAGAGAATATAGAGATAAGAAAAATTATATAATGTTATTATATATAATTTACATATAAATTATTTATATATAATTTTCTTGATCTCTATCTATTGTTCTTCTAGATCAAGGAGGACCTAGAAGAACGATAGTTTATCAATTAAAATAGTTCCTAATACTCTCAATCAAAACACCTTTCTAAATGACATCACGTAAAAATATCTTCTGAAATGCTCAGATTTTCAGAGGTTAAAGATCACTATTAAACAATCTAGAGACTTACTTCTAGTATTTCAGGATATGTCAATATTGTATTGAAATTTTTACTTTGGTTCTTTAATAATGTTGCAAATGTTTAGCTCCCTGGTGAATTGGTTATAAGAGCTCATATATAATGACCACTATATTTTCCATGGTATTCATTGGAATTTGGCTTGGAACCTCCTGATCCTGAACCTACACTATGTCTTCTGGGATTCATCTATTTTCAGTACCTTATATAGAAAATTACTTCCTAAGGTAAAGAGTAACTCTGACAGTCAAACATGCATTTAATATTTGTCTCCCCAAGGAAAGAAGTCAGGTTGTTTTACTAAACTGACTAGAAAGGAATAATTATTTTAACCTAAGGGTCTCCTTGTCAACTATAAGTTCATAGGTGCCATAATTCTCTTCAATTTTTGTTTCTGGATAAAATTTAGGATTAACTTCCTCTGAGAAATTAAAAAATTAGCTATTTTATGATGTGTTCTATTGCTATAGAACAGGAAAAATGCCTTAAGGTTATCAGCTATTCTCAGTACTGAAAAACCAGTGTACCCATTAAGTTATGTTACACAAGTCCATCATACTGCCACTGAAATGAGGTTCCTGTCGTCTAGCTCTGGTAAGACAATGTATTTGCTTTAAGGCCTGCTCTCAGCGTTGCTCACTATACATTCTTTCACCTATCAAGTAATAAAAGTCTGCTAAAATAAACCAGGATCACAACTTAGCATCTTGATCTTCATAGTCAATACTAATGCAAATTTTTGTGAGAATTTTTTCTCCAAAAAATTCTTACAATCATTGGAGAAGAATTATCCAGAAAACACAATACATTTTCAGAATTAAAAAATGGTTTCTATATAATCTGAAGTCATGTAACCCAAGAAGGTCCCACAAGCATACATTTCCCCCTAAATTGGCAATACCCAGCTAAACCAGTTTGGCTGTCTTCGTGTTTTGGAGGGTGGGGGTGGGGAGGGAGGATATACATTTATAAAATTGCAAAAAATAATTTGAAAGGGCCTGTCTGAGTGTGTTCAGAGGCTACTCTTGGTTCTGTGTTTGGGATCATTCCCTATAGCAGTGATCATTCCCAGCAATACCAGTTTATTTCACTACACTCTAGCTCCAATCACATTACTGCAAATCTCATGATTTAATCTTTATTCTTAAATAGCATAATATTATGCTATATCATATGTATAGTTACCCACATGTTCAATGTACTATATTTGCTCATGTTGTCATTATATTGTTAGTGTATTTATCTCTTTAAATTCCTGGTTTTATATTTTGGGGTAAATAATCAGAGTAGGAATAACTGGAACATTTTGTGAAATCTGTATTTTAATTTGGAGGACGACTCACCACACTGCTTTCCATATTGGAGAACCCAATTTAAATTCCCACCAATAATTTGTAAGTCTTCCCTTTCTGCACTTCCTCTCCAACACCTGTTGCATTTTACCATTTGGATAATAGCTAGTCTCACAGGTATGAAGTGATATCTCACTGTTTTGATTTGCGTTCCCCAAGAACAAAAACTAATGAACATTTGTCATTTGTCTGTTGACCATCTGTATTCCTTCTTTGGGGAAATTTTGCTGCAAATATCCTCTTCCCATTTTAAAATGACTTTTAAATTATTTTAATTAATTAGTTAATTAATTTTAAAATTAATTACAAAATTACTTGTCTTCTTTTTGTTGATTTCTGCATTCTTTTATAGTTTGGACATTAACCCTGAGATGAGAATGGACTATTCAAATATATTCTCCATTCAGTGTGATGGTTTTTATTTCTACTTAAGTTCTTTTGATGTGCAGATGTGTTTTATTTTGATATCATTTCATGTTTTAAATTTAATCACAGTGAAGTACAAAGTGACAAATTTATTTATAGTTATTTATTGTTTCATGTGTACAATGTTCCAACATCAATCTTTTCACGTTGGTCCTTTTCCCTCCACCAGTGTCCCCAGTTTCTCTCCTGCCTTATGGCAGCAGCAAAATCTCAGAGGGCGGCTAGGGGAGGCCCTGATGGCTCTCCTCATCGCTGCCAGTCCGGGGTTAGGTAGGCCCGAGCCACTCCCTCAGCTGGGGCTGCCCAGGCCATGAGGCAGATGGAGGAGGAAACTAGGGCCAAGCTGGTTGATTGATCAGTTGCCATTTACTCCATTCTCCCCATGTGCCTGTTCCAGTCTCTGAGAACCCCATTCTAGTCTCACACTGCCCCTTATTCCCGTCTCCTCCTGTCTCTCCCACTCATCTCTCCAAGCTCTGTCTAGCAGCCTGGACTCTGTCCCAACTCTCTCCATCTCTCCAACTCTAGCCCTATGGGACCATGCTACACACAATCCAGTAGCCAAATCAACATAAGAAAATCCTTCCTGACTGCCACAATAGTAGAAACACCACCTAGGGGTATTCCAAAGCCCTTCCTGACTGCCAAGGGCAAACTACCTCCTAAGGTGTTTTTCTCCTTTCCTCAGTCCAATAACTCAAGCAACATCTTAATATTAGTTATTTTTGTATGGACACAGTAAGAGATTCATTGAGACTTGTAGGGCAGCTCTCCTTGGAACATTTTGCCAAAGAGTCAGACTATAGTGCTCAGGCCAGATTAATCATTCCTAACCCTAGCAGGGTCTGAATCTAGTTATTACTTTTTGGATCATGACAACATTTGTCCATGACCAAGCTCTTAACTTATAATTAAGCATTAGGCACTTTGGCCAGGCCCATCTTGATGCCAGGGAAGCACATAGCTTACCACTTGCCCTGGGTCTATCCAGTCCCTTGTTGGGACCCTGCCTTTGGGGGTGCTAGGAAGTAAGGGCAGCTGGGGTTTAAGTCAAGAGAACAGATTTCCAGGAGGGAAAAATCACTGAGTCAATTAACTCCCAGGTTACAAAAGCATTAACTATCTTCCTGTTTCTATACAGAAAGGACATTTCTCTGAATTAACTATGCAATGGGCTTAAGGACAGTATTTACAAGTTAAGGAGCACAAAGAAAGAAGTTAAAAATAAACACAGAGGAATGGGAGCATTGTGATGGGAGTGACCCAATAAACCTAAACTACCTGAGGCTATGCAGGAAGGATAAACCAATGTTATCCTACAGGCAGCCACTTTTTTCTCCTTCCTTTTGAGCATTGTCATTTACAATACTGTTATTGATAGGGCATCTATCATGTTTGTCACTTTTCCTCCTTTCATCTTGTCCCTCGTTCAGAGTGACTACTTCCCTCTATCATTGTCTTAATGGTTTCCTCCTTGACCTGTGTTCCTTCTCCCTGATAGTGGCAAACTTTCTTCCACAGGCTAGTTAAGCCTTTCTATTATTTTGGGTCATCAGTTGTTACTATCCATGTTTCTTTTTATCCCACATATGAGTGAAATCTTTCTGTATTTGTCCCTCTCTCCTCATTCCACTTTTTTAAGTTTTACTTTTGCTTTCTTTCTTGGGTTTGAGTGTCCAGGAACATCTCTAAGACTGAGGTCAAGGAGTCTATGACCTATGTTTCATTCTGTATATTATATAGCCTTAGGTATTATGTATGTCTTTAATAGACTTCTGTTTGTTTTGTTTTGGGGTTCACACTTGTCAGTGTTTAGAGTCTACTCCAAGATCTGTTCTCCAGGGAATCTCAGGGTACAGGGACTCAGGAGGCATTCTGTCTGCACACAGAACAAGCACTCAACCTGTTGAGTCATCCCAACAATTATTTGAATTAATTTTTGTGTAAGGTGTGAGATTGTAGTTTTATTTATTCATTTGGATGTGGTTGTACAGTATGATGAAGCCATTTATTCTCCCAACCCCCTTGTTCCAATACATGCTCTTGAATCCGATGTCATAAATTAGTTATCTATAAGTGAATGTATTGGTTTCTGGGATCTCCACCCTATTCTATTGATCTATGTTGGTTTTTTGTGTTTCCTTTTTGGGGCAGGGGGAAGAACTTGGGTCACAGCTTGTGCTCATGGCCCTGTGCTCAGGAGTCACTCCTGAAAATTTTCATGGGATTTGATGCTGGGATCAATTAATGTTGGCTGCATGTAAAGCAATATATCATACTATATGTATGGCCTCATTATTTTCAATGAGGTTTTGTTATAAGTTTTGTTGTAAGATGATATTGTATCCTGTCAAGTTGTTTTTCTGCATCTTTTGAGGTTACTGTGTGGAGCCAGAGATCTCCATCTTGACGTTGTGTTTCTGTACATTCCTCAAAAGCACATGGCAGCCCACCATGTGGCCCTTGAATGATGCAATCTGGCTAGCCCCTCTGTAACTCTCCACTCCTTATACGGCTATCTTGACTGTCCATCCTGACTCTCCATCCACTGTCCACTGAGCATTAGCTACAACAAAGGTCATCCCTTTCTGTTATGCGCGTGTGCCACCTTAAGGTATTTAAGTGCCTTGCAGACAATAAAACCCATCACATGTTCCCCATCCAAGACCTGTGTCCATTTCTTCTCATTCATGAGCTCCCTCGCCCAGGATATCCCTCATAGATGAAGTCCTGCAGGTCGCGACCCCATAGCACCCCAAGCACCCCATATCACCCCACAGGTTACCATAGATTTTCATCTTTTATTTTGTTCATCCATGTAATCTATTATGTGTATTGATTTGAAAATAGTAAAACAGTAGTTGTGCTCAATCTCTAGATTAAATATTCCTTGACTACAGTATATAATTCTTTTAACGCATTATTAAAAAACCTCCACTACCTCCACTACCCAGCCGCTGCCACGCTCCAGGATGCTTTCTGGACACATCATAAGACACTTAGTACCCATCTTCCAGGATTGCCGCACCATATTTGATAGAGTTTAAATATGATTTGAACCATGGGAACACCTAGAAGGGCAATTAGAGGCCACCCTAAAAGCCTCTATCTCTCTCGGAGAGACTGGCAAGCTACCAAGAGTATCCTGCCCACACGGCAGAGATTGGCAAGCTATCTGTGGCATATCCGATATGCCAAAACCGGCAAATACAATGGGTCCCATTCCCTTGACCCTGAAAGAGTCACCAATACAGCAGCATTACGAAGGATGAAGAAGGAGAGGCTGATAAAATCTCAAGGTTGAACTAGGCTGCCAAAATGAAGAAAGACAAAAATGACTGTTTGTACTTTCAATGCAGGTACACTGGATCTGATGCATCCATCGAGGACCAAATGGGACAAGAGCGGAAGATCAAGCACAACATCACTGGTCTGAGTGAGACGAGAAGGCATCAATCACATCACATCATTTTTGACACTGGAGAAGAACTGTTCCTCGGAACATGCAACAAAAGAGGCATTGGAGGTGTCCGTGTCCTTGTCAACACGAATTTGGCCATGAACATTGATTCATTAGAATACCTAAGAACCCGAATCGAATGATTATACTTGAATAGGTGTGGCTCACTTCCAGCAGTTTCTATCTTCGTTGTCTATGCATGCACCAACATCCAATTATGATGAAGGAGAAATTGAGAAATTCTATATGGAGCTGGAGAAGTTCTATAATGAAGACCATACCTTCTACAAGATCATTGTTGTTGGTGATTTTAATGCCAAGATAGGACCAAGAAGATCAGCCAAAGAACTCCACATTGGGACCCATGGCCTAGAATGGAACAAACAGGGTGAGAGAATATCTGAGTTTTTCATGTCGACCAAGACCACCCATGGTAACTCACAGTTGCAGATGGCCAAATCTAAACGTTGGATATGGGAGTCACCCGGTGGATGGTTCCACAATGAAATTGACCACTTCATATTCAATCAACGGTTTTGCCTGACCGATGTCACTGTTGTTCCAAAATTCCAAACGGGATCAGACCACTGTCTCCTTCATGCAAAATTCTACTTTACAGAGTAGGGAGAAAGGGCTGCAAAGTTTAAGAAGAGAACTCCCAGAATGACCACCAACTGAGAACTATTTGGCACTATTGCGGCAACATGGGAAGATGCCATTGTTGACAACACTGATGAGTAGTATGATCGACTGGTTCAGCACCTCCATGATTGTGCAAGAAGTGCCAAGAGAGAGATAGCCACAAAAATATGCCTGTCTTTGAAAACTCTTGAGCTTATTTGCCAGTGTGGTTTCATGCAAGCCTCAGGTGACCACAAGTGAAGAATCAAGCTCGCAAAGCAGTACAGAGAAGCGATATAGGAAGACCTCAAATAGAGAAGAGCAGTAGTGCTGGCAGATGTGGCAGAAGCCGGGAAAAGCATTCATAATTCCCGCCTGTCCTTCCCCAACTACAAGATCAAGATGACTACCCTCCCAAATCCTGATGGATCTATCACATCTGCCAGAAGGGCAATGGAGAAGATTATCCATAACTTGTACTCAGATCTCTTATAGCCACATCCACCTGCCCACATACCAAATTCTGCAGGATGAATGGGTTGTTCCCAGCGTTCTCCCTTTTGAAATTCAACACACCATTTTTTCGCTATAAAAGCAAACAGCACCTGGTCTAGACAAGGTCAGACCTGAACACCAGAAGAATCTGCTGTTGGTACTCATCAATACACTGGCTTGGCTCTTCACACGCTACCTGTCTGAATACAAGGTTCCGTCCCAATGGAAAATTAGCAGGACTGTACTACTGTAAAAGAAGGGAGACATCCACAACATTGGCAATTATCGCCTGATCTGCCTGTTGTTTGTCATCTACAAGCTGTTCACTTGAATCATCCTGAATAGGATTGGCAGAACACTAGATGAAGGACAACCATGTGAGCAAGCTGTGTTCCACAAAGGACTCAGCATAATCGACCATATCCACACAATAACCAAGCTCATTGAAGTTTCTTGGGAGTTCAAGATGCTGCTCCGTCTAACATTCATTGATTTAAAGACCTTTCATTCTCTTGAGATTGAAGCGGTCATCAAAGCCCTAGCCAAACATGGCATTCAAACTCAATATATCAGGATCCTCCATGAGTTGTATTACGGATTCACTACCAGGATCTCACCATTCTACAAAGAAGTGATCATCCATATCAAGAGGGAGGTTCAGCAGAGTGATACTATTTCCCCGAAACTCTTCATTGCCACCCTTGAGAACTTCTTGTGATGACTGGAATGGGAAGGAATGGGAGTGAAGATAGACGGTCGGCAAATATGCCACCTCCGCTTTGCTGATGACATCTTTTTAATAACCCCAAACATTAGCCAAACTGCACAAATGCTGGCCAACTTTGACCGTGAGTGTCAAAAGTTAAGACTCCAGCTGAATCTCATGACAATGTTTATGATAAACGGTATCGTTCCTAATATTTCATTTGCTCTCAATGGAACAAACATCTCTGAAAGCAACAGTTATGTGTACCTAGGTCGAGAAGTCAACATGAGGAACGACCTGGCACCTGAGTTCCGCAGGAGGAAGAGAGCAGCTTGGAACACCTTCAAGAGTGTCGAAGAAATAGTTAAGAGGACGAAGACCCTCTGGCTCTTGGCACATCTCTTCAATTACACTTTTCTTCCTGCATTAACATATGCCTCAGAGACCTGGGCCCTACGCAAACAAGATGAGAATGCTATTCAGGTCTCCCAAAGAGGAATGGAAAGAGTTATGCTTGGAGTATCATGCTTTACTCAAATGAGAGAAAGAATCTGGAGTTCCAACCTTCATCGACGGTCAAGAATCAGGGATGCTGTCTCTTTTGCCAAAGTGTCAAAAATCAGATGGGCTGGACACATAATTCGATTTGGAGACGACCACTGGACTAGAGCCTTTACAAGCTGGATACCCTTGGATGTCAAGACCTTGTGGCCACCCACCTGCAAGATGGTAAGACTTCTTTGTCAAGACCCTGAATTATTGGTTTGAGGCTCTTCGTGTTCCTAGAATAAGCAGACGCCATTGGGCTACACTAGCACACAATAGGGACAAATGGAGACATTACTGGCACCTGCTTGAGCAAATCGATGAGTAATGGGATATCAAGTGATCAAGTGATCAATGCATTTTTTTGTTAGCATTTTTGACATTTATGTTTTTACTTTTTGTGGCTCCTTTCTGTCTGGTTTAGAATCATGGCTTCGTACTGTCTTCGTAGAATGCGTATGGAAGTTTTCTTCCTTTTCCGTATTATGAGAGAGTTTGGGAGGTATAACTATTATCTTTATCTTTGAAAATCTGGTAGAATTTACAGGTGAATTTACAAAAAATACAGTTTGAATAGATTTTTTTAATAGCTTTACAAAATGACTATGCTAGAGTAAGTAAGTATAGTAGTGGCCAAATTTGTTTAAAATAGTCGTTACTTTTCCTTTCACTACAAAGAATTGAGTTTCATGAGAATTATAAATGCAGCAATACACAGTATGCCACATCATTAAAGCATTATTAATCAAGCAATTAATTGATTTTGGGGACATACAAATACTCGGGCTCTACTATAACTCTGTGCTTAGGGAATAATGTGGTTCCAGAAATGGAACCTACATATCCCACATGCAAAAATATCTGCTCCTCTTCCTTTAGACCCTAAATACTTTCTTGAGAGAGTTGGGCCACACCTGCTTGTGCTAAGGGCCTACTCCTGGTTCTGTCCTCAGGTATAATTCCTGGTAGTGCTAAAAGATACATACATGATGCCAGAGATCTAATCAAGGTTAGCTACAATGCAAGGCAAGCTTCTTTTCCCCAATACTATCTCTCTGGCCTATTCAAATAAAAACAGTATTTTCATTTTGATCCACCAAATATATGCTCTAGAGATCCATAACTTAATTTCCCTTATATAACTTCATTTTTCCCTTAACATCACATGCTTGAAAATTGTAAACAATGGATTTCTATTTATCTCCCATTTTTAGAGAGGAAGTTTTATCATAGTTTTCTGGAAATACACTGGCCAGATTTTCAAAAGGGGTATTTTTTATGTATCACATTATTTTTAATACTTTATAATCATGTAACACATTTTTGTGTATTATAATTATTGTATCTTCATATTATAAATGGACATTCCTGAAAACACTTTTTGTTTTGTGGATTTTTCCCCCCAGTTTTGGGGACACACCCAGCAGTGTTCAAAGAACACTCTTAGAGGGGTTGATGAATCAATTGTGATGCTGGGTTTCAAACTCGTGTCAGCCAATTGCAAGGCAAGCACCTTATTCATTGTACAATCTCTCTAGCATCCTAATCACACTCACTGGCTTTAATAATCATACAGTGATTATTAATAATTTAACATAGTTATTTGTAAACAATGATGCCTTTTCTTTTTATCAATATATTGCCCATTATTTCTTATCTTAAATTCCAGAAAAAAATCATTACAAATAACTGTGATGGTAGAATAGCTCCTTTATTTCTTTTAAACAGCAATATAAAAGAACACATTTTTAAAGTGCTTTTTTTACATTGAGATCATTTAGTTGATCACAAATTGTGATTCTTTGACTTGAACAGCAAAGCCGTAAAAAACAGAAGAAACATTGAAATTTTCTCCTGACTTACTCAGCTAATAAATTATATTGATAGTGTTCATAACATTGAACCATTCATATATCTGAGACCAAATCCTTTTGGTCAAAAAATGTATTAATCTTTAAGAGTACTGTGTCTATTTGTTATTTTTATTTGATTACTTTGTCATAGTACTTTATTGTATATAGTCAGCGAATATAGACTGTGTAGTTTCTACAGTTTGAAATGTATTTAGTTTTGCTTTATGGCTAACTATGAGTTATTTTTGTAAATCATTTATGGACATTTAAATAGAAAGTGAACATGATATGTGGTATGTATATAATTTCATGTAGGAAAATGTATTACATTTATTCATAGTGCTGTTATCAAAGGCATGTCATTTTTTCATTTTGTCTTCATCTGTCAAAAACCAAGAGCTACTACTATAATGACATCTTGTTTGGTTTCTTTTTGATTACTCGCATGTTTACTAAACTTTTAGTAAAATTAAAAAATCTCTAGGCTTTTCCTAATTTTACATGTTGTTTATATTCCTTTGTGTTCAACTACCTAGTATTTTTCTCTTCCTAACTGTACCTAGGTTATCTCTGTGTTCATGTCACTTGCTCAATAGATACTCATGAATTGACTTTACCCTATTTAATGGGAAATGTTATAAAAAACAGAATTTGATCTTATCTGAAGTTATTTTTATTTCAACCAAGATTATTCATGTGAATTATGTCTCACCTATTATTACTAATAATTTACCTATAGACACAGCCACCTCTTATTCCAACTTAAACAAGGTTTTGTTACTAATTAATTAGTAGATGCCTAAGTAAAAGTCTGGGAAAAGATGGCTGCAAATAAATTATTTTTGTATTTGCTGTTGAACTCTGCAAAATTTTTGCTGTGGTAGGAATTTCTTCAGGACTTCTGGAAAAGAAGCAAACTAATAATACAGAGAATTCAACATCAGCTTTATTCATTTAGTTAACATTTGCCCTTCCTTCAGCATCTGTATTCTTTCTCAGAAATGGTACTTTACAAAACCTAGCATGAATGATAAGTTCTTGAGTGGAGCTAAAGTTAAAAATAACTCCTGGTTAACTGTTAATAAGCATTAGTATGACAGAGGCCCAATGCTATCGTGACCTAATTCAGACAGAATCAAAGTGAGCTGTGCTAAAGGGCATAGGACTTTAGAATCCCTTTCCACTTCCTTTTTCTTGTGTCTTAATCAGGGATTCATATAAAAGAATTGCCCTTTATCTGAGACTGAATAGCTTTGTATGCATTATGATTCTCATTTTAATAGTAAAAAGCTTTTTTATTTTGATAGTGGCTATTTCCTTGGATTCTAAATTTGTCTTTATCACCAAGACAAAGTCTTCCTGCTTTAAAGTCTTGATTGTGATTGGTTTTAACTACTTGCATAGATAAGGGAAAGTAAAGAATGCTTACTTATTTGATATATAAGTATAAAAAATTATATAACTCAGGAGTTTCTGTATATATTCTGGCCAACAAAAGAAAATACAAGGAAACCAAATTTTGTTTGATTGAAGAAATGACAAATTGCCTGTTTGGTGAGGGTAGTGATTGTAGGGTGCAAATTTTAAGGTTCTTACAAAGGTTGGGCGAGAAGGAGAAAAGATAAGGAGATTGGAGAATACACCACAGCATTTATTAGGTAGGTTGTCTTCAGAATGACCTCACATCAGGAAGGACAGACCTTTCCTCCTGAGACTGCCATTGGTTAGAAATCAAATAGAAGTTTAAACTCCAAGAGGACTGCCCTGATTGGAGGATTCACATGCACCCCAATTCTCTACTAAATGTACCATTCAAACCAATAAGAATGTTACCCAAGCTACTTTTACTTGAAAACAGTTGGAAGTTGAGTTGACTCTGTTACAGCCTCTTGTATACTAAATCTGCTTTCTAACTTCATAATTGAGGATGGGAGAGATACATTAGGATCTGCCCACTCACAGTTGCAGGGCCTATGGGGCAAAAAAAATACTGATAAAAATTTATCTCTGTCTTTCCAGTACTTAATTTTATTTTCATGGGCCTGGATGAGAGGGAATGTCTGGAAATATTACAAAATTCTGAGCAGAAGAATGTTTCTTGTGTCACCCACTCAAGAGTTACACAGTTCACAGACGTAGCCATCAGGAATCCAGAATGAATGAGTACACAACTTGCATATTACATTTATCTTTGAACAAACAGAAAGCTATCTATACAAGAAAAGCCACAGGACTACCATTGGCATAAGTACTGTGGAACAAGAGTTTCTAATGACGTTGAAAGGGATCAGTCAAATATGGCCATCACCACGAATTTTTTCTAAAAATGACCCAACAATAGCTCATGGAGAAATTCTAGGTAAAAATTGTGGATTTTTAATTTAATTTAATTTTTATTTATTCATTTATTTTAATTTTATTGATTCACCAAGTAGAGAGAGAGAATGGGGAATAATGTCTATTTTATCTTATTTTTGAGTGAGAAATTGAGTCAAGAAGTGTTTTGCTCTCACAATGTTAGGAGGAATCATCGGGTTAGTAAAAAATTACGTTCAGTCTTTAGAGAAGCTGCAATATTTTGCTTATTTCCCTGGAAACCTAAAGGTCATGGGTAAAAAGGGAAATGACTGGGCCAGTTAAATGAATGCTTAGAACTGATAGTGCCTGTAAAACCTACTGATTTATATGCATATTTCATACAGACTATAGAATTGGTCTTCCCACAAAAGGTCAGAGAAGCTCTTTTTCTCTGGTATTCAGGTTAAGTTTTTCTTATTGGTGTCACTCTATGTGATCATTCAGACCCTATGGATCTCAGTAGAAACAGTAATTACATTCAATATTGCAGATTGCCCAAATCTGCGAATATATCTAGAAACAAGATTTGCAAAAAAATTTTTTCTACTGAAAAAAAAGTATCTTAAGATAAAGCACACATCCAGAGGCAAGGTTTTGTCATATGAAGCCATACATTCCCTCCTTGTCATGTGAGATTCCCCCTCTGTCCTTGGTGCCCTGAGTTGTTTATCTTGGGATTTATATACCTTCTCCCTGATCGAGTACTGGACCTGCATAATCATCACTGGTCCTCCGTGAACATGTTATTAAATTGATTTTTCCTTTGCTAGCCCTTCTGATGTTGTTTTGATTACTTGGCCAGCCTGGGAAGGACCCAAAGGGGTGGGCAATTTTCCCCTGCGTCCTGAAAGTAACAACATAATAATGTAACAACAAAAAGATGAATGACAGATATTATAAAAGTGTGCACAAATCTAGAGACCTTATGGGTTACCAATACCACAATTTTAGAAGAAAAATAATCATATACAACCTCATATATTAGCTAATTAATTTCATCAAGCTAAAAATGTAATATATTTTTGCACAATGCATTTTTATTGTCATTACTTATATGAAAAAAACTTGGGTAGGACAAAATGTAAGATGAATGCTTAAGATCACTCAAAAATTCTCCAACTAAGGGTCTGGAGCAATAGCACAGCAGGTAGGGCATTTGCCTTGCACGCTGCCGAGCCGGGTTCAATTCCCAGCATCCCATATGGTCTCCTGAGTACCGCCAGGGGTAATTCCTGAGTCAGAGCCTGAAGTAACCTCTCTGTAGCACCGGGTGTGACCCAAAAAGAAAAAAAAATTCTCCAACTAATAAGCAGTTATGATTAACACTTGATTGTTTTCTTTTAGAATATTTTTCTATATATTTTTATAATCAGATTAATTTTGCTTTCCATAAAATTATACTTTGGGCATTTATTTCCCCTTTTGATTAATAATACACTTTATAAAGATTATTTTGCTCTTTAATTATTAGCATAAGTTCCTTTAAACAAAGGGTTCTCAAAAAATTATAATTTGATTGAAAAGTCCAGTTACCTGAGGCAAAATAGAAAATCTATAAACATGAATCCCATCTGACTTCACTTTTATATTTTCTAGCAGAATGCCAAGCATGCAAAGGTGGTCAGCAAATGGTTGGTGTATTTAAAGTAGATAGGAAAAGCAGAAGACTCTTGACGTTTTTATAATCATGTAAGATTGATGACTCACCTTTACAAATGACAAATGGCCCAGTTCAGCTCTTAAATATGGTGTAATTCTCTTAAAACATTCTTGTTTGCTATTTATGCCTTTGTATCAGGCTAAACAGATCAGAACCAGATTTCATGTGTTAGGAAACATGGTTTGACTGATAGTATTTTAAAACTGTTGTACAATGGGGTATTTGTCCAGAAATATCAACTCATCTTTAAAGCTCAGTTTATCAGTAGACAGTATTCTGCTATTTTATTCAGTTCATACAATGTTTATGGTAAGGTCTAATGATCTGAATCTTTTTGAAAACAACAGCAAGCTTCTTTGTTGTTGAAATATACTCTTCGGAGGAGGACAAATTTAGTGGATTAAACTTTGCTGATTATCCTTTGCAAGTAAGGAGCAAATTAGAGATGTAAATTCCAGAACCCACTCTGTGAAGTTCTGATTTAGTGGAGAGTGAGGGTCAGAGCTCTGTATTTATTTGTAAACTATACTCCAGAGGAGGGTAATGATGTGCATTGTCAGGGCGTTGCTTTTATTTTTATTTGTGCAAAATTGGGTGTATTGAATAAGAGTATCTTAATGAGTACCCAACTGTGCTCAAGCTTACTCCTGGCCCTACACTCAGGGATCACTTCTGACTTGGCTCATCTAAGATGCTGGGAATCCAACACGGGATAGTTTGAGCAAGACCAGCTCCTTAGCTGCCGAACTAGCTCTCTGGCCTGGGGTACAGATTTTTCTAAAGAGCTTTTCATTATTGCTCCCCTTGACTCTATTTCCTTACAACAACGTGGTCTATGATTTTCTTTTCATTAAAATCGTATTAATTAGTCTCATACTATGTCCCACAAATGAATACAGTAGAAAAAATGACTCATGATTGGATGCTTGCCACAAGTGCTGCTGGAGGGAGGCATTTGGAATAGAGGAAGGACTAGGGTCCTTTCCAACACAGACAGTTGGAGATGATATCTGGATATGAATTGCATGCTGAAAATAGGTGAAGAAACAAACAGGATAACCTCTCAGTATCTGTATTACAAATCATAATGCCCCAAAGGAGGGTGAGTGGGGGGTGGGGTAGAGAGAGAGAGAGTGCCTACCATAGAGAGTGACTAGGGGGGATGACAGGAGGGAAACTGGTGGGAAATGTATATGCCGGTGGAGGAATGGGTATTGGAACATTGTATCACTAAATCCCAACCAGCTCTGTAACTGTGTATATCACATTCACTCAATAAAATTTTAAAAATGTAAAATTTGGAGCTGGTGTGATAGCACAGTGGGCAGGGTGTTTGCCTTGCACGCAGCCGACCCAGGTTCGATTCCCAGCATCCCCCTGAGCACCACCAGGAGTAATTCCTGAGTGTATGAGCCAGGAATAACCCCTGTGCATCGTCGGATGTGACCTAAAAAGAAAAAAATGTAAAATTTTATTATTTAATTTGCTATTTTGCTTGCAATATAGCATAGTGGGTAGGGCTTGCACATGGATGACCTGGGTTCGATTCCTTCACCCCTCTTGGAGAGCTCAGCAAGCTACTGAGAGTATCCCGCCCACACGGCAGAGTCTGGCAAGCTCCCCATGGCATATTCTATATGCCAAAAACAATAACAAGTCTCACAATAGAGACATTACTGGTGCCTGCTCGAGAAAACCAATGAACAACAGGAGGACAGTGTTACAGTGCTACAGTTGGCTTCACAACTTGATATTAGTGTTAGCACACCCATTACCAGAGTTCTAGAGTCCCAGAATTAGATTAACCCCTTCTACCATTCTCTGATATCCATTCTATCTGCTTCTGAAAGTATCAGATATGTTTTTGGTGGGGTGAAATCTTAGAGTTATAGATTACTTTTGTATGTGATTTGTTAGTTCATTTGGTTTGGTTATTTATATTTAACATCAGAGGCACATTATGCAGTAATTGTCTTTCATTTTCTCACTCATTTAGTGGAGACATCTTGATTTCTATATACAGTATACAGGTTATTGCAAAATGCAGTATCTAATAACTGAGTAGTATTTCACTGAGTATATGTACCACACTATCTTAATCCAGTAAACTATGAATAAACATTTGGGTTTTTCATATCATGGGGCTGGAGAGAGATAGTGGCCAAGTCTTTGCCTTGCAAGTAGCCAACACTGGTTTGATCTCAGCTTTCCATATGGTTCCTCAAGTATTGCCAGGAGTAATTCCTGAGCATGGAGCAATGCCTGATAAACACTGGGTGTGGCCCCCAAAACAAGAAAAACAAAACAAAAACCCAATATATCATGGAAAATTGTGAATGATGTTACTGTGAACATGAGGGTGTATAGACCTTTCCAAATATATTGTAGACAGGTAGACACTAGGAGTCATATTGTTAGGTGTACAGTATTTTATTTGCAGCTTTTTAAGAATCTTCTTCTCATATTTCAAATAAACTTTGCAATTTGAATTCCCACCACCAGTGGTTGAAACTTATTTTTCTGTGATTTTGTTAATGTGTCTTTTTCAATCTTTTTGATATAAGCCACTCTCACAGATGTGAGGTATGATGTTGTAGCACATATTAGCAAACAACTGAACATTTTTTTGATGTTCCTGTTGTCCATCTGTGTGTCTTTCTGTCTGATTGTTTGTTTGGGGCCACACCAGTGGTGCTCTGAGCTTATTCCTGGCTGGATCTCTTCAGGTATGAGATGCCAGGAATTTTAAGGCCCCTTACCCATTTTACTATTGCTGTATGTCTTTGGGGAAAAAGTGCCCATTTAGATATTCTGCCATTTTTAAAAATTGTTATTTTTCTTGTTATTAGTTATATAAATATACACATTAAATGTTAACCTCTTATTGGACATATAATATGAAAATGTATTCTCTCATTTAGTGAGTTAGTTATACATTTTGTTTCTTCTGCTTCCTTTTTTCACTGTGCTACAGTAATATATTTATTTTTTGCTTATGATTTCTTTAGTATTAGACAATAGTTTCCGAAGACATCTCTGCAGCTGATGTATATACTTTTGCAAGTCCTAACTTTCAAAGGGAAGTCTTCTTTTTCAAAGAGAAATATAAGGAAAACAAATTGGGAATTCAAATTGGAAAATAAGTAAAACTATCACTATTTGCAGAGAACTTAATAATGTACACAGAAAACATTTCTACCTGAAAATTAAAAAAATAATAGACGAGGCATAAGGTGCAAAAATGTTAAGCATCAGTTTTATTTTTATATTCAGACAATAGGTTAGATTGCAGAAATTCCCAAACTTATTTGTACTATAGTATTCTTTTCATCAACGCAATTTCTCTGCAATCCCCAGAAATCTGACTCCTCTCAGGGAACAAACAGAAAGAGCCTTTCAATTGCCTCTGTGGGTTGTTACAGCACTACCTGGGTAGTTTTATCTACCACCTACTTTGGGGACTACTGGAAGTGAGAGAGAAATGAAGAAAACAGCCCCCGCCAAAGGCATAAAACACCAGGGAGTAAAATTAACAAAAAGAAGACTCATACATTGACAGCTATAAGAGATTATTAAAGGAAATAGAATACACACGAAAAAATAAAAGGATGTCCTGTGTTCATAGTCTAGAATAATAAACTTTAAAATAAATGTTACCTGAAGTATTTTATAAATTCAGTGCACTCTATAAAAATATCAGTGGTATTTTAATAGAAAATAGAAGGAACATCATTGAAATTTGTTATTCTTTTATTTGTTTGTTTTTCTGGATTGTTTGGGATACCATATAAGGTGTCAGAGGTTGAACCCAGACCACATACAAATCAAGCACCTTAACCACTGTACTATTTTTCTGGATTATAATTGAGAGACAAGAAATAAAACCATATATATGTACACGTATATGTACATGTATATGGATATATACACATACAAAGTTAATTTTCAAGAGTGAAGACCTTGCAATGGAGAAAGGAATAGTAGCTCATCAGTAAATAGTGTCTAGGAATCTAGTCAGAAAAAATATTTTTGGGGGGGTCCTACACCCATCAGGTCTCAGGGCTTACTTCCTCTTTTTTATTGAATCACCACGAGATACACAGTTACAAAGCTGTTCATAGTCCGATTTCAGTCATGCAATGTTCCAACATACTTTTTTCCACCAGTGTATATTTTCCATCATCAATGTCCTCGGTTCCCCAGTTCTTCTTCTGCCACTTACCCCCAGCCTTCCTCCATGACACTTTCCTTCTCTCTGTCTCTATCTCTGTCTCTGTCTCTGTCTCTGCTTTGTCTCTGTCTGTCTTTCTCTTTCCCTCCTTTTGGGCATTATGGTTTGCAATACAGACACTGAAAGGCTATCATGTTTATTCGTTTACCTATTTTCAGAATGCAGTTCTGAATATAGAGTGATCATTTCCAAATATCTTTGTCATAAGGTGGTTCCTTCTCTATCCCAACTCCCTGCTATCCCAGAACCTGAGGCAGATTTCCAGCCATAGACCAATCCTCCTGACCCTTGTTTCTATTATTCGGAGCGATAGCACAGCGGTAGGGTGTCTGCCTTACAAGCGGCCAACATGGCCGACCCGAGTTCGATTCCTCCGCCCCTCTCAGAGAGCCCGGCAAGCTACCGAGAGTATTCGATATGCCAAACACAGTAACAACAAAGTCTCCAATGGAGACGTTACTGGGCCCGCTCGAGCAAATCAATGATCAACGGGAGGGCCTTTACCTTTACCTTTTTATTAAGTCTCATATTATGTTTTTCTTTTTATGTACCTCAAAAGAGTAGAATCATTCTATGTCTGTCACCCTCCTTCTGATTCATTTCACTCAGCATGATACTCTTCATGTCGATCCATTTATAAGCAAATATTTTAACTTCATTTTCCCCCAACAGCTGCATAGTATTCCATGAGTAGATATGCCATAGTTTCTTTAACAATTCAACTGTTCTTGGGCAGTCTTGATGTTTCCAGATTCTGGCTATTGTGAATAGTGCTGCAGTGAACATAGGAGTGCAGTTGGAATTTCTGCTGTGTGCTTTTGGACCCCCAGGGTGTATTCCCAGAGTGGTATTACTGAATCATATGGAAGCTCAATTTTCAGTTTTTTGAGGGATGCCCATATTGTTTTCCTAAATAGCTGAACCAGTCAGCATTCCCACCAATAATGAAGGAGAGTCCCTTTCTCCGTGCATCCTCTCCAGCACTAGTTACTCTTGCTCTTTTTGCTATGTACCAGTGTCTGTGGTGTGGAATGATATCTCATTGTTGTTTTGATTTGCATCTTCCTGATGACTAGTGATGTAGAGCATTTTTTCATATGTCTGTTGGCCATTTGTATTTCCTCTTTGAGGAAGTTTCTGTTCATTTCTTCTCCCCAATTTTTGATGAGGTTGGATTTTTTTTTCATGTAAAGTTCTAACAGTACAGGGTTAATTTAATCTTGGTGACTGGGGGATCACCCTGGTGGTGTTCAGGGACGAGGCAGTGTTGGGAATTGAACATGGGCCTTTTGCATGGGCCTTTTACATGGTCCTCAAACATATTTGCACAGCCTATTGAGTGATCTTTTGGGCACAAAAACATTCAAGTTATCACTGATAATGATGTAACTTTAAGCACAATAAAAATGAAAAATTGATTACTATTTTGCGTCATACAGAAAAACTTATTTATTGCATAATACATAAATAAAAATACTTAAAGCTCTGTTTTTATTTAAAGCACTATATAAAATGATTCTCAGTACATGTCTATTCAAAGGCATTTCATAGCCAGTCAAAGACAGTCTAAGGAGAAAATGCTTGCAGATACTTGCAGATAACTTTGGAGTTCCATTGGTCATGTCCTGATGAGAAAAGACAAGGAAAATTTGATGAGGGGTCCATAAATTATCAAGTTACCCTCCTGTTAAAAAGAATAATGTCACTTATTAGATTTCTTAGTAAGCTCTGCTGATACTAACCTACAAGTGTTTGGACACCACTATTCTGTGTTTCCAGATAATTCTCTAGAAGTTTCCTTTTATTTTTCACTGCAAAAATGATATATTAGTTTATTTTCAAGTAAAATATTTAAGCAATATATTCATGCAATTGATTAATGAAAATTTCTATTTCCTAGGGGTGACTGTATCATTTATATTTTGAACAAGGATATTTTTGAGATGGAAAGGGTGAGCATTGGTAATAATACTGGCATAAATAGACTATTTCAGATAAAATAGCCTAAAATGGTATTGTGTACCAATCATTTATTTTCTTTTATTCCTTTTATTTCCCTAGAAATTATTGTGAATTGTATTTTGATACATATTTTCATAGATAGGATGTGCTAAAGTTTATTTTACCACTTTCCATTACAATTTACATGTTTTTTTATTTTTAATCATTAGATACAGCTCCAGAGAAATGCACAAAGTGCTTAGATCATACATGTGTGAACTTGTTGGTTGCATTTTAAATTTTAATCCCTTTATGTTCAAGACTTTCTAAAATATGTTAATATAGTAAAATAGGCTACTGAATATTTGAACTTTGCTTGAGTATCTAATATCATGATTACCATTATTGATTCTTACTCTGCAGACAAATAAACACTTAGGATCTGAGGGACTATTTAACCTTATCTTAAAAGTATCCTTTGGGTTTTTGTAGTTGTTTGTATTATGAATGCAATCATACAATTTCAATATTATACAGGGCCTAAGAAATCATCAAACACAATGCATTTTCCCTCCAGATTAAGACACGATGTCTTATACAGCTAAACTCACTTATGCAAGGAGTCATAATAGATCAGCAACTCATCCAAGTCTCCTGGGGATCAGGCACGTTCTGTGTTTCTTTTCGAACAAAATTCTCTCAACTGTGCTGATATACCTATCACACCTCACTCTAGACCTGTGAGATCTTTTTTTATAATGAATTTATTTTTTTTATTAGTGAAACACCATGAGGTACAGTTATAGACTTACAAATTTTTGTGCTTGGGTTTCAGTTATACAATGATCAAGTACCCATCCCTCCACCAGGGCCCATCCTCCACCACAACGGGTCCCAGCATCCCTCCCACCCCCCATCCCCCCATCCCACCCTCCCTCTGTGGCAGGGCATTCTCTTTTGTTCTTTCTCTCTCCTTTTGGGTCCTGTGGTTTGCACGAGAAGCATTGAGTGGCAATTATATTTGGTCTATAGTCTACTTTCAGCATGCTTCTCCCATCCTGGGGTGATCCTCCCAACACCCTTTATTTGGTGCTCCCTTCTCTATCTGAGCTTCCTTTTCTCCTAGCACATGTGGCTGGCCGCCATGTCATGGAGCAAAATTCCTGGTACTAATCTTGGCCACTCAGGAGTGTTAGTCTCCCATTTTGTTACTTTATGTTCCCCAGATGAATGCAATCTTTCTGTGTCTATCCCGTTCTTTCTGACTCATTTCGCTTAACATGATACTTTCCATGTAGTACCACTTGAATGTAAATTTCATGACTTCATCTTTTCTAAGAGCTACATAGTATTCCATCTTATTTATTTATTTATTTATTTATATATTTATTTATTTTATTGTCTACTTTCTCTCTGAAAGCCATGGTTGAGAAATTTTAAGTTTTAAATGACAGAAGTCCAACAAAATGAACCTATGCAAGAAGAAAATATTGAACTTATACAATGCAAATGCCCAATTGAAAACTTAGAGGTTTAGAGGTTGAAATGCTCAGGTGTTCTGTATGAATCTATAGACTCTGCTTCCCTCCTCTAGATTGCTCTCATGATGATGACTCACAAGAACAGCATAACTGAAGTTTTCCCAGAACTTCTGCTCTGTCTCCAGACTGTCTGGAGGCTCTAATATCTTCTGATGTTTCCTACAGAAATCAGGAAACTTTCTTTTTCCCCTAAATGCCCCGTCAAGAGTCTCCAACTGCATTATTAATGGAAATTGTGATTCATGTTCTTCTCAGACAGTCACTGTGGGAGAAAGAAGGGATAATATAGTGATTGACTTAAGTTTAATGGAGTTAGTTTTGGGACTGGGATTGGATTGAATCTTAGTGAAGCAACACTGAGAAGTCAGAGTGGGAGTTTCACAAAAGAAAACCTGGATGATTTTGTTAAATAACTGGGTTATGAATGGGGATGTGTCAACTGGGGATTCAGAACATTTGTGGATTCACTGACATTACTAGGAGGTAAACAAAGATAACTAGGCAATGAGTGAAAGTATGACTCTTTCTTCAATAATTTAGAGTTGATAGTCTATGTGATGTACTCTGCTTATCAGGTAATTCTTATTAAGCTCTGTGTGTGTGTGTAATCTTGTTTTCTATATAACTGAGGTCTGAATAAATGATAGGTGATAGTAGAATCCTGAAAAAATAACTTTGAAGTCTTAAGAGTGATGGCTCTGCCAGGGGACAGAGAAAATATCAGTGCTGAAGAGGAAAAATGAGAATTATAGTAGACACATTAGAGTGGTTTGTTTTTATGGCTTTTTGGGTCACAATGGCGATGCACAGGGGTTACTCCTGGCTCTGCACTCAGGAATTACCCCTGGTGGTGCTGGGAATCAAACCTGGGTCGGTCGCGTGCAAGGCAAATGCCCTACCCTCTGTGTTATCGCTCCAGCCCCTAGAGTGTTTTTTTTTTTTTTTAGAATTTTGGGAAGTTGGGTTAATTTGGGCCATAACTTTTGTTTAGTGGTTTCTGATCTCTGACTCCCACTGGGATCCCTGGGACTTTCTTTCCTTTTGTTCTATTCCACCTCAATTTAGAGTGTTTTTTTTTTTTGTCAAATTTACTCTCTAAGAAGTAAAGAATTCAAAATGTCAGAAAGGACACCAAGAATAAGAATCTCAGAGTTACAGTTAGTTAAAGCTCTTTGTAAGTTGTTTCAGAAAGATCTGAAGAACTGGTTTACAGTTTTGTTTTTGTTTGTTTGTTTCCCACAGTGAGAAGTTAAATAGATATCTTATCTTATATTCCTTACATTATATTATCTTATATTCCTTAGATAATTACATATAAATAGAAGTGATATGTGCTAGGTAAGAGAGAAATTTTAATACTAAGAACATTACATAATATAGTCTCTTATGGGATTTGTAGTTTTGGAGACATTGTTCAAGACTAAAAGTGAAAAATCATATCAGTAACCTGCTGATTCATAAGAAATATTTGATATAAATAAACAGTATTCCTATAGATTTTTGGAAATTACAAAGAACTTAGGAGCCAAAGAGATGATAGTAAGCAGGTAAGGCATTTGCTTTACATACTGCAGATTTGGAGCAATAGCACAGCTGGTAGGGCATTTGTCTTGGACGTGGCCAACCGGGGTTCCATTCCTCCATCCCTCTCGGAGAGCGGGCAAGCTACGGAGAGTATCCTGCCTCCATGGCAGAGCCTGGCAAGCTCCCCATGGCACATTCAATATGCCAAAACCAGTAACAACAAGTCTCACAATGGAGATGTTACTGGTGCCCGCTCAAGCAAATCGATGAACAATGGGAGGACAGTGCTACAGTGCTACTACAGATCTAGTTTCAATGTCCTATACCTTATATGGTCTTCTGGTCTATTTCAGGAGTGGCCCCTAAGTGCAGACCCAGAAGTTGACTCTAAGCACCACCAGGAGTGACCCAATCCTTCCCCCAGAAATTATAGAGATTTTTATCCTTTGTTACAGTTAGGGTCATCTATTAATGTCAACCCATTTTGACCCCTTTTTTACAGTAATCTGAGAAAATGCAAAATAACAAGAAAAGAATGCCTAAATATGATTTCTCTTCTTATTTACAATGGAAGGCAAGTACTGAATATTTAATAATTTGAATAATTTGAATATTACCTCATCGTCACAGGATGAGAGTGATAGTACAACAGGTAGGGTGTTTGCCTTACATGCTGCTGACCCAGGTTCGATCCTGGCACCTGATATGTTCCCCTGAGCACTACCATGAATAATTCCTGAGAGTAGAACCAGGAGTAAACCCTAAATATCACTGGGTTCACACAAATGATAATAATTTGAAACCCTTTAAATTGTATGAGTAAACTTTCACAGAAAAGGCCATGAGTATTTGAGAAGTGGGGTTTCCAAAGTTATGCTTGAAATCACTGTATCACTGTCATCCTGTTGTTCGTCGATTTCCTTGAGAAGGCACCAGTAACATCGCCTTTATCCTAGCCCTGAGATTTTAGAAAGTGCCACATTCAAGGCTCTTTCAGGGTCAGGAGAATGAGACCCATCATTGTTACTCGTTTTTGGCATATTGAATACGCCACAGGGAGTTTGCCAGACTCTGCTGTGTGGGCAGGATAATCCCGGTAGCCTACCAGGTTCTCCAGAGTAAGAACTAGATAATAAGATGTCACGTGACCATTGTTCATTGATTTGCTTGAGCAAGCCCAGTAATGTCTCCATCATGAGACTTGTTGTTACTGTGTTTGGCATACTGAATATTTCATGGTTAGATTGCCAGGCTTTGCTGTGCAGGCAAGATAGGAGCAGAGGAATCGAACCCGAGTCGGCCGAGTTGGCCACGTGCAAGGCAAATGCCCTACTGCTTTGCTATCACTCCAGCCCTTTAATATATATGATTCTAAAAACTATAACTCAAATCATATTTTTCTTCACTACTTTTAAAACTTTTATGACAGCATTTAAGTTGTGATAAATATAATTAAAGCGCCAAAAGTGCCAATTACATTGCCTTTTCCAAAAAAGATGTGACCTTTAAATTAAAATCAATAGAGCTCTGACATCTCTTATTCACACTTTTGTGTGACAAAACAAGATTGATAAGAGAAAAGAGATGAAAATGTAAGAATATTTTGGCATTGGATTCTAAGCAACCTGACTAGAAGTGTTTGTTCACGTCTATAGGTTTAATATTTTCACGATTTTAGAAGATTGAGCTGATTTGGACTTATTGATCCATTAATCTAAGATACATTCTGAATGTTTGTTTTGGGGAAACCTCTGCAATGATCAGGGGTTATTACTGACTCTATACCTAACTTGTACTTAAGAATTACTTCTGATGGCATTACAGAGAACATATGGGATGCTGGGGATTGAACCTTGGTAGGCTGCAAACAAGGCAAATCCACTATCTATTGTGCTACTGCTCCAATCCCCTGGTCCAAGATGTTTTTTGTTTAGCGATAAAGGCACAGATCAAAATGATTTGGATTAGTTTATATAAAATACTAGAGAACCAAGGGCCAAAGATATTAAGCTCTGTCAAGGAGTGATTCCTGAGCAGAGCCAAGTGTGGACAAAACCCAGTAATACTAATAATTAAACCAGATATAAAACCTATTTTTTTCAAATATAACCAAGAGGAGAAAAATATCATGTAATCTAACCAAATGGCAAGTGCCTTGCCATTTTCCTCATTTCATCATCTAATATGAAAGGATAGGGTAGCATTCTATCCTATAAAAGGATAACATATTCCTTGCTCACTTTGAGCCAATAATATTGCCTGTACCTTTTCTTGATCACATTGTACATAGTACAGTTGCACTGATTCGTTCCACTTCTGGAAAGACTCTTCCTGCACATATCTGGAAATTTGCTGAGGTCACTTTCTTCCCTGCTTTAAAAAAATTACCTGGGACATGTGGTGGTGAAGGATGAGCACTGGTGGAGGGATGGGTACTTGATCATTGTATAACTGAATCCCAAGCACAAAAATTTGTAAGTCTTCAACTGTACCTCATGGTGTTTCACTAATAAAAATTTTTTATAAAGACAAAAAAACAAAAAATTGCCTGAATTCATCTCTGCATTTAAATGAAAAGATTTCTCTTCATCACTGCAAATAACCCTTTTCTCTGCTCTTAATTGCGCAGCATTTGCCAATTTCAAACATGCTTATTATGTTTATTATTATCTCACCCCTCCTTAGAAAGTAACATTCATGGTGTCAGAGCTTTTGTCCGTTGTTTTTATTGGTGTGTCTCATGAGCTTAGAATAGTACTGGCCCATTCTGTAAGAATATTTTATTAAATAAATGAATGTACTAAGATATAAGATAACATATCTCTATGTTATTAAAAGGGAAGGTGTATATTCAATTAAGAGACTTATTAGAAGAATAAAATTATTTGCTTGACTTTTTTGAATACCATATCAAAAAATATCTAATATTTATTGAAATTTCATGTGTATAATAGGAACCCAGTAGCACACTATCTACAATGTCTGTTTGATTTCATGTGAATAACAATAACAGTTTCTCTTGAGGTAGTACTGCTTGTGTTTATAGATGAGAAACCTCACTGGAAGTTTAAGCAGCTTTCTCAAAATAGTACAATTATGAAGTAAGGATATGAATTTACATCAGTTGTGCTAAAGTCCTCAAATTTTTGAGTGCATGGTATGGGCAGAGAGGAAATGTTGCCTAACAGTCTGGGTTCTTCTTGAACTGGTTGGTCAATCAACTAAATTAACATCAGACTAATGGTACAAAAACTGAATTTAATTGTATGTATATGGAAAATCTTCTTCTATATAGATTCAAAAGCTAGATATTAGGAGTTCAACTGGCAGGTGTTATGGGACACTTATATGGCAGTTTTGAGCAGATCCCGACAAGGAACAGGGGATTTTAGTCATGGATGAGGGCCATTAATTTATAAAACGGAAGCCAAGAGCAGTAAAAGGAGAAAGGAAATTTTCTTCAACCAATATTATTGAGCCAACTGGATAGCTACACCACAAATAATAAAAATAAATCAACTATCTCACCCCATATACAAAAGTTAATACAAAATAAAAATAGATTAAAATCATAGATGTTAGACCAGAGACCAGTTACTATATCAATAAAAAAAAAGAAAAGGGCTGGATAGATAATATTAAGGTGCTTGAGTGTTTGTTTATGCCCTTCACCTCTGGTACAAAATGGAGGACTAATATCTTCTACTTGTCACACACTCACTTATTAATTGATATACAGCTGGGGATAAAGGAAGAAAAAATGTACTTTCCTTGAATAATTTTGAATTTTTGCTTCATATAAAGTTTTTTTCACTTGGAGGAAGATATGCATGAAGGCCTTCATCTGGCAGTGTATTCAGTACCAGTCTGAAGGAGTTGGAACTGACAGACTTGATGACAGTTGTACTGTTCTTCCAGTTGTTGCTCAGGGCTGTTATCTTTCTGAAGACAGTTAAAGTTTTCTTTTTTTCTGTAAAGAAAACACTGACAATGGCAGTAATCAAAAGGCAAAATGGATTCATGGGAAATAATTTGAACAGGTATTCTGAAAAGTGTGTTTTTATACTAGTTCTTTTGATACTTTAATTTGTGCAAATATTTTGTCTTGTTTCTCACTTCTCTCATTTGCAAAATCAGTGCATTAAGAAAGATGATCTGAATATTACCTTTCAGGTTCCAAATTCTAGGTTTCTTCATAAACTTACTTAGAGAATTGGAAAAATATAGCAGCACGCCTTTCACCTTGGGAGGTAAATGCTCCCACCATTCAGCCCCCAAATGAAAGCTTCTCTTAGTAAGAACCAGGAGCAGAGAACAATCTGTGCAGTTAGTGCTAGGAATTGATTTTTAATTTTTCTCTGAATTCCAACTGATGGGCATGTGGCAATGAGAACTCCTCAAATTTAATGGTCTTCTAGGAAATACAAATTGGGGGGCAGTGAAGATTGTTTCTAGGGCTGGATCATGCATCTGGCTTGCATGAGGACTGGGTGCAATCTTTGTCATGCCTTGGCCTTCTAAGCACCCCCAAGCTGTGGTCCTAGTAGTCCCCAGCACCATTGAGGAAGTCCCTAATATGTCAGTGGGATTAAAGTAAAGCAAATCAAGTTTTTAGACACATGTGATGTGAAAAATACTTTTAAATAATCCAGGTCCCTATGCCTGGAGAAATAGGCAATTTATTCTATAGACTTTTGCTTCATTTGGAGATACTAAGTAGAAACCTCCCCATGTGCGTGAGGAAAATTGCCAGAAAGAAGAGGAAAGAGCATCTCAAAGGAACAATTTATTTTTGTACTCTGAACACAGGTTCAATTACTTATAGTAGGTCTTTAGCATCTTCAGAGCACGCTGTAGCACTGCCAATGAAAGAGCATCATCGGGAGAGAGGAAAGGGTAATGAAAAGACATTACAGGGAGAAGAAAGTCGAAGGCAAAATTAACACTGGTCTCAGAGGAAATGAAGATACAGTGACAGGAATCAAGTTCTCATTTTCAGCTATAAATAACTGAAGCTTCTGGAAAATCACTAAGAATGTGGGGGACAACCTGACAAGAATGAGAATTTAAAGAAAAAGTGGGAAAAAGGGAGATGAGTCTCCAAAATAATTGAACTGGGTGACATCAACTATAAATAATAGATGTTTAAACGAAAGAATAAAACAAAGGATTCAGTGAATTTAAGTGAAAAAAAAAAAAGATGATGAAGCCAGAGATAGTTCAAAGGTTAAAATGCTTACCTTGTATACCAGTGATCCTGATTTCATGCCTCGCACTGCATCTGTTCCCTCAAGCAGTGCTAGGAGTGATCTCTAAATTTGAGCCAGGAGTTAGCAGTAAGCACAACCACATGTGACCTCCAAACTCCCCAAACTAAACAAAATAAAACTTTAATAATTTTTTTAAAAAGCTGAGAACACTGAGGTTGATTCCATGTTTTGACTAATGTGACTAATGCTGCTATGAAAAATAAGATGGTAAATATCTTCTTGAATAAGTGGTGTATTTTTTTTACTTTTGTATTTTAGATTCATTTAAAAACTAAGACTCAATGCCTTTAGATGTCAATGAAAAGAATCTTAAGTACACAAATTTCATGAGAAGTCTATTTAAAAAGACTTTCAAATATAAAGAAAAGGTAATCAAGAATTTAAGGTGAGGGGCTGGAGCAATAGTACAGTGGGGAGGGCGTTTGTTTTGCATGCAGCCGACCTGGGTTTAATCCCCGGTATCCCATAAGGTCCCTCAAGAACCTCCAGGAGTAATTCCTGAGCGCAGAGCCAGGAATAATCCCTGAGCATTGCTGGGTATGACCCAAAAAGAAAAAAAACTAAGTGAAATACATATTTATTCCAAAAATAAAATCTTTCCATGCTTCAATGCCTCAACAAACTTTGAGAAAGAATATAATATAGTAATACTTAAAGAATTTTGAAAGTTATACTCACTTGAAAGACAATTTTATTTTTTGTGGATGTTGACTTAGCATTGGTCTACAATATTATATAATTGTGGGAGTTTAGCTTCACACAATATTATAGTTATGGAGTGTGTAAATGTCTTTGGAGTGTGTAAATATCTCCTCTTCAGCCACCACAGATACCAAATCCATCACCAAAAATACCCTGGCCCATGCCTCCCATCTACCATTATTCCCCTCTGGTAATCATGTAGTTTTCACTGAGTTTAGCACTTTAGCACTGCACTTTCCTCCGGTTGTTCATTGATTTGCTTGAGCGGGCACCAGTAATATCTCCATTGCAAGACTTGTTGTTACTATTTTTGGCATATCGAATACACCACGCGGAGCTTACACTGAGTTTAAGGACTAGTTTTGTTGTTGCTTTTCATTTCATATGCTTTAGAAATTCTTATTCCATATATAAGTAAAGCCATTTGAAAATTATTTTTTCTTCTTATTTTACTCTTTATACAACTTCTTCAAAATTATCCATTTTATCCCAAAATACACAATCATGCATTTTCCATTGTCGTGTTCCATTGAGTCTGTATAATAACACTTTTTTTTAATCCAGTAATCTATTGATGGACACTGAGGTTGATTCCATGTTTTGACTAGTGTGACTAATGCTGCAATGAAAAATAAGATTGCAAACATCTCCTGGAGTTAGTGTTTTCATATCATTAAGATAATGATCTTCAGTTGTGAGCATAGGGGTAATATTACTGAATCAAAAATGAATGTCCTTCATTTTTACTTTTTAAATTAATCTTCATACTGTTTTCTATATTGGCTGGCTTACTGTTTTCTATATTGGCTGTACCGCTTCACATTCTTACCAACAGTATACCAGAGATTTTTTTTTTTTTGCCTCGACAACTGCACCAACACTTATTTCCAATTTGGGGAGGTCTTTTTTTGTGTGGTGAGAATCAAGTTAATGACTTCACACATGTAAGCCAAGTACTCTATTCATGAGTTACATTCTCAGCCTCTATTTCTAATCTTGTTTTCTCCTAAACTCTTTTTAAAATTTAATTTTAGGCACCATAGTTTACAATACTGTTAATGTGAAATTTCATGCATAAAATATTCCAGCACTGGTCTCTCCACCAGAATTTACATTCTCTGTACCATTATCTTGGCATCTCCATCTACCAAATACTAACACTATTTACAACCATGGTAAATTTCCCACTGAAGAGCAGTTCTTTTTGATACAGTGTATTTTCCTGAGTGTCAGGTGATATGGTATTGTGGTTTATCTTCTTATTTTACTCTTTATACAACTTCTTCAAAATTATCCATTTTATCCCAAAATACACAATCACACATTTTCCATTGTCGTGTTCCATTGAGTCTGTATAATAACACTTTTTTTAATCCAGTAATCTATTAATCATTGATAGACATTGAGGTTGATTCCTTGTTTTGACTAGTTGACCCCCCCCCCCAACACACATACACCACATCTTCGTGATCCACTGATCTGTTGTTGGACATCCAGGTTGATTCCAAATTTTAGCTATTGTAATGAGAGCTGAGTGAACAGTGGTGTACATCTGTCCTTTTGAATGAATGTTTTATGTCCTGAGGGTTGATTTCTCTGAATGGAATTACTGGATCGTACGGAAGTTTAATTTTCAGTTTACTGAGAACCCTCCATACTTTTTTCCATAGGAGATGAACCAGACAACATCCCACCCTCAGCTGATAAATTCCTTTTTCACCACATCCTTGTCAACACAGATCATTACCAGCATTTTTGATATGTGCCAATCTCACTGGTGTGAAATTGTTTTCCTGGTTTTCACTGTTGTCTTGATTCAAATTTTCCTAATAATAACTGATGTTGAGCCTTTTTTCATGTGCCTGTTGGCCATCCATTGGTCGTCCCCAGAGAAGTCCCTGTTTATTTCCTCTCCCCATTTTTTTGACATTTGTTGTTGTTGTTGTTGTTGTTGTTGCTGACATTTCTGAGTACTTTACGTATCTTGGATATCAACCTTTATTTGTTGTGTTGACCACAAGTATTTAAATTTTAGCCCAGGTTTCTTTTACCATGAAGAATATCTTTAATATCATGTAGTTCCATTTACTTATTTTTGACTCTGTTGCCTTTGCTAGTGCCATTGTATCACTGAAGACTCTTTTGAGATCCAGATTTTGGAGCACTCTGCCTATATTTTTCTCAATGCACTTTATAGATTCTGGTCTGATCTCAAGGTCTTTGATCTACTTTGAATTAACTTTTGTGTAAGGTGTGCGTTACAAATAAAGTTTTATTTTTCACACGTGGTTATACAATTTTTCCAGCACCATTTGTCAAAGAGGCTGTTTTTATTCCATTTTATGCTTTCAACACATTTGTAAAAATATAATTGATCATATATATGGGGGTTAGGCATTGTATATTCTGTTCTGTTCAAAACCACTAAGATAGTGTTTTGATCTCCTACCTCTTTTATTAAGTTGACTTTTAGGTACTTATTCTTGAACCATATTTTCAATAGGATAAATCATTTGATCATTTTCTCCTTTAAGTCATTATTTGTATATAAGAATAAAACCAATTTTTGAGTACTGACTTTGTAGCTGACTCTTTGCTGTATTGGTTTATTGTGTCTAGAAGAGTTTTCTGTGTGTGTGTGTGTTTGTGTGTATTTATGGACTCTTGGTTCTTCTATGTATAATATAATATCATCTGCAAATAGAGATGATATGACTTCTTTTCAAATTTGGACCCTTTGATTTCCTTTTTGCCTGGTTGCTGTCATTCGGCCTTCTCTTACAACGTTGAATAAGAGAGAGTGGATTTCTTTGCCTCACCTAATCCCAGTGGGAATACTTTCTTCTTTTCACTGTGAAATATATTTGCTGTAAGTTTGTTATAGACTTTATTATCTTGATAAGATTATATGATTTTTATCTTTCTTTTACTGATGTGGTGGTATCTTAGTTAATTGTTGGTATTTATAAAATATCTAACCATCCTTGCATCCTTGGGATAAATCTCACTTGATCGTGATGTATGATTATTTGTTATACAGTTGGATTGTATTTGCTAAGATTTTGTTGAGGACTTTTGCATCAATGCTCATCAAGAAATTTGGTCTGAAATTTTTCTATTTAGAAATGTCTCTACTTTGGGTGTCAGTATAATATTAGCTTCATAGAAGTTGTATAAAGAACTCCTCTTCCTTTGACATTTTGGAAGTTCTTAAAAATCAGTGGCAGTAATTCTTCCCTGAAGGTTTGATAAAATTCACCAGTAAACCCATTTGGATCAGGACTTTTGTTATGGGGGAGATACTTAATTACTGTTTTAATTTCCTTGCTTGTAACTTACCTGTTCAGGCTTTCTATTTCATCTTTGTTCTATTTTGGCCTGTATGATTTTTTTCCATACTTCAGTTTGAGTCTGTGTCTATCCTGTGATTTTAGATGTGTTTTCTATAAACAGCAAATGAATGAATGTATTTTGTTTGCTGATCTATCCTGCCACTCTGTGTCTTTTGATGGGAGAATTCAGTCCATTGATATTCAGAGAAATTATTGATATAAAGGGATGTGTTGCCATTTCATTGTGTGGAGTTGTTGCCTCTACAATTGATTGTTGGTTTATATAAATGGCTTTTATAAATGCTTTCTCAGTGTTTCATTCAAGGCCTGTTCAATTATAGAAAATGCTATCAGCTCTTATTCGTCTGATAATATTTTTATCCTTCCCTCCCCTCTGCATGAGAACTTTGCAGGTTTTCAAAACTCTAGCTTGAAAGCTTTTTCAGCGAATAATTAGAATATGTCATTCCACTCTTTTCTCTTCTGTACTGTTTCATATGAGAGATCTGTAGTGATTCTTATGTTTTTTCTCTTATATTTAAGATTTCTCTTCTCTCTAGAAGTTTTAGGAAGTCTGTCTCTCTGGAGTTTGCCATTTTGATACTATAAGTCTGATGTTTTATTTGTTTATTTTGCTCGGTACTCTTTGGGCCACTTGAGTCTGCATATCAGTCTCCCTCCAGAGAGTTGAGAAGTTTTTATTTAATGTTCTCTTCCACCATGTGCTCTTCCCCTTTGCCATTTTTCTCTCCTCTGGTAGTTCTATAATTTGGAGATTGCTTCTCTTGGTGTTATTCATTAAGTATTCTAGTATTTCTCTTTTCTTTTGACAGTTCCTTATTAATACTGGCTGGTATTTTGTCATTAAATTCATCTAGATAGTTCTCTACCAGTGAAATTCGGCTACTATGACTTGCTACTGTGATCTTTAGTTCCTTCGGTTCATTTTGTATGGATTCTGTCATCCTCTGAATCAGTTCTTCTTTGAGTTGGTCGAGTTTCTCATCTAGTAGTTGCTTAATTTCACTGGGTAGTGCTTTCTTAATTTTGATTGTCAACGTAAAGAATGTTGATTGCCAATCCTCATTGACTAAGCTGGACAGTTTTAATGAGCTTGAGGTTTTTGCCTGGGTTTCTACCCCTGTCTGACATAACTGTTGGCTTCATTAGTTTCTCCATTGTTAAGTTTTATGTGGGTTAATATTGGGGGTTTAGATTTCCACTTACTTAAGAATTGATATGTTCAGTTATTTATACCAGAGGACTACTGATAATACCTCTGTGGTTCACTGTTGTTCAGATTATTCCCTTTATCATACAGTGCTATTAGAATATAACAAGGGGTTTTTCAGCTAGTCACTTCAGTATATGGCCATACCACTCTGAATATGCCCAATCTCATGTGAACTGCTCACTCCATTTAGTTGACTGAGATATATGACCATATAAGGTCAATGAGGTATGGTTGTTTTAATTCACTGATGTCAGTCTGAAGAATGTGTTCCACATGGCTTTGGTTTGGAAAATTAGAGCTGATATCATACAGTGCAGACCCCTGAAAAAGGGGCTGGGATTAGTGAGAAGGTGGCTGTTAGGGTCTGGGACCCATGGTATTTGTCTGAAGCCTGGCAAAAGTGAGTGAGAGAGGATGGGTGGAGTCCCAGTACCCAGAAGCATGTACTTGGGTTTGGAGAACTAAAGCTGAAATCAAATGGTGCAGTTCCCTAATATAGCATCTCTGGTTGGGAAGGAGGAAGCTCTTAGGATCTTAGGTTCAAGGTTTTGCATCCAGAGTCTGGTTGAGGTGAGGGGGAGAGGTTTGGCTGAGCGATAAGAGGAGCGAACAGAGAAAACTTTTGACAAAATAAATATCAAAGTACTAATTGGAATTATTACTAGGAACTGGATTTACAATAGTTTAAATTATCATGATATTGCTTGTCTGTATTTCTTTTGTTCTATATTTTTAATATATAAAAGTTTTTGTTCTATATGTTTTATAATATAAATAAACCTAAATGATAATAAAGTAGATCTTAAGACAACATCAGTTTTTTATGGTTATCACAAATTGCACAATAAAGAAAATACTTCAGTATCACCAGTCAAGAGATAGAGAATGTAAATAAGTGAAGTAGATGAAGTATAAAGATGGAGAATGACAAGAACTGTGTTAAACTTGATAATGAAAGTTTGTAACAGTTTTGAAATCCAAAACTGTGAGTTTTTCTTTGTATTAAAACATATCCATTGAATTGGGCTGTTATGTCATCAGAAAGCAACCTCACTTAAAGCTGAGCTGAAGGTAAAGTTGCCTACTAATAATATTATCATCTATTGCAGGAGAAGGTTCTATCTCATATAATAACAGAGTGTAAATGCTTTACCTACAAAACAATAACAAAAAATAATTTTGTTTGAGGTTGGTATAAGTACTTCTCAGAAAAATCCCGAGAACTCGGTGATAAACCAGTTATATAAATAAAAGTTAACAAAGTAGCTGCAATTAAACCATGGAAAGCTTTCTATAACTTTACTACATGCCTAAAATTTGCAGCTAGTCATTAATATTTTAAAAACAGTGTATTGAGTACATTCATTGACCTCCCTTCTTATGAAGAAATTAACTAAAGTATAATGTTATGAAAGCACATAATATAAAAGGGTGCTTGGAGAATATATTTATGATTAAAAATTACTGGTAGAGAAAACTTATACAGAAATAATAGTTAAAGAGATAGAAGAAAGGTACAGAAGTGAAAGTGAATGTTAACACAATCCTAGAAAATTTACAACTTGAAGTCTGTATTTATGCAGGGAACCATGGGACGATTACTGGTGCAATTGATTAAAAATCTGGGTCAACCAAAAGCATTTTCTGTCCTAAAACATTCTGTTTCTGATAGATGCATCTTCCTCTAGGTTAAAACTTCTAAGACTCTATTTTAAACTATGTGAATGCTCTGCCTGTGGGTTATAGCTGTGGGAAGTCTCATACATTTCAATGTAAACAGTGGTTCACAATTGGAGGTGAAGAGATTTCTGGTTGTTGGAATGATGAGTGGTTTCTATTGGCATTTAATAAACTGTTGTTAAGAATACTTAATATCCTGCTGTATATAGAATTGCTCTGTAAGATCTTTTCCCAAATGATCTAAACCAGTACTTGCAATCAGAAATTCAATTCAAACTACATAAACGTGTTTGTCTTGAGTCATACTTAAAAGATAAAAATAAACTATAAAATTAACTCTAATGACCTATGTTATGGATATACAATTTTTTAAAAATTTTTACATATGGCCACATACAATAATTACCTATAACATCTTGTAAATTTTTTAATTGTACTTAAATTTTGAAATTCAATGGATAGGCGTCCTCTTGGACCCTGGGACAAAAGCAGCTCTGAGCCTCTGCCTCTTCCTCTTCGTCCCCAATGCGGTACCAGTCTCCTTCCCTACCCAGGGAACCAACAGAATAATATACAGAGGTCAATAAAATTTCAGAAAAATCCTAAAAACAAATTAAAAACATAAATTCAATGTATATTTTATATGAAGTTACATTAAAATATATAAATTTTCACTGAAAGATTTGATTTGAACTTGTATTTAACAAAATTTATAGTTAAAAATAAGTGCACATATTAAATTTAGTTGTTCCATACATAATTTTTTCTAAACAGCTTTTGTATGTACGTATATATCTATTGAATAAAATGATCACTCATTATTAAATTTGTAATGCACTTTTTTTCCTAATTCCTTTTTTACTTTACAGTGTTGATTATAGTGACAGCTTTGTGCATTTGGTTCTGTCACAGTATCATTCTAAAGTATTTAAAATAAAACATAACCCCAGTGGTGGAGGGGCTTTCCCATTTTGACAGTGCTGGAAGTGTGGTAACTTGCTAATGCATAACCATTATTAATATAATCATGTTACTTCAAATACAATTAAAAATTGAGCCTGGCAAATTTGAAATAGAAACAAAAATTATAATATTTGTTATTAAAGTTAAAAAAGAAACAATTGTGCTGTATTTTAAGAAATAAATATTGCAATTTAATTCTCACATTCCTCATAGCTATTATAAGCTATGATAATAGCTTATAGCTTATTATATAAGCTATTACTATAGCTTATGTGCTCTGCCTAAAATAGTCAAATAGGACACTCAATATTATATCAAGATCCTGAGGAAAGTAAAATTAGACAATTTGTTGATGTGGATCAGATTACTGGTGTCTTTCTATGTAGTGCTAGAAAAAGAACATGTGTGTTTGCCAGACACACCATAACGTCTTGCTTAACACAATAAGTTGGTGTTAAGCAAGACGTTATACACTGCTGCCATTATTGGCTTTAACTCCAAATTGTTTTAAGCAAAATGTCTTGCTTGATTGTTGGAGCTCAACCCAAATCACCATTTCCAGTGGCTTGGCTCTGCCGTTACTCTGTCCTCACTGCTTTCCTTTGAACATGCTAGAGACTGGCACCTCAGGCTCTTTTCACTCAGTTCATTTGGGAAATTCCTCTCCCAGAGAGCCACACTGGACCATGTTGAAATTGCTCCTATCGTCATTCTCCATATATGCCCCCTTCTTTATGTTATTTTATACCATGAACCAGCTACTAATACACAATTTAAATTTGCATGGACACTTATATTCCATTTCTCCTATTATTGAAATAACTTCATGAGAATGACATTTTTATTTCAGTTTTGCTCACTGGTATATCCTGGAAGCAAGAACTATGGCTTGTAGTTGTTTAAACTCAACAAATATTTGTTAAATAGACTAACTTTATTATGCTGAGACCACTCTCCACACATTCAGATGAGATCACATATGAAGTAACCGGCAGAGAAACCCAGGCATGCAACTCAAAGCCTGCTCAGATCGGGACTGGGCCTCCTCCACCCAGATCCCCAATCTTCCAGTAGGTAGGCGTTACACCCACCAACTGCCCTCCGGCACCGTGTAATCCCATCAATGGCCAAGATCCAGAGACTATAAAACACAGCTCCCAGAAGTGAGTGGCCGCAAATCTTATTATTGAGTTCTTACTCTGGATAACCCAGCAGGCGACTGAGAGTATCCTGCCCTCATAGCAAAGTCTGAAAAACTCCTTGTGGCATATTCAATATGCCAAAAACAAGTAACAATGATGTGTCTTATTCCCCTGACCCTGAAGGAGCCTCGAATGTGGCACTTCTGAAATCTCAGAGCTAGGATGACGGAGACATTACTGGTGCCTCCTCGAAGAAATCGATGAACAACAGGATGACAGTGATACAGTGATAAGAACTTTAAAGCTGATTATTAAAGGATAGATATAAAATGGTATGATTTTTCAAGCAAGAAGGAAAATGGGGGTCAGAGAGACAATGCAGCAGTAGGAATCTGACTTACATGCTACCAACCCAGGTTGTATTCCTGGCACCTCATGTGTACAGTCCCCTGAGCATCACTGGCAATGATCCCTGAACATCGAGCCAGGAGTATGCCCTGAGCGCCACCAGCTGTGGCCCCCAAACAAAATCTAACACAAACAAAGAAAATAAAAACAAAGAAAAGGATTTTTTTATTTAACAAAAGGATAAACAAAATAAAAAAAATATGTAAAGTGGAAAATGAGAGATAATTTCTCTGTGTTATATAGATACCAAAGTGGAGACACTAAGAAAATATAGTTTTGCAAAAAATATGGTGGTTACTAGGTGCAAAGTGAAAGGAAATGGAAGGAAAGAGTAGAGGCAGTTGATTTGATAGTGTAAATGACACAAGATATTTAGTGGTGGGTAGGTATACACATATTGAGGTATTTGTATGTTCCTGAAGGCATTACATATACACACACACAGAATCTGACATTGTTAATAATTGGTAAAATAAACAAATTATTTAGAAGAATTGAGTTTTAGAAAATAAAATAACAAAAAAATAAATTCAATAACTTAATGACTGAATGAGTTAAACTCTATTCAAAATAGAATTAAAACCCTATTAAATGATTTTACTGTTTCTTTTTGTTGTAATTTTTTTCTTTTTTTCAATTTCTTTTTTTTTTAATTTTATTGAATCACCGTGAGATAGTTACAAGCTTTCATGTTTGGGTTACAATCACACAATGATCAAACACCCATCCCTCCACCAGTGCACATTCCCCACCACCAATATCCCTGGTATACCCCCCCTTTTCCACCCTCCCCCTGCCTCCATGGCAGACATGATTCCTCATAATATCTCTCTACTTTTGAGCATTATGGTTTGCAATACAGACCCTGAGAGGTTTTCATGTTTGGTCCTTTATCTACTTTCTGCACACATCTCCCATCCTGACCGATTCTTCCGGCCATCTTTTTCTTAGTGATCCCTTCTCTATTCCAGCTGCCTTCTCCCCTTTGCTCATGAGGCAGGCTTCCAGCTATGCAGCAATCTTTCTGTCCTGAGTATCTACTCTTCTTAGGTGTCAGCCTCATGTCATGTTGTTTTATACTCCTCAAATGAATGCAGTCCTTCTCTGTCTTTCCCTCTCTTTCTGACTCATTTCACTTAGCATGATACTCTCCATGTCTATCCATTTATAAGCAAAGTTCATGACTTGACCTCTCCTGGCAGCTACATAGTATTCCATTGTGTCGATGTACCAAAGTTTCTTTAACCAGTCATCTGTTCTAGGGCACTTGGGTTATTTCCAGATTTTAGCTATTGTGAACAGTGCTGCGATGAACATATAGGTACAGATGTCATTTCTACTGTGCTTTTTTGCATCCTCAGGATAGATTCCCAGAAGTGGTATTGCAGGGTCATATGGAAGCTCAATTTATAGTTTTTGAAGGACTGTCCATATTGTTTTCCAGAAAGGCTGGGCTAGTGGGCATTTTCACTGACAGTGAAACATTGTCCCTTTTTCCCCACATCCTCGCCATCACTGGTTGCATTTGTTCTTTTGAATGTGTGCCAATCTCTGTGGTATGAGATGATATCCCATTGTTGTTTTGATTTACATCTCCCTGATGGCTAACAATGTGGAGCATTTTTTTTATGTGCCTTTTGGCCATTTATATTTCTTTTTTTTTTTTTTTTTGAGGAAACTTCTGTTCATTTCTCCTCCCCATTTTTTCATGGAGTTTGAGGTTTTTTTCTTGTACAATTCTACTAGTGTCTTGTATAGCCTGGATATCAATCCCTTATTTAGATGGGTATTGGGTAAATATTCTTTCCTGTTCTGTGGGCTCTTTCTGTATTTTGGTCAATTTTTCTTTTGAAGTGCAGAAGCTTCTTAGTTTGATGTAGTCCCATTTGTTTATGTTTGCTTCCACTTGCTTGGTCAGTGCCATTTCTTCCTTAAAGATGCTTTTACCTTCAATGTCGTGGAGAGTTCTGCCTGTATTTTCCTCTATGAACCTTATGGATTCTTGTCTGATATTGAGGTCTTAAACCACTTTGATCTGACTTTTATGTGTGGCATTAGACAGAGGTCAGAGTTCATTTTTTTTTTTTGCAGGTAGCTATCCAGTTTTACCAGTACCACTTGTTGAAAAGACATTCCTTGTTCCACTTGACATTTCTTGCTCCTTTGTCAAAGATTAAGTGGTCAAATATTTGGGGCTCTGACAGAATATTTGACTCTGTTCCATTGGTCTGCAGGTCTGTTTCTAGCCCAGTTCCATGCTGTCTTAATTATTACTGCTTTGTAGTACAGTTTGAAGTTGGAGAGGGTGATGCCAGCCATCTTCTTTCTCCCAAGGATTGCTTTAGCTATTTGTGGGGGTTTATTGTTCCATATGAATTTCAGGAGTGTTTTGTCTATTTCCCTGAAAAATGTCATAGGTATCCTGATATGGACCACATTGAATTTACGTAGTGACTTGGGAAGTATTGCCATTTTGATAAAGTTAATCCTCCCTATCCATGAGCAGGGGATATGTCTCCATTTCCTACGGTCATGGTCACGGTCTTCCTGTTGTTCATCGATTTGCTCAAGCGGGCCCAGTAATGCCTTCATTGTGACACTTGTTACTGTGTGGCATACCGAATACATCATGGGGAGCTTGCCAGGCTTTGCCATGTGGGCGAGATACTCTCGGTAGCTTGCCAGGCTCTCCGAGAGGGGCAGAGGAATCAAACTTGGGTCGGCCATATTGGCTGCATGCAAGGTAAACGCCCTACCTGCTGTGCTATCGCTCCAGTCCATTTCCTAGTGTCCTCTTTCATTTCTTGAAGTAGTGTTTTGTAATTTTTCTTGTAGAGATCATTCACCTCTTTGGTTAAGCTGATTCTGAGTTACTTGATTTTCTGAGGTACTATTGTGAATGGGAATTTTTTTAATGTCTATTTCTTCTCTTTCGTTATTTGTATATAAGAAAGCCATGGACTTTTGGGTGTTGATTTTGCAGCCTGCCACTTTACTATACCAACCTATTGTTTCTAGGAGCTTTTCTGTAGAATCTTTGGGGTTTTCTAAGTTTACTATAAACTTTCCTCTTAACATAGCTTTTGCTGTGTCCCATAAGTTTTGGTAACTCATGTCCTCATTTTCATTCTCTTCCAGGAATCCTTTGATTTCCTTTTTGATTTCCTCTCTAAAAAACCACTTTTTGTCCAATGGTGAGCTGTTTAATTTCCAGGAGTTTTATTTTTTGTTTGTGTGTGTGATTTACTTCTCATTTTAGTGCATTGTGGTCTGAGAAGATTGTTGATACAATCTTTATCTTTTTAATTTTATGGAGGTATGTTTTGTGGCTCAACATGTGGTCTATCTTGGAGAATGTTCCATGCACACTTGAGAAGAATGTGTATTCAGTTTTTTGAGGATGAAGTGTCCTGTATGTATCTACTAAGTCCCTTTCTTCCATTTTCTCCCTCTGATAAAGTATGTCCTTGCTAAGCTTGAGTCTGGTTGATTTATCAAGAGGTGATAAAGCTGTGTTGAAGTCTCCCACTAGAAGTGTGTTGTTAACAATGTCTTTCTCCAAGTTTATGAGTAATTGTTTTAAGTACTTTGCTGGTCCCTCAATAGGTGCATATACATTTAGTATTGTAAGTTCTTCCTGTTGTACAGATCTCTTGATCATTAAGAAATGTCTTCCACCACAACACCGAAAAGGAGAGAGAGAACACAGGGGATTGCCCTGCCACAGAGACAGGGGGGGATGGGGAGATGGGGGCATGGGGGTGGGGGGATATTATCCATGGTGGTGGAAAATGGGCACTGGTGGAGGGATGGGTATCTGATCATTGTATAATCAAAACCCAAGCACAAAAAATTGTAAATCTACAACTGTAAAAAAATAAGAAAGAAAGAAAGAAACAAAAAAAAAAAAGAAAAATCTTCCACTGTCTCTCGTGACCTTCTTCAGTCTGAAATCAATGTGGTCAGATACTAGGATGGCTATCCCAGCTTTTTTATAGGAGTTGTTTGCCTGTAGGGTTGTTTTCTAGCCTTTGACTTTGTATTTGCTCTGAATATTGAGATGTGTTTCTTGGAGGCAGCAGAATGTTGGGTTCAATTTTCTAATCCATCCTGCCACTTTATGTCTTTTAATTGGTGTGTTTAGCCCATTGATGTTGAGAGAGATTATTGTTATGGGGTTTTGTCCCATCTTTCTGTTGAAATTTGGTGTATTTGAGGGGCCTGTCTTGTCTTAAAGTAGCTCATTTAGCTGTTCTTGTAACCATGGTTTTGAGTTTATAAAGTTTCTGAGCAGTTGTTTGTCTGAAATTGTGTGGTGTTCCTTTTGTTATGAATGAGAGTCTCGCTAGGTAAAATATTTTTGGTGAGGCATTTATTTCATAGAGTTTTTTCACTATATACCACCACTGTTTTGGGGCTATGTGGGTTTCATCAGAAAAATCAACTGTGAATCTTAAGGATGCTCCTTTATAGGAAATTTCTTTCTTTGATCTTGCTGCTTTCAGAATTTTGTCTCTATCTATGGTTTTGGTAATTTTTATCAGGATGTGTCTTAGGGTATTTATATTTGGATTTCTTCTAGCTGGTGTCCTTAAATGGGGACTCTTAAATGTGGTCACATGTTTTCTTCAGCTCTGGAAACGTCCTAGCAATGATGTCTTTGACAGTTTCTTCTTTTTTAAAAAAATATTTATTTATTTATTTATTTATTTATTTATTTATTTATTGAATCTGCGGGAAAAGTTACAAAGCTTTCAGGTTTAAGTCTTGGTCATGCAATCATCAAACACATTTCCCTTCACCAGTACTTATTTTTCACCACCAAGAAACTCAATATACTTCCCCGTCCCAACCCTCCCAATGCCTGTGAAGCAGATGAAGTCTAGTTAACACTCTATCTACTTTGATTAGATTCATTGTTTCAACAAAAGATGCACCATTATTATTTAGAGTTTATACCCCCAAATGAGACCTGCTGTAAAGGCATTGTGAAATAATTTGTTTTCTACAGCTGGTTACAAGAACCAAAGGACGTTGCGCAGCAGCAATAGCGGCTGTGCAATTTTGATTTCTGATATTTTACTTTTTAATTCTGGAAGTATTTCTGCTGAGAGTCAGATAATTATAAGATTGGTTTCTATGGCTCTAGAGCCATGGCCGTGCCGGAGAGCTGCTTGTGGGGGGCAACTTGCGACCTCAGTAGGGTGTGAAAGACGAGCCAGGAACACCCCTCTTCCCATGAGGTTTCAGTCGCTCCATCACGACTGGCTCATACCTGGCTTTCCAAAAAGCTCCGAGATGGCCGCCATCTTGCTGTCCAGAGGGGAAAAGGCAGAAGGGAGCAATACCCTTTCCTTTACAGGCAGGCATGGTGGTGTGGATTAATGCATAGTCCATTCGCTTTTCTGCCTCATGCTGCTGGTCTCTGCATTAAGTCCTTGTGCTTCTGGAGCTATGGCCGTGCTGGAGAGCCACTCATGGGGGGCAACTCGTGACCTCAGTAGGATGTGAAGGACAAGCCGGGAACAATCCCCTTCCCATGAGGTTTCAGTCGCTCTGTCATGACTGGCTCATACCTGACAGTTTCTTCTTCATCAGGGTTTTCCTCCTGACCCTCTGGGACTCCAATAATTCTTATGTTATTCCTCTTAGCTTCATCACGATATTCTCATGCCATCTGTTCCCAGATTGTAAGTCTCTTTTCCATTTTCTGCTCTTTTATGGAAATTCTCTGGACTTCATCTTCGAGCTTACTGATTCTGTCCTCATCAGCTGTTATTCTGCTGCTAAGGATTTCCACTGAGTTTTTTAATTCACCTACTAGGTTTTTCAGGTCCAACATTTTCATTTGTAATTCTGTTTGCATTTTCCTCATTTCTACCTTCAAATTTCTTGTCTGTTAATGGCATTGCTTTCCACTGTTTCTTTTAGCTCCCTAAGCATACTCAGTAACTCCCTTCTAAATTCCTTGTCGGAGGGGCTGGAGCAATAGCACAGTGGGTAGGGCATTTGCCTTGCATGTGGTCAACCTAGGTTTGATTCCCAGTATCCCATATGGTCCCCTGAGCACCGCCAGGGGTAATTCCTGAGTGCAGAGCCATGAATAATCCCTGTGCATCGCTGGATGTGACCCAAAAAGCAAAAAAAAAAATTCCTTCTCAGAGAGGTTGTCTCGCACTTCATTACTGTTGGAGCTTTCTGGGCTAGGCTCTTCAATAAGCAAGCTCGGTGGGCTTATGCATTGTTTTACCATTGTGACATGTGTGGTTTAGATCTTCATGCTCACTGTTACTATTCTGCTTATGATGCAGTATTAATTGAGGTGGGGGCTGGAGCGATAGCACAGCAGTAGGGTGTTTGCCTTGCATGCAGCCTACATGGCCGACCCGAGTTCGATTCCTCCGCCCCTCTCAGAGAGCCTGGCAAGCTACCGAGAGTATCTTGCCCGCACGGCAGAGCCTGGCAAGCTCCCCGTGACATATTCGATATGCCAGACACAGTAACAACAAAGTCTCCAATGGAGACGTTACTGGGCCCGCTCGAGCAAATGATGATCAACGGGAGGGCCTTTACTTTTACTTTACTTAGTGAATTATTGGCTAATGTGTTTCTGGTGGTTAAGCTAATCTAGTGAAAGTTCCATCTAAGAGGGTAACTTATAGTTCCTATGGAATATGTAGCAGCTCTGTGAAGGGGCCCTGCTACGGCAAGTACCTGGGTGAGTGTGCAGAGGGTCCCTGGAAAGGTTCAGCTTTGGTTGTGTGAGGTGTGTCTCAATTCTCATCCCCCGCAGACCAAGGATGAAAACCAGCCTTTCTCTGGGGGTCTAGTTAGACGCACAGCCCCGGGAAGGGCCTCTGCCACCGGGTGGGTACCTTCGGGCCCTGTGTGGGTGCCAGAGGTTGCGTGAGTATTTGTTCATTCAGAAGCACTGTTATCTCAACCAGTAGAAGGCAGGATGTGGTGGGACCCGTATGCAGGGACTCTGCCTTTCTCTGATTTTATTGTTTCTTTAAGAAATAAATAAAGAGCCAAAAATTTAGCTCAGTGCACTTGCCTTTCATATGTAAGTTCAATTTCAAATATTACAAAAACAAAACAAAAGTGCAAATAAAATAATTTCAAATTTCATGTGCCTACTGAACTACAAATCTTGTTAAGGTGTTTGTACAGAATCACTGAAAAAATGTTAAATGAAAAGTAGCAGAGAATAGAAAAAGTTAAATATTTGCGTTGAAAAAGTAACTGAGGAGTGAAAAATCAACATATTATTATTCTAATTTAGGCTACAAAAAATCTAGGTCCATTGAAGGAAAAATTTTAAAATACCTAAAGAAAAACGATACAATATTTATTTACCTACTGATCTGTAATTTTATATTCCCAATTCCATAGGATAGAAATATCTCAGATAAAAATATATGCATGTGTAAACTAATGGTATAATTTTTAATACTGAAAAATGTTTTTTTAAAAATAAACAAAGTTAGCCTATATATTGGAGCACTATCACTGTATCACTGTCATCCAATTGTTAACAATTTCCTCGAGAAGACACTAGTAACATCTCCATTCATTCTCACCCTAACATTTTAGCAAGTGCCACATTGGAGTCTCTTTCAGGGTCAGGGGAATGAGACCTATCATTGTCACTGGGTTTTGACATATCGAATATGCGACAGGGAATTTGCCAAACTGCTGTGTGGGCAGGATACTCTCAGTAGACTGCCGTGTTCTCTGAGATCAAGAGCTAGACAATAAGAGGAGCACTATTCAGTCAAAAATATCTTCAAGTTTTCTAAAATTATTATAAGTAAAAAATGTCACAAAGTAATCATGTTGATTGATTCCGTTTATTTGAAAAATAAATACAAGCATGACAGGGAACGTGAAGGATTAAACCACACTGGTCACAATGGTAAAGCAACGCAAAAGCTCACCAAACTTTCTTATTGAAGAGGCTAGCCCAGAAGACATCAACAGTATTGTAGTGTTAGACAACCTCTCTGACAAGGAATTCAGAAGGGAGCTACTTAGGATGCTTAGGGAACTAAAAGACACAATGGAAAGCAATGCCAATAAAAGATAAGAGGATTTGAAGGCAGAAATGAGGAAAATGCAATCGGAAATGTCCGACCTGAAAAACCTGGTAGGTGAATTGAAAACCTCCGTGGAAGGCCTCAGCAGCAGAGTAACAGCGGCTGAGAACAGAATCAGTGAGCTCGAAGATGAAGTTCAGAGACTCTCCAGAAAAGAGAAGAAAATGGAAAAGAGACTCACAGTTCAGGAACAGATGGCAAGAAAAGATCGTGATGAAGCCAAGAGGGGTAACATAAGAATTATTGGAGTCCCAGAGGGACAGGAAGAAAAGCTTGATGAAGAAGAAACTGTCAAAGATATCATTGCTACAACGTTTCCAGAGCTGAAGAAAACTTGTGACCACATTCAAGAGGCCCGAAGGGTACCAGCTAGAAGAAATCCGAATAAAAAAACCCCAAGACACATCCTGATCAAAATGACCAAAACTTTAGACAGAGACAAAATTCTGAAAGCAGCAAGATCAAAGAAAGAAATCTCTTACAAAGGAGCATCCTTAAAATTCACAGCTGATTTTTCTGATGAAACCCTCATGGCCCAAAAACAGTGGTGGAACATAGTGAAAAAACTCAATGAAATAAATGCCTCTCCAAAAATACTTTACCAAGCAAGACTCTCATTCATAATAGAAGGAACAATACACAGTTTCAGAGACAAACAACAGCTCAGCAACTTCATAGATTCAAAACCATGGTTACAAGAACAACTAAATGGGCTACTTTAAGGCGAGACAGGCTCCTCAAATACACCTAATTTCAACAGAACATCGGGACAAAATCCCATAACAATAATCTCTCTCAATGTCAATGGGCTGAACGCACCAATTTAAAGACACAGAGTGGCAGGATGGATTAGAAAATTGAACCCAACATTCTGCTGCCTGCAAGAAACACATCTCAATAGTCAAAGCAAACACAGACTCAGAGTCAAAGGCTGGAAAACAATCCTACAGGCAAACAGCTCCCATAAAAAAGCTGGGGAAGCCATCCTAATATCAGACCACATTGATTTCAGAGTAAAGAAGGTCATAAGAGATAGGGAAGGCCATTTCTTATTGATCAAAGGATCTGTACAACAGAAAGAAATTACAATAATAATAAATGTATATACACCTAATGAGAGACCAGCAAAGTACTTAAAACAACTACTCATAGATATGGAAAAAGACATCAATAACAACACAACACTAGTGGGAGACTTCAACACTGCTTTGTCACCTCTTGATAGATCAACCAGACTCAAGCTTAGCAAGGACATACTTGATCTGAGGGAAACAATGGAAGAAAGGGACTTAGTTGATATATACAGGACACTTCATCCTCAAAAAGCTGAATACACATTCTTCTCAAGCATACATGGAACATTCTACAAGATAGACCACATGCTGAGCCAGAAAACATACCTCCATAAAACTAAGAAGATAGAGATTGTATCAACAATCTTCTCAGACCACAATGCGCTTAAATTAGAAGTAAATCACACATAAAAACAGAAAACTAAATCAAACACCTGGAAATTAAACAGTGTGCTATTGAACAATGAGTGGCTTAGAAAGGAAATCAAAGAGGAAATCAAAAGATTCCTAGAAATGAATGAAAATGAAGACACCAGTTACCAAAACTTATGGCACACAGCAAAAGCTGTCTAAAGAGGAAAGTTTATAGGTCTACAAGCATTCCTCAGAAAGGAGGAGCGAGCACACATAAATAAACTAACCTCACAGCTTAAGAGCTTGGAGAAGGAACAACAAAAGGTGCACAACCCGAACAGGAGGAAGGAAATAATAAAACTGAGAGCAGAGATTAATGAGATGGAAACCAAAAAAAACAATCCGAAAGACCAATGAAACCAAGAGCTGGTTCTTCGAGAAAATTAACAAGATCGATAAGCCTCTAGCAAAACTCACAAAGAAAGGGAGAGAGAAAACCCTAATAAACTGAATCAGAAATGAAAATGGGTCATTCCAACAGAAACTACAGAAATTCAAAGGATCCTCAAGGAGTACTTTGAGAAGCTTTATGCCACGGAACATAAAAACCTCGAGGAAACGGATAAATTCCTAGACTCCTACAGACTCCCAAGGCTGAACCAAGAAGACCTGGAATACCTGAACAGACCTATCACTACCAAGGAAATTGAAATGGTAATAAAAAGTCTCCCCAAGCACAAAAGTCCTGGCCCGGACGGAATCACTAGTGAATTCTTCCAAATCTTTAAAGAGGACTTACTCCCAATCCTCTTTAAGCTTTTCCACGAAATTGAAATATCAAAACCACTTCCGAACAGTTTCTACGAAGCAAATATCATACTGATACCAAAAGCAGACAGAGATACCACAAAGAAAGAGAATTACAGGCCGATATACCTGATGAACACAGATGCAAAGATCCTCAACAAACTACTAGCAAATAGAACCCAACTACTCATGAAAAAGATCATACACCATGACCAATTAGGATTCATCGCAGGGATGCAAGGATGGTTTAACGTTCTGAAATCAATCAACATAATCCATCATATCAACAAAAGAAAAGATAAAAAGCATATGATCATATCAATAGATGCAGAGAAAGCATTTGACAAGATCCAGCACCCCTTTATGATGAAAACCCTAGCCAAAATGGGTATAGAGGGAATGTTCCTCAACATAGTTAAAGCCATCTACCACAAGCCTACAATAAGCATCATCCTCAATGGGGAAAAACTGAGAGCCTTCCCTCTAAGATCAGGGACGAGACAAGGATGCCCACTCTCTCCACTGCCGTTCAAAATAGTACTGGAAGTACTTGCAATAGCGATTAGGCAAGAAAAAGATATTAAGAGCATTCAGGTAGGAAAGGAAGAAATCAAGCTCTCACTATTCGTAGATGATATGATTCTATACTTAGAGATCCCAATAACCTCCACCAAAAAACTCCTAGAAACAATGGACTTGTGTGGTAAAGTTGCAGGCTATAAAATCAATACCCAAAAGTCCATGGCTTTCCTATACTGAAACAGTGAGAGAGGAAAGCTACATGAAAAAAAAATTCCCGTTCACAATTGTGCCCCAGAAAATCAAGTACCTAGGAATCAGCTTAACTAAGGAAGTAAAGGACCTGTACAAAGAAAACTACAAAACGCTACTTCAGGAAATAAAAGAGGACATGAGGAAAAGGAAAGATATCCCCTGCTCATGGGTCGGGAGATTTAACATTGTCAAAATGGCAATACTACCGAAAGCACTGTATAAATTCAATGCAATCCCTATAAGAATACCCATGACAGACTTCAAAGAAATGGAGCAAATAATCCTGAAATTTATATGGAACAATAAGCCCCCACGAATAACTAAAGCAATTCTTGGGAAAAAGAAAATTGGAGGAATCAACCACCCTAACTTCAAACTCTACTACAAAGCAGTAATAATTAAAACAGCATGGTATTGGAACAAAGGCAGTACTGTAGACCAATGGAACAGGGTTGAATACACTGACATCTCCCCTCAATCATATGATCATCTAATCTTTGATAAAGGTGCAAGAAATGTGAAGTGGAGTAAGGAAAGCCTCTTTAACAAATTGTGCTGGCATCACTGGATGGCTACATGCAAAACAATGGGCTCAGAACTCTGCCTAACACCATGTACAAAAGTAAGATCAAAATGGATTAAAGTCCTCAACATCAGACCAGAAACAATAAGGTACATTGAAGCCAAAGTTGGCAAAACCCTCCATGCCATTGAGGCTAATGGTATTTTCAAAGATGCCACACCACTGGCCGAGCAAGTAAAAACAGAGATAGATAAATGGGACTATCTTAAACTAAGAAGCTTCTGCACCTCCAAAGAAACAGTGACCAAAATACAAAGACAGTCTACAGAATGGGAAAGGATATTTGCCAAATACACATCTGACAAGGGGTTGATATCAAGGATATACAAAGTACTGGTTGAATTCCACAAGAAGAAAACATCCAACCCCATCAAAAAATGGGGAAATGAAATGAATAGAAACTTTCTCAAAGAAGAAATCAGAATGGGAAAAAAATCTCATGAGAATATGCCCTACATCATTAATCATCAGGGAGATGCAGATCAAAACTACAATGAGATACCCATCTCACACCTCAGACACTGGCCCACATTCAAAAGAACAAAAGCAACCGATGTTGGCGTGGATGTGGCGAGAAAGGGACACTCCTTCACTGTTGGTGGGAATGTCGACTAGTTTAGCCCTTTTGGAAACCAGTATGGATGATTCTCAAAAAATTAAAAATTGAGCTCCCATTTGACCCAGTGATACCACTCCTGGGAATATATCCCAGAGAGGCATAAATGTATAGTCGAAGTGACATCTGCACTTGTTTGTTCATTGCAGCACTCTTCACAATAGCCAGAAACTGGAAGAAAACTGAGTGCCCAAGAACCGATGACTGGTTAAAGAAACTTTGGTACATCTACACAATGGAATACTCTGCAGCTGTTAGAAAAGATGAAGTCATGAAATTTACATACAAGTGGTACAATATGGAAAGTATCATGCTAAGCGAAATGAGTCAGAAAGAGAGGGATAGACATAGAAAGATTGCATTCATCTGGGGGTTATAAAGTAACAAAATATGAGATTAATACCCAAGAATGCTGAGATCAACACCAGGAGGATTACTCCATAGCTTAGAGGCCAGCCGGGCATTCTAGGGGAAAGGGCAGTTCAGATCGAGAAGGGAGCACCAAATAAAGGGTTTTTGGAGGATCCTTCCAGGAGGGGAGATGCATGTTGAAAGTAGACTATGGACTGAATATGTTTGCCACTCAATGCCTCTTTTGCAGACCACAACACCAAAGGAGAGAGAGAACAAAAGGGAATGCCCTGCCACAGAGGCAGGGTGGGATGGGGGGGATGGGGGAGATGTTATTCATGGTGGTGGAAAATGGGCACTGGTGGAGGAATGGGTATTTGATCATTGTATAACCGAAACCCAAGCACAAAATTTGTAAATCTACAACTGTACCTCATGGTGTTTCACTAATAATAAAAAACAAAGTATAAAAAAAAACTGGGCATTTTGAGGAAGTAGTAGGAAAATAAAGTAAAGAGGGAGAATGGGAGGGAGGGACTTATCCAACAAAAATCACTTCAATAAACTACTTGAAATTTTTGTCCTAGAAAAAAAATATAAGCATGAAAGTGAATAATAGATTTATAATTGATCTAATATTGGAGGGGGCTCCCAAGCAATTATCAGAACTGAACCAAGTGGGATGACCATTTAATGCCAGGATCTGGGGATGTGGTGCCGTTTGGATCCTGAGATGCTGGGAATCAGTAGGCCCATCCTGGAAATGCTCAGAGATCTCCAGGACTAAATGCAGGCTTGTGTGCGAGGCCATGTGGTGCCTGGGATAGACCCAGGGTGGTCCTATGTATGTATCCTAACTATCTGAGCTGATAATCTTTTTATCCTTTTTGGGTCACACCCAGCAATGCACAGGAGTTACTCCTAGCTCTTCACTCAGAAACTACCCCTAGTGGTGCTCAGGGGACTATATGGGATGCTGAGAATCAAACCTAGGTTGGCCATGTGCAAGGCAAATGGCCTACCCGTTCTACCCATTGTGCTATCATTCCAGCCCCCTGATAAAACATTTTTAAAGTAATTGACATTAAGTCTGTGGTGAGGAATAAAAATGTAATATGAAAGACCTTTATGTACTTTTGTCATATTCAAAATAAATCTAAGATGACCTTAATTTCATCATTAGAGTTCTATTTTCAATTATTTCCGCAACACATCTGTAAGACAGTCAGAGAAAAATTACTTAAGCTAGCTTAAAAACTTAAGAAAAAATTCCTTAGCATTAGAAAACAAATGTAAATTTTCTCATTCTTATTCCTGAATTTTAAAAAATAATCACTGAAAAAGTACATTTATTGAGTATCCTCATTTAAAGAAGGTAATTAGATAAGTTGGTATACTTCAAATTCAGCAATATTTTACACAATGGGGAAACATCATTAAAGAAACTGTTAATATACATTGAAAAAACCTGGTGTTTTTTTAAATGAGTTTATAGTGTTTACAACCAGAAATTCTCACTCTTGTCAGTTGCTAATTCTGTTGTCTTCTATTTCATCGCTATAATCATATATCAGAATAATAAGTTTTACCAGAAAGTGAAAAAAGAAAAAATGGGATGGCAAATTAACTGTCCAGTATACATATTAATCAGCAGTCATATTTTTGGACCCATTCTTGTGAAATGGAATAGTAAGGATACATCTTTTTTAAAAAAAAATTATCTCCTTCTTTAAAAACACTCCTTTGTAGGCCTGAGAGATAGTATAGGAGGTAAGACATTTGCCTTGCCAAGGCAGACATTGATTCAGATCCTTGTACCACATATGGTTCCCTGGGCCTAGACAGGAATGATCCCTGAGAGCTAGAAGTAAGCCATCTACATTGTCAGATGTGGCCCCAAATCACCTTTTTTTCAAAAATAAAAAATAAGGTTCCAAAGAGATAGTACAGTGGGTAGACATTTGCCTTGCACTCAGGGTTAAATCCCCAGCATCACATATGGAGGACCCTGAGTCCTCCAGATGAGATCCCTGAGCATAGAACCAGGACTATACCTTGAGCACTTCCAGGTATGGCCCCCTCAAAAAAAAAGAAAGAAAAAGAAAAAGAAATAAAACATAAAAACACACCTTTGTCTAGGGGATAGTATAGTAGTTAGGGCATATGTCTGGAGCACACTTGATCCAGCAGAATTCTGCAACTCAGGATACCTCAAACAGCTTTGCTTTGCAATCCTGGAGGGCCCCAGAGCACCTGTCTGGATGCCATGTTATCCCTGGCCCTGAGGATCAAAGCTCTAGTTCCTCCTTGAGTCCTCAAATTAAAGCACTAGCCCAGAATCACTGGTGGGGCCTTTAGACTTCCTAAAAACCACCTGAAGTACCTCAACTTCTTTCCCCAAATTGAAACACATTTTTTTTGTCAAACTGGGCATGAGGATCAACAGTAGAACACATGCCTTCATGCATGAGGTCCTGGGTTTTATTCCCAGAATCAAAAAACAAGAGCAAAGAACATAAATGAAGCAAGAAAACAAATGTTTTTTCCCATGATGAATATAATTTTTAAATTATAATGCGTTAAGAATTTAGGCAAATTTTCTCTGTGATGAACTTAACTTTTTCAATGATAATACATCAAGAGTGTCTGTAGGCTCTCTACTCTTCATGTCACCATGGAAAGTAAAGAAGCCCCCAACAACTCAACTGACTTGGTTGTAAGAATGTGTTATTACTGGACACAGGTTCTGGGGGTTACAGGAAAGTACACTGTTCTGCTGAAGACGGAGACCAGTCGAGCTGTTTAGGACTTTCAGTGCAAGTAAGTACATACAGGCCGGTGCAGGCATACACACCTCTGTGATCTATTATAAAATAAGTTAGGATGGGGAATAGCTCAAAGGGCTGGACAGGCACCTTGCATGCACCAGGCCCTGAATTTGATGTTAACATTCCATAACTGCCAAGGCTGCTGGGTATGGCTGCCAGTAAAATGCACCTGAGCAGTACTTAACTCACTGGCTAGAGCACTGCACCATGTCCTGCACAGTTGGGTTGAGAATCCAGGAGTGGCCTTTGGGCCCCTGAGCACTGCTTGGGAGTTCTGTCGCTCTCCTTCCATAAAATCTAAATAAGAGTGGCAACTTATTTTAAAAAAATCTAAATTTTAGAGGTGGGAGAGAGAGTGTAGCAGGTAAGGTGCTTGTTTTGCACATGCTGATCCAAATTTTATCCCCGGCATCCCATATGGTCCCCCAAACTCCACTAGGAGTAATTCCTGACTGCAGAGCCAGGAGTAAACCCTGAGAACTGCCAGGTATGATCCTGGCAGTTAAAGGGAACAGAAGAAGAAATATTTGTATTGGACAAGGGACAAAGACAGGTGATTGTATCAGTACAGTTTTGTCAATTTTTGGAGGGACAATAAATCACTTATTAAATTCTTAATAATGTCAGTCTGTGGAGTACTTGCTTGAGTGTTTGGACAGCTCATGTTTCTTGTGAGATGGGCTGTTAACTTCAGTATATATATTATGCATATTTGCCAGAGCCAGGAGAGACAGCTTTTGTTTATAAATAATGTAAGTTAATGTAATGTATCAAATGTTAAATTAGATAAATTCTTACTTGAGTAGTAATAGCAGGACACTGGAGCTTTTTGATGTCACCTAAATAAATGACATAGAAGTACAGAGCATTCAGAACTGCCACCCAATCTTTAGGTGTGCTATTTAAGCTTCTCTCAAATTTTGAAGATACCTAGTACCTGTATCTACCTGTATCGAACATTAAGACCCAAGTTTTATTTAACATAGTTAGGAAACTACAGTTCTCTTTCTTCTATGATAGCTCTCAATCAATACTAAACTCAAATACTTAAAATTAGTAAACAGTTTGATGTTTCATGAAAAACTACTAACCTTATTAGTGAAACTAAACAGCTTCGCATCTAACCTTGATAGAGCTGTTTGCACTCTTATTTATTTACTTCCTCCAACTTTCTTCTCAACTCTCTCACATGTTTATTTATACTGTTTCTTTGTGAAATGGATTATCCTGATCACAAATCAAGCTTGTCAACAAAAATCCAAACGAATTTAAAGGAAGCCTCTTCTTATTTGGGCTCCCAAATAAACAGCATTTGAGTCTGGGAAAACGCTCTCTCCTCTTGACTCCTCCCACCTTTTTAGTGTGGTTTGTCTTAGCAAAGTTTCAAACCTAGAATTCTCATTCAGATTGCTTCTGGTCAATTTCTTAGCCATAGCTTATGTATTTTTATCATGGAGTCAGGGAAGAAAGGAGGGACTAGAAAGAATGGTGGGAGGGGTCAGACCTCTGGTGGAGTCTATTACTCACTATAATTTGCATATGTGCTCTGATTATCTTTCTCTTGATCTTTTTTGCATAAGATCAGATGGCATCATTTTAAAAAATCCCATATAAGGGCATGTGTGATTTGATTGGCCATTCAACAATCACACCCTGCCATTTGCATACACAAGTAGGTTCATTAATCCAATCAGACAGCTTCATAATATATAATCAGATGGGGTAAGGATACATAATCGTAATGTTTAGGGACCAGGTCACTGTACAGAATGGGTCTCCCTTTCTCTCCTTGCTCTGTCTTTGTGTCCTGCTGTCCTGTGTCCTGTGTCCTGTGTCCTTCCTGCTTGTCTGTAGCATTGAGCTGGTAAAAGTTTCATCCATTAAAAGATCTATAGTAGTCAACAGACTAATCTTACATGCTGTCCCTAAGAACCCAGAACAGATTTATATTTAATGCATTTTTACTTTTATAAAATTTTTTAAACGAATCATCACTGTTTTGGAGAGCAGAAAACAGAAACAATCATTGAAATTTCCTTTTTCATCAACCTAGATCTGATCCATTATCAATTACTGCAAATTCCTTTCCTAAAATGTCTTTGAAAACTTTCAAATAACTCTGTTCAAGATACCATAAACCTCACTTGGGTTTTTCCTTTCAGTTGGGTTTCCCAAAACCTTTGTTTTTCAGCTTACACCCCCCACCCATTTCAAAGGGTTTTTTTTTTTCGAATATCCCTCTCTTCAGCATCTGAGCACATATATGGAAAGAAATAGAGATGGATTTAAAACCAAGAGATCCATTTTCAGAACTCATGGTCTATGTCTCTTTCTTCGTAAATCAAATGTTTATACAATAAACTAATTACCTTTATTTGGGTCTGCCTTCTCTCCCTTACATCCTATACTGAACACTATAACTCCTAAACAAGAAGTTCTCAAAGGTGCTAGACACACAAGGGAAAAGCAAAGGTTAATTCAAGTGATGTTTGCTAAGTCATCTCACACCTTGTCAAGTCTATAAGATAAATGTGAAGGGAAATGTCATTCCTTCTCTAATGGGTATTTGTGAAAATTCCTATGTAGTCTTAGCTGAGCTGAACTGAAACACATAGAGAAAAAGGAGAGAAAAGACATTCTCCTAATGGAAGATGGTTTGGAGATATAAATTAGTTACAAACCATGTTCCTTTCCTCACACCACTTCTCTCCATATCTTTTTATTGTATTCATTGACTTATTTTAATAGGATATTTTGAATTTAATGAAAATACTAATAAATAAAGCACATGAAGAAAAAGAAAAGTATTGTGTTCCAAGCTACAGAATTGTTTGTCAAAACTGATTATTTGAATTTTCTATATTAAATGGGCTCATAAGAGACTCCTTTCCTAAAGGAAGTGTCTGGAATCCAGTAATCTGCATTTTACCTTTTTCAAAAATGAGTTTTCCTGTTCATTATGTTTTGTTTGAAAACTGCTTCTTGGGCAAGAGACATGATACATGAGTTAAGGTTCTTGCCTTGTGTTCAGCCATCCTTTGTTTGATTCCTGGCACACCTTATGGTACACTGGGCACCTCCAGAGGTTGATCTGTGCTCACTATCAGGTAGGAGTGAGACCACACAAAAACCAAACCAAACAGACTGTTTTTTGTGACTGTGTAGGCAGGAATATGCCACATTTCCACCTGTTTACTTGTTGCTAATAAAGTTCTCCACCAGCCATCTTTCTTGATTGATGTTTGATCAACAATGGAACCAGACAATTACTGTTGCAATCTCACACAATTAAAAAGAAAAGTAGCTAATAAGGTATTTGAGATGAGGAGGTGGTTACTTGAGCTATACTGCTTAGAGAGGCTGTCATCAGAGAGATTCCACCTGAACATACACGTGGCCATTGACAGTATTGTGATGATCTGTGAGAACATGTCATTAAACAGAAGATCAAATGCAAACTGTGAGAGTCTAGAAAGAGTGCAGTAGGTTGGAGCAATTAGATGGCACTATGCCTTGAATTTTGACTGACAGATATTTTGAGTTCCTTGTTTCCCAAAGTAAGTAATATAACCTCTTGAGAGGGTGCAGAGATGACGGGGGGCAGGGTGTGGGGGGCTGTAGTGTTCCTGATGCAATAGGGGGGGCGTATTTCTCTTTGACTAAGGAAGGCAGAGTTTCAGGGAGTGAGAGGTGATGAGTAACTGTGTTTCTGAAAAGGAGGATGTAGGCAAAAGAACTATAGAAATCTCTGATAAAGTATCTTAGTCTGAGTTCTCACAAAAGCAAAGTCTGGAACTACATAAGTATGAGGAGTTTATTTAGCATGATGAATCCAGTGGCCAATGGTGGGGCGGGGCAGGCTATGATACAGGAAAGGAGGAAGCACTAATGTAGAGGGTTTTGTGGATCTGGTAATGACTAGGAATGCTTGGTTATAAAGTATCACACAAAATCCATCAGTTCTAGGGAAAAAAAGAGAATGCATCATCCATAAGCTCCAACTCTAATCTGTCAGGGGTTGCTTCTTTGATTTTAACTTCCCTGCTGTTCTGTACCATGCCATTGTAAGAGCCAAGTGCATTCCCAAAGGTAACTGTGGTCATAGAGAAATCTTGGAGCAGAAAAGGAGACACCCAGTTCAAGTCACCGTCATGTTAGATATGTAGGAAGATGGTTTGGGTGCGGATTGCTACTAGTTGGGATAGAATGAGAATATTTGAAGTGTTGTGTGGGATGTTCTTGATGGGATTGGATAAGACATGCCACTGGGGTTATATTTAATTCATTTATTTATTTTATTTTGGGGATCATACCCACTATGCTCGAGACTTACTCCTGGCTTTGCACTCAGGGATCACTCCTGGTGAGGCTTGGGGGGACCAGACGGTGTACCAGAGATTGAGTTTGGGTTGGCCACATGCAAGACAAACGATCTGCACACTGTTCTATCTCTCTGACCCCTGGATGCCATATTCCAAAAGGTTTGTAAATCAAAGTTCTTTAGAAAGGTTGCAAGTAAAAGAATAAGTGATGGCATAGCTGCTCATACAAAGATAAAGAAATAGGGGTCATATTACTATCCAAAAGTTGAATTCAAGGCAGAATTATTCCTAATGATAAAATAAAGCCTCTATGCAATAATACATCTTAGATTTTATTACATATTGCACTACAAATCTCTATGAAGTCTAACTATATTCCATATCCTTTGTAAAGTAGAATATATAAATGTAACCTAAAATCAGATTATGCTGGTTTTAAAACCTATAAAACTTTTGCAAAAATTGAAATTGTGTGCCATGCTGCAAAGAAAGCTTAAGTATGTTTCAAAAGTATAAAACATAACATTTTGAAAACAATTCCCTTGATCACTTGACATCCCATTACTCATTGATTTGCTCGAGCAGGCACCGGTAATGTCTCCATTCATCCCTTTTGTGTGCTAGTGTAGCCCAATGAGGTCTGTTCACTCCAGGGACATAAAGAGCCTCAAACAGATCATTCAGGGTCTTTATGAAGAAGTCTGACTATCTCATAGGTGGGCAACCACGCGATCTTTTGAAATCCTGTGGAATCCAGTTGGTAATGGCTCTAGTCTAGGGGTCATCTCCAAATTATATTACCTGTCCAGCCCATATGATTTTTAACACCTTGGCAAACGAGACAGCCTCCCTGATTATCGTCGATGGAGGTCGGAACTCAGGATTCTTTCTCTCACTTGAGTGAAGCGTGATACTCCAAGCATAGCTCTTTCTATTCTTCTTTGGAAGACCAAAATAGTGTTCTCTTTAGACTCAACATTTGATATAGAGCAAGCACAATTTTTATATCACAGAGGAAACCAAAACATTCATGGAACTCACATTATTATAATATTTGCTTTATTTTGTAATCTGAAACTAACTCCGTACTTAATGTTTTTTGAATCATTTTTGGGGGAAGGGGCTACTCACCAGGCAATATTCAGGGGTTACTCATGGTTCTGCACTCTGCACTCATTCCTGGTGGTGCTCTGGAGACCATGTGGGATGCTTGGGATTGAACCTGGCTATGCGCAAGGCAAGCACCCTCCTTGCTGACCTATGGCTCCAAAAAGTCTAAAAATAAAAGCCAGTATACAAACCTTATTTAAAAACATATTGCTAATACATGCAAATATTGCAACTTTTAGCTTTTAGCCCTGAGTATCTGGCATGCTCATGGACATATTTTGAAGACAGGACGTGTGTGAGGCAACTGTTTACTTTCTTCTGATTTTCCACAACTGACTGCGATGGGCCAGGAGAGGTGACTTACCCTAATGTGTATTGCTCCTACAGTGGAAATGAATCTTGGGCCAATTGCTTCATCTCTCTGTGAGGAAGATTAATGCAAATCATTCTTTTCTTGGGGCTCCATTACCTTACTGGTTAGCTGAGCAGCAGTTAAACTGAGGATGTAACTGGCCAGAGTCTGAATTTGTTTCAGTTTCTGGCAAATAATAGCAGCAGTCTTAGGACATTTAATGCTTTCTCTACTCTGCCTCAGACAACTGAAAGCTTTGTGCTCAGAGATTCCCACCCATTCCATTCTGCTGCTCATTTCTGATCTCTCTTCACCCTGCTGGGATACCTGTTACTCTTCATGAGTCCTAGATAGATAATATTGTTGAATATTTTTTAATTAGTTTTATGGTGTATATGCTGTTATTAAGAAATCCTATGTACCTGTTACCCTGTTTCTCGCAGTGGTGACCTCTTGGCATATATAAGTGTTACAGCTGGATGCTGATACTGCTGCTGCCAAGATTCAAGACACTTTCCACTCCCCAGTGTTCCCTCTCTCAGCCCCATCCATCTCACCTCTAGTCCCTGACAAACAAACTGTGATTTGTTCTTTTTTATAGTCTCATCACTTCAGTGATATATGTAGAATCAGAGGCTATGTTTACTTTTCTGATAGACTTTTTTCTGTTGGGTGTGCGAGGAATTGGACCACACCTGGTAGTGCTCAAGATCTCTCCTGGCTCTGTGCTCGGGTCACTCCTGGTAGTGTTTAAGAGATCTTGTGGTGTCAGAGATTGAAACCAAGACCCCTGTATGCACTCAGCTCATTGAGCTCTCTCTCCAGTCCCAGAATGGACCTTTTTTACACAACATAATTTGCCAAGAACTCACCTGAGTGGTTATGTGTGTCAGTGTTTCCTCTTGTTTGCTCAGTAGTGATGTTCCTTGCTGTAGCTTAGCACAGCCTGTTGAACCATTCACCCACTGAAAGATGGTTTCTAGTTGGGGCTGTCAAAAACACAACTACTGTGAACATTCATAAGCAGACTTTGTATGAACAGATTTTTATTTTTGAGGGACAGTATGTCCAAGAGTGTAGCAGTGCTTTGTATAATAGTTGCATATTTAGTTTATGATTTTGCTGTTTCTTTGGGGTCACACCCAGTGGCATTCAGGTCATTACTGGTGGTGCTCGGGGACCATATGGGATGCCAGGGATTCAACCTGGGTCAGCTGCCAGCAAGACAAACTGACCTACTCACTGTACCATGTCTCCAGCCCTAGTGCATTTAGTTTTTTTTTTTAATCCTACCACTTGTTTTAGTGATGACTTTACATTATCACCATTATTTTTTTTTTGACTTTACATTATCACCATTATTTTTTTTCTTTTTGAGTCACACTCAGCAATGCACAGGGGTTACTCCTGGCTCTGCACTCGGGAATTACTCCTGATGGTGCTCGGGGGACCAATGGGATCCTGGGAATTGAGCGTGGGTCAACTGCATGCAAGGAAAACATCCTTTCCACTGTGCTACCGTTCCAGCCTCACTTCCAACATACATTGAGTGGGCCACTGTCTTCCGCCTCAGCAGCATTTGGTGATGTGACTGATTAATGCCAATCTTCTATGTGTATAGTGCTAACTTTTGATTTTAATTTGTATTTTGTTAATTGATGATGGACTGGAGAGATAGCACAGTGGTAGGGTGTTTGCCTTGCACATGGCCAACCCAGTCGACCCAGGTTCAATTCCTCCACCCCTCTCAGAGAGCCCGACAAGCTACCGAGAGTATCTCGCCCACATGGCAAAGCCTGGCAAGTTCCCTGTAGCGTATTCGATATGCCAAACACAGTAACAACAAGTCTCACAATGGAGATGTTACTGGGCCTGCCCAAGAAAATCACTGAACAATGGGAGGACAGTGCTACAGTGCTACAATGCTGATAACCATTATTCTAAAATCAACAGCTATTGTTTAAAAATTGACTTGCTTTAAAAAATTAAGATAGTCTTGGATTTTATAACTATACATTGTATACAGTTTCATATTTTTCAGATGTTTGTTATTACGCCCACTGGACTGTGGAAATTTCTCCATATAAGACAACAGTAAAATATTCTGCATTGATTGGCTCTTCCTTTCACAAAAGATTTATCTGTAGTATTTTGTTGGTAGCATTATACCCGCAGTAGAACTTCTTTCAAAATTGGCATAAATCCGCTTAAACTCTGCTGCTATTTTATCATCTCAGTTTATGGGATATTCTAAATCCTTTGTTGTCATTTCAACACTGTTCATAACATCTTTTTACCAGGGGCATATTCTGTCTAAAGAAATAATTTTATTTTCTTATCCACAAGAAGAAACTCCTTTCCCCTTCATGTTTTATGATGATATTTTAACAATTCAGGCACATCTTCATGTTCCTGCTCTAATTCTAGTTCCCTTTTATTTTCACCACATCTACTGCCACTTCTTCTACTGAGGAAGTCTGAAATTCTTCAGTCTTCTTCTAGATTAGATTTTGGTTTAATGGAATTTTGTGGCTGATTTCATCTCTCTAGGCTTCTAACATGTCTCTGTATCAGTTAATTAGGCTGTTTTGCTTCCTTATCATTCCTGGGTTAGCTGGAGTAGGACTCTTTATTTCCTTCAGGAAATTTTTCTTTGCATCCATAAGTTGATTAGCTGGCACACAAAGCCTAATTTCGGCCTCTCTCAGCCTTTAACGCATCTTCACTAAGCTTATTCATTTCTACCTTTGAATTTAAAGTGAGAGACATGAAGCTCTCACTTGAATATCATCATTGGGTTATTTATAATCCTGTATTATAAATACAGGTGACTAGGTGACTAGCCTTGGTGACTAGGGAGGTCGGAGGAGAGGGAGAGGGGTGGGGGAATGGCAGGTAGGTGATGCCCTTAGAACACACATGTTACTGTCATCTTACATAGGCACAGTTCATGACTGTCTCTAAACAGCATTAGCTGCAACATCAAAGATCACTGATGACAGACCACCAAACAGATATAATGATGAAAAAGTGTGAAGTATTGTAGGTAATACCAAAATGTGACACAGAGACTCAAAATAAGCAACCACTGTGGGCAAAAATGCAGGCTATAGACCAGCAGGAAGCTGGGTTGGCACAAACTTTCAATTGGCAAAATGCCTCCACATTTATCTGTGAGGCACAAATGAAGTACAGTAAGCAAGTTCTTATGACTATAATTTGTAAAATGGGATTTTAGTTGGAAAATTCTCATCTTTTTTGTAGAATGGAAATTTCAGGTTGCAGGTCAGAATCCTTCCAGCATCTGTTGGTTCTGTCCCTCAATATTTCTAAAAAGTTTTGAACTGGGGGTTTAAGACACAGATCTGAGCTTCTTGTACTTATTTCCTTTCAGATATTTTTGTTTTCCTTGCAGATAGGGTGATTGTTCATTCTTCATTTGAGGCACTCATTAGTCTACTTCTGATGGGAGACTCAAGCTCTTTCAGCTAATCTGGGACCTGAAAGGTAATTTAAAAGAAGGGGAAAACGCTTTATTGAGATATAATTACCACCTCCCACCGCCCCAGTTGCATCCTTTTGAAATATATCCTTTTGAAATTGTTCTTTGGATTACTCAATCCTAGGCAATCATTTATCTACTTAGTAAACCGAGCTCTTTTGTAAACACTGAGAATTCATTGTAAGACATGTGAGATTTTAAAACCTTGGCTATGTCCTCAAACTCTTAGTGTCTTTACTGTTATGATTTTTTTGATGATTCCTGTCATTCATGGAGAAGCCGGCCTACGGGTACTTTGAAGGTTGGGTATGATTCCTATTGCCTCAGCGTGGAAATGCATAGGCCAGGCAGGAACTATGGGGCAAGAAGCCTAAAAAGGGCTTTTAAATTCTGGGGATGTCTTTCCTCAGTTTACATCATAAGAATAAAGTAGTAGGAAAGATAGAAGATAGTCCACTGGGTAGGCTGATGGTACATTGGGTAATTCATATTGCATAGGACTGATTTGGATTCAACCCTTGATACTCCTGTGGTTTCCTGAGCACAGAGCCAGGAGTAAGACTGAGCACTGCTGGGTGTAGCCCAAGTTCTCCTCCTCAAGACCCTCCCCACGTCCAAAAAAACAAACAAACAAATAAACAAAAACCAAGATGCTAAACTGAGACTCCTCCTTGTCAACATACAATCCAAGATGTTGTCTCCCGGGTTAAGCCTCTGTTCTTACTCCAGAATCTTTCTTACTGGGGCCATAGATTTTCTCCTGCAAGCACAAAGTCTGTGCTTCTCTGATACTGTCCGTATCCTGCAAATGACAGATAGGAATAACTCCCTCCTGAACTATCTGTGTGCACAAATGAAACTCTTATCAAATATCTGTTATAGACAAATAACCATCTGGAGAAAATGCTTTGTCATGGATCATCAAACCCACAGTGATCCCTCTGTGGAGCTGGCCAGCTATTTTACATACATAACCCTTCAAACTCCTCAGTGAGGGCTGAAATATTCTCTGATCTTTGGCTGTCTTCTCTCTTCAGAAGTAAGAATTTCTGGTTGACTAGTCTCTGTCCCTGTGCTTTTATATTATTTTCCCCCTCACTTATTACACAACCTGAACCTGCCCCAATCTCAGGCAAAATGACAAAAAGCCTGCTGCAGAATCCTGCCTTGTAGCCCGGAAGAGTCTGAATTTCTCCCACTCAAGTGAAAGTCTCTTGGCTTTTCATGAATTCAGTTCTACAAGGTTGTAATGCAATGTTGTAACCCTGCATGACTCTGCAAGAACCCACTTGCCATGATTTTAATAGTTTTCTGTTCACGAAACCACTGTCATGACTGACTGAATATTTACTCAAAATTCAGGTAGTTTTGATATTCACCAGGGTGATTAATTGGCTCCCACTCTTTTGAAGTTTTTTATCCCTAAAATTCTGCCACTCTTTAAAATAGTTTTTTAGAAAAAAATAGGTTACTCAAAATTACTACCCCAAGTGAAGACATATTGAGAAATCAGTTACAAAGTTGGAAGAGAGAAAGCACAGTAACAAGTGGGTGGCAAAGACACTTTATTCGAGGACAAAGGAGGTAGGGAAGGAAATCCATGGGCGTGGAATGAGAATAACTTGAGAGAGAAGGAGCCAGGGTTTGGGTTTTATGCCCAGAGGAGATAGAGTGATGAAACAACTTTAGCTGATTCTAGCAGATTTTCAGGACACTCATGCATATTCATAAGGGATAACCGAGATCACTTGCTTTTAAGAAAGGGACATATGAAGAATATGTGTTTCTTTTTTTATTATTTATTTATTTACTTTTTATTGAATCATCATGAGATACAGTTACAAAACTTTTATGTTTGAATTTCAGTCATACAATGATCGAACACCCATTCCTCCCCCAGTGCACATTATCCACCAACAGTGTCCTCAGTATTATTCCCCCCACCCATTTCCAACCCTCCCCCTGCCTCTATGGCAGACAATTTCCCGCATGCTCTCTCTCTACTTTGGGGCATTTTGGTTTGCAATATAGATACATGAGAGGCTATCAAGTTTGGTGTTCTAACTACTTTCAGAATATGTGTCTCTTGAACAGAAAATCAAAGAAAAAAGTCACCGGGGTGTGGATTTTAGTAAGGTAAAGATTTTGGTGAAGACTAAGACCAGGTTGGAACAGGATCCACTGCACGGTCTCTAGGGGCCAGTCAGGAACTTGGGGCCCCGGTTATGCAAAAATGTTCTTAATGTTCCACTTTGCCCTCACGAGAGCCAAATTCTCTCAGGGAAACACTGTCAACACCCTCCAAATTACAGGTCTGAGGCAGCCTGTTTTAACTTTTCTTAACCCTGGTTTTTGCATTTTAGAGACAATCTATAGTTGAGGATTGAGAAAAGAGGGAAAGTTGCACAAAAAATTTTGACACAGCCATCTTGATGCCAAACAAAACCCATAAAGAACCAAACTGGTTTACTAGACTATTGTAAAGTGAAAATTGCTGCATCTCAAAAATCACCATAAACCAAAGTTAAGCTAACAACATTATATTCAGAGTCAAAAAGTTAATTTATAGCAAACCATGTAAATTAGTACAAAAGCAAAAAGATACTATTTTGTGAAAAATATTGGGTAAAGGATATGCATATCTGAATCAAAATTAAGAAATTAGGAGCCTGAAAGATACTATAGCAGGTTGGCTGCTTGCCTTGCATGTGGCTGACCCAGGTTTGATCCCTGGCACCCCATGTTGTTCTCTCTGATGATTACCAGGAGGAACTATTTCCTGAACACGGAGCCAGGAGTAAGCCCTGAGCATAGCTAGGTATGATTCTAAAACCAAAAATTAAAAATAAATGAGCGATAGCACAGCAGTAGGGCATTTGCCTTGCACGCAACCAACATGGCCGACCCGAGTTCAATTCTCTGCCCCTCTCGGAGAGCCTGGCAAGCTGCCGAGAGTATCTTGCCTGCACGGCAGAGCCTGGCAAGCCACCCATGATGTATTCGATATGCCAAGCACAGTAACAACAAAATCTCCAATGGAGACGTTACTGGGCCCGCTCAAGCAAAAAATGTTAACATAGGGAAAAAAAACTCATCAGTATCAGAATTAAAAACATGCAAATTTGAGCAATAGCTATTTTTCACATATAACCAAAAACTAAAATATATTGAGCATTGGTGGAGATTAGGGGAAATTGAAATGAGATATCAAGAGTGAAGTTATTATAACTTTCTAATAGTCAATTTTGTAACATGGTATACATTTTTAAAACATTCACAGAAACTCTGTAATTTGAAATAAGTGTCTTAAATATTGATTTTTAAATTTTTATAATAAAAATTTGGGAAAGCATAAGCCTATGAGATAAAAATTTTATTAAGCAGTGATGAATTCTTGCAAACTTTGTGTGGAAATGAGCTAATCTTCGTAGGCTGTAGGAAATTTGGAATCTTGTTGAATTCATTCTGGTAAAAAGACCAAACATTGATAACTAGACTCTGGGCTCAGAGCTCTGGGGCCAGGCCTCCCCCCCCCCCTTTTTTTACATATTTTATTAACATTAAAACCTTCTCTAATTAACTGAATATTTTTCCAGGAATCTTCCACATCCAGACTCACCCCTGCCCCAAAGGTAAATGAATGCACACTTTTTTTTTTTCTTTTTGGGTCACACCTGGCGATGCAGATGTACAGGGGTTATTACTGGCTCATGCACACAGAAATAAGTTCTGGCAGTGTTTGGGGGACCATATGGGATGCTGGAAATTGAACCCAGGTCGGCCACGTGCAAAGCAAATGCCCTACCTGCTCTGCTATCACTCCAGCCCCAAATGCACTCTTTGATCAGTTAGCATACTGGAAATTTCCAAGAACCAAACAAAAGATAAATGCTTTATCTTGTCCTGACTTACTTAATATGTAAATTTCTTTTTATCAAAACTGTCTTGTTGGTCAATATTATATAAACCTGAAGACTATGTTTATATAGGAAAGAAACTTCAAAATGCACTCTAACTTCTTCCTCTGGCTAACCCTGATACAAGAAAAATTAAACTTTATTCTTTTTAATTCAAATATAGAAATTATTAATTTTAATAAAATTAAGTGAAAGGAAAATATTATTTAATGTATTTAATGTATTGATAATATTCATGAGCTGATATATATAATTATACTTATCAACAAAAATTAATAATTAAAAAGTACTGGGGAAAAAGCAGATTATGCAGTTGCCTATGAAATTATTTTGTAATTAATTTCATTGGCAGTGGTGGGCCAGTCAATGAAAGTTACAGGTGTGAGCAGGAAGTTCCCTCAATTGTGAGCTCCTGCCCATTCTTCCCATTGGTGAGAACAGAATCCAAAGACAGGATGAGGCTACTTGAAAATACATTTAATTCTCTAATCAAGAGAGGACATTGAACATCCGATCTGGATCACACTGCAATTTGCAGTAACTAGATTCTCAAGATGACAATGTTGCAGTGGGATTTGATATCCTTTGGATTCCTATCCAAATCTGGGCTGTGAGGTGGATCTTAATTTGGCACTTTTTTGTTGTTGTTTTGGGGCCATATCTGACAGTGTTAAGGTCTCACTCCTGGCTCTGCACTCAGGCATCATTCCTGGCAGGCTCAGGGCACCATATGGAATGCTGCGGATCAAACTCAGGTCTACCATGTACAAGACAAGTGCCCTACACACTGAACTAGCCTTCAGCCCCTAGCTTGGCACCTTGTCTTTAAATGGTGTTTTCTATCAGGGCCTGTAAAGAAATGAAGGAGTTTAAAGGAGATGATGTTATTTGAAAATCTTTGTTAATAGTTTCTGTCCCCATGTCTGAGTGAGGGAGCCTAGCACAGTTACCACAGCAGAAATGATAGTTCCACCACTAATGTCCCCAGTATCCCCCCATCCCAAACCTCCCCCTGCCTCTATGGCAAACAATTTCCCCCATACTGTCTCTCTATTTGGGGGCATTATGGTTTGTAATACAAACACTGAGAGCCTATCACATTTGGTCCTTTACCTACTTTCAGCACACATCTCCCATCCTGAGTGATCCCTTCAACCATCACTGACTTAGTGATCCCTTTTCCATCCCAGCTGCCTTCTTTCCCAGCTCATGAGGCACATTTCCAACCCTGGAGCAATCTTCTTGGCACTGGTGGAGGGATGGGTGTTCGATCATTGTATGACCGAAACTCAAACATAAAAGCTTTGTAACTTTATCTCATGGTGATTCAATAAAAATAGATTAACTAATTTATAAAAAGAGGTGTAAAAAAAGAGAAATGATTGTCACAACCTAAATAATCACTGTGGCCAGACTACTCTCACAGATGGTCTTCTGACCTGTTCTGATGACATTATTTCAAGTACTTCTCAAAGCCCCCTAGTATTCCCTGACCAATGACATAAGTGCTAGAGAGCACATGACACTGGCACTGCTTAAATATCTCTTTATACTAACACCATGATGGGTTAGAGAGTGCTTTGTTATCAGCAAGCTGCCAGTTAAGGAAATGGAGATCTCATGTCTTTTAAGTAACCATCTTGCATGCATGGTCACAGGAAGCTATTTTCATAGAAAAGTCAAACAGAAAAATCACATTTTTAGAGAAGGTGGGTAGTGAGCTAGGCCCCGGCAAGCCTAACTAATTCTCAAACACAGACCAACCTGTGTTCAACCTGTATTAGGCCTGAAGGTAAGTGCAAGGTAAGGATTGCAGTCATTGCCTGGAAGAGTTGCTAGTTTTTAGAATTTTAATCTATTTCCTAATTTATTTTGGACTGTTTTCAGCCTCATTTAGTTCATTGGGAAAAAGAATAAGAGTAATAGGAGGGGCCAGCATGCTAGTACAGTGTGTAAGGTGTTTGTCTTAAATGCAGTAGGATGAGTTTGATTCCTTGTACCCTGTATAGTCCCCAGAGTCCACTAGGAGTGATCCTTGAATGCAGTGCCAGGAATAAGTCCTGAGCAGCCAAAATAAAAAACAAAACAGAAAGAAACCAAAAGCAAAGTAATAGCAACTGCAAAGTAAACATAAGTGTTTCTATGGATTAAAAAAATGAACCACAATTAATTCATTTAAATATTATTGAGGGAGATGTTTAAATTGTTCAAATTTTAAAATCTTTTGCTGCCTTGCTTCTTTTAGAATCAGAATTGGATTTTATATCAAAGAGAAAACTAAGTAGATCTCAAGATCATATATCTGCCAGAGACCAGCTTGATGATTTCACAAAAGTCGTGCTATTTGCTATATTGGGTGGTTATCGACTTCTGTGACAAAAGCATTGGAAAGTACATGGTTTGTGAAGGAGGGTTAAGTGCTTTTTTCTGAACACTTTTCCTGTGTTCTGACTTCTGTGATATATAGTTGCCATGTATTCTGACTTCTACAATACAGAAGTATCACAAACGTACCCTATCTACATAAGCTACACTTTTGATCTTGATGCTAAATCACTACTTAGTGGGTGTACCTTAGGGATTTGTAATTAATCTGATGAGCATAAGAATCACTGCAGAAGCCTAACTTTGCCCTTTTTTTTATTAGGTTTTGGATGGAACCTAGAAACATGTATTTTTAACAGAAGATGCTGAAAAATCTGCCTGACCCCCACTGTGAGTGGCCCCATTCCCTAGAGGTATACATACTTCTTATACTCTTTAGTGCATCTCAGGATTTATTAATTGAATCAAAGAGGAAGGTGAAAGGGGGTGAGAAAGAGAGAGCATGTGAGAGCTATTAACAGCCGTAAATTAAGAGGTGTTTTTTAAAATAATCTGTTTTGATTTTCAAGTGATTATGATTGCTGAGAACACAGAAATCAGAAATGTGTGCACCAAACATACAAAACTATTCAAGATCGCTCATGAAGGAAAAATATGATTTTTCAGTAGGAAGAAAACTAGCTGGTAAGAAATAGAATTGGGTAAAAGGTGCTATTAATTCAGCGCAATTCATTGGATATCATTCACCATTCAAAACTTTGGTTATGCTTATCATCTACTTGGGAAAATGATATCTTGAATTGAATGATATTTTGCAGATCTTTTTCATCATTATTGCATCAACAATTTATTGCTAGTTTTTTCCAGATTTTGAGATTTTGAAGGTTATTGAGATATTTTCTTAGATGAAATTTGGGCACTGTACTCAAATATACCTCATCTGTTCTCACTTTTTCTAAGTACTGCTGAAAAATTTTGAACTGATCAAGTAATACCTCTTCAAATAAAGAGTCATTGCAAGAGAGTGTCTCAGACATATCTCAGATTTTGTGATGTCTAAGCCAATAATGAGGACAGAGAGACAGTGTAAGGGGGACAGAGATGTGGTAGGCACTGTGGCAAGCTTCCCTACTAAAGATATTAATTGCTAATCAAATCTTTTGCACTGTTACAGACCTATTCTACCTTGCTTTTTCATATTTTAAGAACAGCTGTAGAACTCCACATATGTGTGACTTCCTTATTTTTTATATTTGAGGATCTACTTAAATGTTAAATTTGTCCTAGTGTGGATCAAGCAAACTCATCGTCTGTGTCCCTGGGACAGGCACCTATGGCTTAGATCAGAGCAAATAAAAAGAGATATACTTCCTTCTCCAATTTCTTCCCACTGGAGTTTATGAAGGGAAGCACTAATCATTGCAAACAAGCTCTAATTTGGCAGCTTCTGAGAAAGATCAACATTTCCCTGGGCAAGATATTAAGAGATTTATGGACTATAGGACTTAATGTGCTTTACTTCGGGGAATGGGAGCAAGGAAGATAAATGAAAGAGAACTGAAGTCATGGGTACATAATCAGTGTTTGGGAACTATATCTTGACCTCTGAAATCCTTTCTTTTCTCAATGCCAGCACATACCTACCTTCCCCATCTCCCTGCAATTGTGCCAGGCTGTCTGCAATATGTTTTTCTACATCATTTGATGAGCATAGCTTGATAGTGTTAGAAAAACTGCACCCTGCTAAGATGCTCTATCATATCATTGGAATTGATGAATAAAATGAGAATTCATTATCTTCAGGACATTGAAATGCAGACGGGAATACTTGGTTTTGCCTCACTCTAAGAAGAACTTTGCAGCATAATCTCCCTCTCAAATGTAAGATTTCTTCAGTGAATGATAAGTAGTATACATGGCTGCATGTGTGTAAATCAGTCAAAAGTAAGCAAACTGCAAGATCTGAAGAACTCCCTAGATTTGTCAAAAGTATGAAGGTTGTGGGGAAATATGCTTTGCACTTAGCTCCTGTTTTTATGACATTTGAGTCTTAAACCAGCGCTGAATTTGTAGGCAGATGGCAATGGGTAATTAAAATGCTAGAAAAATTATGGAAGGTGAAATAACTTATATGTCTCTATAATGACAGACATGAAAAAAATATGCACACAGTTTGCAATGAAATGATGCAAAGATGACAAAAATCAAATATGTTGCAGGATAAAATATCATCCATCAGGTGCTCTCTTTCCCTTTGTGTTCCACTTAAGAATGGCACTGGTTTATACCAGAGAAATAGAAGAAGAGAGACAAAATTTTTCAAAATAAAATTGGATATATATATATATATATATAGATTGATTGATTGATTGTTGCTTTTATTACTGGGAATAAAAGATAACACTCAACAAAACAGAAGGAAAATAATCACAGTAACTTTTAGAGCAAATTATCAGCATACAAATAATATGATTGACTCCCATAAATAAAATGAAATGAAAAGTATAGAAATTAGATACAAACTTTTGCTTTCTACTTAAGATTTTTACTTGCTATATTATTTCATTTAAAAATGACCATGCAGCTAATACATTTTATTGATTAAGTTTGTAAAGCCCAGATAAGTTAGGAGAAAATTAAAATCCTCCATGAATTAATCACTTGGAGGGGCCATGATTAATATTTGAATATTAATTAAATTCTGAATTGGACTGGATATAGCTCAAAGTGGTTGAACACATATCTCGTATAAATGAAGCTCTGAGTTTGATTCCTAGAGCTTATCTTATGCTCCACTTAGCACCAGTAGGTGTAGTCATGATGACCCCAGCATCTCTCCTGAGTTTTGAACTGTTGGGTCCAGTAGCCCAGAAGTGTCTCTAGTTCTAAATTCCAGGAATCTGCATTGTAATTCTAGTACATCATAACTCAGTGTTCTTTCTATTGTCTCTTTATATATCCATTTAATATTGTTACATTTTATTCTATTGTGTTGATGATCAGAAGTTGTTTCCAATTTTTAAATAATTTCATCATTTAAGATAATGAATTTAGAAACTTAGGAACTGCCATAAATGATGCCAAAATCAAGACCTGTATTCTATTAGAGTTTTTGGTACATCATTTAAAATTGTCCTCTAGAGATCTCTGCTGCTTCAAACTTCCATCCCTAGACTTAGAGAAAAGTTGATAATTTCCCTCCTGTCAACTTGTGTTAAATTTTATAGTTAGAAAAAAAAACCCTGTATTTTTATATTTTTATTGTTGAATGCAGTTATCAGATTAATACTTAACAATATCTGCAATTCATTTCTTATTCACTAGCTATTTTTGTGCTTCTTTTACCCATGTAAAAATAAAATTTAGTTTCATTTTTTCAGTTGTCTAAAAATTATTCAATACAATTTTTTAATTTGTTTTTGAATTTCACCCAGCAAGTCTTGGGTAAAGGTGGATATTCCTCACTCAATGCTCATGGGTCCTCATGTTGACACTCAAGGCACCATGTCGTACTAGGACTTCATCCTGGATTTCCACACATTAAGCATGTACTAACCATTGAACTCTCCAGCCCTTAACATGCATGAACTCTTACTGAAAAGAACTCCCCCCAAAAAACCCTTAACTACATAGCATAATCTTATATTCACAATGTTGTGCAACAGATCTCTTGAACTCTTTGACTTTGCAGTACTAATCTCTATAACTATTTCATAGAAATTTCCTATTTTCTTCTCTTCCAGAACTTGCAATAATCACTCTGGTTTTCTGCTTCTTAGGTGTCTTGTACAAATGGATGTCTGCTGTGTTTGTCCTTTAAGTCCAGTGTTTAAGTGGTTTGTTTACTTAGCATAATGTACCTATGTTGTAATATATAACAAAATTTACTTCCTTTTTTAAGGATGAATAGTATGTATATATCATAATTTCTATATCCATTGATCTCTCAATATAGTTTCAGGGTTTATCTATCTCTTGGCTATTGTGAATAACAATCATCTAGTTGAATGCATTCCCTGCTCAGTCTCTGAGTTTGCTGGTACTTTCCAGCAAATGTAATGTAATGTAATTTGCCCTTGAGTCCATTTTTTTCTGTTGAATTTTTAAGTTTATATAGTTATAGTATTCCATTATGTATTTTTGGTCATTGTTTGTTTTTGTTCTTGGTTTTGTGCTATACTTGTGGTACTCAGGACTTGTTTCCGACTTTTTCCTCAGAGATCTCTCCTGACAGTGCTAGGGGAACAGTATGCAATTTAGAGTAGAACATGGGTTGGTCACATGCAAGTCAAGCATGTGGCACTAGGCCTACTGTCCCTTGTTCTGAGTTTTAACTTGATGCCTTTAAATCCCAATGCCCATCAGATAAGGGATTAATATCCAGGATATACAAGACACTAGTAGAATTCTACAAGAAAAAACCTCCAATCCCATCAAAAAATGGGGAGAAGAAATGAACAGAAGTTTCCTCAAAAACGAAATACAAATGGCCAAAAGGCACATGAAAAAATGCTCCAGATCAGCACAACCCGAACAGGAGAAAGAAAATAATAAAACTCAGAGCAGAGATTAACGAGATGGAAACCCAAAAAACAATTTGAAAGATCAATGAAACCAAAAGCTGGTTCTTTGAGAAAATTAACAAGATCGATAAGCCTCTAGCAAAACTCACAAAGAAAGGGAGAGAGAAAACCCTAATAAACCGAATCAGAAATGAAAAGGGGGTCATTACAACAGAAACCACAGAAATTCAGAGGATCCTTAGGGAGTACTTTGAGAAGCTTTATGCCACAGAACATCAAAACCTCGAGGAAATGGATAAATTCCTAGACTCTTACAGACTCCCAAGGCTGAACCAAGAAGACCTGGAATACCTGAACAGACCTATCACCATCAAGGAAATTGAAATGGTAATAAAAGTCTCCCCAAGCACAAAAGTCCTGGCCCGGATGGATTCACTAGTGAATTCTTCCAAATGTTTAAAGAGGACTTACTCCCAATGCTCTTTAAGCTTTTCCATGAAATTGAAATATCAAATACACTTCCGAACAGTTTCTACGAAGCAAATATCACACTGATACCAAAAGCAGACAGAGATACCACAAAGAAAGATAATTACAGGCCGATATCCCTGATGAACACAGATGCAAAGATCCTCAACAAACTACTAGCAAATAGAATCCAACTACTCATCAAAAAGATCATACACCATGACCAAGTAGGATTCATCCCAGGGATGCAAGGATGGTTTAACATTCAAAAATCAATCAACATAATCCATCATATCAACAAAAGAAAAGATAAAAAGCATATGATTATATCAATAGATGCAGAGAAAGCATTTGACAAGATCCAGCACCACTTTATGATGAAAACCCTAGCCAAAATGGGTATAGAGGGGACCTTCCTCAACATAATTAAAGCCATCTACCACAAGCCTACAGCAAGCATCATCCTCAATGGGGAAAAACTGAGAGCCTTCCCTCTAAGATCAGGGATGAGACAGGGATGCCCACTCTCTCCACTGCTGTTCAATATAGTACTGGAAGTACTTGCAATAGCAATTAGGCAAGAAAAAGATATTAAGGGCATTCAGGTAGGAAAGGAAGAAATCAAGCTCTCACTATTCGCAGATGATATGATACTCTACTTAGAGAACCCAATAACCTCCACCAAAAAACTCCTAGAAACAATAGACTCATAGAGTAAAGTTGCAGGTTATAAAATCAATACCCAAAAGTCCATGGCTTTCCTATATGCAAACAGTGAGAGAGAAGAAAGCAACATGAAAAAAACAATCCCGTTCACAATTGTGCCTCAGAAAATCAAGTACCTAGGAATCAGCTTAACTAAGGAAGTAAAGGACCTGTACAAAGAAAACTACAAAACGCTACTTCAGGAAATAAAAGAGGACATGAGGAAATGGAAAGATATCCCCTGCTCATGGGTTGGGAGAGTTAACATTGTCAAAATGGCAATAATACCGAAAGCATTGTATAAATTCAATGCAATCCCTATAAGGATACCCATGACATTCTTCAAAGAAATGGAGCAAACACTCCTGAAATTTATATGGAACAATAAACCCCCACGAATAGCTAAAGCAATTCTTGGGAAAAAGAAAATGGGAGGAATCAACCTCCCGAACTTCAAACTGTACTACAAAGCAGTAATAATTAAAACAGCATGGTATTGGAACAAAGGCAGAACTGCAGACCAATGGAACAGGGTTGAATACACTGACATCTCCCCTCAATCATATGATTATCTAATCTTTGATAAAGGTGCAAGTAATGTGAAGTGGAGTAAGGAAAGCCTCTTTAACAGAATGTGCTGGCAAAACTGGATGGCTACATGCAAAAATATGGGCTCAGAACTCTGCATAACACCATGTACAAAAGTAAGATAAAAATGGATTAAAGACCTCAATATCAGACCAGAAACCATAAGGTACATTGAAGATAAAGTTGGCAAAACCCTCCATGACATTGAAGCTAATGGTATCTTCAAAGATGCCACGCCACTGGCCGAGCAAGTGAAAACAGAGATAGATAAATGGGACTATCTTAAACTAAGAAGCTTCTGCACCTCCAAAGAAACAGTGACCAAAATACAAAGACAGCCTACAGAATGGGAAAGGATATTCACCGAATACACATCTGACAAGGGGTTGATATCCAGGATATACAAAATACTGGTTAAACTCCACAAGAAGAAAACATCCAACCCCATCCAAAAATGGGGCAATGAAATGAACAGAAACTTTCTCAAAGAAGAAATCTGAATGGCAAAAAAAGCACATGAGAAAATGCTCTACATCATTAATCATCAGGGAGATGCAGATCAAAACTACAATGAGATACCATCTCACACCTCAGACACTGGCCCACATTCAAAAGAACAAAAGCAACCAATGCTGGCGTGGATGTGGTGAGAAAGGGACACTCCTTCACTGTTGGTGGGAATGTCCACTGGTTTAGCCCTTCTGGACAGCAGTATGGACGATTCTAAAAAAATTAGAAATTGAGCTCCCATTTGACCCAGCAATACCACTCCTGGGAATATATCCCAGAGAGGCAAAAATGTATAGTCGAAGTGACATCTGCACTTGTTTGTTCATTGCAGCACTCTTCACAATAGCCAGAAACTGGAAGAAAACTGAGTGCCCAAGAACCGATGACTGGTTAAAGAAACTTTGGTACATCTACACAATGGAATACTCTGCAGCTGTTAGAAAAGATGAAGTCATGAAATTTACATACAAGTGTTACAATATGGAAAGTATCATGCTAAACGAAATGAGTCAGAAAGAGAGGGATAGACATAGAAAGATTGCATTCATCTGGGGGATATAAAGTAACAAAGTATGAGATTAATACCCAAGAATAGCTGAGATCAGCACCAGGAGGATTACTCCATAACTTAGAGGCCAGCCGGGTATCCTAGAGGAAAGGGCAGTTCAGATAGAGAAGGGAGCACCAAATAAAGGATGTTTGGAGGATCCTCCCAGGAGGGGAGATGCATGTCGAAAGTAGACTATGGACTGAACATGTTTGCCACTCAATGTCTCTTTTGCAGACCACAACACCCAAAAGGAGAGAGAGAACACAGGGGATTGCCCTGCCACAGAGACAGAGGGGGATGGGGGGATGGGGGTGGGGGGATATTATCCATGGTGGTGGAAAATGGGCACTGGTGGAGGAATGGGTATCTGATCATTGTATAATCGAAACACAAGCACAAAAAATTGTAAATCTACAACTGTACCTCATGGTGTTTCACTAATAAAAAGAAAAAAAATGTTCCAGATCACTAGCCATCAGGGAGTTGCAAATTAAAACAACATTGAGATACCATCTCAAACCAGAGAGACTGGCACACATTCAAAAGAACAAAAGCAACCATTGCTGGCATGGATGTGGGGAAAAAGGGACACTCTTTCACTGTTGGTGGGAATGCCCACTAACCCAGTCTTTCTGGAAAACAATATGGACAGTCCTTCAAAAACTAGAAATTGAGCTTCCATATGACCCCTCAACACCACTTCTGGGAATATATCCCGAGGATGCAAAAAAGCACAGTGGAAATGACATCTGTATCTATATGTTCATTGCAGCACTGAACCCAAAAATCTGGAAATGACCCAAGTGCCCTAGAACAGATGACTGGTTAAAGAAACTTTGGTACATCGACACAATGGAAAACTATGCAGCTGTCAGGAGAAGTGAAGTCATGAACTTTGCTTATAAATGGATAGACATGGAGAGTATCATGCTAAGTGAAATGAGTCAGAAAGAGAGGGACAAAGAAGGACTGCATTCATTTGTGGAGTATAAAAAACATAACATGAGGCTGACACCTAAGGATAGTGGATACACAGGACAGATAGATTGCTGCATAGCTGAAGCCTGCCTCATGAGCAAAGGGGAGAAGACAGCTGGAATAGAGAAGGGGTCACTAAGAAAAAGATAGCTGGAGGGATTGGTTGGAATGGGAGATTTGTGTAGAAAGTAGATAAAGGACTAAACATGATAACTTCTCAGGGTCTGTATTGCGAACCATAATGCCCAAAAGTAGAGAGAGATTATGGACAGTCATATCTGCCATGGAAGCTGGGAGATGTGGGAAAGGTGGGGGGGGGTGTGCCGGGGATATTGTTGGTGGGGAATGTGCACTGGTGGAGGGATGGGTGTTTGATCATTGTGTGATTATAACCCAAACATGAAAGCTTTTAACTATCTCATGGTGATTCAATAAAAAAAAACAAACCTGCCTAGAGATATGGCTCAATGTAGAATGTCTACATTATATGGGAACCCTGGGATTTGATTCCCAACACTGGAAAATCATTGTTTACTATTTCTTTGTTGATGCCCTCACTCACTATATTTATATATTATTCTCCTGACCTTAGCATTTTAACAACTATTATTTTGACTAGCCTATCCAATCATTAAGATCTCCCTTTCTTACAGTCTGTTTTTATTCCTTCATTTGAAAATAAATTTTATTTATTTTTTCCTCGATTCTCTATGTTAGTTTCTGTACTTTAGATAAAAGAGTCCCCTCTCTTGGTTTTGAATGATAGTTTCATCTAGGATATGGGTCATCTTGATCTGTGTCTTCTGAACTCCCAGTTCTCCCAAACTTTTGTGATCAAGTCTTCTTTTGAGTCCTCAGTGATTCCATATAGTTGAAGGCATCTGAGTCCCAAAGAGGAAAATCATTGTGAGCTTCTGTATACAAACTGATTAGCAGCTGGGTATTCAAACCTAAACTGGGAACTTGATAAAATCCCTTCTGGGGAGAAGTTGGGAGATGGGATGTATTTGTCTGCTCTGGCCCTGTTTGACCTGAATGGGAATTCTTAATCAGTAACTATTTCTTTGTTTAGAAGTAGACCATTGTGGCTCAGTGGCTGTTAGAATTACATAATCTAGGAATCTGTGATCACCTTGCAGCCAGACAAAAACTTGGGTGTGAGATGCATTTAAAAGCTCCTTCCTGAGAGATGCTGTCAATTTCACTGCATTAGTATGAGGAAGAGAGAGAAAAAAAGGCTGGGGAGGAATCTGCTTGGTTCTTTGGTCTCTGGAGAGGCTTGCAGACAGTCCCTAGAAGCAGGCTAAATTAGAGGCCTGGCCCTTAGGCAACAGCTTTTAAAGTGCACAGATAGACCTCTTTCAGAAAGGCTGGGTGAGGGATGGTTTTGCTAGCTCCCTCTGCTCTGAGCCTGGGGGAAGAGCTTTAACAAGTGATTGAATGCCCATTAAAAACTGCTTCTTTGTTTGTTATGTCTTGTGGGTCTAAAGGACAGGAGCTCTATACACTTTCAGAGCTAAATGCTTTAAGGGGCCCATGGCCCTCTGCTTAGAGACTTAGAGTTCTATGTGGGATCTAAACCCACCAGCCCTACCTGTTGTTGCATTCAGAGATACATGGGGGGGATGGGGAGAGTGGTGATGTGTATTGGGAAGTCACTGAAGAAATCAAAACCAGCCCAAAGGCATGAAGACCTTTGAAATAAAGAAACCATCCGCAGAGACTGAAAAAATACCTTAAGATGCAGAATTCAAGGGCGAAGCATCTTCTGAATCCTCTGGGAGCAAAGGCTGAACAAAGGCTATGTTAGGAAAATCAAAAGACCATCAACAATTCCAAGTCCTCCCCCTTGACCAAACCCTAGTAATAAACTTTGGGGTGTCTGGGAAACTATCAAAATGGGACAGCAGTACAGATTCCCCAACTATATAGGAACAACAGTGCACATTCCTCCTCCATACCCTCCCTCCCACGTGCAAATGAGGTCACTCACATCTCTGCCTGAGATGTTAAATCTCCGCTCAATCCCATAAAATGCTTGGAATTCATAACTGACTCTTCTTCATCCGAGAAGCCTGTTTCTTTCCTGACTAGGCAACTCTCCCTCACATTTCCCAAATAAAGTTATTTTACTTCACGTTTTTTCTTCAACCTGAATTTCTTTTCTGTAGGGGAAGGTGATGTAAGAAGGAAGAAAGGAACCTGGGTAAAGGCAAGGACCGATTTTCCTTTTCTTGCAAAGAGCAATTCCTCAAACCGGCCTAAATTCCACGGCAACAGGAAAAATTGGATGGAAGAGATTAAGTACCAATTGTAGATTAAGTGGAACTCAGGTCCAGTTTGATGACTGACTGATGGAAGGTCTCTGCTGTCTGGTGATCAAAGCAGACTCTACCAGCCAGTCCTGATGAGCAAGGTGGGGAGGAGGGAAGCAGTATGCTCTTCTCTCAGGCTGCCTTCTTCTGCCCGACGTTCACATAATTCACTTGCAACACCATGAAGCTGCAACTGGGGATTTCCTCCAAATTGTATTGATTTGTGTTGGTAGAGGAAGAGGCATGGCTTATTCCTATTTCCTACAATGGGCCTCAATCTTTCTTACCTATTTGATTGTGAGAAATTTAACATTCAATTAGTATGTTGATGTAGCTCAGCTAGTTTCTGGATTTCTTTTACATAGAATTTTGCCTTTGTAGTTGCCCCAAATAGAGCTGTATATCCACGGGAGGATTTTAAATCACCATTTTGGTTGAGTCCCTATAATTGTATTTTAATGATCAGAACATTAGATATTCTTACAGTTAGGATGTAGCTCAGTGGTAAAGCACTGGTCTTACAGCTGTTATAATAGGGCTCTCTCCTATCCACTGCAGATACACATAAATTGATGAACTTAATAAATAATTTTGCTATTTTTCTCCAGGGTCTCAAAGAAAGGATTGAACTATCTGAATGTTTAGACTAATCTCAAGTTACATATATATGTATATATGTATATATACACATATATGTATATATACATGATTTATTCTATAACATATATGAGTTATGTGGGTTATTCTATAACTCATATAAATAGTACTTTTTATATTTTTCTTCTTATGAAATATATGTGTGCCATTACATTTTAGTAATGGAGATGGACTCAGTCAGATTATGGTTTTTGTGGTCCTTGTTCAGATTTTCACAGAGAAAATGAAAAGTTGCAGATTACAGACCTTAAGGTACACCTTAAAGCAAATGTAGCCTTGCAGTAGATATTTTTAAGTCAATTATTTCCCTCCCCCATTTTTTTGTTGGCTATTAAAACGAAGATGATAACAGTGACTCTATGCTAATACTAAGGTCACACAACTTATTTCCCTGACCAAATACAATCACCAGTATGTCTTGGTGGTCATTGTTTAAGGTCATTGTTTAATAGTATCTCATCCATGTGGAAGACTTAACCAGGTTAGTTAGCATAGAGTTCTATTCAACCCAGAGTGTAAATGTCACAAATTCTTTTTATCTCTTCTCTCTTTGAGACAGGGAACATAATGTTGTGATGTTTTAAGGTTTCTTACACTAATATTACTTTCACGTCCATGTAAACATTGGCTAAATTGGACTTTCTATTTATCAGTAGTTATTGTGAATCTCAATTAGAACTTAAAAAAGAAAATTAATTTTATAAAATTATAGTTATATTATTCTTTCCATTATAGTAAATTTTACAATAAGTAAAAATTATCAAATAAAATTATCTTCAATTTCTTTACTACATTTTATATTCCCCACCCTATTTTTTGGCTTATGCATATGTACACACATATTTGTATATGTTTATGAACTATATACATACAACATTTCTTTTAAATAATTATTATATTGGGAATATTATGATATGTTATTTCAAAAGTTCATTCAGTTGATATTAATAGGACCATAAAATAGTTGTTTAGAGAGTGTTTTCTTTCACATAAAGAATTCTAAATTTATATTCCTGAAACCTATGATATTATACATAAGCCTATGTAAATTAGTTAAAAAATTAAAAATATAAGCAGAAATTGCAGAGATGGATGACTCATCTCTGGAATGAGTGATGGATCCCCAGAGTCTCAGGAATTAGGGAGTCTTTTGTGCTTTACCATCTTTTACATTTAACCTTCATTCTCAGAATCCTACCCTCTTCACTTAGGGGTATGACTCATAAATTAAAAGATTATTTGATGTTGATTAATTATTACTGTTAAATGTTTGAATATGTATCATTTTTATATACTTATGTTCCTGGGATCATGTAAAAGTTTTTTGGGGGAAATAGGTTCATGAATTGAAAAAGTTTGAGAAAACCTGATCTAGGTTACAGAGAGATAATAAATGTAAGCCATAGAGTCTGTTGTAAAAGTAAAATGGGAAAATTCATACAGAAGCTACATTAGCCTTTATTCAAAAGCTCTACTGGAAGTTTGTCAAATAACATTCATTTATGTATCACTGGTTAGCTCTTTATGTTTTCAGAAAATCTTTTTGCCATCTCAAGTAAAAATAGTGCTTAGTAAAAGACATTAAGGCAACATGGAAAATGTCAGTTTGCAATCTATTCTATTTCTATATTAATATGTACTTTTTAATATTTTTCTACAAGTATTTATTTGGAGCATGTTATGTTATCTAGTTATATTGTTACTATTATTTAAACAATTCCTTTGTCTTGAACATGAGGAGTTGTTTCAAACTCTTCACTTATGAAGGAGACTGTGATAAATATCCCAATATATGTACTTCTGTATATAAGGGATTGTATCCTTGGAATAAATTTCTAGGAGTGGAATTACTAGGTGAAAGGTTATGCATCATTTTAAGATCTTTTGATGGGGATTGCCAAAAATCAGGCTTCCAGATCTTTGTGTATTTATCATTTCTTGACTTGTAATTTTGGACAAAACACCATGATTAAGGATGGTGTTTCTCAAATTTTGTCAACTGCATCTATTTCCTCCTTCCATTAAACAAACCAACAAAAATTCTTTTCAAAGTTAATGGAAAGGCCAGCATAGCTTGTGATGAAATCCCATTTAGGTAATATCAACTTTTGATGAAATATTATGAGAAATTATTAATCAATACATAGAAAAGACAACTACATTTCCATGTACATTAGCTAGAGACATGTAAAAGGCTGCAGATAAGCTGGAGAATTGTTATTGCTCTATGGAATACACTCAATCTAGCACTATAGGAAAGAAGAGATAGCTTTTATAGCCACCATAATACATTTCTTTATTATAAATGTTAAAGGTTTATTCTCTGGTATACTGAGGGGGTTTTAAAAACATAAACATAATCATTTGGCTTTTATAGACACACACAAACACACACACTCTCAGATACAGGCATAAACACAGGGAGAACCATTAAATTTATTTGCACAAATGAATATCCCCAAACCACCATGTCGAATATTTGAAAATGTGGACTGTGAGGCTTCATAGAAAATTTAATCACACCAAGATGTGACTTTGAAACAAATTCTATTAAAATGAAACTCAGAGAAAAGAGTTATTTCTTTTCTTTGAAATTAATTTTGTGTAGGCATTTCACTCTTGGCAGGAAGAGGCTTTTTCTATGCCACTAATGGTGAACTCAGGTAAAGAAACCTCTGTGAGTAATTTTCTTTGTGGGTAAATTCAATTCAAATAACTAAAGGCAAGAGAGATAATATAGTTACAAGTGACCAACCCTGACACTATTTATTGTTCCCAGAGCACAATCCACAGTGCCCCCTGCACACAGAGTTAGGAGTAATCCAACTGTGACCCAAAACCTAAACCTAAACAAAAATGAGATGATATACTTAATTTTGGAGTAAATTGAGGAAGCAAAACAAAACATTAGACTAATAACTGAAGTTAAACACATCATAATGCATCTTTAGCAAGAGATAAATGGGTAACTATGTCAGCTAGCAGTCTATTTATGTGTTTATCAGCTAGGGGGCACTTGGAGATCCCCAGGACATTTGAAGGGGGACAGCAGTGAGAAAAATTCACATAAATTTGAGCAACAGTCCAAGCCCTAGGGTCCAGCCAGTGGCATGGGGAACCACAGGAAAGAAACAAGGTTGGAATGGGTCAAAGATCAGAAAAAGTTTAAGAAACACTTTTCTAGACAACTCCAGTTGCTTGCATTTTTAAATCTTCTGTTACTCATCTTTTTCACTCCCTAACTGTTTAATATCCTCTACACTATTATTAAATTTGTTTGGCTTAAATTGTTTAAATTGATCAATTTACCTTTATAAAGAACCTTTCTGTATACAAATGGTTTTGTAATCTTATGACTCCACTTAAATTTAAGAATTATATCACCGTAGTTTTCTTCATATACCTTTCTTTATGTATTGTTCAAATAATGTCAATTAAAATTACATTTCTTCTGTGTATAAAAACATACAAAAGTTTACCAAAATGGAAAAAGAACATGTGAATCTCAATAGATAATGTAATGTATTCAATTTTGCATAAGCATCAACGCTGTCCTTTAATTTTAATGATTTTATTTTCAGTTTTGATTACCTTGTCTACTTAATTACCTTCCCTGTCTCTACTATCTAAGATGCACATGATCTCATGTTTAAGGATGACAGCAGCAGATGGCAATATATAAATGAATATCTCCCAAGATAAAACCAGAGATGTCTGAAATGACTATCAGTTTGCACAATGCATGATTTTATCTACTCTGTATGGGGCACAACAAAATCAGCCATTGGCCCTGTAATATTTTATCTTTATCAGGAAAATTTGTCACTTAAAGAGAGATATGATAAGTAATTCAATTTACATCTTTTGCATATATATTCATTTTGAGATGTAAAACTTTGGCATTACAATTAAAATAACCCTTGGCTATATTCTTTTTATTTAAAAAATAGAAAGACCTAAAAATAAATCAAGAATATTGCACTAAATAAAATGAATTTTGAAAGCATATAGCCCAGCGGGTAGGGTGTTTGCCTTATACGTGGCCAACATAGCTGACCAGGGTTCAATTCCTCTGCCCCTCTCAGAGAGTCTAGCAAGCTACCAAGACTATCTAGCCCACACAGCAAAGCCTGGCAAGCTACCCTTGACATATTCAATAGGGCAAAACACAGTAACAATGAGTCTCACAATGGAGACTTACTAGGCTTACTCAAGCAAATTATTGAATAACAGGAGGACAGTGCTACAGTATTAAATTAAAAAGATCAAATTGTATAAGAATAGCATAGTTGGGTAGCATGCTGTTATAATGTACTTTGTATATATTATGCATTATATGATATAAATATATTGCATATATTGAATATCTTATATGCACATTCCATCTATGTACTTAAATGCATTATATAATGTATACCTCCATATATATGTATATATATATGTATACATTGATTAAGGAAAGAATAGCTTGGAAGGGCAAACAGGAAAAAAAAAAAAAGAAATGTGTCTTCCATAAGCTCACCTAGAATTATCCAAAGAGAAGCTAAGAGAATGACGCAAAATATAAAACAGTGTGGAATTCACGATCACAATCATCCTATTGTTCGTCAATTGCCTTGAGCAGGCACCAGTAACATCTCCTTCATCCTAGCCCTGAGATTCTAAAAAGTTCCACATTCAAGTCTCTTTCAGGGTTAGGAGAATGAGACCCATCATTGTTACTGGTATTTGGCATATTGGCTAAGCCATGGGGAGTTTTTCAGAATCTGCTGTGTGGGCAGGTTTCATTTGGTAGCCTGCCAGGTTGTCCAAAGCAAGATTGAGATAATAAGATCTTGCGCGGTCACATTTACAGCCGCTCACTTCCGGGAGCTGGATTTTATAGTCTCTGGGTCTTGGCCGTTGATGGGATTACACGGCACCGTCGGGGGGCGGGGGCAGTTGGTGGGTGTGACCCCCGCCTACTGGAAGATGGAGGATCTGAGTGGAGGATGCTCAGCCCCAATCCGAGCAAGCTTGAAGATCTCAGCCTTGGGACCCAAATGCCTTTGTTCCTCTGCTGGTACCTTCATGCGTGTGGAATTACTTATGATAAATAAAGTTAAAAGAAAAGAAATAGAAGAAACTGGTGCAAAGGTTTAATCAACTGAACAAAAATTCTTTGCATTGTTGTTCATACTTTCATTCATTTCACCTTAATGAGTTATAATTCATGTAGGAGATTCATATGTAAGCTAAAAAACAGGGTAAATTTTCTTTTAAGAAAAAACACATGGAATTAAATTTATTATTGATAAAAACTAAAGACAGAAGTTAGGCAATACCTGATCATTAACTACATGATTAGATATTGTTACTGATTTTGAGTTTGCAAAAACTTGTATAGAGGGGGTATGGTGCCGCCAGCGGGTCAGTCTGTACCTGTGAGGTGAGTGCATCAGCAGTCTGATGGCGCCTTCAGACTTCCAGATACCCCCAAATTGCTGCTGTGCCTTTGACCAGAAACAAAAACTTGGGGCAAAGTTTACCAAGAGAATAAATGGCCAAAAGTTAGGTACATGGGAGACACAACCACAAACCAACTTCGGCTCAGCTATATAATTGGAGACATGGCCTCTCTGGTTCCTGATTTAACTGCTTAATGGCCATAATCTCAGAGACTCAGGAACAAATCTCGAAACCCAGTGGCTTTTGGCAGAAATGCGTCCATTCCCTGCAGTAGGTTACCGGTGCTGGGCCAAACCAGGTGGGAATAGGTTTCGTGCCTTGATCTGTTCCCCCTGGCGGCCCGGTGGCCACCATCCTCCAGAGACCACTGGACAGTCAGGTTTGGGCCCGCAATGACAAGACATGGAGGCATCACGGGATAGAGGTGGAGCTGAACCTTTTCTCTCCACCCCAATGAGTCATCACCCACGAATGGCCTCTCTGACTTCTGATCAAGCTGCTTAATGGCCATGATCCCAGAGACTCAGAAACAAATCTTGAAACCCAGTGGCTTTTGGCATAAATGCATCTGGAACCCTGCAGTAAATTACTGTTGTCACTCTGCCTGCTCCACCTTGGTGGCTCAGTGGCCATCATCCTCCAGAGGCCATTGGACAGTCAGGCTTGGGCCCTCAGTGACGAGACATGTTGGGACTCATGAGATGGGGGTGGAGCTGACCCTTTCCTCTCCACCGCAATGAGACCCCGAGTTCGTGGGGAGTCATCGCCCACGAACGTCCTCACTGCCTCCTGATCAAGATGCTTAATGGCCATGACCCAAGAGATTCAGAAACAAATCTCAAAATCCAGTGGCTTTTGGCAGAAATGCTTCCAGACCCCGCAGTAGGTAACTGTCACCAGGCTACCCCAGGGGGAAAGGGGTACTCCTACCCCCTGCTACCCCTAGGCGGCTCGGTGGCCACCATCCTCCAGAGACCACTGGACAGTCAGGTTTGGGCCCTCAGTGACAAGACATGCTGGGCCTCATGGGATGGGGGTGGAACCGGCCCTTTCCTCCCCAGCTCAATGAGAACCCGAGCCATCGCCCATGAATGACCTTTCTGGCTCCTGAAAACTGCTTAACGGCTATGATCCCAGAGACTCAGGAGCAAATCTCGGAACCCAGCAGGTTTTGGCAGAAATCCCTCCAGATTTAAGTGTTAAAATTTCGGAATTTCAAAATCACGGGGCCACTACTGCAGCCATGCGACATCATATGTTATTCATAACCAGCAATAGAAAACAAATTGTCTACTGTTGCCTTTTCAGCAGATCTGAGTGTTGGGGTAAAATATCAGATAATAATGGTGGGTCTGGTGTCAAAATATTGAATGTGATCAAAGTAGAGAGAGAGTAATGTGGAAATCATCTGTCGCACAGGTACGGGGAGGGTGTGGGATGGGGGTGTACTGGGGTTGTTGGGGGTGGAGAATGGACACTGGTAAAGGTACGGGTGTTTCATGTATGACCGAGACTTAAACCTGAAAGCTTTGTAAATGCTCTCACGGTGATTCAATAAATAAAATTATAAAAAATCCAAAAATCACAAAGAAAGGAAGAGAGAAAAACCTAATAAACTGAATCAGAAATGAAAAGGGGGTCATTACAACAGAAACTACAGAAATTCAAAGGATCCTCAGGGAGTACTTTGAGAAGCTTTATGCCATGGAACATGAAAAACTCGAGGAAATAGATAAATTCCTAGACTCCTACAGACTCCCAGGCTGAAACAAGACGACCTGGAATACCTGAACAGACCTATCACCATCAACGAAATTGAAATGGTAATAAAAATTCTCCCCAAGCACAAATGTCCCGGCCCGAATGGATTCACTAGTGAATTCTTCCAAATCTTTAAAGAGGACTTACTCCCAATACTTGAAATATCAAAAACACTTCCGAACAGTTTCTATGAAGCAAATATTACCCTGATACCAAAAGCAGACAGAGATATCAAAAAGAAAGAGAATTACAGGCCTATATCTCTGATGAATACAGATGCAAAGATCCTCAACAAACTACTAGCAAATAGAATCCAACTACTCATCAAAAAGATCATACACCATGACCAAGTAGGATTCATCCCAGGGATGCAAGGATGATTTAACGTCCGGAAATCAATCAACATAATCCATCATATTAACAAAAGAGAATATAAAAACCATATGATCATATTAATATATGTAAAGAAAGCATTTGACAGGATCCAGCACCCGTTTATGATGAAAACCCTCACCAAAATGGGTATGGGGGAGGACTTTCCTTAACATAGTTAAAGCCATCTACCACAAGCCTACAGCAAGCATCGTCCTCAATGGGGAAAAACTGAGAGCCTTCCCTCTAAAATCAGGGACAAGACAAGGATGCCCACTCTCTCCACTACTGTCCAATATAGTACTGGAAGTACTTGCAATAGCAATTAGACAAGAAAAATATATTAAGTGCATTCAGGTAGGAAAGGAAGAAATCAAGCTCTCACTATTCGCAGATGATATGATACTCTACTTAGAGAACCCTAAAACCTCTACCAAGAAACTCCTAGAAACAATAGACTTTTATAGTAAATTTGCAGGCTATAAAATCAATACCCAAAAGTCCATGGCTTTCCTTACGCAAACAATGAGAGAGAAGAAAGCTACATGTAAAAAACAATCCCGTTCACAATTGTGCCCCAGAAAATCAAGTACTTAGGAATCAGCTTAACTAAGGAAATAAAGGACCTGTACAAAGAAAACTACAGAACGCTACTTCAGGAAATAAAAGAGGACATGAGAAAATGGAAAGATATCCCCTGCTCATGGGTCGGGAGAGTTAACTTTGTCAAAATGGCAATATTTCCCAAAGCATTGAACAAATTAAATGCAATCCCTATAAGGATACCCATGACATTCTTCAAAGAAATGGAGCAACCACTCCTGAATTTCATATGTAACAATAAGCCCCCACAAATAGCTAAAGCAATTCTTGGGAAAAAGAAAATGGTAGGAATCAACCTCCCTAACTTCAAGCTCTACTACAAATCAGTAATAATTAAAAAAGCATGGTACTGAAACAAAAGCAGAGCTGCAGACCAATGGAACAGGGTTGAATACACTGACATCTCCCCTCAATCATATGATCATCTAATCTTTGATAAAGGTGCAAGAAATGTGAAGGGAAGTAAGGGAAGCCTCTTTATCAGATTGTGCTGGCAAAACTGGACGGCTACATGGAAAATATGGGCTCAGAACTCTGCCTAACACCATGTACAAAAGTAAGATCAAAATGGATTAAAGACCTCAACATCAGACCGGAAACCATAACGTACATTGAAGACAAAGTTGGCAAAACCCTCCATGACATTGAAGCTAATGGTATCTTCAAAGATGTTATGCCACTGGAGATAGATAAAAGGGAGTATCTTAAACTAAGACGCTTCTGCACCTCCAAAGAAACAGTGATCAAAATACAAGGACAGACTACAGAATGGGAAAGGATATTCGCTGAATACACGTTCTGACAAGGGGTTGATATCAAAGATATACAAAGTACTGGTTGAACTCCACAAGAAGAAAACATCCAACCCCATCAAAAAATGGGGCAATGAAATGAACAGACATTTTCTCAAAGAAGAAATCCGAATAGCAAAAAAGTACATGAGAAAATGCTCTACATCATTAATCATCAGGGAGATGCAGATCAAAACCACAATGTGATACCATCTCACACCTCAGACACTGGCCCACACTCAAAAGAACAAAAGCAACCCATGCAGGAGCGGATGTAGGGAGAAAGGGACACTCCTTCACTATTGGTGGGAATGCCGACTGGTTCAGCCCTTTTGGAAAACAGTATGGACCATTCTCAAGAAGTTAGAAATTGAGCTCCCATTTGACCCAGCAATAGCACTCCTGGGAATATAACCCAGAGAGGCAAAAAGGTATAGTCGAAGTGACATCTGCACTTGTTTGTTCATTGCAGCACTCTTCACAATAGCCAGAAACTGGAAGAAAACTGAGTGCCCAAGAACCGATGACTGGTTAAAGAAACTTTGGTACATCTACACAATGGAATACTCTGTAGCACTTAGAAAAGATGAAGTCATGAAATTTACATACAAGTGGTACAATATGGAAAGTATCATGCTAAGCGAAATGAGTCAGAAAGAGAGGGATAGACATAGAAAGATTGCATTCATCTGGGGGTTATAAAGTAACAAAATATGAGATTAATACCCAAGAATGCTGAGATCAACACCAGGAGGATTACTCCATAGCTTAGAGGCCAGCCGGGCATTCTAGGGGAAAGGGCAACTCAGAGAAGGGAGCCCCAAATAAAGTGAGTTTGGAGGATCCTCCCAGGAGGGGAGATGCATGTTGAAAGTGGACTATGGACCCAACATGATTGCCTCTTTTGCAGACCACAACACCCAAAAGGAGAGAGAAAACAAAAGGGAATGGCCTGGCACAGAGGCAGGGTGGGATAGGGAGTGTGGGGGTTTGAGGGATACTGAGATCCATGGTGGTGGAAAATGGGCACTGGTGGAGGGATGGGTATTTGATCATTGTATAATCGAAACCCAAACACAAAAATTTGTAAGTCTACAACTGTACCTCATGGTGTTTCACTAATAAAAAAATGAATTCTATGAAGCTATCAGGATTAAATAAAATATTTAATGTATTTCAAAAATAAATAAAATTATAAAATAATGAAAAAAATGTAAGGTGGAGTTTATTACCAATTCAATCAGCTAATCAGTGGCTGAATAAATATCAGTACTCCTACATTAAAAAAATTTAAAAAACTTATGTAGAAATACAAGCCATGATATCTATCTAATTATCTATCTATTCATCTATTTTTTTTTTGTAGTGCTAGGAATCAAATCCAGGCCTCACTATGCAAAGCAAGTTCTAAACTGCTAAGCTATCATTCTGGTATGCATTAATATGTAATTTCTTTTTTGGGAGGAAAGGGCATATATCCATAAAAATTCACTAAAGTAGCACTGGATTTTATGATGACAACTGTGGGTTGCAGCAGTCTTGATAAAGGAAACCCCTGCCAAGTGTCAGACACTGGTTTTTAAAAATTGTGTGAAATGTTTGTTTGCTCCTCTCAACAACTGAGGAATGTTGGTTATTTTCTTTATGAATGAAGATCTTCTGAATTTTGGAGCAATTCAATATGTCACTGTCACTGTCACTGTCCTCCCATTGTTCATCGATTTGCTTGAGCAGGCCCAGTAACATTGTGAGACTTGTTGTTACTCTTTTGTATATTGAATACGTCACGGGTAGCTTGCCAGGCTTTGCCATAGGGGCTAGATACTCTTGGTAGCTTGCTGGGTTCTCTGAATCAGGCAGAGGAATAGAAGGAGGAGGAACCCAACTCGAGTCAGCTGGGTCAGCTGCATGCAAGGCAAATGCCCTATCTGCTGTGCTATCGCTCCAGCCCCAATATGTAACTAATAAAAAAATTAAAAACAGGCATTTAAAAATACAATTGCTTATATAATGTTTAAAATATACTTTGGCACCATGTTTTTAGTCTGAGTGCTTAGCCCAGAAATAGTGGCTTTGTCAAGGATGCACTGGAAACCAAGCAATTCAAGGTCTATTCATGGCGAGTAGCCTTGTCCCTGGAGAAGACATTACCTTAGTTTCTTTTTCATTTTTTTCTTTTTTCGGCTTTTTGGGTCACACCCGGCAACGCACAGAGATTACTCCTGGCTTTGCACTCAGGAATTACTCTGGTGGTGCTCAAGGGACCATATGGAATGCTAGGAATCGAACCAGGGCCAATCGCGTGCAAGGCAAATGCCCTGTCTGCTGGACTATTACTCCAGCCTCATTAGTTTCTTTTTAAACTGAGGTGAAATTCATATAACCTGTCACTGTCACACTGTCACTGTCTTTCTGTTGCTCACTGATTTGCTCGAGCAGGCACCAGTAACGTCTCCATTGTGAGACTCGTTACTGTTTTTGGCATATTGAATACATCACAGATAGCTTGTCAGGCTTTGCCGTATGGGGGAGACACGCTCAGTAGCTTGCCAGGTTCTCTGAGAGGGGCAGGAATCGAACCCAGGTTGGCTGCATGTAAGGCAAATGCCCTCCCTGCTGCGCTATCTCTCCATCTCGCATATAACCTAACATTAACAATTTCAAAATAAAAATTTAAGTGACTTTTACTACTTTCACAATGCATATCTCCTCTATTTAATTTCCAAATTCCCAAACATTTTCATCTTCCAGAAATAATATCCTGCATCCATTCAGCAGTTACTATCTTTCTTTTCTTTCCCATACCACTGACAATCACCAATTAAATTTTACTCTCTGTGTATACCTTGTCCTGAATAATTTATATAAATGGACTCAGATAAAATGTTCTCTTTTGTACCTGATTTCTTTCACTAGGCATAATCACTTAATCACTTAACTTCCCGTTAGTCGTCGATTTGCTCGAGCGGGCGCCAGTAACGTCTCCATTTGTCCCTGTCGCTTGCTAGTGTAGCCCATCTGTTCGCTCCGGGAACATGAAAGGCCTCAAACCGATCGTTCATGATCTTCAGGAAGAAGTCTGACCATCTGGTAGGTGGGCGGCCACGCGGTCTCTTGACATCCCGTGGAATCCAATCAGTAACAGCTCTAGTCCAACGGTCGTCTTTAAGTCTCATTACGTGACCAGCCCATCTGATTTTCGACACCTTGGCAAATGAGACAGCGTCCCTGATCCTTGATCGTCGACGGATGTCAGAACTCCGGATTCTTTCTCTCAATTGAGTGAAACGTGATATTCCAAGCATAGCTCTTTCTATTCTTCTTTGGGAGACCTGAATGGCGTTCTCATCTTGTTTGCGTAGGGCCCAGGTCTCTGAGGCATATGTTAATGCAGGAAGAACAGTGGAATCAAAGAGATGTGCCCGGAGCCGGAGGTTCTTCGTCCTCTTAGCTATTTCTTCGACGTTCTTGAAGGCGTTCCAAGCCGCTCTCTTCCTCCTGCGCAGCTCGGGTGCCAGGTCATTTGTCATGTTGACCTCTTGACCTAGGTAGACATAGCTGTTGCATTCAGAGATGGTCGTTCCATTGAGAGCGAATGGGGCGTCAGGAACAAGGCTGTTTCTCATAAACATTGTCTTCGTAAGATTCAGCTGTAGTCCTACCTTTCCACACTCACGGTCAAAGTCGGCCAGCATTTGTGCCGCTTGGCTGATGTTTGGTGTTATTAAAACAATATCATCAGCAAAGCGGAGGTGGTGTAATTGCCGACCATCTATCTTCACTCCCATTCCTTCCCATTCCAGTCGTCGCATGATGTTCTCGAGGGTGGCACTGAAGAGTTTCGGTGAAATGGTATCACCCTGCCGCACCCCTCTCTTGACATCAACCATCACTTCTTTGTAGAATGGTGAGATCCTGGTAGTGAATCCGCAATACAGCTCACGGAGGATCCTGATGTATTGGGCTTGAATGCCCTGATTGGCTAGGGCTTCAATGACCGCTTCCATCTCAACAGAATCAAAGGCCTTCTTTAAATCAATGAACGTTAAGCAGAGCGGCATCTTGAACTCCCGAGAAACCTCAATGAGCTTGGTTATTGTGTGGATATGGTCGATGGTGCTGAATCCTTTGCGGAACCCTGCTTGCTCGCATGGTTGTCCTTCATCTAGTGTTCTGCCAATCCTATTCAGGATGACTCGAGTGAACAACTTGTAGATGACAGACAATAGGCAGATCGGGCGATAGTTGCCAATGTCATGGATGTCTCCCTTTTTGAACAGTAGTACGGTCCTGCTGGTTTTCCATTGGGACGGAACCTTGCATTCAGACAGGTAGCGAGTGAAGAGCCGAGCCAGTGTATTGATGAGTACTGACGGCAGGTTCTTCAGGTGTTCAGGTCTGACCTTGTCTGGGCCGGGTGCTGTTTGTTTCTTTACCGACGAAACGGCGTGTCGGATTTCGGAGGGGAGAACGTTGGGAACAACATACCCATCCTGTGGAATTTGGTATGTTGGCAAGTGGACATGGCTATCGAAGAGATTTGAGTAGAAGTCATGGATAATCTTCTCCATTGCCGTTCTGGAGGATGTGATGGATCCATCAGGACGTCGGAGGGCAGTCGTCTTGGTCTTATAGTTGGCGAAGGACAGGCGGGCCTTACGAATACTTTTCCCGGCTTCTGCCACATCTACCAGTACTTCTGCTCTTCTCTCTTTGAGGTCTTCCTTGATCGCATCTCTGCACTGCTTTGCAAGCTTGGACGTTAGCTTGCGGTTGCCTGAGGCATGCGCCAAACCACGCTGGCGAATTAGCTCAAGAGTTTTCGAAGATAGGCGACTTTTTGTGGCTATCTCTCTCTTGGCGTTCCTCTCACATTCATGGAGGTGCTGAACCAGTCGATCGTATTCCTCGTCAATGTTGTCAACAATGGCATCTTCCCATGTTGCCGCAATAGTACCAAAGAGTTCCCAGTTGGTGGTCATTCTGGGAGTTCTCTTTTTGAACTTTGCAGCCCTTTCTCCCCGCTCTGTGAAGTAGAATTTTGCACGAAGGAGACGGTGGTCCGATCCCGTTCGAAATTTTGGGACAACAGCGACATCAGTCAGGCAAAACCGTCGATTGAATATGATGTGGTCTATTTCGTTGTGGAATCGTCCACCGGGAGACTCCCATGTCCATCGTTTAGATTCTGCCTTCTGGAACTGTGAGTTACCATGGATGGTCTTGGTCGACATGATGAACTCTGACAGTCTCTCACCCTGTTCGTTCCATTCTAGGCCATGGGTCCCGATGTGAAGTTCTTCAGCTGATCTTCTCGGTCCTATCTTGGCATTAAAATCACCCAGAATGATCTTGTAGAAGGTGTGGTCTTCTTTATAGAACTTCTCTAGCTCCATGTAGAACTTCTCGATTTCTCTTTCATCATAATGAGATGTTGGTGCGTAGACAACGAAGATAGAAACTGCAGGCAGTGAGCCACATCTATTCAAATGTAAACGTCCGATTCGGGTTGTTAGGCATTCGAATGAATCAATGCTCTTGGCCAAGTTTGTGTTGACAAGGACACCGAAGCCTCCAACACCTCTTTTATCACATGTTCCGAGGAACAATTCTTCTCCAGTGTCGAAAACGGCATGGTGAGATTCGTGCCTTCTTGTCTCGGTCAGACCAATGATGTCGTACTTGATCATTCGCGCTTGTACCATCAGGTCCTCAATGGATGCATCTGATGCTAGCGTACGTGCATTGAAAGTACAGATGATCATTTTTGTCTTCCTTCGTTGTGGCAGCCTAGGTCGGCCTTGAGATTCTGTCGGCCTCTCCTTTCTCATCCTTTTCAGTGCTGCCATGTCGGTGAAGCCTTCAGGGTCAGGTGAATAAGACCAGTTGTAGTTACTGGTTTTGGCATATCGAATACACAGCGGATAGCTTGCCAGGCTCTTCCGTGCGGGCGGAATACTCTCGGTAGCTTGCCAGTCTTTCCGAGAGGGATAGAGGCTTTTGGGGTGACCTCTAATCACCCTGGTAGGTGTTACCATATTTGAACCCTATCAAATATGGTACGACAATTCCAGAAGATGGGTATTTAGTGTCTTATGATGTGTCGCGCGGCCGCCTGCGGCCGCGCGGGTCCGGAAAGCGTCCTGGAGTGTGGCGACGGCTGGGTAGTGGAAGTCGTGTCGAGAGTGGAAGTCTGCCAGTGGGGTATTTATCTGGGTAGGGTGGGTCTCCTGTGCACAATTCGATCCCTGGGTGGTTGATGGAAGCAGACAGGGCAGGGTAGGGTGGGGCTCCTGATTAGAATCCCTTTGTCACCTGTGGTGGTGGGAGCAAGCAGAGAAGCTCTGTCCCTGGGTCCGCCGAGCCTGGATTCCAAGGTCTCAGAGAGTTCTGCTTATCTTGTTCTGTGGGTCTTCAGTTGTGCGTGGGTCTCGGCCGGAGCTGCCGCGCGGGTCCGGAATGCGTCCTGGAGTGTGGCGACGGCTGGGTAGTGGAAGTCGTGTCGAGAGTGGAAGTCTGCCAGTGGGGTATTTTTCTGGGTAGGGTGAGTCTCCTGTGCACAATTCGATCCCTGGGTGGTTGATGGAAGCAGACAGGGCAGGGTAGGGTGGGGCTCCTGATTAGAATCCCTTTGTCACCTGTGGTGGTGGGAGCAAGCAGAGAAGCTCTGTCCCTGGGTCCACCGAGCCTGGAGTCCAAGGTCTCAGAGAGTTCCGCTTATCTTGTTCTGTGGGTCTTCAGTTGTGCCTGGGTCTCGGCCGGAGCTGCCGCGCGGGTCCGGAAAGCGTCCTGGAGTGTGGCGACGGCTGGGTAGTGGAAGTCGTGTCGAGAGTGGAAGTCTGCCAGTGGGGTATTTATCTGGGTAGGGTGGGTCTCCTGTGCACAATTCGATCCCTGGGTGGTTGATGGAAGCAGACAGGGCAGGGTAGGGTGGGGCTCCTGATTAGAATCCCTTTGTCACCTGTGGTGGTGGGAGCAAGCAGAGAAGCTCTGTCCCTGGGTCCGCCGAGCCTGGATTCCAAGGTCTCAGAGAGTTCCGCTTATCTTGTTCTGTGGGTCTTCAGTTGTGCGTGGGTCTCGGCCGGAGCTGCCGCGCGGGTCCGGAATGCGTCCTGGAGTGTGGCGACGGCTGGGTAGTGGAAGTCGTGTCGAGAGTGGAAGTCTGCCAGTGGGGTATTTTTCTGGGTAGGGTGAGTCTCCTGTGCACAATTCGATCCCTGGGTGGTTGATGGAAGCAGACAGGGCAGGGTAGGGTGGGGCTCCTGATTAGAATCCCTTTGTCACCTGTGGTGGTGGGAGCAAGCAGAGAAGCTCTGTCCCTGGGTCCACCGAGCCTGGAGTCCAAGGTCTCAGAGAGTTCCGCTTATCTTGTTCTGTGGGTCTTCAGTTGTGCCTGGGTCTCGGCCGGAGCTGCCGCGCGGGTCCGGAAAGCGTCCTGGAGTGTGGCGACGGCTGGGTAGTGGAAGTCGTGTCGAGAGTGGAAGTCTGCCAGTGGGGTATTTATCTGGGTAGGGTGGGTCTCCTGTGCACAATTCGATCCCTGGGTGGTTGATGGAAGCAGACAGGGCAGGGTAGGGTGGGGCTCCTGATTAGAATCCCTTTGTCACCTGTGGTGGTGGGAGCAAGCAGAGAAGCTCTGTCCCTGGGTCCGCCGAGCCTGGATTCCAAGGTCTCAGAGAGTTCCGCTTATCTTGTTCTGTGGGTCTTCAGTTGTGCGTGGGTCTCGGCCGGAGCTGCCGCGCGGGTCCGGAATGCGTCCTGGAGTGTGGCGACGGCTGGGTAGTGGAAGTCGTGTCGAGAGTGGAAGTCTGCCAGTGGGGTATTTTTCTGGGTAGGGTGAGTCTCCTGTGCACAATTCGATCCCTGGGTGGTTGATGGAAGCAGACAGGGCAGGGTAGGGTGGGGCTCCTGATTAGAATCCCTTTGTCACCTGTGGTGGTGGGAGCAAGCAGAGAAGCTCTGTCCCTGGGTCCGCCGAGCCTGGAGTCCAAGGTCTCAGAGAGTTCCGCTTATCTTGTTCTGTGGGTCTTCAGTTGTGCGTGGGTCTCGGCCGGAGCTGCCGCGCGGGTCCGGAAAGCGTCCTGGAGTGTGGCGACGGCTGGGTAGTGGAAGTCGTGTCGAGAGTGGAAGTCTGCCAGTGGGGTATTTATCTGGGTAGGGTGGGTCTCCTGTGCACAATTCGATCCCTGGGTGGTTGATGGAAGCAGACAGGGCAGGGTAGGGTGGGGCTCCTGATTAGAATCCCTTTGTCACCTGTGGTGGTGGGAGCAAGCAGAGAAGCTCTGTCCCTGGGTCCGCCGAGCCTGGATTCCAAGGTCTCAGAGAGTTCCGCTTATCTTGTTCTGTGGGTCTTCAGTTGTGCGTGGGTCTCGGCCGGAGCTGCCGCGCGGGTCCGGAATGCGTCCTGGAGTGTGGCGACGGCTGGGTAGTGGAAGTCGTGTCGAGAGTGGAAGTCTGCCAGTGGGGTATTTTTCTGGGTAGGGTGAGTCTCCTGTGCACAATTCGATCCCTGGGTGGTTGATGGAAGCAGACAGGGCAGGGTAGGGTGGGGCTCCTGATTAGAATCCCTTTGTCACCTGTGGTGGTGGGAGCAAGCAGAGAAGCTCTGTCCCTGGGTCCGCCGAGCCTGGAGTCCAAGGTCTCAGAGAGTTCCGCTTATCTTGTTCTGTGGGTCTTCAGTTGTGCGTGGGTCTCGGCCGGAGCTGCCGCGCGGGTCCGGAAAGCGTCCTGGAGTGTGGCGACGGCTGGGTAGTGGAAGTCGTGTCGAGAGTGGAAGTCTGCCAGTGGGGTATTTATCTGGGTAGGGTGGGTCTCCTGTGCACAATTCGATCCCTGGGTGGTTGATGGAAGCAGACAGGGCAGGGTAGGGTGGGGCTCCTGATTAGAATCCCTTTGTCACCTGTGGTGGTGGGAGCAAGCAGAGAAGCTCTGTCCCTGGGTCCGCCGAGCCTGGATTCCAAGGTCTCAGAGAGTTCCGCTTATCTTGTTCTGTGGGTCTTCAGTTGTGCGTGGGTCTCGGCCGGAGCTGCCGCGCGGGTCCGGAATGCGTCCTGGAGTGTGGCGACGGCTGGGTAGTGGAAGTCGTGTCGAGAGTGGAAGTCTGCCAGTGGGGTATTTTTCTGGGTAGGGTGAGTCTCCTGTGCACAATTCGATCCCTGGGTGGTTGATGGAAGCAGACAGGGCAGGGTAGGGTGGGGCTCCTGATTAGAATCCCTTTGTCACCTGTGGTGGTGGGAGCAAGCAGAGAAGCTCTGTCCCTGGGTCCGCCGAGCCTGGAGTCCAAGGTCTCAGAGAGTTCCGCTTATCTTGTTCTGTGGGTCTTCAGTTGTGCGTGGGTCTCGGCCGGAGCTGCCGCGCGGGTCCGGAAAGCGTCCTGGAGTGTGGCGACGGCTGGGTAGTGGAAGTCGTGTCGAGAGTGGAAGTCTGCCAGTGGGGTATTTATCTGGGTAGGGTGGGTCTCCTGTGCACAATTCGATCCCTGGGTGGTTGATGGAAGCAGACAGGGCAGGGTAGGGTGGGGCTCCTGATTAGAATCCCTTTGTCACCTGTGGTGGTGGGAGCAAGCAGAGAAGCTCTGTCCCTGGGTCCGCCGAGCCTGGATTCCAAGGTCTCAGAGAGTTCTGCTTATCTTGTTCTGTGGGTCTTCAGTTGTGCGTGGGTCTCGGCCGGAGCTGCCGCGCGGGTCCGGAATGCGTCCTGGAGTGTGGCGACGGCTGGGTAGTGGAAGTCGTGTCGAGAGTGGAAGTCTGCCAGTGGGGTATTTTTCTGGGTAGGGTGAGTCTCCTGTGCACAATTCGATCCCTGGGTGGTTGATGGAAGCAGACAGGGCAGGGTAGGGTGGGGCTCCTGATTAGAATCCCTTTGTCACCTGTGGTGGTGGGAGCAAGCAGAGAAGCTCTGTCCCTGGGTCCACCGAGCCTGGAGTCCAAGGTCTCAGAGAGTTCCGCTTATCTTGTTCTGTGGGTCTTCAGTTGTGCCTGGGTCTCGGCCGGAGCTGCCGCGCGGGTCCAGAAAGCGTCCTGGAGTGTGGCGACGGCTGGGTAGTGGAAGTCGTGTCGAGAGTGGAAGTCTGCCAGTGGGGTATTTATCTGGGTAGGGTGGGTCTCCTGTGCACAATTCGATCCCTGGGTGGTTGATGGAAGCAGACAGGGCAGGGTAGGGTGGGGCTCCTGATTAGAATCCCTTTGTCACCTGTGGTGGTGGGAGCAAGCAGAGAAGCTCTGTCCCTGGGTCCGCCGAGCCTGGATTCCAAGGTCTCAGAGAGTTCCGCTTATCTTGTTCTGTGGGTCTTCAGTTGTGCGTGGGTCTCAGCCGGAGCTGCCGCGCGGGTCCGGAAAGCGTCCTGTGGTGGTGGGAGCAAGCAGAGAAGCTCTGTCCCTGGGTCCGCCAAGCCTGGAGTCCAAGGTCTCAGAGAGTTCCGCTTATCTTGTTCTGTGGGTCTTCAGTTGTTCGTGGGTCTCGGCCGGAGCTGCCGCGCGGGTTCGGAAAGCGTCCTGTGGTGGTGGGAGCAAGCAGAGAAGCTCTGTCCCTGGGTCCGATGAGCCTGGAGTCCAAGGTCTCAGAGAGTTCCGCTTATCTTGTTCTGTGGGTCTTCAGTTGTGCGTGGGTCTCGGCCGGAGCTGCCGCACGGGTCCGGAAAGCGTCCTGGAGTGTGGCGACGGCTGGGTAGTGCAAGTCGTGTCCACTAGGCATAATGCCACTAGGCATAATGCTTTCAAAATTTTTACACTTGTGGTTAAACTCATATCACTACTTTAGTCTTTTAATGATGAATAATATTCTATTGGTTATACACACATCTATCTCTCTATCTGTCTACCAAACCATCTATATTCTGGTGAGCATACACACCCCCATAATTTGTTTAACCACACAGTCATTGATGGGCAATTTGAGTTGTTTCTACCATTTCCTTTTGATGATTATAAATCACATTTTATGCACCTCAGATTTAATATCAATAGAATGAGTGTTATTAGACCAACCCAGTCTCTATCATCACCTCTATACCTATTTATATTGTTTCTTTTTTTTTTTTTACATAGGAGTATGGCTATTTACTCAGCCACTGATTAGCTGATTGAATTGAGCATGAACTCCACCATTTTCCCCCATTTTTTATAATTTTATTTATTGAATCACTGTGAGAGCAGTTACAAAGATTTCAGGTTTAAGTTTTGTTCATACAAAGAAACACCCGTACCTTCACCAGTGCCCATTCACCACCACCAAAAACCCTAGTATACTCCCACCCCACAACCTCCCCCTACCTGTGCGACAGATGATTTCCATATTACTCTCTCTCTACTTTGATTACATTCAAATATTTTGACACCAGACCCACCATTATTATTTGGAATTTTACCCCAACACTCAGATCTGCTGAAAAGGCAACAATAGACAATTTGTTTTCTATTGCTGGTTATGAATAACATATGATGTCGCATGGCTGCAGTAGTGGCCCCGTGATTTTGAAATTCCGAAATTTTAACAATTAAATCTGGAGGGATTTCTACCAAAACCTGCTGGGTTTCAAGATTTGTTCCTGAGTTTCTGGGATCATGGCCATTAAACAGCTTGATCAGGAGCCAGAAATGCCATTCATGGTTGGCAACTAGGGGTCTTGTTCGGACGGGGAAGAAAGGGCTGGCTCCAGCCCCATCTCATGAGGCCCCACGTGTCTCATCACTGAGGGCTCAAATCTGACTGTCCAATGGCCTCTGGAGGATGGTGGCCACTGAGCCACCAAGGGGGAGTAGGCAGAGGGACAGCACCTTTTCTCCCTGGGGTGGCCCGGCAATAATAACCCATGTGGGGTCCAGATGCATTTCTGCCAAAAGCTACTGGGTTCTGAGATTTGTTCCTGAGTCTCTGGGATCATGGTCGTTAAAAAGCTTGATAGGGAGCCAGAGATGCCTTTTGTGGGTGATGACTCGGGGTCTCATTGGGATGGGGAGGAAAGGGCCAGCTCCACCCCCATCCCGTGAGGCCTCCATGTCTTGTCATTATGCACCCAAACCTGACTGTCCAGTGGCCTTTGGAGGATGGTGGCCACTGGGCTGCCAGGGGGAACAGTCCAAGGCATAAAACCTATTCCCAACTGGGGTGGCCCAGCACCGGTAACCTGCTGCAGGGACTAGACGCATTTCTGTCAAAAGCCACTGGGTTCTGAGATTTGTTTCTGAGTCTCTGGGATCATGGCCATTATGCGGTTTGATCAGGAGCCAGGGAGGCCGTTTGTTGGTGGTGACTTGGGATCTCATTTGGGTGGGGAGGAAAGGGTCAGCTCCACCCCCATCCCCTGAGGCTCTGCGTGTTTCATCACTGTGAACCCAAACCTGACTGTCCAATGGACTCTGGAAGATGGCAGCCACCGAGCTGCCTAGGGGAAGCAGGTAGGTGGACAGCACCCTTTCTCCCCTGGGGTCACCCGGCAACAGTAACCTACTGAGGAGTCCAGATGCATTTCTGCCAAAAGCCGCTGGGTTTCAAGATTTGTTTCTGAGTCTCTGGGTTCATGGCCATTAAGCAGCTTGATCAGGAGCCAGAGAGGCCATTCTATGGCAGTGACTCGGGGTCTTGTTGGGGTGGGGAGGAAAGGGCCAGTTCCACTCCCATCCCGTGAGGCCCAACGTGTCTCGCCACTGTGGGCCCAAACCTGATTGTCCAGTGGCCTCTGGAGGATGACGGCCGCTGGTCTGCCAGGGGGAACAGGCCAGAGCACAAAACATATTCTCACCTGGGGTGGCCTGGTGCTGGTAACCTATTGCAGGGACCGGACGCATTTCTGCCAAAAGCCGCTGGGTTTCGAGATTTGTTTCTGAGTCTCTGGGATCATGGACATTAAGCAGTTTGATCAGGAATCAGAGATGCTATGCCTCCGATTATATAGCTGAGCCTGAGGTGGTTTGTGGGTGTGTCTCCCACAAACCTAACTTTTGGCCATTTACTTTCTTGGTAAACCTGCCCCAAGTTTTTGAGTTCTGGCCAAAGGCACAGCAGCAATTTTGGGGTATCTGGAAGTCTGAAGGCGCCATCATGCTGCAGATGCACTATATCTATTTATATTGCTTCAAACTTGAAAACTTGTAATGCATTAGATATTAGAAATACTAGACCTCACATTAATTTTCTTCTCAGTCTTTATTTGATTTCCTGTTCCATATGGAGTAATTGTTTAATGTCCAGTGGATTGTCATTGAGAGATATTTGTATTTTGAAGGTGGGCATCGTATAAGTAATACTGCACTTCTAAAATATAGAATAAAAATATAAAATATTTACACACTTATCATTTAATGTTACCTCAATAAAAATATTATTTTTAAAAATGTGAAAATTTGACCAAATATTGCCCAATATTTACCGTTAACATCAAAATTTACCTTTCAAATGAGATTTTCTTACTCTCTTAGCAGTAAGAAGTTTCTATTTAAAGAACAAAGTTTTGATTTTTACCAAGTTCCTGTAATACCATCTAATATCTAGCTCACACTCAAATACCTACATCTGTTGCTAGAATGTTTTTATAGCTTTTGGGAGGGGGAGCCAAAGTTAATTAAAGTTCAAGCATTCCATTTGCTTTTTACATGTCTTTAGATTTTTCTGCCTTTGACAAAATGATGCTGAGTTTTTGATGAGTCCAAACCAATTTTCTTGTAGTGTGTCTCACATTCTGAATTTGTCTGATTACTTCTTTCTCAGTGAAATTTATCTTTTATCTAGAGACTTGTTTATATGCAAGTTAGCTATTTCAGCCAGGGATGGTTCATAGGTGTACAGTATATTTAAAGCTGGATATATCTATCAGCAGGCACATAATATCTGTTTGTCCTATAATTAATGATGCCAATGGTTATTATCTGATTTAAAGGGATAACCATGGATTTCCCCAATGTGTAAGAACATTACCCACTTTGTAATTAGTAAGTAATTTGTGGGACAAAATACGACCATTGTGCAGGTGGTCAATTCTAGAATAAACTTTAAATCATAGCTTTAAGCACCAATTGATGATACTTACCTAAATCAACACCCTTTATATCCCCCTAAGAAAATCACCAGCTGTGCGCATGTACACACACACAAACACACATGCACACACAATGCTATAATAAATAAAAATTTCAAATCCAAATTCCATCACTACTTCACTATTCAACTTTTCCTAGTCCTGTGCTAGTACAACTAGAAGATAAAGATGAGAATAAATAGAAAAAGAGCAAAGTGAAAATTTACTTCAAAATGGCAGAATGTCAGAGTTTTTCCTTTTAATAAGCAATGAATAAAACTGTGTTGTGTAGTCTGGTATAGAAGTCTCCAGAGAACAGATTTGAGCCGGCCTCTAGAAGTGAAAGCAGCCCCAAGTGAGTTTCTGTTTACCGCTGAAACTAAAGCAAAATAAGGGTGGACCCAGTTGTCTCCAATCAGAGTGTAATTGGCCCTTCCTGAGAGTCCCTGTCAGTTTAGCGCAGGCAATGTTGCTAAGGGAGTCTTACTCTTCTACCAGGGTTCTCCAGCCCTCAGCAGGTCTCTTGGTCTCCAAAGCCACACCTGAAGGTACTTGGGAACCTGAACCTCCAAGGGCTGTACTCAATGAAGCTGATATGAGTGGGCAGGGCTCGTGATACTTAGCATAAAAGACAGCCCTGTGGGAAGGGCGGGGCTTATGGTACCTAGAATCGAACAGGGGTCTATTGCGAGTAAAGCGCCATTAACCCTGTGCTACCTTCTGAAGCCCAATTTAATTTACTTTATAGGCCACATCTAGTGATGGTTGGGCCACTACTGGCAGTGCACTGGAGGATCTTAGAGTGCTGGATAACAAACTTGTGCTCCTGCATAGTTGTAAGTACCATGTATTTTTCTGGAAAGAGATTTATACTTTTCATTAGATTTTTAAACGGCATGTTGTACTAATCATTTGCATGATATAAAAAAGTGCTGACTCTTCTTCTGAATAACACAAAATTTTTTTCATATTTTTATTTGTGCTTTTTGTGATACTTTGGAGGAGTAAATTTTAAACATTTTATATCTCAATGATCTTGTGTGATTTTTAAAAATTCCTGCCAACATTAAGCTCCCTTTCATCTCAGTTTTCTTTCTTATCTGTCATCTATTGTATATTTTAAATTTTATCAAGAACAAAGTCAAAGGTAGATTCTATTTAAAATTTACTATTTATTTTCTGTAAAAATATATTTCCTTTCCCTACAACTATCCGCCGTCCTTTTGAGCATATTTATTTTTAAATTATGATTTCTGGAATCTTTATGCTATTTTTTGACTGCTTACCTGGCTGGTCTTGATTTTTTTCATTGCATATGGGTAATTTTTCTGGAATTATTTAATTCTTTACCTGGATATGGATAGGCTTTTTAAATTGTTTTTTAGATTTTATCAGGGTTTTGTTATATTAAAATTCCATTATATATTGAAAGGAGTGAATTTGGATTGGTAGCATAGCTAGCCATGATTGCAGCATTAAAGGTTTTATAAATTAGTTGTGAAATTAACAATTATGATAGGTTAAATATTACTCTCCACCCCCTACATATGTCTTTGTGACTACGTCATGTTATCTGGAATAGACGGTTTAAAACTGAACATAGAATTGGGGTTGCTAATAAACTGATATTAAACTGAAGCATTATTTGGGTAGACCCAGTGCTGGTTTAGAAAAAAGAAGAAGTTTATGAATAAAGAAATGTAGTTGAATTCTACAAGTTGTGGAAATCAAAAGGATTCTGTTAGAACCTCTACAAGGGAATGTAGTTGCATCCACACCCCGGTTTTAGTTCACTGGCTTCAAACTCTTAATGTACAGAATTAAGAGATGTGTGTACTTAAGATACCTGGTTTGAGGTCCTATCTTGAGCAGCAATGAAAACTTAATACAATTCACTTGATTTTGGCCTGGTCTTTATTCCAAACTAAGTGCTGTGTCTGTGTCCAGACTTCTTGGAGATAATGTAGTTACATAAGAGGAATTCTTTCCCAGTGTGATAGAAAATGATCTTGCTATTTGACTTGACATAATTACAGTAATGATCTGACACTCCAGCGCAGTTGTTTATGAATAGTGCTATTTTACAGTGGAGGACAGATATTCATGGATTATACTCTTGAGATATCATTTGTCCACTGGGATATTAGCATTTTTCAGCCCTTCCTCTTATGGAAAATAATGACTTTTGTCAGAATCTCTTCTATGTATTTATCTTGACGATTTCTTTTATGATGTGGAATTAAGATTTTACCGCCTTTCACTTATTTTCATTTTTATTTGTAGTGTGCTAGAATGAATCTAAGCTTTGAGGAAGGAAATGTTTCCAGTGTTCTGTATTTCTTTTGATCCTGTCAATTATAATAACAAATAGAGGTTTTGCATGTCTCTGCCTGAGTAACCTTACTTTGAAGCCACTTTTATTTCAGAATACTAGGATTTAATTTAAATTGACATTTTTGGTTTATGATTAATATTCTATTATAGGATCTTTTCTGTAAGAAAGTTTTGCTGCTTACTAAAATCATAGAAATCAGTGAACCAACATAAATATATCCTGAGATTGCAATAGACTACTGAATTATGTCAATCTCAAGCCCCACAATTATGTTGACCTTAACCTCTATTGAGACTTACTAACATACAGGGTTATTAGGAAGCAATTAATGTCAAATGAAGTCATAGGACCCTTTGTAAAAAGAGATTTCTTTCTTTGCTTGAGCTTGTATGGAGCCACAGCAATAAAAAGGCAGTTACCTGTAAGTCATGAGAAAAAAAGCTCAGATGTAAACCCGCAATGCTGTTTGTTCCTGTAATTTTGGACTTCTAGAACTGTCAGAGGCTAATTTCCTGATCTAGCCACTTATACTGTATTTTGTTACTGCAGACCAAACAAGTAAATACAGTACAATATAGGAATAGTTCATTCCAACAATTGTCTTTGCAAGATCTCAGTAAAATCAACTGGTTGAGCGAAAAGGAAGCAAAAATGATTTCTTAAGACTTTTCCCTGAAAGTCCAAGAGGAATGATAGATTGTTTATGTTTCTGTCTGATAGTTTCTTTTCCTTGGTGAAGAATTTTTCCTTCAGGGCTAGAACTATAGTATGGCAGGTAGGGCATTTACCTTGAACATTGCCAACCCCGGTTGGATCCCGGCACCATATATGGGCCCTGAGTCCTCCAGGATTGATCTCTGAGCATAGTGCTGGGAGTTGTTCTTGAACACTCTGGGTGTGGTCCTAAAACAAAACTAACAAACAAAAAAATATGTTCCCTCAAACTAACATTGCTCAGCATTTTCTACCTATGGCTGTTCTTTCACCACAATTTAATTTTTTTGTAATACTTTGGGCGTGTCTGATAATCCTGCCTGAAATTCTTCCATATTTTATATGGTTCACATTAACTTTATAGCATATTTACTACTAAAACAAACTAAATATTTGAGGCCAAACTGCTTCTGAATGACGTATTTTTATTGTAACAAATAGAGCAGGCTCTGAGAGTTGGCCTTGGCATGGGGTGGAACTTGGTCTTAATCCTGGCTTCATTGTTTGTTATTTTAGCAAAAATAATCAAATTATTTGATTTCTCTGAGCTTTTGGATATTTAGTGGTGTAGCACTGTAGCACTGTCCTCCCATTGTTCATTGATTTGCTCGAGCGGGCCCAGTAACATCTCCATTGTGAGACTTCTTGTTACTTGTTTGGCATATCAAATACGTCACAAGTAGCTTGCCAGGCTTTGCTGTGTGGGCAAGATAGCTTGGTAGCTTGCCGGGCTGTCCGAGAGGGGTGAAATGGAAATAATTACTAGTGTGGGATCTAAACATTCTAGGTGCATGTTTAGGGCTTCATAAGTATCACTATTTTATTCATTTATTTACTTTATTGAGGTAGCATTGCTTTATGTTATAAAGGTTTACTGTTAGCACTCTCTGCCCTTCACCGAATGACCAATATTCCTTCACCAGTTTTTGGACCTTGCTCTGCCCTCCCAGGCTACTCTTTGCTAGTAATGTCAATTATGCAGTTTTAATCCAAGAGTTTGCTTTAATTGGACATCATCTACTTCCTTTTTTGTTTCTTTATATACCACACTCGAATGAGACCATCTGGTATTTTTCTTCTCCCTTCTGACGTATTTCACTTAACATGACACTCTTTACCCATGTGGTAAAAAAATACAGAACTTCATCTTTTCTGATAACTGAATGGTATTCTATTGTGTATATAAACCACATCTCTATCTACTCAACTGTTCTCGGGTATATGGATTGTTTCCAGATCTTGACTGTTACATTTAGTGCTTCATTGAGCATAAGTGTGCATATGTCTTTGATTTTTTTGTTCTTTGATAGTGGAATTGCTGGCTTATATAGTAATCCAAGCTTTAATTTTTTGAGAAATGTCCATACAGATTGACTTAGAGACTGGACCAATTTACTTTCCTATAACAGTGAATTAAGCTCCTTTTTAACTAACACCCTGCTAGCATTTGCTGTTTTGGGCCTTTTGAAATCAGGCCTTTCTCACAGGTGTATAGTGTTCCCTCAATGTCCTAATGATTTGCATTTCCCTGCTAGGCATCCACATTACTCTTTTAAAGGGCAGTATTTATTTCACCATGTTTTGTTTCCATATTTATATAAAAATAAATTCCCTTTGAGGGGGCAGGTTGAGTTTCCCTCCCCACCTCGAGCAGAACTCCAGCAGCTGAAGACCTCCAGAACCAGCCACAACCATGCTGAGAACACTCTCCACACGCATGAAGGTACTGACAGAGGAACAAAGGCATGTGGGTCCCGGGGCTGAGATCTCCAAGCCTGCGTGGATCAGGGCTGAGCATCCTCCACCCAGATCCTCCATCTTCCTGTAGGTAGGGGTCACACCCACCAACTGCCTCCGGGCCTGTGTAATCCCATCAACAGCCAAGACCCAGAGACTATAAAACCCAGCTCCCGGAAGTGCACAGCCCCATTCGCGGCCACATGATATCTTATTATCTCATTCTTACTTTGGACAACCTGGCAGGCTACCGATTGTAAACTGCCCACACGGCAGAGTCTTGAAAACTCCCTGTGATGTACCCAATATGCCAAATACCAGTAACAATGTTGGGTCTCATTCTCCTAACCCTGAAAGAGCCTTGAATATGGCACTTTTTAAAATCTCAAGGCTAGGATGAAGGAGACGTTACTGGTGCCTGCTCGAGCCAATCAATGAACAACAGGATGATCATGATCGTGAAATTCTCTGTTATTTCTCAGTTTCAGGATTCCCTGAAAATAGTGAATTTGCCAGATTTACATTATTTCTTTCAAGCCCTCTCCTTCGTTTACAAATATTTAGCCTTTTTGGAGAAAATATAAAACTAATAGAATTTTAAAAAATTGATCTATACCCAAGTCAACATATTATAAGCTTGCAAGTGTTAGCCTCATTTCACATTCTCCAGAGAGAAAAGGACTAGAAATAAACTTAATGGTTTTCAGGCATGTTGGAAAAACCTTCATAGAAGTCCTCAACATTTGAAGTTTCGTTAGCTTCCAAGGTTAGTGAATGCAGTCATATACTAGGAGAGTAGGAGTTACATGGAGAGAAAAGCTACTATATTAGGAACCTTCCTGGACCCTGCTTTTTGTACACCTTCATCTGGAATGCTCATATGAGTCCTCTACCATGTCTATTTCTATTTTTGCTTTGGTGGGGCTGAGGGCACATCTCAAGCAGTGCTCAGGGACTTACAGGGCCAATCCCTGCAACATTTAACCACCTGGGCCAGGCAGTTCTATGCTCAGCCCAGCATGGTAGTACTGCTCACGTTCTGGATGCCTCCAAAGCAACCCTGCCAATACTTTGGGAGATACTTTGTTGGAAGATGGTGCTGTGGTTTAAAGTCAGGTGCTGGGACAGGCCAGGCATGCAAAACCCTGTCTGTTAAATTATCGCCTTGCTCATCATATCTTTTAATAAATAAGTAAACATAAATTTTCTCCTGAGATGTGAGTTGCTCTAGCAAATCATAAAATGGATGCCAGATTAGGTAGAAGATATGAGAAACTTTGGACCTACGTCTTGTGACAGATCAGTTTTGTACAACTGTATGGTATGACTAATACAGGTAGTTAATTGTCAGAATTGAGCAAAATAATAGTAATACAAGGAATTGAATATTATGAGGTATTTCCTGAGCAAGTCCCTCCCCCCACCTCCCCCACACATATTGTTGTAGGTGGTTGTAGTGAGTTTATTTCAATAAAAACAAAGGAAAAAATTTAAAAAATCAAAAGAAAAACAACAGTTAACATATAAACTTTTTTCATCTGTAGCAGACTTTACAAGCTATATCAGTTTCCTTGATTTTTACATTTTTTTAAAAATTAAATCTCTATGAGATAGACCACTACAAAGCTGTTTGTGATAGCTTTTCAGTCATACAAAGTTCCAACACCCATGCCTCCACCAATGTAATTCCCCAGCATCAGCATCTCCAGATTCCCTCCCTTCCCTTCCAGCACTCCCCCACACCCCCACCTGCCTCTGTGGTAGGCACCTCTCTCCTCTCTCTCTCTCTCTCTCTCTCTCTCATTGTAGCCATTATGGTTGCAATACAGATGCTGAAAGGTTATCATGTATTTCCCTTTATCAACACTTAGTTCTTGTCCATTGATCATTTTCAACTAGTATTGTTATAATGGGCTGGAGCAATAACACAGCGGGTAGGGCGTTTGCCTTGCACACAAGCCAACATGGCCGACCTGAGTTCACTTCCTCCGCCCCTCTCAGAGAGCATGGCAAGCTATCGAGAGTATCTCGCTTGTATGGCAAAGCCTGGCAAACTCCCCGTGACATATTCAATATGCCAAACACAGTAACAAGTCTCACAATGTTACTGGGCCCGCTCGAGCAAATTGATGAACAATGAGGGGACAATGACAGTGATTGTTATAATGAACCCTCCTCTTAGCTGAGTGAAATGAGTCAGAAGGAGAGGGACAGATATAGAATGCATGTGTGTGTGTGTGTGTGTGTGTGTGTGTAAACAGTATGAAACTAATATCTAAGGCCAGGGGAAATGGGTCAGGAGGATTGGTCAGTGGTTGGAAAGAATTTGGGGGATGGAGAGTAGTTAAGGTAGAGGAGGGTCCATCTTAATTTTTACTTTATAATAAAAATAGGGCTCACCCTCAGGTCTTGGGAGCCCTGGTCTACTCCCACTGATGTTCAATCTAGGCATATTGGGTTGTTAATTAATTCCTTAGGCCTGGTAGAGCTGGAGACTTCCATGGCCACCCAAGGGTGCTTGGGGGACCATGTGATAACAGAAATTGAATTTATGTCCCTGTCCATGCTCTGTCACTTATGCTCTATTGTTTCTCCTATTTCCCTTGTTCCTTGGTTTTAATTTTGCCACAAGGAGACACTTTGGCTTGTACTTCTCTTAGCTCTGTCATTTCTTAATTAAAAAAAAATCCATCTTAATCTCATTTGTGAATTTTCTCGATTATCTCCTTTGCAGATGTGATTAAAACTAACAGTCCTTGAGGTTTTCTATGGCAATTGATTTTGGAGGATATATATAAATTTATATTTATTTAATTCTCCATTACATTATGTATTTGCTATGATTAGAAATATCCCATATATTCCACAAGCATATTGCCGGCTATTTAATGCTTTCTCCTTAAGTTTCAAGTTACTTTTAGTGATTTGTGTGTGTGTGTGTGTGTGTGTGAAATATTTCAGAGGCCTAATTCATACTCTGTTGTCTCAAATATAAATATAAATATAACCCCTCAGTCCTAAACAATTTCAATCATCCCTTCGTGGTTTTTGCCTCTCTCTATATGTGTGTATATATAAAATATCTATACGTATGCACATTATATATGCATTGTATATGTATATATGTGTATATGCGTGTGTGTGTGTATGTGTTTGGGGGAGCACGCTCAGCTGTGCTAAGAGTTTACTCCTACTTCTATCTCAGGGTTCACTCTTAGAAGTGCTCAGGAGACCTTCTGTGGTACTGGGACTTCAAATGAGGTCATACTCATGCAAGGCAAGTGTCTTACCCATTGTACAGTCTCATGGCCCAATTACTGTTTCTTACTAATAATGATCCCCAAGGATGGAAAACATATCCAAATCATAATACATTTAGAATTATCTCTAGATATCTACTTTTAGGAAGTTAACTTGTGAAACAAGAGAGATATACACAAAAAGTGTGTATATACATATATATACATATATACATATATATATATATATATTCGTCGATTGCCTCGAGCAGGCCCCAGTAACGTCTCTTTCATCCTAGCCCTGAGATTATATTCAAGGCTCTTTGGGAGGATGAGACCCATCATTGTTACTGGTATTTGGCATATTGGGTACGCCACGGGAGTTTGCCAGACTCTGCCGTGTGGGCAGGCTACATTCGATAGCCTGCCAGTTTGTCCAAAGTAGGAATGAGATAAAAAGATGTCATAATAAGACATATAAGATGTCATAATAAGGTTCCGGGAGCTGGTTTTTATAGTCTCTGGGTCTTGGCCGTTGATGGGATTACACGGTGCCAGGGGGCCAGTTGGTGGGTGTGACCCCTGCCTACTGGAATTTGGAGGATCTGGGTGGAGGATGCTTGGCCCCAATCTGAGTAGGCTTGGAGAGCTCGGCCCCGGAACCCACGTGGCTTTGTCCCTCTGCCAGTACCTTCATATGTGCGGAGAGTGGTCTCAGCATGGTGGTGGCTGGTCCTGGAGGTCTTCTGCTGCCGGAGCCCTGGTCGGGGCAGGGAGGAAAGCTCAACCCGCTCCCCTTCAAGGGGCCCCAGGGAGGACAGCCAGGTGTGGGGGCAGGAGACTGCACTGTTCTCTTCTGGGAGCTGGTTTTTATAGTCTCTCGGTCTTGGCCATTGATGGGATTACACGGCGCCAGTGTATACATACACCACACACACACATACACACAATTTAGCTATAAGTTGGTAACAAAAAGTTCTATGAGAAGGGCCTGGAGACAGTATAGCAATTAGGGCTTATGCCTAGCATGCACTTGGGTTTGATTCCTGGCAGTGCATGATCCCCTAATCTCACTGTGTGAAGCTCAAATTTACCTGACCCTGTACTTCAGTTCATGGGCTCTTGCTCTGAACCCACTTGTGAGTCCTCAACCTCCTCCCAAAGCTCTGTAAGAAAATCACTAGGACAATATTGTCAGGGTATCTCACCCTGACCTGGTAAATACCTATTTTAAATATTGCAAAAGAAACTAAGAAAATACTAATTTCACCCAAAATGTACTTTAAAGTTCATCTTAGAAAATAGTAAAAGGACATTCAAAAATAAGGAATTAATGCATAAATTTCTCTAAATTATTGAGTAGAAAATATAAGTTGCTGTTTTTAATAAGTATATGCCCTTTTCCATCTGTAAGTTTACTGATGCTCAAAATTTTATTTTAAGAAATCAAAACTATGAATTTGATCATTTTAAGCCATACATGTTTCTTGGGAGTATTGATATCCTGGGTGTGAGGAAAAACATTTCACATATTCAATTTTAATTTGTAATTATGGATAGAAAGATTGGTCCCACTGAGAAGGGAAGATCTTAAAAACGAGGGTGCTGAAATTCAGAGATTAATCTTATTTATTTATTTTTGTTGCAACACTGGTTATAAGTTTCTGGCAGCCAGTTTGTATTAATTGGAAAGGCTGTGAAATATTGCCCAAAATTGAAAAGATTGCCAACGGGTGAGAAATTAAAAAAGTCAGTTGGAGTTTCCTTCAAAAATATCCCAAAAATTGAGGGTGGGAGGAAAAGCGTTTGAGATTTCCAGAAGATCTTACACATCTAGCTTGGTAATATGCTTGCTCAGAGCAGAAGTTTGGGTAGGTATTGGTTAAACTATTTCCCTGTGGCATCTTTAAATCCATTTAGATTCAAAAAATTTATCAAAAAGGTAGACTTCTACTCCAGAAAGAGCAGATTCAATTTACTGTGGTTCAGGAGATAAAGCCATCATTTTTCTGAAGATGTTTTTGCTACAGCCGAGGACCGCTGCTTACAGAATGTTTACTTCCATAATATTGCTATTATTTGTAATCTTCTTAAGAACTTGCTTGCTGATATTGTCTCCACATGGAAGTCCGTTTCTTTACCCACAAGGTGTCTTAATGGGTCAAAGATACAAATCTCTTTTAATATTTTGATACATTTGGTCAAAAATTTCCCTTCGGGAAGTATGCACCAATTTTCTCATTCACCAGTAATACTTCCGGTGTTTTTTTTTCTTTTTGTTGACACTCCGGGTTTTACAGCATGTATTCTATGAACATCAACTGGTAGATCAAATGGAATATTTTGAAATTATGACAAGCTGAAACAACCAGTTGTTACAAATTTAAATTATCCTGGTTTTCATTGTAATAAGTACCTGATAAATCATTAAAAAATATGTGTCAGTTTTATTCAGTGGAAACTTGTTTTGACAGAAGGTCTCTCTTGGATATAGCAATGCCTGAGATAATAGAATAGCAGACTTGCTTCACTGAGCACATCGCTTTGGAACTGAATGTACATAGCTCAGCAAATACAAAACATTAGCTCTCATTATTAACAGTTTTGTCAGTTATACTGCCTAAACATCCTTTGGAGCTCTCTCTCTATCCTTTCTATGGGGAACGTACTACTTTCACCTATGCCAAGTGGTAGGTCTCATAACTCTTCATAGGTGTACTTTAGCTCTCAAATCTATTTTTAATCTTGATGTTGGAATGATATTTTAAAAATATAAATCTGGTATGGCAACTCACTTCTTAAATAAGCCAGCCGATGAAATCTCAGTGCTTTAAAAAAAAAAATAAACCTTTAGTACTTCCTTTCAGACTGCAATAGGATGCTCTGTACCTCTGAAATTTGATCTCTTGTGCATCCTTGCTTTCTTGTCTGAGTCACAAACATTCTTTAGTTGCATAAATTTGTCATATTCTATCTCAGGATATTTGCGCTTGCTCTTTTCCTGTTTCACATTTTTACCCTTCCTCTATTTCATAGTTAATCAAAACTTTTAGCTATGATCCCCATATTATTTAGAGTTTGGTTATTTCCAGTTTGTATTAGAGTCTTTGCTATATCAAATCATTTCTCATTTTTCTAGAATATTTACCACAACTATTTTACCATTATTTATATATGCTTTTTTCTACCAATTTTATTATTTTCTACTTTTTACTTATTTTTCTAGCACATTTTATGCATTTTAAAATTTTAATTGATGTTTTAATTATTTTAGTTGATGTTGTTGTCTTTCTGTAACAAAATGTAATTTGTATGAAGAAATATTTGTCTACTCATATCTCTGGACTCAGAAATTTCTCTAATATAATAATCAATAAGTATGTTTGAAGTAACTGAATACAAAACTTTGTTAAATCTGCTTCTAAATAAAAGGACAACTAAAGTGATATTTTGTGTTTGGAGGTTGTGTGACCAATCAATATTTGTCTATTTTCTGTTAGCTAATGTATGAGAAGGAATCCAAAGTTATTTGAATTTCTTCTATTAGTAAATGTTTAAAATTGGTCCATATAGACTTTTTATCTTAATATTTCAAAATTTCTATACTATGACTATTTGCTATCTGAGTGGGGAATGGAAATTAAGCTCAATAAAACTCAATTTAAAAATTTTTGACCTCTATATTTTGACACTTATTGGTCAAAATGTTTTGAATAGTAATAATTTCTGACATGTTTTCTAGCACACGGCACAAATTTTTGATATGTAGACATAGGTCTTATTTCTAGGAAGTTCTAAAAAGTTTTATTTCATTTGATGTTTTCACTGTTACTGTCCTCCCGTTGTTCATCAGTTTGCTCGAGCAGGCCCAGTACCGTCTCCATTGTGAGACTTTGTTATTACTGTGTTTGGCATATCGAATAAGTCACAGGTAGCTTGCCAGACTTTGCCGTGCATATTTTTTCAACTTGCATATATTTCAAGTTCCCTTACTCGTTTTCACTAATTTTACTGCAATGTATAGCATAATGATTACTTCATAGAAATATGTTTCATTTATCATTTGTAGTGTAGAAGGTGAAAGTTTTTTAAAATCTTATACTTCCTATTTCATTCACTTTTTAAAACATTATTTCACTTATATGTTGTGGTATTGAAAAAATCAATTTGAATAATTTGGTTGCTGCCCACTGCCCATTTTTTCCTTATGAAAAGGGACTTATCTATTCTGGCCAAGACTTAGGCAAGTATTTGAAGTTAAGTGTCGACAGGGAGAGATTTATATTTATATTCTAGAGACTTAGACATATCTTTCTTAGGCTGAATGTATGGGTATTTTGTGTATATACAACTAGATTTCCTGTGAATTGAATTGTCACGGTCACGGTCCTCCCGTTGTTCATCGATTTGCTCGAGCGGGCCCAGTAACATCTCCATCATGAGACTTGTTGTTACTGTGTTTGGCATATTGAATACGTCATGGGTAGCTTGCCAGGCTCTGCCATGTTGGCAAGATACTCTCCGTAACTTGCCGGGCTCTCCGAGAGGGGTGGAGGAATCGAACTCGGGTTGGCCATGTTGGCCGCTTGTAAGGCAAATACCCTACCGCTGTGCTATCGCTCCAGCCCCTGCTAAGCTACACTAAGTTTTAAGAAATTCCCATTTTGCAATTTGGCCCATATTTGGTAAACAGTAAATACTGGGGTGATGTTTGCTCTGTCTGGTTTCTTGTTTGATGCATACTTTGCACTGACATTTCACAGTGATCTCTATTTTTCACTCTGGTGTTGGTGCTTGCTGAGTAAGACATATATCTTGTCTCTGTAGAGGAATGTTCCTCATTTCAGGTTAATATGCTTCAGATCAGTATTTTAAAGAGAAATTGGGTCAAGAAATACTAATGCTGCTTCTGGATGCTGCTTTGAGTGTTTCTGTATCTAGACTACCAGCCTGGGCAGAGCTGCCACAAACAGGAAGGAAGTGAGACCCATGGCTGATCCCTGTAGTCAATGTGATGTGAAGCCCAAATGGTCCTTCACATCATCTGGGAGCTCTTGTAAGGTAGGCCTTTTCTAAAGAAAAGATTCTTTTTGGACTCAGCTTGAACTATGATATTAAATTTCAGACAGATGCAGTAGGTGACTTACGAATATGAAAATGTCATTTACCTTGCCCAAATAGAGAACTAACCTCAAGGAAGAATTCAGTCTGGTAGTTGGTTCTTCATAAAAATCTAGGTCCCTGGATCCCCTTTTTTTCATGGACTACCTTGATGGAACGGGACTTGGTAGGTTACCTTAAGCACCTCCACTGTGGTTACACTTAACAGAATTTCTAGTTGGGGTCATCTCTCCAGAGTAAAACTGAAGTTGGTGGGCCCCCATGCATGGCTTATGTGAGACAGAGAGGAGAGAGATGGTCATTTCCTCCTGATCCACCTCTATCACCCTGGGACTGGCTAAGAAAGCTAGGACTGATAAAATCTTGGGATGTACCCCAGTCGGCCACAGGCCAGAGCCCTGCCAGTCCCACTATCCACACCTGATATCCTCTTGGTCTTCTCAGTCAGGTATTTACTTCCGACAAACTAATATCTTGGGGAGCTGTGAACTCAGGCCGGAGAGGAAAATTTCTCTTTGCAGGAAAGGAAGTCCTAGGCCTTGCCCAGGACTTCCAGGTACTTGTCCTACCTCACAGAAAAGAATTTTGCAGATGAGAATTTCAGGAGTAGATGAGCAGTGAAATAAAAAAAATTTATTTGGAGGTTTTGAGAAAGTGGAGAAGGGAGGGAGGGAGGAAGGGAAGGAGGGAAGGAGGGAAGGAGGGAGGGAGTGGAGGATAGAGAAATGGAGAGGGAGAGTGGGAGAAGAGAGAGGAAGGAAAGGGGGGGGGGAGAGAAAACAGAAAAAAAGAAAAGACTTAAGAGAGAGAACATGGGCTTCTCCAAATATGGATAAAGTCCCAGTACACATCTCAAAAGCAGAGATGTGGGCGACATATGTGTTCAGGGGCCACATGTCCTTTGTTGCTATGTGAGCACACACAGCACATGGGCCCAGGCAGCATATGCACACGCTTCCTATAATCAAGTTGACTTTTATAGGATTTTTCCAACCTGCTCCATGTGGGCCTTTAATCTAGGTCAGATCCCGTTGCCAAGTGGGTACAGCTGGGAGTGACATTGCAGTTCCGCTGTGGCCATTGTTTTTGCTGGGGCTTCTCCTAGATTAGGGTCCAGTCTTCTCTGGGTCTGCTGGCTCCGAGTGAAATTATCAGCCTTGGCCTTGGTTCAGAGGTCCTCAAGGTGGGCTTTTTGCTGCCTTGGTGCTATTTGTTTTACTACTTCCTAGGAATTAAATTGTCATAGGCCCTTTCCTATCTTTCTGCCTACATCAAAACCATTTCCACCTGTGTCATCTTGTGACCACATTCTGACAGAGAGAAAATGAAACTATAGCTCTAAATCTATCAAGGCCTTGAAACTTCTCTTTAAGAAACCCCAACAGTGAAATCCAAGTTACAGGTCTGTTTACTTGGAACATTTCTTTATAGGTGGCTAGTAAAAGCAGGAACTAGCAAGTTCTTTGTATATAAAAGATTGGAACAAAAGCTTAGGCTAGGACCATTCTTTTTTCTTAAATACTGTTGCCCTCTCTGAATGAGGTAAAGCTTTTCTGCACCAGAGTCAGATGTTTTCAAAAGTTGTCTAGTTGAGGCCTAAACCATGGTACAGTACATAGGGTGTTTGCCTTGTGTGCATCTTTCCCCAGGTTAAATCCCTGTGAACTACACATGATTCCCCAAGCCCACCAGGAGAGATCCTTAAGCACAGAGCCAGGGGTAAGCCCTGAGTACTTTTGGATGAGAGTCACCCCTAAAATAAAGTTGTCTAATCTATATGACATATCTTTCAGACTAGAACTCTTAAATTCAATAAACCATTGTTTGGGCCTCATTCAATACTTAGCATGAGATTTTGACATAGGCAGAATCTGCACTCATGTGCCAGCAGTGGGAAAAATGAAGGGTGCGGGTACAGGCTGATGAGTAGTGGAGGAGAGGAGACTAGTAATGAACTTTAGGGAAATAGTAAAACTAAAGAAGAAATTGCCTAGTCTGAAGTAGCTCTAAGGTAAGAAGACGACTTCCCTTGGGGATGCAAATCCTGAGCTCTTTGAGACTCAGGCATCATCCAGATGCAGAAATCTGAGGCACCACCCAGAGAAGGGTGCAGCCCTCAGGCAAGGAAAGGCACAGAAGAATCTAAAGGTTGTGATGTGATAGTGGAAATGACACCAACCAGGCAAAGCTTTACCTAAAACTATACTTGGATTAACTTTTCTTTATTCAGAGCCCTCCAGCTCAAGACAACTTGGAGGAATTGTAAGTCATTGTATATAACCTCCTCCCAAGGGCCATTCAAGCAAGACTAGCTCTTTTCCAAGTAGTACAATGGGTAGGGCTCTTAACATGCATGCATCTGAATGAGATTTTTTTTCCCTTAAATTTTTATTAGTGAAACACCATGTGGTACAGTTGTAGACTTACAAATTTTTGTGCTTGGGTTTCAGTTATACAATGATCGAATACCCATCCCTCCACCAGTGCCCATTCTCTACCACCACCAGTCCCAGTATCCCTCCAACGCCCCTTACCTCTGTGGCAGGGCATTCCCTTTTGTTATCGCTCTCCTTTTGAGTGCTGTGGTTTGCAAAAAGTGGCAATCTTGTTCAGACTATAATCTACTCTCATGACGCATTTCCTATCCTGAGAGGAACCTCCCAACACCTTTTATTTGGTGCTCCCTTCTCTATCTGAGCTGCCTTTTCCCCTAGCGTGTGCAGCTGTCCTCAAAGCCATGGAGTAATCCTGGTACTTATCTTGGCTATTCTTGGGTGTTAGTCTCTCTCCTATTTTGTTAGTTTATGTTCCCCAGATGAATGCAGTCTTTCTATGTCTATCCCTCTCTTTCTGACTCATTTCGCTTAACATGATACTTTCCATGTAGTACCACTTGTATGTAAATTTTATGACTTCATCCTTTCTGACAGCTACATAGTATTCCATTGTGTAGATGTACCAAAGCTTCTTTAACCAGTCATCTGTTCTCGGGCACTCAGGTTTTTTCCAGATTCTAGCTATTGTAAACAGTGCTGCAATGAACAGACAACTGCATATGTCGCTTCAACTATACTTTTTTGCCTCTCTGGGATATATTCCCAGGAGTGGAAATGCTGGGTCAAATGGGAGCTCAATTTCTAGTTTTTTTGAGAATCATCCATACTGTTTTCCGGAAGGGCTGAACTAGTCAGCATTCCCACCAGCAGTGAAGGAGGGTCCCTTTCTCGCCACATCCACGCCAGCACTGGTTGTTTTTGTTCTTTTGGATGTGGGCCAGTCTCTGTGGTGTGAAATGATATCTCATTGTTGTTTTGATCTGCATCTCCATGATGATTAATGATGTAGAGCATTTTCTCATGTGTCTTTTAGCCATTCAGATTTTATCTTTGAGGAAGTTTCTGTTCATTTCATTGCCCCATTTTCTTATAGGGTTGAATGTTTTCTTCTTGTGGATTTCAACCAGTACTTTGTATAGCATCTGAATGAGATTTAATTCCCACCACCTCAAGTCTGCCAGGAGTGATCCCTGAGCCCAATGGGTAGTTCCCAAACCAACTTCTATAAAGTCATTAAACTATAATGCATCATGAAAAAAATTGTTTCCTGATGGGGTTGCTATGTGTGGAGTTTACATGTTCTTCCCATGTCTGTTTTATGTTTCTCCATGGACTCCAGCTATTCTTCTACATCTAAAAGTTAAGCGTATTAAACTGATAGCATATCTAAACTGCTATAGTCTAAGTGTGAATATGTGGGAGTGTGCTCTGTGATGGAATCACATTTGGTCTAGGTTGTGTCCTGCTTGGACTAGCTGTCAAGATAGACTCAAGTTATAGGAGATCTAAACCAGGATAAGTGGGTTACAATATAAAGGAATGAATGAATAGACACAAGTTAGTGTTTAGTATTATAAGTGCCTTGAGTTTTCGTTTAGTATTTTGGTAATATTTTGTGATTGGAAATACATGGAAGAACTTCTTATTGATCAGTTAGTGTATGGTAAAGTGGGTTTCATTTACATGTTATTTACTAGAAGTTGCAGTTTCCAAGAACCTATACACAATGTTATGTAGGATTTACTCTAATGCAGTAGGCTAAATGACTTCCTTTAATTCTTTCCTGAAACTCTGCTCCAGTTTTTCCAAAAGCAGCAGAGCAAGACACAGCATGCTTTCTGTATGATGCAATTCTCTGAAATGTGTGTGTGTGTGTGTGTGTGTGTGTGTGTGTGTGTCCAACTTTTAGGTTTTACAGCTTTCTGCCTTCAAACTCCATTTTTGTTTTCTTTCATTCTTGGGGTAAGAGGAAGATGCTAGGTTACTTTTTTGGTTATTTTGAATTGAGTGTGCTGTATCCATGGAGGGTGAATGAGAGCAGTCCTAAGTATTTGCATTGGAAACTGTTTACTGGAAAAGAAAATTACAGAGATATAATAGATGAGACCACCTCAATCTTGACACACAAAGATGGCATTTTGGAAAGTAAGATTTTATTATGTGATAATAATTAAATCACTGTTGTGTGTATTTTTTTTCAGTCCATGAAATGACCATGAAATATGTCAACTTTTTCCAGGAAGTCACCATGAAATCAGCACAAAATTTCCATCAAAAATGACCACTGTTGAGATTAGAGCTAGGACTGCTGGAGGCAGTATAACTGTGCTGCTCTAATTAAATGTTTCCTGTCAGGAGAAAAAGCTTTTATTACTTTTTTAGAATTAATTTCATGACTGTGTGTCCTGGGCATAAGAGGTTTGCTGAAGATAAATTGGGAAATATGGCCCTATAGGGTCTTGTACTTTTAGTTAGGATCTTGTGACTGGAAGTTAAGAGACCTTTAATAAACCTTAATTTAAAGAACAGAACCTGCCTTATCCTTGTGTATTTATAATCCATCATGACTTGCCTGTTTTACTTCCCCCACACAATCTGCTTTATCCAATGTGGGCTTTCTTTAACATTCCCACACTCAAAATCTATTACTCCTGTACTTAGGTATATTTGCACTCCCAACCATGTGTTAAGATAGACATTTAAAATCAGGAAAACTGTAAAATAAATGAATACAGCTAGCGTCTTAAAAAATTTCCATGTTTAAGTAAAATTATTTGCTTTTGTGTTCTGCTAAAAAGGTCAATCCTAAACTACTTTAGTCATCTGTGTTTGAGACTTCCTAGGAGCTATTTACATTTAAGTTTATAAAAATTAGTCATATTTAGTGTGTTTTTAAAGAAAATATTTAAAATGTGTAGTAGTACCTTGCACCTATTAATAAAAGAACCCAATTATTTAAATTTGCTTAGTTTTTCAAGGCCTGGGCTGGAGCGATAGCATAGCGGGTCGGGCATTTGCCTTGCACGCAGCCAACATGGCCGACCTGAGTTCGATTCCTCCACCCCTATTGGAGAGCCTGGCAAGCTACCGAGACTGTCTCTCCCACATGGCAAAGCCTGGCAAGCTACCCGTGACGTATTCAATATGCCCAAAACAGTCACAACAAGTCTCACAATTTGTTGTGAGATGTTACTGGTGCCCGCTTGAGCAAATTGGTGAACAACAGGAGGACAGTGCTATTCAAGGTCTATTATCTGAATATAGACAGTTAAAAAATACTCAAAATTTAAGAATTGTTTATAGGATAAAATATTTAAATTATGAGAAATCTATTTAAAAATAGAGAATTATTATTAAAACTTGTTTATTTAATTCTTATTGTTGCTGTTATAGTTACTGCTGCTATACCAGTGATACTGGTTGAGGTAGATGTGTCAGATTTTGATCTAGGGTCTCATACTTGTAAGGTATGTATTCTACATCTGTGACCCCAGGATGCATTTTTTGTATAGTATTCCCTATGAGCTGATAGCTATGGAGAATATATAACTTCAAATTAACAATGATTATTTCTGAGATGTGGAATTACAAGAAAATTTAGTCCTCTATTATCTCTTCAAATTTTCAAAAATTTCTATATAAACATCTATTACCTATGCTCCAAATGTAAAAGAAAAAGAAAAATCATACATCCACACTTGTTCTACACATAGTATGTGTAAAAACATATATTTTAAGGTATTTTTAATTTAACCCTATTTTCTGCTAGCAATTTCATATCATTTAGCTTGGCTCACTGAGCTTCTCAAGTGATACCAGGCTGTTTATATTAGAGAGTACTACAAATTGGATAACCAAAAATCTCCTAGAGAGAGCTCATAAAATGACATGGTTGGATGGAAACCTGAACAGATGGACTAGCTCTACCATGTGCTATATTAACCCTGCTGTTCTCAGACTCGTGGCCAATAATGCATTGAAAAAGTATTATTCTAAAAATAAGTTGGTGAAATGGAAGATGTTAAGTAATTTAATCTATGAATTGGGACTTGGTGGACAAGCACTTGTTGAAATGCTTTGCTCTTATGAAGACCATTTTTTCCCCTTGACTATGAAAATGCTTGCGCTTTAGATGAGTTCCGGAAAGATGAACTCTAATGGGAGATGGGGGAGCAGCAACCCAGCATGTTTCCAAGCAGACTGACTGAAGTCAGTATATTGCATTGAAAGTAGTATAAGTGGTGACTCGTTAAGTATATGATGATGAGAAGCACAGGGAGAGTAGAGTTGTAATTGACTAAATAAAAAGAATAGATTCATTTCTCAATTTTCTGCAAGTTGCAATCATTGGAAATCAGTGGCAAAAATGCACTTAGCACCATGGCAGAAAAATCCAATATCTGCAGAGGATAGTCTATAGTCTTAGTGATCTACCTGTATTATGCTGAGAAAAAAATTAAACCCATTGTTAGAATTTGAGATAAAAATGTTGAAATAAAAATACTGGAAATTAACCTTTGAATATACTCTTTAAATAGTTGGTGCTTTGTTTGATCTCAACAGAGGTATAAATCTTATTTAGTAGAGAGTAAATAGAGAATAAAGACAAATAATTTTTATTTTTTAGCAGTTTCTTGTCACAACTCTGTCATTAATGAGATTGAAGAAAATCGTCACTAATGTTTCAGAAGACTATTCTCAAAAAAATTTTTTGAGCAAACAAATTGAGATACAATTTGGGACCTTTCTAGTACTGTGATTTTATAAAATGCATTCATTTTAAATTTGGTTATGTTAAAGTTATCTAGAAGGAAGTATCTTCTAGAAGATCAAACACAAATAATATGACATTTAGGGGCCAGAGAGAAGTACAGGGTTTAAAGCACTTGCTTACACACTTTCTGGTTTAATCCCCAAAACTGCATATAAATGTAGGGATTAAACCCAAGCACCTCCAAAAGTGATGCCTGAACACAGCCAAGAGTTAGCCCTTGGCCTCATACAAACAAAAACCAAATAACCAAATAATATGATATTTTAAGTTTATTTCTTGAGACATTTTGAAAAATTAATATCGATTCAGCTAAAATGCTGTGAACTGAGATTAGACAAAAGAAATTCCTGTTTAAAGTACAATGAAATAGGCCTTATTTCAGTTACACTTTTTGTTTTATCATATTTGAAGACTTGCCTGGACTTCAAATTTCAAACTATGATTAATAATTCAACATTTTCCAACTCACTTCTAATTTTTCCATGCCAAAAATTAAACTGTCTTTAAATGACTACTTTGATATTGCTGTTAGGGAAGACTTGTGAGGGTTATATGAAAATTATTTAAAAGCTAACCAAATTATTTAATTCAAAAGCATAAAGACAATCATAGTAGCCCAACACAATAGCAACCTCCAAAGAGGATTCTCAGGGTGGCTGGATTAAAAACTAGTAGTTTTCAGATCTTTTTTGGGAGTTATATCTTTAGAATCCTTAATACTTGTAGTTTAGGATCATAAAGAATTTCAAGGCTTCTATTTTATCAAGTTTGGGTTTATTAGAATACTATTATAACTTGGGTTACTAGAATACTATTATAACTTGTCAACCTATAATTCCACAGATTAATAAACAACAAAATATGCAATATTCATCATGTACCAATATTAATTGTAAATAACATGTAAATGCTTTATTATAAAAACTCACTAATGGCAAGAGTGGGAGAATGGATAAGTAATTGTAAGAAATTTTAAAAATCTTAATGACAACTAAAATAAGTGATTAAGGGCTTTAAAATATTAGGATGCCCAGAAGGAAAGAGAGGGAGAGAAAGAAGAAAAGTGCTTTTCATAGAGGCAGACTGGGGTGGAGATGGAGGGCACCAAGGGTGGGGGGCCCTGCGGCGAGGGTTGGGGTGGCAGAGGGAAACTGGGACATTAATGGTGGTGAATGTACACTCATGATCATGATCAAGATGATTACAACCATCCTGTTATTCTTCGATTGCCTCGAGCAGGCCCCAGTAACGTCTCCTTCATCCTAGCCCTGAGATTAGTGCTATATTCAAGGCTCTTTAGGAGAATGAGACCCATCATTGTTACTAGTATTTGGCATATTGGGTACGCCACGGGGAGTTTGCCAGACTCTGCCGTGTGGGCAGTTTACATTCGGTAGCCTGCCAATTTGTCTAAAGTAGGAATGAGATAATAAGATGTCATAATAAGATGTCCGGGAGCTAGGTTTTATAGTCTCTGAGTCTTGGCCGTTGAAGGGATTACACAGCGCCAGGGGGCCAGTTGGTGGGTGTGACCCCCGCCTACTAGAATTCGGAGGATCTGGGTGGAGGATGCTCAGCCCCGATCCGAGTAGGCTTGGATATATCAGCCACCCCCCCCCCCCCCCAGGACCCGCTTGCCTTGGTTCCTCTGCGGTACCTTCATGTGTGCGGAGAGTGGTCTCAGCATGGTGGTGGCTGGTCGTGGAGGTCTTCGGCTGCCAGAGTCCTGGTCGGGGCGGGGAGGAAAGCTCAACCCGCTCTCCTCCAAGGGGCCCCGGCGAGGACAGCCAGGCATGGGGGCAGGAGACTGCATTGTTCTCTTCCGGGAGCAGGTTTTTATAGTCTCTGAGTCTTGGCCGTTGATGGGATTACACGGCACCAGTACACTCATGAAGGGATGGAAATTAGAACATTGCATGACGGAAAGTTTATGGTGATTCACTTAAAAAAACAACAAAACCCCTTAGAGTTGGAAAGATAAAATAATAAAATATTAGAGATGATGTTGTTGAGTTCGTACTTCAATATGATAGAAAATGCCATAGTTTGAGTTAACATGAATGAAATAGGAGGGTGAATAAATGAAAATATTTTCTACATATTATAACAACAAGAGGTGCAGATTACAGAAGAAAATATTCCTTGCTGTACTCTATTTCTAAAGGAGAAATGACAAAACTTTCTAGAAAGATCAGATGTGGAAACACCAAACTTTGGAATTTTTTTCAAGTTATGTGTATTTTAAAGATCTAAAGAAAGAGAAAACTGATAAGATTAACTATTGTCAATCCAAAATAAAAGCTAATGAGGAAAACATAAAACACTGAGACTCAAATTAATATCTGTATCTAGAACAAGCCAATAAGTTCTACAAGTTTAAATCAGCCACATAAATGGCTCAAAAAACACATTTATGAGGGAAAATCCTAACTCTACCAGAGGGAATGAAACTGAAACCCAGTGTTATATTCCTTTGATCCTATCAAACTACATTCACCCATCCCCATGTGCTGCTCAACTGTCAGCTTTTCATAAAAAAGTAAAGTTTTTAGGCCAAAGTACTTCTCTAGACATATCTTTTGTTTCAAAGATTTCATCCATCTCTTTCTTTAGCAATAACTTTAGCCTGAAACTTGTATCTTGGACACATAACCAAACTATAGTTTTATGCCCATGCACTTGAGGAAAAATTCTCTCATCCAAACAGCTAGTTTAGCTCTTCTGCGTATTAATTACTGTTTTGCAGAACATGTATGTGCTAAACAGTTTGTACACAGCTGTTAATTGAAAATTCATTAATTGCAAATTAAATAAGCATTAGGAGAGTTAAATTACTTGAGCCACTTAGCATATAGAAAATTCAAAATATGAAGCTCAAATCAGTTTAATACTGAAGCAACTTACTACAGCCAAAAGAAGCTATGAAGGATTCAGGGCAGAGGTAGAAACTCCTCATCTTCTAACTAGGGGTCATTAAAATATTTATACACATGAAAAACCAAAATCAAACCAAATCACTTTTGAAAGAGTTTGATGTTCTTATGTTCATTAAGACCTAAATGAAGTAACTGAACTACTTCAGATTCTTACTTTCCATCCAGAGCTTAATTTTCTCCCTTTAGTTCTGTTTCACTTACCCTCAAGACATTGCTCTTTTCAATAACTACTAAACTGGAAAACTACCAAACCAAGAATATGGATGTTACATTGCTAACAACACAATATATTTTATTTGACAAAAATATTAAAGTCCTTGGGTTTGATCATTGTATAATTGAAACCCAAGCACAAAAATTTGTAAGTCTACAACTATACCTCATGGTGTCTCACTAATAAAAATTAAAAGAAATAAAAATAAATAAATAAATTTTAAAAAAATGTTCAAGTCCTAAGTCATTCAGAACTCCAAGGGAGAACCCTTGGGTAAAGATCCTGATTTCTGAGAAAGGAGTATTTTTGAGTTAGAAAATTTTTCTAAGAAATTTTCTTCCTTAAAATGTATTTTTATCTACCTATAGGGAATAGGTAAAGATTGGGCTGGAGTGATAGCAGGACTGGAGTGATGGCACTGCGGGTAGGGTGTTTGCTTTGCACACAGCCGACCCGGGTTCAATCCTTCCTTCCCTCTCAGAGAGCCAGGCAAGCTACTGAAAGTATCCCACCCACACAGCAGAGCCCAACAAGCTCCCTGTAGTGTATTCAATATGACCTAAACAGTAGCAACAAGTCTCACAATGGAGACATTACTGGCGCCCCTTGAGCAAATGGATGAATGACGGAGGACAGTGCTACAATTCTACTTTTGACGGGTGTAGGGCCTGAGGCTGTTGTTCTAATGAGCCCTGTGATGCATGGGGGGCAGGTAGGATCATCTCAGTAGTGTTAAGGATCTACTGGGAATCAGGAAACCATGAAGTGTCAGAGACTGAAGTGGGGTCAAGTGCCTGCACCAGACACACTCCAGAATTTCTTAAAACCTACCATAAGGCCAGGAGTCGGGTACATTCAACATTGACTCAACTCTCAGGCTACACACAGCCATCTCTTATTTTTCCACTCTTGAAAACGCTTCAAATTTTGCAAGTGTGTTTTTCCCAGAGCATACCCTCTCAACAACTCTAAAAAATGAATTGCTGTGTATCTGTGTCCTTTTTAAAGGTATTTTCAGTTGATGTACTGACCCAAGAGAAGAGGTAGAAGCTTTTAACTTCTACATCAATGAAACTAGGAAAACAATAGGTTTTTCAAGCAAGACAATTTTTGTAGGTCCCTTAGCAATTAAGGGATGGTCAAAGAAAGGCAATTTTAAAACAGAGTTTATTTGTTCTTGTTCTGTATTCTATATAACTCAGTGCCTTAAGGATCCTTGCAAGCAATGCAGCTTATACAGAATTGAAGCAACAAAAATAAAATTTTAGATTTACGTAAACTGTCACCCTGTATGCCTGTCCTCATTATGAGTGTTTTTTCTTTCCTTTTCTGAATGGCTAAATAATTATACACAAATATCTGTGTAGATGTTGTGTAGATGTTAATGTAGATGCAATGAGATCAATTCTGTAGTTTCTCTTTAAAAAAAAAAGGAAAAAAAATTATGTTTTGATTTACTCCTGAGCATTCTTATTTTTTTTTAACTAGGTCCATTTTCAAAGACAGTAAAAAGCCGTAGTCTTAAATTCTGAGCAAGGAATATCAATAGTGAATTACTAAAGAAATAGATTTTTTTCCCCTTCATCCTGTATCTTTCTCTGAAATCTGCACCTATGAGGGAGGTTTTGGAGAAAAATTTTGGAGCCATTTGGGGATTCCCTGAAATCTAACATTTTGTTGGCTGTGAATTGTACCCCATTATGTGCTACATTGCACTTCATTTCCCACACTTGGCACTTTTAGTGATAATTTCTCCAAATAGACACAGGAAGCCATGCTTGGTATTCTTTAAAGGGAACAAATAGATGAGATAATTGTTTTAAATGCCTCCAATGAGATAAGTGGCAGGATGCTGAAATTGATAATCTAATTACCTATTTGCTTTTGCAGAGAAGAGGAAATTCTAGTCATAATTAATGTTTAGAGAATGCAAAAGATGTTATCTTAAATCAAGGTAAAATATAATAATCAGACTGGGTCTTATTGCAGAAAAATACAATGATTTATAGGATGTGGGGGATTGGTTGCTTAGTATTTTAGCTAATTGAGTACTGACATCTGTGATGTGGTATTACCAAAACATTAGCCTAGAATTTAGCTCTGATTTATATGCATTTTCATTATTGAACTTTGGATGCCATTCCACTTCATGTCAAGAGAAGAATGGCTACAGAGTCCTCTGTCCACGGCCGGCCATTCATCCAGAGAGCATATAACTTAGTTCCAAAAAGGGTAATGAAAAATTACTGTTGCTGACCAAGCAAACTAACACATTAGAAGAAGAGTATGAAGGGACACACACAGAAAACATATAGTATTAATAAATTTGAAGAAATATGTTTTTCTTCCTAGTGAATACGTTATTTCATAACTGGTCAGATTGCCATCAATTCAGGAGAAAGACAGAACTTGACAAAGAATAGGAAGAAATTTAGAAAGGAAATTTGTTTGCAAATTTTCCTCTTGTCAATTATTCTGACAATTATGGTGACTCAATGGGCTGTTATGCTGGTAAATGTTAAATAAAATATTATTACTTTATATTGCTAATATTCATGAATCTTTTATTTGAAGAGATGGCAGCATTTCTCTTCTTCCCAACCTGCCATTAAACTCCCAGTTAGAATAATTTTTTCTTGGGCTCAGCTTTTCTAGCATCTAGAGTGATTTGGGTATGAATGCAGAGAAACTGGAAATTAGAAAATATATCTCCAGTATGAGAATGTCTGTGCCCAAACAAATTTGACATTGCATGTAATATCTATGAACAATAGAGGGGCTATGTAATCGTGCATCAAAATCTTCATATTTTTGAGAACTGAATACTTATTTCCTTGTATAAGGAAAGTTGGGAAAATTGAAATAAATAATCATAATCAGGACATTACAGTAGCAATTGGAGTGATAATGAAATATATATTGGTTGTACCTCCTCTGTTTGTACATAATTCTCTAGGATGATCTAGGCTACTTTTCAGAGAATGGGTGTGATAGATGTTTGAAGTTTTGAGATTTTGGATAATGCCATCTGTCAGTCTTTTTCCAATCAGGAAAGAGCTAACATTTAATATATTTGGCATAGTCTTATTCATATATCTATTTTTCTCTATCTACATCTGTAGATTCTTTTACCTATATGTTTGTTAGTAAAGTAAAAGTAAAGGCCCTCCCGTCATTCATCGATTTGCTCGAGCGGGCCCAGTAACGTCTCCATTGGAGACTTTGTTGTTACTGTGTTTGGCATATCGAATACGTCACGGGGAGCTTGCCAGGCTCTGCCGTGTGGGCGAGATACTCTCGGTAGCTTGCTGGGCTCTCCGAGGGGGGCGGAGGAATCGAACTCGGGTCGGCCATGTTGGCTGCGTGCAAGGCAAACGCCCTACCGCTGTGCTATCGCTTCAGCCCTATATAGCTTTTACCTATATGTTTGTTAGTAGAAAGAAATTAGGAAAGGGGGATTTAGGTGGTGAAGTCTCCAGTTAGTTAAATTCCAGATACTAGTACAACTATAAGATTACATAATTGGGTCCCAATTACTTAGCAGGTTATGGTGTTAATGGAGACCAGAGTTCTTTCTACAGACAGAACCAAGTCACTCAGCTGTTTCTTTTGTGGGAATTTGGTTTATGTGCTCTAAACTCCTGCAAGGTAACAAAGCTCTCAAACTAAGTTACACCCACGGGAGATGGAATCAGTATTAGTGGGGTGGAGGTGGGGGGTGGTGTTGTATTTATTATTAGAACTTGGATAAGTTTATCCAGAACTTCAAATTACAAGAGGGCCTGATGTCTAGTTGAAAATACTTTTAAGGATGTGACTAGGAATTTGTTTTAAGAGCAAAGATTAGGATTTATTTTTAATGCTAGGAAATACATTTCTAACTCCATTCTGTCAATGAGAAACTTTCCTGTTTTAAAATTTAATTGGAAGATGTGGCAGTGAAGCAATATGATTGGTTATCTGACTGGCATTTTTAAAACTTTGGAAATATAAAAGAAATTCATTTCGAGATAGACAATGCTAAAGTGGCACCTCGTAGAATATGAAAAGGCACTTTACACCTTTAGCCAGGAAGAACTGGAAGAATATGAGAAGTGCATACCTTTTACATTTACTTTGAGATGTTAATTTTTACCTTTGCAGAATTAACATTAGCCTCCTAAACTGCAACAAATCTAGTTATTTTTCTAAGGAATGTGATTTTTCAGGCAAGTTGCTTTAAGACACATTTAATAAGTTGTGAAATCAATCTAACATGCCACTTGGTTATCAATACTATGCTGGTGATTGTAATATTTATTTTGAGCCAATTTGTCTTCAGAACGTTTTCATCATCAGAGAACTAACTGATATATCATGTCATCATAAATATGTGATTAAGCCAAGTAGAAAAAGCTCATTTAGTGATAAAATATATTAGGAATTAAACATCTGAAAGACATTATTGCTGGAGAGTTTTGAAAACATACTATCAATGCAAACTTATTTCCACTGGGTCCAGGGATAGAGTACAGTGGGTAAAGTATTTGCCTTTCATTGGGTCAACCAGGATGGATCCCTGGCATAAAATAAGGCCCCTGGAGCACTGCTAGGAGAGATCATTTAGTGCAGAGTGGAGTAAGTCCTGAGACCTGCCAGGTTTGGCTCAAAAAACAAGCAAACAAAAGAAACCCCCAAAACCCCAGCAATTTCCTTTTAATAAGTATTTGTCAAAAATATCTAAATAAGGAAGCTAATTTCTAAAATTTAACATAGTTCTCATTGAAAAAGGGGGGAGATTGTTTCAGTTCCATTTTAATTTTTGGCAAATAGGTACAAAATACCAAAATAAGCAATATTGAAATTTTGAAAAAATATTAAAACGTTAAAAATGTTAAAAAATATTAAAAATGTTAAAAAACACTAAAAATATTTTATTACACTAACATTGGTGTCGTTATTGGATCATTACATTACTGTTGAAAATAGTTGCTAATATGATTTTCTGTCCCCTATAATTTGTCCAGGATGTCAGGAGCCCTTTTCTGAAGCAAAATGCTATTGCTGTCTGGGATGCCATTGCTGCGAGGTAAATGGCAGGGGACTTGGTTGGAATTTCTGACAGTTCTCCAGTTAAATTGTTTTATTTAAAAAATCCTGAAAGTTTCACCCCACCCTCACCTCTGCATCCTCAGTGCAAGGAATAAATTGGGGATTTTGAATGTTAATGGTTCACCTCTGGGTGACCCCAAAGATCCAGACAGATTATGTCATCACAGTGTCCTGTGTCACCACTGGATCCCTCCCAACCTGTGAAGTGATATAGGATGAGTGCAAAGGCACCCTATCTGAGAACCTAAATTTTACTACTGAGTAGTACTTCTGGGTTTTTTCTGTTCAAACTTTTCATGGACTCCTTGATTTGGAAAAATAAAATTCAGCTTTGGAAATTGGGCTGAATTGCATAATTTTTTTTCGTAAAGTAGCAAGAAACCACTAGGTGGGACATTTACTATTAATAATAATAACACTGTAAAATTTACTCTTTTTTTTTACTAATTTATAAGTCTACAATAAATTCTCGTCTCCAGACATTTCTCTCAATTTTGTACAGCAGATCTACTAGTTTCTTAACGAAAAGTTTATTCCCATTGATTAAGATATCCTCACTTCCCTGTTAATGACTTTCATAATTTGATTTTATGATGTGATGCTCCAAGGAAACTCTTATAAATAGAACCATATAGTCTTGTTTTACTGTGGTTGTTTTATTTCATTTAACATAGCACTGTCCATTGTCCTGTCCTCCCGTTGTTCATCGATTTGCTCAAGTGGGCACCAATAACATCTCCGTTGTGAGACTTGTTGTTACTGTTTTTGGCATATCGAATACACCATGGGAAGCTTACCAGGCTCTGCCGTGTGAGCGGGATACTTTTGGTAACTAGCCACGATCTCTGAAAGGGACAGAGGATTGAAGCCCGGGTCAGCCGTGTACCCGCTGTGCTATTGCTCCAACCCTAATTTAACATAAAATATTCAAATTCATCCATATTGTCAAGGTTTCTTACATTTTAAGACTAAATGGGCATGATTTTCCTTACCATCTATCCTTACCAACAATTGTTATCTCATATTTTCTTCATGATAGTTAGCCATATACACCATGTGAAAATATAACTTGTCAGGGTTTTGATTTGTATTATACTACTTATTAGTGAGGTTGAGCAGCTTGATAGATATTTACCAATTGGCAATCTGATTATCTTCCTTGAAAAGATGTATATTTAGTGCTTAGTTCATTTCATAATTGAGATATTTTCTAATCAAGTTGGATGAATACAAACTTTATAAAATCTTTTTTTTGGGGGGGGTAGGAGGACAGGAGGGGGCAGAATTTGAGATACACCCAAAGATGCTCAGGAAATTTTGTAAAACCTATCAGGAGTTGGAGAGATACTACAGTGAGTCAGGTACTTTATAGCCTTCTCCGTACTTGTAGCATGGAATTTTTTTCTTATGTACATGTTGATTTTTCTCTTTGTTCACTATTTTGTCATGCAGAAGCTTTAAATTTAATATGCTCCCACCTATAAGTTTTCTTTATTATTTGTATTTCTTGTGTTATATTAAAAGCATTGTTGTTGAGAGAAATATAAAGGATTTATTACCATGTTTCATTTTTGTATGCTTCTAGTTCAGGTCTTATGTTTAAAATCATTGATCCAATTTGAATTAATTTTAGTGATGGTTGTAAGATATGAATCCAGCATTAGTTTTCTGCATGTGGTTTTCTATTATCATTTTTTGATAAGACCAGCCTTGTCCCATTGTTTATTCCTGGCTCCCTCCCTTATCAAATATTAGTTTACCAAATATAAGTGACTTTAATTCTGAATACTATTAGGTTTGGTTGACTGATGTGTCTATTTTTATTGTTATTGTGCAATTCTGTTTAGGTACATAACTTTCTCTTTGATGTGAAACCAGGAATTGTATGCCAACTCCCCCCTTTATTCTTTTCTTTTTTTTCTTCTTTTCTTCCTTTATCCTTTGGATTGCTCCTACTCCTTCTGGTAGTGCTCTGTAGACTATATGTGGTATTGGGCATTGATCCATTGATCAACTGCATATAGGCATGCATGTTACTTCTCTGCTATTTTTCTGGATTTCATTGTTCTTTCTATTACTTTGATTATTCTGGATCTTTTTTTGAAAGATCATTTTTTTTTATGGAATCCAGAGCTCAAATCTTCCAGATTGCTAGATTTTGCTGTTTTGTCAGAACTTCATATTAGCAAAACAGAAATCAGTCTTCTGGAATCTTCCTCAGAAAATTTGGAACAATCCCATGCATGAAACTAATGCCTGAGAGAAACTGACTGCTGAAAACTCTCTTTGTCATATCTGCCATGTCAGTCAGTTTTTTTGTTGAGGGAATGTCTTAAATCTTTCCACCAGCTTTGGTGAGTCTAATCTCTTGTTTTCACAGGTTAAAGAAGCAGTTGATTAGTATCTGGAATTCCCACAAAAGGAATTTGCCTATGAGCTATTAACAAATTGGATACTGATAAGGGGAAGAAGGGCTCTGTACTGTGTTATTTTCTGTTTGTCTATTTGTGGTCATCTATGTTTCTATCACTTTATCTGGAGAGTAATGTTTTGTGATATTTAACCTAATCACACCATCTCCCCATACTAAAATAGCAGTAAGTATAATTAGGAGTTTTAATGAGGGTCCCCTAAATGCAAAGTACTTGAGGAAGAAAAGAAGAAAATTGGTGATCGATGACAGTTTTTGTTTCCAGTCTACTCAGGGTTGACATTAACTGGACTGAACATGGGATGATGAAGCACTTGAAAGATAAGTAGATGTTGGTTGGATTGACTTCTATTACTTGTAAAAATTCGTTGGGAAACATGAGTAAGGAGAGGCTGTTAAAATCTCAGGGCTAGGACAAATGGAAACATAACTGGTGCCTGCTAGAGTAAATTGATGAACAACGGGATGACAGTGACAGTGACTTGTAAAAATTATTTTACAAATAATTTTATTTGTAAATAAAATATTTTAAAACATTTTAAATACTAAAATTAAAATATTTAAAAAATAAAAATATTTTACAAATAATTTTACAAATAATTACTTTGCCATCTAAGACGACAAGGTAAAAATAATATCGATTTTGACAAGTTCAAAGATGTCACCAAATAAATGTTTTAGCCACACAAAGCACTCTACAGAATTTTATTACATGGATTTAGAACCAGAAGGAAAGGCATTGAAAACAGCTTAAGAGAGCAAAATACACATATTCAAAGTAAACCACTAAAAATAAGCTAGCTTTAATTTTAGTTAGGATTTCAAACATATGCGAACAAATGGAAATTAGGTAAATCTGTGAGATTGCATGGGGTCTTTATGGTTAAAATAGCTACATAAAATGCTGAGATGCCCTCGCAGGAGCTCAGGAAAAATTGCTTTCTCAACGTTCAATCTTTCAGCATTGAGAAGGTCACCTGGTAATACTGAGTTTGATAAATTACTGGGCAAATGTTTTTTAACCTTAAAGTTCTTATAATTAAAGGATATAAATGGTTAAGAGAATATACAAAATCACCTTGTATTAATATCTAACTTTTGTTATAATTAATACATTTTCTACAACTAAAGTCTGATTAAAATAATTTTGGAAGAATAGACTGAGGATAAGACTAGACTAGAAGGCATAAGGCACTTTCCCTAATGTAAGTAGTTAAAGCACTAAGAGGAATGAAGTCACTGTAGCTATAAGTCTAATTGGTGAAATTTATGAGAATTAAGTTTTTTTCAGAAAGTTTTTCTTACTTGTAGAGAACTGATAAAACTTCAAAAGAGCTAATGATACTTTTAATTTTAAGTTAAAATTTTTAAATAATTTAAGTAAAGAAGTCCTCTAATAAATGATTTTCAGAATATACTTTCTGGAGCGATAGCACAGCGGTAGGGTGTTTGCCTTGAACACAGCCAACATGGCCGACCCGAGTTCGATTCCTCCGCCCCTCTCGGAGAGCCCGGCAAGCTACCGAGAGTATCTCGCCCGCACGGCAGAGCCTGGCAAGCTCCCCGTGACGTATTCATATGCCAGACACAGTAACAACAAAGTCTCCAATGGAGACGTTACTGGGCCCGCTTGAGCAAATTTTAAGTTAAAATTTTTAAATAATTTAAGTAAAGAAGTCCTCTAATAAATGATTTTCAGAATTTAGTAGATTTATATTTTCATTCATTTAGTTTTTAAATGAATAACAATTTAGGTATACTTAAAAATCTTACAAACTATATTTTAAAATTATGATTTTATATGACTAAATATCAATATAAAAAGAAAAGTCAAAATTACTTTTTTAACCTTGGTACTAAATTTACTTTCAATGATATAATAAAATTTATGTAGGCCCAGTGAGAGAATAAACATCTTGCCTTTTTCTGAAAAAAAAAAAAAAAGAAAAAGACAAGATAATGATTCACTAGGTGTTCCAATGACAGTTGGTAGTCAAATAAATCATGCAGACAATAAAACTGTGGATTTAGAGAGATGCAGTTCACTAACACTTGAATTGTTATGGTGAAGCTCAATTAACATTTATTAAATATCTTCCCTCATTTTCCCGAATTGAGTTGAATATATCTTTAAAACTTGTGAAATGTAGTTAGTGCTAAAGAGACGGGTCACTTATCAACAATGCTCTGTTTATAAATGAGAAATCTTTCATGTGCAAGTTTCTGAAATGTTATCCTTCCTTTAATGTGAAGACGTCAGTGTGTTTTATTGATTTATGTTTTTGTATTTATTGTGCCTTAAGTGTGGAACTATGCCCCTTTGACGGAACAATGTTTCTTGCTCAGTATTGAAAAATTACCTCATTCCTTTGTAAGTATTAGTCACATTTTAATGGGGACATATTCAATGTTTGTACAAGAACTCCCAAATCTTCTGAAAGCATTATCATCACACATGGGTGAATTTCAATTACCAATGGTGCTGCCATTTCAATATTCTTGTATTATGATCACAGATGAAGGTGAGTTTTAGATAGTCCCTACTAAAGACATTTAACCAACTAAGTTTGCTTTCTTTGTATCATTTGCTCTTAATTGTCCCTACTCTTATCAAGCAAACCGCCCTTTGTGAAAATAGGCTAAGCTTTGAAAATGTAAGATAATTTGTTTTTGTGTTGGGCTACATTCTGCAGTGCTCAGGGATTTCTCCTGATTCTGTGCTCAGGACTTACTCCTCCCGGTGCTGAGAGACCATATAGGTGCCCAGGGATCCAACTCAGGTCAGTCACGTGCAAGGCAAGCACCCTACTCTCTGTGCTATTTATCTGTCCCCTTCCCCCATGGTAAGATAATTTCTTGACTAAGTTAATAGATAATCATTACTTCCTACTTGGTACACACGTGAGAAATTGAAGCAGGGTTTGAAGTTAAGTCTCAGAGAAGAGGAAACAAATTAGCTCTTCCATGAAATGGAGCAAAAAAGGAAGGGTCTCGACAAAAGAAGTCTCTTATAATAACATTTTAAAAAATTGGTAGTCAGAGAAACAGAACTTTTTTGAGTTCTTGGACTGAAGGCAGTTATGCAATATGAATATGAGCTATTCTGTTTTTTCCATTCAGGCAACATGAGGTGAAAAGACAATGATTTTAAATGCTATTCCAAGCGTATCAGGGGGAGCAGATCAAAGAAAAACTTTAGAATCCATTAAATTGCTTTTAAGACTGCTCTCTTTACTTACTTGGAGAGTTATTTCCTCCACTGTAAACAAGAGATAAAAATATCTATCTCGCACCATTGTCTAAAAAGCTGATCATAGGCCAGATACAGAGCAGGCATTCGATAATAGAAACAGGTTTAGAATAGTAATAAGGGAAGTTAAAACATGCTCAGACAAGTAAGACGCCACAAACTTGTCCCTCGGATTCATTTTTCATCTCTGTAAGTCAGGTAAAATTACCCTAGTCTCTTGAGTTATGATAAGGAGGAAATTAGTAGAACTTAGGAAAGAAAATGTCTCACCCAGATCCTGATTCATTATAAACATTTTGCCCCCATTTTTAACCTACAGACTTGGATATTACATGTTTTCTTAGTTTTTGGTTGCTTTTGTTTTAATTTCTGAAAGCCTTTAGATGTACCCAATATATAAAATAATACTTTCTAAAGTACAGTCTTTGAGTATAACATTCTGTGATCAATTAATAAGGATCTTAGAACTGTAGATTATGTTGCACATGTGTGTATAAGAAATAATAAATCTGTAGACCAGAAATATCAAGAACCAGAGTAAAAGTAGATTCTACCAGTGGCCAATTAAGAGAGTTTCTAACGTTTGGCAATATGATCTGAAGAACAGAGTTGTTGGCTGCTGACTGTTCAAATGACCTGTTGCTTAGCAAAGCCTCCTATGAAGTCTTTTTAGTAAAGGAGGCACTTTTTGGCAGTTTGGAAAGTATTTGATGGATGTTTCATAAGATTTGAAAATTCAATTGATGTCCGAACTTAATGACACCCTTAAAGTGAAATCACAAGAGAGTTTCTAGGCAGTTGCATATTTGTACCTCAGCACAAGATCATAGCAATCTGGAAAGTTTTCGGGTGAAGCTTGGGTATGGCTAACAGTAATAGGAGTGCTGGTTTTTGTGGGCCTCTTGTAGGCTGTCTGATTTAAATGGTTTCCTAGAATCCAGGGTAATGCGGCTGTTCAGAGTTGACCCCGGGGGATCAATAAGACAAGTGCATAGTAGACTGGAATGAGAGCCGGATAAGCAAGGAAGTTGAGGTATGCTTAACCACTTGTCTAAGAAGGGAAACTGGAATCCAGCCATAGGTTCATAACTGAGTCAAGGCAACATTTTATAAAACCAAAACCAAAATCCCAAACATTGAACTGTAGGATGTCAGAGAAAGAAATGTATTGAGATGTGCAGTCAAGTGTTCAAGATGGCTCTTATAAGGCAGTAAATATATCACATAACAGTTTAAAATTGGGGATCATGGAGAGTTGTCACTGTCACTGTCAGTGTCCTCCCCTCATTGTTCATCAATTTGCTCAAGCGGGCCCAGTAACATCTCCATCGTGAGACTTGTTGTTACTGTGTTTGGCATATTGAATACGTCACAGGTAGCTTTGCTGTGCAGGTGAGATACTCTCAGTTGCTTGCCGGGCTCTCCAAGAGGGGCGGAGGAATCGAACCCAGCTCAGCCGGGCCAGCTGTGCACAAGGCAAACACCCTACCACTGTGCTATGGCTCCAACCCATGGAGAGTTGATAGTATTAAAATAGATATTGGTGAAGTTATGAGAAAGTAGGCTGTCTGTCAAAATAACATCTTAAATCTTAAGAAGGGTGTTGTTTGCTTAAAGAAAAAATCCGTTTCTACTAGAGCAGAAAACCTGGGCACATCAGTCTTTAACAAATTGAAGCAGACAGTAAAGTTATTAGTTTATAGTTTAATTTTCTGAAGCTAAAATTATTAAAATATATTAAAAAAAGTTTCCCTGACATAAGGGGTCTCATTTCTCTAGGTGACTTGTTCTCACAGGAAAGAATATTCATCGGTTCCTTATGTTCTAGTAATACTATAGAGGATACTTAAGGTGTCTCATAACTCTAAAATGATAGGAGAGTAAAGTAAACAAATGAATAATATACATTTTTGTGATATAGGAAAACAGATTTGAATGTTCAATATTTAATCATACTGGGGATTAGACAACACAGGACTCAGGACTCACTGCTGACCTTTTTATTACAAGGACTCACTCCTGGTGATGCTCTGGGGAATCATATGTCATGTCAGGAATCAAACCGGTTTCTGCTGCATGCAAAACAAGCATCTTACATTCTGCACTACCCTTGTTAAGCCATTTTTATTATGTATAGTGATATGTGATGTAATGTTGAGCATGAGCTTTGAGGATTCAGAGAAATTGGTGATTGAGCATTGTGTTATAGTTGAACGTGAACTGATATGAAAACAGACTATAAGTTTCATGTGATCACAATTTATCACTTAACTAATGTTTCTTGGGCAAGTTCCTGGACTTAAGGGCAAGGTCTGCTCTCTCTGTCTCTCTCACTCTCTTTGTGTCTCTGTCTTGTTTTTTGCAAGCATGTGTAGTCATTTGCACACAATGGTGATAAATCACATTTTAAACCAGTGAATGAAATTTATAAGTGCTTATGGGAAGAAAAGAGGCTTTAAAGTCTTAGCAACAGAGAGGATTTGAGGGGTAAAAATCGTTAATAAATGTAAGCTTAGGGCTGAAGAGATAGTACAGGACCTGAGGCACTTGTCTTGCATGTGGATGCTCTAGTTCAATTCCCAGGATCACATATGACCCCTGATCACCTCTAGGGGTCAATCCTGAGAACAGTGCCAGAAATAGCCCCAAAGTACCACTGAGTAATGGCCCAATGTGCTGTTTCCCTGTCCCCACCCGCACCCCTAGTAACATTATGTGGGTTTCAGAAACAATATCTGACCAGGCAGATATCATTTAATTCTAGCCATGAATACCTCTGCTGTTCACCCCTAGCACCTCTGGATGTGGTTCTGGTTGTCCCCAGATACACAAGCTGGAGGACCCACATCAAAAATTCTACAAAAATGATTGTGGCAAATGTTCTTCTGACACCTGAGAAATGATGTCTCGAGCACATTCTCCTCAAAAGGAATTAGTGATTTGTGGTACACTAGGAAGGCTAGAAGAAATGGAAGTCTTGAGATATAGGATTTTATTATATTTAACATGTTCATAGAGATATTTCAACTTCCCTTCAAAGCATTGTTATCAGAGAAAAGTCAGCCCCTGGGATCCAGAGGTACCTTCTGGAGGGATAATGTTAAGCTCCAGATTTCTAAGGCTTTCTCTTTCTCTTAAAATTCAATGTGATATTTGCATTTCACCTCAGAATTTCTAATACTAAATATTTTTTGGGGCAAGAATGTTTATTTCTTCCAACTCCTGGAATAGAAAATCTGTCATTATTCACTGGGCTGGAGTGATAGTACAGTAGTACAGTGGGTAGGGTGCTTGCTTTGCACATGGCGGATCCGGTTTGATTCTTCCGCCCCTCTTGGAGACCCCAGTAATCTACTGAGAGTATCTCGCCCTCATGGCAAAGCCTGGCAAGCTACCTGTGATGTATTCTATATGCCAGAACAGTAACAACAAGTCTCACAATTTGTTGTGAGACATTGCTGGTCCCCGCTCAAGCAAATCGATGAACAATGGGTGGACAGTGGACAGTGCTACATTATTCACTATGGAGTTATCAAAATTATGTTTTGCTATGATGATAATTACCTCATCTTCTATACCCCAGAATTATGTTAAATTGCTTAGGGGGAAGGAAGGGAGTTTTTTTTCCCCATTTTTTAGGCATCATGATTTCCATACAATCTCTCTCTCTCTCTCTCTCTCTCTCTATATATATATATATATATATATATATCTCCTGCCCCTGTGCCTGGCTGTCCTCACCGGGGCCCCTTGGAGGGGAGCAGATTGAGCTTTCCTCCCCGCCCCAACCAATGACATCTTATTATCTCATTCCTACTTTGGACAAACTGGAAGGCTACCGAATGTAGCCTGCCTACACAGCAGAGTCTGGCAAACTCCCCATGGCGTACCCAATATGTCAAATACCAGTAACAATGTTGGGTCTCATTCTCCTAAAGAGCCTTGAATATAATCTCAGGGCTAGGATGAAGGAGACGTTACTGGGGCCTGTTCAAGGCATTCGACGAATAACAGGATGGTCGTGATTCGTGATCTCTATACTAAGTCCTATCACCAGGAAGCCAATATCTCACAATCACTGCTCAGGTCTCTCTCATTCCTCCCTACTCTGCTTCCTGCTTAGCAAACCCAGTTCTTGAGGAAGACTGTTATAATGGTGGTTATAGTGGTTCTGTTACCACTGGCCATTGTTATAATGTTTCTTTACACTCTGCATCTGAGTGAGAACATTTGGTATTTGGTTTGTATTCGTTTGATCGAGTTTGCTCAAGAAGATAGTCTCTAGTTCCATTCACATTGCAGAGAATGGTAGGGTTTTAACTTTTTTCTCAGCTAATTCCTTTGTGTACACATAGGAACACATATGTGTATGTATGTGTGTGTATGTGTTTACATATCTCACAATTTATCCACAGATCTATTCTTGGGCACTTGGTTGCTTCCAAGTCTTCACTGTTGTGAATACCACTGCAATGAACACAACAGTGCAAATAGCTTTCTATTGTATTAGTATTCTTGGGGAAGATGCTAAAAAGTGGAATTTCTGGGTCATATGGAAGGCTTTTTTTTAGTGTTATACCATTTTCTATACAGTCTGATCATAATGAAAGTTTCAGTAAAGGAACAATATAATGGAAAGTAAACAATTCTTAAAATACAAACAAATCAAACTTCAGACATATATGTACAAGGACAACTTTCTTTTAGGCAAAACAGTGAGAAATGTCTGACCTAACTGTAAACAAAAAGGGATGGTGCAGGGCAGATAGCTATAATTTGACTGTTAGATTCTATGAGTCTTCTTCTTTTAGAGATAAAGTTTATTGGGGATAGCCATGTTCATTCTTATTTCCGTTTTTTTTTTTTTGTTGTTGTTGTTGTTTTAGTTTTGTGGCCACATCAGGTGATGCTTAGGGATTACTCCTGGCTCGGCACTCAGGAATAACTCCTGGTGGTGCTCAGGGGACCATATAGGGTGCTAGGGATCGAACCCCGTTGGCCATGTGCCAAGATAAGCACCCTACCTACTGTACTATCAGTCCAGCAATGTCTATATTTTCTATGACTGTTCTTGTATTACCATGAAGTTGAAAATTCCAAAGGGAACTAGATAGCCTACTAAGATGAAAGTATTTATTTTATGGTTCTTAAAAAAAAAAGTTTAGTGTAGACTGATGAGCATGAGATTGAAAAGACATTAAAATTAATTTTGACAAACTAGTTGCCTCCCTCCCATCAATTTCAGAAAAACAAAGATAAAAATCTGCTTTGTGATTTATAAGCAATAGGATTTGAGGAAAGTAAGATATTTATACTTTATCTGCTTCACAGGCAACTGGAGGTTTTCAAGCCTGAGTGCTTCTGAAAATTGTGGTGTCATTGGAGACACAGGGTGATGGAGAGATGAGTCAGTTTAGGGGAGCTCAATCTTTTACATATTGATTTTGAGGTGACAGATTAACTCCCCAAACTGTCTAATGAGATGCTGGAAATATTGGATTTTAACTTGAATGCAAGATGATGACAGAAGACTTAGACTCAAAACGTCATCAATGGAAAATATAGTTATTGTCATTATAACTGACAGAAGAACAGTCAATACAGTTAATGGCAAAAGAGAAAAAAGAATAAAAAGGGGCAGTGACTGAAAATTATGCTCTGAACAAAGTTACAAGAGATTTAAATGACTTTATACACTTATCAACCTCCAGTCTGCCATCTACTTTGTCTACTTGTCCTTCGACTTTCTGTCAATTAAATATAAAAATAAGATGGTCAACTGTTATGAACAGTTTCAAGGAAATAAAATAAAGGATTTGGAACACTTTCACAGTTCTGAAAATATAAGCACTACAGGCAAATTCTAGGGATTACAAGTGTTATCCACGGATACCTGCTATGCCTCAGATATTGTAATACTGAGGGTCAAATTATACCTTGTGTTAATGCAGTAAGCTGTGAAATCTATATCTTGATCCCAGTATTAAGATTGAGCTTCTACAACATTTCCTTAGGGTAAAAGAAGTGTAATGAATATAAGAAGTGCTTATAGTTTATTAGACTTTGTTAGACCTTAATTATACACCTAAATATCTATTGTAATATATGACAAATGAATGGTTGCATTATTTTTCCAGCATTTTAAGGATCATATCATGTATTATTTATACTATTTTTAATTTTAAACATGTAAAAATTACGTAAACTGAATTAGCATCCTTTTACCAATGCTCATTCTTCTTAATAATGTAAGCAATAAGCACACCTATATTCTCAAACTCTACCCTGTAATTTGTTTAATCTCAAGTAACTTTGATTTGATCACTTACCTAATACCAGATGTTGGGGAAGTCAATGATTTCATTTACTTCATCATTAATTGCAATACTAAGAGGTCTATTAATTAATATAAAACAAGAAAAGAAAACCTGTCCGGTATTTTTGGTAAAGGATATTAAATAAGCCTTTCCCCTCTACTTAGTTGTCATTAATCAACTTCCAGAGCTTTGAAAGCTATATGCATGTACCTTTATGCTATTCTTACATTAAGCTTTTGGTCACTTGCAATTTTTTCCTATGCTACAAAATAGAGGTGAAGTTATAGAGGGAGGAAAAAAATGGTGCCGTTTAGAAAGTTCATTAGGAAAAGAGGTTTTATTATTTATCTGCCAAGATTGATTCTGTGGGAACCAATGCCATTAGCACTGTCTAAGAGTAATCAATATTTGCTCCAATTCTTTTCAACATTAAAGAAAATAGATGAACAGGAAATAAAACACCAAGTCTAAAATATACCTGCATCTTGTGGCCATGTCTGCGTTTTTGAAGAAAGTCACTTGGAAGATGCTTTGAGTAGCTGCAGAAAGAATGCAGAGACATCTCTTTTTCCCTAGGCATGAGATTGGAAAACCTGCCACTTTCTAGGGGACAAAAGAGAGAAGAATGGCATAGCTTGGTTAACCAGGAAGTCTGTTTCACTTGGAGTAAATGTGATCTGAAGTTGTGGCTTCAACAAATTAGACTTGTGTCTTCCTGCGTGTTAAGAAGTTCTAGTAGTTTTCAGTCACAACCTGGTATGTGCTCCATGTTATTATTAGGGACATGGAGCTCTGCTTCACTGTCGCCATTGGAACACGAAGCTAATGCCTCCATGTCACATGCATCTTCACAGGCTTCTTTGCCGCTGTTCTTTTACCTTTCCTGGTTCCATTAGGTGTGTTTATAGCAAACAGCAACAACAACAAAATTGTGTGTGTATGCGGACCCATGTGCATGTGGGATCATGCCAGCTTACTTTACCCGCCTCCCCCCGCCACCACAAACACCCCATTTAGTTTGGACATACTATATGCATTTATTTAGAGAGAACTGTATAACATAAACCCACTAGGAACTGGAGGTTTAAATTTTACATTTGCTCTCCCTGAAGGGAAAGGAGAGATTCTAGACATTATAGACATTGTGTGGCGGTAACACTCTTGTCATAGGTTCACACTTCCTGTCTCCGAATGCCTTTTCAAGATGGCATTATTTTGTTCAAATGTTGGTTCTTTAGTTATAGACTCACTGGAGTAAAGAATATGGCATATTATAAGCTCAGAGATAGCTTTTTCCCCCCCTCTCTAGAATCCACTTTAAAAACAACATTAGTTATGCAGTGGTAAGGTGGTGAAGGAGCATTGTAAGCATAAAACAATAATATGGGAATTGTTGTTAACCATGTTATTTCAGAAAATAAGGCAGGGAAAGTTTTACTGCTAGAATTTATATTCTAAAACATAAAATACACTTATTATTTTTGTTAAATAAAAATAAATAAAGGCCCTCCCGTTGATCATCGATTTGCTCGAGCGGGCCCAGTAACGTCTCCATTGGAGACTTTGTTGTTACTGTGTCTGGCATATCGAATACTCTCGGTAGCTTGCCGGGCTCTCCGAGAGGGGTGGAGGAATCGAACTCGGGGCGGCCATGTTGGCCGCTTGTAAGGCGAACGCCCTACCCGCTGTGCAGTAGCAATAGTACAGCAGGTACAGTAGCGATATTCAATATAAAAAACTATTTTCCTAAGGAGAATAGAGACATTCTTTTCCAGGAAGATATGTGCTGAATTAAAAAAGTGCTTCTGAGTTTCAACTATAATATGCATAATCTAACACAAATAGTAGAGAATATTGCTGAAATTTTTTTGAAAGGTTGAAAACACTGAAACAGAGTTGCTGCAATAAAACAGAAAAAATGTATAATTGTTTTACAATTGCAATTTTTAAAATGTCATATGAATCTTGAGACTTGCAGAAGTTGACTGGTACAGAAGATGTTCTCAAAATGGCATTTTGTGGACATTTCTAACTAAAATTATCTTTGTGATTAGCTGGTACTTACACCTGATCATTACTTGCTGCTATTTAAGCACCCAAAGATGCAAAGAAATAAACAAAACAGCAGCAAACCAGAAAAATTAAAGAAATCCACTTCAAATGGATTAACATAATTGCTTCAGCGAAGGAGTGACAACAAAGTGACAAAACACACTTGAAACATAGATGTTTTTGTAACCCACCTTCTGCTTGTACACACCTGTGCACTTTGTAAATGGCTCCATATGCTTAATCAAAAGAAATCTAATTGCCTTAATTTACTTCATCCAAAAGTAGAAGAGTAAATTATATGTTTAATTATAAACTTTCCACTTTGGGCAGCTATAATTAATGACTCAAGGAATTGTGCAATAAGCCAAGTGCAACCTTTTATTACTCTTGAGGTACCTGAACAACACTAGTGTTCAGAGCTAGTCAGGTTCTATTAGTATAGGAATCAAAATGCTTACCTGAGGCATTAATCACAGAGCACCTCTAAGCACAGAGACTTTTAATTATATATTCCGCATACCATCCACATGGATTGTCTATCCCAGGGGATGGTAATAAATGTGCTGACTTAAGTTATGATGACAAGAGGGTTCTTCCTGTATGTGTGTGTGTGTGTGTGTGTGTATGTGCGTCGTCTTAAAAATTTACAACTTTTTGAAGATGTGGCCTCAAATCTATCACCTCCCACATAATCAGAAACAGTCTCAAATTTGGATCATAGTGGTGTTTTTTCATCTAAATCATTATTTAGGAAGTCTCTGCCTTTCAATATCAAAGTGCCAACTTGTGATTTTACTAGAGTATATGCAAAGGAATGGGGTATGTCTCTATGCCAAAAGATTCAACTGTTTTATCTCTATGCTTTCAGGATCCTATCTTTAAGAATAACACTTAAAAAAACATTAAATGTAGGTTAAATCTGTTATAGTTTAGGAACCACAATTACTATAATGCTGATCCCCTACCAAATCCCCTACCAAAGTGCCCAAGACCATCTAACATTTTTCCTATGTCACCACTAGCCCACCTCTTCCTCCTCTCTCTCATCACACCCACTCTTGGTAATCTGAACTTCACAATCTAAGTTTGAGAGGTTGTCCTCATAAATTTAAAAATGTTGAGTGTAATGCAGTTCTCCTGGGTGTCACAAAATAAGTATCTGGAATAAAAGCAATGAGAAGAGAGAAAATGAAGAAACATCAGAAACAGCCACCTCAATGAAAAGGCAGATAGAAACAGAAATATACACCACAGAAGTATTTTTGAATGGTATATGGTAGTCATTAATTACCACATTTCAAAAGTTACTTTGAATTGAATGGTCTGAAATCACTGATCAAAAGACACACTCTATGTCATACATACTAGAGACCCTCTTAAGATCTGGAGAAAAGCTCAGAGTGAGATTGGAATATAAAATTTCATGTAAATATCACAAAGGCCAAAACTTATGATATTTTTTATAAATTAGACTTTCCATCAAATAAAATAATACAAAGATGAACATTATTTAATCCCCATAGGATCAATCTCCCAAATATAACTGCCATAATAATAAAATGTCTTCCCTGAAATATAACTGACTTAGTAATAAAATGTCTTCCTAAGAACAAAAGCCCATATTTAGATGGCTTTGTTAGTGAATTTTATCACAGTTTTAAAGAAGATTCAACCTTCTCTGTTTTTTTTTTTAATTTTTTTTTGGGGGGGGGGTGGAGGGATTGGGCCACATCTCCCAGTAATTAGTACTTACTTCTAGTTTTGGATCTGCACTAAGGAATCACTCCTGGTGATGATGCTCAGGGGACCATACATGATGCTGACAATCAAATCAGATGGGCCATGTGCAAGGAAAATGCCTTACCTGCTCTACTCTTTCTGACCCCTTCCACCCTATCCTTTCAAAGAATTAAGGACTGAGAGATGTTCATATAAATTATAGAGGACAAAAAAAATCCCTAATCCTCAAATAACACAGAAACAGCACAAACACAACAAACACTGTCTTCTTGTTGTTCATCAATTTGCTCAAGCAGGCCCAGTAACGTCTCCTTTGTGAGACTTCTTGTTACTGTGTTTGGCATATTGAATACGTCACGGGTAGCTTGCCAGACTTAGCCACATGGGCCAGATATTCTCGGTAGCTTGCTGGGCTCTCCAAGAGGGGCAGAGGAATTGAACCCAGCTTGGCCGAACTGGCTGCATGCAAGGCAAACATCCTAATGCTGTACTACTGCTCCACCTCACAAGAACGGCACACAGAAAATAAATATCACATATGACAGATTCACAGTTCTAATCTGATTCAATGATGAAAGAGTAAAAGTTTTTTCCCTACATTCGAGGTTAAAATATAGATGCCCATTCTCACCATTTCTGGTTGGCAAATCTTTGAAAGTCCTAAACAAAATACTTAGACAAGAAAAAGAATCAAAATTAGAAGAAAAAAATGAAACTGGTATATTTTGCAAATGAATAACAAAATTAGAAATACTTTCTGCAAAAATCTTTCCAGAAATGTGTGCAGGGATTACAATAGTGAGAAACAAGTTTTTGAGCATAAAATGAACAAAAACCATGAAATAATAAATTAATGATTAAATGAAATTATTTTATTATAGTAAATTAAAACATGCTAGATGTTAAAATAAAGTACTGAATAATAGTGGTGAGAGTGGGGAAACTTGTCTCTCTGTGTGATATTAGGATAAGAACTACTTCAAATATTTATTGTCAATGGCTTAAGTATGCTGAAAAATTTTCTTCTACTCTCATTTTATCGAACATGTTTATCATCAGTAGGTGCTGGAACTTCTCAAATATTTTCTCTAAATTAATGTGATCAGCATTAATGTGATCATATATTTTTCCTATATTTACATTGTGATTGCACTAATGTATTTTTAAACTATCTTTGCATTCCTTGAGAAAAGTCCACTCGGTCATAGTGTATGATGTTTTTCATGTCTTGTTTTTCATTTGCTAAAAGTTGAGAAATCACCATTTTTTCAGAGTAGTGAAGACATTAGAAACAATTTAAATGTCCATTTTGATATATGCTTAAATAAAGAAGTTGTGGCAAGTCTATTCAATGGGACATTACCTTGCTATTGCAAAGGTGAAAATCTTTTATTTATTTATTCATTTATTTATTTTTTTATTGAATCACTGTGTGTTACAGAGTTACAAAGCTGTTCATGGTCAGAGTTCAGTCATATGGTGTTCTAACACCCGTCCCTCCACCAGTGTATATTTCCCACCACCATTGTCTCCAGTTTTCCTCCTGCCACCCTCCTCCCTGGGCCATTCTCTATGGTCTCTGTCTCTGTCTCCGTCTCCGTCTCCGTCTCTGAACTTTCACTATGCAGTTCTTACTTATCCAGATTGATTATTTCCAACTATATTTGTCAGAGATGTCCTTTCTCTATCCCAACTGCCTTCTCCCCCAGCACCTGAGGTAGGCTTCCAACCATGGACCAATCCTCCTGGCCCTTGTTTCTACTACCCTTGAGTATTAGTCTCATAGTATGTTTTTTGTATGTTATATCCCACAAGTGAGTCCAAGAATTCTATGTCTATTCCTCTCCTTCTGACTCATTTCATTCAGCATGATATTCTCCATGTCTATCCACTTATAAGTGAATTTCATAACTTCATTATCCCTAACATTCGAATAGTATTTCATTGTGTAGATGTACCATAGTTTCTTTAACCTGTTATCTGTTCTTGGGCACTCAGGTTGTTTCCAGAGTCCGGCTATTGTAAATAGTGCTGCAGTGAACACAGAAGATCAAATGACATTTCTGCTACCTGTTTTTGGGCCCCCAGGATATATTCTCAGAAGTGGTATTTCTGAGTAATATGGAAGCTCAATTTCTAGTGTTTTGAGGAATGCCCATTTATTTTCACAAAGGTTGAACCAGTCATCATTCCTACCAGCAATGAATAATTGTGTCTTTTGAAAGATGAACTTGCCAACATTGATGGAACTTGAAGTTGTTATAAGAGAAATAAAAATAAAAATACCAACTGTTTCTCATATGCAATAGAAAATAAGCAAAGCAAGTAAAGTAACAAAATGCAGGGAAAGAATCTCTCAGACTTTGAGATCTATACTTTTCACTAGGTGGAAAAGAGAGAAGGAAGAGAGGAGAGGAGGGAAGGAACACCAGTTTGAAAGATTGAATTTTGACACTGTATCCTTGGTTGGTGCATTGATATTTCAAAAGGAACTTTTTTTTGCAAAAATTCAGTGTGAAGCTTATATATTGTTGTAAACTAATAGTAAATCAATAAAATTTTATTTCAAAAATCCTAGACCTTATTATCTATTCCAGGACAACATGAGTAAATTGGTTCTCTCCTGTGAAAAGTGAGTCATTCTATATATGGAAGAAAGCCAATTTAGTCATTAAGCACTATATCATCAGAGGATTAAGCTTAGTTATATCTTGGCAATTTTTGCTTAAGTAGCATTATCTGTCATGTGAAGAACAAGGGTTTTGTTATAAAATATCTAGATTTAAATCTTTACTCTGTCATGTTTCATATTTGAGACAAACTCACCTTTAAGGTCTTTATCATTAAAATAGGAAGTTCTAATATACTTTTACAATTAAGAATTTAGAGATGGTAGTAATACATAAGACTTCTGATATAGATAATATATTAGATTCTCAACAATTGAGATTTGTTGAAATGATTTATATAAGTCAAGTATTCTTTTGATCATGTCATTTACTCAACCATACTTTACCTTATATTGCTAATCACTGTATCACTGTCATCCGGTTGTTCATCGAGCGGGTGCCGGTAGCGTCTCTATTTGTCTCAGCACTGAGATTTTAGCAGCCTCTCCTTACTCATCTTTCCCAACAATTGAAGACTGTTTCAGGGCCAGGGGAATGAGACCTATTTTGTTACTGTTCTTGGCATATCGAATATGCCATGGGGAGCTTGCCAGGCTCTGCCGTTGTGGGCAGGTTACACTCGGTAGCTTGTCAGGCTCTCTAAGAGGGGTGTGTATGTGTGTGTGTGTGTGTGTGTGTGTGCAAATAAATAAATAAATATATATATATATAAAATATATATGTATATATTTCTCTCTATGATTTGTTGCCTAGTTTGTTGTCTGAACCCCAGGTGTGGTAATTATGGAAAATGGGTAGGAAGTGTCTTATGATGTGTGGTGCGGCTGCTTTGTGGCTACACGATCTGAAAAGTTTCCTGGAGTGTGGTGTCGGTTGTGTAGTGGAGGTCAGCTGCCGGACTGGGTCCCTTGGTGTGGGGAGGGCTCTCACCCACTCCACTCTGAGGCGCCCCGAGTGAAAACCTGGTGCAGAATCCCATATTGCTAATAAAAATATTAATATTGGGACATAAAAATATTGCTATAATAATGATGAATCTATGGATTATTCTGTAGCTTTCCCCACTTCCTTTCGATGCCTTTTTCTGCTCTGCTTACTCTCTGCCAGGCTGATATCTGAGCGCACATTGCCTGGGCTCTGTTACCTGTTAGTGTGGCCTGTGAGTGGAAACCTCAGATCCTCCTGTGGCTGTGTTCTTAGCATTTAAAAACTGTGAACATATATTGGAATCAGAGGTAGTGTCAAAACACATATTTATGAGTACCAATCCAGGAATTCTTGATGTAATAGAAGTTTAATGGAGCCCTTGCATTTGAATTTCTAACAAATCCTCAGATAAGTTTGATGCCAAACTGGAAACATTTATCTGATAACTGTTGCTCCTAGACAGCTGGTGCATAGGGCAGTCTGCCTTTCATGTCTATACTTGTCTATAACCTCTGATAAGACTCTTCATTTCTATTAGCATCAAGGGATGGTAAGAGCTATGCTGAGTACTGCTACACTATCCTCACTATACCTTCAGAGATGAACAGTTTTAATAATTTGGAAGTTTTTCATAGACATCGGACCAGTTTTTCTTCCCAATAGTACTTGATAGTTCCACTTCCCCCACACCTACTGCAGCATTTGCTTCTGGTGTTTCTGATGGAGACCATTGTCATAGGTATCAGGTAGTAAGTAGCATACTGTAAGTTTCATTGGCATTTTCCTGGTAATGTGATAAGTACATTATTTGCCTCATTTGAGCATCAGTATGTATTCTTTAGATATATATTTAGTTAGTTCTCTGACTGTTTTCTCCTGGGATTATTTGTTTCATTGTTGAGATTTACATGTCCTTTATATACCTGGGGTCTATATCTTGTCAAATACCTGATGTATGAGTAGTTTCTCCCACTCGGTCAGATATCTTCTTATTTTACTGCTAGTTTCTTCATGCAGAACCTTTTTAAATTGGAGGTTGTCCCATATATATGTGTCTATATATGTATATATATAGACACATATATATGTCTAATATAATATATAATATAGACAAATATATATATTTGTGTGTGTATATACACACGTACACACACATATATACATATATATATGTTCATGTTTCTGTGTCTCTATGTTTGTGTATGTATGTGTGTTTGTGTGTATTTTGGTTATTTTTCCTCTGCCATTAGATTGGAGTCCCTCCAGACATCACTGAAACCTATATCAGGGAATATATTGCCTATGCTATCATGTATATATTTTGTAGTTTTTGCTAAAGACACATCTTAAATATATTCAAAATAAAATTCTTTGTATGATAGAAGATACTGCTACAATTTAAATTTTCCCCAAGTGTTTCATGGGACTCTGATCAGAACTATTTGTTTTAAATAATCATTTTTCTCCATTGTATATTCTCAGCTCCTTTGTTATAAATCAACTTCTCACGTATGTGGTGTTAATTTTTGGATTTATTTTTTAATGGTATTCCATTGATTTATGTACTGAATTTTGTTCTGGGGTGAGGGTGAGGGGCAAAGAATAGAGAGATTCTGGCCATTGTGGTGAAGAGATGTTGGTACATTGTTGGTGATTGTACTAAACAAAACCAAACAAAACTCCTTGAGGCTCAAACAATACGACGTTGAAAAAAAATCTAATTTAGAAGCTACTTAGCATGGATAAGTGTTAAGAATATCTGTTTACTTATGCTTTCTGAATATTCCCAGACCTATATAATTGTTATTAGAAGTATTTGAAACTTCAAATTCTCTTTTAAGTCTCTAAAAAATATCTTTTTCAAATCTCTGCACTCTTTTATTTGGGGCAAGAGGTTATTACTTACAAGAATTATTTCTCCCATTTTAGAAAGAACACTTACTTTCTGTTTAGAAGTTATCCTTAACTGGTCTCATGTGGATTTCTCAAGAAAAATCCACATGATTTTTTAACTAATAAATTGACTAGAGAAAAGAATAAATTGAATAAATTTGAATAAACTAATAAATTGAAAAGAGAAAAGATCCTAAGATACAGTGAAGGTATAAACTAAATGTCGAAGTTTTTCAATTGTTTTTGTTTCGGAATATGGTAATATGGGCAATTTGGAATACAGAAGTCAGCTATGATAACCTGTGTGGCATCAGAAGTCCGAGGATGTATATAAGCATAGAACTGTCTTATTATAGATTATAACAATGCCATACATACCAAAGACCTGTGTCCTGTAAGGCACTTGGTGAATCTTTAAAGAATGAAGTTCCAAATATCAAAATAAGATAAAAAAAATCTCACACTTATTTCAAAATAATATAAAGATATGTTTTTTGTCCCCAAGTCTTGGTTATAAATAGTTCCTTTACAATTTTTTAGAGCTGAAAATGGCCGAGTGTTATTCTGTTCTAGGATTTATACAACAATTTCTAAGTCAAGAGGGATGTGGTAATGTATAAATTTGGAACTTATTAACTTGAGACAACAGAGTTTAAACGTCAATAGAGGACAGATATATATCTGGAATTTATAAAAGTGTCATGAGTTTGTTTTACTTGTAGTATATCATTAGGTTTTATAATTTTTTTTCCCTCAATGGAATTGGCTCTGACACCATTCTTTCACTGAGGTTTTTTATAAAGGATGACAGTAAAAGCAACAACAAAAAATATACTGCCTAAAATCCATGGAAAAGCACTGTATTTCAACAGTTAAAGTATTTATTATTCTGGAGATCAAGAAAACAGAGGAAGTATATGAGCACACTGTCATTTAATCATGTGTTTGTGACCAGTTGTTCAGAGAAAAAATGTAATTACTTGAGACTTGACTTATAGTATAAGTAAATTGTATTTATGTTCCATTAATGCTTAATATGATTAATATATTTGTTTTAAGTGGAGTTTAACATAGCCTATTTAATAAGGCTTATTTGTGGCAATTTCATATTCTCTTACTAACATCGCCCTGTTAATTTGATCAATTCTAACTAAAGTTGTAGGGTTTTTAGTTTTTAGGGTTTTATTTCATCTTTCGATTATTTTTTTTAATTTTTGGTCATACCCAGCAATGCACAGTGGTTACTTCTGGCTTATGCACTCAGGAATTACTCCTGGCAGTGCTTGGGGGACCATGTGGGATGCTGGGAATCGAACCCCGGTCAGCTGCGTGCAAGGCAAACGCCCTATCCACTGTGCTATTGCTCCAGCCCCTTGATTACTTTGTTTTATACTTGTTTTATGGCCACCCTTGGAGGTGCTCAGAACTTATGCCTGGCTCTGAGATCAAGGAACCCTCCTAGAGTTGCTTAAGGGAAGCTTTGGAAGAACATTATTTATTCTGCATACTATTACTACCAATTATCATGTTACAAAATGGAATGCAACTGCATTATTCTGAATGGGCTGCTTTCCCCTCTAGAGTTGCAGTTTATTCTCTGACACAAACAGTGAAGTGATCATTTTCAGCAGAGAAACTCAGGACCTCAAGTACTTTAATAGCCAGAATACAGTCACTGGCCTCCCACTCCCAGGTCCTCGTTTCTAAGACTACAATAAAATACAACCATATATATCAAAAGAAAACAGTATGACTTGAGAGAAAAAAGAAGAACCTTTTGCTGGGAATTAAGAATGTGCATCCTCCCTACGTTTGAGAACAGGGAGTAGCACTGTACATAGCGCAGTGGGAATCAGGCCTCCAGAGACCAAAGGTTAATGGGTCTCTGCCAACTCAGTAAGAGAAGTGAGTAGTAGCTGCAAGCGTGGGATGGCCCAACAGGGCCGCATTAGTTTTCTATTGACACTTAACAAACTCACACCAGTCGCTTAAAATAACCCAAATGTACTATTTCAAAATTCTTGTGCTACAGGAGTTGGGGTGATTTCTCTGGGCCTTTGCTCAGGGTCTCATCAAGCTGTAATCTGGACTTCTACTGGGGTTTTTATTTCATGAGTCCTTGAGTTCTCTAATCTCACACAAATTGCTGGCAGAATCCATGTCTTGGTGATTTGGCAGGAAGACTCAACTCCTTTTTATTTTCTTGCTGACTAGCAACCAAGGGCTGTTTTTAACTCTTCTTTTTTTTCCTTTTTGGACCACACCCAGTGATACTCAGGAGTTACTCCTGGTTCTGCACTCAGGAATTACTCCTGAGTGATTGGGGGACCACACAGGATGCCTGGAATTGAACCCAGTTCAGCTATGTGCAAGGCCTCCAATGTTTTTAACTCTTGATTCCGTTATTAGTCTCATGACGTTCCCAAACTTATTTCTCCCAACACCACCTTTTCAGATAAAAATAACTCAGAGCACACCTGGAGAATCTACCTTTTCTAAGTGAACAGACAGAAAGGACCTCAGCTCCCCCATTACACCAGAGACTGTTACTGCCAACCCCTGTACCCCATCATTCCAGTGCCTCCCTGGGAGTGATATTACCCAGTCTGGGAAACACATTCATATTCACAGGGCTTCTGAAATTTGTCTTCCACCTTCAAGCTCTTTTATCTAGAGACTTTTTTACACAGCTCTGTGTCAATAAATTTACAGCACTGTAGCACTGTCCTTCCATTGATCATCGATTTGCTCCAGTAGGCCCAGTAACATTGTGAGGCTGGTTGTTACTCTGTTTGGCATATCAAATATGTCATGGGTAGTTTGCCAGGCTTTGCTGTGCAGGCAAGATACTCTCGGTAGCTTGCCAGGCTCTCTGAGAGGGGTGGAGGAATCAAACTTGGGTTGGCCAACCAGCCGCGTACATGGCAAATGCCCTACCTGCTGTGCTATCGCTCTGGCCCCAATAAGTATATAAAACAATATAAATTAGACAACTCAAACATTTCTGATTATAAAGAAGAGCATATTATAAAATGATCAATTGTGAGCCACAGTTTAAGAAGTTTGGAATCTAGAAGGTGTCCTCAGGTTCTAGGTTCTTGGCCATCTCTCTCCTTTCAGGGACAGCATGTTTGTTCAAGGCCAAGAAGGGAGTTTCTCTCAAGTCAGGCGAAATGGACTTCTAAGTAGTTTAATTATGAGTAGCTTAGTTATGAGAGTGATTCTCTCCCTTCATCTTGATCCTCTAATATAATTGGGGGAATATTATTCCATCACATTCACAGCTCAGGCCCTCATGCTGAGATCATTCTACTGGGTGCATCAGTGGGAAGCTAATCTGGGAGTTACCTGCAAATTCTGTCTTGCCTAATTTGGAGGGTGAGGACCCCAGAGCATGATACATCACAGAACTAAGTGCTCTCCTTGCAAAGTATATGAGAAGTTAATGTGTTTATTCATCACTAGGAAAATAAAAATGTACAGACCTAGATCAGTGAACTTTTTCTCTCTTGAATATCATATGATAATTTCCCCTTTTTTGTGTAAGAGACTTGTGAAGACTCATTTCATATTGTTCTTATTTTCAGCCTATGTTTTCTCTTCTTTGTGGTACTTTTGAAAACAAAAATTTATAATAACTTTGAAGGAAGGCTAATAAAGTGTTGGAGAAAAGAAAGGTAAACTATGAGTTTTAGAACCATTCCCAACCCCACCAAAAAACACATCACAAGGGAATTTTGATATCCAAGAAACAGGGTACTAGAAGAAAAAGCATGACAAGAAAATGAAAGTAATAAAAATGGAAGATGTGTAAAATAATAAAAATTAATCATTACTGGGTCAGGATAAGGAAAGGTATCCCTGTTCATCTTTGAGGTAAAAAATATTTTGCTTCAAAGAGAATGAGGTACCACTCAGCCTATGGCTCATCAGGAATGTCGTCCATTGAGGTAAACTAATTTTTACTATATCAGAGACGATGTCGTTGACATTAAGAAAATTATTTAAGTTTTGGGATAGATAAGTTCACCAAGAGAATTAGGATTTTGGGCTTCTTCTGGAATTGCTTGTGTTTTTTCAATCCTTTCATTTTACTAATAATAATTTTTTGTGTTGTTTGCAAGCATCTTGGACTAAACATGATTCTTTTTGCAAAAATATCAGAGAGTACAGAAACACAAGTGTGGCAAGCCTACCCTGACTGCACTGTCTCTTCAGATCTCAGAAGCTAAAGCAGGATAGAGCTAAACCGGTTAGAACTTGGGTGGGAGAAAACAGAAACACGAATCAGTACATATAATAAGATAGTTTAAATACATTAGAATGTGATGTGTACACACTAAAAGATAATATAAAAATAATTGTACTGTACTGCACATTGAAATACCAGAGGCCAGTGAGTGTAGGATAACTGTTTTGTCCTTCCTGCATAGCCTCAGGTAGTTTAGGTTTATTGGGTTGCTCCCATCACAGTGCTCCCATTCCTCTGTGTTTACTTGTAACTTCTTTCTTTGTGCTCTGTTGACTTGTAAATATTGTTTTTCTCTTCTCCCTAAGTCCTTTGCATAGTTTATTCAGAGCAGTGTTCTTTTTGTATGGACACAAGAAGACATGCTTTTGTAATGTGACTCTCAGTGATATTTCCCTATTGGGCGGCTGTTCTCTCACCTAAGCCTTAGCTGCTTTTACTTTCTAGCGCTCCCCAAAGCAGGGTCCCGACGAGGGATTGGATGGAACCAGGGCAAGCAATAAGCTATGTGCTATCCTGGCATCGAGATGGGCCTGGCCAAAGCGCCATAATGCTTAACTATCAGTTAAGAGCTTGGTCATGGACACATCCTGTCATGATCCAAACGTAATAACTAGATTTGGATCCTGCTAGCGTTAGGAATGATTAATCTGGCCTGAGTCCTGTAGTCTGAGTCTGTGGCAAGATGTTCCCAATAGAGATGCCCTACAAGCCTCAATGTGATCTCTTACTGTGTCCATAAAAAAATAGCTAGTATTGATATGTTGATAGTTATTGGACTGAGGAAAGGAGACAAAAACACCTTCAGAGGTATTTTACCCTTGGGCAGTCAGGAAGGGCTTTAGAATACCTATTAGGTGGGCCCTCCGGAAGGGCTTTCTGATGTTGATTTGACTACCTGACTAGTTCCAGTGTCAGCCAGACTGCAGGAGAGTTGGAGACTAGAGAGTGGAGAGAGGAGAGAGCGCAGGGCGGCAAGATGGACCACTGAGAGGCTAGCAAGGGGGAACTTATGCTTGAGAGAACCTGGGCCATTCATTACATAAATTTCTTCTATGGGATAAATTTCCTTGTGATAAACTGCAACTAAGATCAACCATCCTGGCCCTCATCTCTTTCTTCGTCTACCCTTGGCCAAGAGCCATCCTGACCCAAGCCACACACAGTGGCTCAAGAGCACCGAACGCAGGTGGTGAGACAGAGCCATCCAGAGAGATCGTGAACACAGAACATTCTACATGCATAGTTATTTACAAGTGAGGGTGTAATTAATGTTTTGCAAAGGTGAAGATAATTGCACAAAGAGAGCAATGCTCTGTTGTACCTCTTTTAGAATGAAAAGGATGTCAGGTTGAAGCTGGTATGTAGTGTACATGGGTGGGTAAGAGATAAAAGTGGGTGGTTTGCATACACCATTACAATGTGTGATGACTCTCAAAGCTCCATTGTAAAGTATCGCCTTAACGAAGAGAAGTTTTATCAATTAACAAGGGCAAAGTTAAGTTGTGATATTAAGATTTCTTTGTAGCAATCCCCCTTTTTCATATCTTAATCATCAATAGAGATAACTTAGGGATGGTGAAAAATCAAGTGGAAGAAATGTGAAATGCATCTGGGAGATTATGTTCTATTCAGTGAGTCCCTGACCAACCCACAAAAGAAATGAGAGTAGCTTCATAAGAGGCATCCATCGCTCTCTCTGTCTTACTTAGGTATGAGCACAGAAAGGATGTCTAAGATTCACTATAGAGACACTTGATTGCGGCTTGCATTAAGCAGAGGCACAGCGGATGGAGAGTCTCACATCCAATTTTTCTTTGCACATGCAAAATGAGTGTTGAGGCTGCTCTGTCTTAACCATGGTATGCTAACTTAACACAGCCCTTTGAAAATCAAAATAATATAATTTCTCAGCAATTCTATAATTGCTCTGCATTTCTAATTTTAGAGTCACAGGAGAATGATAATACTCTGAATGCCTTATTCTATTTGAAACATTTTTTCCAAATTTTATTTATCAAAACACTGAGTTACAAAGTTATTTATAGTTGGGATTTTGGCACAAATATTCCATCACCAATCCACCACTGGTGTCAGCTTCCCTCCACCAGAATTTTCATTATTCCCTCATCATCCACCACCACTCCAGTCTGCATCTTTTAAATTTGGTTATTAAAGGCTGGTTATCATGATTTTAGTGTTTGACATAGGGCCTTGCATGTGGCCGACCTGGGTTTGATACCTCCATTCCTTTCAGAGAGCCCAGCAAGCTACCAAGAGTATCCAGCCCGCACATCAGAGCCTGGCAAGCTACCCATGGCATATTTGATATGCCAAAAACAGTAACAAGTCTCACAATGGAGACGTTACTGGTGCCCACTCAAGCAAATCGATGAACAATGGGAGGACAGTGCAGTGTTACAGTGCTACAGACGTAGTGTTTTATCAAGTTGTTTATTGATATGATTTATGGTGTTAGTTTATGAAACCAATGTATGAGACTTGTTTTTTTTCTTTTTGGGTCACAACTGGTGAAGCACAGGGGTTAATCCTGGCTCTTTACTCAGGAATTACTCCTGACAGTGTTCAAGGGGCCTGGGATGCTGGGAATTGAACCCGAGTTCGCTGCGTTTAAGGCAAATGCCCTACCCACTGTGCTATTGCTCCAGCCCCTGTATGAAACTCTTGACCATGAAGCTGTGCATTTCCTTGAAAAGGACAGAATGATTGTATTTATGGTTGTTCTTATCATTACTGTTATTTTTCTTGTTATTGTTATATATATATCATCAAATTTTTATTCACAAGTGTTTGATATGGAGTAGGCTATACAAGTTCATTATAACTAACTACTGAAAAAATGATTTGTTAAAATTTCTCTCTGACCATAATCTTCTAATAATAGATATAACATGTGTGACCCAAATTAGTTCAATCTCATTGAACTAATCCATTTGCTAATGTTGCTTACTTTCCACATATAAAAAATATACATGAACTAGTGGTTCTTTTCATATTTGTGGACGTGGACCACTTGAAAAATGAATTCATGCCCATTCACAGAAAATACTGCATATAGGGCCAGAGAAATAATATTGGAATTAAGGTGCTTTCCTAGCACACTGCCAACTTGATTTGCATATGGTCCTCTGAGTACCACCAGAAATGATCCCTGACCATAGGTCTGAGGGATACATCAGGTGTGTTCCAAGCCTCCCCAAATTATATAATATATATGCATGCAATTATATGCTGCATATAATTTTATAGTTTATGGATACTCCCTGTGGTATAAGGAGTATCATAAATTTTTAGAATAAGGGACCCCTTGTTCAACTCATTTTTAGAGTTTTGGTAAATATTGAGCTTAAAAAAAATGATTTCAAAGCTTCTCTAACCTCTGTGTCTGAAAGTTATTTCTTTCATGAATGTTTTTTAAGGGGAAGGTCATAATTCTTCCTTTTGTTTTATAACTGCTTTGAGTGTAGTATACACATGACAAAAAGGAGTCAGTTCATTAGCTGTCTTTGAATCTCTTCAGTATTTCCCTCTAGCACATTTTAATTTAAGAACATAAAAAAATGTGTGTGTGTGTGAGAGAGAGAGAGAGAGAGAGAGAGAGATGCCAGGGATCAAACCTAGGGCTTCACACATGTATTCTGGCTTAGATTCTACTGGGAAGCTATGAGCCCTCTTATTGAAAGTGCTCTCTAAATGCCAGATAGAGCAAGTAAAGGTAAATCTACAGATGCAAAGCTGAATATTAAAAATGTAATGCAGAAGTCAAAAAGATTTAACCTACTTCCAAAAATATCGTTCAAGGAAGAAGAATGATAAAAAACTGAAGATTCAGACAACAGGACTGAGGTAACCTAAGGCGGGTGAGGGAGTGGTAACATAAGGTGCTATGAACTTTGGTGGTGGTGGGGGGAACGGGGTGGTAAAGTTATCTTCAAACATGAAGATATTTATACAGTTATTCATTAATTAACCTCAATTAAAAGTATATAAAAAAGATCTGGAAAGGAATAGATAGAACAGCAATAAGAAATCAGTGACAAAAACAGATACTGCAAGACATCAAAACTGGAATTTAGTAGTATTTCAGCTTTTTAATCAAAAGTTCATTGAGATGCTGGAGAATTGGCTCAGAGGGCTCGTCTGCTCTGCATGACAGATTCCTGGGTCTCACCTTCAGTGCTCAGGGGACCATTTAGTACTCTGAGCACCACTGGGAGTGACTCCTGAGCACTGAGCTGGAAGTAGTAGATCTGGCCTCACTCCATAAAAGTAAAAGCTTTTTCAAAAGTTTGTTTTGGCTCTGTATAACCATGTCTAAAGAAGCTATTCTACATAAAGGACCAAAAACCATATAAAATAAAAGAATTCAGAGAAGACAAAGGCATATTGGGTACAGAAGAAATCATCAAGGGAAGAAAATTAATTTGATTAGGGATTAGAGAAGACACTAGAAACCTCAACAAGAATAAGAAGCTATAAATGGGAAAATCTCATAGTCAAGAATATTTACATATAAAATATTATTTTAGTTGTGATGGCAAATGTAATAGGGGGATGGAAAATAAAATTGAGAAAATATCCCAGGGCATACATAGAATTAAAATATTAAAATATAGAAACTATATCAAAGAATTAGATTCTTATTTTTTAGCATAGAATTCCATAGGGAGTATAGAAGATGAGGGATGGGATTCTACAGCATAGTAGAACATTAGTTTAGAGATTAAGAGAATGAACTAGAAATGACTACTCCTATGACAATTGCCTTAATATAAAATTAAAATTATTAGGACAGTATTATTATAACACAAATGGAAGAAACTCAGAAAAAGAACCCAGGTGTATATAAGAATATATATAAAAGATAGTTCTAGAACTCAGTTGAAATTTAAACTTGTCAATAAATATTTTGAAAATAATTTGTTATTTCTAGAGAGAAAATAAAAACAGATTTATTCTCATGTCATATATAGAAATACATTTCAGGCTTTTAAATATCTAAACATAAAAAGACAGAACTTGAACACTTGGAGAATAAAACAAAATAGCCTTGATTACCTTTTATTTTCTGAAACAACTTATAGCATTTAACTTAAACAGGAAAATACTGAGAGATCTGAGAATAAAACAGTTAAAATATTTTGTTCAATGACAGGGGAGAATATTCAAAGGGATGGAGCTCATGTCTTCCTCCCATGCTCAAGGTCCAGAGTTTGATCCCCAATGCTTGAATGGGACCCTGAAGCACAGTCAGATATGGACTTGGTGGCCTCGAAGATCTGTCATTGTGTGACCCTGGTGGACCCCCGTTCTGTCAAATGCTTTCTTTGTTGTACTATTCTTTCTCCGATTCACTGACCACACTCTAAACCAGTTTTCTCAATGTTTTTCCAATTCTACCCCCATTTCAGCCTTTTATTTTTCCTGTGGCCCCTGTACTACTTACTGGTTTGCCATATAGTTTTTTTTTTTATTTAATCATTTTTTTTTATTAGTGAAACACCATGAAGTACATTTATAGACTTATAAATTTTTGTGCTTGGGTTTCAGCTATACAATGATCAAGTACCCATCCCTCCACCAGTGCCCATCCTCCCCCACCACGGATCCCAGCATCCCCCCCATCCCCCGCCCCCCCCTCCCCGTCCCACCCTGTCGCTGTGGCAGGGCATTCCCCCCTGTTCTCTCTCTCTTCTTTTGGGTACTGTGTTTTATCCTTAGGTAGCCTTGATATTTTCACCTGAGGTCCATTTTGGAATATCCTATGGACCAATAGCAGGTGATGCAGACCCCAATTGAGAAATACCGCTCTAGGCTACTTTCATGACAGCCTTGAGGAATTCAGTGGGCATGGATTTCTTTATTTTTAATCATATGTGCTTTAAGATTTATTTAAAATTTTTGGCATTTGGGGGCTGGAGCAATAGTACAGTGGGTAGGGTGTTTGCCTTGCATGTGGCTGACCCGGGTTGGATTCCCAGCATCCCAAATGGTCTCCTGAGCACCACCAGGAGTAATTCTGAGTGCAAAGCCTCCAAGAGTAACCCCTGTGCATTGCCGGGTGTGATGCAAAAAAGCAAAGAAAAAAAATTTTTTTTGGCATTTGTTCTGCTTCTTGAGATGCTTTTTCTATTCTGTTAGATTCTAGCAGAATCTCATTGAATTATTTATTCTACTTCACATGTTATTCCTTTGGCTCTAATTTCTCTGTTATTAAACTATAAGTGTTGGCATTTATTCAGGAACTGATTTCATGGATTCTCTAGTTGATTTTTAACTATTAATTATTATGCAGGCCATTGCTTTGATATGAATTGTTTGTTGTTATCTGTTTTTCTTCTACTCAGAAAATTGAATTCTCAAATTCTGGCTACATTGTTGACATCTTGTACCTTCAAATAGTTCACTTATTATTACCAGCTTTTTTTATGGAGGATGGAAAGGTCTGATATACATTAGTTTGTCAAAGTCATAACTGGAAGTCCTCAAATTATTTATATCTAATTTCCTGAACTAATTGAGGTATATATCAAATAATAATTTTGCATTTTAAAATGTATGTCATGAGCAATTTTACATAACATTTCAAAATATGCCTCTTAATATTTGAATCACATTATATTATAGAGATAACCCTTGAATTGACTATTTAATTTTGAGATCTTTGCTTTGGACTCTAAAGTGTCAAAATTTAAAATATTTAAAGTATATCTCTCTCCAATTATAAAAACTGTTCTGAAATTTTAGACTGGATTCACTTAATTATTGATATATCTGAATATGTGTTGAGCTCATAGGTCATTGTATGAGGTATCACAGAGATATAAAATGGACAAAATGATCCCTGCTCTCCAGAAAAATAAAACACATTAGTAATGTGTTTAGAATAAATTTCTATCAGAATTTTATGAATGTATAACAAGAATGAATTTAGTCAAAGGAGAAAGAGCCCACATAGAAAGGACAGAAATCATTTTATGAATATGATATTATATAAGATGAATTGTATTTTATTGAAAGTTTGGGAGTAAGGCATTTATGTCTTAGTTCCATTTCTTTTACGTATAGTTGTTTGGGGAGTATTATTCCTAAGACATATATGTTTGCATTTTCCTCTGTCTAAAAAATATAATATCACTGATGAATATATCACGGTCTATAAATCTGTTTCAGTTGAATAAATACATTTAACCTAAGATACTGGATCACAAAAAGTTTGCTGACAAATTACATAGCTGGCAACCCTCTATATGCAAATATAAAGGGCACTGTTTTGCTTTGCCAACTTAAAATAAGAAAAGTTTATGATCCTTATTTTTTCACCTGGCCAGAGACAAAGGCAAGATATGAATATGAGAAAATGACTCACAGAATTTTGAAAAGTGATTGTGCACCAAGACAGAAAGTCCCCCAAATCATTAGTGAATGGAAATGTATTAAAGATTTTTATATATTTTCCTTAATTATCACATTGCACTGTAAGGCTTTGCATGATTATTCTCCTTGTAAGGTTAGAAAATTGTTCAGAATCAAACAGTGGAAAAATGATAAATTTTCATTTGAAGACTGTCTAACCCAAGGCTATCTTTTTTTTCTCTGAAGCATTAGTGAATTAGTTCTATTAACAAAACTATGGATGGAGTGATAACACAGCATGTAGGGCATTTGCCTTGCACGCGACTCGCCCGGCAGAGCCGGGTTTGATTCCTCCACCCCTCTCGGAGAGCCTGGCAAGCTACCAAGAGTATCTCGCCCACATGGCAAACCCTGGCAAGCTACTGTGATGTATTCAATATGCCAAACACAGTAACGGAAGTCTCACAATGGAGACATTACTGGGCCCACTAGAGCAAAATGATGAACAATGGGAGGACAGTGCTACAGTGCTACAACAAGACTATATGTAAAAAGTCAATATATCATTTCGGGGTAAGTGTGAAAATTCAGAACACGGTTTCCGCAGATATGTAAAATATTTTTACCACCAAAAAGAATCACATATAGTTATCTAGTTCTCCATACTTTTATAGAAGGTTGAAATTCATTGACTCTAAGCAAAATTATTTTCCCCAAATCTTTGCAAGTCCAAAACCATTGAAAGTCCAAAAAGAGTCTTGACAGGTAAGTCTGAGACCAAGTAATTCCCTTTATTTAGAATTCCACAATTTATAGTCTTTTAAAAAGACACAATAAACATCATAAATATTTTATCTTTGCTACGATTGAATAAGGGTAAGTTTGTAGAGCAACACTGCTGGAAGCAATGTGAAATGAGTTAATATTTATATAAAACAGATACATTTTCTGTCAAGAAACATGAAAGTGTTTCCTCTTATTGATCCAGTAATTATATTCTTGGGAATTTATCCTAAGGAAGTAACGTGGGAATATTATAGATGGTGTTATATCTTTAGAGATTTCAAGAAGACAAATAGGGTTTTCCAACATGATGGGACCATTGTAAGATGTTGAAGCAGAGAATCCTTTTTGCTTCTCAGGAGGGAAGCACGGAGCGATTCCTCAGCACCCTTAACAGAACCTGCACTGATTTAGTCATTGGCAGATTGTCTTCCTTTCAGAAAGTTAAACCCATTGCTCCTCCTCTGCCACTGCCACTTTTGTCTCTAGTTTTCTCTGTCTTGGAGTCTAATGTTTTACTCTCAGTTTTAACTCATTGATTTACATATATTTATTGAGTTATGGGCTGTAGTGATAGTGGGTAGGGCATTTGCCTTGCAAGCAGCTGACCCAGGTTCGATTCCTCTGTTATTCTTGGAGCGCCCGGCAAACTACCGAGAGTATCCTGCCCACACAGCAGAGCCTGGCAAGCTCCCCATGTTGTATTGGATATACCAAAAGCAGTAACAAGTCTCACAATGGAAATGTTACTGGTGCCTGCTCGAGCAAATCGATGAACAACAGGAGGACAGTGCTACAGTGCTATTGAGTGACAATAATAATGCAGTAAACTTTCTTTTACAATTTACATTTTTTTGTTTGTTTGGGGCCCTTACTCAATGGTGCTCAGGTCTGACACTGGCCTCTGTGCTCAGAGATCATTCCTAGTGGGGTTTGGGGAACCTATTGAATCTCAGAAAGCTACATGCAAGTCTTGCTTGCTATATGACTTCCCTGGTCCTGGCAATTTACTGTGTACCAGTCTTTAACTTTAACTTCATTCAGGCAGAATAGCTCATTTAATTTTCATGACATTCTTATTAGTAGGTTCTTCTCTCTGTTTCTGTCTGTCTCAGTCTCTCTCTCTCTCTCTCTCTCTCTCTCTCTCTCTCTCTCTCTCTCTCTCTCGTTTGTTAGTTGGTTTGGGAACTGAACACACCATACAGGACAGGAAAAGCTTGTGCTTTGCCAGTGAGCTCTGCCTCTTTTATGCTGAAGGTGAATCTTTGTAGTTGTATCCCTTGGGGGTCTTGAAGGGATTAGCCTGAGAATTTCTCTTTACCTTCCCTGCCCTCACTTCACCCACTGAGAGGACATATAACTGCGAGCAGTGTGAAATCTAACTGCAGATGTGGAGGGGGGTCCTTTTGATAAGGGAGAGATGGAGAAAATTTTTATCTTTCGACTTAGTTCCAATCGTTTATGTCTGAGGCTGAGACGATTGGATAGTGAGTAGGATGTTTGCATGTAGCCAACTGAGGTTTGTTATCCACTACCACATATGGTCCTCTGAGACCCACAGGTGTAATCCCTAGAGACAGAGTCAGGAGCAGGTCCTGAGCACCACAGGATGTAGCTAAAAGCCAGGTGTGTGTGTGTGCACAGGATGTAGCTAAAAGACAGGTGTGTGTGTGTGTGTGTGTGTGTGTGTGTGTGTGTGTGTGTGTGTGGTGGGAGCCAGGATGGTGGTGTGGCAGAGAGCATATGGTAGATAAGCAGTTATCCCCCATGTTTGATGTATAATCTTGATGTAAAAAAAAAGTTTATTTTTGCTTTTGCTTCCCTTGTTATTGGCATGTCATCCCCAAAATATCCTGAAAACAATTTTGTGAGAGTGTTTTTCTTATGGTTTCTTTTATATATTTTATAATTTTAAATAAAAATTTAAGTGTTTTATTCATTTTTAATTTATTTTGGAGAGATTATTTTGGTCACATCCTGTACTTAGGAGCTATTCCTGGGTTTTCTGTCTTCAGTGACCTCTTGCAGTGCTTGGTGGGTAATGCAGTGCCATGGATAAAATAGCAACCCACCATATCCAAGGCTTTACCTCCTGTATTATTTTCTGCTGCTTTTATTTATTTGTGTATGGTTTGAGGTAGTGGTCTAGTTTCAGTATTTTACATGTGGCTCTCAGTGTTTTGAACATAATTTTTTGAAGGGATTTTCCATTCTCTATTGTACATTCTTGTTTCATTTGTCAAAAATTAATTGCTTGATAAGTGTGGGTTTTCATTCTGGACTCTCGGTCCTATTTCATTGATTCAAAGGTCTTTCTTAGTTTTGTTCTAGTGCCATACTGTCTTGAATTTTAAACTTTAAAATGTAGTCTAAAGATAGAAACATTTCACCTTCAATCCTTAATCTCAGGATTTATTTTACCATTTAGGAAACTTCTGTTATCCCATGAAATTCTGTAATGTTTGATTATTTTCAAGGAGAATATATATTTTAATTTGTATGCAAGATATTGTAGGGTATTCATGCATCTAGTGAGTGATTTAGTTCAAAAAATAGTGAAAAGCAGACATAAGAGACAAAGCACTAAAAGAAAAACTTTAATTCAATAAAGTTTCTAAATAAAAGTAGGGAAAGAGTGGAACACAGGAAAAATTCTTCCGGTGTTATAAATAGCACTCTTCTGTAACAGATGAAGGAGAAAATGAATGAGGAAGCAGGTTATTGGCAGGTGGGGTCTGTGATCTTTTTATTTAATCAATACAGAAAGTAAATTCATTTAAGATTGGAATGGATTCTAGGTCAAAGAATTAGAGCCAAGAAGGTAATTAGTAAGTAAATGCTAGTAATACGAATCTGCATTCAGTCAGTGTATTGTTTGATTGCTATTTCAGCTGTGATGCAATTTCTAATTCTGACAAGATCTGGATTCTGCCCTGGGCATTGATCTTAGGAAAGTTTGCTAAGAGAATGATTCTCTGCAAGAGTGGAAGTGCTGTAGGCTCCAAGAACTGCAGTTTTCTTGGCTTGAATGTTGGCCTGAAGTATCTAACCATCTCCTAATCCACACTAGAAATGATCAACTAATATGAGCAGAGTTTATAGGCAGGTGGGGCTATGGGAACAAAATGCAGAGGTGATATGTAATAGTTTCTTTATCCCTCACTTGAAAACTTGAAGTTATTTGGAACGATAATGTATTGTGCATTCTTTTATCCTCTAATTGCTCTTTTTAGTTTTAAATTTTGATGTCATGCTTTAAATTCTAGACCTAAAATTCAAGTCTAGACATTAATTTACTCCTGGAGAACTGTGAGTGCTGAATCAGTCTCTTTGCTTCTTTGCGTTCCACTGCATCCTGTACAACATTTTAAGGATAATATCCACAACACCTCATATTTATCACATTCTTCAACATTTATAACAATTTCCAATTTGTGTCAAAATAAAACTGAATTTCGCTGGCCTGAATTCAATGTCATCCATTATCCTGATCCAGACAGCCAATCCAATCTCATTTCTTAATTTGTATGTGACATTCTCAGAGTGAAGAAAGGTTTGGGAGACTGCCAGTCGAAACTCAATACATCAGGATCCTCCGTGAGCAATATTATGGATTCACTACCAGGATCTCACCTACAAGAAAATGATCACTGATGTAAAGAGAGGGGTTCAGCAAGGCAATACCATTTCACTGAAACTCTTCAGTGCCACCCTCGCGAAGATCATGTGATGACTGGAATGGGAAGGAATGGGAGTGAAGAGAGACGGTCAGCAACTACACCTCCGCTTTGCTGATGACATTGTTCTAATAATGCCAAACATTAGCCAAGCAGCACAAATACTGTGCCAAACATAACACCTTCAAGAATAAATCAAATATTAACAAATATAAAGATAACATTGTCAGAACAATATAAGTGGGGACCTTAACATTTCATTTATAAGAATAGGCAGATCATCTAAACACAAAATCACTAAGAAAACAAAGGCCTCAAATGACAACTTAGATAAGATTGACTTGGAATATATTTACAAAGTATTCCAACACAAAATATCAGAATACACATTCTTTTCAAGTGTTCAAAGATTGCCCATATGTTGGGACATATGTCCTAACATTAGGTGGGACACAAAATACCATAACACAGTTTCAATTAATATATCAATATTGAAATAATATAAAACACCTTTTAAGATAACAGTGTATCAGAAAAACATCTTTTAATACACTTTTAATACTTTGATATGAATGTCAAAATCAATTTACAAAGGAAACATCTGCCACAGGAACATTCCATTGGCCAGAGTACTTTCACCTTCAAATTGGACAGAGCTGTTTGTGGACACCAGAAGAAAAAGGTAACAGTAAACCACAAATATGTGAAGAATTAACAACATGACACTGAGCAACCGCTGGGTGAGTTAATGAGGAAATTAAAGAAAATACTTGAAGAAAAATGGAAATGAAGACATAACTTTGCTTAACTTGCAGCATAAAGCAAAAGATTTGCCAATGTGAAAGTTTACAGCAATGCAAATCTATCTCAGAAATATGAAGAATCACAAGTATAAGAGGAGAAAACTCAAAGTCATGGGATGAGGGGAATTAATTTTCTTTTGTTTCATCTTGTTTTAGTTTGGTTCTGGGGCAGTGCTCAAAGGTTATTCGTGGCTCTGCACTAGGGAATTATTCCTTGCAGTACTTGGGATACTGTGGGATGCCAGGGATCGAATCTGGGTTAGCTGCATGCAAGGCAAACACCTTATCTGCTGCAGTATCATTCTGGCCCCCTAGGAAAATAATTTTTACAAGAGCAGAAGTTAATAATAGCTCAAAAAGACAATCTAAAAGACCAACAAAATCAAGAGATAGTTTACTATCATATTGGAAGTCCTAGCAAAAGCAATCTGACAAGAAAGAAAAGCAAAAATAACTCAGATTGCTTGGAAAACTGTCACTATTTACATTTGACAAAAAATTACTAAGAAAAATCATAAAGACTCTGGTAAAAGAAAGCTTTTAGCAATAAGAAACTAATAATGTAAAGCAACAGACTACAAAGATTATATATTAAAAAATCTGTATGGAAATAATGAACTAGCAAAAAGAATATCAGGATATAAATATTCATAATATCAAAAATATTATATTGCATTTAAGCAGCCAAACAAAAATCTCAACACTTGGAAAAATGAGAAAAGCTAAAAAGATACATACCTCTCCTAGATTGGAAAAATTAACATAATTAAAAGCTGATATAATTTAAAGCAAAGTACAGACTCAATAAAATTTTTGTAAGAATTTAATGGCATTCTTTACAAAAATATAACAACCACTACAAAATGTTTTTGGAACTATAGGAGCTTTAAAATAGAAATATAAACCTCTAGAGAAAAAATAGAAAAAGTAGATACATTGTAATTCCTAACCTCTAATAAAGTGATAGTAATTAAAACTGCAGAGTTTGGGAATGAAAAAAATTATAAAAATCAGTGGAATTGGATGGAGAACGCTGAAAAAATAAACATATATGAACAACCAGTTTATAACAAAAAGGAAATGCTCATAATGAGCCAGAAAATTATTTTCAATGATTTAGAAACACAGGGCACATATACAATGAGTTTATAACAAAGGGAGCAAATGCTTACAGTGAGCCAGAAAACTATTTTCAATGAATGATTTAGGAACACAGGACAACTACAGGAAATAGAATGAAAGTAGATCTAACACCAAAACCAAAATTAAAATGGATTAAAGACTTGTACATATGATCTGAAACACAAAATACATAGAAGAAAGTACAGATAGAAGTTCCCAACATTTAAGTGTATAAAAATTGTGATATATTTACAAAATACAATACTCAAGCTATGAAAAAAAATGAAATTTTGCAGTCTGCTATGACTTGGATAGAGCTGGAGGAAGGCATGCCAAGTGAAGAGAGCCAAAAAGAAAGACAAACACAAGATCATCTCAATTATTTGAAGAGTATAAAGAAACAAAGCAGGAGATTATGCAAGCCTTCATTCACACAACCCTGAGATATAGTCACTGAAACTGATCTCAGAATATTGCATGCAAAGGGAATTCTGGGATAATGGTGGAGGGATCTGGCATTTTGGTAGTGAGCTTGGAGTAGCAGCACTGCAAACATAAAACTATAATTTGATGCTATTGTGAAAAAATAAAAAGAAAAAAGCCCTGTAGAAGGATATGGAAAATAGTAAATCCTTAGATTTTGACCACAGACTGGTTACAACTTAGTGGGGTGAAGAGTGAGATGAAGAGAGAGAAGGACTAGAATTCTTTCTAATTGTGAAACACCTTTGATAATTTAGTGGTGATGGTGAAGGTATGAAGGTGTATAACATACACTAATTGAATAAATGTTAACACAGCTTCAATACCTCAATAATAATCATCAATCTTTAAATTCAAAACAGGAGATCATTTGATCACTTGACATCCTGTTATCATCGATTTGCTCGAGTGGGCACCAGTAACATCTCCATTCATCCCTGTCCCGTGATTGTGTAGCCCAATGGCATCTGCTCATTCTAGGAACACGAACAGCCTCAAACTGATCACTCAGGGTCTTGACAAAGAAGTCTGACCATCTCATGGTGGGCAGCCACACAATCTTTTGATGTCCTGTGGAATTCAGTCGGTAATGGCTCTAGTCCAGCAGTCATCTCCAAATCTCATTACCTGTCCAGCCCATCTGATTTTTGATGTCTTGGCAAATGAGACAGTCTCCCTGATTCTTGATTGTCAGCTGAGGTCGGAACTCTGGATTCTTTCTCTCATTTGAGTGAAACATGATAAGCATAGCTCTTTCGATTCCTCTTTGGGAGACCTGAATAGCATTCTCATCCTGTTTTCGTAGGGCCCAGGTCTCTGAGGCTTATGTTAATGTAGGAAGAACAGTGGAATCGAAGAGATGTGCCTGGAGATGGAGGTTCTTTGTCCTCTTAGCTATTTCTTCAATGCTCTTGAAGGAGTTACAAGCCACTCTCCTCCTTCTGCGCAACTCAGGTGCCAGGTCATTTGTTGTATTGACTTCATGACCTAGGTACACATAACTGTTGCATTCGGAGATTTTCATCCTGTGAGAGTGAATGGAACATCAGGAATGAGACTGTTTCTCATAAATATTGTCTTCATGAGATTCAGCTGGAGTCCGACCTTTCCACATTCATGGTCAAAGTTGGCCAGCATTTGTGCCGCTTGGCAAATGTTTGGTATTGTTAGAACAATGTCATCAGCAAAGAGGAGGTGGTGTAGTTGCCAATTGTCTATATTCACTCCTGTTCCTTCCCATTCCAGTCGTCGCATATTGTTCTCAAGGGTGGCACTGAAGAGTTTCGGTGAAATGGTATCACCCTGCCGAACCCCTCTCTTGACATGGATGATCACCTCCCTGTAGAATGGTGAGATCCTGGTGAATCTGCAATGAAGCTCACAGAGGATCCTCATGTATTGAGTTTGAATGCCCTGTTTGGCTAGGGTTTGGATGACTGCTTCAGTCTTAACAGAATCAAAGACCTTCTTTAAATCAATGAACATTAGACAGAGCGGCATCTTGAACTCCCGAGAAACCTCAATGAGCTTGGTTATCGTGTGGATATGATCAATTGTGCTGAATCCTTTTCGGAAATTGGCTTGCTCGCATGGTTGTACTTCATCTAGTTTTCTGCCAATCCTATTCAGGATGACTCCAACGAACAGCTTATAGATGACAGACAACAGGCAGATCAGACGATAGTTGCCAATGTCGTGGATGTCTTCCTTCTTGTACAGTAGTACAGTCCTGCTGGTTTTCCATTGGGAGGGAACCTTACATTCAGAAAGGTAGTGTGTGAAGAGCTGAGCCAGTTTATTGATGAGTACTGAGGGTAGGTTCTTCAGGTGTTTGGGTCTGAGCTTGTCTGGGCCGGGTGCTGTTCTCTTCTTTACCAATGAAATGGCATGTCGAATTTCGGAAGGGAGAATGTTGGGAATGATATATCCATCCTGTGGAATTTGGTATGTGGGCAGGTGGACATGGCTTTCGAAGAGATCCAAGTAGATGTCATGGATAATCTTCTCCATTGCCTGTCTAGAAGATGTGATAGATCCATCAAGACATCGGAGGGCAGTCATCTTGGTCTTATAGTTGGCAAAGGATAGGCGGGCGTTGCAAAAAACAGGAGATAGAAAGGAAGTATCCTCCTTGCAAGGTTATATGCTTTGGGGACTTTAATACAAGGAAAATAAAAGTAAAATAAACAATTGGGACTTTGTCAAGCCAAGAATCATATGCACAGTGAAAGAAACTTGCATCAAAATGGAAAGGTACTAAATAGGAGAGGAGGGGATAGGAAGAGGAGCAGAGAGGAGACAAGAAGAAAAGAGCCTTGGGAGTTGCAACATGCCTTCCCCAAGAGGATATTACATTTCATGAACTAAGCTAAACAGAAATACATTGTGATTTCATTGTGTTGGAACACTTTGTAAATATATTCCAAGTCAATCTTATCTTTATCAATACGTTGTAAATATTTTTCCAAGTCAATATATTCACTGATGTCATTTGAGGCCTTTGTTTTCTTAGTGATTTTGTGTTTAGATGATCTGCCTATTCTTGTAAGTGAAATGTTAAGGTCCCCCACTTCTATTGTTCTGACAATGTTATCTTTATATTTGTAATATTTGATTTATTCTCGAAGGTGTTCTGCTTGGCACATATTTACTAATGTCTTTTTCCCAATTGTATTGATGCTTTATCATTATATTATAAGCATTTTTGTCTCTTACTATCTTTTGTCATAGGTAAGTTTTTCTAATGTAACCATAGCAGTTACTGGACTTTGATATTTTTATTGTCTTGGACTGATTTCTCTCTCTTTACTTTAAAGTTATTTAGGTTCTAATAGTGTAATAAATATATTGTAAATAGCATATAACAGAATTTAACTTTTTAATCCAAAAGTTCCTCTGTACTTTTTGATTGATAATATAATACATTTAATTTAAGGGTAATTGTTAATATAAGGCTTTATTTCTTCTACTATTTCTGGTCATTTGTTTCTTTGTTCAATTTTTTGTATACTATATTTGTTTCAGTATAAGTGAGGTCCTTCAACACTTCCTGTTGAGAAAATCAAGTTTGACAAATTCAGCTTCTCTATCTTTTGAGGTGTATGATAATTGTAAGAGAGACAGGAGAGAGAGGAGAGTAGGAAGAAGAGAGAGAAGAGTTAGAGGAGATAGAGAGATTTTGTGTGTCTGTGTGCGTGTGTGTGTATGTCTCTATGTGTAGGCCTTTGTTTCTTCCTCATATCTATCTACAAAATACTTTAGAAGTATTCTTGGCTGGGCATTTTTATTTTTAAGTATTTCAAATAGAGTATGTCATTCTTGGACTGAAGAAAATACAGCTGACAGGGAGCTTGCTTTGCACATGAGGCCATCCCATGTTCAAAACCCAAGGGGCACCCCTTATGGGTTTTCAAGAACTGCAAGGGTTAACCTTTAGTGAAGAGCCAGAAGTAAGCCTTAAGGATCTCCACTATGGCCCAAACACCAAAATTCAAAAAATAAAATAATATGTGTATTTTCACCTTTCTTGGATTTTTTGCTGAGTATCAGAAAATTTTAATGAAAATCTGATATTCTTTTATTGTCTTGAGGTCTTGCTATCGTCATTGCTGAATATCTTCGTAAGATTCTCTTTACATTTAAATAAATATATGATCCATTAATATCATTGACTTGAATATTGGGTATCTTTCAGCTATTTTTAATAACTGTTGCTTCTTTTTCTCTTTCTCTTTTAGAATATCTGTTATTATGATAACCTTTGCAAATGCATTTAATAGTTCTCATAGAGTAGTTTTTTTCCATTTTTTATAATTTTATTTATTGAATCACCATAGGAGCAGTTACAAAGCTTTCGGGTTCAAGTCTTGGTCATACAATGAAACACCAGTACCCAATCTCCACCACCAAACACCCCAGTATACCCCCATCCCACACCCTCCCCCTACCTGTGGGGCAGATGATTTCCACATTATTCTCTCTCTACTTTGATCACATTCAATATTTCGACCAGACCCACCATTATTATTTGAGATTTTACCCCAACACTCAGATCTGCTGAAAAGGCAACAGTAGACAATTTGTGTTATATTGCTGGTTATGAATAACATATGATGTCACGTGGCTGCAGTAGGGCCACGTGATTTTGAAATTCCGAAATTTTAACACTTAAATCTGGAGGGCTTTCTGCCAAAAGCCACTGGGTTTCAAGATTTGCTCTTGAATCTCTGGGATCATGGCCAGTGAGCAGCTTGATCAGGAGCCAGAGAGGCTGTTCGTGGGCGATGACTTGGGGTCTCGTTGGGATGGGGAGACCAGGACTGGTTGCACTCTCATCCTGTGAGGCCCAACAAGTTTCGTCACTGCAGGCCCAAGCCTGACAACCCAATGGCCTCTGGAGGATGACAGCTACCGAGTCGCCAAGGGGGAGCAGGTGGAGGGACAGTACCCTTCCCCCCCCCTGAAATGGCCTGGCGACAGTAACATACTGTGGGGTCCGGATGCATTTATGCCAAAAGCTACTGGGTTTTGAGATTTGTTTCTGAGTCTCTGGGATCATGGCTGTTAAGCAGCTTGATCAGGAGCCACAGAGGCCATTTGTAGGCAATGACTTGGAGTCTCATTTGGGTGGGGAGGACAGGACCCGTTCCACCCCCATCCCATGAGGCCCTGCGTGTCTTGTCACTGGGGGCCCAAACCTGACTGTCCAGTGGCCTCTGGAAGACTGTGGCCAGTGGGCCGCCAGGGGGAACAGACGAAGGCACGAAACCTATTCCCACCTGGGTTGGCCCAGCACCGGTAACCTATTGCAGGGACCGTACGCATTTTTGCCAAAAGCCAGTGGGTTTCTAGATTTGTTTCTGAGTCTCTGGGATCATGGCCATTAAGAAGTTCAATCAGGAACCAGAGATGCCATGCCTCCAATTATATAGCTGAGCCAGAGGTGGTTTGTGGGTGTGTTTCCTACATACCTAACTTTTGGCTGTTTATTTTCTTGATAAACTTTGCCCCAAGTTTTCGGGGTCTGGCCAAAGGCATAGCAGCAATTTTGGGGTATCTGGAAGTCTGAAGGCGCCATCAGGCTGCTGATGCACTCGCCTCACAGGTACAGATTAACCTGCTGGCGGCACCATACCCCCTCTCTTAGAGTAGTTTTATATTTTTACATCCAATTCTCTTCTAAGTCAATTTTATATATTACTATCTAGATATACAATTTTTGAGCTCACTGTCTAGTGCTCCATCTGATCCATTCTTTTTCCTTAGCTTTCTCTAGTGCTCTTTATATTGCATATTGATCCCTTAATATAGACTGTAATTTTCATATTTAAAACTTTAATTTCTACCTTCTAGCCATTGATTTTATTTCAAAGCTCATTCATTTATGGATTTTGTTCCTTTTTAGAGTTCTGTTGTATCTTTTTATAGTTTGCTAAGTTCTCTATATAAAACATTCTTCTGAGTTTTCTTCAACATCTTTGATGAAATTTTGTTTTCTCTAAAAGGTGGTCATTTTTCCATGTTTCTGAAGTGGGTTATAGAAACTTGCTTTCTTTTTATGTCATAGTTTATTTTCTTTACTTTCTTTTTTTTTTCTTTTTGGGTCACATCCAGCAATGCAATGGGGTTACTCCTGGCTCTGCACTCAGGAATTACTCCTGGTGGTACTCAGGGACCATATGAAATGCTGGGAATCGAGCCCAGATTGGCCGTTTGCAAGGCAAACACCCTACCTGCTGTGCTATTGCTCCAGCCCCTGTCATAGTTTCTTGAGGTCTCGGGTTATTGTGTGTTATATTTTTCTTTTAACTTGAGTTATTTTTTACTTTAAATTTTTTAATTTAAACTCTTTAAATTTTTTCCATTTTTAATTTTAACATTAGTTATTTTTCTATTTGGGTCAGTAAGTAATGGAACTTTCCAACTGGTGACACTATTTGGTTAGATGATATAGCTTTTATTTAATATTTTGATGGCTTTACATTAGTGATATTTATTTTTGCAATTGATTTGTTATTAGATTCAGGGAGAGGCACAGAACTATGTAGTCTCTGTTGACAACCTGCAGGGGACTGAGAACAATGATTAATATTTATGGCACTTGCCAATTTCTTCCTGCAAGCCCAAATATGAATCTTGGCAGTCCTTTTGCTTTCAGTATACTTTAAGTACTTATAGTATACCAAGTGTATACTATATATACTTTGAGTATTATCTTTGAGACAATTTAATACTGTTCTGAGGGGTAGGGGAGTTGTGGAGTCTAAATTTCTCTCCTGTGGTTCAGTGAGAAACCCAGCCTCTTGAATGGGCTTCATTTAGTTCAAGAATGTACAGCTCCATTCTGTTTTTTGCTTCTTTCTTCCCAGCACCACGTTGGGCTGGTTGCTCCATTCTATTGTTCCCAGGCCTTGGGCTGCAACCCCCATGTGTTTCTCTAACCACTTCTGTTCACTCAATGATGTACAAATCACCTTGAGGTGCTTCTACTGTCTTGATTTACTTCTGCATTGGCCTCTGATAGTCAGAGCAGCCTGCTGTAACCCCAAACTGTGGGGCTCACTCAATAATCTGTCCTAGTTAATTCCTAGTTGTGGTTCTTGTGAAGAAAGAGGTTATTTTCACAATTGATCATCCATCAATTGCAACAAGAGCCATCTTCACTTTCTTGGCCCAGATTTCCAGAAACACAATCTTAAACTGATAATTTATAACTAAAGATTTTACAACCCAGTCTTCCTTATAGCTGGAGCGATAGCACAGCGGGTAGGGCGTTTGCCTTACAAGTGGCCAAACATGGCCGACCCGAGTTCGATTCCTCCGCCCCTCTCGGAGAGCCCGGCAAGCTACCGAGAGTATTCGATATGCCAAACACAGTAACAACAAAGTCTCCAATGGAGACGTTACTGGGCCCGCTCGAGCAAATCAACGATCAACGGGAGGGCCTTTACCTTTACCTTTACCCACTTTTAGACTTATTTTCAAAATCACTCATGGGTCATATACAGTCACATGTAAAACAATGATCTAACCAAAGGGTTTCAGAAACTGAAGGAATATCATTTATTTTTAAATGGATTTTCATTTTTGTTTGTACTTCTAATAGTATAAAAAAGTCTCAGTTTAGCTTTTTCTAAATAATTCTAATAGAAATATTCAAAAAGTAAATTTTCAGCTGAAAGTTTTATTTAAATGTACTGCATATTGGTATTAAAATGATTTAAAGTTGTTTTGATATTACTTGAACCTAATGATGAGAATAATTTAAATATTTTCGTTGATGATATTAAGCATCTTTGCAGTCATTATAAAATTAATCTCTTTCTATAATCATATATGAATGCAGGTACTGAGATATGATCATCATTCATAGATACCACCTTAAAAATATTTTACGAATTCAGGGCCTTTATGTTTAACCTTTATAGAAATTACAAGAATGATATTCATGGTACTGTTTTATCCTTGCCTGAAAAAAACATTATTTTATGTTATTTAACTTAAATGCCAGATTCTTAATTAGCATTTGTATAAATATTATTACTCCTATACCATTTAGCTCTTTCATGTTCATTTAACTTTGTTGAAAGGTTAATCCCTTCCTTGCTGTTTGCTCAATGGTGATAGCTAATAAATGGTGAATTATAACCATTATTATTATTTTCAGGAGAAATTATTACATTTGTCAAAAGCACATGTGGTAATAATTTTCATCTTATTCCATGAATTTGCTATAAAAAGCCATAATAAATCTCTTGATAACGTTTCAGGTAACATTTGCTAAGTTTCACTATCATGCAATAAATGAGTAATTTGCCAAAACATCCCCAAAAATCTTTAAAATGGAAACAAAAATGGAAACACATATCATTCAAATGAATCATTTTATAAGCTTATTTTTAAAAATTCAGAAGCTTATAAAACTATTAAGTTTAGAGTTATCATAAATTCGGGCCATTCTCAATATATAAAGCCTGAAGCCCAATTTGCAAATACTATAATGATGATGTTATCCATTATATAACACATGTCTGAAGCATAATTTTTCACTGGGAAATAAAACAAAAATTCATCCCTATTTTCTGCTCTCATTTCCCTATCTTATTTTGGGGACATCTGTGTATCACTTAAAGGGAAATGCCATTTTATGTTTTAGGGTCATATCCAACAGTGTCCTGGGGCTACTCTCAGCTCTGTGCTTGGGTGGGGGGGTCACTCCTCGCAGTTCCTAGGCGACCAGACAGTGCTGGAGAGAGTCAGAATGTTTGAGCTCTTTTGAAATATTTTCTCAAAATGCTATGCTTTATAACTTTCTCTCCTGGAATATTTTCACAATTTTGTGAAACAGGCTGGGACTAGAGAAAAGTTTAGGCCTACCAAAAATTCTGTTCATTCCAGCTAAGACCCTGGGTATCTGTGAAGTAACAGATTGCACCGTAAGTCAAAACTGTGCATCCAGATGACTAAACCATTGGGCCAAGCAAAAACTACAGATGAATTACCCGTTTTACCAACAGAATGGTCAGAAATTAGTTATTGCTAGTTTATTCAAAGTTTCCAGGTGATTTGTTATGGAGTAATAGATTTCTGATACAAAAATTGTTCTTCATCAAGTCAATTCACTCTTCGAGCCAGTCAATTGCTTCTATGTATGCAATGTGTGATAAGACCAGCAAGTTCCATAGAGATAAGCTCATTTCCATACCTTTTAATACTAAAACCAGTTCCTTGGTTGTAGACATTGTTGATCCAAAGATCTAGAGTAGAGATGACTTGCTTTGTTTTGTTTCCTGCCTCTACAGTGCTCAGGCTTATTTGTGGCTCTGCTCTCAGGGATCATGCCTGATGGGGCTCTGGGAACCTTATGGGATGCCAGGGATGAAACCTCAGCCAGCTGTATTCAAGGCAAGTGCCCTACCTCCTTTGTTTATGCTCCAGCCCTTGGAATGACTTTTTATTGTATCATAAGTAGTGACGTCAGAAAAAAATGTCAGGTAGAGTTGCAAATACATAACTAATAGAACAGATCATTGTTCTCTTCTTGGTGTAAGGAATTTTTTATAATTTTCATATGATTCAATTTCCTACTGTAAATAATATTTATTACCATAAAATTAAATCACAATTCTTATTAAATTTAAACAAAACAAATTGTTCATAAATTAATCACCGGTGGTTCCTAATTACTATTGTAAAAGTAAATGCCTGTGCTTTAACAGAAAAGATTAAATAAAAAAGAGGTTGATTTCATTCTATCTCCATAAGATAATAAAAATTTAAAAACGAATCCAGAGTTGTAATAGTTTGTTATTCTAAAAACAACACCAAGGATCAGGCAGTGAAAATAAACACATAGTTTATAAAATAATAGTTTTAAACCTCCGATTATACTTGGTAGACAGATGTGCTCATTTTGAAGGAGTGTTTCATAGTTGGCTGAAAAAACTGCAGGAGGCAGAGGCAGGTGCTTGGGACCCCCTCAATACTATTTCTAATTCTGTACCCAGGAGTGATGCTAGGTGCTGTTTGGTGGATCTTATGTGGTATTAGGAATTTGAACTAGGTCAGACATGTGCAAGTTAAATGCCTTACTTCCTGTCTTATCTCTTTGGTCCCTGTATTTTGTGTGGCCTCTTTCCCACCAAAAATCTGAGCATTTAATATTTGTGATAGGGTATATAATGCATAGAATTATTATAAAACATGGAATTATTATAAAACATGGAATTATTATAAGGTAAAGGTAAAGGCCCTCCCGTTGATCGTCGATTTGCTTGAGCGGGCCCAGTAACGTCTCCATTGGAGACTTTGTTGTTACTGTGTCTGGCATATCGAACACTCTCGGTAGCTTGCCGGGCTCTCCGAGAGGGGCGGAGGAATCGAATTCGGGTCGGCCATGTTGGCCGCTTGTAAGGTCAACGCCCTACCGCTGTGCTATCGCAAAACATGGAATTATTATAAAGCATGTATACATGAAATTATACATGATAATAAATCTAAAATATTTATTATCCTGCCCTTTACAAAAAGAGTTTGTTGTCATGTGAACTATCCTTTCTTTCTTATGGATTCAATTCTTTTCTCTTGGAGGCTCAAACACCACTGTATTTCCAGACTTGGCCCACCTTAGCCCATTGTACACTCATCCATCTGCCTCTGGGTGCTGCAATTCTATTAGAGCATTATTATTTATTAAGTTTTTGAATATGAAAACTCTTTCACAGTTATTTTCATAAATTAATTTTAATATTTAAAATTATTCTAAAATATAGCATTGTCTTTAACATCTTAGAGAAGATGTTTATCTTCCCCACACTACTAAGGTGGGTAAATTATTTTTAAAATTTTCTCACGACATCTCTAAAGAAAATTTATTAAATTTCTCATTCAATTAACTTTTTTAAAATTAAAAGAAAAAAACCTCTTTCCCTCCACCTTTTTCCCCCCGTCTATTTTTTCCTCAGGTAATCTTATTTGTATTATTAATGTCCACTGGTTGATCTTTTTATTTTATCTTATTTGTTCAACAATTTTATGTTCTTTTTTGGGTAATAGGTAAAATCACCCACTAATTGTCTTTTCCCCTCTGACTTATTTTGAGTCACATAATCCCCAGAAGCTCTTAACATTTTGTTCAGAATAACTAAATACCATTTTAAAATAACTGAATAGTAGTCCATTGTATAAATGTGCCACATCTCTATGCAAAAAGTTTTTCATAAACATTTCAGTTACCTCCATGTATGCTATTACAAAATAAGTTGTGATAAATATTGAATGAACCTTTGGAAGATTACAAAAATTAAGTCACTTGAAAAGTTTTATTTAAATATCCATAAATATGTTAGCACCATAAATTTACTTCATGAGTGTGTAGTTCTTTCTGCCATATAAAATCTCTCATCTACTTTTTAAAAGAGCGATTTTAACCAGTCATCTGTTCGTGGGCATTCAGGTTTCTTCCAGTTTCTGGCTATTGTAAAGAGTGCTGCAATGAACAAACAAGTGCAGATGTCACTTCGACTATACATCTTTGCCTCTCTGGTACATCTACACAATGGAGTATTATGTAGCTCTTAGAAAAGATGAAGTCATGAAATTTACATACAAGTGGTACAATATGGAAAGTATCATGCTAAGCGAAATGAGTCAGAAAGAGAGGGATAGACATAGAAAGATTGCATTCATCTGGGGGATATAAAGTAACAAAATAGGAGATTAATACCCAAGAATAGCTGAGATCAGCACCAGGAGGATTACTCCATAACTTAGAGGCCAGTCGGGTATCCTAGAGGAAAGGGCAGTTCAGATAGAGAAGGGAGCACCTAATAAAGAATGTTTGGAGGATCCTCCCAGGAGGGGAGATGCATGTCGAAAGTAGACTATGGACTGAACATGTTTGCCACTCAATACCTCTTTTGCAGACCACAACACCCAAAAGGAGAGAGAGAACACAGGGGATTGCCCTGCCACAGAGACAGGGGGGATGGGGGGATGGGGGTGGGAGGGATATTATCCATGGTGGTGGAAAATGGGCACTGGTGGAGGGATGGGTATCTGATCATTGTATAATTGAAACCCAAGCACAAAAAATTGTAAATCTACAACTGTAAAAAAAAATAAAATAAAATAAAGGGGGAAAAAAAAGAGCGATTTTATTGAAATAGAGTTTTATATGTCCAATTTCTAGTTTTGTAGGTCCTAAATGGGACTTCTTTTAATCTCTTTATTAAAACTCTTTCTACCAAGTAAAAAGGGCATCTAAGACTTCCTGTTTTACATATAGTATAAAGCTAACAGTTTTATGCATATTAATTATGTTATCAGTATTCTCTTTAGGAAATAGATACTGCTGTGATTAGATTTATTTTAAAATCTTTGATAAGTTATTTATAAATAATCACCAAACAAGCAAAAAAACGACCAAAAGAAGGCCCTTTCCTATTGTAGGGTGAGGTTCCTCAAGTTACTCAATTCAAATCTTTCACATAAAAAAAGAAGCAGGACTCCAACTCAAGTGACTTTCTCAGAGAAAAACTGTCAGAAGAAAACCCTGATTTTATGACTATCAATTCTATAATTAGTATCCTTCCTAAGAAAATACTTTAATGTTTAGAGATTTGGTTTTCATGCATCACTATGACGCAGTGCAGGCATATATCTAGGAAGCAGTAGGGGTGCATATTTGTGAATAGACATGTTAAATAGGAAGTACCTCATTGGGTGAAGGGTACTAGTGACCAATGCTCATGCATGAAGTAAATAAATGTATTTTTCATGGTTCAGTGGCTGCGTCTGTAAGACTATATTCTTTTCATGTTTCCTAAAGAGGGAAATATTAATTTAATATGTCAGAGTATGCATGCTGACATGCTATTGGTGCTAAATTAAATTAGGTTTATAAGAGTCTTGGTTGAATCATTTACTATGTCAAGATTTTGCATACAGATAACAAAATATGAGTGGGCAGGTAATTCATTTCAGTGATCATAATATGAACATGGAATACCTGGGACAATAAGTCCTTTTCAAATTACTGTTAATAAGTCATCTTAATTACTTCTTGATGGAAGATCTTGACAACACTTTGTACTTTACATAGATTTTATTGTTGTTGTTCATAACTTATCATTTATCTTTGGGCTTTGTAAGATAATATTATTTTTCACCTCCTTGATGAATTACTGAAGCATCAATTGTATGAGAAGAGAAATTGAACCAGTTTTCAGTCTACTCTCTTTTAGAGGTTGACAGGACAACAGACCAATCCCATGGGTCAAATCTCACTCATTTCATGTTTTTTTTTAAAAGGAAATTGTTATTGAAACACTGCCATTCTCATTCACTTCTGCATAGTCTGTGGCTGCTTTTCCATTAAATTTTCAAAAGTGAATATAGATGGCAAAGATCCTAGAAGCCACAAACTATAAAATGTTTATAGTTTGCATTCTATAGCAAAAGTCAAATGATGTATTTTATTTAACAAAACATTACCTAAATGTGTTAATAAAGCCATTTCCACTTAGTCAGACACAATAAATATTTATTTAGGACAACACATCATCATTTATCTCTTACTCTAAAATTTTGTTGAAAGGAAAATCAAATATTTCCTTTATGCAGAGCAATAATTAGACTAATATCCAAAACGGTCTTAAACTAAATTGTATGCTATTGAATCTTTATTTCCATAAACATTGATCCAATTCATTAAAGTAAACTATTTAAGAGAAAAATCTACTTAATAATGAGCTAGAGCTATGTTTTACCCTTATGTAAGGCAACTAATTTAATAATTCCAACTGGAATTATTTGAAAGGAACTAATGGGATAAATACTAAATGATGAGAAAATTCTCTGACTCTTGGAAAACATGGTTGATGGGACTAGCACTGCACTGTAGCACTGTCTTCCCATTGTTCATCGATTTACTCGAGAGGACACCAGTAACGTCTCCATTGTGAGACTTGTTACTGTTTTTTGGCATATTGAATATGCCACAGGGAGCTTGCCAGGCTCTGGGTTGATGGGAGTATAATGAAATATCTCTTATAGAATTATTACTTCAGCAATTTTAAAATTTAAATATTTAACAAACCCAGACACAAAATCATACCACTATTATAATTATTAATTTCATATGTACTTTTGGTATATAGGTAGATGGCAGTTTTTAGAATTATTGTCATCAAAACTCTTACTTGAAATATAGCCCAGTGTTAAATCCAGTATACAAAGTTCTTGATATGGACATGATTTGCTTGTAGAAAGAAATGAAAACTCTATTTGCTCAGCTCCTTTTCTGCCTCTTCTTAGTTTCCTCTGACCTACCTCTGTGTCTGAGAAACAAAATTTAAAATTTATTAAATTATTAAAAAGTAATTCAAAATAATTTTGTTCTTATCAGTAATGGTGTTTAGTGTACCCAGTGTGTCTTACTAAAAAATAATGTAATGAGGCATGAGATGCAGTACAGAAACAAATAAATAAATACAAATTTAAAAAGAGAAGAAAATAAAAATTTTCATGGTGAGATCACACTGAGAAATTATCAAATGCACCAAAATTACAGTTGTGAAAATCCAGCAGATAGTTGTTAGTACTGTAAAAATTGATAGCCAGAGTAGTAAATTCTGGCTACTACTTCTAGGTTCACCTTAGACAGATAATTTTTCTCTTAAAATATTGTCTTTCTTTCCTGTGTGCTAAATCTTAACTCTTTCCGAGATTGTCCTACTTAAAAAAAAAAATAAAAGATACACTGACTGACCCTAAAGTTAACGTCACAGAATCAAGTATCCAGCATAGTTTGGCAAACCTGAACTCTGAGGTGTTTTTTTTTCATTTAGGTAGTGGGATGACTTTAGTGCATGCTGTAAGATGCTCATCACCAATTCATATATACAAATAAATGAAGATATCAAAGGAAAAACATCGTACACTCCTAAATGTGTCTTAGGAATCACATATGTGTTTGGTACATAAATTATTCTGCATCTATATAAGTACCCTTTGAACATATGGGCTATTTGAAAATTGCTCTGGTAGTTTTTAAAGCTACATTTGCTATACTTTATAAATCGCTTCATTTTTACTATGGACAGTGCTAATCCTCTGCATTAATGTGTTGCTGAAATCTCAAAGAAGGATTAAACAAGTTTCTAGCAACTTCCAATGCCTTGAATAGTCTTCCAGTTTTGGGTTTCTCTTCACACATAAAGTTTTCTGAAGTGTATCTCCAAGACTCTGCATTTTGATATCAGTTATTTATGGAAATTAACATGGAAAGATGGAACAGCAGGTCTGTGTGGGCTGGTGGCAAATTGGAGTCTAAAAATGAGTGACGTTTGTTGTAATGAGGTACATACATTTGAGATAGAGGGTGGTAGAGGCAGAGAGAAGAACAGAATATAATCTGGTTTATTTAAAGACTTTGGAGAAAAATAAATCACTCAAATAGTCTCAGGTAGAAGGTCTCCCTTTATTTTTATGCAAATATCTTGTCATTTTGGAGAGATCCACAATAAGGCAACCAGAAAACATAATATTTTTAAAGGAAAAAACACTGTTCCTTTTTCATTATGGTGACGTACCCTTATTTCTATGATGGTCAATTCATGGGCATCATTTTTTGTTCAATGGTACTGGATATAAGCCAACCTGAGCTCTCTATTTTACCTCAGAAGCAAGGAAGCCCAAACAGATAAATTTTACTTTGCCATAAATGTGGACACCCTGCTGTGGTGTATTTTTAAGTTAGAGGCAATTTACAAGAGAAATTAAGCTCTAATCAGTTGAAAAATTACAACCAAATGGCAGGTCTTTATAAATAGTATTCCATGGTAAGTATGCTAGGATTATCTAATTCATTAAGTTCTATGTATAAAAGAGGACAGATCTTCTCTTTAATTAGCTACTAACACTAAACTCTCAAGTGGGTGGGCAATAAAATTCTCAGGTTGATTACCTAGCGTTGTGTGTGTAATCACTAATGTGAACAGTCTAGGCTGGGTTGAACTGAGGTTTTCCTTCCCTTTGAGAAGACAGAATGCTTGATGTCTGTGCCAGGAACTTTTCATCCAATGTACTTTCATAGATGAACTAATAATAGTAACGTTAAATTAATATCAGTGCAGGGATGTAGGGTAAAATTTGTCCCTGTTGCAAAGAACTTCTGAACCAAGAGGTCTACAAAAGATGGCTTAACCCCTTAAATGATGATATGTTCCCTGATAAAGTTGAAAGAGAGCTCTCAGTGTTTAGGCCAAACATGTTTACGTACAAGTCTTTGAGATAAGTGCTATTCTCAAGCCATTACAGATGAGGATAGTTGAAGTTACATAGATTAAGTGGGTTGTCTCTATCATAAATAATGACTCGGCAGGGATGTAAACCCAAGTGTTCTGGGTCATGGGTCTTCCTGTTGAACCACCATACCAGTGCTTCTCCAGCTTTAATAAGCTTTCAATTTACCTGGGCTCTCACTAATATGCAGACCTATTTGAGTGTGATGTTCTGCATTCCTAACCGTTTCTTATTGATGATTCTTGAATCTAGATGTCTTCTGAATAGAAGCATTAGCCTATAGAACTGGACTGTGAAATTCGTCAAGCTAGGAGATTCTCACTGTGCCAGAATCACTAAGGGGAGAAACTTTTCTTACGATATGCTTTTTTGGACTCAGTGTTTGTAACTCTCCAGGGTTCAATGTCCTTTTCTTTAAATGAGGCCATTACTCCCCACCTGAGGCATAAATGATGAGTGTAGAGCTTCCCCAGAAAGCGACATAAGTGGTTTGGCAAACATTATGGCTCAGCACTTCTTACTCAGTGGTTCCATCTCGGATAGTTATCACAAAGGGGCTGGCAGGGGATGCAGTAACAAACAAATGCTCAGACATCCTGATTTTCTCCGCAGAATGTTTCAGAACCAAATTTTCCAAAGAAGACTTTTATTATTTTTAACACATCTGTCTTTGGCAATTCGCTATACCAAGAGTCAAACTCTTTGCACCTTTCTTGAAACTTGGAAACATTTGCAGAAAAACGGAAGGTTTTAGAGTACTCATCTCTGACTGGGTCAAACTATAATAGGCCGTTGCCTTATTGTTCTCAGAAATTAAGAAAGCAGCAACTTGACCATCATGAAGACAGACCTCTTGGATGGAGGACAGTAGGTATTTGGTGCTGAGAGAAAATCTCCATGGATTGGGACTGAAGTATCTGACCAGTTCATGAGACATAAGCGAATTGTATTTGTATTTGTAACAAAAGCAATCATCTGAAGACTTTTTTGCATAAGCTATTGAGGTGACAGTTTCATATGCTTTCATTTTAAATACAAAACAAGTAAGGTGCTCAGAGATGAAGCAATTTTCCATGATCTTTAAAGTCTTAGGAGGCAGAGCTATAGTTTTGTTCATGATTAGCTGAATTCAGAGCCCACACACAGTAATTTTTCTCTGTTGCCTGAGCATAATAGCCAAGATAATGGTCACTAAAGTTATGGTTTTTACATCAGAATGGGGTGCAGACTTCAGCAACCACCTCCCCCCCCACACACACACACATACACACAAACACTTTGTTTAAACACCATGGTTTACCAAGTTGCTCATAATGATTCATTACTGGCATTCAATATTGTAACTACCAATTCCATCACCACTGTTTCCTTCCCTCCACCACTGTCTCCATTTTCCCAATCACCCCTCAAGCTTACCCCTGTAGTAGGCCCAATATAAAATTCATTTTATATTGCTTGTTGTCATTAAATGGTTAATGAAATTACCAGAAAATATTTCATAGAAAAACAATGAGTGAAAATTGTTGCATTGTACCATGGGAACATTAAGTCCTTGTATAAAGTCTTACTAAGCTGTTGTTGGAGATTTGGGCATTTTTTTCAAAGCTCCCTGGGTGATTTGTATGTACGAAAGTGTGCATTTATGGCACGTCTCAGTCACTCCTTGATGTTACTCACTATTCATCTCCATGGCCACATGAGCTTATGAGACATATTCTGGTGTTCTGATTTTCTAAATAAGAAGACTCTGACTTCGTAAATAAGTGAACTCGGTGGGATTGAAAACATACTGCACGTGTCTGTTATTCTCAGCCTTCTTGGATTTGGGATCATAGAGCTATTTCTTTTAGTCTCCGACCAAATTAATAGTTCAGGCAAAAGTAGAGAAGACATTTTAAGAAGTGGAACATATTAAGAGGTTGCAGCAGCCCAAACAGAGTATTTCATATTATAGAATAACATCAAACATTGGCCTTTTGTATCCTCTACATAATCCTATAGACTCCACTCTTTCAGGCTACCTTTACCACTATTGTCTACTAAACCTTTGTAGCACATCTCTCTGAATTCAGCTGTGTTCAATTCATGCCATACTTTTCCTGTATGTCCATGGATTTGTTTGAAAAAAAAACAAAATGTTTTAAAATTTCTTTAATAATCTGTGTTGAGCTCAGGTAGAGTTCAGGTTTCTAAAAGTGACTTATGAAGACAATTGCAATATGTTTTCTTTTGTCCTGACTTATTTTTCTTTTTGCTCAGTTAAAATACTGTTTATATATATGTATATATATGTATATATATATATGTCAGAAGTAGACTGAAGATAGAAACATATTGCCTGTGAAAGTGCTAGCAGTACAACAGAATTTATTCAATAGTACTATATAGTACCCTTACAAAAAGCATTGCTAAAGCACAACAAAAAAATAGTGAAGTTTATCACAGAATTATATCGAGGTCAGAGAAAGGAGAAATTAGGTAAGGGAGAACAGTGTTTAATGACCAAGGAAATTGAGAAAAGTAACAATATCCTCACTTTTTTTCACCAGCTACTCTCAATAGCTACATAGTGAAGAGGTGGTGCCATTCTAGGTTCAGAGAAAATGGATGGGATTTGATTTGTGAAAAGATAATTATGAGAACATGATGGGAGGATGGTCATAATTAGAAATTGCTATTGTAGCCAAAATATGTTATCGAATGGAAAAACTAAAAGTAGAAATGATATTCAAATGCATGTACATTCTGATATTTCCTTTCTTCTTTTCTTCTTCTCCCCTCATATCCCCTCCCTTCTGCCTCCCTTCTTTCCTTCCATTTCACTTCCAAGTAGTTTTCAGGGGTTGGGTGGACCCTCCAACCAATCTGATTGGAAGTCAGTGCTGGAGCCTGAGGGTTTCAGGTACTATTGGGGAAAACCAGGACATCCACCATTTTTAGTACTTTGGGCTCTCCAGAGGGCTTGGGAGACCATGTAGTACCAGGAATTGAAGTAGCATCCACAATATGCAAGATATGTGCCTTAATTCCTGTATATATCTCTCTGATTATATATATTTTTTAAAAATCAGAACTGTCCTAAACCATGTATTGTTTTAAAGCTAATTTTCTTTTAATTTGGTCATTATAATACTAGTAGTGAATTGGATATACAGTTTATGGGTTTATCATAGATAGATAGATGGATAGATAGATAATTGAATATAAGCAATGCTAGAATCAAAAAGGCATATTTTTGCATTGTTTTTCCAAAACTATTAATAGGTATTTTTCTAGTGAGGAAGATCACAAGATCACAACCATCCTGTTATTTGTCGATTGCCTCAAGCAGGCCCCAGTAACATCTCCTTCGTCCTAGCCCGGAGATTTTTTTAAAAAGTGCCATATTCAAGGCTCTTTCAGAGTTAGGAGAATGAGACTCTTCATTGTTACTGGTATTTAGCATATTAGGTACACCACGGGGAGTTTGGACACAGGGAGTACCCGTGTGGACAGGTTACATTTGGTAGCCTGCCAGTTTATCCAAAGTAGGAATGAGATGATAAGATGTTGCGTGGCCGTGAATGTGGCTGCGTGCTTCTGGGAGCTGGGTTTTATAGTCTCTGAGTCTTGGCCGTTGATGGGATTACACGGCGCCAGGGGGGCCAGTTGGTGGGTGTGACCCCCGCCTACTGGAATTTGGATGATCTGGGTGGAGGATGCTCAGCCCTGATCCAAGTAGGCTTGGAGATCTCAGCCCCGGGACCCGCGTGCCTTTGTTCCTCTGCTGGTATCTTCATGTGTGCGGAGAGTAGTCTCAGCATGGTGATGGCTGCTTCTGGAGGTCTTCGGCTGCCGAAGCCCTGGTTGGGATGGGGAGGAAAACTCAACCCGCTCCCCTCCAAGGGGCCCCGGTGAGGACAGCCAGGCGCGGGGGCAGGAAACTCTGCACTGTTCTCTTCCGGGAGCTGGGTTTTATAGTGAGGAAAGAGATTATAATTTTAGAAATGATCTAGTCTACTTACTAAAACTTATAAATTTAGCAAACATTTAATACTGACCCTCTATACAGTAAGCTATACGTTAAGCTTTCTTTCTATATACCAGGCAGGAAAAATTTTCTGAAGAAAAATGCAAAGAAATGTCGTGTAAAAAAAGAAACTGCTGGTCATGAAGCAATGGCTTGTGAGTTAATTTGTGAAAGGGAGAAACTCTCAAGATTTCCTAGAGAATGTGTGACCAGAAACATTCATGAACAAATAGAGCTAGTGAAAGCAAAAGCAGAAGACTGTTTGTACCAGGGAGCAAACTGAGAGGTGGAACGTGATTTAGGAACAAAATCTTAGAATAAGAGGGTAGAACAAGCATCCAAAATCTGGGAAGATACACACATTTCTTGTTTTAACATGTCTTAGTAACCTTGTAGGACTTTGAGCATCCCTAAGCAAATCACGACTTTATGAGGAAATGTGTATCCTTTCAAACAAACTATATTGCCTATCAATATAATATCACTGTATCATGATCTGTATCACTGTCCTCCCATTGCTCATCGATTTGCTCAAGCAGGCCCAGTAATGTCTCCATTTTGAGACTTGTTGTTACTGTGTTTGGCATATTGAATACATCATGGGAAGCTTGACAGCTTGCCATTATATTATATGAATATAATAATAATTTATACTTTATGGTTTCCATGGACATTATTGTAGTAAAATGCTGTGACTCGGGTCTGTTTTCATTGCTCTGAAATGAAGCAATGGCTGGTGCCTGGTATATAGAAAGAAAGCTTAATGTATAGCTCACTGTATAGAAGGTCAGTATTAAATGTTTGCTAAATTTGTAAGTTTTAGTAAATAGACTAAATCATTTCTTCATTCTGTTGACTTCCTCTTACATGTTTATACTTTCTTTTAACTAGCTCATCTCTCTTTTCCAGATTCCCATTATAACATTGAAACACAGAGGATTAAAATTTATATTTGTGTCCTATTATCTTAGGTTGCAGCCTAGTATATTTTTCTTGAATTGACAGATTTGTAATATGTTTCAGTTATATATTATTAAAAATCAAAACACCCCTCCTCTTTGTCTTAATTTATTCATTCTTCCTTTTTCTTTCCCTTTTGGTAAGCATGTATTGGTTTTTAGAGTCCAAAGTTTTAGTATTTTTTAACGTAGTATATCTATATGATTGTTTTTCTATATATAGTGCATGTGAGTGAAATCATGCAGTATTTACCATTCTATATTTGCTTTATTTCACTAAGCATAAGCTCCTCTAGATCCATTCATCTTTTTTGCAAGTGACAGTATTTCACTATTCTTTATAGCTGGAAATTACCCCTTTTTGCATATATGCCACATCTTTATGCATTTGTCAGCTGATTGGAACTTAGTTTATCAGATACTTCTTTGGAACTTTAGGAAAGTGACAAAATGGTTTTGTCTTTCCTTTTGTTGTTGTTGTTGAATGTTTGTTATTGAATTTGAGTTTCTATCATGAAACCATATATCATATATATCATCTATCTTAATCAGAGATATTAGGATTTATTTTTTCTTTTGTTTTAAGATATCCCTTGCGGTTTCAGTATTGTTGGCTTTAGAGACTATATTACAATATTTTCTTGCTTTTTCAATCAGAGATAAGTTTGAAAAATCTAGCATTCTTTGAAAGTTAGATATACAATACTAGTAAAGATGTAGAGGCCAGGTCTGGGTTTTTTAAGAGACTTTTAATTGCTACCTCAAGTTTAAAAAAATCTTTTAAATTTAATGTAGACAAAAGCCACAACACAACCTCAGTTATGAATACTCATGATGGGTTATATCAGATTTACTCTCTATCCAGATTCTATACTGGACTATTGTATGTTCTATGAATTTGCCAATTTATTCTAGGTTTTGTATAATTTGTTGCAACATATTTTCAAAACTCACAATTCCATGCATTTTATAGTATCCATTGTAACTTTAATTTAATATTTTATTTTCTTTTTTTCTAACTTCCTCTGTTTCACTAGAGGTTTATTATTTTGATATCCTTTCTCTCTCTCTCTCTCTCTATCTATCTATCTCTCTCTCTTTTCAAACAGGGTGTTTTGAGTATGCTCAGTGATGCTCAAGATATATTCCTGGTTCTTTGCTCAGGATCACTTCTAGCAGTGCTCAGAGACCTATACAGTGACAGGGATGGATCAAATTAGGATGATAACATGCAAGGCAATTGACTTAATTACTATAATATTTCTCTGGATCTATTTTGCTAAACTTTTCAAAGAACAAGCTCATGATCTCAATAATGTTTTGGATTGTTGTTATAGTCTCTGTTCTAGCTGCTGACTTTTAGTTTGGCTTTATCTTCTTAGATTTTTATTTTGTCAATCCTCTTTACCGGCTGGAGCAATAGCACAGCGGGTAAGGCGTTTGCCTTGCAAGCAGCCAACATGGCCGACCCAAGTTCGATTCCTCCGCCCCTCTTGGAGAGCCCGGCAAGCTACCGAGAGTATCTTGCCCGCACGGCAGAGCCTGGCAAGCTACCTGTGAAGTATTCGATATGCCAAACACAGTAACAACAAGTCTCACTATGGAGATGTTACTGGGCCCGCTTGAGCAAATCGATGAACAACGGGAGATCCGTGGTCCGTGATCCTTTACCGGCTAGCTTGCTGTAAACCTTCCTTTTAGTATATCGTTTAGTTCATGCCACAGATTAGGATATGTTGTATCTTCATTTTTTATTTATCCTCAAGTAGTTTTATATTTTTTAATTCACCCAATTGTTGCTCAGTATCATGTTGATAATTCTCCATGTATTTGTGGTTTTCCTTTTTTTGGTTGATTTCTAGCTTCATACCATGTGTGATGTGAAAAGCTTGATATAATTTCAATATTGAAAAATTAACACTAGTTTCCAACACATGGTAAATCCATGACAATATGCTCTGAATACCTTAAAAGAGTGTGTATTCTTGTGTTTTGTATTCCATAAATATCTATTAAATCAGTGTATCTGAAGGTGTCATTTAATGCCTTTATTTTCTTGATGGTTTTTATGTCTAGATGTTCTTTCCATTGCATAAATGGAATGTTAAGGTCTTCACATATATTGTGTGATTAATGTTTCCCCTTAGATGTATTAATCTTTTCTTTATTCTGGAGCTGCTATGTTGGATGCATATTAATTTATATTTTTATTCCTCTAGTAGTGATTAGTTTATCATTATATAATATCTATCTTTGTTCCCTGTTGATTTGGTTAGAATTCTATTGTATTCATGTAGCATTCCCTGCCTTTTTGTTTTCCATTGTCTTCCAGTACCTGTAATGGTACTTGTTGTCTTGTTATTTGGAGTACTTGTTTGCATTTAGAGCTTAAGACATTGCTCCAAACAAGACATATTTGGATTTTGCTTTATGATCTGTCTGTCTAGGCTGTGACCTTTGATTGCAGTGACTTAGTCTATTTATATTACTGGTGATTATTGCCATGTGAGCTCTTGTTACAACAGTTTTAACAATAGTCTCTGTTTCTATTTATTTACTTGTTCAATTTTGTGTGGATTTATTTCTTGCTCAGATAGAAAGGCTCCTCCTAATTTTTCTTGTAGATAGCACTGTAGCACTGTCCTCCTGTTGTTCATTGATTTGCTCGAGCGGGCCCAGTAACATCTCCATCATGAGACTTGTTGTTACTGTACTGGGCATATTGAATACGTCACGGGTAGCTTGCCAGGCTTTGCCGTGCAGGCGAGATACTCTCGGTAGCTTTCCAGGTTCTCTGAGAGGGAGATAACACCCACTATGGCAAATTTCTTTAATTTCAACTGTAAAGACATTCCTTTTTTCACTCATATCTTATGAGTCTTACAGAATATAGTATTTTTGACTGACAGCATTTCAAATATGTTATTTTATCCTCTCCTGGCCTGTAAAATTTCTGGTCAAAAATATTATGTAAGTCTTAAAGAAGTACATGTTAACAGTTTTTCTCCTCTATCTTCTATATTCTTTCTTGGTACTGAATTTATGATAGCTTCACTACTATCTATATATTTTGGTAGAGGTCCCTTTGCATTTTGATAGTTGGGTATTCAGATCACTTCACATATTTGAATATTCAGTTTATGGGTTTAAGAACACTTTTGCGATGATGATGATGATGATGATGATGATGATGATTTGGTAGAGTGTTATTCAACAACTCATGAATGGGTAGCAATAAATCTAGCAGAGAGAAAGAAGATCTAAAGTTATGTGCATGTTGAAGAATTTTTTAGACTGGAGTGAGCAAGAACACAGAAGCAAAAGTGAATATTTGTTCATTATTTGAAACTGGGTAATCCCCTTATATGATAGAAAGGAAAAGTCTGTGACTTACATTGAACAGACAGTCATTGATTGGACATTATGGTTTTTATTTTCTGGTCATAGGAACACAGTTAAGTTTTGATTTGCTCCTATTGGACTTGGCGCAAGCAACACCATCTTGGGTCAATTATAAAATCACGATCATCCTATTGTTCGTCGATTTCCTTGAGCAGGCACCAGTAATGTCTCCGTCTTCCTAGCCCTGAGATTTTAAAAGAGCCATTTCAATGCTCTTTCAGGATTAGGAGAATGAGACCCATCATTGTTACTGGTACTTGGCATATTGAGTATGACACGGGAAGTTTGCCAGACTCTGCCATGCGGGCAGGATACTTTTGGTAGCCTGCCAGGTTCTCCAAAGAAAAAATAAGAAAATAAATTCCGCACGGCAACGTGCTTCGGGAAGCTGGGTTTTGTAGTCTCTGCGTCTTGGCCGTAGATGGAACCAACTGGCACTGGTGGCAGCTGGTGGGTGTGACGCCTACCTACTGGAAGATGGGGGGTCTGGTTGGAGAAGGCCCAGTCCCAATCCGAGTAGGCTTGGAGATCTCAGCCCCAGGACCTGCATGCCCAGGTTCCTCTGCCAGTTCTTTCATGCATGAGGTCCGTCCGGACGTGTGGAGAGTGGTCCCAGCATGGCCGTGGGTGACTCCGGAGGTCCTCAGCTGCTGGGGCTCTGCTTGAGGTGGGGGAGGGGAGAGAAACTCAACCTTCCCCCCTCCAAGCGGCCCTGGTGAGGACAGCCAGGTGTGGGGGCAGGAGACTCTGAGCTGTTCTCCTCCAGGAGCTGGGTTTTATAGTCTCTGTGTCGTAGCTGTTGATGGGACCAAGCTGGCGCTGGCGGCAGCTGGTGGGTGTGATGCCTACCTACTGGAAGATGGGGGGTCTGGTTGTAAATTATAAAATATTTTATTTTATTTATTTTTATTTTTTATTGATTTTATTTTTTATTATTTTATTTTTATCGATTTTTGGGTCACACTAACTGTTACTTAGGGTTTACTCCTGGCTTTGTGCTCAAGAATCACTCCTGTTGGGTTTGGGAGTGGGGACCATAGTAAGTGCTCAAATTCTGATCCCAGTCTGGTGTGTAAAAAAGCAAGAAGCTTACCTGCTGTACTATTTCTCTGGCTTTATTTTATTATTTTTTAATGATCTTTCTGATTCCTTATCTCTTCCTTTTGGAATACCCATTATGCTTATGTTGCCTTTTCTAATGCAATTGGGTAAGTCTTAGAGAGTTTATATTTGTTGCATCTTATTTCTATTTTTCCACCTGAATTATTTGTAAGTATTGTTTTCAGTTTGCTGACTTGGCCCTTTCTTTGATCTATTCTGTTTTCATGGTTCTCTGTAGCACTTTTAAGTTCATTTAATTGATGTTTCACACTCTGAATCTCTGTTCTATTTTCACTTAAACCTTTAATTTCTGTCTTCTGTTCATTTACTTTACTGTTTGTTGAGTTCCTTTTTTTCAGTTTTATTGTATTTGACATATTCTCTTATGTCAGTCTACTCTGCCTTTTGAAGTTTCAATATTTGCATCAGGGATAGCAAATTTTACTACTTTTTACAATATATGTGGCTGTATTTAATTAGATATTTTTTGCTGTTATTTGTTGTGGCCTTATTTGGCTTACATAGGAAAAAAAGGTTTTGTATGTAAAGTTGCTATGCTCCCTACTAAATGGGAAGGAATATTTATGTGACATACATCTGAAAACTAAGATCCAGGTTATATAATGTGCTCACAAAACTCAACAACAAAGATAGAAATACCCTCATAAAAATAGAAGAAATGAAATTTCTAAATTAAGATCTACAGACATAGAAAAAATGTTGACCTTCATTGATTATCAGGGAAATACAAGTGACAATGACCTAATGTCAGGAGCAGGTCTATGTTATGCTAGTGAGGATGTGGTGAGAAATAAATCCTTGTTTGCATCTAATTGAGTCTCTGAAGTAAACAGTATGGGGATTTCTCAAAAACATTAAAAATTTACTTCCATATGACACAAAGATTCCACTCCCTTGCATCTATATCATGGAGACATACAGATTAAATTCTTCTTAAATATACAAGTGCTTCTGGACTCACAGCCTCACTGTGCACAGCAGCCAAGCTCTGAAAACAACCCAAGTGTCCACCAATAGATAAGCGGAGAAAGAAATAGTCAGGATGCACAGTGGAGTGTTACGCATAGACGAGAAAAGATGAGCTCTTTGGTTTTGCTACAACTTAGGCAGAACTATAGGGTGTCATGTTAAGAGAAGTGAGTCAGGAGATAAAGACAAATATCAGATGTTCTGACTCCTATGCACAGTATAAAGAAAGCAAGTGAATAGATGGTCACCCATGGAAACAATCCCACTGGTATCGACTGAACAACCAACTGGGCTGCAAAGAGGGATTCAGGAAAACTGTGAGCCGGTGGAGGAGGGTTATTGCCATTTTGGCAGTGCGGGTGGGAATAGAGAGATGCAAATACGTAATGTGTAATGTATGTAATGTAGAAACATTACAAATATGTAATGTAGAAACTTATAACTCACACTATCACAATAAAAAATAAGAAAAAAACAAAACAAGGGTACTTGATAACATCAGTGGCACCAAACTCTGAGATTGTGCCAACAGATCTGAGGATATCCCTGAATTGGTGAGAGGGAGGTTATAAGTGACCTAAGGAGGAGGGGGGTTGCGGGAGAGAGGGAGGGGATATTTTCTTTCTTGAGGTGTCGATCACATAGTAGCAATGTAAACCTGAAAACATTGAAAATTAATACTGTTGTAAATCATGATATCTCATTAAATCGTTTTAAAAAATAGCACTTAATATAAAAAATAAAAATCTCCCAATTTGTTGTGTGGTACCAGCATGGTGGCAAATGAGCAAAGAAGGCCCTACACACTGCTGACAATTGCCAGGAGTTCTGATGAAGCAGGTTCATGTTTGTTTCAGCGCTGATATCTCTCACCTTTCTGGAAACCCAGCACTGAGATTTGGAAGTTTGTCCACTGTTTGTGCATTTCTAGGTCACTAAACATCCCAGGGGCAATGGCAGGCATATCTCATCCATAGTTTTCTCTGTTGTACTCTTGCTGGATTCTGAGCTATGTGGCGTACACTACTGTCTTCACCTCCATCATATGGATCAAAGTAATATGCTTGCATGCCACTTGCACTCTCTTACCATCAGATATCCTGGATGCCTTGTCTGCATCCCCCATGTGGACCACAGCATCCACTGATGTCTCTCCCCACCTCTGTCCAGTGAACTGTGTATCCCTTGAACCTGTATTGCAGTGTTTCTGAGATGTAGATAACGCCTCAGTCTCACTTTGAGCTATGAATTTTCAGAATTCTCCGAGTTCCTCTGTTTGCCGAGTTTCTAGACTTGGAGCAAATAAGAAACTCTATTTCATTAGGTTTGAGGGCTGTTGGGTCACACTCGGTGGTGCTCAGGGCATACTCCTAACTCTGTGCCTCAGGGGACCATTTGGGGAACCGGGAACTGAACCCAGAACAGTGGTATGCGAGGCCAGTACCTTACCCACTGTACTATCACTCCAGGCATGGAGCTGCCTCTATTTCCGAGAAGTTCTGACACATTTCTTGACACACACCTTCTCACACTGAGACTAACATTCTGCTTAACAAAGCTCAGATTTTGTGAACACATTCTGCCTTTTCATAGCCAGACTTCTTTCTCTGCCAAAGGCTGCTCTGGGAGTTCTCATGAACTGCTTTCACTGACTCTAGTCAAGCATGCCTTCTGCTCTCCTGGTGTATATTTTTTTTTAACCTTCTTTGACACTCTTTTTTCTGCCATTGATACTATACTTACCACTTTCATAGACGCTCTCAGATGAGAAGAAGCTCATTGAAGTTCTCACCCTGGGAAGTAAATGCCTGGTGACTTATTTTTTTTCTCCTTTTTAAATAGATTTTTAAAAAATTTTAATGCAGAACCTCTCTTATACTACCTGACACACAGTAGGCACTGCTATTATTTGTGTTCAAAAAAGTAATAGATTCATGTCACCTGCAGGAAAATCACAGATTCTTGGAAATAAATGGGATGCTTCCTTGAATTATTTTAATTAAACATTATATGCAAATGCCAGACATTTAGTGTGGAAATAAAAGTCAGAGCCAATGAAGTGACTTTATTATTGGAAACTTATAAACCTCTAAAACCTCATAAAATTCAGAGGCCAGATTTAATAAATGTATTTGGGGATGTTTGCCTATTAGCTGTCAGTTTATAGAATAATTTTGTTAGGATAACTTAATACATACATTTTGTATATATAATGCTACATTTTTAGTGATGTTGCAAAGATGATGTATACTAATGATTCATATGCTAGATCCAGAGATGTAAATTCTATGAATGTAAATTCATTTTTTATCAATTGATAGCTTTATTCTAATTCTATTTAGAAAATATATGTTTGACTAAGAAGAAAATTTGAATTTAGACTCAAGTAGAATTAATTTTGATCTAATTCTCTTTTATGTACTAATAAGGGATCTTTAGTCCAATATTTAATTTTTCAGCTACTTGACTTTCTCATGAGTAAAATAAAGAGCTACTAATCTATTTTACAGAGTAGAGTTAGGTTCAAACTGAGTGTATAATAGTAAATACTGAACAAAATATACTTCCAATTTCTGAAGGTCTTATTTCCAGCACACTAGGAAAAATAGCTGAGATTCAGGAGTATAAAATTCTCATGCCAGCAATTTCTTACCCAGTTATTTTACCAATTCTCATAGAATTATTTGCTTGAGAGGGCTGGAGCGATAGCACAGCGGTAGGGTGTTTGCCTTGCATGCAGCCAACATGGCCGACCCAAGTTCAATTCCTCGGCCCCTCTCGAAGAGCCCGGCAAGCTACCGAGAGTATCTCGCCGACACGGCAGAGCCTGGCAAGCTCCCCGTGACATATTCGATATGCCAAACACAGTAACAACAAAGTCTCCAATGGAGACGTTACTGGGCTCGCTCGAGCAAATCGACAAACAACAGGAGGGCCTTTACTTTACCTTTACTTTACATAGAATTATTAAGTATATTTGTAAAATATTACTCAAGCATTATTGTAAGCTACTTTAAGGACACTTTAATGAGTGTAGTATGAATAGAAATCAGTGAAATAACTAAAAAATGGTTAGCAAGTTTGTCACGGTCCTCCCGTTGTTCGAGAGGGCCCAGTAATGTCTCCATTTTGAGACTTATTGTTACTGTATTTGGCATATTGAATACCTCACAGGTAGCTTGACAGGCTCTGCCGTGTGGGCGAGATACTCTCTGTAGCTTGCCGGGCTCTCGAGAGGGGCAGAGGAATCGAACTCGGGTCGGCCATGTTGGCTGCGTGCAAGGCAAACGCCCTACCGCTGTGCTATAACTCCAGCCCAGTTAGCAAGTTGAATTCTTGCAAAGTTAATGCATACAACTAGCCACCACTCATATTTAGAGTGTAGAAAATTATCAGCATGTTACTATATCATCACTACTACTATTTTATCATTGTTAATCTGGCATTTTTTTGTCAATATAAAACTATTAACTTGATACCAATGCCATCAATAATTTTTTTGAAAATATTTTTTTGTACCTGGCTGCTTTTTTGAAACTGAGTGTGATGTTTATGGGACAAGTTTTGTGTTATATGTTGTGAGGTGCCACAGATTTGTAAATAGCAGTAGCTTATACAGTTTCTACAGAGAATTCCATTGCATAGAGAAAAAATTTTCATCTATTATATTTCTAAAAAGTGGTAGGCATGATCAGACTTTTTATCAACATAGTTATAACCATTACTATGCATGTCTTTCAACTGGCATAACATGTTTATATTTAAAAAGAAAAAGTAGTATTGCACTAACATCCCTGTCAGCAATGTAAGAAACTTTAAAACTTAGGTCAATTTTGGTAGTATTTGCATCTTAATTGTAGTATTTAAGTATGACATTTCAGGATATTTTATAAAACATTTCCTTAACAATAAGGCTGAGCATCTTTTTGTATTTAGCTATTTCTTCTTTTATGATATAAAAGTGATAAAAGTCCCCTTGCTCATTTCTTTTCTATTGGGTCCCTTTCCATTGTAAGAATATTTTCTACATTTACTTCGAGGTTTAAGTCAGCTATTTTTATTGAAGATTTCTTCTTCAATTTAATATTTTATTTTGGACTTTCTTAATGGACTGTTAATTTTTAATGCATTTCAGTTGATCAGAATTTTTCTTAGTGGCTAATGTAGTTGAAAACATCTTAGCTGTCCAAAATGTATGAATATATTTTCCTGTTATTTCCTAGAAGCTATTTGTACTGCTGAAATTTGATCTCAGTCTAAATTTAGGTTTATGTATATAGTCTGATGGTTGTCAAATTTTTTTCTATCTTGTATTCAGCTCTCTAAGAGACACAGCACAGGTTTAAATAACCATTCTAGGGGCCAGATTAATAGTGTTGTGTGTAGAACGCTTGGCATGCATCTGATCTAGGTTAGATTCTTAGCACCAGATCCTAGGACCTGCCAGGAGTGATTCCTCAGTGCAGAGCCAGAAGTAAGCCCTGAGAACTGCTGGCTGTGGCCCAAAAAGCCAAAAACCAATACAAAATAAAAAACAAAGAACCATTCTATTATTACTGTTATACAATGACAACTTTGTTACAATCAAATTATCATATATGAACAACCTAGTTTAAGTCACTATTCTTCAATATTAGCTTATTTGTCCTTGTAACTTTATAACACAGTATGTAATATAATATATGCAATTTATTATACATATATACTTACTTTATCTTGTCAAATGCTTTCTCTGCATCTATTGATATGATCATATGGTTTTTTCTTTTCTTTTGTTGATATGATGTATTATGTTGATTGATTTCTAAATGTTAAACCATCTTTGCATCCCTTGGATGCATCCCACTTGGTCATGGTGTATGATCTTTTTGTTGAGTTGTTTAATTCTTTTTGCTAGTATTTTGTTGAGAATCTTCGCGTTCATGTTCATCAGGGATATCGGCCTGTCGTTTTCTTTTCTTGTGGTGTCTTTGTATCCTTTTGGTATTAGAAAGATATGGCCTCATAATAACTCTTTGGGAGAGTTTCTGTTTCTTCAATTTCCTGGAAAAGCTTGAGAAGAACTGTCAAAAGTTCCTCTTTAAATGTTTGGAAAAATTCGCCAATGAATCCATCTGGACATGGGCTTTTGTTTTGGGGAAGATTTTTGATTACAGTTTCAATTTCCTTGATGTTAATAGGTCTATTCAGGTACTCTAGATCTTCTTGATTCAGTCTTCAGAGATTATAGGAATCCAGGAATTTATCCATTTCTTCTAGGTTCTCTTGTTTTGTGGCATACAGACTTTCAAAGCAGTCTCTGATGATCTGTTTAATTTCTTTGGTTTCTGTTGGGATGTTCCCCTTCTCATTTCTGATTCGGTTTATTAGGGTTCTATCTTTCTTTGTGAGTTTTGTCATTGATTTCTGCTCTAAGCTTTATGATCTATGTCCTTCTGCCTGGTTTGGGCTCCTTTTATTGGTCCATTTCTAAGATCTTGGGCTGTGAAGTCAAGTTGTTTATGTAGCCCTTTGTTCCTTCTTGAGAAATGATTTCAGGGCTATAAATTTTCCCCTTAACATGTATTTAGCTGCATCCCATAGGTTCTGGTAGCTTGTGTCTTCATTCTCATTTGTTTCCAGGTATCTTTTGATTTCATCCTTGACTTCCTTCCTGACTTACTGTTGTTTAACATTGAGTTTTTTATTTTCCAGGTGTTTGGTGTGGTTCTCCGTGTCTGTCTGTGATTCACTTCTATTCTCAGTGCATCGTGGTCTGAAAAGATTGTTGATACAATTTCTATCTTCCTGATTCTATTGAGGTATATTTTGTGTCTGAGAACATGGTCTATTTTGGAAAAATATCCGTGTGCACTGGAGAAGAATGTGTATTCTTTCTCGTTGGACTGTAAAGCCCTATATATGTCTATAAGCCCTCCCTCCTCTATTTATTCCTTCAGAACCAATGTTTCCTTGCTGAGTTTTTGTTCTTGTTGATCTATTCAGAGGTGATAAGGTGATGTTGAAGTCTCTGGCTACTATAGTGTTGCTAGCAATGTTCTCCTTAAAATCTGCTAGCAGTTGTTTTAAATATTTAGCTGTTTTCTCATTAGGTGAGTATACATTTAAGAGTGTGATTTCTTCCTGCTGTACATATCCCTTGATGAATAGAAAATAGCCTTCGCTGTCCCTTCTAATCTTTTTCAACCTGAAATTGATGTTGTCAGATACTAGTATGGCCACCACAGCTTTCTTGAGGGAGCTGTTTGCTTGCAGGATTGTTTTCTATCCTTTAACGTTGAGTCTGTATTTGCTCTGACTGTTCAGATGAGTTTCTTGTAGGCAGAAGAATGTTGGATTCTGTCTCTGAATCCATTTTGCAACTCTGTGTCTCTTAATTGGTGAATTTAGCCCGTTGATGTTGAGAAAAATTATTTTTCTGTCATCTTTCTGCAAGAGTCTGTTGTGCTTGTAGGGTTTGTCTTGTCTTGTAGTAGCCCCATTTAGCCCTTCTTTTAGGTTTGTTTTTGAGTCTATGAAGTTCCTGAGCTTCTGTTTATCCACAAAATAGTGTACCGTTCCTTTGTGTTTGAGTGAGTTTAGCCGGATAGAGTATTCTTGGTGAAGCATTCATTTCAGTGAGTTCTTTCACTGTATCCCACCATTGCCTTCGGTCTTGAGGGGATTCCTCTGATAGGTCTGCTATGAATCTAAAGGGTGCTCCTTTGTATGTGATTTCCTTATTTTGCCTTGCTGCTTGCAGTATTGTGTCTCTATCTGCAGCATCCATCATTCTAACTATATATGTCTTGGAGAGTTTTTGTTAGGGTCTTATTTAGCCAGCACCCTTTGGGCTCCTGAATCTGAATGGCTGCCTTGTCCAGTTCTGGGAACTTTTCAGTAATGATTTGTTTAATCATGGCTTTTTCATTGGGATTGTTTCACTAACCTTCTGGTACTCCAATGATTCTTATGTTGTTCCTTTTAGAATCATCTCCTAGGACTCTGATTCGCTCTAGAGCTATTTTGAGGTCTCTTGCCATGGTTTGTTGTTGCCTATAGGTTTTGTGCAGCTGATATTCCAGCTCACTGATTCTGTCTTCAGCTGTGGCCATTCTACTGTTGAGGGAACAGACTGAGTTTTTTATTACATCTACTGAATCTTTTATTCATGACATTTCTGCGCATAGCTTTCCAATTTCTGCTCTCATTTCTTCCCGTATTTTCTCAATTGTTTCTTTCATGTCCTTCTTTAATTTGCTGGTTATCTATCTCACTGTTTCATTGAGTTCATTGAATATCTTCATTACTTCATATCTGAATTCTTTCTCAGAGATGTCACTTAGATGAGTAGCACCTACTGAGTCTTCTGGACTCTTTTCATCATCCTCCCCTCGTGATGGGGATTTGCCGTGTTTCTTCATGTAGGTGTGGAGGTACGGAGACTGAGATGTTACAGGAGATTTCTGGATATGAGTAAATTACCTGCAGCCACGTGAGCATTGACCAGCCCAAAATTAGGCCACTCCCACTTCTACCAAAGCAACACACACTTCTGAAGAGGCCACAACCGCTATGGGTACCTATTGTGTGATGGGATTACAACCTGGGGGAGGAAGAAGACTGGGCACAGTGTTGGGGACAAACAGGAAGAGGCTCAGGGATGGTGAGCATCCCAGGGTCCTAGAGGACACCTGGGGCACATACTCAGAGAAAGTCAAGTTCCATATTTGAATACTGACTGACTTGGTGGAGGAAGAAGACTAGGCACTAATCCCTTGAAATTTTTTGAAACTTGCATTAAGGTTCAGTATGTAGTCAATTTGATCATTTTTTGTGGAACTTTAAAAAATATTATACAGCTATTGTGTCCAATATTCTAGATGCATAATTTGGTCAATTTTGTTAATGATAATACTTAAATTGTGTATGCATTTTCCTTATTTTGTTCCCACTTTTTATATTAGTAACTGAGAATTTTATATTAAGTTTTTGATTCCCTACCCTATTTTTGTATTTGTTTATTGTTCCACAGTTTTATTTTTATTTAGTAGGGAATTTTTTCAGAGCTCACAAATTTTTCATTGTTTTCTCTGCTTTGTAGATAAACCATTTTATATTTATTAATTACCTTTATTACTATTAATACATAAAGATTATTTTATAATTATATAGATATACATATTTTATCTTTACAAGTGCTTTCCTTGTATATTTGTTCTTCATTTTGATATGGTTTTCCACATCTACCACATCTACCAGCACTGCTGCTCTTCTCTATTTGAGGTCTTCCTTTACCGCATCTCTGCACTGCTTTGCAAGCTCAAACATTTGCTTGTGGTTGCCTGAGGCATGCGCCTAACCACATTGGCAAATAAGCTCAAGAGTTTTCGAAGACAGGCATTTTTTTTGTGGCTATCCCTCTCTTGGCATTCCTCACACAACAACGGAGGTGCTGAACCAGTTGATTGTATTCCTTGTCAATGTTGTCAACTACGGCATCTTCCCATGTTGCCGCAATAGTGCCAAAACACTCCCGTTTGGTGGTCATTCTGGGAGTTCTCTTCTTAAACTTTGCAGCTGTTTCTCCTCACTCTGTGAAGTAGAATTTTGTACGAAGGAGACAGTGGTCAGATCCCGTTTGAAATTTTGGGATAACAGTGACATTGGTCAGGCAAAACCATCGATTGAATATGACGTGGTCAATTTCATTGTGGAACTGTCCACCAGGAGACTCCAATGTCCAACATTTATATTCGGCCTTCTGGAACTGAGAGTTACCATGGATGGTCTTGGTCGACATAATGAACTAAGACAGTCTCTCACCCTGTTCGTTCCATTCTTAGGCCATGGGTCCCGATGTGGAGTTATTCAGCTGATCTTCTTAGTCCTATCTTGGCACTAAAATCACTGACAATGATCTTATAGAAGGTGTGATCTTCTTTATAGAACTTCTCCAGTTCCATGTAGCACTTCTCAATTTTTACTTCATCATAATTGGATGTTGGTACGTAGATGACAGATAGAAACTGCCAGCGAAGACCCACATCTATTCAAGAATAAATGTCCAATTAGGGATGTTAGGCAATCGAATGAATCAATGTTCATGGCCAAGTTCTTGTTGACAAGGACACTGACACCTCCAATGACTCTTTTGTCGCATGCTCTGAGAAGAGTTATTCTCCAGTGTCGAAAATGGTGTGATATGATTGATGCCTTCTTGTCTCAGTCAGACCAATGATGTCGTACTTGATGTTTCTTGCTTGTACCATGAGGTCCTCGAATGGATGCATCTGATGCCAGCATGCGTGCATTGAAAGTACAGACAATCATTTTTGTCTTTCTTCATTTTGGCAGCCTAGTTTGGCTTTGAGATTTTATCAGCTTCTCCTTCCACATTCTCATTGCTGCTGTATTGCTGACTCCTTCATGGTCAGGAGAATGAGACCCATTGTATTTACTAGTGAAGATTATCCATGATTTCTACTCATATATCTTTGATAGCCATGTCCACCTGCCCACATACCAAATACCACAGGATGGATATGTCATCCCCAACATTCTCCCTTCCTAAATCCAACACGTCATTTTGTGGGTAAAGAAACGAACAGCACCTGGCCCAGACAAGGTCATACCTGAACACCTGAAGAAACTACCATCCATCAGTACTCATCAATACACTGGCTCAGCTCTTCACATGGTACCTGTCTGAATGCAAGGTTCCGTCCCAATGGAAAACCAGCAGGACTGTACTACTGTACAAGAGGGAAACCTCCACGACATTGGCCTCTATCGCCAGATCTGCCTCTTGTCTGTCATCTACAAACTGTTCACTCGAGTCATCCTGAATAGGATTGGCAGAACACTAGATGAAGGACAACCATGAGAGCAAGCCAGTTTCCGCAAAGATTCAACACGATTGGCCATATCCACACTATAACCAAACTCATTGAGGTTTGTCGGGAGTTCAAGATACCACTCTGTCTAATGTTCATTGATTTAAAGAAGGCCTTTGATTCTGTTGAGACAGAAGAGGTCATCGAAGCCTTAGCCAATTAGGGCATTCAAACTCAATACATTCAAGATCCTCCATGAGTTGTATTATGGATTCACTACCAGGATCTTACCATTCTACAAAGAAGTGATCATCGATGTCAAGAGAGGGGTTCAGCAGGGTGATACCATTTCACTGAAACTCTTCAGTGCCACCCTCAAGAATGTCATGCGACAACCGGAATGGGAAGGAATGTGAGTGGAGATAGTTGATCAACAACTACACCACCTCCGCTTTGCTGATGATATCATTCTATAACACCAAACATTAGCCATGCGGCATAAATGCTGGCCGACTTTGACCGTGAGTGTGGAAAGGTCTGACTCCAGCTGAATCTCACGAAGAAAATGTGTATGATAAACAATCTCATTCCTTATGTTCCATTCACTCTCAACAGAATGAACATCTCCGAATGCAACAGTTATGTGTACCTAGGTCGAAAAATCAACATGACGAATGACCTGGCAACTGAGTTGTGCAGGAGGAAGAGAGCAGCTTGGAAAGCCTTCAAGAGTGTCGAAGATATAGCTAAGAGGATGAAGAACCTCTGGTTCCGGACACATCTACTTGATTCCACTGTCTTCCTGCATTAACATATGCCTCAGAGACCTGGCCTCTACAAAAACAGTATGAGAACACTATTCGAGTCTCCCACAGTGCAATCAAAAGAGCTATGCTTGGAGTATCACATTTCACTCGAATGAGGGAAAGAATCCAGAGTTCTGACCTCTGTCCAAGATCAAGAATCAGGGACGCTGTCTTGTTTTCCAAGGTGTCGAAAATCAGATGGCCTGGACACGTAATGAGATTTGAAGAAGACCGCTGGACTAGAGACATTACTGACTTGATTCCACAGGATGTTGAAAGATCGTATGGCCGCCCACCTACATGATGGTCAGACTTCTTCTTCAAGACCCTGAACCATTGATTTGAGGCTTTTCATGTTCCTAGAATGAACAGATGCCATTGGGCTACACTAGCATGTGACAGGAACAAATGGAGATGTTACTGGCCCCCGCTCGAGCAAATCAATGAGTAACGGGAAGTCAAGTGATCATTTTGATATCCACGTTTATATATTTATACATTTAAGGTTTTCAACTTCTGTTCCAAACAGTTTGTTAATCACTTCACAGGTGATGTCAAGTGACCTACGCCTTTGTCTTCATACAATAACTTCCCCAAAAGAGGGTAAGAGTTCAAATATAATGGTAGATCACTCTCATTATACTATACAACACTATACTATGCTATACTATAGGGGGAAAGGAATTTTGAAGACATAATTGGAGTTACTTAACAGTTGATTTCAGATTAACCAAAAGTATAATGATCCACATGGATTTTAACTGTTACATGATCTCCCTAAAAGCAAAATGCTTCTAGGTGGAGTCAGAGAAACGGAACATGTGGAAAACAGCAGTGACAGAGATAGTGTATATATGGGTTAGAGAGAAAGGCTATAGCTAGGAAAGAATGTGAGTTTACTGTCTAGGAGTTAAGAGTAACCCCCAGGCAACATGCAATGAGAAATGAAAATATTTAGTTCTCAGTGCTAGAAAACTTGTTCCTAAGAATAATATTAAGCAACTTGGAAATAATCTCACCCAGATCCCCCAGGTGAGAATACAAGTCAGCTAATAACTTAATTTCCATATTGTAGGACCAGAAACAGATTTTGAGTACTGTATATTAGAACGGGGTTGGAGCACTACCACAGCAGGTAGAGCATTTGCCTTTCATGCAGCCAACCTGGGTTCGATTCCTCCACCCCTCTCTGAGAGCTCAGCAAGCTACTGAGAGTATCCCACCCGCATGGCAAAGCCTGGCAAGCTACCCGTGACGTATTCGATATACCAAAAATAGTAACAAGTCTCACAATGGAGATGTTACTGGTGCCTGCTTGAGCAAATTGATGAACAATGGGAGGACAGTGCTACAGTTCTATATTAGATGGAGATGAGTTGAAATAGAAAGCTATTTTTGCTATATATTTGTATTCTAAAGTACTTAAGTTAGTTCAGGTTAATGATTTATAAAATTAAAATATTAAAGGGTTTTTAGGGGCTGAAGCAATAGCACAGCCGGTAGGGTGTTTACCTTGCATGCGGCCTACCCAGGTTTGATTCCCAGCATCCCATATGGTCCCCTGAGTACAGCCAGGGGTAATACCTGAGTTCAGAGACAGGAGTAACTCCTGTGTATCGCCGGGTATGACCCAAAAAGCCAAAAAAAAAAAAATTTAAGGGCTTTTATAAAAAGAAAAAAGGCTTGCCTTGGATCAGGACAATATACTTGCTCCTATGTTTAAAATATAATTATGCCAGACTTATTCACCTATAAGACTTAAGTGTTTCTAGAATTTTCTTTCATTACTAGAAAATAACCAGTATTAATTTGGCCCTTACTATACTTGGCTAAACAGTATTAATACCTAAAATCCAGTATAGCATATCAATTTAAATAAATTTATGTCTTTTATTTAAGCCCCAAACTGACAATGTTCTACCAAATATAAAGAAATTATGCTTTATTAATCACTTGATCACTTGATATTCATTGATTTGCTCAGCTGGTGCAAGTAACTTACTCATTCATCCCTGTTGAGTGTAGTGTAGCCCAATGGCATCTACTCGTTCTAAGAACATGAACAGCCTCAAACCAATTGTTCAGAGTCTTGACGAAGAAGTCTGACTATCTAGTAGGTGGGCGGTCATGCAATCTTTTGATGTCCCATGGAATCCAGTCAGAAATGGCTCTAGTCCAGCAGTTGCCTCCAAATTGAATTAAGTGACCAGCCCATTTGATTTTTGATGACTTGGAAAATGGGACAGCATCCCTGATTCTTGAACATTGATGGAGGTTGGATCTCTGGATTCTTTTTCTCATTTGAGTGAAGCGTGTTACTCCAAGCATAGCTCTTTCGATTCCTCTTTGGGAGACCCGAATAGCATTCTCATCATGTTCATGTAGGGCCCAGATCTCTGAGGCATATGTTAATGCAGAAAAAAGAGAAGAATTGAAGAAATCTGCCCAGGAGTGGAAAGTTTTCATTCTCTTAGCTATTTCTTTGACACTATTGAAGGCATTCTAAGTCACTCTCTTCCTCCTGCACAACTCAGGTGCCAGGACATTTGTCATGTTGAGTTCTCGACCTAGGTACACATAACTGTTGCATTTGGAGATGTTCATTCCATTGAGAGTGAATGGAACATCAGGAACGAGACAGTTTCTAATAAACATTGTCATCGTGAGATTCAGCTGGAGTCCGACCTTTCCACACTCATGCTTGAAGTCAGCCAGCATTTTTGCTGTTTGACTAAGTTTGGTGTTATTAGAACAATATCATCAGCAAAGCGGAGGTGGTGTAGTTGCCGACCATCTATATTCACTCCCATTCCTTCCCATTCCAGTTGTCCTATGACATTCTCACAGGTGGCAGTGAAGAGTTTTGACGGAATAGTATCACCTTGCCGAACCCCTCTCTTGACATGGATGATCACTTCCTTGTAGAATGGTGAGATCCTGGTAGTGAATCCGTAACACAGCTCATGGAGTATCCTGATGTATTGATTTTGAGCACCCTGTTTGGCTAGGGCTTCGATGACTGCTTCTGTCTCAACAGAATCAAAAGCCTCCTTTAAATCAATGAATGTTAGACAGAGAGACTTCTTGAACCCCCGGGAAACCTCAATGAACTTCGTTATCATGTGAATATATTCAGTTGTGTTGAATCCTTTTCAGAACCCAGCTTGCTCTCATGGTTGTTCTTCATCTAGTGTTCTGCCAATCCTCTTCAGGATGACCCAAGTGAACAACTTGTAGATGACAGACAACAGGCAGATCAGGCAATAGTTGCCAATGTCGTGAATGTCTCCCTACTTGTACAGTAGAACAGTCCTGCTGATTTTCTATTGGGACAGAACCTCGCATTCAGACAGGTAGCATGTGAAGAGCCAAGCCAGTGTTTTGATGAGTACTGACGGCACGTTCTTCAGGTGTTTGGGTATGACCTTGTCTGAGCCTGGTGCTGTTTGCTTCTTTACCAATGAAATGGTGTAGATTTCAGAAGGGAGATTGTTGGAAATGACATATCCATCCTGCGCAATTTGGTATGTGGGCAGTGGACGTGGTTATCAAAGAGATCCGAGTAGTACTCATGGATAATCTTCTAGAAGATGTGATAGATCCACCAGTACATCAAAGGCCAGTTGTCTTGGTCTTTTAGCTGGCAATGGACAGGTAGGCATTGCAAATGCTTGCCCAGCATCTGCCTCATCTGCCAGCACTGCTCCTCTTCTTTCTTTGAGGTCTTCCTTTATTGCTTCTCTGCAGTGCTTTGTGAGCTTGGATATTTGCTTGCAGTTGCCTGAGGCTTGCACCGAGCTAAGTTGGCGAATGAGCTCAAGAGTTTTTGAAGACAGGCATCTTTATGTGGCTATGTCTCTCTCAGCATTCCTCACAAAATCGAGTTGCTGAACCAGTTTATTGTATTTCTGGTCAATGTTGTCAATGGCTGCATCTTCCCATGTTGCTGCAATAGTGCCAAAGAGCTTCCAGTTAGTGGTTGTTCTGGTAGTTCTCTTCTTAAACTTTACTGCCCTTTCTCCCCACTCTGTGAAGTGGAATTTTGCATGAAGGAGACAGTGGTCCAATCCCTTTTGGAATTTTGGGACAACAGTGACTTTGGTCAGGCAAAACTGTCAATTGAATATGATGTGGTCAGTTTTGTAGTGGACCTGTCCACTAGGAGACTCCCATGTCCAATGTTTAGAATCGGCCTTCTGAAATTGTGAGTTACCATGGATGGTCTTGGTCGATATGATGAACTCAGACAGTCTCTTACCCCATTCCTTCCATTCTAATCCGTGGATCCCATGTGGAGTTCTTTGACTGATCTGCATTACCTACACTACCAATGCTCCAGGATGCTTTCTGGACACTAGGGCCAGACTCATGCATGAGTGAAGCCCCACAGAACCAGCTAAGCAGAACTCTGTGTCCTTGGACTCCAGGCTCAATGGACCCAGGAAAGTCATCTGCCTGCTCACACCAATCTCAGGTGTCCAAGGGATTAAAACCAGAAGCCCCACCCTACCTTGCCTGGTCTGCTTCCACCAACCTATGGCAACGCAGGGATTACACACAGAAGACCCACCCTACCAGTACCATATAATTACCTCATCGGCAGACCTCCACTCCCTCTACTACCTCCACTACCCAGCTGCCGCCATGCTCCATCACACTTTCCAGACACATCATAAGACAATTAGTACAAGATTAGCACTGTCCTCCCATTGTTCATCGATTTGCTTGAGCAGGCTCAGTAACGTCTCCATTGTGAGACTTCTGTTACTGTGTTTGGCATATCGAATATGTCACAGATAGCTCGCAAGACTTTGCCGTGCAGATGAGATACTCTCGGTAGCTTGTCAGCCTCTCCGAGAGGGGCAGAGGAATCAAACCTGGCTCAGCTGGGCCAGCCATGTGCAAGGCAAACGCCCTACCACTGTGCTATTGCTCCAGCCTAATACAAGATTACTGCACCATATTTGAAAGGGTTCAAATATGGTTTTAATCATGGGAATACCTGCAAGGTCAATTAGAAACTGTCCTAAAAGCCTCTATCCCTCTCGGAGAGCCGGGCAAGCTACCAAGAATATCCCACCCACAGGGCAGAGCCTGACGAGCTATTCATGGCATATTTGAAGTGCCAAAACCAGTAAAAACAATGGGTCTCGTTCCCCTGACCCTGAAAGAGCCGGCAATACAGCAACATTAACAAGGATGAGGAATGAGAGGCTGATAAAATCTCAAGGCCGAATTAGGCTGCCAAAATGAAGGACAATAATGACTATACTACAATGCATGTATGCTGGCATCGGATGTATCCATCAAGGACCAGATGGTACAAGTGCGAAAGATCAAGTATGACATCATTGGTCTGACCGAGACGAGAAGGCATCAATCACATCACGCCGTTTTTGACACTGAAGAAGAACTCTTCCTCGGAACATGTGACGAAAGAGATGTTGGTGGTGTTGGTGTCCTTGTCAACATGAACTTGGCCATAAGCACTGATTCATTCAAATGCCTAATAACACGAATCGGATGATTACATCTGAATAGATGTGGCTCACTTCAGGCAGTTACTATCTTCATTTTCTACGCACCAACATCTGATTATGATGAAGGAGAAATTGAGAAGTTCTACATGGAGCTGGAGAAGTTCTATAAAGACCATACCTTCTACAAGTTCATTGTCATTGATTTATTGCCACGATAGGACTGAGAAGATCAGCTGAAATTTTATTAATAACATGGCCAGATAATTTGGTTTGGTTACCTGGATAGTTTTAGTTTTAAATGGACACTACTGAGAAATTCTGCTAATTCAAATTCAAATTTTCCTCAATAATCTTATACCAAAGTTACACAGATTCAACCAATCCAGACTGTCATTTAAAAATATATCAGGTGAGTTTCATATATGTAAATGAGAACTCACCTTATTATCAACATTTTGACTTCATTTTGCCATAGTTTCGATTACTTTTGTGCCCAAAATTTTCAATTCTCAATAGAATTCTAGAATTCTCAGTAGAAATTCAAAACCATATCAGCATTACTGTAAGGGTAAAATAACATTATTTGTATTTATGTTACCTTATAAAAATACTTCTTTCTATATGTGTACCCTAGAAAATTAGTTCCAAGTGCATCTCAGTATGTAATCTTATTTAAAAAAAAAACAGCAAAAGTTATTACTTCTGCAACAAAATGCATTCTGTGATTTGTTTGATAGTAAGTTTTCATTATTTTATATAAAAATCAATATGTAAAACTACTGAACAAAATACAACGGTATGTGAATTCACTTGATCACTTGACTTCCCGTTAATTGTCGATTTGCTTGAGCGGGCGCCAGTAACGTCTCCATTTGTTCCTGTCGCATGCTAGTTTAGCCCAATGGCATCTGTTCACTCTAGGAACATGAAGAGCATCAAACGATCGTTCATGATCTTGATGAAGAAGTCTGACCATCTGATAGGTGGGCGGCCACGCGGTCTTTTGACATCCTGTGGAATCCAGTCAGTAACAGCTCTAGTCCCGTGGTCATCTTTAAATCTCATTACGTGACCAGCCCATCTGATTTTTGACACCTTGACAAACAAGACAGCATCCCTGATTCTTGATCAACGGATGTCAGAACTCCAGATTCTTTATCTCATTTGAGTGAAACATGATATTCCAAGCATAGCTCTTTCAATTCCTCTTTGGGAGACCCGAATAGAGTTCTCATCCTGTTTGTGTAGGGCCCAGGTCTCTGAGGCGTATGTTAATGCAGGAAGAACAGTGGAATCAAAGAGATGTGCCTGGAGCCAGAGGCTCTTCGTCCTTCTAGCTATTTCTTCGATGCTCTTGAAGGCGTTCCAAACCGCTCTCTTCCTCCTATGCAGCTTGGGTGCCAGGTCATTTGTCATGTTGACTTCTCAACCTAGGTACACATAGCTGTTGCATTCGGAGATGGTCGGCCCATTGAGAGCAAATGGGGCGTCAGGAACGAGGCTGTTTCTCATAAACATTGTCTTCGTAAGATTCAGCTGTAGACTTTTCCACATTCACGGTCGAAGTCGGCCAGCATTTGTGCCACTTGGCTGATGTTTGGTGTTATTAAAACAATGTCATCAGCAAAGTGGAGGTAGCGTACTTGCCGACCATCTATCTTCACTCCCATTCCTTCCCATTCCAGTCGTCGCATGATGTTCTCGAGGGTGGCACTGAAGAGTTTTGGTGAAATGGTATCACCCTGCCGAACCCCTCTCTTGACATCGATGATTACTTCTTTATAGAATGGTGAGATCCTGGTAGTGAATCTGCAATACAGCTCATGGAGGATCTTGATGTATTGAGCTTGAATGCCCTGATTGGCTAGGGCTTCAATGACCGCTTCCATCTCAACAGAATCAAAGGCCTTCTTTAAATCAATGAACGTTAGAGTGGCATCTTCAACTCCCGAGAAACCTCAATGAGCTTGGATATCATGTGGATATGGTAGATGGTGGCTGGAGCGATAGCACAGTGGTAGGGTGTTTGCCTTGCACGCAGCCAACATGGCCGACCCGAGTTCGATTCCTCCGCCCCTCTCGGAGAGCCCAGCAAGCTACCAAGAGTATCTCGCCCACACGGCAGAGCCTGGCAAGCTCCCTGTGACATATTCGATATGCCAAACACAGTAACAACAAAGTCTCCAATGGAGATGTTACTGGGTCCGCTCGAGCAAATCGATGAACAACGGGAGGGCCTTTACCTTTACCTTTATGGTCGATGGTGCTGAATCCTTTGCGGAACCCAGCTTGCTCACATGGTTGTCCTTCATCTAGTATTCTGCCAATCCTATTTAGGATGACTCGAGTGAACAACTTGTAGATGACAGACAATAGGCAGATCGAGCGATAGTTGCCAATGTTATGGATGTCTCCCTTTTTGAACAGTAGTACAGTCCTGCTGGTTTTCCATTGGGATGGAACCTTGAATTCAGACAGGTAGTGTGTGAAGAGCTGAGCCAGTGTATTGATGAGTACTGATGGCAGGTTCTTCAGGTGTTCAGGTCTGACCTTTTCTGGGCAGGGTACTGTTTGTTTCTTTACTGACGAAATTTCTGAAGGGAGAACATTGGGACTGACATATCCATCCTGTGGAATTTAGTATGTCGGCAAGTGGACATGGCTATTGAAGAGATTTGAGTAGAAGTCATTGATAATCCAACCTGAATAGATGTGGCTCACTGCAGGCAGTTTCTATCTTCATTTTCTATGCACCGACATCTGATTATGATGAAGGAGAAATTGATAAGTTCTACATGGAGCTAGAGAAGTTCTATAAAGAAGACCACACCTTCTACAAGATCATTGTGGGTGATTTTAATGCCAAGATAGGACTGAGAAGATCAGCTGAAGAACTTCACATCGTGACCCATGGCCTAGAATGGAACGAACAGGGTGAGAGACTGAGTTCATCATGTCGACCAAGACCATCCATGGTAACTCACAGTTCCAGAAGTCTGAATCTAAACGTTGGACATGGGACTCTCCTGGTGGACGATTCCACAACGAAATAGACCACATCATATTCAATCAACAGTTTACCTGTCCGATGTTGCTGTTGTCCCAAAATTCCAAACAGGATCGGACCACCATCTCCTTTGTGCAAAATTCTACTTCACAGAGTGGGGAGAAAGGGCTACAAAGTTTAAAAAGCGAACTCCCAGAATGACCACCAACTGGGAACTCTTTGGCACTATTGCAGCAACATGAGACGATGCCATTGTTGACAACATTGATGAGGAATACGATAGACTTGTTCAGCACCTCCATGATTGTGAGAGGAACGCCAAGAGAGAGATAGCCACAAAAAAAAACGCCTGTCTTCGAAAACTCTTGAGCTTATTTGCCAGCGTGGTTTGGCGCATGCCTCAGGCAGCCGCAAGCTAACATCCAAGCTTGCAAAGCAGTGCAGAGATGTGATCAAGGAAGACCTCAAAGAGAGAAGAGCAGAAGTGCTGATAGATGCGGCAGAAGCCAGGAAAAGTATTCGTAACGCCCGCCTGTCCTTCGCTAACTACAAGACCAAGATGACTGCCCTCCGACATCCTGATGGATCTATCATATCCTCCAGAATGGCATTGGTATGTGAATTATTTTTAAAAATACAGTGTCTCTTTTGTTGAAACACAAAATTCTCATGTCATTTAGGAACTGAATTTATCCTGCATTTTGAGTTGTAAGATAACACTGTAGGATAACACTGCTTTGTCCTTCCTCAGATAGCTTAGTTTTATCGGGTCACACCCATCCCAGGACACTGAACTTGTATTATAAGCAATGTCCTTTTTGTATGGACACAGAAAGACAGTTAATATTATGCGTTGTAACTTGGGAGTTGATTGACTCTGAATAATATTTTCTCCTGGGCATCTGCTTTCTTGACTCAGTTGCTCTTAGTTCCTAGCACCCCAAAAGAGACTAAGACCCTGCTGGGGCTTAGGAAGACTAACCTGGCCTGAGACTGCAGAATGTATAATGAGATGTTTATATCCCTTACTGTGCTCACACAGAATGACATTGCTAGAAATATTAGAAGTAGATTTACTATAACTACTTAAGTAGATTACTAGCTGAGGAAAGAACACACCCTTGTTAGTATCCCACCCTTGAGCAGATCTCCTAATAATCTGGAGTAATCTCTTTAGATGAGATTTTATCCTTGAGTTTATCTCCTGGATAAACTTTTTTTTTTTACAGAAAAGTCATTTTATTTAATTAAAAACTCGATTAAAAATAGCAAAGTACGCACAGCACTATATATTGTGTCACAGTGGGAAGTGTGCACAGACACACACCTTACACCTGCACACACATATACACACTCGCAAAAGCAAGAAAAACACTCCAGTATCTTTGCACATTACACTCAATCTACAACAAACGCAAATTCAGAATTGTACAGTGCTTCATTTCTAAAAACAAAAGATGTCCATCCTGGGTGTATATTTTTTCCAGTGGTTTAATGTTGACTTATTTTCAAATATATTAGTGTTACTACATGCAAATTTCTTATAGTTAAAGGCCTTTTCTTTACCTGCATGACTCGCATCTACCTACAAAACATTACAGGTTGGCAGGGTGATGATGGGCACCTGTGAAACTGAACGCAAGAGTTTTTGCTTTTTTTTTTTTTTAAACATGGACCGGGAAATGTCTGATGGCCATTTCAAGACTTGGAAATAGTGACATTGATGCCTAAATTGCCATTTTCTGCAAAGAGCTGTGCAATGCTGGTATCAAAGACCAGGCAGTCGTTATTCATGATGGCCGTGGCAATTCCCTCAGCCAGAACAAGCTGTGAGCTACCCTGGCATCGAAATGGGCCAGGCCAAAGCGCCATGATACTCAACTATAAGTTGTTGAGGGCATGATCAAGAACAAATGCTGTCATGATCCAAAAGTAAGTAACAAGGAGACTAAGACCCTGCTGGGGCTTAGGAAGACTAACCTGGCCTGAGACTGCAGAATGTATAATGAGATGTTTATATCCCTTACTGTGCTCACACAGAATGACATTGCTAGAAATATTAGAAGTAGATTTACTATAACTACTTAAGTAGATTACTAGCTGAGGAAAGAACACACCCTTGTTAGTATCCCACCCTTGAGCAGATCTCCTAATAATCTGGAGTAATCTCTTTAGATGAGATTTTATCCTTGAGTTTATCTCCTGGAGGAGTGGTCTTACCTCTCATTGTTGATTTGTCAATATTCAACCCACCTTTGTGTTACCACCTTATGTGATTCCTATATAAACTAAGACTGTAAGCTCGGAGAGTGGAATCAGAGTGGAATCAGAATCGGAGCGTGGAGTCAGAATCGAGAGGGCTCAGGCTCCAGAGATCCAGAGTCAGAGTGAGAGCTCTGCTTGCAGGGGTTCAAGCTTGAGAGAGAGAGAGCAGCCGTCCTGATCCAGGCCACACACAGGGCTCAAGAGCATCAAATGTGGGCAGTGAGAAAGAGCCGTCCAGAGAGCTCACGAACACACAACCTTCAGCATGCAGAGTTTTTACACTCTTACTTGAAGGATATCCAGCAATTTCAGTCACCTCAGACTCAGGCACCACCTAGCATCCATTCAGCGATCTTTGTATATTTTTTTTCCATGTCTGACAATATTCAGGGCATATTCCCAGTTTTGCACTCAGGGATAACATCTGGTGAGGCTTGAGGGACAATATTGGGTGCCAGGGATGATACCCTGGTTTTCCATGTGCAAAAGTCCTAACCACCATACTGTCACTCCAGTCTTGTATTTAATCTTTTTATCTTGCAAGAATAATAAGCTCATATTTCTGTAAAATAGAGGGACTAGTGATTGATTGACATAGTCAATAAGAAAGTCAAACTGAGTTCTTGTCTTTGTCAATGCCTTTCTGAAAACAAGTCAATATAATCTGATTCTATTTCATAAAAAGGGCATTGCTGCAAGACCACTCTGTTTGCAGTACACGCTGAGGCTTATGGTCATGAGCATAGAATGTTTGCCACCATCAAAGTTTGGGCTGTGTGTTTTCCTAAAGGATGAAGAAATAACTAATATTTTTTAGATAACTTTCAGTCTCCGTCATGTTTTTCATCATCATAAAGCTAATGTTTTAAATTATTTCATTTAGTACACTACTTTATGCCAGGCATGAATTCAATTGAGGTAAGAGAAGGTGTTTGAGTAGTTGATCAAGATTCATAATAATAACTGCTCCTGACACTTTATGTCTCCTTTCTTGGAAATGTTTTAATATTATGCCATTTGGATTTTATAAAAACACAATGAGCCCGCAAGGAAAATATTATAATCTAATTAGACTTAAAAGAAAATAAAAAGACCAGGAATATTAAATCATTTGACCAAGACCTTACAGGAAATCTCTAAAATTGAACTTAGATCTTCCACTCAAAATACAATGAAATTTAATTTTTGTTATACTTGTTGTACACACTCATTTTAATTGGGACTATCTTAGCTTTTGTGTGTCAGTCTTAATCTTTTTCTAAGATAATATTTCATTCTGCTGATAGACTAACTCCCACAGGGAGAAAAGTCGCACATCTTCATGGTCTAGAAGTGTGAAGTTTGGATCAAGTTCATGCTTCTTTCAAACCGTTCTGTATAGCACCTGTTCCCTAAAGGATGCCCCATTTATTCATGTTCCTATACAGCTAAATACCGTGTGGGCCTAAAAGTGATGAGAAAGCTCCACACTTTCTGTATAATCAGTTTTCTGGCTAGAAGAGACTAAGTTTACAGTTTGCACCATTTCGGGCCAATCCTAGACAGCTGTTAGAATATGATGAGCTAACCATAGCTTGCATTTGGGTAGTTTTAGATGTGTATAGTAAATAGTCTGTTTAATGTGAGAAACAGCTATTTGTCTCATCTTTGTATAAGCTGACAGGGTTGCTTGGTTGTAGGAGTATTCCAAATAGAGTTGGTGATATTCTAAATTCTAGACCAGTTCCTTTGAATTTTCAAGGTCTTTCTTCGAGAAACATTTTTGTGTGCATATCTTCTATTGGTCACAGTTTTATAGTAGAAAGGTATAAATGTTCTCTTTCCAACACATTACAGTAGAATTTTGAGCAGAGTTGAGGTACAATTATTCCATCATGTTCACATTAATATTTTTGTAGTCTTTCAGAAAAAAAGAATGTCTATAGCCTCTCAAGTGAATAATTTTTGAAGGTGAAACAAACTGCATAGACAGATAATGGCTCACATCTATATCTGAACTTGTTTCTGTTTGTCTGCATGTCTGCATTTGGATGCACACTGTGTATAAAAGGAGCTTGCTCAAGTTTTATGAGCACTCTTAGTAAGGATTGTCAGCTTTTATTCTGAAGGTACCTGAAGTTTTAGTTGTTTCCCCTTAATCAAGAAAGGCAGGCAATTTATGCTATGAAAAGAAACAACTTTTAAGTCAGTGACTTTGAGTGTTTTTGATCTTTCTGACATTGTGTTCGCAATCTGTTGAGCACAGCAATCTGTAAGATCATTGTCCACCTTCTGGACCCGACTTTTGGGGAAGCTCCTTTTTGCATTAGTGAAACATGACTAGATTACATGGGGCGGTATGCACCAAAGGTTCTAATAGAAAGTATAGCACATGAAAATGTGCTCAGTTACCTTTTTACCAAGGCAAGTTACCTACTGATGTTTCGGGAATATAATGTTGAAGAAATATGTTGTCAGAGAAAAGCAGATGCCATAGAAGATGAAACACCAACGCATTTATGTCACCCAATTGTTTCCCTTTCTTTTATATTTACAGACTCTTCATTATCCTTTCCACAAGGTATATAGAATTTCTTTTCCAAAGCTTTACCTATAGAAACAAACTCTAAGATCAGATTCTTAGAATGATGTCTGACCTTCTTATCTGATGTTGAAGTAAATCCTTTTCTTCAAGCAGTGATTAAAAGGATGTTATCTTCTATGTCACAGATTCAATATCTAGTGGAGGAATAGAAATAGGAAATATCTCTAAATATTTTTGTTCAGAGTGGGAGATGCAGTCACAGTTTGTGACAAATTTTGAACTCTCGCTGTGATGACATTGTGAGGGGAACTCTATCAGCACTAGTTTTATCATTTGTGAGATCTGCTATCAAATAAGATATTGACCCTTTATGCAAAAATTTGAAGAGAATTATTTTCTAAAACATGCTTCTATTGTTACTGCAGGATTCTGTTCATGAACCCACTCTGACCTTAGCTAGTGACCTCCTCAGTGAGGCCCTGACTTCTCTGACTTTGATTGTTCTTGTCTAGAATTTTTTTTTATGAATAGTGTTTCCCTTTTGACTTTTTGTAGTTTCTCCTCATATTCTACTGTAATTTTTGGCAATGTTTGAAGAATTCATTGGGAAGAATGACCTCTTGGGCAATGACAAGATTTGTCTGCCTCTTTCTTGCTCATAAAAACTGGAGACTCAAGAACTATTTTACTGTTTGATAGCTAAATACTTTGATACAGTTGAAGGATCTGGGACACTGTAACAATTGTATGAATTTCTTGGAGTCAGGGATGACATAACAAATCACCCCACTCTTATGCGTTAAAATAAATTTATCCTCTCATAGTTCAGGAGGTCAGAAGGTTGAGATGAGGTGTCGAGAAGGTTGATTCTTATGGAAGCTCTGTGAAAATTTTATTTCATATATTTCTCTTAGCTTCTGCTTGTTATTGAGAATACTTGGACTGTCATTCACATATAGGTCTGTCCTTCACTATGTCTTTTTTGCCACATGGTGTCCTTTCCTGTGTATCCTCTCTCCTACTGATATTGACCATTGGATTTAGTGCAATTAACCAATATGGCTTCCTCTTAACTTGACATCTGCAAAGTCTGTCCAATGTAGGTCACATTTGAACTTTCTAGGTGATATAAATGTTGACAGGCACTGACATATCATGACTGTCAAAAATTATGCCAAGTTCCAGACAACTCCAAGTATCTGAGACAGTACTACTAGTTATTTTCAAGATGTTTCGTTCATCTTAATTGAATCATTGATATCTTGGAACTTATCGAGACTTTGGTAATAGAATTTTACTTAACCTTTAAAAAGTAATGAGTGTAAGTTTTGTGTATTATAGTTGACATATTTAAAAAATAGGGGGAGATGGAAGTGCTCACATGTCACACACAGGTCAGTACCTGGGGGTCACTCACAGCTGTACTGGGGGAACTGTGCTGTTCTGGGAGTTGAACCAAGATCTCCTGCATCTAAAGCATATACTAAACTCATTGAGTTCTCTCCCCAGTCCCTATTTGGCACAATTAATGGAGATGAGATTTAATAACTCACTATCATTACAAATCTTTCTCCTTCTGCTTTGAGCTACTTGCTGTTAAAAAGAATTAAAAGTGGGGCTGGAGTGCTAGCACAGTGGGAAGGGTGTTGCCTTACATGAGGCCAACCCTGGTTCAATTCACAGCATCCCTTCTGGTCCCTCAAGCACCACCAGGAGTAACCCCTGCGCAGCGCTAGGTGTGAACCAGAAAGAAAACAAAAAGAATTAAAAGCAAGTAATATGATGTTTTCTTAAACTGCCATAACAAAATACTACACACTGTGTAGTTTAAACAACAGAAATTGTTTTTCACAGATCTATAGGTTAGGAAGTCCAATAGTAAACTGTAGGAGTCTTCTTTCTGGCTCACACATGCTTCATTTCTTACCATGTCCATGGGTGGCAGAGAAAGTATAAGTAAGAAGAAACTGACTTTCATATAACTTCTTCTAATATAAATTTCCAAGTCCCATATCTCTAAATATCATCACATCAGGAGTATCAATCCATTCCGCATCCAAAAAATTTATACATATGTCCTATTTTATTCATGCATGCATATCATTCTTTTCATAGATTGCTTTATTTCAGTATCTTGTCAAATGCAGTTAATTATATACAACTTATTATGTTATGAATCTGATTTTCATTTTTCCCCCAGAAATGTAAGCTTTTTCAGTAAAATATTGCTTGGTAATTAGGAGGGTGTGCATTCTAGTTAAGTTTGTTGCATGGAAAAAACTGCCACCTACACAACTCTCAATATTAGTTTTGAGAAACTCACCATCCAGCTACTTCTTCAGTGCCACTTATTTTAGTAAACACTTTATGGCAGGAGGCCAGATATTTCATGGTAAAGAACAGTCTTTTCAGGGCTTGAAAATGGGTAGAGTATTTGCCTTGCATGTGGCCAACCCAGGTTCGATCCTCAGAATCCCATATGATCCCCTGAGCACCGCCAGGAGTAATTCCTGTGTTCAGAGTCATGAGTAACCTGGAGCATCACCTAGTGTGATCGCAAAATAAAAAAAAAAAATAGAATAGTCTTTTCAACAAATACTACTGGAAAAAAACAGATATTCATATAGAAAAAAAGATGAAATTGAACTGATATTTCTTCGTAATGTTAAACTCAAAATATAACCATTAAAAATATAAACCAAGAGTATAAATGTCAAAATTAAAAGTATAAAATTCTATACAGGCGTACTATTAGTAACATATTCAGAACATTGGATAGTTGATTTGTTCTCACGTATGACAGTTAATGCACAAGCAACAAAAGTTTGAAAAATAGACTATCAGAAATTTTTTGAATGTTTGTGAATCAAAGATGGCCATCAAGAAAGTAAAAGATAAGCTATAGAATAAGAGCAAACGCTAGCAAACTACATATGTGAAAGTAAATTTAATACATAGACTTAAACAATCAAAAGATAACTAACATGATTTAAATTTCACCAGGAAATTTGGCTAGTTCTTTAAAAATGTTTACAAATGTCTTAATAAGCATGTTAAAAGAGATACCATTATTAGTTATTGGAAAAATGCAAAACACAACAGTGGTGAGACATTACTTTATTCTCATTAAGATGACTAGAATGAAAAGTTGCATGAAATGTCCAAAACACAAAGGTTGTAGAGGATGAGGGTGAAGTGAGGAGTTATTAGAGATGGGAATGGGATTTCTTCATTTGTTGGTGAATATATTCTAATATTAGTACATTTATACCATCACTAAAATGTACATTTCAAAGGAGTAAGTTTTATAGTTTTAGAATTGTCTAACAATAAGGTATTTTTTTCAATGTTATGACAAAACCTCACAATTGAACCATTTTTCAAATAGTCATGATAGACTGTTCAACTGTTGCAAGTAACAACCCCAGAATATGTTTGTCACACGTTGTCAGGGAATACTGTTCTAGTTCATTATAATTCTCATTCTGATATCCAGACCAATTTAGTGATGTTATAATAGAGCATGGTACATCAGCACCCAAGAAGAAAAAGAGCAGTTTAGAGCATATACTGGCTCTGCTAGTAACTACCAGGACGTGATGCACACTGACTTTGCCTCAGTTGACCAAAGTTAGATGATGTAGATATGTGTGACTTCTGTTATGCAAGAATGAATAAACTCACCTTGTGCTCAGAAGCAGTGAGAATAAAGTACTTGTGGAGAATTCTAACAGTTTTTCTAACTTTGAATGAAAGACCACTGTGGTTCTACTTTTTTCAGAGTTGTACCTAATTTTTAGAGCTGTCTTCTGGGGGATAATGGGGAAAGGGAGTGGGGATGGGATAGGAAAGTATACTTTTCAAATATTGTGGTAAACAACAGTTTATTTTTTTCTCAGTCAGTTTTATTGGTGGGTTCACTGAAATGATGACGATAAAGATTTTTTTCTATATTTATCTTTATATTTATAATCTTTATTCAAGATAAAGACCAGTCATTAGTCTAGGGTTTGTTTTATCATGTGGGAGAACTATAAGTAAAATATGACCAAGTAGAAACAGGCAGCTTTTAAGGTTTCAGTTCAGACTAGACTACTGCTAACTTCCATCTGCATTTTTTGCAATGCCTTGATATTTGTATATCCTAAATAAATCAAATGGTAAAGCCAGGAATTAATGGTCAGATCAGAGATGGGGTAGGAAAGAAGATCTCTGCTGAAAAAAAATCTAATTTCATTTACCTTACTAGGTCTTATTCTAAGATTTTTACACATAAGCAATCATTATATTCTCCTAACAAATCTAATAAATTCCAGGTATTTCTCCCGATCATTAATCAAGGAAGAAAATGAGGAGCAGAGTTTTCTTTTCCCAGTGACAGAAAAGCTTGTTAGTGATGAAATCATGATATAAATCCAGGAAATCTTGTTTCTCTTTTCTGTGCCCCTTAGTTTCAATATTTCCACATTTGTCAGATTCCTCACTTTACTGTCTATGCCACTAAACAAAATTGAAAGTTTGGATATTTTTCTATAATTTCTTTCACTTAAAATATATAAAAGATTATCAGTTGAATTTTCAATTCCGTGAAGAAACATAATTTGGATAAAAGCAACTAAATTCAGATTTGTATGTGGTTTTGTTTTGTTTGGAGCGGTCTCATCCATCTGTTCTCGGGACTTACTCCTGGCTTTCTGGTCAGGAATCACTTCTGGTGGGGTTCAAGGGACCACATAGCTTACTGAATATTGAACTCAAGACATCTGCATCAAGTGTCTACCTGCTATACTATCTCCCCTGCACTTTTAACGTATTTAATACGTTATTAGTAGTGTATCTATGTGCATATGTATGAGTTTATGTGTTTGCACAACATGTTACATATTTCACAGGAAAAAATTGTAAGTTAATTGAATTTAATTATTTTTATGTTAGTCACTTTGATTTATGATGCTGTCAATGATAGGGTTTTGTGCATATAACTTTCTAGCACCACACTCCTGCCGGCCCCAAGTCTGTTTCTCTCTGCCATTGCCGCATAGTCCCCTCCTCAACCTCCTCCTGCATCTTCTTTTTTTTATTTTACTTTTTTATTTTTGGGTGGGGTCACACCCGGCGATGCACAGGGCTTATTCCTGGGTCTGCACTCAGGAATAACTCCTGGTGGTGCTCAGGGGACCATATGGGATGCTGGGAATGGAACCCAGGTCGGCCGCGTGCAAGGCCAACGCCCTACCAGCTGTGCTATTGCTCCACCTCCTGCATCTTCTGTCTCCACTCTGGTTCTATAGACCAGTTTTCAAAGACTGTTAATTTTGACCACTTGTTACTACCTTCTATGCTTATATTGCCATATGGAAGTGATTATTCTGTATCTGTGTTTTGGATTTTTGAACTTCACCAACTGTCTAACTTCTACTAATTGTGAATCATAATTTGTGGCAATTCTTCTACAGTAACAGAATATCCTCCTGTATATCCCATATCAGTTTATATTAACATAACTTGATATAAAAATAGAAAATTAATTATCCATTTTGAAATACTATTTCACTATAAACTTTTGATTTATAATATCTCCCTTGCCGCAGCTTATGCTGCCTAAATGTTTATGATTGTAAGTGTTCAAGAATTCCTGCCCCAGCACTAAAGGACTGAGGAAACAAAGGGCATGATCTGACTTTTCTTTTTAAGTTATTATTTATCTTTACTCAAAAGTAGTCAAACAAAGTTCCCTAGGTCAAATTTTATTTTTAGTCAACAGAACTCTTATTCTCTCTGCAATAACAGAAGCAATGTTTGAAGTATTTGTTGCTTTTGTTAAAAAAAAAGAGAGAGAGAAGAACCAAGCTGTATTGTATTTAGAATTTCACAAGAGGAAAAAGGGAAAAATAGTTATTTTTACAGTTTGGTAGACAAGGTGCTTGGATGGAAGGAAATTTTTGAGACCTAAAACAAGACACAAAACTCTGAATCATTCCATTGGAATGAGGTACACTGTGAGTGATGTTTAAAATCAAGGTCATATTTTCTTTATTTAAAGAATTGTTTTGATAACACAGATTTCTCCCTGGCTTCCCAATCTCTAAATATTTAACCTCAACTGGCATCTATATCAGTGCTCAATATTTTTTTAAAAAATTAATTCTTCTTTAGACACTGATTTATAAAACCTAATAAAAGGGATTCATACCTATATAGTTCTAACGCCACAGTCTTAATTGTCCCACTCTTAACCTACCCACTGTCTCCCACCCCATGATAAGTTCATTCCTATAGACTATTTCTCAGGGACTATTGCCTTTGACGATTTATCATTCCCTTACTTTGTTTTTTTTTTAGCCCCACATGAGAGAGATCATAATTTTAACATACATATGAAGCTTAAAATGTGTCTATACATCATCATGGGGTAGAGGTTAGATATTAATTTTCCCATCATTTACTAGGGGACTTATTAAAGACATTTGGTTTCCAAATACATTTATTAGATGCTAAAATATTAAGCCTTTATTTTTGTTTTGTATTTTAGAGTCACACCAGGCTTTAATGCAAACATAAAAGTGCATTTATCATATAATATCTGAAAAGTACTTTTATTTAATTTTAGTGTTCACTGTCTGGGTAATTCTTACATACATATATGTTCAGCTATTTTCTTAGACAACATTCTAGAAAAAAATGAATAGAAAAGGATGTTAGTCCTAGAACCTGACCTCTCTCAAAGATCCCTGATTTATCCTCCTCATCAGTATTACCTAGAAACATTTCCTGTTTCTCTGGAAAGTATTTATCCTATTATAGATCAATAGGATCTAAGCTGTAGTGACATCCAGACATCAAGAAATCTTTTTTTTTTTTTTTGTAAATTCCTTTAGTGACTTTTGGTAAAACTTCAAGTTTTTGTTCCACTGAGGTAGACTATACTTAAATAGTCACTATTGACTGATTTCAGCATCTGAAATATCAAGCTCTCCACGAAAAAAAAAAAATGACTTGAACTTTGGAACACAGCTTGTCCATGTAGGAGTATGGGTGTATTTCTGCAAGACTTTTCCAATATCCAATCTTTAATATTATTCTAGTTGGTTTTGTTTTTTGCATTTTTTGTGTCTGATTTTGTTCTTGGGTTAAACCAGCTAGTACTCAGGGTTACTACTGCTTCTGTGGCTCAGGGATCACACTTTTACTTGGTACTTGGGAAACTATATATGGTGCTGGGGTTTCAGTGCCTTAATCCCTATACTATTTTTATGGATCCTTGGGTTTTTAATTTTTATTGCAGGTGCTTCCCTCAATATTTATATTTTGACTTCCTTTCACATTTAAAACAGAGAGTTGGAACCAGAGATATAGTAGGGTGATTGCCTTGCTGACAGCCAACCTGGGTTTGATCCTCAGCACCTCATATGGTCCCTTGAGCCTGCCAGGAATAATCCCTGAGCACAGGGCCAGGAATAAGTTTTGAGCACCACCAGGCATGGCTCAAAAACAAAACAATGAAACCCCAAAAATCCGAGACACTAAAAGCTGATTGGAATGTGCTTACTGAGTGGTGGCAACACTGTGTATCCATATGGCAGGGAGCTCCAGTAGTAACTCCCAGAGTCATTCTGCTTTCTCTCGTGTTAGCCAGCTTTTCATAGTAGAATTCCAAAGAATTCTCTGGTCCACGACAATGGTTGGAAACATTTGTAAGCAGAGGAAAAATCAGTGGTTCTTAGGCTTTGATGTGTACACATATTTGCTTAAGTATCCTAAGTACTCCAGGGATGACTAATCTCTGACATTAACTTAATCAATGTCTCCTTCAAACTTCCTCTCCAAGAGAGCTATCTTGCATCCAAATTGGGGAAAGAATAGTGAAATGGTTGCATCATTTTCTCAGATCTTAACTGCACATCCCCTCTTTCCCATCCTTCCACAGTGGGATGATCTCCCAGCCAATAATCAGAGGATCTGTATGTCACTATGTTGGTGAGATTTCATGTTGTTCAGCATCAGCAATGGTGGGGGGTCCTGGACCACTGCAGCCATCTTGAAGGTGCTAAGGACCAGGCTGTTCAGTGAACTGAACTCAGGGCTCCTCTCCAGCCCCTGAAACTGTCTTTCTGACACCCAGATCTCCTTTGTATTTACATATACTTCTGTAGGTGAAACTGAGCATTCCAAATACTTAGTTCTTCAAAAAGTAAGATAATTATGAAACACCTATAGTCTGAGGAGAAATTGAATCCCCAGTCTATATTAGTACTCAGGTATCAGTTTATCTGTTTAGATCTATCACCATGATATGTCTTTTTCACCATGTTTACTTAGTGTTATTAATGATAAATCAATTGTAATACAGTCCAAGAACAAAATTTTATCATTTAATTTGAAAGAAGTATACTCCAAATTTCTAACAGAAAATATTTGCAATCCAATATTTCTCACAGTTACATACCTCTGCTCCCCCGCTCCCTTTTTCTTTGCTATTTCCAAATTCTAAAGAATCATCAAAACTTTAAATGTTAGCCAATTTGTTCTTCTTGGACACAGTTTCTTAGAGTAATGGAAGATTCAAGATGTCCTCTGTCACTTCTTTTGTGCTCAAATATTTCATTTTGTCTGCTTTGTCATGGTTAGCATTTGATATCCCATATTCCTTTCTGTCACCTACTTGTTCTATAATAGAGTAGTCTGGTTTTTGTTCCCCTGGGGCTATGGCAATCCTGCTTCTAGAGGTTGGTTTATTTTTCTGTAAGATAAAGTGCTCGGACAAAAGATGAATTTAAATGTTTGGAAAAACAATAGCTCTGGAAATTTATTATTGTTCTTATTATCCTATTACTGCTTTATAATTTACCAGTTCAGAAAGGGTAAGAAATGAAGATTACATGTTGCATCGAAGATCAATGTGTCAAATCCTGACAACACTCAAAATGGAAGTAGAATCACTTTGTGCAGTGCTAAATATTAGGAGACTGATCTTAACCCAAAGAAATAATCCTCAAGGGCAAAAACAGCTGAGGTTCTTCTTTGTTGATAAATACTTATTGTCTTATTGGTGAGGGGTAACAATTAAAACAGCAAGAAAAATAAAACAAGGCCTTTAAAATAGAAACAGAACATGGGAAAAGGATAATAGTTGCAAGACTAAAAAACTTCAGAGATAGAACACACTTCTGAAAAATACCAATTATGGGTTCAGAACAAAATTTCCATCCACTATTTTAAAAGGCCAATACAATGAAAGAGAAGAATACATTCTAAAATAACAACTAGCAGCCATATAAAAACTAGATTGAGAGGAAAAGCAACAGTTTGAGGAAATCAACAGAGATTAAAGCAAAAGTGGTAAGAATCGATATTTCGCAAGAGAAACTAAAAAGCAATTGTGCAATTAAAATCAAAATGTAGATCATTAAAAAGATAAATTAGTACAGTGAATATGGAATTATGCGACACAGGGAAAAGTTAATTTCAAAGAATTAAGTGGACATAGGTAACACAGTAAATGTGAGAAATTAAGGGATCAGATAGAAAAGTAGACATAAAATTGCAAATAAATGTTTTGTACCTTTTTTTTTAGGGGCCCATACCCAGAAGTGCTTATGGAATGCTTCTGGTCATGAACTCAGGGATCTTTGCTAGAACGGCTCAGAGTACCATTTGGGGTGCCTGGCACAAAACCTGGATTAGTTATGTGCATTGTAATTTATCTGCTGTACCATCTCCCTAGCTCTGACATTTGCGACTCTGAATAAGAATCAAATCAAACACAAGATCAGTTATTAGTAATATAATAAATGAAAAGTTTTTAGAACTGCAGGCTTGCCCAATATGCTAATACACATTCCCCATATCTATGCATACATGTGTGTATTCAAAGACGGCAATTATATCAGGAATATGAGTGCATGTCAAAAATCAGAATTCCCCGTGGTTAATTGACATCAGATAAAATAGATTTTATAAATATATCTATTATACTTTTCCAACTTTAGACTACTATAGATTGTCCTACTAGGCATCAAATTTTCCTCAGATAGCCTGTCGTTTTGTCCATGTGCTAATTTTCTATGGGATGTAGCTTTAAAGAGATTATACTTGACACATTTCCTGGGTTGTGAAAACCTCTCTATAAAGGCTGTTCTGTTTTTGTGTCAATACACATCCAACATAGCTCCCAACTTTGTGTCTGGTTAAATATTGGCATCTTGGTTTGGGGTTTGCTCAGTGGATGATCAGGATGAATTCATCTAGTATTGGCTGCAAGTTTCGATTTTTCAGATGGCGTTTGAGCTTCTTCGTGATCCCTGGAGGAGAGGAATGGTTTCTGTCAAGGAAAAAGGACTCAAAGGAGAAATTCACAGGTTGCAATTTGAGGCAAACAATGCTTGCATTCCTTGTCTTAAGGTAGATAATAGTGAGGAGGGTTATCCAAACTATGGATTTTGAATTCAACTTTAGTATTCTGGTCTTCTTGGATCTGAGCTGTGATTCTCTTCTATATTCCGGGTTTCTTCATAGATAGACTGATAGATAGATAGATACTCATAAAGAATCAATTAAACATGAAATTCTGGTGACTACATATTTACCAGAATTTCTATATATTCTAATCAAAGATTATTCATTTATTTACTCTTTGATGCTCTCCTTTTTATGGAGATGAAAACACTACACAAATATGCCCTGGAGGATTATGCTCTGTATCCTACTTTTAAAATATAGAGTTCCCAGGAATCTGGAGAGTTTTTGGTTTTGTGGTTTTTTTGTTTTTTAACTTCAGTTATTAAAGTTTTGGAGACTCTTTGGAAAGGAAATGGAAGGAAAAGACAAAATTAGAGAGTCTGTACACAAAATAGGATGTCACTAGTGAAAAGGACATAATGCACTCTGATTTAATCAGCACCAAGAACAAGGAAACAGTCAATGAAAATGCAGGGTGATGAATTTCCAGCATCTAAATTGAAATATGTGCTTTCACAGCATGCAGCAAGTCTGTTGAATTCGTCTTCGGAAAATCACGGATGCAAATAATACAATATCCACCGCTCTGGCTCTGATTCTCTCTGCCACCTGCATCTTCCTTTCAGTTTGGGTTAAAACATTAATCCGGAGATGATTATCCCCAAGTCTCTGAGATGCCAACACCACATGAGAAGAAAGATGAGCCACATTTGTCAAGACCGGTAATCAGCATTTCCTCACTTTCTGTGGGTTTCAGAAAGAGGGCAATCACACAATTGCTAATTTTTATGTATGAATAATATCCCTCCCAAAATCTCAGTTTATCCTCAATATTTATGGTGAGTTTAGAGTTAACATCTTCCTTTTTGGGCTTTATGCATTCTGAAACTCAGAGACACAACTATGCTTCCTTGCATTGTGAAAGTCAAAGTTGGAACTTTTCTCAACATTTTACGCTAAAGAAATAGCAAGATCTGGAAAATTGCCTGGGATGACATAGGGGAGGTTTACTTCAAAATCCATGCTACTCACTGTCACTGTCACTGTCCTCCCGTTGTTCATTGATTTGTTTGAGCAGGCCCAGTAACGTCTCCATTGGAGACTTTGTCGTTACTGTGTTTGGCATATCGAATACATCACGAGTAGCTTGCCAGGCTCTGGTGTGCGGGCGAGATACTCTCGGTAGCTTGCCAAGCTCTCCGAGAGGCATGGAGGAATCAAACTCGGGTCGGCCATGTTGGCTGCGTGTAAGGCAAATGCCCTACCAGTGTGCTATCGCTCCAGCCCATGCTACTCATGTCTTCATTTTCTGCTTCTTTTTTTCTGCCTTAGCTTGGGCTGGAGCCATAGCACAGTGGGTAGGGCGTTCGCCTTACAAGCGGCCGACCCGAGTTCGATTCCTCCGCCCCTCTCGGAGAGCCCGGCAAGCTACCGAGAGTATTCGATATACCAGACACAGTAACAACAAAGTCTCCAATGGAGACGTTACTGGGCCCGCTCGAGCAAATCGACGATCAACCGGAGGGCCTTTACCTTTACCTTTTTCTGCTTTGCTTGACTCTCATTAGGTATATTGCACAATTCTAAATTCCTGTTTTGATGAAAGTATCTGTAGGGTACACTGCCTTTTTGCTATCTCTATTTGAGTCTCACTAGTTTGCAAGGTTATTTATTTTTTTCATTTAGTATCAGTGTTTTCCTCCTTTAAGAATAGAAATATAATTCACACAGAGAAATCTACCTTTTCACATTTCCTATTCAAAATTTTACATTTGAAACTGAGGTAAAAAGCTCATTTTAATTTATTCTAAATTTTAAAGATTCAGGAAACTTAATTATTATTTCATGCTGGTAGGTGTTTTTTTATTTGTTTGTTTGCAGTCCCTGGGACCAAGCTCAGGATCTTACACATGAAAGTATTTATCAACCCACCGAGTCACATCACTGGGTATGCTGATTTTGGTTTGGGAGGTTATGGGGCAAGCACTCCAGGTGGTGGTCATGTTTTACTCCTGGCTCTGTGCTCAGGTGTTGCTCCTGGCTCCTTGCTCAGAGATAACCCCAGCTACAATCAGGAACTACATGGAGTGATTGTGCTTGAATGAGGGTCCAACAGGGCAAAGTCAGTCCCCACCCCCTGTGCCATCTCTCCAGTCTATGGACCTAATGTTTTTCTTTCATTTTATGTGAAATGATATTGGAAAAACAACTCATTTGCTTGAAAATAAACACTTCATAATAATGTATTGGTTCAGGGTCAGCAAATTGAAGTCTGTTTGAAAATAAATTTTAATGGACCAAAGGCAAGCTTATTTATTTATATATTTGAATAATTTATATGCCTATTTTTGTAGTAAAACTTCAAACAGAGATGGTAGCAAACAGTGTAAAAAATATTGCTGCCGGGAACTTAAGAAAAACTTTTCAGCTCCTGGATTGGTTATATAAATTATGACTCATCCACCAATAAAATACTACGTAGGATTCATGAATAAAATACAATGACAATCTATATACATATATATATGTGTGTGTGTATATTAGTTTCCTATTGCTACTATAAAATTATGACAAATATAATACTAGAAACAAATATACATTTTATTGTCTTTTAGTTCTGGAGATCAGAAGTTCAATAAAGGTCTCACTGAACTAAAATCAATGTGCCAGCAGCTGTGTCAGGCAGAGTTTGTTGCCTTGTGCTCTCCAGATGTAGAGGCCACTGCTTATGGCCATTAGCTTTTAGACAGCACTTGGATTATAGCTTTTACCACCATTTTCAAATGTGGTGATAGAGGCACTACCTTTGCTGCTCTTATTCTGATTTTTTCCTTTCTGCCTTTTCTTTCATTTATATTGGCCTTCTGATTAAAGAAAGTTCATCTGGCTAATCTAGGCTCATCTCATTTTTTATTTTCTTTTTGGATCACCTGTAGGGTTTACTCCTGGCCCTGCACTCAGGAATTATGCCTGGTGGTGCTTGGGGGACCATATATGATGCTGGGGATTGAAACCAGGTTGGCCATGTAATGCCTTCCCTGCTACACTGCCCTCTGCTCTTGCCCCTCATCTCATTTTAAGATCACATGATTACCACCTTTAATTTCATCTGCAGTTTCAACTTATCTTTGGGAGTTTTTCCAGCATACATATTGACAGATTTCCCTTTCTTGCAACACCTAGAGATGCACTGCATAGATCATTTTGCTGCATGATTATTCTCATCTTTTTTCCTTTTTAAATGACTAAATTGCACTTCATTTCCCAGGTTTTCACTCTATGATGTATACTTACATTATATATGTATTTGTGTAAATAGTATTTTTCATGTGAGACTTTGCATTCTTTTGCAGCAATTGATTAATACCACTTTATCAGTTTTGCTACTTAGAAATAAAAACAATGACATTTACAAACCTATCAGATACCAATAGAATTTTTTTAATTAATTTTTTTTATTTATTATAATGTAAGTAGCTCAAATATTGTTTAAGTTTACACAGTCACACTCAATGTGCAAAATTGCAAGGCTCCCCCTCTACCACCAAAATATCTAAGACTCGTCACAACTGACTCCCCAGCCTGAGATCAGTAGAATTTTCAGAGATGCGCAATAGAGACTGGAAAAGTTGATGAAAGAAAAAAGAACAAAAAGAACCAGCAATTGCTTTCAATTTAACGTTTTCTTGCTCTATATTTTCACTATAGCTCAGGAAACAGTTGCTACTCTCATAGCTTTACTAGAAGAATAAACCAAACTGTGTGAAAACCCTTTCTAAAAATTATTATTTTTAACTGACTCATGATTCTTATGAAGAAACTAACAAATTGTTAAGAAACATGAGAACAATATTTTTCTCTGCTAGAAATACAGGCATAAGTCCTAATCTAATATTAAATAAAATAGAACATATGGACAAATCATGGGTAAAGAGGATGTTAATGTCACCTAGTGTAAATTGGCTAAAACTGTTTTGCGTGGTTATGCTAGCAATAGTGTGCTATTAATAATGGTAAGTTGAGAAAAGTGATGTTTTTAATTGATCAAAACTTGTCAATAACAAAAATGTCTCTGCTTTCATGTAGGAATTTTTATCTTGATCTCATAAAATGTATTCTCTTTAAAGAGACAAAATTTAACACTGACTTAAAAGCAAAAGGAAAAAAAAATCTAAGAGTCTAGTAGCACCTATCCTAAGAGCTTTAGTGTTTTGAAAATCAGTAGGGGATGGGATAGTCAGAAAGGCTCAATGTCTGAGAGGAGATAAGTGGTGAGCTTCAAAGGATTTGGAAGGATAAAAGTAGGATGAGATTTGAGGGTATGTGTGGAAAAGGGATTTCCATGAGCAAAATCCAAAGGCAACAAGTGTACTGCAGGTTATCCCAACAGCTTACAGCAGCTTGGGTAACATTGGAAAGGCCTGAGACATCACATGAAATCAAAATATTTAAGTTTGTACTTAAGCTATGCTAGCAGTGTGTCCCAAGGGGGATTTCCAATTGCCCAGTCATGGTAAGAGATAAACATCTAGAAACATAACTGAAATTCAAAGTTAAGACACAGAGAGAGGGCATTTAAAATACTTAGAAGCCCCAAGCTTTCTAGGACCTAGAAAAATATGGGAAAACAAATGATAAGTAATATTTTCTTGTCAAAATAAAAATTGATTTTTCACTGTCCTTCATTTGCAGAGAAATTTGTAGTGAGAACACTAAATAATATAATGAGCAAAATGGCACTGAGGAAAATGTAAAAATGCAGGCATTTTTAGGGGATAACTCTTCCATCATTCACATTACAAAGTCCAAAAGGGTAAGGACGGGAGTATAGAAAACACCTCGAAGGTCAGACTTGCATGACCAAAGCCTCCGGATCTTTCCCTATTAAATTAATTTTGACTTTAGGTTAGGACTGATACATCAGTGTCTTGCTAATAGAGAACAATAAACTTCCCTAGTTATTAATAATTTTCTCATTAATCTATTCTGCAGAACTATAATATGCTGGTTGGTGACCAGCACACGCAGACAAAGGTCATATACACTCCAGTTAATTTTCCTAATGCAGGTAAGAAAGTAGATATTGAATCATAATCCATGCTGAGGCTAATGAGAAAGGGAAAGGCAGGCTCCAGGCAATTAAAGGCATTCTACTTTCTTTTCTCTTTTAAACAGGTTTTTAATGGGACTCTTTGTGTGATTCTACAGGTCCCTGTTCTCGTATTTAAAATGTATTGTTTTAATTTCAGTAGCACAGTTGACCTAATTAACAATACTATAGCATCAGTCATTGGTTAGAAAAAAAGGCCAAGAGCAAATTGTAATTTTTAAACATGGACATTTCCTGTGTGGTGACATTTTCCATATGATTTTTTTTTATGTGATTGACACTATTTTGACATTGGTGAGAGGCAAAGGTAAGAGTAGAGTCTAGAGAACCTAGACAAAGACTTTGAAGGCCAAGGAGAGAACATTTGGCTTTGTTTTAGTAAGTGAATAACTTTGAAATATCTAAGTGTCTGTAGAATAAAATAAACTAATTATTTCAGACATTCTCTAAAATGAAGCATATTTTTCCTTTTCATTTTCCCATCCAATTTGGAAGACAGCTGAGGACAAATAATATATAGCTGTCGCTGTGATTTCATGATATGCCAAATAAGTATCAAGAAAGCTACATTTATGGCGTTTATGTTAGGACCTATTACTGGTATGCAAATTTCTAGCCCATAATTGTTTTCACAATCAGGCCCAGAGGCATTACCATGGAGGAAGTAATTATAAAATGGTTAATTAAAAGTAATTATAAAATGGTAAATTACTTTTTATACATCCTCATACATTGTTCAGTTATAACTTAATCTTTGAAATACTGGAATGGCTGCCTCCCAAGAACACAGCACCCTTCAGGGAAATGTGGTTCGCCAGCTAGTAACAACTGCCCTTTTGAAAACTTGACAGACTCACATTCTAGAATGTTCCAGCTTAACAGCTGGTTCTTTGTCATGTGCCATGGTCCTGTTTAATGCACTGCAGCAGATTCCTCCAAAGTGAGGACTGAAATCCCAGGGGTACTCTACGTCCATCTGGGAGAGTGGAATGCGCTACAATAGTTAGCATGAGGAGAGCTTCACCCAAGCAGGCACAGTAGCTCAGGCCGTGTGACCAAGCAGGAGGGTATTTGTTTGAAGATGGACGGATGCTAGTCAACTTTGGCAGTTTAAAATGGGAGGCCTGTGGTCACCAGACAGATACCAAAGGATCTCAAAATGGTGGTTAGCCACTTTCCCACGCAGGATCAAGCATGTTCAAAGTTATTCCACAATTGCTAAATTACTACATCTTAATTCCACACTGCAATTTTCAGCCTAAAATATAGACAAAACGTAGACTATGTAAAAACTCTTGTTGAATGGTGGAGGCATTGGATATGATTTATAATCTATGCCCTGCTTTTACAAATCACATGTTGAGTCTGGCCTAATGGGACTTGGTGAAATTCAGAATATCTAAATAACTGTCAATTTCTGGTAGCCATTGATCTTTTTTAGTGTAAATATGCCCCCAATATTGCATGAAATTGAAATATATCTATATCCAAATTTTTAATTATTTGAACTTCAAATATTGCAAATAATAAGTCAGTTCATAATTTATTAAATATTGCATCCATATCCTGATTATTACAGTAAGGGAGAGCATTTTATCAACACACTTCCTAAGTAGATATTTTTAGTAGAAGAAAACATGTATGTTTTGCATATTTACCAAATCTCCAAGTAGCTCTGTGCTCTTTCCAAGAATGCATCAATTCTTTTGACAAAGGAAATGAATTTTACGTGCCTTTTGTAACAACACTTTTGTTGTCTATAAAAATAGCACTTTATTTTTCTTTAAAGTCATTAAATAACCTGAAGATACTGGGTGTTTTATGATAAAAACCTATGATATTTATGATAATGTCTATGTCTACTTTGTTTGATTTTACCTATGTCTACTTTATTTTCAAATTAAATAGCTAAGCCATCATGGTAAGTTGGATGAGAATTTCAGTTCCTACAACACTATTTCTGAGGATTCTGAGCTTAAATTCTTACAGTGATTTAATCTCATTCTAAATTTCAGTACCCAAGGTAATATGAATCTATCATCGTGATTCTTGTCAACCTAAAATCAACCTAAAATTTACCAGTAGGCAGCATTCTCTTAATTTCCTACATGGGGATATCGCCTACATGAACTCCCTCACTCTAGACAACTGCCTATAATTAAGTTGCTATGGCTCTGAATGCATTCTGCATAGAAAGATGATCCTTTATTCCCTTGTCCTTTTCACTGGAATGCACCCAAGAAAACCTTACCTGAATTGCTACTTTTTTCCAAGCATGGGGCATGGAATACTTCAAATACATGTTACCTTTATTGTCCCCAGTTTGGGGCTATTTGCATAATTTTTTTTTTAGTTTTTGCTCACACACAAAAAAATGTTTTATACCTCATTAAGAAGTAATTTCAGTTGGGATGCGTCTCAGAAGTACGGCTCATGCCTGCAGCATTGCAAAAAAAAAAAAGTCAATTTATTTTGCTAATGGATCATTGCCATATCCCAGTTTCTCTATAGCTAACAATGCAAAGTACAACCAAGAGAGCAAAATAACATTTTTATTTCATTTGTATTAGATCAAAGTCTAAAGCAAGTCACTTCATAATCAGTCAGAATGTGAGTTTTTCTTTTATTTGCAATTTTCTTTGATTTCATTTGTTTTCTAATTATTAATTTTAGCCATTAATTGTAAAATAGGCTTTTTTGCAGGGCGGGGCACAGAGAAAAATGCTCCTTTTATGTAAACGTTCTTGACAGCAGTGCTGTTGAATGATACCAAATGGCTTTCTGACATCTGTTAAGATTATTACCATTCCTCCACTATCACATTTGATCATTCAGTCAGTTTAAAGAAATTAACATCTTTTTAATACAAAATGAGTTTTGCTTTATTGAAAAATACCTGTTTTAATATGGACAATTCTTCAAAAACTAAAAATTGAGCTTCTATCTCACCCCGTAATACCACTTCTGGTAATATATCCCGAGGATGCAAAAAAGCGCAGTAGAAATGACATCTGTACCTATATGTTCATTGCAGCACTGTTCACAATAGCCAAAATCTGGAAATAACCCAAGTACCCTACAACAGATGACTGGTTAAAGAAACTTTGGTACATCTACACAATGGAATACTGTGCAGCTGTCAGAAGAGGTGAAATCATGAACTTTGCTTATAAATGGCTAGACATGAAAAGTATCATGCTAAGTGAAATGAATCAAAGAGAGGAAAAGACAAAGAAGGACTGCATTCATTTGTGGAATATAAAACAACGTAACACGAGGCTGACAACTAAGGATAGTAGATATACGGGACAGATAGAATGCTGCATAGCTGGAAGCCTGCCTCATGAGCAAAGGGGAGAAGGCAGCTGGAATAGAGAAGGGATCACTAAGAAAAAGATGGCTGGAGGAATCGGTCGGGATGGGAGATGTGTGCAGAAAGTGGATAAAGGATTAAACATGGAAACCTCTCAGGGTCTGTATTGCAAACCATAATGCCCAAAAGTAGAGAAAGATTATGGGGAATCATATCTGCCATGGAGGCAGGGGGAAGGTGGGAAAGGGGGCTTATACTGGGGATATTGGTTGTGGGGAATGTGCACTGGTGGAGGGATGGGTGTTTGGTCATTGTGTGGTTGTAACCCAATCATGAAAGCTTGTAACTATCTCATGGTGATTCAATAAAATTTTTAGAAAGTCTATATATATATCTGTTTTATCTGTATTCATTCAAATGATTTTTTGGATATTATTTGGTTCATTTGGTTTTGGTTTTTGAGCCACACCTGACAGGACTCTAGGGTTATTTGTAATAACACCCTCAGCTCAGGACTCCTGAGCTCGGCACGTGCTCCATCCCTTTAAGCTATGCCACTGTAACACTAGATAGATTTCTTTCTATACTGCTACAATTTTTCTGATGTCACTCTTTCTCACACTATTCTAGAGAATAATCAATGCTCCCCAAACAAAAGTCCTTGTTGATGAAATAAGCTTGAGAAATTCTGGCTGGGAATAATGCAAAAAAATATGTTGCCATACTGAAGCTTTGCACAGAACTGAAATAGCTGTTTACAGATGATTAAATTAACTTATTTTTTAAAAGAGACAGTCCACAAAAAGAGCTGATTATTTTTCACTTTTAAGCTCTATAAGAATTTTCATGTCATAGCGATAGCACAGTGGGTAGGGCGTTTGCCTTGCTCACAGCCAGCCTGGCCAAGCCAGGTTCAATTCCTCCACCCCTCGAAGAGAGCCTGGCAAGCTACCGAGAGTATCTCTCCTGCATGGCAAAGCCTGGCAAGATACCCACGACATATTCAATATGCCAAACATAGTAATAACAAGTCTCAAAAAAATGCAGACATTACTGAGCCCACTGAGCAAATCAATGAACGGGAGGACAGTGACAGTGACAGTGGCAGCTTCACAAAAATTTGGAAGAATTATTTTCATTGAAACATTTTAGTGTGATAGTGGTGGTGGCGTGTGTATATTTGTATGTGTATATTTTATTTAGGAATATTAAAATGTAACCTTTTTAATTTCTATGTATGGTAAGTTTTATTTTCATCAACACATGTCCATACAATCAGGGTATTCAAAACTACACAAATATATATAATATATAATAACTCTACATATAATATAGAGTTATTCTCTAATATATCCTTATGTGTATCTCTAGAGCTAGAATTCTCTATTATGTCCATAAATAATAACATTAGTATCAATCATTTCCATTTACCTAATTCCTACAAATCTTTAGCAAATAATCTCACTATTTATTACAGGGAGAAAGTAGATGTAATATATAGGAATGTCATCAACCTTTTCTTTGTTGAATACATTCTATTGCTAATTTAAGTATCTAAATTTCTTTATCTTGAAAATAAAGTTATAGTGGTTCTAAACTTATGTCCCATTTTTTCTAATATTCTTTGTTTTAAGAAATGTAAAAACTTTTTTAAAAGAGAAAAAAACTACTGAATTTTGATTGGATTAAAACATTTGTTATTAGAAAAAGTCTCACGTGTCTCTTCCTGGAAGGTTAACCCCTCTAAAATAACTATCTTGCAGCACTGCATGGTTTTATACATTTTGTCTTTGCCTGGATCACTTGCTGGGGTAACAGTTTTGTGAGCATGGAGAAACGCATATGGTCAATAAGATTGACATTTTTGTTATCTTCCATAGGTGGGCTTAGAAGCCCAACCTGTAGCCATGGCTAGATTTTAGAGACAGCAGCTTAGGCAGTTAACTGTAAAGTCCCAAAAGAACCTGGAGTATTGCCATCAAGTACAACAGATTCTGGAGTCCTGAGCTTCAGAAATGATGTGCAATAATCCTTGTTTGTTGCTGCAATGTGTGGGCTATTATGTTACATAAACTAGATTATCTCATTGCTATCTATTGTTCTAATTGAACCCCACTCCCTTTTATCATTATTATAACAGGAGAACAGTGACAGTGACAGTGAACGATACATCCTTACACAAACACACACATACACACACCAAGAAAAATAAACTATTGTAAAAAAGAATTTTGATTTGCTTAAAAACATTTATTATTTCAAATAATAGTATTTTGTGGTCAGATATTTAAAATCTCTGCGGGCAGCTGTGGGGAAGCCTGACGTCACTACCCCAATCTTCCTCAACCAGGGCGTTCCGGGCCATGAAACGACGGCCAAGCTATTGATTGATCAGTTGCCATTTATTCCATTCTCCCCACACACCTGTTCCAGTCTCCCTGAGCTCCCCATTCTAGTCTCACACTAGCCCCTCATTCCTGTCTTCTTCTGTCTCTCCCACTCATCTCTCTGTGCTCCCTCTCGAAGTCTGGGCTCTCTCTCCTCCACGTGCCTACTCCTGTATTATTCTTCTACAATCTTCTCCTTCTGTCCTCCTTGCTAGTCTCTGCCCCCTCCATCTTGCCATCCTGTTCGTTCTCTCTCTCTCATATCTCCAGCTCTCTCTTCTTCACGCCAACTCCCCAGCACTCTTGGCTGACACTGCACCCAGTCAGGTACCAAAATCAACATAAGAAAGCCCTTTCTGACTGCCCATCAGGCTCAAAGACAGAAAACCACCTATGGGTTATTCCAAAGCCCTTCCTGACTACCTATGAGCAAAATACCTCTTAAGGTCTTTTTCTTCTTTCCTCAGTTTAATAACTCTATCAACATCTTAATACTAGTTATTTTTGAATGGACACAGTAAAAGATACATTGAGGCTTGTAGGGCAACTCTTCTGGGACCATCTTGCCACAGACTCAGACTACAGTGCTCAGGCCATATTAATCATTCCTAACCCTAACAGGGTCCGAATCTAGTTATTACTTTTTGAATCATGACAGAATTTGTTCATGACCTAGCTCTTAACTTATAGTTAAGCATTTTGGCACTTTGCCCAGGCCCACTTCGATGCCAGAGTAACACATAGCTCACCACTTGCCCTGGGTCCATCCAGTCCCTCATCAGGACCCTGCTTTTGGGGGTGCTAGGAAGTAAGGGCAGCTGAGGCTTAGGTCAAGAGAACAGATGCCCAGGAGGAAAATATCATTTAAAGCCAAAAGCCAAATGACTCCTGCATTATAAAAGCATAGCATTTACCACTGTCTTCCTGCGCCTACATTGCTCTGAATAAACTAGGCAAAGGACTTGAGAAGAGAAAAACAATATTTACAAGTTAACAGAGCACAAAAAATTACAAATAAACACAGAGAATCTGAGTAGTGTGATGGGAGTAACCCAAATAAACCTAAGCTTCCTGTGGCAATGTTATCCCACAGTCAGACACCAAGAGCAGCCTAGGTCTGGCCAACTAAGTGACCTAATCATGTCCTTATTCTTCATTTTTCTCTCCTGTACTCCTATTATAGCTCTTATGTTATTGATTAAGGTGCCCAACTTTGCAGCCACAGTAAAGACATCACTAGCAGGCCAAACTATCTTTATTTCTCTTTTTTTGAAGTGAGGATAAAAACTCTCAGAATATCTCTACTGGACAGTCACATCTTAGGAGTCAAAGTTTATTCACATGCCCATGCTTAAACCCAACTCCAGTCCAATAGGAGCAGGACCATCATACCTAGTTTTAAGTAAATCCTCTCTTTCAAAATTTTGTTTGTGAGGCCCCAGGGAAATAGTACAACAGTTAAGGTGCTTTCCTTGCATGAAGTCAGTGCAGTTCAATATCTGGCACTGCATATATTAACCCTGAGCTCCACCAGGAGTGATCCCTTAACAGCTCTGGCTGTGGCCATAAAACAAAACAAAAAATTGAACACTGAGATATATAGTTTTGGGAATTAAATCCAGCTTGACCTGGTGCAAGGCAAACACCCTAGCTCTGAACCATCGCTATGATTTTAGAGGACTTATTAAAGTTGGTTTGTGAATTCCATTATTTTAATGACTGCTGTAATTTTGGTTAGTGTGAAATTTATAAAATGAATATCTTTAGAATGAAAAACACCCATAAGTTATGTTCTTTTGATTCTGAGTAGCTGGAATCAGGCAGAATTTAATGTTGTTAATGAAATTGTAACCCTTGACATAAGAAATTATGCTTGATCAGCCACGAAGCATCTTTCCTAGCTCTTGAGCTGTGGAGCAAATGGCTGCAGCATATTGTATTAACGAGTTTGCCTACAGATGTACACATTGATAAGGTTGAACAGAGACTAACTGAAAAATAAAATGACTAGCGTATCTTCTGATGAGAAATACCATTTTACTGTTCTAGAAATTACACTCTTACCAATATAATTAACCCAAGAGATAGTAGAAGAAAAACATATAATTCACAATAAGAGTCATTTAGTATTCTTACAGTCAAGGCCTTATATTTGACCTTATTATAATATAATTAGAATGGCTTGTGTAGTCAATTTGCTAGTCATTTTCTGAAATCTGAAAAACCAAATCTCTTATTAATCTCTACACAAAATTCTAAATGCAGTTAGTGATGATCTTTGACTACTCCTATTAAAGACTTCAGAGCTGGTTATATAGTATAACATTAATGGACAATGTGAAGGAAAAGGAAAATTTTAATATGTCTAGATGGTAGAATCATAACCTGTGAGTTCTAATGGAATCATAATTTTACTTGTGATATGTTTAAATGGTCATTCTTGGCACACCAATGGATATTATTTTCTTTAGTAAAGTGTTCTGCGAAACAGCTTCTGCATTGGTTATTCTTTCCATTCAGTGATTTACTACATTGTCCCCGTTTTCCTATTTGTACAGAACAAATACTTGCAATTATATACTCATTGCGTTTCCAATGACTATGATCTGATGAAATAATTTTATTAAAAATAAGATCATTTTTCATTTAACTCTGCTTTCCTTAATTTAAATACATCTCATTTTCCATTCTGTCTTGACTTTCATTCTTGTAAAATGACTTTCCAAATTCACCTTTAACCCATAAAGTATGATGTCTAGAAACTTATAATAAATATAATGTGATCTGTACTGTTGATAGGTCTTTTTAAAATTAAATAACTATTCTAATGGCAAATTACCTAAAATAGCGATGAAAACATTTAAATGAAGTGCACTCAATGGAAAAACAGAGTTTAAAATGTTCGATCATAATTAATAAAGACATGAAAAAAGACTTTTTGTGGGGTGTTGGGCTACACCCAGCGTGCTCAGGATGGGACTATGGGGCCATTGAGATGCTGGGATTCAACCTGGGTTGGCCACATGCAAGGCAAACATCCCATCCACTGTGTTACCATTCCAGCCCTCCAAAATAATACAATTTTTTCTAAAGGAGGAAGAAAGTAAAAACTGAAAGAAAAACTTTAAAGATAAAAATAAGGCATGTAGGATATAGTTATGAAACTATGACTATGACCAGACTGAGATATAAAATAGAGAAAAATAAGTATTATGAAAAATCCATGATTCTGTTGTTTCAAAAGACATAAATAAATTCCTGTCAAGGTCATAAAGTTAAAAATTAAAAGAAGAATGATGGAGAAAGAGACAAACAAGGATAGAAATGATGAGCTGAATATAGAGAAACACAAAAATGTATTAGTTTTTGTCACTTGTCTTTTTATTTCAAAAGATACAAAAATATCATTTCACTGAGAAATGGTTTAACCATAGCTGACTGATACCTATGGTAGAAATTGGGGAGGTGCTCATGAGTAATAGTTAAAGTCAATAAAAAAAGATTGAGGGGCTGGAGGGATAGTATAGTGGGTCGAACACTTGCATGCCGTCAACCCAGGTACAATCTGGAGCATTTGGATGTCCCCTGTGCACCTCCAGGAGTGATTTGAGTGCAGAGCCGGAGTAAGCCCTGAGCACCTCAGAGTATGGCTCCCAACCAAAACTGAAAACATTTGAGCTACAAGTTATGTGAGTTAAATAAGTTTGAGATACCAATAACTAATTTGCTATGTAAAGTTTCCCCCTTCAATTGAAATGAATGGAGCCTTTTTGAGTAACTATAAAATTAGCACAATCTCAGTGAAAAATCAGAGAAATAGAACACACATTTGGTAATCTTTTTACCATCAATATTTCTGTGAACCTAAAACTACCCATAAAATAAAAGCACAGGGGCCTAGGAAATAATAACGGATGGGGTACTTGCCTTGCGTGCTCTTGACCAGGACTGACCTGAGCAATGCTAAATGTGATCCTTGAGTCAGGAGTAATCCCTGAGCACCAGCTTGTGGTCCCAAAATGATCAGAAAAAGTTTAATGATAATGACAATGATAATAATACTGGAAAATTAAAGAAATTTAACATTGAACAGTAACAAAATTTAAGTAAAATCAACAAAGTAGTCTTAGTTGTAGGAATGTGGTATAAACAATTATCTTATTATTACAAAGGATAAAAATGTAATATGTGCTGAATTATATACATAGATATATGTAGATATTGTTAATAAATATCACAGATAACCCTCATTGAGGGCTGTTTGCCTTTGGTCTGTGACTCAAAGTCATATATAAATATAAGTATTTTTGTATGCATGTATATGCATATATGTATGCATATATATTTTTTTTAGGTCCATGTGCCTCTGGTGCCATGGCCATGCCAGAGAGCTGCTCATGGGGGGCAACTTGTGGCCTCGGTAAGGTGTGAAGGACCAGCCGGTTCCATCCCCCCCATCCCATGAGGCTGCAGTTGCCCCATCACCACCGGCTCATACCTGGCTTTCCAATAAGCTCTGAGGCAGCAGCCACAGTGCTGCTGGGGCGGGGGTGGAAGGGGGAGGCAGAAGAAACAGACACCCTTTCCCTCCCCGGGGTCATGGCACCATAGTTTAACACATAGTCCATTCACATTTCTGCCGCAAGCTGCTGGGCTCTGGATTAGGTCCGTGTGCCTCTGGTGCCATGGCCTTGCTGAAGAGCCGCTTGTGGGGGGTAACTCATGGCCTAGGGCATGAAGGATGAGAGTATGCATATATATTTTTAAGAATTCCTTACTATATCGCATAAATTTAGATATAAATATTTTACTTAAAGAGAATTGTTCAGGTAAACTTTTTTCTTCTTTACTGTGCGCAAAAAATGGTGAATAGTAGAAATATTATAGACTCAAAACTTGTTGTAGAAAATTATGCCTGCTAAATTTACTAATTTTTGTTTTTTTATGCGACACAGAGGGGTGCTCAGGTTCATTCCCAGCAGTGCTCAATGAGCCAATAGGTGCTGCAGATTGGTTGGTGGGACAGATGGTTTGGAGACAGCACACACTACTATCTCTCCAGCCCATCTGTACTAAATTAAAATCACAAAACTCTAGATCAAGAGTAGAGATGATAAAATACGATTTTATCGGACAAAACTTATTAAGTCACAAAGAATAATTTTGGAATACAAAATACAGTATTTGTATACATGTCCTGAAACAACAAAGTGATAACAAGATGTGTTTTGTTTTTATATAAAGGTTAAATACAATTCTATCTAGTACAATTTGATTGTACTATAAATACCATTCATATTTCTCTACTATCTCTACTACTTTTCCAATAGAAAGAGATCTGATTTATAAGTTAATGGACTAGGGAAAAGTTATGTGTGGGGGATTTTTATATCTGGCCAACACTTGCTGACTTGCCTTCTAACTGTATGATTGGAATAAATTACTTAATCGTTTGCTGTGTTTCCACATCTTTAAAAATAGAATAATATCAGACTAGTAAGTGAGGCTATTAAGAATAAATGAAGTTGGGGCTGGAGCGATAGCACAGCAGGTAGGGCGTTTGCCTTGCACACAGCCAACATGGCCCACACAGTGTCAATTCCCAGCATCCCATATGGTCCCCTGAGCACCTCCAGGAGCAATTCCTGAGTGCATGAGCCAGGAGTAACCCCTGGGCATCTCCGGGTGTGACCCAAAAAGAAAAAAAAGAATAAATGAAGTTAATATTTTGCAAATGTTCTTCTTTTGCCAAGTAAAACTGTTTTTAGGGGCAGAGAGATTGTACAGCAGGTAAGGTGCTTGTTTTTCATGCAGCCAACCCAGATATGGTTCCCTGAGCATCACCTCAATGATTTACTGAGTATAGAGCCAAAAGTAATCCCTAGCACTGCTAGATGTTCCCCCCTACAAAAGTTTTTCAAATAAAGGGGAGCGATAGAGTTAGGTATTTGCTTTGCATGTGTTTGACCTGAGTTCAGTCTTAGACATCATAGGGTTTCCCATGCCCGGCTGGTGTAATTACTTAACACAGAACCAGAAGTAATCGCTGAGCATTCCCAGATTTGTCCCCAAATCAAAAAATTATTTATTTCTGTTGTTGTATACACCAGAGGTCTCCAAAATTAATTGACCCACCTCCCTTTTTCAGAAAAAAAATTTTTCCCAGCATAACCACACCCCCAGTAAAATGTATCTCCTTTTTGTTTGTTTGGGGGCCACACCTTGGTAATGCTCAGGGCTTACTCCTGGCTCTGCTCTCAGGGATACTTCTGGTAGTGCTCAGGGACCATATGTATTGCCAGGGATAGAGCCTGGGTCAGCTGCATGCAAGGCAAGTGCCTCGCCCACTGTACTATATCCTAGGTTCCCAAATCTTATTTTAAACAAGCAAAGTACATACCAACTGCACCTGAGGCTGTTACTCCACTGCTCTTCTGAATTATGCCAGCATACACCCAAGGGGCATCATGGTATCACCCACTTTGGGATGCACTAGTTTACAGTGTAAATGTTTCTTTTTTTAAAGGTGAATATATACTTTTTCCATAAGTCACATTAACACATTAATTTCAGATATATTTAACTTACATTAAAACTAGAGTTCATTTAGAATGATTAAAGAACAGTAAGTCTATAATTTTTGGTTTTGTAATGTTCTGAGGGGGGATACCAAGTAGATTGATCATATTTACTTAAATTTGATTAAATTTGAGTTGGGCTGGAGCGATAGCACAGTGGGTAGGGCATTTGCCTTGCACGCAGCTGACCCGGGTTTGATTCCTCTGCCCCTCTCAGAAAGCCAGCAAGCTACCAAGAGTATCTCACCCGCATGGCAAAGCCTGGCAAGCTACCCGTGACGTATTTGATATGCCAAAAACAGTAACAGCAAGTCTCACAATTTGTTATGAGACATTACTGGTACCTGCTCGAGCAAATTGATGAACAATGCAAGGATAGTGCTACAGTAGAAATATTGTCATGGGCCTGAACCTGCTTTAATAAATTACCTAAAATGGAAAATACAAGTCGAAGAAGATTTGTAAAAATTTGGGAGATATACAGTTTTTAAAATTTCACAAGTAGAAGCAAAAAAGAAATTACATAAGTCACTTGGTAATGAATATTGGCGTGCTATATGATTTTTTATCATTGTATATCATGTATCATGTATCATTGTATATTATATTTTGTGTACTTATAGATACATCATTGTAGAAATTCAGATTCAGTTTTCTTTTTATTTCCTTTCAAAATTTATATATACAAGACTGATCATTGAAATGATCTTAGTAGCCTGACTACCACCTAGCAGTAAATAAACTAGAGCTATAGTCAACTTTTATCCTTTTCTTTTTTCTTTTTTTTCCTGATGGGGCATTAGTGGTTATTCCTGTCCTTCAAGTGTGGAAGACCAAACCCAGGTGTCCCATGTGCAAAGCATCAACTCAGCCCTGTGACTCATCTCTTCTAAGTATCAGTGTGTTTGCAAAGACTCATAACTTCCAGAATCATAAATTGCCTTCTTTGGTGGTTATTTGCCATTTTTTGCTACAGGTGGAAAGATGTAATAGCTGATTCTTCCAGGTGAAAAAAGTCAAGAAGTCAATGCAGAATGTTTTTGCATTTACTTATGTCAAAAAAGAGAGAGATAAATATATAATTTGTACTGAAACTTCCTTTTCGTGCAGTTATGCAAACACAGTCATAAGGGGAACTGAGCACCAGGAATTCCAAATAGAGCATCCAACCATGGTCCCCCTATCAGGACATGTGCTCTATATTTGACAGAAATTAAACCAATATCTTTTTTGTGGGGTTGAGGAGACACCAAGTGATGCTCAGGGGTTACTCCTGGCTCTGCCCTCAGGAATCACTCTAGCCGTGCTTGGGGAACCATAGGGGATGAAGGGGATCTAATCTTGATTGGTCACACATAAGGCAAATGCTCACCCATTGAACTATTGCCTCTGACCCTTAAATCAATATCTATTAGGATCTTGGTAATTCACTTTTAAAGGTTTATTGCTTTGTATTGTGTTCTGGTTACAAATCATGTGGAAAAAAATAACACCTTTGTTACTAATAACCAAAGAAAATTATCAAAGCTACATTTGAATGTACATTATATAGTTTAAACAATAACATGCTGTTAATCTATATTAGATGATAGTAGAAATAGTGAAAACCACCATTTATGAAAGTAGTTTACTAATTGTTCTCTAAAGAACACAAAGATGTTATGAAAGTATCATTATAGCCTCTCAGTATCTGCACTGCAAACCATAATGCCCAAAAGTAGAGTATGGGGGATATTGTCTGCCATGGAGACAATATTCCTGAGGAGGGTGGGAAAGGGGTGTATACCAGGGATTTTGGTGGTGGGGAATGTGCACTGGTGGAGGGATCGGTGTTTGATCATTGTGTGATTGTAACCCAAACATGAAAGCTTGTAACTATCTCACGGTGATTCAATAAAATTTAAAAAAAAAGTATCTCAGAAGACAGCAGGGCAGGGAAGTCCCCTAAGTTCAAATGGAAACAGACATTCTTTGACTTCACGCAGGTGAAGAAACACACAAGTAGGGTGCTAATATGCCTTATATATGCATATGTGCTTGCAATGTTCCACACACATTGTTTTTCTTGGAAATGAAAAGAAAGTTTTACTAACAAAAAATATTAGTAAGCCAATTATTCAAGGACTATAAATGTAATTTATGGGCGTGTTGGGGAAAATTTAGGTAGCATTTGTTTGGGATTATTTATTACAATTTTAATACTAATGCTTAATAAAGCACCATAAAGATGATTTAAGGAAAGATCTAAGGAAAAAAATAGATCTCTGATGCTAAGCCAATATCTCCTGAATTTTAAAATATATATGCATATGTGTGAGAATATATATATATTCATATACATATCAGAAAAATGTAAAGCTAACCTTTATAAATTGGTGAAACCTTTGGGAAAAAAAACACTAAAAAATAAGCATTAAATATATCAAGACAGGCTTTTAATATAGAAGAAAAACTATTTTCCTCTGCCTATTTTTAACCTCTTCAAAACAAAAAATAACATAATTTTTTAAAAAATAGTTTTGTATATATAGATTGGAAAATGGCAAATACTGTTTAAGTTCATTTTATCTTAGAAAGTAATACCAAATTATTAAAGACATCAAGGAATTGAAAATTGTGCCTATTATTTTTTTACTCATAGGTGAAAGCTGAAAAATATGTTTTTGCAAAATTTAACTAGTATTTGGGACTATAATTATATTTTAATATTTAAATTTCATAAGGTAGCATTAAGATTTTTCAAAGTCCAAAGCAAAATTAGATTATTTAGTTTGCACCAACATTTTCTGAATTTTTAATACCAATTCATATTTATTATTAGTTGCACATTCTGGTAAAGGTAGTTGATGTGACTTTCATTTCTTTCTTTATGCTCTCATTTTTATTTTTAAGCCTCAAATAAAGTCTTTGAGGCATGTCCTATCTTGATGGATAATGATGTAATTGGATAAGCTTTATTATAATACAAGACAAGCAAAAATTATATTGAATCAATTGGACAATGAAATCTTTCACTTTTTATAAATTTACCTAGTTTCTTTCCTGCCTTCCCAGGATGTTGGTTAATATAGAATTATGTGTGTAAAGATTTCAAAAGGCTTTCAGCAAAATGGTAGCCTATTACTGTAATACATTCATAGACCTCAGAGGAAGGCTACAGTGCTTTAGATTGCTTCAGCAGCATTCCTGGTAGACTAGGAAGCAGCCACACAAGTAGGGTGCTAATGGGAGTTTAGGTGCCTAGATGGTTGCTTTGCATGACTTTACCCAGCATATAGGATCGAGAGTGATTCATAGAAACATGTTTTGTAAAACAGAATGATCAAAGAATAGAGATGGTTAATTGTGCTCCCAATACAAGGTCACCTGCTTTTAGTTTTCTAACATTATCTTATTCATTCTAGGGTCAAAGGAGCAGTTTGTTAATTCGTGGTGAATTTTTCCATTCTATTACAATTTTCCATATTTTCTACATTTCTAGCTCATATTTTACCTCATTTTCTTCTTCTTTATATAGGGAAGAGAAAATTTAATTTAGGAAATGGAGAAAAGAGAGATCAAAGAAAAGACAAAGCAGCCAGAGTAGATAGTACAGCAGGTTTGTCTTACATGTGGCAAACCCGGATTCGATCCCTGGCATCAATCCTATGTGGTTCCCCATTCCCCATTCGCCACTAGGCATAATTTCTTTCTTTTCATTTGTTTTTAGATTTTTTTTTAAACTGAATCACTGTGATACAGACCCTTACAAATCTGTTCATGATTAGGTTTCTGTCTTACAGTGTTCCAAAATCCATTCCTCTACCAGTGTACAGTCTATCAATCTTTAGAATAAGATCAGTGTAATGGCATAATATGATTATGTCTATTTATATGGCATCACACTATATTCCTCTCTTTTAGTCACTGTCCTCCCATTATTCATCGATTTGCTCGAGCAGGCCCAGTAATGTCTCCACTTTGAGACTTGTTGTTACTGTGTTTGGCATATTGAATATGTCACGGGTAGCTTGTCAGGCTCTGCCATGGGGGTGAGATACTCTCAATAGCTTGCCCGGCTCTCCGAGAGGGGTGGAGGAATCGAACCCGGCTTGGCCTGACTGGCTGCGTGCAAGGCAAACACCCTACCGCTGTGCTATTGCTCCAGCCCTTTCTCTTTTAATAAATTTCTTTTCATAAAGAAACTCTTTCTTTTAGTATCACAGTATTTTAATGGGCTGGAGCGATAGCACAGTGGGTAGGGTGCTTGCCTTGCATGCAGCCGTCCCAAGTTTAATTCCTCCGCCCCTCTCAGAGAGCCCGGCAAGCTACCGAGAGTATCTCGCCCACACAGCAAAGCCTGGCAAGCTCTCTGTGATGTATTCGATATGGCAAAAAACAGTAACAACAAGTCTCGTAATTTGTTGTGAGACATTACTCGTGTCCACTCAAGCAAATAAATGAACACCGGGAGGAAAATGCTACAGTGCTACCAGTATACATTTCCCAGCACCCCCCCCCCCTTTCTCTTTCTCCTGCTCTGTCTCCCTCTCTCTTTCTCCCCATCCTTCCCCCACTCCTTTTAGGCATTGTGGTTTGCAAAGCAGAAACTGAAAGGTTATCAGGTATATATCCCTTTACTTACTTTTAACACTCAGTTTTTATCCAGCGTGATCATTTCCAGATATCATAGTCATACTGGTTCCTTCTCTATCTTATTTAACATTCACCCATCACACACTTGTGGTTGATTCCAAACATTGACCCATCTTTCTAGGCTCATATTTTCCTGGCCTACTATGTCTATATCTATATCTATATAGATGTCTATCTATATATAAAGATACAGAGAGAGACAGAGACAAAGAACCTCACAAAGAAAAATATCCCAAAAGATAATGTCGCTGAACAAATTATGTACCTGAACTCTAGCTAAGATGTGGAAAACTCCAGTACAGACAGCTTAGTCTTGTGTGCCTAATTGTCATTTCACTTGGTTATTTCAACTCTTAATTTCACTCATGAAATTTTCTTGTCCAGTTTTCCTGGTTTTATTTAACAGCAACTCTGTTTCCAACTGCACAGGACATACAACTCCCACCCTGAAGATTTTTTTCTTTCCCATTAAGACTATGTAGACTCTGTGAGAAGTGCCCTGATTTTTCTCCACTTTCTCTAACTCTTATCTCAAACTGAACTGTATTGCAATTGTACTATACTGTCTTCAATTCTTCAGACACATCATGCTGTTTCCCACTTTTGTCCCACTTTTGCCCACTTTTGCTTCTCTTTTTCACAATGCTTATTCCCACCAACTGCACCTGGCTACATCCTCCATATTGTGTAAGCACAAAAAGACAGCAGTAGTCTACCTCTCCCGCTGCCCATGTTCGGTAGTCTCAGGCCATTTCCCCCACTCCAGGGAGGTTGATGGCAATGGGCAGGCCAAGGAAGGAAACAAGGGCCAGGCTGGTTCATCTTAGTTGCAGTTTATTCCAATGCTCTCTCCATTCACTCTGGTGTCTCCTCTGCCTCCCCCAACCCACTGTTGCAGTCTCATGATGGTGTTGCGTGAAAGTTCGTTCAGTAGAAGGTGCTGAGACTGTTGGGATCGGGAGTTCCCCGAGACCAGATAGACACAATTCCTGCAGGAGTAAAAACGGGGTTTATTTAGGCCAGCATGCTGGGGCTCCACAGCATACCCCAGAGTGGGCAGTGGCTGAGAGCCCCGAGCTTCTTCAAAGGGGATCTTATATAGGCCTTCACTGGCCGTTACAGCAAGGCCTGCACATTTCATAGCCAATAGATTTGTAACAACATACACTTTCTTAACCAATCCATTTAAAAGTACCTCACTCCTTAGCCTATAGATTCAAAGATAAGCATTTACGTACATCGATTGTCAGCACAAGCAAGGTTATAGCCGGAATCATTAAGCCTTAGGTAATCTCCCTTGACCATCCACATTTTGAGTTACCCAAGTCTGCAGGGTGCTTTAGTGAGACAATACACTCCAGGAAAGGGCAATTTCCCCCAACCACCCGCATCCTGATTTATCCTTTACCCAAGTCTGCAGGGTGCTTTACTGAGACAATACATTTCAGGAACAGTAAATACACCTGAATCCTGTCACACTTGGTTTAGAAAGAGGTTATGCCCTGTTCACTTTCCAAGTCCCCTCTCCCCCAGGTGCAAAGCAGCCAAGCAGTTTTTTTATTTTATTTATTTATTTATTTATTTATTGAATTGCTGTGGGAAAGGTTACAAAGCTTTCAGGTTTAGGTCTCAGTCATGCAAATATCAAACACATTTCCCTTTACCAATACTTATTTTTTACCCCGAAGAACCCCAATAAAACCCCACTCCCCACCCCTCCCAGTGTGTGCAAGGCAGATGATTTCTAGTTAACACTCTATCTGCTTTGATTAGATTCATTGTTTCAATAAAATATGCACCACTATTATTTAGAGTTTACCCCCCCCACCAAATCAGACATGCTGAATAGGCATTGTGAAGTGATTTGCTTTCTACAGCTGGGTTCAAGAATTAAATGTTGGTTTTGGATTTCTGCTATTTTACTTATTGACCCTGGAAGTATTTCTACTGGAAGTCAGATAGTTAAGAAATTGGTTTCTGTGCTCTGGAGTCGTGGCCGTGCCGGAGAGCCGCTCGTGGGGGGCAACTGGTGGCCTCGGTAGGGCGTGAAGGGTGGACTGAAAAGCCCCCCTTCCCATGAGGTTTTAGTCGCCCCCAGTCCCCCGGCTCATACCTGCTGTCCACAAGGCTCCCATGTGGCCGCCATCTTTCTTTCCAGAGAGGAGAGGGCGAATGGGGCAACACCCTTTCCCCTCCGGACAGACATGATGGCCTGGATTAACGCATAGTCCATTCACTTTTCTGCTCCAAGCTGCTGGGTTCTGCATTAAGTCCTTGTGTTTCTAGGGCTGTGGCCGTGCTCCAAACTTAACTCTGATTTTCAGGGAGAAACGTTGGGTGGTTTACTTCCCATTGATCACTTTGTATATAGAGAGATGTCTTACGCGGCAGCGCGGTTTTGAGGAAAAGTCCTAGTTCCCGCATACTCGAGCTGTGCTTGTAGAGGCTTCTGGTCACCGGGGTTCCATCTGGGGAAGGCGGGATGCGGTACCTACCCCATCTGGGACTTCCCGATGATCTCAGCTCTTTTTGGAACCTGTTTTTTTTTTTCCCTCCGGGAGCTGTGGATCCCGCCCTCCATGTGGCCCTTCTCTTCAGCTGTATCTCAGCCAAGCAGTTTTACAGAAAGAATGTTGCAAGTTAGCTGAAGCATGCAAAAATTTGATGCCCTAATATGGATTCTTTCAAGACAAGGAATGCAAAAGAAATTTATGTCAGGGAGGGCCCAGGTTCTCTCAGACCTGTAATCTCCTTTTGTTGATCAAGGTACCTCTAAAGGGTGCAAAACGGTGACATCGTCAAAAGGAGTTACAGAAAGAACATTGAGGCAGCAAAACATACACTTTTTTTCTTTGCAACTGCGGACAAGTAATTTTGGCCTCCAGAAAGAAGATACCAAACCAAAATTGAAACCTTTCTTGAGTTATAAGCACTTGGATTTGCATCCCAAAGACTAGGCTAAAGCTTGGAATCTACAACCCAAAGACAAGTATCTGAAATTTGCATCCCAAAGACTAGTCTGGCTAGAGCCTGGAATCTACATCTCAAACATCAGGCCTGGCTAGCACCTGAGATCTACATGTCAAAGAACAGCCAGGTTCCTGTGAGAAAAGGAAAACTGCCCCTTACAATATACTGAAATTATTTACTGAAGGCAGTTTGAATGGGAAAAATGTTTAGCCTCATTCAAACTAGTCAGGACACACAAGAAATCTCACCCATTTTCATGGGTCCCTATGTTCCTCCCGTTTGTGAGGTGCAGTCTACATGGGCTCACCCTGACAGCTCAGTCCAGCCCCAACAGATTGGGGTAACAATTACACATAGGTGTGGTCACAATCAATAGGGTAGAGTTCTTTCCCTTGGGGAAAGCCGCTTCTAGGACAGATTCTCATTTAGCAGATCTGCCCACCCTTGAATGGAATCCGCTGGGTGTGTTTCTCTCTCCTTGTCTAACAAATATATAAGCATACATAATATAAATCATTTTGTATGGAAACAGTAAGAAATACTTTAAGCTTATTGAATTGCTCTCCTAGGGCCATCTCGATCTCAGACTACAGTGCTCAGGCCAGATAGTCTTTCTATCCTTAGCAGGGTTCTACTCTCATCATTGCTTTTGGATCATGACAGCATATGTCTATGATCAAACTCTTATAGTTAAGAATCATGGCACTTTGGCCTGGCCCATTTCAAGCCAGGGTATCTCACAGCTTGCCCTGGGTCCATTCAGTCCCTTGTTGGGAGCCTGCTTTTGGGGTGCTAGGAACTAAGGGCAACTGAGGCTTCAGTCGAGAAAGCAGATGCCCGGGAGTGAATAATATTCAAAGCCAATTAAATTCTAAGTTACAAAGCATAATATTGACTGTCTTCCTGTATCTATACAAAAAGGATAGTTTGCATTAAAGTAAACTATTCAAAAGACATAAGGAGAGGAGAAAGGCAATTCACAAATGGAAGTGACTCGGGGGGCATTGTGATGATGTGAGGAACAAGGCCCTGAACCAGATGAACGCTGACCAACTTATCTTTCCTAGATTAAGAATGTGAGGAACAGGTCTAGATAGCTTTTTCAGATCCTCTTTACAGGAACCTGCATTGCAAAATAACTTGTTTTTCTGCCCCTAAGCAGAGGAACTCGGCTATGGGTGGCCTGAGTTGCAAGTCACAAGAAGGGTGGAGGTCAGACCAGATAACAAGATGTCTCTCACAAGACCCATGTCACTAGTCCCAGGACTGCCCTAAAAACCAGGACGTTCCTAAGCACTGACACAAATGCGGACCTTTAAGCTATGGGCTAAGGAGTTATGTATTTTTAAATGGATTGGTTATGAAAGTACATGTTGTTACAAATCTATTAGGTATAAAATGCGTGGGCTCTGCTGTAACAGCTGGTGAAGGCCTATATAAGATCTCCTTTGGAGAAGCTCAGGGTCTTGCCCAACCTGCTGAACCTGCGTATCTGTGTAGGCGGCTTGACCCTGGCTAGCCAGACTCACAATAAACCCTGCTTGCTGTTTGCAATCTCTGACTTCTCTCTCTTTGTCCTTAAAGGGAGATTTCAATCCATGTCCCAACAATGGGTGTAACCTGATAAACCTAAGCTCCTTGTGGCAAGGGAGAAAGTACAAATCAATTGTTATCCTACACATATCTTTCTAAAGGGTCTCAACCCATTGTTGGATTCCTCATTGTATCTATAAACTATATGAGCCCTGAATCATGTCTGTTTTATTCCATGTATTCTCAATGTCTCTGAGTGGCTGCACCAAAGAGATAAACACAAAGTAAATATTAATACCAAATTGTCAAATACAAAATTGAATCACTGCTGATGTTACCCAAAGAACCATACGCTGTTCTGTGGATTAAACTGAAGTAGGCTCCTATGCCATGCAAGTGCTATAATCCCTATACTATCTCTCTGGCTCATAATCTGGTATTCTAATTTGTCTATTCAATAGTATGATCTGTGGTTAATTGATAGTATTGACTTTATTTTATAGAAGAAATGTGCAAATTCATATAAAGATACTTAAAAAGAATTTTGCAAGAAGTTATTGAATTTCATTTAATTTTACTTTTATATTCAACAATTAAATCTTTATGATAAAACATTAAAATATAGACATAAAATTAAGGAGGAAGATAAATATCGTGAAGAGTATTTTTTTGCTCTAAAACTCCTTAGTGTGATGCCTGTTTCTTTTTCCAGAGGTAGGATATTACTCAGACTTTTGCAATCACTAATATTTGTATTAACCCCATAGTTTTTCTGCAATGTGAAATAATTGGAATCATAGAGTATGTAGATTTTTCAGACTGTCTCTTTTAGTTATTAATGTGCACTCAAGGTTTCTTCATGTCTGTGTGTGTACGTGCATGTGTGTGATTCCTATATCATTTTCATCTATGTTAATAAGAAACTAAAACCATCCAATAAAATATAATAAAATTCCTATTCTAATTTGCATATATACATTTTCAACTTGGTAATCTAAAGCATATTACATTAGATTGTATTTTATACTTAGATCTTGTTATGATAATAATCATGTCTCACTTATCATTAATAAAATATTTAAAGCAATTCTGTGTTAATATAATTTGGAATTTCCATGTGTGAGGAACAGGTCTAGATAGTTTTTTCAGATCCCCTTTACAGGAACCCACATTGCACAATAACTTGTTTTGCTGCCCCTAAGCAAGGAACTCGGATACAGGTGCCCCTAGTTGCAAGTCATGAGAAAAGTGGAGATCAGACCAGATAACTAGATGTCTCTCACAAAACCCATGTCACTAGACCTAGGACTTCCCTAAAAACCAGGACGTTCCTAAGCACTGATGCAAATGCAGACCTTTAAACTATAGGCTAAGGAGTGATGTACTTTTAAATGGATTGGTTAGGAAAGCATGTGTTGTTACATATTGTTTTATGCATAAAATGCATGGGCTCTGCTGTAACCGCCGGTGGAGGCCTATATAAGATCTCCTTTGGAGAAGCTTGGGGTCTTGCCCAACCTGCTGGACCTGTGTGTCTGTGTAAGTGGCTTGACACTGGCTACCCAGTCTTACAATAAACCCTGCTTGCTGTTTGCAGCCTCTGGAGTCTCTTTGTCGTTAAAGGGAGATCTCAATCTGCACCCTAACACATGGAATAGGTAAGACCTACATATGTGAATTTTTCTCTTATCCTTTATATAAGCACTTGACTTACAAAGATATTCATGATGATTTGTTATGGGCATTCAATGTTCCAGTACCAATCCCACCACCATTACACATTCCCTCCACATTATCTCCAATTTTCCCAACCATCCCTTTAGCCTGCCCACATAAAAGACCCTCATTAATTTTAAATTGCTTGTTATCAATAACCTCCATGTGTGTTTTTTACTTTATAGCCTATTTCTTCTTGAGCAGGAGTCTGCACTGACTATATGTACTACAGTTTACCCATCATACACATGGCTGCCATTAAGTTTTGTCAATAAAAATAAAGATACTATAAAAATCCATGTGCAAGTTTCTGTGTGGAGATAAAATTTCAACTCCTTTGGTTAAATAGCAAGATAATACAGTTACCCAAATTTATGTTACGAGTATGTTTTGCTTAGTGTTCAAAAAAATTCTATACTGTCTTTAAGGTGGACATATAATTTTCCATTTCCACCAACAATAAATAAAAGGTCTTGTTGCTCCATGTCCTCGCTAAATGCCCTATTTGGTCTGGTCAGTATTCCAGACTTGGGATTTGGGTCATTTAATAGGTGTGCAGTGTCACCCATTATTTTATTTCACTTTTTGTGTGTGTGTGTGTGCGAAGTAAGAAAGCTTTTAATGAAACTTATTTAGAAAGATGTGAAGAAGATAAAAGGAGAGAAGTATGCTATTGAGAGAGAACACCAGTTTCTCCAGAGTGGAAAAGGCAAAAAAAAAGGAAAAAAGCAAAAACAGAGATAAAAATGTGAGATGCATGTTTCAAGAGGAACATGGTCTGGAAGACAAAGCAAGTTCACATTTCCTTGATACATGCTGTACAACATATTTTCATACAGCTGTATATCTTTTGTGTTGAAGTATATGTTTAGGTCTATTGTTTGTGTCTAGTATTACTTTTAGCACTTAGGATAAACTGCTGAGTTTCAAGTATGAATCTTTATGAAGTTCCCATGCTTCTCTTTTAAAACTGACAAACATTTATATGCAATAAAGTGTCCAAAATATAAATGTATATTCAAAGAGATCTGAGAAATGTACATACACATATGATTACCATCAGTTCTCTCATCTGTAAAATGGGAACATTAATCCAACCTAGGACAAAATATAGAATATTTCATTGCCTATGAATGTTCCCATGTTTACATCTCTAGAAAAATCTTCTTCTAATTCTTTTCTCCTAGTTTTCTAAACTTACAAGAGGAAATACCCATTTTCTAATTTTGTCACTATATCTTTAACATGCCTGCAGTAAACATCATAAAAATAGAACCATACAAGATGTATAACTTCCTGATTTCCTTTGCTCTCTCTTTTTTTAATCTTCATCCAGATTGTAAACATACACAAAAATGCACAGTTATAGACAGAGAAATATTTCAATAATATAGCTACTTTTGGGCTGGAGCGATAGCACAGCGGTAGGGTGTTGGCCTTCCACGGAGCCAACATGGCCGACCTGAGTTCGATTCCTCCGCCCCTCTCAGAGAGCCCGGCAAGCTACCAAGAGTATCTCGCCCGCATGGCAGAACCTGGCAAGCTACCCATGATGTATTCGATATGCCAAACACAGTAACAACAAAGTCTCCAATGGAGGCGTTACTGGGCCCGCTCGAGCAAATCGATGAACAACGGGAGGACAGTGATATAGCTACTTTTATAGTTGAATGTTATTTTATCACATGACTAAACTGAAATTATATATCTGTTCAATGCTGTTGTTTTGCTCTTGTGATCTAATCATGTTAATGCAGTCTATAAACAGTTTCCGTTGAAATGTTGTCCTATTTGTATTCTCCCAGTCTACCTTCTCATCCACCAGCAGTGAGATGCTCAAATCCTATCACTTTTCTCTTTTTTTCTCCTTCTTTTCCTTGACTTCCTTCCTCTCCTTCTTTCTCCTGTTTTTCTTCCTTCCTCCCTTCATTTCTCTCCTTCCTACCTCCCACCCTCTATCCCTCCCTTTCTTTCTCTCTCCTCTCTCCTTTCTTCTTTCCTTCCTTTTATTTGAGGCCACGCCTGGCAAAGTCCAGTAGACTCCTGACTTCCTCATTTGATGTTCAACAATTTTCTGGAAGTGCTCAATGGATCATGTAATGTTGCAAAACAAAACTAGGCCTTCTTTATACAAAACATGTGCTCACTGAACTATCTCGCAATCCTTCTTATTTATTGTTTTTGTTCCTTTAGACCACACCTGGTACTGCTCAGGGCTTACAGATAACTCTGAGCTCCTGGCAGGGTTGGGGAACCACATGGGTTCCAGGGATCAAACCTGGGTCAGCTGTATGCAAGGCAAGTCACCTGTTCACCGTGATATCTCTATGGTCTTTCCATATTACTTTTAAAGTCAAATCCAATGTGATAAATACCAAATTCCATTTCATTTTAAAAAGCAGTTTTAAACATTGACCTTAGACTATTTTTATTCAGATCTCTTTGAATATACATTTATTTATTTTGACTTGATGAATCATTTTGTCAAATGTCAGTCTATGCTGCTTATTATTTAATATTTTGTCTGTAAAACACATGCATGTGCATTGAGGTTTTGAGATCTCAGGACTTCTTTAAAAAATTTCTAAGCACTTTCAGCTTCCCCTCAAATTATGCTTCAAAATCTAATACACCATTATTCCAGTGAATATTGTTGGTATTATTATTGTGCTTATTTAAAACATTAAAAACCTAAAGCACAGTTTTAATCTTGGCTTAGGGGACCATATGTGATGCTAGATATTTAACCCAGGTTGGCCTCATGCAAGGTAAGTGCCCTACCCATTGTACTATATTTCTGGCCCTTTCAAAAAAATTTGCTCAATACTTTTTCATGGTTTTCCACGTCTATTATGGTACAAGTTCAAGTTCAAGCTGTTTCTATGTCAGCAAAATTCTTTGTGATCTGTTTCCAACTTTGCTTCTGATAAACCTGATTCCTGACTCTTCTTCAACACCAAGTTTTCCCCAGTCATGTCCCTTCATTGTTCTTCAAATACATACAAATTGAAATCTTCAAAATTGTAATTAAAATCTTCAAGAAATGTCTAATGAGTAGCTTCCAGTTCTTTGTATAATAATTTGTGAGACAAAAGAATAAGCTGTTTTAAATTACCTATTTCTGTGGTACCATGGATAATATATTGACTAATATATTGAATTTCTAAAGGTACTAGATAATCAGTACAAACAAACCTGAAATAAGACATCAGAGAGTAACAAACTGGTTACTTACCTTTAGTTTAAGTAATTTAAGCACATATGTCTTTTACTGAACATTTTCCTATATTCCTTCAATCTTTTTATATTGGTATCAGAAGTGTAGTTTTCAGATAATGGCTTTGTTAAATTCTTATGAAAGTATCAACTCATTAATCTTTTAATCACTGTATCACTGTCATCCTGTTGTTCATCGATTTCCTTGAGCAGGAACTAGTAACGTGTCCTTTGTCCCAGCCTGAGATTTTAGAAAGTGCCACATTCAAGGCTCTTTCAGGGTCAGTCAGGAGAATGAAACCCATCATTGTTACTGGTTTTTGGCATATTGAATACGCCATGGGGAGTTTGCCAGACTCTGCATGTGGGCAGTATACTTTCGGTAGCCTGCCGGGTTCTCCAGAGTAAGAACAGATAATAAGATGTTGTGCAGCCACAAATGCGGCCGCACGCTTCTGGGAGCTGGGTTTTATAGTCTCTGAGTCTTGGCCGTTGATGGGATTACACAGCACCACGGCAGTTAGTGGGTGTAACATCTACCTACTGGAAGGTGGGGGATCTGGGTGGAGGAGGCCCAATCCCGATCCGAGCAGGCTTGGCGATCTCAACCCTGGGTCCCGAATGCCTGGGTTCCTCTGCTGGTTCCTTTAGGTGTGAGACTTGTCTGAACATGTGGAGAGTGGTCTCAGCATGGCTGTGGCTGGTTCTGGAAGTCTTTGGCTGCTAGGGCTCTGCTCGGGGCAGGGAGGGAAACTCAACCCACCCACCTCCCCTCCAATGGGCCCCATTGTGGACAGCCAGGCATGGGAGCGGAGACTCTGTGCTGTTCTCTTCTGGGAGCTGGGTTTTATAGTCTCTGGGTCTTGGCCGTTGATGGGTTTACATAGCACCGAGGCAGTTGGTGGTGTAATGCATACCTACTGGAAGATGGGAGATCTGGATGGAGGAGGCCCAGTCCCAATCCGAGCAGGCTTTTAAAAACAATTTCTGATATTTTTTTGATAATTCTTGCCATCTTATTTACACATAAAAATTTTGAGATTTAGAATAGAATTTTGTCAGCTTTTTAATTGTGTTTTAGAATGGCTATACAATTTTATTCATTCATAATTATCATTTCTTCTAATTATTTCTGTATTAACTGGATCCTTATATATATCATGAATGGCCAAAGTATTAAAAATGTACATAATATTAATATACATATAAAATCATAAGTTAATGTCTTGATAACTCTGTGGAATTACTAATTAGTTAAGGAGAGTGTGAAGGTTGCCAAGAATCATACATTAAACATAGGAAGTGTAGTGATATTCAAGATACTTCTCAAAATTTAAAGACATGTATAAAACATGTACTTTAGATGAATACAAGATAAATGCTAATTTTTATTTTCATAATATTTGAAAAAGGAAACTGATATTAAAGCCAAATGAAAGAGCATAGAATTACTTTCACTGGTTGTACAGATAGTTAAAGGATATATATCAGATGAAAATAGTAAATAAAAAATCATTGTTATTACAATAAAAATGTGTTGATGTAGGACTCATTAAGTGAATTGAAATGTTTCTGTTTAGTATGTTTATTTTATGAAACACAAACTTAGCTGTATAATTAAACATAGAAAAAATAAAGCAATGCATATTTTTCCAATTACTTAATTTCATAGCTTGATTACTTACCAGTCAAACCAGGTTATTAAGCCTTTTTTTTATAGTAGAGCTAACTAAAAGAATTTTATATTCCAAATTTTTCAATGCTCTCAGATGTACCCATTCAATATCTCCATCCTAAATGTCAGGGATTTTACTTTCTTTTGTGTCTAGATTCTAAATTAAGATAAATATACTGACAAAGGATAATAATTCAAGCTCCTTTGAATCTATGTCACCCAAACCATCAAGTTTTGGCTCTGATATTAAGTATGATTCACTTTCTGGATACAGGTGAATAGAATTTGTATATGCCATCCTGGAGGACTGAACTTCATGCCATGCTCTGAGTTGGCAATTATTTGATTGAACTGAACATGCCATATTCATTTTTTCAGACATGAATGTAATTTAACAATAAATAACCAACTCCATATTCCTCAAACCTTACCTTAAATAAAACTATAAAGCAAAAGTCAGTGCACCTCTTCATTATATATTGTATGCCAAATTAACCATTACAAAGCTGATTAAAGTATCAAAGGCATGGCTCAAAAGGCTAAAGTTGAATGCTTTGCCCGCAGGACTCTTGGTTTGATTTTAAGCTCTACAGAATTCTTCAAGCTTGTCCTGGAGTAGAGTTCACAATACCAAACCAAGTTAAAAAGATGGACTAAAATGAACATCACAAGTAATATATATGGATATATATATGCATATAGATATAAAACATATGTATATCTATCTATATGTCTTTATATGCTCGGACGAGCCTCACACATGGAGGAACTGGCAGAGGAACTCAGGCGTGCAGTAGCTGGGGCTGAGATCTCCAAGACTGCTCAGATCGGGACTGGGCCTCCTCCACCCAGATCCCCCATCTTCCAGTAGCTAGACAGTTACACTCACCAACTGCCCCCGGCACTGTGTAATCCCAGCAATGGGCAAGATCCAGAGATATAAAACCAAGGTCCCTGAAGCACGTGGCTGCATTTGCAGCCATATGACCTCTTATTGTCTAGTTCTTGCTTTCAGAGAACCCTGCAGGCTTCTGAGAGTATCTTACCTGAACAGGGAAATCTGATAAGCTCCTGGTGATGTATTTGATATGCCAAAACCCAGTAACAATGATGAGTCTCACTCCCCTGACCCTGAAAAAGCCTCCAATGTGGCACTTGCTAAAAATCTCAGGGCTAGGATGAATGGAGACGTTACTGGTACCTGCTTGAGGAAATCGATGAACAGTGGGATGACAGTGATACAGTGATACAGTAATGCCTATATATAGATGTATGTATGTCTATCTTGTCTATCTATATAGATATAGATAGATCTATCCATATATATCTATAGATAGACAGATGTCTATATACTAATTGGGTATCAGGTGACTCAATAGCTGGAGGATGATCAAAGTTCTATCCTAAAGGATTAGTTGAAAAATGTCTCTTTGTTGGTAGTAGTATTAAATGGGGATTCTCAGATGCAGACTTCAAGACAAACTCTTACGTAAAATTATTTATATTTGAAAAGATCACCTGGTCAAATCAGTGGAGAAATGAGAAATGAATTGGGAGGAGATGAACACCAAGCATGAATGTTATATTAAGCAAGTTCTTAGAAAGGAGGATTTTATCTATCTTGTAATGGATCTCAAGAGATGGCATTGGCCATACTGAATGTAGCCCAGTGGAAATTATGAGCTGAATTAAAAATAAGAAACCAGTGAAACTCTTCAGACCAGGGACTACTGAGACTCCAGGAGATACTTACTTTATCATCGCCTTTGCCCAAAAGTCTATAGCAAAGAAACTAATATGGAGGTGAACCCTGAATCAAAAGTCTTTGTTTAGATTTGCAGAGACATATAAGGGTTGTATCATAAGATGGTTTTTTTTCTTTATGTAAATTGATTTTAGTAAACTTTCAAGCAAGATGACATATAAACCTGTCATTTTTTTTGGTACCTGTTGACTTGTTCAAAATAAGGCTCTTTCTTGACCTGTCCCATCATCTTTACTTTGATTGGTTCCTCCAGTGGCAATGGAACCAGACCTCCTAGGTCACCTCAGTGGAACCAGACCTCCTAAGTCACTTTCTTGAGGGCTTGATTCAGGGAGGCAACTATATATGCTTTTCAATATATGCTAGTCAGGTAGGTTTCAACAGAGACTTAGTAAATAACTTCTTAGGAGTAATAGATTAGTTATATATTACTTCCATAAAAAAACTTTCTGATAATTTAGTGACTTAAATAATTATTTCTCCTTCTCCTTTCCCTTCTCCCTTTCTCCTCCTCATCCTTGCCTTCCTCCTCTGCCTATTCCCCTGTCTCATCATGCTCCTCCTCCTTCTTAAGTTCCACATCTATACTTAGGAGACCTGAGGTAAGTTCTGGTGATAGTCAGATATATGATTCAGTACACAGACCTGGTGATGAGGTGCTACTAGGGTCTTTAAAAAGTTCCATGTTATTTTATGAGACTAATACCCAAGGAGAGTAGGGACAAGGGCCAGGACTATTGGTTCATGGTTGGAAGCCTGCCTCAAGTGCTGGGGGAGAAGGCAGTTCAGATAGAGAAAGGACCAATAAGTCAAAGGTGGTTGGAGGGATAGCTCAGGATGGGAGATGTGTGCTGAAAGTAGACAAAGGACCTAACATGATGGCCTCTCAATACTTGTATTGCAAACCATAACTCTCCAAAGGAGAGAGAAAGAAGGAAAGTGTCTACCATAGAGGTAGGGAGTACGAGGGGGTGAGGGTGGTGGGAGGGATACTGGGATATTTGTGTTGGAAAAGGTACACTGGTAGAGGGATGGGTGTGCAATCATTGACTGAAACTCAATCATGAATACTTTGTAACTGTATCTCATGGTGATTCAATAAAAAAAATTTTTTAAGTACTATGGAAACCAGTGCCCTACTTCGGTTCTTAGGGAGCCATGTGGGGGGGGGAGGGGGTCGTGTACTTCAGTACCAGCATATGCAAAGCATATATTCCAGCCTCTTGAGCTATCTTCCTATTTCCCAGACAACAATTTTTTATTTCACAGTTTTGTGGATCAACTATTTGGGGTGAGTTTAGTTGGGCCCTCCAGTTGAGTGCATCTTGGATCACTCAGGTGGCAGCAATCACCTGTCAGTTTGGCGGGGATGGGGCAGTTTAGCACAGTTAAATTGGCCCACTTTGTTTCTGCTCATCTGCTCTCTGTCCAAAGCTCAGACTTCCTCATGGGCTGTTTCAGGGCAGCAATAGCATGAGATTCGAAGTCAAAGATCTTCTGACTCCTAGATAAGGCTCTTTTGAAGCCAAGATAAGATGTGTCAGATTCTAATGGGTTTAAGAAGAGTTCACACCCAATTCAAGTTACAGAATAGGTTTCTCCTATAAATGGGAGGCACTGCAAATATTAATGCATCAGTGAAAGCAGACAGTGAGTCTGTGTTTTAAAGTAGAAACATGAGGGGCAGGGTCTGAGGACTAACACTTCAGCTGTGATAGCGTCTCTCTATTCTCTCGTGCTCAGTACCTGTCCTTTGGCATGTGCAGACAGAAGTTACTTTGTCATATAAGTGAATAAAGGGTGTTTCAATAAGACAATAAGAACATTTTATTTAATCTGTATACATTTGGGGAATCTTCATCTACTAAATAGATTAAAAAATTCTTACTCTGGGACAATGTACACTGATATCCAATTTGGAAAATTTGATGTTCATTTTCAACAGCTGGATCTAGAATGCTAAACTGATAAGCTTTTTTTAATTAGCATTAGTCACATAGTGGGCGCACAACAGATCCTTGTTGAATTAGGTTCACAGTAGAATGCCAATTAAAACCAAGGAGATTGGGACAGAATAAGGGAAAGGATGATTGCTTAAGAAGAGGACTGTATTTTCCCTCTTTTTGACTTCACAAGTAATAGACTTGTGTATACTGACTATCCCCTAAGGCTCCTCTCATCTTCCTCCTGTCTTTGCTGTCTTTGGAGTTGTTTTTCATTTCCAGTTGCCACAGTGCTAAATAAAATTTTTCACACTGTCTTACAAAAAGTCAGAATAACCACCACTTCAGAGAACTCCAATTTCCATAATATGACTGTTATAAGGTTAAATTGCTCTATGAGGTGCTTCAGTGCACTGGGTAAGGTGCTCGCCTTGCATGTGGCAGATCTGGATTCAATCCCTGGCACCTTATCTGGTCTATGGGCCATTCTAGGAACCATCTCTAAGCACAGAGGAATAAGTCCTGAGTCCAGCTGGGTATGTGCCAACCTCCAAACCTTCCAAAATATCATCTATGGCTCTCTAATAAAAAGTTCATGGTAGCCTATAGGTATGATGAAATAAAAACACCTAATATTCAACATCTGCCATAGATTCTTAGGTTCCGCATGGAGCTCATGATGGCATTTGGGAGAAGTATTTTGACGGTACTTGCTTCCTTATCAGAGAGTTTTTTTTTTTTTTTTTACAAATGCCAGCTTATTTCCATGACTTCGGTGACTTTATTATGATATCAGGCTGGCTTCCGAACAACTTCCACCAATGCCAAATGTACGCCCAAGAAAAAATTTTTTGGTTGACTTAGAGCTCCTAATTTGCATTTCCTCCCACCTGGAGTTGTTCCTGCTTCAGAGATAACAATCTTGAGTTCAAAATATACATTTTCATATTCCGCCAGGATGTTAGAAATTGCCATATGCTCTTCAAAGACAAATGTTTTGCTACTTTAAATGATTAATAGGAAATTTCCTTCTATTGAGAATAGTCTGTCTGTTCTGTTCCGACTCAGTGTACAGGGAAACTTGCCTTGTGGGTGTAAAGTGAGAGAGTAGTTAAGCACTGAATCAAAACTGTGTTAACTTTCTCCTCTGAGAGAGGAGCCCTCAATTTAAACTGAAAAATAAAGAACTTTTTCCTCCATGCATCTGTGATGCTTTGTTTTAGTCAACATTTTAGCCATACATAGAACATTCCTGGTTTTATTTAATCTGTCAGTTATTCTTCTGTTTTAATCCACTGTGTTTAAAACAAAACAAAACAACTAAAGAATCTTTCTTAAATATTCTCTTAGATATTTGTCTGAGACACCAGTTAAAACTAGGCCAAGTACATATGTGCATACATATAGATGCATGTGAGCACACGCGCTGCGCACACACACACACACACACACACATACACGCACACGTATATAGCACTTAACAACCCTCTATTTTGTTAACAAATCCCAATCTCCTTGCACAGTGCAACCTTCCTTTTGGTTGCCCCCCAGCCAAAAAAAAATTTTTTTGAGAAGGAACACTTCTTTAAAAGAAATACAATCTGCAGAGTTGCAATTCTGCATAAAACATCCACAACCATTTACATTATTGCCCTGAGCAATTGAGTTTCTTCTAGACAGCATTCAGACTTCTTTTCTGATGCTAATCTCTGGGTTTGCATTTGCATAACTGAAAGGCCTATCAGGAATATGTTTTTCTGAAAACTGTGCTCCACAGTTGTTTTCAGGTTTTCATCCCTTCAGAAACTATGAAACAGCTATAAAAGACTTCTCCAACTATCTCTTTTTTGGTTTGTTTTCAAATTTATATTTTCAACTTTAGATTTTGAACTAATTTTAGTAAAAAAGTTTTTCTTTTTTCATCCCTTGCACCAGATCTTGAAAAGTCACCATCTTATATAACCAAAACACAATGATCAGAATTAGAAACTTAATCATGGTACATTATTAAGAATTGAATTATAGACTTTATTCAAATTTCAACATTATCTTCATGAAATATCTTCTCCTGCTTTAGGTCTCTACTACGCTAATTCTTTTTCTTCCTTTTTCTAATAGGGGGTCACTCCTGGGGGAACTTGGTTCTGTGGGGCATCCATGCTGGTGTTTCTCAGCCTGTTGATGCTTGGAAAGTGCCGTGGCAGGTACACCCAGTTATTCTGGGGAGTGGAAGTGCCTAGGATGGCATTCAGGGTTGCACATGCCAAGCATGTCATCCACCTCATTGTACCCAATCCTGGTCCTCTAATATCAATTACTATCAGAGTACTTACTATCACATATCTTTTCTTCCTATAACTTTTAGGTAAGAGAAGATGAAGGTAAAGGTAAAGGCCCTCCCGTTCATCGTCGATTTGCTCGAGCAGGCCCAGTAAAGTCTCCATTGGAGACTTTGTTGTTACTGTGTCTGGCATATCGAATACTCTCGGTAGCTTGCCGGGCTCTCCGAGAAGGGCGGAGGAATCGAACTCGGGTCAGCCGTGTTGGCCGCTTGTAAGGAGAACGCCCTACCCGCTGTGCTTTTGAGGACTGATGGTTTGGGGGCTATATCTGGCAGTGCAGAGGGATTACTTGGGTCTGCACTCAGGGGTCAACCCACGATGTACCTGAGAGACCAATTGTGGTGGCAGGGATTGAACTGATTTTTGCCACAGGCAAGACAAGCACCTTGGCCCCTGTCTAATTTCTTGGGCTCTAAGTGAAGTGTTTTTGTTGTTATTGTTTTGTTTGTACTTTGATTTCACAGCTGAAATTGGAACCAGTGACTGATGCTGCCACTTTTGAATGTCCACTGAGCAGTCAGTACTAGTTATGATGGGAGTGAAAGAATCCATATTAGGGCATCAAATTTTTGTGTACTTTAGCTAACTTGCAACATTGCTTTCTGTAAAACTGCTTGGCTGCTTTGCACCTGGGGGAGAGGGGACTTGCAAAGTGAACAGGGCATAACTTCTTTCTACAAGATTCAGGTGTATTTACTGTCCCTGAAATGTATTGTCTCAGTAAAGCACCCTGCAGATTTGGGTAAAGGCTAACTCAGGATGCTGGTGGTTGGGGGAAATTGCCCTTTCCTGGAATGTATTGTCTCACTAAAGCACCCTGCAGACTTGGGTAACACAAAACGAGGATGGTCAAGGGAGATTACCTAAGGCTTAATGATTCCAGCTATAACCTTGCTTGTGCTGACAATCGATGTACGTAAATGCTGATCTTTGAATCTATAGGCTAAGGAGTGAGGTACTTTTAAATGGATTGGTTAAGAAAGTATATGTTGTTACAAATCTATTGGCTATGAATGCGCGGGCTTTGCTGTAACGGCCAGTGAAGGCCTATATAAGATCCCCTTTGAAGAAGTTCGGGGCTCTCAGCCACTGCCCGTTTTTGGGGTATGCTGCGGAGCCCCAGCATGCTGGTCTAAATAAACCCCGTTTTTACTCCTGCAGGAATTGTGTCTATCTGGTCTCTCCGCGCCTCCCAGGGCCAGGGAACTCCCGATCCCAACAGGAGTTCAATCTGTTTCTTACAAAAACTGAGAATAAACATGAAGTATTTGTAGGTTAAGCTCTTCTGAACCTAAAACATAAATATTATGCTAGTTTCAAGGTTTTCCTTAGATGTAGGTGGGCTCAGCAAGATGTTATGCTATATCTTGGTTTGATTCCTGGTACTACATAGCCTCCTAGCATCACCTAGTTCACCCAGTGGACCCCTAAACACTCCCGTTTGGCTCTGGCGATCTCTAGTGTTGCAGGCAGATAAGGTGTGGGGGTGGAGAGCTAGAAATAAGTTCTTGGTATAGAAATAGAACTTTAGGGGGGAAAATGAGGAAAAAAATGAAGAAAGAGAAAAAAAAAAAAGAAATAGAACTTTAGAAGAAATTGCCCAGCTCAGAAGTGGTCCAAAACTTGAAGAACAAATCCCTTTGATGTACAAATCCTGAAGTCTTTAAGGAGAGGCTAAGGCACCACCTGTGATCTCCCTGTAAGGACAAAGAGACTCCAGAGACTACAAACAACAAGAAAGGTTTATTGTGAGACTGGCTAGCCAGGGTCAATCTGCCTCCACAGACACGCAGGTCAGATAGGTGAGGCAAGACCTCGAACTTCTTCAAAGGGGATCTTATATAGGCCTTCCCTGGCCGTTACAGCAAAGCCCGCGCATTTCATAGCCAATAGATTTGTCACAACATATACCTTCTTAACCAATCCATTTAAAAGTACATCACTCCTTAGCCTATAGGTTCAAAGATCAGCATTTATGTACATAGGCATTGTGACTAGTGGGCATCTGGTAACTTGGACATTTGGTTATCCCCTGGCTTCCTTTGATTCTCAGCTCAAGGCTCCTGCAATCCTGTGGAGGTGGATAAGGGAAAAGTTCCTAACAGAGGTAATAGATAAGGAAGGCCCAATAAATGGTTTCCGAATTTACATCCCAACAGGGAAGAGTCAACAAATGGTTTCAGAATTTGCATCCCAGCAAGGAAGAGTCAACAAATGGTTTCATAATTTACATCCCAATAAGGAATGGCTTCACAGCTAAGGCTCTACTAGGGAGGGGGCAGGAAAGGGAGAGTTACTAATTAGTACAGTTTTAACTCTGGAATCTCCCTCAGGGTCCCAAGGGATTTTACACACCCAGATGCAAAAGCTGAGGTACCACCTAGAGAAGGAACCTATGTGAAAGGAGAAGCAGTAGGATACTAAAGATTTTGATCATATGAAAGAACCACCAATAGCCCAAGAATTTCATTGTAGCAACATTCAACTTAGCTTGCATATATGAACAGAACTGCAGGCCAATATAATTTGAAGAAATTGTGTAGAACCATCTCCCAAAAGCTATTCTCTGTTTTTTCCACTGGAAGTAGCCTGTGTTCCCTTTTGAACATGCATTTATCTCTATTTCTCCTCTCACACTTTTCTAAGTAAATTTATTTCAATAAAAGCTACTTTGGAGGGGGTATGGTGGTGCCAGCAGGTCAATCTGTACCTGTGAGGCAAGTGCATCAGCAGCCTGATGGCGCCTTCAGAATCCCACATACCCCCAAATTGCTGCTGTACCTTTGGCCAGAACCCAAAAACTTGGGCCAAAGTTTACCAAAAGTTAGGTATGTGGAAGACACATACACAAACCACCTCCAGCTCAGCTATATAATTGGAGGCATGGCCTATCTGGTTCCTGACCGAACTGCTTAATGTCATGATCCCAGAGACTCAGAAACAAATCTTAAAACCCAATGGCTTTTGGCAGAAATGCATCTGGTCTCTGCAGAAGGTTACTGGCGCTGGGCCAACCCAGGTGGGAATAGGTTTTCGTGCCTTGGCCTGTTCCCCCTGGCGGCCTGGTGGCCGCCATCCTCCAGTCAGATTTGGGCCCACAGTGATGAGACATGCAGGGCCTCACAGTATGGGGGTGTAGCCAGCCCTTTCCTCCCCACCCCGACGAGACCCTGAGTCACTGCCCACGAACAGCCTCTCTGGCTCCTGATCAAGCTGCTTAATGGCCATGATCCCAGAGACTCAGAAACACATCTCAAAACCCAGTGGCTTTGGCAGAAATGCATCTGGACCATGCAGTAGATTACTGTCACAAGGCCATTCCAGAGGGGAAAGGTGCTGTCCCTCTGCCTGTTCCCCCTTGGCGACTCGATGGCCACCATCCTCCAGAGGCCTCTGTACAGTCACTTTTGGGCACACAGTGACAAGACACGCAGGGCCTCATGGGATGGGTATGAAGCTGGCCCTTCCCCCCCATCCCAACGAGACCCCGAGTCACCGCCAACTAACGGCCTCTCTGGCTCCTGATGAAGCCATTTAATTGCCATGATCCCAGAGACTCAGAAACAAATCACGGTACAGATTGCCTTTTGGCAGAAATGCACCCAGTCTCTGCAGTAGGTTACTGGTGCTGGGCCACCCCAGGTGGAAATAGGATTTGTGCCTTAGCCTGTTCCCCTGGAGACCTGGTGGCCACCATCCTCCAGAGTCCATTGGACAGTCAGGTTTGGGTCCGCAGTGATGAGACAAGTGGGGCCTCACAGAATGGGGGTGGAGCTGGCCCTTTCCTCCCTACCCCAACGAGACCCCAAGTTGCCACCCACGAATGGCCTCTCTGGCTCCTGATAAAGCTACTTAATGGCCATGATCCTAGAGATTCAGAAACAAATTTTGATACCAATGGCTTTTGACAGAAATGCGTCTGGACCCCACAGTAGGTTACTGTCACCAGGCCATTCCAGGGGGGAAAGGGTGCTGTCACTCTGCCTGCTCCCCCTAGGTGGCTCAGTGGCCGCCATCCTCCAAAGGCCATTGGACAGTCAGGATTGGGCCCTCAGTGATGAGACACATGGGGCCTCATGGGATGGGGTGGAGCCGGCCCTTTCCTCCATGTCTCAACAAGATCCTGAGTTGCCGCCCACTAATGGCCTTTCTGGCTCCTGACAAAGCTGCTTAACGACCATGATCCAAGAGACTCAGGAACAAATCTCAGAACCCAACAGGTTTTGGCAGAAATCCATCCAGATTTAATTGTTAAAATTTCGGAATTTCAAAATCGCTCAGCCACTACTGCAGCCTCATGACATCATATGTTATTCATAACCAGCAATAGAAAACAAATTGTCTACTGTTGCCTTTTCGGCAGATCTGAGTGTTGGGGTAATATTCCAAATAATAATGGTGGGTCTGGTGCCAAAATATTTAATGTAATCAAAGTAGAGAGTAATGTGGAAATTAACAGCCCCACAGGTAGGGGGATGGTATGGGATGGGGGTATACTGGGAGTTTTGGTGGTGGAGAATGGGCACTGGTCAGTGATTCAATAAATAAAATTATAAAAAATGAAAAAGAAAGTAAGGTGGAGTTCATGCCCAAATCAATCAGCTAATCAGTGGCTGAATAAATAGCAGTACTTCTACATTAAAAAAGCTACTTTGGGGCCAGAGAGATAGTACAGTGTGTAGGGCACTTGCCTTTCAGGCAGCCAACTGGGATTCAGTCTCCACACCTGATCAATACCAGGAGTGATACCTGAGTGCAGTCAGGCGACAGCCCTGATCACAACCTGGTGAGCTCCAAAAGCAAAAAATCAGAAAATCTACTTTGCTTAATGATTTTGCCTCCTCCTGAATTTTTTTTACACAAGGCATACCCACAGGTTTGTGCTGAAATAGGGACTGACTTTTCTTATCTTGCAAAGAGCACTTCGTTGCTCAGTCTGAGTCCATGGAGTGACTGGGATCAGTTCCTGTGCTGTATAGAACAAGTGGACTTCAGGAGCAGCTTGAGAGCTACCTCTGGGGCTGGTAGGACATGAGTATCTGTTGCATGGATATTTATAGCCAACTTTGTAGCAGTTGTTCTTTGGATGCTGAGGTTTTGACTGCTTTAATGAGGTTACCTCCCATGCTCCCCACTTTACCAAATCACCCATTATACTGGCATCACATGGGCCTGAGTAACACTGAATTCTCAGCTCTAGCACTAAACCACCAAGCTATGTGGCTGAGAATTGTAATGGGGAAGACCTGATTCCATGGCTCTTTTGGAGGGCCAAAGTGAGGCAGAACAAGAAGACAAGACATGCTGCACTTCAGCAAAGCAAGCAGTAGGCTTAAGTTTCTGTTCCCAAAGACTGATGTTCCTGTTTCCCCAAAAGTTTATGGTAAGAGTTACTTGAAAGACACCCTGTCCCTATCTGTTTACGTTAATCAGTAAGCAACATATCCTGTTATCCTGTACTGTAGCCTGTTGCTGGAAAGATCTGCAAAGCATAACTGTTGGTGCCTGCTAACTATGCTTACATGATCAAAGTTAGTGCCTGCTAACTTTGCTTATGTCGAATCACGAATCATGACCATCCTGTTATTCGTCGATTGCCTAGAGCAGGCCCCAGTAATGTCTCCTTCATCCTAGCCCTGAGATTTTTAAGAAAGTGCTATATTCAAGGCTCTTTAGGAGAAAGAGACCCATCATTGTTACTGGTATTTGGCATATTGGGTATGCCACGGGGAGTTTGCCAGACTCTGCCGTGTGGGCAGGTTACATTCGGTAGCCTGCCAGCTTGTCCAAAGTAGGAATGAGATAATAAGATGTCATAATAAGATGTCGCGCGGGCCCCGGTGAGGACAGCCAGGCACGGGGGCAGGAGACTGCACTGTTCTCCTCTGGGAGCTGGTTCTTATAGTCTGAGTCTTGGCTGTTGATGGGATTACATGGCGCCAGGGGGCCAGTTGGTGGGTGTGACCCCCGCCTACTGGAATTCAGAGGATCTGGGTGGAGGATGCTCAGCCCCGATCCGAGTAGGCTTGGAGATCTCAGTCCCGGGATCCGCTTGCCTTTGTTCCTCTGCCGGTACCTTCAGGTGTGCAGAGAGTGGTCTCAGCATGGTGGTGGCTGGTCCTGGAGGTCTTCGGCTGCCGGAACCCTGGTCAGGGCGGGGAGGAAAGCTCAACCTGCTCCCCTCCAAGGGGCCCTGGCGAGGACAGCCAGGCACGGGGGCAGGAGACTGCACTGTTCTCTTCTGGGAGCTGGTTTTTATAGTCTGAGTCTTGGCTGTTGATGGGATTACACGGTGCCAGGGGGCCAGTTGGTGGGTGTGACCTCCGCCTACTGGAATTTGGAGGATCTGGGTGGAGGATGCTCAGCCCCAATCCAAGTAGGCTTGGAGATCTCAGCCCTGGGACCCGCTTGCCTTTGTTCCTCTGCCGGTACTTTCAGGTGTGCAGAGAGTGGTCTCAGCATGGTGGTGGCTGGTCCTGGAGGTCTTCGGCTGCCAGAGCCCTGGTCAGGGCGGGGAGGAAAGCTCAACCCGCTCCCCTCTAAGGGGTCCCGGCAAGGACAGCCAGGCGCGGGAGTAAGTAAAGATATGTAAGTAAAAAAAAAATTGCTTATGTAAGTAAAGATATAAAAGCCTGCTGCAATAAGGACTTGGGGTCTTTATCAAGACTCCACTGCATTGTGTTAGACTTTGACCCTAGCTCGAGCTAGCAATAAAGGTCAGGGTCCTCCCATTGTTCATCAATTTGCTCGAGCGGGCCCAGTAACATCTCCACCGTGAGACTTGTTACTGTGTTTGGCATATTGAATACGTCATGGGTAGCTTGCCAGGCTTTGCCATGAGGGCGAGATACTCTAGGTAGCTTGCCGGGCTCTCTGAGTGGGGAGGAGGAATTGAACTCGGGTCAACCATGTTGGCTGTGTGCAAGGCAAATGCCCTACCGCTGTGCTATTGCTCCAGCCTGTAGCAATAAAGGCACCTTTGCTTTTGCATTCTCGCATGTGGTACTGGTCTCTCTGTGAATGGGAAACCCTAAACCCGGGTATAACACCTTGAAGACCAATCAAAAGAGAAACACCAGAACAGGTCAAGAAAAGACTTTATCAGCAATAGCAGGCAGGTTGGAGATGGACTTGTGTCCTCAAAGACCCATCCTGACTGCATGCTCATAGGAGTTTTTGTAGAGAAAGAACAAGGAAGAAACTGGGCTGCAGACTAGAGGGCAAAAGAATGAACAAGGAAGCCCATATCAGTTGGTTCCCTGAAGTGTGTTCTCTGCCATACAGACCCAAACAAAGGAAGAGTTAAACATTTGAGGAAGAGTGTTCTTATTTATTTATTTACTTATTTATTAATTTTACTTTTTCTGGGGCGAACTCGGGTCGGCCATGTTGGCCGCGTGTAAGGCGAACGCCCTACCCGCTGTGGGATAGCGATAGCACAGCGGGTAGGGCGTTCGCCTTACACGCGGCCAACATGGCCGACCCGAGTTCGCCTCCTCCGCCCCTCTCGGAGAGCCCGGCAAGCTACCGAGAGTATTCGATATGCCAGACACAGTAACAACAAAGTCTCCAATGGAGATGTTACTGGGCCCGCTCGAGCAAATCAATGATCAACGGGAGGGCCTTTACCTTTTACCTTTACTTTTTCTGCGGACACCACCAGGGCTGGTTTCCAAGTTCCCTGAGCATGGTTTAAGATTCCTCTCACCACTAAATAATTGTAAAACAAGCAAACAGAAAAAAAAAAGGAGTTTTTCCTGGAAATATAAACAGGTGAGTAGGGAACTGAAATTGTAACTGCAAGTTGTAAATGTCAAGCAAAGATGCCATGTTCAGTTCACATGCCTCAGTTTGATTCTATCATTTTAAATGCTAAGTAGTCCTGGCAACCCGAACCCACCTACAAAGTTACAGGTGCTGGCTACTCTGTGAAAGCACCCACTCAGCATGTGGGGTACGTGTACCTAGAAAACCGACTTCTCTTACATAGAGTGTAGAGCACAGGGAATCTGGAGTAATTTGAAGAGTAAAAGGAGAATTCCTTTTTAAAAAAAAAAATAGTTAAATGTCTTTACTACAGTAAAGTTACTGAAAAATTTCATTTAAAATATAAAATCAGGGATAGAGAAAGTGAAGCAAAAAGGTAAAAGAGGATTGGGGGATGAGGGCTGTCAATGGATGACCAGGGAGTTACTAAAGACATTGCCTTGTCACAGCACTAAAGTAGCCCTGGGCATGAAGGCACACTCCTTTAGAGATACAGAAATGGAGGCTAGACCAGAGAAAGGTGAAGACTCCACCCCACCCCCAACACACACACACACACACACAACACACACACACACACACACACACACACACACACACACACCACGCGCAGGAAACATTTAAGACTAAAGTTCAAATTCTGGTTATATTTAAACATTCAAAGTAGAGCCTACCTGCTTCACTGAGATTATTTCTTTAATGAAAATTTGGCAAAGGAAATGCATTTAAGGCATAGCATAAGATCAAACTGAACTCTTCTCAGTACCTGGAATGATTGTGAAAAATAGTTATTTGATACTCTTTCCACTTCCTATTTCTAGCAGTTGCTCTAATTTACTTTAATTTATAGAGCCCAAGCCAGGCACATTTAGACATTTGTTCCTGGCAGGAAAAACGATGTTAAATGCAGTCAGGCTACAGAAAAAATTGGCTGAGCATCAGTCTCCTTTGATTAGTAGGATGACTAGAGTTACAGAATCTGAGAGTAGGGATGATCTTGGAGATTTCTCCTTTCCCTGGTTAACAAAGTTTGAAAAGGAAATGAAATGATTCCGGTCACGTGGACACTTTTGTTTGAGTAGTATTAACATAGATTACTGTTTGTGCTATTGCTAAATAATTTTGCCTGTTTCTTTTTTTTCACTAATTCCCAGTAGTTTTGACTTTAAGGGTACTCTTTTGTACTGTCTTTACATATCTGCAGTTGTTAAGGAAAAGCTATGGTTGTGGTTATTATTGCTCACCTCATTTTTACACAGGGATCCCTGAAAACAACTTTTGCATCTAGTTTGAAGGCTGCTCCATTATGCCATAAAGAATCTGCCAAGTTTGATCCAGGCCGTTCATGTCACATTTCTTCTTGTCCAGTATTTATTCAGCAGGCATAGTTTGATTTTGCTGCATCCATAAATGAAAAGGCAATGTGGAATTACTGATTTGGGTGCATAAAGCATTATGCTCTTAGTCATTCAAGTTATAAAGCTTTCTAAACAATGCAGCGTTTCTAAATCAATACCTTAATAAGTCAAGTCCACTCAGCATCATCCTATAACTAGTAATGTAGCCCATACAATAGTCGTTACATTATTAACTTAATGCGTTTATTTAAAATATGTATAGGAACTCTCTGCCACAGGCTGCAAGATAGGTTAGATAACCAGAATTTGGGGATTTTGAACAAAACTGTGCTATCACTTTTATATCATTCCTTTTCAGTTCATATCACACATTACAAGAAATTTTATGATGCCCAGTCTAATAACTGCAGTGAATTTTTGAGGCAGAAGATGAACCATTCATTTTTTTGTTTACTCCCCTGTATTTAATGTTCTTTTCCACCTCTATCCATGTTGATATTTCAGCATGCATAACTTAAAAAAAATTTACCCAGTAAAAATATATAGCACATCAAGTTACCGGTGGTTTTGGCCCATTTCTTCTATTTCAATTTCATTACAATTTTTTATTACCTATAAAGTAACAGCCTTCTCAATTTCAAGAGAATTTTGGTAATATATTTTGCAAAACCTCCCCATAAATATGCATACTGCAGGTCCATGAGGCTGCATGTGCCCTCAGAATTCCAGCTGTGCATCACAATTTAAAAATTACCAGCCTATATTATAATAAGATGAAACTTCCTTATAAACTGCAATGCTTTCTTCCAGTGATTTCACTTCTCGGTGTCTCTCCTGCAGAAATATATTTTCAGAAACATATGTGCACAAGACCATATGTACAAAAGTGCCTAATGCAGAATTGGTTAAGTAAAATGTAAAAACAATGTCTAACAAAGCAGTGTCTAACAGGAACAATTCACATAGTGGAATACAGTTATAAATAACAAGGGAGATATTATACAGTAGCAGATTTTTAAAAATATATTGCTAAATACAAAATCAATTTAAATAAAATTCCATATCTTATGATGATTACACAATCATTCATATGAGAATACTTAGAAGCTATTGTATAGGTATACTTATGTGTGCTTGTATGTGTAATTTTGTATGTAATAATACATTCCTGGTAATGTGCCAATAGTTCAATCAATAAATACATATTATCTGCCTAAAGTAAAGTACTTTCTAGGGTACTATTTGCATATACAGTATTGGAAATAGGAGTCAAGATTAAATATGGAAATAAATGGCATATAAATAGAACCTAAAGTCATTTGGATAAGAATACATAGAAATGGAATACAGAGCATATAGAATATCGAACACGCAGAAACTAGTCTAGAAAACATCAAAATAAAAATGATGACATTCAACCTCTGAGGTAAAGAGATAGTTTGAAGTTGTTAACATGAAGACACGTGGTTTTAGATGTATGCTTGAGTACTTCTCTTCTTTGGGACTTTAAGCATTCGTAAAGGTAAAGGTAAAGGCCCTCCCGTTGATCGTCGATTTGCTCGAGCGGGCCCAGTAACGTCTCCATTGGAGACTTTGCTGTTACTGTGTCTGGCATATCGAATACTCTCGGTAGCTTGCCGGGCTCTCCGAGAGGGGCGGAGGAATCGAACTCGGGTCGGCCATGTTGGCCGCGTGTAAGGCGAACGCCCTACCCGCTGTGCTATCGCTCCAGCAACTTGCAGAAATGCATTTGGTCATGTTTTCCACTTATGGGAGTGATGTAGACAGGTAGACAGGGAAGGCCCCCTCCTGAAGCAATGACAAAAGCCAGCCCTGCAGAAAATAGGAAAACAGGAACTAAGGCTTAATAAGACCCTCACCTGGCTCCAGCAACAGATCCAAAGGAGCTCCTGCAGGAACAAAAGGCCAGGAAAGGAATTTCAAAGAAGACCATCACCACTCCCATCCTCCCTGGTAACCTCCTTAGCAACGGACTTTTACCTGGGAAGAAGCCCCACGTGGGGGCAGGTTGGAGAAAACCCTATAAAGGTCACCTCGAACAAAGGAAGGGCGCACATATGCTGCCTGAGCCCATGTGTGCTTATGCCCACGTGGCTGAGCACACGTGGTGTCCAAGCACATGTGTTGCCCACATCTCCCCTCTTGAGATGTGTACTTTCATGCTTTCATGTCTAACTTTACTCTCTCTCTCTCTCTCTCTCTCTCTCTCTCTCTCTTTTTCCTCCTCCACTCCACACCTTAAAAATCCTCCAAATAAAATCTATTTACTTCACTGCTTGTCTACTCCTGAAATTCCTTTCTGTGAGGCGAGACAAGAATCCACTAACCCTGGGTCCCGGGTGGCAGAGGCGGTTGGGGAGAAAGTGACCGTCTTTCTCCTCCCTGCTTCACATAAGTTACCCGTGGGGCCCACCGACATCAGGAGGAACACAGTATAGTCACAATAAAATTAGACTTCAAATTAACCTGGTAGGTAGCAAGAGTAGGATTAGAATGTCAGAGGCTGCTGACATTTCCTGGGAAGCATATTTGTCACATCAACCTACCTCAGGTTTTCCTTAGTTTATGTTTGACATACAGAGCAGGCAAAAGGTGGAGTGATCATCCTTTCATCCATTCATACATGATGAAAACTTTGTCCTAAAATCACCATTGTTTTTACAGTGTAGCAGTAAGTAAACCTTTGGATTTTCCACCAGAGTGTGGTTGCGGCAACCAGATAGGCCAGGCTTACTGATCTGGTGAAGCTCAACCATTCATTTGCTTTTAGTATTATTTCTCTTTTAGAATTCCCTATTGCTATTTTGCTACTTTTTTTTTCTTTCCTTTTCTGTAAAAAATCTTTAGAGGTGGCCAGGGGAGCCCACCGACGGCTCTCTCTCTAGCTGCCCGCATTTGTGGTGGGCCCAGGCTGCTCCCCCAGCTGGGACGGCCCAGGCCCTGGGGCAGAAGGTGGAGGAGAACAGGGCCAAGCCAGTTGATTGATCAGTTGCCATTTATTCCATTCTCCCTATGCGCCTTCCCCAGTCTCTCTCAGCCTCCCATTCTGTTCTCACACTTCCTCTCATTCCTGTCTCCTTTTGTCTCTCCCGCTCATCTCTCCGCTCCATCTTGCAGCTTGGGCTCTCTCTCTCTCTCTCTCTCTCTCTCTCTCTCTCTCTCTCTCTCTCTCTCTCTCTCTCTCTCTCTCTCTCCATGTGCCTGCTCCTGTATTCTTCTTCTACATACTTCTCTCTTTGTCCCCCTTGCTACCCTCTCCACTGTCCATCTTGCTGCCCAGCTCTCTTGCCTCCAACTTCCTTGCAGTCTGGGCTCACACTGCACCCAGTCTGGTAGCAAAATCAACACCAGAAACTCCTTCCTGAGGGCTCACCTAACAGGTATTGTAAAGCCCTTCCTGACTGCCCCAGGCAAAATACCTCCTAAGGTGTTTTTCTCCTTTCCGCAGTCCAAGAACTATCAGCATCTTAATACTTGTTATTTTTGTATGGACACAGTAAGAGATACCATTGAGGCTTGTAGGGCAGCTCTCCTGGGAACATCTTGCCACAGACTCAGACAACAGCGCTCAAGGCCAGATTAATAATTCCTAACCCTAACAGGGTCCGAATATAGTTATTCCTTTTTGAATCATGACAGCATTTGTTCATGACTGAGCTCTTAACTGATAGTTAAGCATTATGGCGCTTTGAGAGTCACATTGATGTAGGCAGGTAGACAGGAAAGGCCCCCTCCCAAGGCAATGGCAAAAGCCAGTCCTGCAGAAAATAGGAAAAACAGGAACTAAGGCCTGATAAGACCATCACCTATCTACAAAACAGACCCAGGGAAGCTCCTGCAGAAACAAAAGGCCAGGAAAGGAATATCAAAGAAGACCATCACTTTTCCCAACCCCCCATGGTAACCTCTTTAGCAATGGGCCCACATGGGACAGGTTGGAGAAACCTATAAAGGCCACCTTGAACAAAGGAAGGGTGCCATATGTTGCCTGAGCCCAAGTGCTGCTTGTGCTCATGTGGCGTGCACACATGTGGTGCCCGAGCACATGTGTCGCCTGCATCTCCCTTCTTGAAATGTGTACATTCATGCTTTCGTGTCTAATGTTAGAATGTGTTTAAGGGCTCTCTCTTGGCCCTTGGAGAAGCCTGTGTTCTCCCTTGAGTACGCTACTCTCTCCTCCTCCACACCTTAAAAATCCTCCAAATAAAATCTACTTATTTCACTGCTTGTCTACTCCAGAAATTCCTTTCTGCGAGGCCAGGTAAGGACACAGTAACCCTGGGTTCTGGGTGGCAGAAGCGGTTGGGGAGAAAGTGACTCTTTCTCCTCTCCACTTCACATAAGTCACCCTTAGGACCCACCGACATCAACATTACAAAAGCACAAAAGTCTTCTTGTGTCCATACAAAAAGGACATTGCTCTGAATAAACTATGCAAAAGACTTAGGGAGAAGAAAAAAACAATATTTACAAGTCAACAGAGCACAAAGAAAGAAGTTACAAATAAACACCAAGGAATGGGAGCACCATGATAGGAGTTACCCAATATACCTAAACTACCTGAGGCTATGCAGGAAGGACAAAACTGTTATCCTACACTTTTTATTTTTTATTTTTTTATTTTTTGCTTTTTGGGTCATACCTGATGATGCACGGGGTTACTCCTGGCTCTGCACTCAGGAATCACTTTTGGTGGTGCTCAGGGGACCATATGGGATTCTGGAAATAGAACCTGGGTCAGCCACATGCAAGGCTATGCCCTACCCGCTATTGCTCCAGCCCCCATATTGCTACGTTTCTTCAGTAATAGAACCTACATTTTTTTCAGCAAGCTAGGCATTTTATCTTCAAATTTTCTTAGCATTTTTTCTCTACTGCCCTCTTCTCCTTCAAATATATTGAATTTATTGCCTTAAAACATCCCATATGACCCCCCCAAGCACCACCAAGTGTAATTATGAGTACATTCATGTGTGCCTCCTGCCCCTCACCCCCCAAATAAAAACAAAAACAAAAAGTCTGGACTGATAGATTAATTGGGTTTTAGGAGTGGTGAAATGAGATGGTTGTTTCCCATTTCTCAATCTAGCATCCAAGATCCTACATGTGGTAAACTTGGTTCTGTATTTTAATTATTAAGTTATCTTGCCTTTGCCCATTTGTTTCCAGTATATTCTTTATCCACTGAGTATAGCAAGACCATCTCTGCCACGCAAAGTCAATTTATACAATCTACTTAGTAAACTCTGTTCTACTACCACAATTTTGTATTTTTCACTTTGCAACATATGCTGATAATAAAATGTAAGTCATGCCCCTCTCCCGGATTAACTTAGCTCCTCATGAAATTTCTTTTAAATAGAAATAAAAATCAGAGGATTGAAACATATGCATTGCATGGAAAAATCTCAATATGAGCCCCAAAAATGACCCAAGAACTCCACTGGGTGTGGCCCTTCAACAAAATAAAAATCTGAAATAGGTTTTAAACTTCCTCTGAAAATGTTACTATAATTTTATTTAGAGTTCACTTTTATAAATAAGAACATTTGATGTGCTAACTTGTTTAGGTGTCCTTCTATGAACTCACTACACCTGCCTGTTTTTTCAGGTCTTTAAGTATTTTTTTCAGGGGGTGAGCACCTGGAATTTTCAAGATGTAATCGATGCTCTGTGCTGTGTTGGGGACAGTGGTTTGCTCCTATGTTGGGACACAGTTTTCCCCAACAGTTGCTGGACATGTTGAGTACTGGGTCCAGGCAAATGTGGAGTGAAGAATGATGAGTGCACAGAGAAATACCTTCCAGGAGCAGCTGATGGCTGTTCATTTTATTGCCAAATACACACATACTTTATAGAGGGTCTTGGCTTACAAGAAGATCACATGAATTTCAGCATTAATGGCCAGTCACCCTTCTCTGCTTTGCCCTGATCCAATCCCAATCAAGGTTAGATGCTGTGGTTGGGATGACTTGCTAAGCATAAGTGACAGTTTCTGTGTCTTGGGCTCATGTGACTAGGAGGTTGAGTGAGGCTCAAGGCTACACACCTGGTGCTGACACCCTGTTCTTGCCAATTTTGCCCAGATTCTCCCTTCAGCAAAGTCTCCCTTCTGGGCTGCTTTGCAAGGTCGGGTTTTATCTGCTCCAGCACCTGTAGCCATGCTTCAACACCTCTGCAGTGCCTGGGGGACCCTCTAGAACTGAGATTGAATGAGAGTCAACTACTTGCAATACAAATGCTTAATCCCTGTACTATAACTTTCTGGTACTTTAAGTGTTTTCTTTCTGATATATATGCAATCTACAGATTTTTTTTAAATGTGGATGACTCCTGAAAGTATGCATTTTTGGTTAATAATATACATATTATCTTATTTTGTATTATGTTCTGTAACTTTTGGATACCAGTTTAGAAGAACGCAACAGTTTATATATGGCCTCATTCCTTCATTTCTGCGATCTTTCCATTTTTTTTTAAATAATGCTTATTGATTTTCTTGGATTTTCTGTATGAACTATATTTCTCAGTTGTATATGCTCAAAACCATTCTACCTTTGGTTTATTTTAAGCAATTGCCATCAGTTTTCAACAAGATATATTTATATATTTAGATATTTTTATTTTAATTGATCTTCATGTTTTCCATTTTAGCTCTCCTTACAACTTTATGACACCCTGAACTTTATTGAGGTTTATTTTAAATGTAATTTTATATGTAACTTAATAATTTAAAGAATGACACGTGAATTATTTCACATTATTTGAGTTTTCACTTAAGCTTGCTTTGAATAACTGTAAAATTTGCAGATCATAAACATTTGCTCATGGTTCTATAGACTTGATCTTTTTTCTTTAATTTCAAAGAAAAACAATTTATAATCAATTTGCTCTTTTATTCTTCATAAGTAATTGAGTTTAAAAATGTGTTACAAAACTATTTCATAATGAAGGAAATATTAGAACACACATAGGAAAATTGTATAATGAGCATTCTTACACATATGATTTAGCTGCTTAAATGATATATTCTGAAAATGCTGATTCTTTGTACATTTTTTTCTTGATTATCACTCTGCCTTTACACTCTCAAAGCAGAAGATGACTCTAATCTTGTATTTTTATGGCTTATAAAATTATTTTAGTTTCCTGTAAATTCTCCCCCTATTATTTTTAAAATTGAAGTTGCTGAATTGTTATTTTAAATATTTTCAATTTTCTTCATGATTATTAACCAATAAAATTTTCTTAATGTATGTAAATAACTTTTGTGTTTGTAAGTCTTAATTTTCAAATGTTTGCTTTTTTGAACTCACTTATCTAATCATAATTTTAATGCATTATGATTGTGGCATCAATATTCATGATGGTGCTAATTCTTTTTCTTTCAGGTGGGGGAGAACTGTCACACTTAGCAATTCTCAGGGCTTCCTCATGGCTCAGCACACAGGTATCAGTACTGGCAGGATGGAGGGACTAGATGAGGTCCTGGGGATTGAACCCAGGTCAGCTGCATGCAGGGCAAGTACCCTTCCTGAAGTACATCAGTCCTGCCTATTGCTGATTCTTTTTAAATTTTTCATTCCACAATAACATAATACATTTTCAGTTTTTTTCATGTTACATGTTCAGATGGGAAAAAGGCCTATTTTCTAAATTCTGATTCTGTTATCTAAAAAAAGTAGAGGGACCTCTGAATGGAGGGCTGAATGGAGCCCATTCCAATGAAGGGGCTTTATTGGAATGGAAACAATTTAGGCAGGAAAGTGACTGTCCAACAGCTGAGACTTCGAGACAGGCTTGGGGGAGAGGAAGTGCAGGGTCTGGCTTTATGCCCAGAAGAGCATAGGTAACATAAGAGTTTATATACATAATGGCCATTTTTCAGGGAACTCACATATATTCATGAAGGAAAATAGGCTGTATACTTAAAAATTCAATGAATAGACTATATTCTTATATGTCTAGAAAATGGCAGAAATGTCATTAGGGGTCTCTTTCTTTGTATAGCAGAAAAGAAGGTGAATCAATATTGGGAAGAGTAGAACTGGACCATGTCCATTAACTCATGATATTAATCCAAGGACCTGGTATCCTTATTACTACAAAGTATTCCTAAGGTTCTGTACGACAATTAGTAATTGTATTGCAAATCTAAGGCCCCAACCAAGGCCTTACTGGAGCCACTCTCCACACACTTGGATAAGCCTCAGACATAACCGAACTGGCAGAGGAACCCAGGTGTGTGGGACCCGGGACTGAGATCTCTAAGCCTGCACGGTTTGGGACTGGACCTGTCAGTAGCTAAACAGTTACACCCTCCAACTGCCGTGTAACCCCAACAAAGGCCAGGATCCAAAGATTATCACAACAAGCTCCCGGGAGAGCACAAGGCAGAGTCTCCTACCCTGTGTCTGACTATCCTCGCCAGGGCCCAACAGCTGAAGACTTCCAGGCCCCAACCAAGGCCTTACTGGAGCCACTCTCCACACACTTGGATAAGCCTCAGACATAACCGAACTGGCAGAGGAACCCAGGTGTGTGGGACCCGGGACTGAGATCTCTAAGCCTGCACGGTTTGGGACTGGACCTGTCAGTAGCTAAACAGTTACACCCTCCAACTGCCGTGTAACCCCAACAAAGGCCAGGATCCAAAGATTATCACAACAAGCTCCCGGGAGCGCGCGGCCGCATTCGCGGCCGCACGACTATTTATTTAATAATTTTCAGGATAACTTAAATATCCTTAAATATCCAAACCAAACGGCAGAGCCTGGCAAGCTATCCGTGATCTATGCCAAATAGACCAAATTGATATGCCAAATCCAGTAATAAATGGATCTCATTTCCCTAACCCTGATTATGCAGAGTCGAAAAGGATATGGAAGGAGAAGCTGATAAAACACCAAGGCAGACATGGGCTGCCAAAACGCAGAAAAACAAAAATGATTGTCTGTACTTTTAATGCTCGTACGCTGGCATCTGCTGCATCCATTGAAGACCTTATGGTACAAGCACGAAAGATCAAGTACGACATCATTGGTCTGACCGAAACGAGAAGACATCAATCCCATCATGCTGTTTTCGACACTGGAGAAGAACTGTTCCTTGGAACATGTGATAAAAGAGGCGTCGGTGGTGTCGGTATCCTTGTCAACACAAACTTAGTCACAAGCATTGATTCATTTGAATGCCTAACAACCCGAATCGGACGATTACACTTGAATAAATGTGGCTCACTACCGGCAGTTTCTATCTTTGTTGTCTATGCACCAACATCCAGTTATGGTGAAAAAGAAACTGAGAAATTCTACATGGAGCTGGAGAAATTCTATAAAGAAGATCACACCTTCTACAAGATCATTGTCGGTGATTTTAATGCCAAGATAGGACCAAGAAGATCAATCGATGAACTCCACATCGGAACCCATGGCCTGGAATGGAACGAACAAGGTGACAGACTGTCTGAGTTCATCATGTCAACCAAAACCTTCCATGGTAACTCACAATTCCAAAAGGCTGAATCTAAACGTTGGACATGGGAGTCTCCCGATGGACGGTTCCACAATGAAATAGACCACATCATATTCAATCGGCGGTTTTGCCTAACCGATGTTGCTGTTGTCCCAAAATTCCAAACGGGATCAGACCACCGTCTTCTTCGTGCAAAATTCTACCTCACAGAACGAGGAGAAAAGAATGCAAGGTTTAAGAAGAAGACTCCCAGAACAACCACCAACTGGGAACTCTTTGGCTCTGTTGCAGCAACATGGGAAGATGCCGTCATTGACAACATTGATGAGGAATACGATCGAATGATTCAGCACCTCCATGATTGTGCAAGGAATGCCAAGAGAGAGATAACCACAAAAAACCGTCTTTCTTCGAACACTCTTGAACTTATTCGCCAACGTGGCGTGGCACGTGCCTCAGGCAACCACAAGCAAACGTCCGAACTGGCAAAACAGTGCAGAAAAGCCATCAAGGATGACCTCAAAAACAGGAGAGCAGCAGTACTGGTAGATGCAGCAGAAGCTGGGAAAAACATTCGTAATGCCCGCCTGTCCTTCACCAACTACAAAACCAAGATAACTGCCCTCCGACATCATGATGGATCTATCACATCTTCCAGAAGGGCAATGGAGAAGATTATTCATGAATTCTACTCAGATCTCTTTAATAGCCACATCCACTTGCCCACATACCACATACCACATGATGGATATGTCGTTCCCAATGTTCTCCCTTCCGAAATCCAACATGCCATCTCGTCGGTAAAGAAACAAAAAGCACCTGGCCCAGACAAGATCAGACCTGAACACCTGAAGAACTTACCATCAGTACTCATCAATACATTAGCTCGACTCTTCACACGCTACCTGTCTGAATGCAAGGTTCCATCCCAATGGAAAACCAGCAAGACTGTACTACTATACAAGAAAGGAGACATCCACGACATTGGCAACTATCGCCCAATCTGCCTATTGTCTGTCATCTACAAACTATTCACTCGAGTCATCCTGAATAGGATTAGCAGAACACTAGATGAAGAACAACCATGTGAACAAGCTGGATTCCGAAAAGGATTCAGTACCATCGACCATATCCACACAATAACCAAGCTCATTGAGGTATCTCGGGAATTCAAGATGCCGCTCTGTCTAACGTTCATTGATTTAAAGAAGGCCTTTGATTCTATTGAGACGGAAGCGGTCATGGAAGCCCTAGCCAATCAGGGCGTACAAACTCAATACATCAGGATCCTTTGTGAGCTCTATTGCGGATTCACTACCAAGATCTCACCATTCTACAAAGAAGTAATCATCCATATCAAGAGAGGGGTTCGGCAGGGTGATACCATTTCACCAAAACTCTTCAGTGCCACCCTCGAGAACATCATGCGACGACTAGAATGGGAAAACATGGGAGTGAAGATAGATGGTCGGCAACTACACCACCTCCGCTTTGCTGATGACATCGTTCTAATAACACCAAACATCAGCCAAGCGGCACAAATGCTTGCGGACTTTGACCGTGAGTGTGGAAAGGTCGGACTACAGCTGAATCTTACGAAGACAATGTTTATGAGAAACAGCCTTGTTCCTGACGCTCCATTCGCTCTCAACGGAACCACCATCTCCGAATGCAACAGTTATATATACTTAGGTCGAGAAATCAACATGATGAATGACCTGGCACCTGAGTTACGCAGGAGGAAGAGAGCGGCTTGGAATGCCTTCAAGAGCATTGAAGAAATAACTAAAAGGACAAAGAACCTCCAACTACGAGCACATCTCTTTGATTCCACTATTCTTCCTGCATTAACATATGCCTCAGAGACCTGGACCCTACGAAAACAGGATGAGAACACTATTCGGGTCTCTCAAAGAGGAATCGAAAGAACTATGCTTGGAATATCACGATTCACTCAAATGAGAGATAGAATCCGGAGTTCTGATCTTCGTCAACGCTCAAGAATCAGAGACGCTGTCTCATTTGCCAAGACATCAAAAATCAGATGGGCTGGACATGTAATGAGGTTTACAGACAACCGCTGGACTAGAGCCATTACTGATTGGATTCCACGAGACATCAAAAGATCACGTGGACGCCCACCTATAAGATGGTCAGACTTCTTCGTCAAGACCCTAAATGATCGGTTTGAGGCTCTACATGTTCCTAAAATGAACAGATACCATTGGGCTACGCTAGCACGCAACCGGGATGAATGGAGACGTTACTGGCACCCGCTCGAATAAATCGATGAATAACGGGGATTAAGTGATTAAGTGATAAGTGATAAGTGATTGCAAATCTAAAATATACATATGTGCGTGTGTGTCTTTATCTATCTATCTATCTATCTATCTATCCATCTATTTGAAGCCCCATTATTTGTGATACTGTTCATGATGGGGTCTCATGCATACAATATCCCAGCACAAGACTTTATCAGAGTATCTGCTTCTCCTCACCATTGTCTCAGTGTCTCCGCACTGTATTTTCTCCTCTCCCTCCTTATAACCCATCACTTTGGTAAGCTCAATTCTGTAGACCACTCATCTCATTCTGTTCTCTTGGGCCATTTTATTTTTCATTCCCTTAAAATATCTCTTTAAATCTCACATATGAGAGAGATCGTTCTGTCCCTCACATTCTGATCTCTAACAAAAGAGAGATCAGTTAATCAGAAGTAACACTACTAACCCTCCCTTTCTGACTAACTTTACCCTGCATGACAATGTCTAGTTTTACTTCTATAAGGATGAATTGCAAGAATTTATCTTTTCCTATAGCTGACTAGTATTACACACCCAATGAAGTACTATATATATATCACAGTTTCTTTCTATTATCACACATTCTTAGATGCAGAATGTTTCCAGATTTTGGTTGCTGTGAAGTCAAAAGAGAGTAAATGTCTTTTTGAAATAGTCTTTTTGGATCATTGGGGTAGAAGTGGATTTCTGGGTCATGTGGAAACACAATTCACAATTTTTTAGATGTGTCTATATTTTTTCCAAAAATTTTGAACTGGTCAACATTTTGATCAACAAAGGATAAGTTTTATATTTTCTCCTCATCCACAGCATCCCTGGTTGTTTCTGTTCTTTAGGAGAGAGGTAACATTTCATTTTTTTTATGGCATAAAATTGTTTAAAGAAATTTACTTAGAGAACTATGCCAAACACAGTAACAAGTCTCATGATTCTCATGATGGAGATGTTACTGGGCTCACTCAAGCAAATCAATGAACAATGGGAGGACCGTGACTTAGAGAACTGTGAAAGACAATGAGGAGAGAAAGAGAGGAGAAAGAAGAGAGAGAGGTATTCAAGAGAAAATAAAGGCTCCTTCAGAGTAGAAAAGCAAATTTCTTGTATATTTCTGTTTATATGTAGCCTTTTATGTTGTTTTGGGTTCCCACCCATGTTTAGGGCGTACTCCTGGCTTTGTGCTCAGAGATCACTCCTGCCAGGGCTTAGGGGACATATGCTATGCCAGAGGGATCAAATTCAGCTCTGCCACATGCAAGGCAAGCACCTTACCTGCTGTCCTATCTCTGGAACCTCTCATTGTTGTTTTGATTTAATTTCCTTGACAATAAGTGATGGGGAGAATTTTTTATATATGTCATGTCCATCTGCTTGTATTCTTTAAGGAAATATCTGTTCAGTTCTTCTCCCTCTTTATTGATGGGCTTGGTTGTTGACTTGTAAACTTTTACAAGTGTTTTATATATCTTGTATATTAACATATTAGATGTGTGGTTGACACTCGGGCTGAGACTCACGTACAAGTGAAGCCCCACAGAGCCAGGGAAGCAGAATTCTGTGACTTTGGACTCCAGGCTCAATGGATCCAAGAATAGAGATCCTCTGCCTGGTCCCAGCAGCCCGGCAGACCTCCATTACCTCCACTACCTCCACTACTCAGCTGGCACCACGCTCCAGGATGTTCTCCGGACCACACAGCTGCAAAGCCTCATAAAACACCTCATAAAACACTTAATATAAGATTACTGCACCATATTTAATAGGGTTCAAATATGGTTTGAATCATGGGAACACCTGCAAGGACTGTTAGATGCTGCCCTAAAAGCCTCAATCCCTCTCGGAGAGCCTAGAAAGCTACCGAGAGTATCCTGCCCGCTCTGCAGAGCCTTGGAAGCTTCCGTGGTATATTTGATATGCCCAAACCAGTAAATACAATGGGTCTCATTCCCCTGACCCTGAAAGAGCCACCAATATGGCAGCGTTAAGAAGGATGAGGAAGGAGAGGTTGATAAAATCTCAAGGCTGAATTAGGCTGCTTAAACGAAGGACAAAAATGACTGTACTTTCAATGCACATATGCTGGCATCAGATGCATCTGTTGAGGACCTGATGGTGCAAGCACGAAAGATCAAGTATGGCATCGGTTGTCTGACTGAGACGAAAAGGCATCAATCACTTCATGCTGTTTTCAACACTGGAGAAGAAGTGTTCCTCGGAACATGCGACAAAAGAGGCGTCAGTGGTGTAGGTGTCCTTGTCAATATGAACTTGGCCATAAACATTGATTCATTCAAAAGCTGAACAACCCAAATCGGATGATTACACTTGAATAGATGTGGCTCACTGCTGGCAGTTTCTATCTTTGTTGTCTATGCACCAACAGCTAATTATGATGAAGGAGAAATTGAAAAGTTCTACATGGAGGTGGGGAAGTTCTATAAAGAAGAGCACACCTTCTACAAGATCATTGTTGGTGATTTTAATGCCAAGATAGGACCAAAAAAATCAGTCGAAGAACTCCACGTCAGGACCCATGGCCTAGAATGGAATGAACAGGGTGAGAGACTGTCTGAGTTCATCATGTCGACCAAGACCATCCATGGTAACTCACAATTCCAGAAGGCCGAATCTAAACATTGGACATGGGAGTCTCCAAGTGGACAGTTCCACAACGAAATTGACCACATAATATTCAATTGACGTTCTTGCCTGACCTATGATGCTGTTTTCCCAAAATTCCAAACGGGATCAGACCACTGTCTCCTTTGCAAAATTCTACTTCACAGAGTGGGAGAAAGGGCTGCAAAGCTTAAGAAGAGAACTCCCAGAAAGACCACTAACTGGGAGCTTTTTGGCACTATTACGGCAACATGGGAAGATACTGTCATTGACAACATTGATGAAGAATACAACCGACTGGTTAAGCACCTCCATGATTGTGAGAAGAATGCAGAGAGATAGATAGCCACAAAAAGATGACTGTCTTCGAAAACTCTCTAGCTCATTTGCGAAAGTGGCTTGGCACAAGCCTCAGGCAACCCCAAGTGAATGTCTGAGCTCGCAAAGCAGTGCAGAGAAGTAATAAAGGAAGACCTCAAAGTGTGAAGAGCAGCAGTGCTGGCAGATGCAGCAGAAGCTGAGAAAAGCATTAGCAATACCCGCCTGTCCTTCACCAAGTACAAGACCAAGATAACTGCCCTCTAACGTCCTGATGGATCTAGCACATCTTCCAGAACAGCAATGGAGAAGATTATCCATGACTTCTACTCAGATCTCTTCAATAGTCATGTCCACCGGCCCACATACCAAATTACGCAGGATGGATATGTCATTCCCAATGTTCTCCTTTCCAAAATCCAACACACTATTTCATTGGTAAAGAAGCAAGCAACACCCGGCCCAGACAAGGTCAAACTCGAACACCTGAAGAATCTGCCATCAGTACTCATCAATACACTGGCTCAACTCTTCAAACGCTACCTTTATGAATGTAAGGTTCCACCCCAGTGGAAAACCAGTAGGACTGTACTACTGTACAAGAAGGGAGACATTCACAACATTAGCAACTATTGCCTGATCTGCCTGTTCTCTGTCATCTACAAGCTATTAACTCGAGTCATCCTGAATGGGATTGGCAGAACACTAGATGAAGTACAACCATGCGAACAAGCCAATTTCTGAAAAGGATTCAGCACAATCGACCATATCCACATGATAACAAAGCTCATTGAGGTTTCTTGGGAGTTCAAGAAACTCTGTCTAACGTTCATTGATTTAAAGAAGGCCTTTGATTCTGTTGAGACTGAAGCAGTCATTGAAGCCCTAGCCAAACAGGGCATTCAAAGTCATCAGTATCCTCCGTGAGCTGTATTGCAGATTCATTACCAGGATCTCACCATTCTACAGGGAGGTGATCATTGATGTCAAGAAAGGGGTTTCACAGGATGATACCATTTTACGGATACTCTTCAGTGCCACCGTCAAAAACATCATGTGACAATTGGAATGGGAAGGAATGGGAGTGAACATAGACGGTCGGCAACTACACCACCTCTGTTTTGTTGATGACATCGTTCTAATAACACCAAACATCAGCCAAACGACACAAATGCTGGCCAATTTCGACTGTCAGTATGGAAAGGTCGGACTACAGCTAAATCTCACAAAGACAATGTTTATGAGAAATGGTCTCATTCCTAACGTTCCATTCACTCTCAATGGGATGAACTTCTCTGAATGCAACAGCTATGTGTACCTAGGTCGAGAAGTCAACATGACGAATGCCTGGCACCTGAGTTGCACAGGAGGAAGAGAGTGGCTTGAAATGCCTTCAAGAGCATTGAAAAAATAACTAAGAGGACGAAGAACCTCTGGCTCTGGGCACATATCTTTGATTCCACTGTTCTTCCTGCATTAACATATGCCTCAGAAACCTGGGCCCTATGAAAACATGATGAGAATGCTCTTCAGGTCTCCCAAAGAAGGAATCGAAAGAGCTATGCTTGGAGTATCATGCTTCACTCAAATGAGAGAAAGAATCTGGAGTTCCAACCTCTGTCGATACTCAAGAATCAGGAACGCTGTCCCATTTGCCAAGGCATCGAAAATCAGATGGGTTAGACATGTAATGATATTTGGAGACTACCGCTTGACTAGAGCCATTACCAACTGGATTCCACAGGACATCAAAAGATCATGTGGCTGCCCATCTATGAGATGGTCACACTTCTTCGTCAAGACCCTGAATGATTGGTTTGAGGCTGTTCATATTCCTGGAACGAGCAGGTGCCATTGGGCTACACTAGCATGCGATAGGAACTAATGGAGCCATTACTAACACCCACTCGAGCAAATCGATGAGTAATGGGATGTCAAGTGATTAAGTAGATGATTGGTGAGTAAATATTTTATAGTAGTCTGGTGGATTTTTTTATTCTGGTCATTTTTTCCTTTCTACTGCAAAATTTCTAAATTTGATATAGTATCATTTTGATTGTCTTCACTTCCATTTTCTTAGCCAATGGTATTGAATCATTGAAGATGTCTCTATATTCATTTGGGATAGGTTCTGTCTATGTTTTATGAATATAATTTATAAATTCAGGTCTAATGTTTTGGAATTTATTCCATTTTTAATTGTCTTTTGTGTGTGATATGAGATAGGAGTCAAGTTCATTTTTTCATTGTCATTGGTCTATTTTCCCAGCAGTATTGCTTTGCATTTGTTTAATTCCTAGCATCATATGGTACCCTGAGCACAACAGGAACAACTTCCAGCATTAACATAGGAGTACCCCTGAACACTATATAGAAATGATCTCTCATAATCTTTCTCTTTCTGTATGTATATATACATATTTATGCACACACAAATATATATATGTGTGTTTGTGTGTATATATGTATTTTTATATGCACAACACATATATATATACACACATACACATATGGTATGTACATATAAACATATCTAATTATGGAATGCTGTATTCCTTCATAGTTTATATTCATTTTAAAATATAATGTGATATAATTAATTTAGATCTTTTGGATAACAGAAGAAAACATCTTCCTTAGTAGAATTCAGTGTTGTATCGAATAAAGAGAAAAGGTAAGACCATTTCCTTATTTATGACTTATCTACCGCCTCTTTATATAGAAAAGCCCCAGAAAATGAAGCAAAAGTCTCACTAGTTCTCAGAGGCCATTTTTCAGTAGATTAGCTAAAGCAGAGAAACACTGGGGAAAGGAAAGGGAAGGTCAATTATGGAAGTTATTAGGAAAGACAAAATAACTAAAAGTATGTGGAATTAAGTTTCCCTCTCCACTAAAAGAAATCAGGCCTGCAGTATAATAAGGGAGAGACACCACAGAGAGATTATTTGTCTACATAGTTCATAAAAGGCTCTCAGACTTTTAAACCTTTCCCTCTCCAAGGGTAAATATAACCCTTTTGCCAAAAACATGGCTTTAATTGGTAGGTTTTTGCTGCCCAGTAGGTAAGTAAAATCTTAGGGGTGCACTTATATAGCCGATAATCTTGTGATTCACCTCATCCAGAAAGATAGCCTTTACCTTTCATCGTCACTAATTATGGAAAAAAAAAACTCAAGGTAAGTCAAACAGTATATTGTTAATTTAAATCCAATCAGGTCTCATAGCTGCCTAGGTAAGAATTAGAGATCATAATCTGTCAGGAAAATTAATTCATGACTGAAAGACTAGGTTATCACTGGATGGAATTTGTTTTGGAGTCATTGTTAGCAGTTCTCACTAGGGCTTAAAATCATAGATGAGAACCTGGCTTGTTACTCAGCAGGTATCTCAGGTAATTAAAATACATTTTCAAGCTGTGAAAATGAAAACAAAACTGTTTAAAAAGGTATTCCAAACAGTCTGAGGTAATATAAATGTTTCCTTAGAGAATTTTCATCTTTTTCCCCAGAGAAGATTTGGAATAATTTATCATTGTTTTCTAATATTTTTGCATTATGATTAAAAACATTTTTTAATTTTGCATAAAAGAATTAGACATAATAGAGTAATAGATTAGGCTTGCAATTATAAGTGCCAACTGTTTGATTAAGTAATTGATTTAGATGTCTTATTTTAAAATAAGATGTTATTCTTTTATGTACAGTGTAGGTTTAAAGAATTGCTATTATGATACAAGTTTAATTCATTATGTTTGCAAAAATTAATGTTCATGAAATAGGTAATTAAATTTATGAAGAGAAATTAAGTATTAAACTTATGAATACAGGTTAAGATTTAAAGTTTTCATGCAGCTGGAAACTCCAGAGTGCCCACTGGGGGGGTGGCAGACCAATGACCTGCCCAGCAGCTCCAACAGTAGCACCCTCACTCCACCACTACAGCTGCCAGGGGCTCAGCTCCCCTCACTTAACAAATATTCTGTGTAGATATGCCAATCTGCAGCTAATTTCAGGTATCCAATGCCCAGGCTGAGAACTCTGGAGTTTTATCCAAAGTCAGGGTTGGTAACCTTTCCCTACCCCCCATTATTTCTGAAAGCCACACTCACCTCCCACAGATGCAACTATCTTGACTTCTTGGCCCAAACCATAGATCCTGAAATCTTGGGCTGTGTGCCACATATGTGGTCACACAACACCTTCTAAAGTCACAAACAGCTCAATAAATTCTTAGACAAGGACTTAACAACCCTGCAATCACATAGGACAATTTTCACATAGATTGATTTTATATACCTGTTGGTTCTAATTATTGCAATTGTGTTATCTAATAAATTTTAATTCCAGAGTTGTATAAACAGTTGTTTTTTACATTACAATACAATTTTTAAAAAGATTTAGAGTTTTTAAACAGACTTTATAAATTAAGCCACCTTAGATAATGTTCCATAGACAGATTTCTTCTTTGTCCAGACACAAAGATTGCTTTTACTTTTGAACATTCTAGTGGCTCTGGAGACAAGTGTTCAATTCTGACTAAGGCTGTCATGACCATGCCAAAGTTTTTCACTGCTAGTGTGAAGCTGTCTAAACTAGGTCTCTTCTCTCATACTTTACCGTGGTTGAAAGCTTCTTGTTGTTATGGGTAATAGATGCTCAGGTCTTTTAGTAAATATAGACTAGAACCCCATGGTGACTTAAGTTTGACTTTAAATGTGAAGAAGACAAGATATCTTGTTTATTTAACTCATTTATAGATTGTTTTTCTTTGTTATTGCTACATTTTTCTCATCTTGACTGATAAAGTTATTGATTCTTGGGAAGGCAGGGCCTGAAAGATGTGACTTATTCTTATTGGTTAGGAGGAAGTAGAAAAATTACATTGAGGCTGTACGATCAGCAACATAATGCTTGTTTTATGTGGCAAAACATTAGCTAAAACTTCTAAGTATGGTTGCTTGAGAGTCATACATGTGTGTCTTTATTGGAAAATATTGTGTGATCGTACTATATGCTGTCAGTGTTGGTCATATTTGCTGAGATGTTATTCGAAAAAATAAAGAAAAGGAAACTGATAACAAGCAAAAATGGGAAAAAATATATTCCAAAAAATTGAGTGTTCAATATTGAAAATGCCAATTGGTGATGCATTGTAAACAGTAGGAAATAAAATTAATGAATATTTGGAATAATAAATTTGAATTAAAACATAGACTAATTATATCCATAAATTGTAGATTTATCCACAATTAAGATGCTCTCTATTTGGATGTTTCTGGGAACCAGGTAGATCTTAGAGATCCATTTAAGTCATCTGCAAAGTTAAAATTTTTTTCATCATAATAGGAAAACATGATTTCCCCTTTGTAAGTTTTTTGCTTTGTGTCTAGATTGTAAAAATATGCACGGATGTTCCTTCAGATAAGTAGGCAGTGTAGGGATGGGGACTGGCAATGAGTTTTTCAGGAAGAAATGAAATCAGGACATGATTTAAAGAAGCCTCATCACCAGCCCTGAAGCAGCCCTGCAGCAAGAAGGCCAGACCTCTTTGAGATGCAAATACTGAGCTCTTTGGAGAACTGAAAATGAGGCCCAGAACAGAGAAGAGTGGTCCCCTTTAGAAAAGGAGAATATCCATAAGAAACAAAGAACTGTGAAAAAAAGAACATAAGAAACAAAGAATATATGAAAAAAGAACATTAGAGAACTCTCCCCCAAATGCAAAGCTTTTCTCTTTAGGACAATATCCCAGCATTAAACTCTTACCTGCTTAGAAAACCCCTAGCAGGGCAATTTGGGAAATGTCCTATAAAACCATCTTTGTAAAGGCAAGTGGTATGAATTCCCCATTGGAGTGGTTGCCCACATCTCAATTGGGATGTGTAATTCCCTTCTTTTACTTTGTGGGGCACTCTTGGCTCTCTTCCCTCTGGAGTTGCCTGCATTTTTCTTTTCCTTCAAAGCACAATTCTCTCTGTCTTTTTCTATTCTCGTATTTCCTAAATAAAGCAATTTCACTTTTACTTATTGTCTCCTAAAATTCTTTTCTGTGTCAGTAGAGTGAAAACTGGACCTGTAAACCTAGGTGGAGATTAGAACTGATTTTCTTTTTCCAGCAAAGGGCAGCTACTTACTGCACACTGAGACCAAAGTTCCCTGCCAGCTTGGGAGGGAAACAGTTCTTGCACTGTTTATGGAGATCAAGGGAATTTCAGGTGCAGCTAGACAGATGCCCTGTAAGGCTCGAGGGACACTAGTATTTATGCCATGTGCGTGACTGATTTTTGTGACTGACTTTTTTTAGTCCTGGGGAGTTTGAATGGGAAGGTGGTAGCACCCTCTCTTATGATTGCTACTGCCTTTGCTTTCTAATTCTTCTGGATGTAACCAGGGAGGGGATTTTCTGTAGCTTGACACAGTTTGGGGGCCATCTAAGTTACCTATATTGATTTCAGATTCCACTTTGACCTGCTCTCTAAAAAATTGGCTACTCATTGGCTATGGAAGAACAGCCACAGTTATTTGGAATGACTATTAAAATATTTTTATCTTCCAAATGAATATGTGTGTGAAACCTTTTTTTTTGCCTTCCTCAATCAGAGAAATTCAGGGCAGCATATTTAATACAAAAGTATTTATGAGACTCTGTACTGGGAAGAACTCTTTAACTCTTCCTCATTATCCAATATCCTCTTCTACTTAGCAATAAATGTGAAATAAGTTCTGTAATTTTTCAGTTTTGTTTTTTATGTATGGACAGTCCATTACACAAAGAAGTAACATATAATTTTTGTTTTCAAAAGTTTATATTTAAACAAATGGACTGTCTCATTCTTTTTTCTTTTCCTTTTTGCTTCTAATATTGATGCGTTTGTTAGAGCTCCAGCAACTACACTCTATAGGACAGAATATTTACCTTGAGATTATTTATTTTAGAGAATAAAATCTCATAAATTTTGCTAGTCTCAATGTGTGTTTTCCCTAGTACCTAATCACAGTTCTGCTACCTTATCTTCCATAGAAATGTTTCTTTTTTTGTTTTGAAAGGTCTTTATAAAAAAAAATAAAAAGGTATTTCTAAAATATAAATTTAAATACAACTACACAAAGTATCTAGAAAATACAACCATTATCAAACATAATTAAAATAAGTCCCTGCTGCCTAGGCAGTAGAAATGAAGACCAGGAAAACTGATTTTTTTTTTTTTTAGAACTGGTCTTTAGTAGGAAGTTAGCTACTGGGGTGGGGATCTGGGGGGGATAAGTTAGGGAAGGACAGGAACACTAGGACAATGGTAGAAGGGAAGTGCCTGTAATAGAGACAAAGTGGCAGGGGTTGGGTGTGGGGAGGGGACACTGAAACACTGGTGAAAGGTAGTGGACGCTGGTAAAGGGATTGCTGTTTTGCTGTTTGAATATTATATGCCTGTGTAAGGGACAGGCCCAAAATGAACTACCACCAGAATTAATTTAGCTTAGCTTAATAGGAACCTGCATTGCAAAATAACTTGTTTTTCAAGGAACAGGTCTAGATAAGCTTTTTCAGATCCGCTTTATAGGAGCCTACACTGCAAAATAACTGGTTTTTCTACCCCTGAGCAAGGAATTCAGATACAGGTACTCGAAGGGTGGGGGTCAGACCAGATAACTGGATGTCTCTCATAAGACCCATGTTGCAAGACCCAGGACTGCCTTAAAAACCTATCAGTTCCTAAGCACTGACGCAAAATGCTGATCTTTAAACTATAGGCTAAGAAGTGATGTACCCTTAATTGGATTGGTTAGGAAAGCATATGTTGTTACAAGTCTATTGGCTATGAAATGCGCGGGCTTTGCTGTAACGGCCAGTGAAAGCCTATATAAGATCCCCTTTGAGGAGGTTCGGGGTCTTGCCTCACCTAACTGACCTGCGTGTCTGTGTAGGTGGCTTGACCCTGGCTAGCCAGTCTTACAATAAACCTTGCTTGCTGTTTGCAGTCTCTGGAGTCTCTTTGTCATTAAAGGGAGATCACGATCAGCGCCCTAACAGCCTGAAATTCAACCATAAATAACTTTGTAACTTTGTAATATAAGTAAGTAAGTAATGAATGTAAGTTCATGGTAATTCAATTAAAAATAAATGATTAAACATTTCCCTGCTGTTATGTATCTCAGCACAGGGTACATAAGCTAGTCTTGAGAAAAATAATTCAACTTTAGGTCAATTGCATACTCTTCTCGTTTTCACACAGGGCTAAAATTTGATACAAAGCTTTTAAAGTTCTCTTCCTCTGTTCAGAGAATCTTAATATGCATGATTTGTCTATGCTCTAGTCTCATGAGTTGCTTGATGTGCTTCTATTTTATTGTAAACTTTGAAAATAACTTTCCATATCTTTCAGGTAGTTCCTGGGGTACTTCAAAGTAAAGTTCTTGTCTGCAGTATCTAGAGTTAATATTAAGTCTGACCATCTCTAATGTATCCTTCACATTGAATGACAATCCATGTAGTTTATTTTACTAGATGGCAACATATGTAAATACTTAAAACAAACTTAACTGCATGTTTATATAATATTGGGAAGAGTATCAGGATGTTGATATTAATTGTGTCTGGGATATTGTATTATCGGTGCATTTATGTATTTTCAATTTGTCCTGCAGTAAGCCTTTAGTAAAAAAAAATGTTAAAAGCAAAAAAATTTAATCAACAAATTCAGTGACACTAAATGGTAAAAAAAAAAAAAGATGCACTTTTTAGCTAATATGCAGACAATTCAATTACAATAAAACTATTTTATCTTATACTTCACCATATGAAATGTTCTACAATTTGACACTTTTTTTAAGATGCCCTAAAGAAAAAATATTCAATCAGTTCCATCCTAAACTAAACCTAATTTAAATAGAGACAAGCTGAGATTTGGGAATGAATTTGCTAGAGGTATGTTGCTAAAGTCTCTGGATGATATATATATTTTTTGATGAAAAATTATGTTCACCCTCTCTCTGACAGGACTGACAGGAAGACAGCAGAAGTTTACATGTGTAAGTTATTGCTATTTTATAGTGTAATAGAATATTGATGCTGATAGAAAATTTCAACATTATCCAATACATGAAAATTAAAACAAACACAAATTTATGAGAGTCTAACACCTCTAAAATTTCAAAATAAATAAATAAATATTTGTTAGAAGTAGATGCTATAAAAAGAATTATAAAAAAATTGAAGTCTAATTAGTGGTGTGGAGATGTTTCTAGGGATCAAATCTTAATAAACATTGCAAATAATATTTAATGCTATACTAATTATAGAATAGTGTACAGGAGGGCATATGGATATCTCTGTATAATTATATAACCTCTTCCATGAACTTGAAAATTATTATGATGATTAATTTTAATGTAGAGGAAGGGTATATTTGTCATTAAACATATTCACAAGGCTAAATACAATTCTATTTCCTTTGCTTGAATCTATTCACAAGATCAGACAAAGCCTCTCAATTTCCCCCTTATATAGCCTACCTTTCTTTGTCTTAGGACTGTATCCTTAAAATCAGAACTGTTTCCTCTGGAAAATATTAGACCTGAGATAAAAATTTCCTGTCCTGAGACATTCCCTGGTTGCAAAAGAATCCTAATGAATTCATTTGAGCTATATCTTGTCTGTTAACACCTATAAAACTGTAACTCAAGACTATCTTGCCAGATATGTTGATCTCTTAATCTGGGGTTCTTTCTATTGAGCAAATCAATATATAAATTTATGTTACCTAGAATAAAATCAATCTCCTTACTTGAGTTTACTCTTTGATAATTACAAATATTTTTTTTTTCTCAAGAAAATATGAAATAGTTAAAAGCATTGTGAGTTGACTTTGATGACTTTGTTAAAGCCTGCAATTCTGCAATGGTGTATATAATTTGTTGACAGATGAAAAAGTTAATAAATAACGTTTAAAATATATCTAAACCATGACAGGTTGCTTCTTCAGAAATTAAGGTAGTTCTTTGAAATTTAGGGGATTCACTCTATTTTTATATTTAGTCTTTTAATTTGTTGGGGGTTTTTGTAGCAGTTTTGCTAGGTTCAAAAACTGTGTAAGTACATGGTACATGCTGTTCAGAAAAATGTTTAAGAGAAATCACCTGATTTTGTTATGCAGGAAAGTAAACATTTAATATTTATCTTATTTTTATATAACAATGTTTTTACTAACTGCAATTAAATGGCTAATAGAATGCATATAAAATATGCATAAGAATGCATATAAAATATGTATAAATATAAATGTGTTACCTATAATTATAGAATTGGTCATGGATAATATTTTTGAAATTAACAATATTAAAAATATGTTTCCTTCGCTTTTAGTTTAATTGCGAAATATTAAGTAAAATTAATACAGAAAAATAAAACATCTATTTAACATTCAGATTTAACAAGTATTATACTTTTATTATACTTACATCATAATTAGTGAGCATGGGATTTGTACCACAGCTGATGATGCTCAGTGCTTACTCCTGCCTCTGCACTTAGTGGTACTTCCTGAGAGGGCTGGAAGGAAATATGGGGTTCTGAGGATCAAACTCAGGTTGACCTAATACAACAAAAGCCCCCAATCTGCTTTACTTTCTCTCCAACCTTTCGCTTCATAATTTCCTACAAAATATACATCACAACCACTTAACATTTTAATCCTCTACCTTAATCAACGGAGGTAGGGACTCTTTACTAGCATAAAACATTCTAATTAGTGGTTTTTACATTTCAGATATTATATCTTTTGTGTGTATTCATATCTCTGCTACTTCCATATTAATTCTCTATAAAATTTCATCCATGCTAATTTGAAAGTTATCCACTGAAGTTCCACTATAAAGTGAATGCTCTCACCTACGTGCTCCCTAGCCAAAAGTAAATATGCAAACTTTAACCTAATAAGCTTTGGGTCAACCAATACCTTCCTAATGCCCAACACAAAAAAATATAATTTGATTTTCATTTTCTTCTTGAAATGCGAGTTGAAACTAAAATATTTGACACAAATAGCATGAACTACTGGAAAGGAAAATGAGGATCAAACTGTTTTTCATTGTAGCGATTATAATTTTTTAATTAGTACCAATTTAGGTTGAACAAAAACAGCTTCACTTACCCTTTGTTCCTCTCTTACGCACTTACTTTCACGGGCCTCCATCTCTTACCTATTAAATTATATCTTTTTGTATTGCATTCATCCTGAGTGAAAAACTCAGACTGTTTGACATTTTTATTTTTCTTTCAATTTCCTTCACACTGCTTGAATTGCCAGTTCATTTTGCCTTAACATTATCCCATATTATTTTTTCCTCCATAAGAGAAATGTAACTTCATTGCAATTACCACTTATCTGTGGGAAATCTATCTTTTCTATAATTGTATTGAAAATGTTTTCAAATGTATCAACTGTTCAGTTTTGATGTAAACAATTTTGCTAGATGTGGATTACTTTTATTTTCTTAATGGAGATGAATGGTTACTTAAAGATTGAAGATTTTGGGATTTTCATAAATTCCAGAAACTTTTGACACAATATTTTTAAGTTTGCTGATTTCACCTTCATGTTGTCTTGTTTTAAAAATATATATTATAAATCTTTTTTAGTTTTTGTGGGCTGGAGAGATAGCACAGAGGTAGGTGTTTGCCTTGCACGCAGCCGGCCTGGCAGAGCCAGGTTCAATTACTCCGCCCCTCTTGGAGAGCCCGGCAAGCTACCGAGAGTATCTCGCCCACATGGCAAAGCCTGGCAAGCTCCCCGTAACGTATTCAATATGCCAAACACAGTAACAAGTCTCACGATGGAGATGTTACTGGGACTGCTTGAGCAAATCGAGGAACAACGGGAGGACAGTGATAGTGCTACAGTTAGTTTTTGTAGCTCTCAAACATTTATATTCCAATCTCATTATCTATTTGTGTTACTTCATTGTAATTTTCAAATAATTTTCAGATATTTTTCTGGAACTTATTCTAATTATACCTCAAGTAATGATTAAAACTATTCACTAAACATCGAAGATAGTGTTTTTTATTTTGAAATTTTGATTTAAAATTATATTTCTGGTTTATGATGATGTTACTTTTTACTTATTACTCATTAAAATATTAAATATGAGGCTGGAAAGATGGTACAGCAGTTAGGATGTTTGCCTTACATGTAGCCAACTCAGGTTTAATCTTTGGTACCATATAAGATGTGCAGAGCCTCTCCAGGAGTGATTCCTGAGCACAGAACCAAGAGTTATCTGAGCACTGTCAGAGGGGTCCCCCAACCAAAAAATTATAATCAAAATAAATCATCAAAAAGAGTTAATATTACAGCTTTAGAATTTCATTGTTGAATTTTCATTTGAAGGGAGTTTGGGACATATAAAATGGTGCTCAGCACTTGCTCTTGGCACCAGGATCACTCCTGTAGGTGCTCAGAGCAGGGGATTGGATGCTTGTGGTTCCCGATGTTGAACTCTTGTTGGCCACCTGCCAAAAATGTCTTTATATGCTAACCTATGTCTCCAATTCACACATTATTCTATTTCCACTGCTTATTTTAGGTGTGCTGATTATCTTTCGTGTTGACACTTCAGATAAATTTTATTCTGATTATTTCCTTGTATGCATTGTATCTTTTATTGTAAATTTAGGTCATTTTGTTTCTTTGTGGTTGTACTTTGCAACAGTTTGGAAATATTCCAGAAGAGTTCTGCTGTTGTTTCTGCTTAGATTGATTCATCTCCCTCATCTCTAGACGAGTTTTTAATATAGCTTTCTGTCACAGGATTTATGCCATTCATATTCCAAGTCTCAGCTCACACTTGATTCAAGCTAGAAATTTTGATTTCTCATGAGAGATTCCTAGCAATCTCTGTTCCACTAAAGTTCCGACTTAAGCAATTTCTTCACTACTTTTCTGGGCTAGTTACATTTTTTGCCTTTTACTATTACATACAGGAAACATACCTTGAGAGTTCAGGGTTAATGTAGGATCTCAGTTCTAATGATCAAAAGGCTCAAGGCCACTCTACTAAGTTCTTCGCAGTTCCCACAGCTTTATTCTTTCACATACCAGATCTTCTTGATCAAATTTCTAATGTCAGAAAATCATCTGCTTTGTGACTGCCATAATGATTTTTAAACTGTGGGTTTTCTCTAGACCTTACAGTTGTTCTTTTATATAGCCTTGAGCTCAGTTATACATGTACTGACTTTTACGTTATGTTTTATCTGACATTTTAACCAATTTGATAAAGAAGGAAAAAATCACCTCAGTGCACTGTGCATTACTTAAAACTATTAATGTTATGAACATCATTAAAGATCAGTCAATGTTCCAATTTAATGAGTGAACACTGTTACCTAAATCAGTGATTCTTAGAATGCAGATAGAGAATTGCACAAAATCACTGAAAAAATAAATGATGGTATTTGATAATAATGATGAGCATCCATATAGATGAATAATAGCGCTTTCAGAACGATTTATGTGTGGTTGAAGTTGGCATTTTAACACCTTAGGCAATCTAGTTCTAGAAACACAAGTAAAATGCCATAATTATTTAAATACTAAAATTGGGATACAAATTTTATATTGTTTATCATGAAAACATTGCAATAATGAAAAGATATTTATACGAAAATATCTTTACCATAGTTCCTTGGAATACATTTCACAAATCACAAAATCACAAATCATCCTGTTATTCGTCGATTGCCTCGAGCAGGCCCCAGTAACATCTCCTTCATCCTGGCCCTGAGGTTATATTCAAGGCTCAATAGGAGAATGAGACCCATCATTGTTACTGGTATTTGGCATATTGGGTATGCCAGGGGGAGTTTGCCAGACTCTGCCGTGTGGGCAGGCTACATTCGGTAGCCTGCCAGTTTGTCAAAGTAGGAATGAGATGTCATAATAAGATGTCGCGCGGTTCCGGGAGCTGGTTTTTATAGTCTCAGAGTCTTGGCCGCTGATGGGATTACATGGCGCCAGGGGGCCAGTTGGTGGGTGTGACCCCGCCTACTTGAATTTGGAGGATCTGCTTGGAGGATGCTCGACTCCAATCCGAGTAGGCTTGGAGATCTCGGCCCCGGAACCCACGTGGCTTTGTCCCTCTGCCGGTACCTTCAGGTGTGCGGAGAGTGGTCTCAGCTTGACTCCAATCCGAGTAGGCTTGGAGATCTCGGCCCCGGAACCCACGTGGCTTTGTCCCTCTGCCAGTACCTTCAGGTGTGCGGAGAGTGGTCTCAGCATGGTGGTGGCTGGTCCTAGAGGTCTTCGGCTGCCAGGGCCCTGGTCAGGGTGGGGAGGAAAGCTCAACCCGCTCCCCTCCAAGGGGCCCCGGTGAGGAAGAGTGCGGAGAGTGGTCTCAGCATGGTGGTGGCTGGTCCTGGAGGTCTTGGGACAAAGCCACGTGGGTTCCGGGGCCGAGATATCCAAGCCTACTCGGATTGGAATCGAGCATCCTCCACGCAGATCCTCCAAATTCCAGTAGGCGGGGGTCACACCCACCAACTGGCCCCCTGGTGCCGTGTAATCCCATCAGCGGCCAAGACTCTGAGACTATAACAAGAGTGTAGTCTCCTGCCCCCACGCCTGGCTATTCCTCGCCTGGGCCCCTTGGAGGGGAGCGGGTTGAGCTTTCCTCCCCGCCCTGACCAGGGCCCCGGCAGCCGAAGACCTCCAGGAATACATTTAAATGAGATGAATTTGCTTGCTTAAAGCATATGTGTACTTTAAAGAGTTGTTATGTATACTTTTGAGATTTTTTTCAGCATATAGTATATTTCAGTACCAAAGAGCATGTTTTTATAAACGTTCATAAATGGTTTGCGTTACTTTTATTTCATCATTTTCAAAAATGATATTTCATTTTTAAAAAATGTAAATATTTCCTATGTAAAGGATTGAATAGTTTTGTTGACAAATAATATTCACTATGCAGTGATTTTTAAAATGTCTTTAGCCCTGTCAGTGGGATATCAATTTTTAATTCTTTTTATCTAAGCTCTGTGATTTACAAAGTTGTTTATAATACGGTTGTTTCAGGCATTCAATACTGCAATACCAAACCTACCATCACAGTGACCTTCTCTTCACCAATGTCCCTAGTTTCCCACCCCTTCCCTCCAAGACTGCCCAATTAGCAGTCACACACCAATTTAATTCATAATGCTAGCTACAACACAATGGCAAATGGAGTTATCAGAAATAGAACAATAATGGTCAATTTGTGATGATTATTATATCTCACAATGGTGTTGCTAGGGTCACTGTCTTAGGATTTACTGAGCTAGTTAGCACAGGTTAACACTTCTTTATTATTGCATTTGCTCATTGAGCTTGGTGTATTTTGTTTTAGCTTTTTGGGGTCACATCCAGCGATAGACAGGGGCTACTCCTGGCTCTGCACTCAGGAATTACCCCTGGCGGTGCTCAGGGGACCGTATGGGATGCTGGGAATCGAACCCGTGTCGGCCACATGCAAAGCTATACCCTACCCGCTATGCTATTGCTCCAGTCCCAGCTTGGTGTATTTCTATGCAACTTTCCCATCAAATGGCTGTACTCCTACAGGACTGTCCTGTCAGTACTGTGAAATTTCAGTGTGTGATGTGGCTATAACTGGCCACATGCTTCACAAACTGTGGAGGTGGGCCATTTTCATGTTGGAGGATGTTGGGTGTTGAGGCTGCTGGGCCTATCCAAAAGGAAGTGCTATCTTGCCCCATTCTGAGAAGACTGCTGTGTTTCCAGCTCAATGATCCATCTACCTGGAACAATTTGGTAGCTTGATGAATACTTTATATGAGCATTTTTTTCAAAGTTATGACTCATTTGTCTCTCATGCATTACAAAAATACCGATTTACTTTGTCCCCCACTTGTTTGTGATCTTTAATGCTGTGTAACAACATTACTTTTATATAGGTTAATTATCTTATTGTATTTCTTTTGGTTAGTATATTTAGAAGAACCTTTCCCCACTTCAAAGTTTTATAAATGTTTACCTATATTTATAAATATGTAAGTAACACATTTCAGCCCATTTGTTCCATTTCTATATGATGTTAAATATTCAATTTTGTCTGAATTTTTCTTGCTGGATGAGTTAACAAAGGAAATAATATTATTTAGTTACCTATGGCCTTATTCACTGTTTAAAATAGTCCACGTTTAAGGTCGGAAAGATAATACAGTGGCCAGGGACTTGCCTTGAACGCAGTTGACCTACCTTCAATCTCTAGCACCCATTATGGTCCTCCTCATCCCTGAATCTCAAGAGGAATAAGCTCTGAGTACCATTGGTAATTGGCTTCAAAACCAATAAAGAAGCCCATTTTTTTTAATTTAAAATGGACATTTATCAAATTATAAATCATTTTTGAAGGTTATAGTCTATCCTATTATGATTTTTATTACTTTTTTAGAATTCATCTATGTAGCTTGTTTGTTCTAAGAATCAGTTACTTTCATTTTATTCCCTTTATTTTGTTTTTTTCTTTCTCATTTTTGGTCCACACCCAGTCATACTACTGGCATGGTACTTAGTCCTTGTAATGATTGTAATGGAGAACTCTGAAGTGCCAGGTATTAAATCCAACACTCCAGCATACAAAGGTTGCACTCCAGTGCTTTGAAATATTTTCTCGAGCAAAATTTCTGGGTTGTGGCGACAGTATTGAACACAGGGTTTCATACAAGTAAGGCAAATGTTCTACCACTTAGTTACATTGCCAGTCCTAAAAATTTCCTCTTCAATCATGTCAAGTTCTAAAATGTTAGCTTCCAATATACATCCTTGTGGAAATTTTGAGAGGAACACTTAATTACTTGGAGAAAAATTGACTTTTAGCAATATTTTATTAAATTTTTATTAAGGGATGTAATTTATATTTCCATTTATTCAAATACCCTTAACAACATTTTCCCTGCTTTCTTATTTTGTTATTTACTTAGGCTTAAAAAAGGGATCAATGCTTTTTTTTTGATTAGTATGGTTTTTCATTAAATTGCTAATCCAAAGTAGAATTTATTAGGAGGCACCAATATGACTATTCTGAAATTCTCATTAAAGTATGCCTGAAGTAACAGAAAAGGCAAACACTCATAGCAACACAGGGAACAGAGATGCCTGAATCCAGAGAAATGTCACTAATTATAAGGTTGATGGAGCAGTGATAAGGAAATATCTTTAAAAGCACTATGTGTGCTTTTAAAAGATAAATAGTCTTTGAGTGAAAAAATAGGTATCTTCAAAAAAGTGTAGGAGACTTTATGGAACTGATTTTATATATGTGTATGTGTATATACATACGTGTGTGCATGTATATGTGTGTATTACATATATATGTAATTTTTCAGTCTCAAGCATCCTGAGCTTGTACTACTCAGATTTTAGATATACATGAGAGCTTGTATTACTCAGATTTTAGATATACATGAATTTGCCTTGAGCCCTTTCCATTTTGCTCTACCCCTCTGCTTAATTTTATTGTTACAGATTTACACTATTGAAAAAGAATGCGCCTATATGTGTGAGGTGCATGCATGTGTGATGTGGTGTGTGTGTGTGTGTGTGTGTGTGTGTGTGTGTGTGTGCACGCACGCGCATCTTGGGGTTGTAAGAAGGCCTGACATTTGGTATCACTTGCTAAGACACTGTTAATATTAGTAAAGTGTTATTTATGTGGGTAGTGAAAAAACAAACATCCTGTTCCATTGGCGTGATAGGGAAGTAATTTTTCTTATGCAAGTATTTTTTAAAATTGTTTTGAAATGGAGTTTGGGGAATAATAATGTTAAGAGCTCTAATCTATTATTTGAAAAACAGAATAATTCAGTGCACTGAAGTCTAAAATCTAACACTTTCATAAACAGACCATGTTGATAAACTAGAAAAATCAGTAATTGGACATTTTCATACTGGATTATCTATGATTTTATTGCATTTAGCAGCATAATGTTTTTCATTCCTGAATGTAATGCAAAAAAAGGTAGCAAAAAAGTTAGAGAAATATTCTAACTTATTAAAATATATACAATCACAAATGATAGTCACCATGGTTAATATTTTTTTATTTTTCATATGATGTACAATCAAAATGCATGTGGGGTAGTACATATTAAGAAAGAGAAGAAACTATTGCTCTTTCTGGTTCTTCAGTAGAACAAAATGCTAATAGAGCTGTAAAGCAAAGATTGTCTAATGCTAGGGAGCTTTGAATGTATACAGCCCCTGACTGCTATGTCTAAGGCAAAACATGGGCAATCACCCATGAAGTTTAGGGCAAAACAACATTTTAAAGGGTTTACTGTCTCTGGGGCTTAGAATTGTGAATATGTAGGTGGGCTGTTCCTGAAAAGATCGCAAAGGACACCTATTACTCACTGGATGCCAGTGATTTTCTCTGACAATAGACTCATTGGAGTTGTAGGCATGTCAAGTGTTCAACAGCTACATAGAAGCTTAAAATGATGCAATATATGTAAGAATGTGCTAGCTGTAAAGGACAGAGAGCTGACTCACTAGGTTTCAGTCTTCTTATTGGCCAAGCTCACTAGGCTTGTTTGCTGCAACAGGAAGTCTACATATTTAAAAATTTTCTCTTTGTAGTCATTGGAGGCAGAAAACTGATTTCCTAGGGTGTAAGGATTTTGAGCCATCTCCGTCATGTCGACTTTTTGAAACGTCATATTTTCTGCTAACATCAGTTGGGTGTATATAAGGATACCTTCTACTTCGAGCTCTTTATTCTTGGTGAACATTAAAGAATTCCACAGAGATTTCTTTCCTAAGCAAACCCTTTCATGGGCAATATCAGGGACAAGCTACTTGAAGTATCAGTGGTTCAAATAGAAATGGAGGGGGAGAAGGGAAATACAACTGGTCATTTTAGATCTCACCAACAACACAGGGAGCCAGTCAGAGAGATAATACAAATAGCCATGGATTGAGAATAGTCACACATAGAAGGAAATTGCCGGTTAGGTAACTTCTTCTTTGAGCTTGGTTTGCACCTTGACAGATGTAACTGTCCAAGTGGAAGAAAGGAAAAAGCAGTAGTTCTCACCCATGAGCACTTGGTAGAGAATCAAAGAAAGTCAAATAGTCAAGGAGCAGCAAGTGGCAGCAAGGAGAAGCAGGCCACAAAGCATCAGCAGCAGATCACTGGGCCACTGAGACCACCTATATATGTAGGGATAACAGATCCAGAACAGCTTGGACCAAGGCCAAAATATACTACTAGTGAGAAACCAACATGAGGCCAAGACAAAGGACATTATAAGATCTAAAACTTCTTTCTCACAGCAGTTATATAAATATTACTCCATAAATATCTGGAGTATTGTATGCAAATTGTACATATGATAAGCCTGGACTCAATGAGATGCTAACCACTTCTGTTTTGATAAGAGACTGTGCAATGATACTCATTGACTTGGAAGAAGACAGGACTTTGCAATGGATATAAAGAGATTCACATTTTTCAGGTTTTCTTGCTTCATATGCTTCTGACTCGAGTCATCAGGACTTGTCTTTTCTCTTGACACCTGAGGATGTGGCTGAACTCTTGGCCAGGGTTTGGGCATATTTCCTTTGTAAGAATAGCTGTCCGTCAGGAGTTCAGGAAAATTTAGGTTTCTTTTTGGCTTGTTTGTGGAAGACAGCTTGGAAAAAAGCAGGACTCGTACATAGCCTTGCAGGAGTCAGAGTGCTACCAAAGCCAAGATTTAATGAGCACTTTAGCTTCTGTTTTTCTAGACTCCTCCCATTAGGGAGTCCAGAAAAGACTGAGGGCTCTGCAGACCCTGCCGGTTATGAAGAGAATTTCTTCTAGCTGCAAATCTTTAGAAATGTGCTGGGACAGGATTTTTGGAACACATTTTCTTTCCCAGCTGTTCCTTGTTGGTCTTTGACAATATGGACTAAAATCTGGAGTCTGGAAAGCACACTTCTAAAATTTTGCACCTTCCTGTCTTGTCATTTCTTTGAAATCATCTAACAGTGCTTCTGCCTGACACCACTGCTCATTTCATATATTAGTTAACTCTACTTTGCAATGCCTTCGTCAAATTGCAGAACAAATGTCATTAAACATACACAATCCAGAGGTATCATCAACCACTGAGAAGTGTACTTTTCTGATGGGACTGAGTTTTAGAACTAGGGGACATAATCTTCCAGCTTATACATTTTAATAATTTTATTCATTTTCTTTGATCCTCCATCCCTAGAGACAGAAGCACATCTTAGATTTATTAGACTAAATTTCTCTGGTTACATAACTAGGTAACTTCTCTGATAGTACTGCTTTGTATAGACCCCATGATTTGTTACTCAGAGAGTTCACATGCTCACTAGATACCAGATAAGATAAAGTGTGTAGTATTCTCCTTTTCATGCACTTGGTAGTCTTACAGGAGTTGGAAAGAGCCACAGGGAGAATCACTCGAGGTACAGAACCTTCACAGGTGTGTTAAGCAAGGCTTAGGAGCATCTTCATAGCTGAGAAAGAGGCGTTCCATCTCAGCAAATGCTCAGTGGAGATATCTTTGTAATAGATATACTCCTGTACCACATTTGTTGATTTCAATTGCAGCTGTAAATGGACCAGGCTTTGTAAAGGACAGAAGCAAAGGTCTAGGTGGGATGAAAAAAGATTAGGGAATTGGTTAGTTTTAGTTCTGTTTTGTCTCTTCAACCTGGCTTTAAGATCATGAAATGTTATTGAGAATACCCAACTTTGAAGGCAGAGGTTGAAAAATAAGACCATATCTAAGGCTGAGAAGTGGTTTTCCTGATTTCAAGCTGAATCAAAGAGATCCTTGATTTCTAGCTCAGATAGGGTCAAGTCCCAAGAGATCAGAATATTAACTCTGATGCAATTAGGTTAATCACGGTTTAGCTTCTACCTAGATTTTAAAAATATTTCCCTTCTGAACACTAAATGCTTGTGAAATGCTATGGAATTCTACCCATTCCTTTTAAAATTGCTCTTAGAGTTCTTAAGCTTGTCATAATTTATGAAATTTGTTTAGGCTGTACTCATATTGCATTCTGGTAATTTAAGCTTAAGAATCAGAACACTGAGCTCCCGAAGAAGGAAAAACAATCTTTTCCCAGGGACTGTGATGCATTTCTATCTAGTTTGGGGGCATAAATATTCCCCTGTGTGCCTGTGGATGAGTCCCTTTTCTCTCTTCCAAGAAGATTGGTTTATTTTTTAATGACAATGATGTCTTCACTTATTCTTAACTGAAGCCATTAACAGAAAAAACAGAAAAAAGTATTTGCCACTAAGATCTCTGAGTGCCCTCTTTAATTGGTCAGATTTAAAAGACAAAGATAGCTCTTCAACTGCCCCAACACTGCTCCGCTGGTCTTCTCCCTAACCCAGGTCAGTCTGCCTGCCGGCATTCGAATACGGCAAAGCCCCAGGCATCCTCTCAGTCCCTGGGACAAAAGCCGACCTGTACCTCTTCCTCTTCGCCCCCCCCCCCCCAACGCTGCTCCGGTCTTCTTCCACACCCAGCCTTCAACCCCTCCCCACACAGACCTGGTTTCTGAGGGGACATGGCCTCTTTAAAAGTGGTCATGGCTTGGTAGAAGTGGGCATGGCTTAATTTTAGGCGGGCCAACGCTCATGTGGAGGCAGGTAGTTTAGTATACAAGGAAATCTAGTGTGAGATCACAGTTCCTATACCTACACACCAACATGAAGAAACAACGCAAATCCCCACCACATGGAGAGGATGATGAAGAGAATCCAGAAGCCTCAGTAGGCACTATTCACCCAAGGGACCTCTCTGAGAAAGAATTCAGATATGAAGTCATGAAGATGTTCAATCAACTCAATGAAACAGTCAGACAGATATCCAGTAAATTGAAAGAGGACATGAAAGAAACAATGGCTCGCACAATCAAGAAAATACAGGAAGAAACGAGAGCAGAAATTGGAAAGCTACGCACAGAAATGTCACGAATGAAAGATTCCATAGATGAAATAAAAAACTCAGTCTGTGCCCTCAAAAATAGGATGACCTCCCCAGCTGAAGACAGAATCAGTGAAGTGGAAGATCAGCTTCATCAAGCCAACAAGCAATAACAAAAAATTGCAAGAGACCTCAAAAATAGCTCTAGAGAGAATCAGAGTCCTAGGAGATGATTCCAAGAGGAACAACATTAGAATCATAGGAGTCCCAGAAGCTCAGGGAAACAATCCCAGTGAAAAAGCCATGGTCAAACAAATCATTGCTGAAAAATTCCCAGAGCTCGACAATGCAGCCATTCAGATTCAAGGAGCCTGAAGGATGCCAACTAAAAGAGAGCCTAACGAAAACACTCCAAGACATATCATAGTTAGAATGATGGATGCCGCCGATAGAGACACAATACTGCAAGCAGCAAGGTCAAAGAAGGAAATCACATACAAAGGAGAACCCCTTAGATTCACAGCAGACCTATCAAAGGAAACCCTCCAAGCCCAAAAGCAATAGTGGGATATAGTGAAAAAACTCACTGAAATGAATGCTTCACCAAGAATACTCTATCCAGCTAAACTCTTGCTCAAACTCGAAAGAACGGTACACTATTTTCTAGATAAACAGCAATTCAGGAACTTTATAGACTCAAAATCAAACCTAAAACAAGGGCTTAAGGGGCTACTATAAGACAAACTCTACAAGCACAACAGACCCTTACAGAAAGATGTTACAAAACCCCGTAACAATAATATCTCTTAATGGCAATGGTCTAAATTCACCAATTAAGGGACACAGAGTAGCAAAATGGATTCAGAGACAGAACCCAACATTCTGCTGCCTACAAGAAACTCATCTCAACAGTCAGAGCAAACACAGACTCAAAGTTAAAGGATGGAAAATAATCCTGCAAGCAAACAGCTCCATCAAAAAAGCTGGGGTGGCAATACTAGTATCCGACAACATCAATTTCAGGTTGAAAAAGATTAGAAGGGACAGTGAAGGACATTTTCTATTCATCAAGGGATACGTACAACAGGAAGAAATCACACCCTTAAATGTATACACATCTAATGAGGGAACAGCTAAATATTTAAAACAACTGCTAACAAATTTTAAGGAAGACATTGCTAGCAACACAATAGTAGCCGGAGACTTCAACATCGCCTTATCACCTCTGGATAGATCAACAAGAACGAAACTCAACAAGGAAACATTGACTTTGAAAGAAGAAATAGAAGAGAAAGGGCTTATAGACCAATACAGAGCATTACACCCCAAAAAGAGAATACACATTCTTCTCCAGTGCGCATGGAACATTTTTTCAAAATAGATCATGTTCTAGGCCACAAAACATACCTCAATAGAATGAGGAAGATAGAAATAGTATCAAGCATCTTTTCAGACCACAATGCACTGAGGATAGAAGTGAATCACACAGAGACATGGAGAACCAAATCAAACACCTGGAAATTAAAAAAACTTTAAATGCTGAACAACAAGTGGGTCAGGAAGGAAGTCAAGGATGAAATCAAAAGATACCTGGAAACAAATTATAATGAAGACATGAGCTACCAGAACTTATGGGATGCAGCGAAAGCCGTGTTAAGGGGAAAACTTATACCTCTGCAAGCATTTCTCAGGACGGAAAAAAGGATGCACATAAATAACTTTACTTCACAGCTCAAGACCTTAGAAAAGAATCAAAAAAGCCCAAATCAGGCAGTAGGAAAGAGATCATAAAACTTAGAGCAGAAATTAATGACATGGAAACCAAAGAAACAATCCGAATGATCAATGAAACCAAGAGCTTGTTCTTCGAGAAAATAAACAAGATAGAAAAACCACTAACAAAACTCACAAAGAAACACAGAGAGAGAGAGAATCCTAAAAAACCGAATCAGAAATGAAAAGGGGGATTTCACAGCAGAAACTAAAGAAATTCAAACGATTATCAGAGACCACTTTGGAAGTCTCTATGCCATGAAACAAGAGAACCTAGAAGAAATGGATAAATTCCTGGATTCCTATCATCTCCCAAAGCTAAATTAAGAAGATCTAGAGTACCTGAATAGACCTATTAACATCAAGGAAATTGAAACTGTAATCAAAAGTCTTCCGAAAAACAAAAGCCCAGGTTCAGATGCATTCACTAGCAAATTTTTCCAAACATTTAAAGAGGACTTACTGCCAGTTCTTATCAAGCTTTTCCAGGAAATTGAAAAAACAGAAACTCTCCCAAACAGTTTCTATGAAGCCCATAACTCTACAATACCAAAAGGAAATAAAGACACCACAAGAAAACTACAGGCCTATATCCCTGATGAACACAGATGCGAAGATTCTCAACAAAATACTAGCAAATACAATTCAACTACTCTTCAAAAAGATCATACACCATGACCAAGTGGGATTCATCCCGGGAATGCAAGAATGATTGACAATTGGAAATCAATCAACATAATCCATCATATCAACAAAAGAAAAGATAAAAATCATATGATCACATCAATAGATGCAGAGAAAGCATTTGACAAGATCTATCACCCATTAATGATGAAAACCCTCGCCAAAATGGGGATAGAGGGGACTTTCCTCAATATAGTTAAAGCCATCTACCACAAGCCTACAACAAGCATCATCCTCAAAGGGGAAAAACTGAGAGCCTTCCCCCTAAGATCAGGCATGAGACAAGGATGTACACTCTCTCCACTGCTGTTTAATATAGTACTGGAAGTACTTGAAATAGTGATTGGGCAAAAAAAAAATTAAGGGCATTCAGGTAGGAAAGGAAAGAATCAAGCTCTCACTATTCACAGATGATATGATACTATACTTAGAGAACCCTAAAACCTCTACCAAAAACTCCTAGAAACAATAGCCTTGTATAGTAAAGTTGCAGGCTATAAAATCAATACCCAAAAGTCCATGGCCTTCCTATATGCAAAGAGTGAAAGAGAAGAAAGTGACATGAAGAAAACAATCCCATTCACAATTGTGCCCCAGAAAATCAAGTACCTAGGAATCTGCTTAACTAAGGAAGTAAAGGATCTGTACAAAGAAAACTACAAAAGGCTACTTCAGGAAATAAAAGAGGACATGAGGAAATGGAAAAATATCCCCTGTTCATGGATTGGGAGAATTAACATTGTCAAAATGGCAATACTACCGAAAGCATTGTATAAATTCAATGCAATCCCTATAAGGATACCCATGACATTCTTCAAATAAATGGAGCAAACACTCCTGAAATTCATATGGAACAATAAGCCCCACAAATAGCTAAAGCAATTCTTGGAAAAAAGAAAAATGGGAGGAATCAATTTCCCTAACATCAAACTCTACTATGAAGCAGTAATAATTAAAACAGCATGGTACTGGAACAAAGGCAGAGCTGTGGACCAATGGAACAGGGTTGAATATACTGACGTCACCCTCAAGCATATGATCATCTAATCTTTCATAAATAGGCAAGAAATGTGAAGTGGCACAAAGAAAGCCTCTTTAACAAATTGTGCTGGCAAAACTGGATGGCTCCATGCAAAATAATGGGCTCAGATCTCTGCCTAATACCATGTACAAAAGTAAGATCAAAATGGATCAAAGACCTCAACATCAGAGCGGAATCCATAAAGTATATTGAAGACAAAGTTCACAAAACCCTCCATGACTTTGAAGCTAATGGTATCTGCAAAGATGTCATGCCACTGGCCAGGCAAGTGAAAACAGATAGATAAATGGGACTATCTTAAAATAAGAAGCTTCTGCACCTCCAAAGAGACAGTGACCAAAATACAAAGACAGTCTACAGAATGGGAAAGGATATTTGCCTAATACACATCCGACAATGGGTTGATATCAAGGATGTACAAAGTACTGATTGAACTCCACAAGAAGAAAACATCCAACCCCATCAAAAAATGGGGCGATGAAATGAATAGAAACTTTCTCAAAGAAGAAATCCGAATGGCTAAAAGGCACATGAGAAAATGCTCCACATCATTAATAATCAGGGAGATGCAGATCAAAACCACAATATCATTTCACACCCATAAACTGGCCCACATCCCAAAGAACAAAATCAACCGGTGTTGACACGGATGTGGCAAGAAAGGGATCCTTCTTCATTGCTGGTGGGAATGCCGACTGTTTCAGCCCTTTTGGAAAACAGTATGGACGATCCTCAAAAAATTAGAAATTGAGCTCCCATTTGACCCATCAATTCCACTCCTGGGAATATATCCCAGAGAGGCAAAAAAGTATAGTGAAATTGACATCTGGACTTGTTTATTCATTGCTGCACTCTTACAATAGCTAGAATCTGGAAAAAACCTGAGTGCTTGAGAACAGATGACTGGTTAAAGAAACTTTGTACATCTACACAATGGAGTACTATGCAGCTGTTAGAAAAGATGAAGTCATGAAATTCATATACAAGTGGTACTACATGGAAAGTATCATGCTAAGCAAAATCAGTCAGAAAGAGAGGGACAGACATAGAAAGATTGCATTCATCTGGGGAACATAAAGTAACCAAATAGGAGACTAACATACAAGAATAGCCAAGATAAGTACCAGGAGGATTACTCCATGGCTTTGAGGCCAGCTGCCCATGCTAGGGGAGAAGGCAGCTCGGATAGAGAAGGGAGCACCAAATAAAGGGTGTTGGGAGGTTCCTCTCAGGATGGGAAATACTTGATGAGAGTAGATTATAGACCGAACATGATTGCCACTCAATGTCCCTTTTCAAACCACGCAATCAAAAGGAGAAAGATAAGGAAAGGGAATGCCCTGCCACAGAGGTAGGGTGGGATATTGGGATCAGTGGTGGTGGAGAATGGGCACTGGTGGAGGGATGGGTATTCGATCATTATATAACTGAAACCCAAGCACAAAACTTTGTAAGTCTACAGCTGTACTTCGAAGGGTTTCACTAATAAAAATTTAAGAAAAAAAAGACAGAGAAGTCCAGAGATATCGTACAATGACTAAAACATTTTGCCTTTTACATGGTTGATTTGGATTCAGAGTCTGTTACCAAACATGGTTCCCACAAGCTTCTCAGGAATGATCCTTGGGTACAGAGTTAATGGTAATACTTGAGCACCATTGGGTTTAGCCCAAAGGACAGAAAGGGAAAAAAAAAAACTAGTGAAAAAATAAAAAGATGAGGGTAAATTGTAATTACAGAGCATAATAAATCTCTGAAAATTCTAAATAAGGATTATCATCACTCCATGAAGGCTTTTGTTAATCAAATTCTTCTTGCCTATAAGCAGCACCATTATAAGGAGTATAAATGGTGCAAACTCAAAAGGATTAGAAGTTCTTTAATTTTATTGCATCTTAGTTCCAGATCATTCTTTAAGTGAGATCTTTAAAAATCATCTTTATTTCTCTTAGCAGGAAAATTGAAGATTGAAATTATTATAATCTACTAAAGTCACAGGGTGGATATTGAACTCTAATACATCTCAGCCTGTCTTACAGTAATTGATAAATTATTTCAAACATTCAAACATTTTTGTAATAGCTTACTCATTTACAGTTTGGACATCTATTAAAAATAAAAACAGAACTATTGTAAATAATCGATTTCACCTTGATCATGTATCCAATGTAATAGCAACTGGAAAGAATCCTGGAGTTATTTTCTTTCCCTTTTTTATTTATAATTGCAAAGGTAAGGAAATAACCAAAGTTTTTATTAGTGGATGAAAGAATAAAAATGCATTATCTTTGTGCACGAGCATACACACACACACACACACACACACAACACAAATGAGCACTATTCAAGTTTAAAGAGGAAAATTGTGCCATTTTTTCCCATATGGTGGATTTTGAGAACATTATGATAAGTCAAGCAAGCCAGACATATAAAAGAGTTAGTTCATTATTGAGCTGTAATAAGTGGAATCTAAAACCGTTAAGCTCATGGAACTTGAGAGTAAATGGTATTTGTTAAAAAATAAGGTGATGGAGGACAAATGTGATGATGTTGATCACAGAGAGCAAAACTATGGTTATGCAAGATCATGCATTTTGGATATGTGACATATAATCAAATATGATACCTTAAATACATACAATAAAGCCAAATAATGTACAGTATGGTCAAACAATATACCTTACATACATGCAATAAAATTTCTTATGTCAATGAAACCTCAATAAACTTGTTGAAACAATTTTGACTAGAGTGAAAATTCAATTTCTCTAAATGATAAGACGATGGCAAGGAACTTTTAGATTTATGTATTTATGACTCTTGATGACTCTTCAAGTACATATAATAAGATGCACAAAAATGTCCATATCATCCGAGATTGGAGAAAATTTTTCTATATGTTTATATTTCATGATTAAAACTCAATGTCAGGCAAGTCAGTCTAGGGCCATTGGATAAATTCTAAATAGTTAAGATTTGTTTTTTCAAAGTATTGCAAAAATAGTTTCATTTTGAAAAAAGATTTCAAAAAAATTAATATTCAAGAGTGAGTTGCTATATAGGCTGATCTCTGTTGACCTCTCAAAGTATAAACATTCAGCCTGTATTATCTGTGTATTTCAGAAGACTATGCAATGTCTGAAGTCTATTTTGAAAGGATTATTTAGTACTGAAGATTAACCAATCTTAATTCTTTCTTATATAAAAACAATACATGCAGGGGCAGAGAATTACCTACAGTGAAAAATACCATCATTTAGGTTGATTCTTTGCTGAAATTAAATGCAAACTATTTAAATGACATTTGCAAACTATAAAGGAGTTAAAAAGAGTCTTTTAAAAGATGTTTTGGGTGGTGGGTCACTTTTGTTGCAAGAAATTTAATTCCACGGTTTGAGTGAAAGCTTTCAGATTTGCTTCCATGATGCGGAAATGAAAACATTTTATACAAACTGCATCTAAATGTGGGTGAGTCACCAATCCATATCTGGCCTTCACCCATGTTTATGTCAAGCTGACACACAGAAATAAATCCCAGCTGCTCCCCATCTCTTTAAGGATTTGTTCTCCAGTATTTATTTTTTTTCTTCAAAGCATTCATTCCTCGGGACTGGGCACTGGGCAGAGGTCTATGCAGGAGTTTCTGCCATTGCTTAAGTCATGGCAGAGGTTAACTGACAATGTCAGACTTTGGATAAATAATAAATAGGAGCCTTTCCTTAATTCCCCATTTTCAAATCCCCTTGTAGAAATATTTTCTGTAGTTTATTTCAATCCTTTCTGACTTGTCTTGGGAAATTTGTGTGGTGGGTTTAGCCAGAATATTACAGGTGTTAATAGAGCTCAAGAAGCCACAGTGGGGAGGCTTTGAGAAGATGCTGTAACTGGTTGAGATTCCTGAGAGGTATGAGAGGTCTAACTGGTTGAGAGGTCAATCGAGACACCTAGGAGTCTACACAAGCTTCTGTGATGAGTAGATGTTAAAGTCCCTATCTCCATCCGGTGAAAATTCCTTGGTCTGTGCATGAAGAAAGAATCCCACGAGATGAAAGTGAGACAGAACACTTTTATTAAGACACTACTAGAGAGTAGAGACCATCTTACAGAGTAAGAGAAAGGAATTACCGATCCCAAGTTGGATGTGGGTGACCTCTGAAATGGAGGGGACCATAAAATAATGGAAAGAAGTTACATGCACAGAGGAGAAGGGTGAGGGCAAACCCAAAATAAATAATGCACCCCTTGCTTTTATAAAGCTGGTTCAATGGTCCCTTTTCTAAGTGTCCTGTTAATGGGGACTTTATGCACAGAGTTTATTGCTAGAGTTTCTTTTCAAGGAAGAGGACATAGAATTTTTTGGTGATCTCCAGCATTTCTTATTTCTTGGTTTTGCTGGCTTCTCCTCCCTTTAGTGGGCTCAGCAATCTCCAGCTGGCATAATTCAAAGTCTTACCAGGCCTTATTATTTCCCGAGAGTCTTCTCCAAAGGAGGTCCAGCCTCCACACTTCTGTGTTGGAAAAAGGGATGGAGGCAGCATGTTAGAACATATCTTAGTTTTTATTACTTTGCCCAAATTCGTTGCTGACTCCACCTACCTTACTACCTACTTCAATGTAAACTTGGCTATCCAATCCCTTTTTATACAAGCTCCACCCTCAAAAATCCAACTTCATGGACTTATTTTTTTTAAATTTAGTGCTGTATTTATTTTAGGTTCTTGGCAAAGAGAAAGGTCAAATTATTTTCACAAGTTATACTATAAAAATGTTGTCCAGTTCGATCCATTGTTGGTCATAATTTTCTATTCTATTATGATGAACAACATTAGAATGGCATTTCAGCCAATTGTTTGGTCCTTCTTGTTTCCCAGTGGAATGACAGAAAACTCAAGGGGACTTGAAATCAAGCCATTATCTGAAAAAATACACATAGTGGACGCTTAACTGATGTTGCACTCTTTTTGATTTTCTCATGAAATAAAACGTAAGTTGAAGAAGAGTTGCAACTATGCTCTCAGAGCATATTTCTACAGTCTTCCTTTTCCCTAGATTCATCCTTTTCTTTCAGAATAAGATGGCAAGAGAAATACCTTTGTGTCTACATCAGCAATTTGATAGGGACTCAAAAATACATATTGCTTTGCTATTATTTTACTTCCGATCATAACCATTTTTAGTTTCTAAAATAAATTTGAGTTTATCCCACTGCTTATCATTCAAAGTAGCTGAATATTCCTGGAAGAAGAAAGTTCCATAAAAAAATCAAAGGATATGGGCTGGAGTGATAGCACAGTGGGTAGGGCATTTGCATGGACTTAAAATTTTTTGAAGGAAGGGAAGGAGGAAGAAAAAGTATCCTTTTATTTTCACTGGTTCTTGACTGAAGCCAGCCATATATTAAAAGAGTGATAATAGCAGAGCACACCTAAGTTTAGTAACACATGTGTCTCCTTTGAGCATAGTAGAGAGCCAGGAAAAGAAATAATTCCCCCCTCCAAAAAAAATAACAATGGCATTATCTTAAATAACAACTTTAGCTAAAAATAAAAGATTTTGTCGCTCAGAGAATGCCAATTTGAGAGATTATCAGGAAAATTACAATAAGGACTCTATGTTTGTAATGAAAGTTTAAAATGCTGCCTTTTCCCAAAAGAATAGCAGTCACTTAAAATTTTTTTCTTACTCCTACATTTAAAAAATTAATAGCCTACTCAATATAATTCTCAACTAAGGAGCTATATTTTGAGTGACTCATTATAGTTCCTTTTACTTTCTTAAACAAACCTGCCCTTAATTCCAATGAAGAACACAAGGCCTTGAGTATTGGAACATTTATATAAAAATCAGTTGGGTTAAGTTGATTATGAGTTCCAATGGCTTTTGGCCTATTGAATCAAGAGATGAGGACCAGAAATTTAAAAATTTTTAAGCAGATGACAAAGTAATATTAAAGTGGAAAGGATGCTTATCTTGTGCCCAAGTTCAATCCAGGCACCAAATATGGTCGTCAGAGCCCCACCAGGAGTAAAACTTTACCACAGAGCCATGAGTAAACCTTGAGACTGCCGTGTGTGTGTGTGTGCACATACACACATATGCACACACACACATATATATGCACACACATATATATACACAAATATATATGTATATATCATGTTATATAGCTCTATATGCCTGCTTTTATATTGATATAAAATACTTGTGTTCTCCAGTGAATTTAAATCCTGGAATTAAGATTTAAGCTACAGAAATATAATGTCTGCCAGAGGGCAGAGAGATAATTTGTCAGAGGACATTGAGGTATTCTAAATCACATCATATTATCATAATTGAAATACCCATCCTTTAAGTACATGTGTTCAAGGTGCTAAATGCTGTTAGAGAGCAGAAAACAGTCTTTACATTTGTCTTCAGTATTTCAGGAGCTCCCAGACTAGGGAAGTATGTCCGCTCTTATTGTACTTATTCTTCTTGTATTTGTTCCTTATCTTACTCAGGAATTTTACAGCTTCAGGGTTATGACTTACTTAACCTTGCCTTCTTAAAATTATTTATGTTTCAAAAGGCATGGTTATATCTTTTTCCTTGGCTGCATTGAGGTATAAAAGCAAAATCAGAGTGATTTCTAAGATAAACATATGCATTGGATCGTGCACTTAGAGAGAATTCCTAAAGATAAATGACGATTCTTTCTCTTTGCATCACTGAACAAAGGCAATATACTAAAAATAAGATATGGGCCTTGAGCTCCCAAATTAGATGTGTGTGTATGGGGGAGGGTCATTCATGTGATGAAGAGAAGCTTCCATTTGACCAAATTAATGCTTTTTCTTAGATAGTTAAACTCTCAGGTAGACAGGTTTCTCCAGCAAAAAGGTCTGGTTGAGAATAGCATAAATCTATTTAATACTCCAAATTTTCATCTTTTTCTGGTATCTTAAGGAAATGGCAATAGTTCTACATGAACCTGATGGGTCTTTGTTGTCCTTGACTCAAAATAAACCTCATGCTAGGCTGAGAACCTTTAAGGAGAGCTTCTATGAGCACCTTCACTACAGTCATACAGAAGTCTACCAGTATTTATGTCTGTACTGTGTAGTCATCAGTTTAGATACACTCAATTGTAGATATGAAAATGCTTATGTAAGAGTAGGGGTGATTGACTCATATAGAAGTAAATATATAGGCAGGAACTCGGAGGGTTGGTGTGCACTCTGCATCTTCATCTTCAGTGAAGTGTTCTTGTTGTGCACGAAGATCGCTTACATCCCTCTGACTATGCTGCCTTAATGACTGTGAACAAAAGGACTTTCTCCTCTGGAAGTTCTAGTCATTCTTTCATTTGAACCAGGAAGGACACTATTTTTCCTGTGTGTTAGGCCCCTCTGAATCTGCTTATGTGGGCACCTCATTATTCATGGCAGCACCCTGGGTTTCCTGAAAGCCATCAGTGTCTTCCATGATTTTTTGTCCCCCTTTCAGAGAAAAAGCTTTTTAGACTCTTACCTCTTTGCATTAAACTCTATATTCTAGAATGCCTTCAACACTTCTAACAGAAGTATTACAAATGCAATTCTCTTTGTTTTATTACCTACTTTTCTAAATGCATTTTCCTCCATTTATGTCTACAGGAATTGAAAGAGTGACTTACTCTGTACTAAAATGTTTTGGATTGCATAGTGTTTGCCACCGTGTAAAGCAGAATAGGTATTAGATGTCTAGAAATGGAAATGACATACAACAATGTCAGAACAGGTATTAGGTGTCTACAAATGGAAATGATACATAATATAATATAAATATGCAAGTGCCTACAGTCCTAGTTAACCCCGGACTTTGAGGCAATTTGACCAGATTTTAGGGAGAAATCAATATTATGGAGAAATCAAGATTTTCCTTGCAGCTGGAGAAAACTACAGTGAGTAGGGACATTGACTGGCAAGCAACTGAGCAGAATTCTGTCCCCAGTATTCTATAGGGTCCCCCAAGTCCCACCAAAAGTGATCCCTGAACCAAGCCAGGAGTAAGTCCTGAGTACAGCTTATGTGTCCTCCTCCAAAAATATTTTAAAAGGATTTCCCTATGTCTTTAGGTTCTTCTTGGGCAGGTGGAATAGTCAAACTAATATCTGAAAGATTAATAGGGAAACTAAGTTTGTCAGATATTAATTTGATATATGTTACAAATTCCTTATAAGTTATAGATATAAGGAATTTAAAGAGATTTTTGAGTTCAATGAGGAGCAATGGAATCTATGGAATAAGCTATGAATTGAGCTATGGAATGGAATGATGATTTTGGATTTCAAAGAGAGAGAAAGCCATACATGAGAAAGAGAGGGTGAGTTATTGATAAAGTTCAGATGTTTATAAATAGATGTTTATTCTGCATATAACAGAGGTTACTTTAATAAAAGTTTTATTCCTGATAAAACCCCCAGTTCATGGTGATATTTTCAGGTTCTTTATTTTAGACCGTATAGGGTGTGAACATGTTTATTATGAGCCTATATGGTCTTGATTGTCCACAATTGGATATAATCTATCTGTGGGAATTACATATCTTGGAAAGAGCTGTTCTAAACATCTTGTGGAGACTTGTTGTGTACATCTTGGGTAAGCCTTTCCTGAATATCTTGGGAAGGTCCATTCTTCTTCAGTGAAAAATTCACCAAATTATCCCAGTTCACCACAATTTGACTCAAGCTAGCATTCAATGTTGAGGCTCCAGGCATTAGGGAATATAAACAAGTCATCCTCCCAGCATCCCATCTAAGTTCCTAACATAATATGTGAGAATTATGAAATGGTTGTTACTTTCCTTTACAGATTTTAAGAAGTTTTGTCACACATCAATACATAATTATAACCTGAGGACAGGATTTGAATGTTCCTAGGTCTTCTTGTCAAATGTCATTTTAATAATTCTACTTTCCATCAAGGTTAATCTTTTTCACAATTAGTCTATACCCTTAAAGCTATGTTTTAGATTTATATTGTATTTCCCTTCAAACTAGATAAACTATTGCACACAAAGTAGAAACTTTCTAAAATCTGTATTGTCAAGCAGGTAGGATGGGTTTTGGACTCTTCTATAAGAACCAATACTGATCTCAACTTCTAGAAATTGCAAAATAATATTTTGTGAAGAGGTATGTGGGATATCAAATGCAAAAATAAGCTAGACATAACTTTTCTGAGCCTTATAATGTGCTTGGATCATGCTTTTTATCACATTTTATGATGTATATGTAACTTTTTAAGTTTGCAAATATTTTTATAAGAAAATTATTTGTCCTTTTAGTTAACCACAGAATAAGTAGAAATGAAAACTGTCTCAGAGAACAGAGTGATACTGGATCAAACTCAGATTGTCAGTGCAGTTGAATAGAATTAAAAGCCTAGAGGTAGGTAAACTTATATATGTATGGATAGTAAATTTATGCCAAAGAGACTAGGTAATGAAGTAGACCAAATATTTTTTTTAAGAAATAGTGTTGCAAAAAGTAGTTAGGCTTAGTTCATGCTAATAAAGCAAGGGAGGAAGAAATTAAAGATAAATGGAAGGAAGGACTAAGAGGAAGGGAAGATTAATCAAAAATATATTCAAAACCTCAATTTTATACCTGCATCTAAATAATGCATTTAAGAAACATAGGCAGCACTCTCCATGATATTCACCGGAGAAGAATCTTCAATATACTGGTTCTTCTAGAAGAGGAAGCAAAAGCAGAAAAAAATAAATGGAATTGCATCAAACAGAAAAGTAATTTCAAACGGTGAAATAAATAAGGATATAAATAAAAATTCAACGCACTAATGGGGAGAAAACTTTGCATATCATGATTAGACAAAGGGTTAGTATCTAAGATATATAAAATATATAAAGCAGTCACAACAATAATAAACAATACATCAACATGTGAAAAGAGCTAGAACCTTTCTCAAAGAAGGAATACAGTTACACTCACACACACACACACACACACACACACACACACACACACACAAGAAATACTGTTTCTTATTCCTGATTATCAGGGAAATAAAAACCAAAATGATATCTGTAAGAATGTTCTATATTAAAAAGTCGAGAAGCAATCAGTGCTAGTAATAAAGGAACGCTAGATCTCTATTGTAGAATACTATTGTCCCATTCAGATCTAACAGAAAATGGTTTCAAGACTTCACAAGTATTAAAAATTGTTTTAAAAAAATCATGCATAATTAAAAATATTAAAATAGTTAACTTTTTAACAAAAATAAGTATTTTTAACTAAAATAGTTTTTAAAATCAAAATCTTCCCTATGATTCATATGCTGCTAATATCCTATTAGTTCTAGTCCAAGAATTCTGAAAAACTTATTCATGTGGATAGAGGAACATCTAAGTGCATCATAACACTATTTACAGTAGTCAATGTCGGAAAACAGTCCATGTATCCAACAAAGCATGAATGGATAAAGAAATGTGGTACATATACACAGCAGAGCAATACTCAGGAATGAAAAAAGATGAAATCTTAGATGAAATTGGAGTGCAATAGACTAAGGGAGGAGTCACAAGGGAAAAAACAAATATCAGATGATCTCATTCTTACGTGGAGTAGAAATAAATGAAAACAAACCCTGAGATATTGCCAACAAGACTATGAATTGAGTATGACAAGTGATTCAGCATAGAAGGGTCTTGGAAGGTAATTAACTCTCTGGTAGCGGAGATAGTGTGGCAACATTGCAGGTATAAAAGAATAAGCTCAGAACTAATCACAGTATTGTAAATAACACCCCACTAAAAACCACTGGTATTCAAAAGAGATAAAACAAACCCTCAGACCTTCATGATAGAACTGAGGTTACCAAAGGGGTATGTATAGAAGGGAAGAATCCTATCGACAGTGATAGAGGGATATTGGAACTCTTTTGGTGGCCAGGATGAGTAAAATAACATTATATACTCAAAACATTAGCATTTACACTGTTGTAGAACATTTTACTTCATTATTTTTTTAAAAAGGGTAAAGAATGGTCTTATCACCTTTTTTGGTATATACTTCCTGATCCTCATGAATAAGGATCATTATATAGTATTTTTACACAGCCCTTCCTTTATTAGATTAAGTAAATTAATAAATGCAGAAGAACTTGAATTAAAAACGTTATATAGACACTGAGTAGTGTTATTATTAGATAAATCTTGATAATTGTTTCTAATTCTTGTCCAGAAGATGTCTTATTAATTAAATAAATAATCTACTTCTCTAATGAGAGTCTTAAAGCTTATTTTGCTATATTCCAAAGAGGCATTAAAAAAAACTAACCAGACTCAGTAAAAGACATTCAAATGATTTTCTGGGCTTTTCTCCTCCTTTTCTCAGACATACTTATCAGTAGTGGGCTCAATTCTGACTGTGAAAGCTCATGTCTTATAGTTGTAGAGTGCAGAAAACAAACATCGAGCACATTATGGGTGATTCTCTTACAAACAACAGCTGGAACCATTGCTAAACTTCAAAGGCAGATGCCGATGTGCTGATGCCAATATTTCTAAAGTGGTCTACCCAGTGTGCAATTGCTCTCTGGCCCAAGTGCCACCCCATTCCCAGATGTCACAGTGTTTCTCCTGTCACCTTGCTGTGAATAAGAACAGAAAGTATTTGAGAAGTAAACGCTGTGCCTCCTTTCAGGTGGAGAACTAACCATCCAAGATACACTAACAACCTGGGTCTGAACTCAATTTTCCCTGAACCTGTGCTGTCTTTGGTCTAGAAACATCAGCACCAATAGTCTCCTGTGCCACCAACATTGAGACTACTGTGGCTACAGTCCCTACCTTCTCTGTATCCTTCTCTGTAGGAAGGGAATAACTGCGTTTTAATGGATTGCTCAGCCTAATTACAATTCTGCTTACTTGGAGGGGAATAAATGTACAACTGGAAAAAGAAACAGATACACTTGTTTTCTGAATACAAAAGAATCAGTTGAGAATTGTGAGTGTATGCATGTGTTTTTTAACTATAATACTTGAAACCAAATCAAACTCAAAATTTAAGTGATTTCTTCTAATTCCAAAGACATTCTGAGTGTCTTTGAAGAGAGCGGATGGTATGATTCCAAACAGGGATTAGCTTTATTCCTTGGAGCTAAAGGAATCATCACGTATTGAATTAAAGGAGAGTACTGCTAAGAACTCTGATTCTTTGTTGTTTTTAATTTTAGGTCACAGCCATGCCCAGAGCTTACTCCAGCCTCTGCTCTCAGGCATCACTTATGCTGGGCTTGAGGGACCATATGGGATGCTGGTGGTTGAATCCCAGTCAGCGTGTGCAAAATTTTCACCTTACCTGCTGTACCATCTCTCTGCCCCATCCCCACTGAATCTTGAGTGAGGAGGTCACGGTCACGGTCCTCCCATTGTTCATCGATTTGCTCGAGTGGGCCCAGTAACGTCTCCATCGTGAGACTAGTTGTTACTGTGTTTGGCATATTGAATACGTCACGGGTAGCTTGCCAGGCTCTGCCGTGCAGGCGAGATACTCTCGGTAGCTATTATTTATTCTATTTATAGTTCATGCTATACCTCTCTAAAATCTATTGAGAATTGGCTTGTGTGAACTTATAACTTACTATAACATTTGACACCATGAAGTGATTTTCCTGAATATAAAGTAGGGGGATGATTTTACATGTGAATTTATTTAAATGTAACTCATTTTCTACTGAGAAAATAGGATCATTTTAATTTATTTTCTTTCTGAATTCCCTGACTTCATGTTATCCTGTTGGTCAGAGCCCCTCATTCATGGAGGTCTTGCTCTTTGGTTCATTGTTTTCATCACTGGGTAAGATCTACAACTATTTTGGTGATTTCAATCACTATAAAATTATATGGGAATTCCTTGATCTTATTTTTCTCCTCCAAGGTTTTTTGTGTATTTAAGCCATAGCTTTAAATGGCCACAGCAGAACATTATCATCACTCCGAGGATCTTTGCCTTTGATGTTGATGCACCTTCTCCCTGATGAGACAGCTAACAATCACCCATTTTCCATAGGCATATTCATATTTTGGGACTGTTGACCTCTTCTTTCTCTTCTGTCAATAACTTTTAGTAGTCAACTTCTTCCCTCTTGCTTTAGTCTGTAGTTTTCAAAATAAAAATTCTCTATTAACAATATTTTTCAAAATTTCTATATTTTATTTCCAGATTAAACACACACACACACACACACACACACACACACACACACACAGTAACCGTGGCAGCTTTTCAAAATCCCCACTTAATCCCCAAGGCTTTGATCCTTATGAGAACAACAGACTCATAATCTCTGCTCTGTTTTTTTTTTATGTCAGTGCTGGCTGGTGATGTTTCTAAATTCCCATGGTTGACTCCTGCACTTCACAGTACCTATTTCATCTATTCAAATCTTCTTTCTACTTAGACTTCCTTCAAAACCCACATTTGTTTGTTTGTGAAAACTATATGCCACTTAACAGAAAGTCCCTTATCCATTTATTTTTATTTATTTATTCATTTTGGTTTTGGGGCCACACCTGGTAGTGCTCAGGAATTACTCCTAGCAGTGCTCAGAGGACCATATAGGATGCTGGGAGTTGAACCCAGGTTGACCATATGGATGGTAAGTGCCCTACTCACTGTATTATTGCTTTGGTCTTCCCTAATTCTTTGTGTCTAAAGTTAAATATCTCCTCAAAGTATGTCTTTGCTTTTCTTGTCACTCAAATAGAGGATGAGGCAGCCAACATCCTACATGTAGCAATAACAGTATCAGAGTCCTCAGATAAATGAACACTTTTGTTTCAGACTCTGCATTTTTAGCAGTCTAAATGAGGATTGCATACATATTCTAAGCACAGTGCTGATGTGTTGATTATCAAAGAACTCATAAGTCAAGGGCAGAATTCTGGGAACAACAATGGTTAAACAGGGTTATGATGCTGGCCACTCCTTTATGGTAACTAAAAAGACCAGAGGGAAATGGGTGGAGCTGGTGCTCTGGAAGTTATGCAAGAAGCATCCCAAGTAGGGTGCCTAACATAAAATTCAAAATTCAGACCAAGTGTGTACATGAAATTATATTAAACAAGTGATCAATGCTTATCACGGTCACGGTCCTCCCGTTGTTCATCGATTTGCTCGAGCGGGCCCAGTAACGTCTCCATTGTGAGACTTGTTGTTACTATGTTTGGCATATTGAATATATCACGGGTAGCTTGCCAGGCTCTGCCCTGCAGGCGAGATACTCTCGATAGATCAATGTTTATGAACAACGAAAATTCCAGTTCTTTCTACAAGTGACCAAACTAAGGGAAATATATGTCAAAGAAGAAACAGATGGAAAAGAAGGAGGGGAAAAAAGAAAATTAAGAAAACCCACTGCTCTCTGAAGCTAAACCTTCACCACATTCACAGGAAAATGCAACATTTAGAGGTGTTGGATTCCTTCCCATTACTGGACTGCAGAGTAAATGGTCTGCTAAGAAACTTCTATCAACCACCCCAGAAGAATTCTAAGAGTATCTGAGTGAAAACACAACATTTGTGGAAAATATTAAGATAAGCAAGAACTAAGTAATAAAATGAGAGCTAAAGATGACAAAGGTATCTAGAAAGTAATGTTGGCACAGAAAGCAGGTTTACATTTTTTTCATGAATATTTGCTTAATGTTCATGCACTTCACACATTGTTCCATGGATATTTGCTTATATTTTTCGTGAATATTTGTTTCCATTTTAGCATGAATATTTGTTTATTGTCCATTCAATTCTCACAGTTGTCTTCCCCGCACTTGGAAGATCCAGAAGTGTCTGGTTACAAAGTAGGTGCCTTTTTCTCTTGAAAATCTTCAAAACAAGAACTCAGAAGTTCAGACAGGGGAGAGTTTGCAGTTCTTTCAAGAAGCAGGGTAATTAACAAGATTGACTATTGCCCTGTACTTCAGAATAATAAAATTGTTAGTTTCCAACTTAGAGTTATTAGATACTCACCAGCTTGGTTTCATTCATCCAGAGTCAACTACAGGGGCTGGAGCGATAGCACAGTGAGTAGAGTGTTTGCCTTGCACATGGCCGACCTGGGTTTGATCCCTAGTATCCCATTTGGTCCCCCAAGCACCGCCAGGAATAATTCCTGAGTGCAGAGTCAGGAGTTACCCCATGCATTGACGGGTGTGACCCAAAAAGAAAAAAAAATGTCAACTACAGGGTTTCATAAAGGCACTGGAAAAGTTTCTCCTGGTAGTTCTTAAAACATTGCCTATTTTTCATGCTCACTTCGGCACAATCATTATTTCCCCTGTTTCTCCTCCCCTTTGTGGGGATGATTATTTTCTTCCTCTCCCACTGCAAAGTGCCAAAATTTCCTTTAAGGACAAAGAGAAGATTTTCTCCAAATTCCCTGGTGAGAGTAAGTTGTTCTCTTTTCAGAACCCTTTGTTTTTCTCTCCTGTGTCTTCCCTGCATCTCAGTGCCATGCTAGACTCACACGTATGTCTCTTTTGTTAGACTGGTGAAATTCATTAGGTCAAACTCTGTGTCATTCTCTTTCCAATGATGTAAAGAATAAAGTTAAGCACATAGAAAACACATAGCTGTTAGACTAATAATCTCTACAAGGAGTATTAGACATTTTTTCCTCTGGTAATACTTTGAAGTCTGTCAAACTGCTGATTCTCAAAGAATGACTAAAAAATAGATTGTGTGCATGGGCATGTGCCTATGTGTGTGCTGTGTGTGTGTATTATGTATTAGAATTTTGGAATGTGTATTTACTTTTGATAAAGATAATGAGAAGAGGGGATGGATACTGTTTAGTCTTAAAGCAAAGAAATATAGAAAATGATAAAGTGTGACAAAGGGTGACAGAAGTGATAGAGCTAATATAATAAGTGGGCATCCAAATAATTGTCTTAATCCCACTTAATCAAATTGTCTTAATCTCACTGAAACAGCACAATTGCCAGACTCAAATTAAAGCAATTATTTTAAAAAGAAAAAAGAAAAGGAAAGAGTCTGGTGAGCTGTAAGCTGTCTGAATGACCAAAAATATTTCCTTTTTAGGATGGGGGGAGACACATTAGGCAGTATTCAGTGCTCATTCCTGGCTCTGGGTTCAAGGATCACTCCTGACAGAGTTTGTGGAAACATACATGGTGATGGAGACTGAACCAACATCAGCACATGCAAGCAGATGCCCTAAGAGCTGTATTATCTCTCCAGCCCCTAAATCTATCTTTCCTATTTCCCTTCTTTGATTCTTTTCTTCCCCTTCTCCCCTCCCTTTCTTACCCCCTTTCTTTGTTTCCTCTTCCTTTCCTCCAACCATCTCTCCCTCTCCCCCAGTGCTGAGCTATATCTCTGGTCCTGTACGTTTTCTTATAAATCCCAATGCTGCAGGGGCCTACTGCCTCTGGTCCTGTGAGCATACCATGGTGTTGTGAGATATATGCTCCTATTCCATTGCTTTTGGGCAACTAACCTATTAGTTTACTGTCCTGGAACACAACACCCAAATCTAGGCACTTTTATGCCCATTAATCTGTCACCACAAATTTCGGAGTCCATGTGTTCTTGGCTATAAATTTTGAGTGAGTCACAAGATTGTCCCCAGGGGCCAGGGAGATATCTCATGAGGCTAAATAAATGTAGGAGACTTGGGTACCATCTCAGGCACCTCATAATCTCCCAGGCACCTCATCATCTACCACACCTCATAATCTACCATACATATATCTGTATATATATACATATACATATATACATATAACATTGTATATCTGTGTGTGAATGCTAACATTCCTTTATAAGGTGCTATTTTTCAACTGGACTAGAGCAATAGCACAGTGGGTAGGGCATTTACCTTGCACATGGCCGGCCAAGATTCGATTCCTCCACTGCTCTCAGAGAGCCCGGCAAGCTAATAAAATTATCCCGCCTGCATGGCAAAGCCTGGCAAGCTCCCCAGGATGTATTTGATATGCCAAAAACAGTAACAACAAATCTCACAATGGAGACGTTCCTGGTGCCCGCTCAAATCGATGAACAACAGAAGGACAGTACTAAAGACGGTGCATTTTTCAACTAGAAGAGAGCAATATCTCAGATCTTTTAAAGAATAGGATGGTATATACGTTGGGATTGATCAACATGCTTGTTGGGAGACATACAGTGTTTGACCTCGAGCTCCCCCAAACAAGAACTGTGTCGAAGGAACCCTTTCTAAAGAGAATTGAGCCTCTTTGGTTCTCGTGCCATGCTATTGATAGGTACCTGTACTCTTCCTTGCTGGGCTCTGCTGACTTTCGCTGACTTTGCTTCCTGTTCCTTACCTTTCGTTCAGTCTCCAGAGTTATGATTAGAAGGAAAAAGAGAAACTTTAGGGCAATCATTTTCTTCTATTCTTGGCTATCAGCTGCCAACCTTCTGCTACTTCTATAATTTCCCCACTTTCCTCTTTTTTTGGGAGGGGGGGCTGGCTAACGTATCTGTCAATAGGACCCTTTGATACACAGCCTTAGTTGGCTACTGTTGATCTACAGAAAATTCATAAATTCATTTTCCTTTAAGTCATACAGAGGATCTCTAGATGGTCAGGAGCACATGAGAGCTAACATTTATTTAGCCTGCAGCCCAGAAAACTCGGAAGCTTTTAAAGAACAAGAATGGCAAGTCACAGTAATAATACAAATCTGACGTATGTGGTCAGCAATTTTACTGAATTTCTTAAGCTGCAAAGCCACAGATTAATTAAAATATGACATTGAAAACAATATTACCTTTATGCTTCACCATTAATATTTTTTATGAAGAGACGTGGTCAGCACATATGTCACGTTGGGTTTTGAATCCAGCAAACTCTTTTTACATATGTCCCTCCAGAAAGCATCAGAATATTGTGTTGAGTCAACTGGGTAAATCGTACCATATTCTTTTGTGCTGTAGACATGCATGGTCAGTTTATTTCAAAGTGGGAGATATAGATCTTAAAGCTATTCACACAGCAAAATTGGGGAGAGAGTGAGTGAGTCAGCTATGAGCATAGACTTAAGATATCATTCACGTGTGTCTATGGAGGCCCACTGGCATAGCTCAGTATGAAAGATTAATGGTAACTGCTAGCCCTTGAATAGCTAGGCACCAGCCCCCAATACACACACCTATTTAGTTCTTACAACTCTCCTAAAATAATGTAGATATATTCCTTTTTCTTATTATTTTTTTGTGAGGTAACATAGTTTTATGTAGGGAAGTATGAGGGGACTGTGTGGAGAAACAGAGAGACAGAGACATCCATTCAAATGAAAATATGGGGATTCAGTGTGGGAGAGAGCCAATGGTGAGTTTCACTCTTGTTAAAAAATATAAATGACAAAGGAAAAGAATTGTATCTTTCAGGTTGAGATGTGGTTGACTTTCAGAATGGTGAATATTATATATATATAAATATAATAGAATGTATAACATAATATTCCATATATGGAATATTATCTATTATTCCATACATATGGAATATTATATATAGTATCATATAATGGAATATCCATATATATGGAATATTCACCCACATATTTACACACATTAATTTTGGGGGGAAGTTTGGGTCACACCCAGTGGTGCTCAGGACTTACTCCTGGCTCTGTGCTCAGGCATCACTCTTGGCAGGGCTCCAGGACTACATGGGGTTCCAGGAATCAGGTCCATATTGGTTGTATGCAAGAGCCATGCTCTACCTTCCAGATTATCACTGAGGCTATGTAGATATATTCCTTTTTTTTTATCACACCGGGCCATGCACGGGGGTTACTCTTGACTCTGCACTCATAAATTACTCCTGGTGGTACTCGGGGGACCATATGGGATGCTGGGAATCAAACCTGGGTCAGCTGTGTCCTATTGCTCCAGCACTGTAGATGCATTCTTATCCCTACTTCATAATAAGAAACCAAGGAACAACAAAGTCCAAAATTTACCTAAAATTTGTCCAAAATTTGTCACACAGATGGCAAACAGCGAGCTTTCCTTTATATTGGGGCTGTATTGGAGGGGGGTGTGCATTTTGATTATTTGGTTCTACTTTCTTTTAGTTCAAGCAAATCTCTTCTAGTGACATCTGGATATAAAAACACATCTCGTCTGGCGAGACCACATCTGGTTTCCTCAGTGGGAGCACCTGGGCTCTGGGATTGCTTTCTTCCTCACTGTGGCAAATCAAAACTTGGTTACTACAGCTCTTTGGGGTTGCTGTGACTGTGTGCTTGAGGAGCTGGCATTGATTGCTGCGTGCCGCCCACTTTTAGGTCAAGGCCCAAGCAGATGGAGATTGATGATGGTTTTAATTATTTTGATACAGGATCTGAAAAGAAGGCCAGAGGCTATGCCAGCCTGTGTTCACTTTGATCTTTCTAGGTCACACTCTGTGTGATGGGATGCTACTAAAGTCCTCAATTTCTCCTTCGGCAAGGACTGGGAAAAAGAAGTTGCCCAGACTCTGGCCCCTTCTTTACATGGGAGCTAACATTTCACAGCCTGACAGCACCCATGACAGGTTCCGTCAGGCACAAGCTAGAAAGGCCTGTCTGGAAAGCTCTGGCACCCAGTCCCCAAAGTTCTTTGACATTTTCTTTAATCATTCAAGGCGACGGGAGAAAACCCTGAAACACCATGAGCCTTTCAAACCAAGAATGATAAGAAACACTTTCTCCCAAGAATCCCCAGAATTTATTGCTCTGGTCATCATTCAATTGACAACATGTTCTGTGCTGTAATTCAACAAAATGAACCTCTTTGCTGCAAGATGCAGTTTTTTTTTAGTCTTCCATCCCCGCCCATGGCTTCTGACCAATCGAAATTTATTTTAATGGGTTCTGAATAATGGTCTTCTTTTAATAATGAGATTTCCTGTGAAATGTGCAGCAGAGGGATGTATGGGACTACCAAATAATTATGCATTTCCTTTGCTTTCTGAATAGGACCTGAGTAGCAAAGAAAAATCACACTCCTTCAATTGAAAGAGGAATGAGAGTAAAGCTAAGACAGGCAGAGAAAGATTTCCTGGGCACATACATCACTGCTGACTCAGACAGGCTCAGTGAACAAATGCCCTTCAACCTAAGGACGTTTAGCATTTTGGAACCTTGTACAAAACTATTTCCTATCCAGAGGAAGGCTAATGAGTGCTCAGGGAAGCGGTGGCAACCTGGGAGAGATAGTGCCTCTAAAAGGTAGTAATTTCACTCAAAGAGATGTTGCCATTCCTCCTCAGGAGTTAAATTAAGAGTTATATTTATAGAAACTCCAAGGTGTGGATCCTCTGAAAAGAAAATGTACTTACTTCTGAACAGAGTGGAAGGCATTAATCAGAAATACACTAATGGTAAAATCCATTTTTATTATTTTTAAGGGTATCTCCCAAACAGTGCTCAGGTGTCCCTTTCAACAATTCCTGGCCAACTGAGCTAGCAGTTCAATATCAGGGTTCATGGGGTGATACTTCTTGGATCCCAAAGTGGTAGGGATCATCTAAGCCAGCCTGACAATGCTTGGACCCTCAAGGTTTGTACCCTGCAATGCTTATGGAACTTTGTGGTGCAAGAGATTGAATCAAGGCAACTGCATGTAAGGTATTTGACTAAACCCTGTATTAGCTCTCCAACCCTCCAAATTCATTTTTAAGTTATTTTATTAAGTCAAGCATCCGACATGGTAAATCACCTGTAATTTTAAATCACCTGTAATTTTGATAGATACGGACTAATGTTACAGGGCGGGGACCACTGCCTGACTCACAAACTTGCTAACACCTCCCTGTATTTCAAAACCCTTCAAGCCCATCGTCCCCTGCTCATTCCCCCAAAAGTCCACTGTCTGGCTAGAATCACAACGCCAGATTGTGCATAAAGCAATTCAATCTTAGGTCCATTAGAAAATTAGCACATGGAGATAGTAAACATACAGAAGCAGTCTAGAAGAGGCTGGAAAATAGAAAAACAGGCAGGGCTGGTGAGCTTCATCTTCACTGGTAAAAATCCTTTAACCTGAGACCTGTTATTTATCTCTCCAGCCTTCCAATTCCTGGCCAGAAAATTATCCTAACACCAACAGTGGATGGCATTGTGTGGAGTAGATGAAATGATGCACATAAAGTTTGTGGCCCAGCTTGTAACATGTGTCATGCCTGATGCCAATTCCCCCATCTTTCCCTTAACTATACTCTCCAGGAGAAATTGCTTCATAAAAAAAGAACTGAGAGCAAGCACAATACTTTCCTTTGGCCTATTAACTTTTGATTATGACTTTGTAGAAGCTGGGGGGAGGGGGGCGTCACTGTGACTTTTCTCTAGTCCCTTGGCAGCCACCACATGACACAGTTTACTGGCAGCATCAGCATGATTCAGACCCAAAAGCATGGCAGCAAGATTCTGCAGAGTCCCAGATCTCTCATTTATTAATTAGTTGCATATCTTGCTTCCCAGAATTTTTACATATCCAGTACTTTATTCTGTCAACTCTAACTGGGAATAATAGCAACAGCATTTATCTTTCTTGGACAGTTGTTAAATTTTTATCAAGTCTTCAATATACAAGATCTTCTAAGTGGCTGAAATATTCTTCTATTTTTGTCACGGGCCACTCCCAGCGATGCGTTGCCCAGTGCTCTGCATCTAAGAGTCCATTCCTTGGGTAAATGGTCCAGTGCTCTTCAGTCAGGCAGTATTTCAGAGATAGCAGGCCATGTCAGTAGTGCTCAGGAACCTGTAGGGTCACATATATTACCACCGGTCTTTGGGAGACCATACACTGTTGGAGCTCCAATCCAGGGGCCATGCTAGGCATTTGCTTCACCACCTGTTCTGTCTCTCTGGTCTGGAAAAGATGCTATCCATCAATTATCATATCCTATTACATACCTTCCTGCATATCAGAGGCTTAAAGAGGTTATGAGTGTAGTGAAATGTAGGATTGGAATTCAAGCAACCTTGATTCACTGATCAGGTTTTTGACAAAACCAAAATCTCTTCCTCTCTTCTAAAATTTAGTAGATGTAATATTGTTTTATTATTACAGACACTTCACTGTCTATCATAGATAGATAGTAGATAAGGCTTCTGAGAACTTTGCCTCTCCTAGCCCCTCTGACTGGTGTTCCCTAAACCACATGGGAAAAACAAAAGAAGAAACTCTTGTTGAGTCTCTTTCATCCTTGGATCCTGAAAGGGGGATCTTTGGGACTCAAAAGTGGGTGGCAATGGTCTTGGTGTCAAAAATCTAACGTGAGATAAACACAGTCTTCTCCCCCTGGGACATTCAGCAGTCAAGCCTTGTTGCATCTGCAAAAATCCTGGGGAAAGGTTGTTGGCTGAGGTGTTGGAGAGGAAAGACATTTTTACTGCTAAGCAACTCAGTGCTCATGTCACAAAACAGAAGTTATCCAGAGCTTATCTAAATCCTCCTGGGGTCAAAAAACTCATTGTAAGGTCTGGTCTCTAGAGAGTCTGGTAATTGGTGACTTTAGCTTGATCTGAGGCAGTCTGGGAGAGTTCTGCTCTGTGAAGCAGTTGTCTGCTGTTAAATCCTGTGTGCGATGGCTTTTTCTCTCTCAAAATATTCTCTCCATATAGAAAAAATTTGATTTAGAAAAGAAGTTGGAAAGAGTGCAATGGCATGGGATCTGAGAAGTCTGGATAAAAGAGGTTTCTAATGTTTAGATTGCTGTTGAAGATCAATAAATCCTCTCTCTTCATAACTTGTCATATACAGCAGCAACTTTGTTTATCTCAGAATAATCAATCCAACCTCAGAATAATCAATCATTAAGAGTTGGGCAATATTAGGAAAGACTTTGTATATACTTAGAATGAGAACCATTTAACAATTATAACTATATCCTATAAAGGAACATCAGACTGACTTTTGTGCCACCCAATTGCTCACAACTTTAGACGACCATCCTTGTATATTAATGAGGTATCATTAAATAGTACTGTTAAAACATCTTAATTGAAGAAACCACCAGAATGGGTAAAAAATAAATGACTGATGTAGGGGGTTGCTGATCTGGGAAGGCATGAGATAGCGCTGATGCAAACATTTCCTTTATTTCATTTTTTGCACTTCTTTCTTTGGAAATGATGTATTGGAAGCCTCTTTTGGTGATAACCCACACAAATGTACCATTTTCTTTTTAGTGGTTGAAACACTGGTTTTTATGACAGTATTTTCAGCCAGCTTATTCAAGTGTTCATAACAGCCTATTTCATCCTTCTATGGAGATCATCATTGTAAGAACTCAAAGCAGTCTGCAAACATTAATTAACTAAGCCTATATAGGTAAAGATTACTACATCCCAATTGTCTGATAGAGAAAAAAAAATAAGTAACTACTTCCACATTTTATTAGCACTTTTCTTTAAATGATAGATTTCAAAATTCATCTTTAAATAAATGTATTTATGTGACTCCTTACCTTATTGGAATGCTATCTCTTTAACATAAAACTAAATTGTCTTTTTCAACTACTTCTCTTTTTAAGTGTGGCAAATTAATTTAAAATTGCTTGCATCTCCTGATATAGATTTTTAAATGAAACTTTGCTGCATAACTTTGTTTAGTTAAATCACATATTCTTTCTCCTAGGCACAGCTTAGTGTCATTTTAATTAAATCACCTTTAGATGATTTCAAGATAGGGAATTTTTCTAATTTCTGGTAGAATATATAGAAAATGTTAGTAATATAGTACTTACCTTAGGCAGGTCAGATATGCCAAAATGCTGTTCACTAGTGGAATATTAGGGTTGAAGAAAAACTCACACTTAGACCAAATCATTTTCAAAAAGCTTTTTTTTGTTAAATGATAGAAAACTTTAACTCTAAGTCCTATTATGTCTTGGAAAGCAATAAAGATGACATAATAAGTATAATTCACAATAAAAATAAATTATTTTACAAGACATTAAAGTGGCATAGTAACACTTTTTTTGCTTACTTATCTTTAACAATGGAATAAAATCCCTACATTTGGCTAAGAAAATCACTAATCTAATTTAATGCAGATAAAGTTATTTGAATAAGTATGCTTTTCCTTGTCTGTATATTAGCAACTTTTATGAGGTTGGATGATTTACTCAAGTTCCTAGATGAGGCAATCAGAACAAGTGATTCATTTCCAAAGTGCCAGAATGAGCTTGCAAGTTACTTTGCAAAAGAATACTGCATAAAAAAATTTTTTTTTAAATTGTGTTTCTAAGAAATAATGCTTCTCGGACTTGCTCTATTCAGACTTGGTCTGATGTCACATGGCTCAAGATTACTGCTTGGCACACGAGTTAAACAGATATTCAGATAGATGTCAGATATTCAAATATATTTTTTGCTTTCCCATATAAGAAATATAATAGTAGAATAAAGTGGTTTTGTATTGATGTGGTTGAGTGTGGTTTTCTAACTACACATTCATTTCATTTCATCATCCTGTTATTCATCGATTAATATTATATTTACATAATATTTTGCAAAATATTTTATAGCTTACCCATGAATTATTTGGGAGCAGTACTTTTTATTTTACTTTTAACAAAGTATTCAGATGGCAAATGAACTTACAAATATTTATGAAAAATAAATTCTAGATAATAACTTTAAGTAGAGCATTTTAAAAAATGCTTAAGAGTATATCTCTGGACATGTGTACAAATGAGATCTATAGTCAACACCTCCATAAATTGCTTTGGAAACAAGACTCCAATACCATTAGGTAAATTTCAAAATGGAACTTCCTGTTCTTACTCAGTGGGTTTGTCTTCAACAGCAGAGAAGCATGTGAAACATTTACCAGAAAGGCGTTTTCCAGTTGCTGTTAGAAGAGCATAAGTTTGTAAAGCAAGACCTGAACTCAAGCTCTGATTCTGATATTTGTCAGCCCATTAGCCTTTAACCTTTAACTTATTAGGATCTTAGTTATTACTTTTGTAAATTGGGATCACACATCATATTTGATAGTTCATAGTTGGGTATTGTAGATACCTTGCCCAGACTCTTTCCCCAGCTCTGCTCCTAAATGCTGCTACTGTTGAGGGTTGACTGCTAATGATTCAGAACTACCATTTCACCAGACAACTTCCTTTGGAAAATGAGAGCCATCTCTTCACAAATGCCAGAAATTTATGTCTGCTGAAACAGACACATCACCAATAACTTACTAAGATAATGGGGAAATCCTGGTCTCTCGTTTAAATATGAAACAGGTTGGTAATGCTCTTCACTCAGACCTCCCCATGAAATAATACTAAGAATCTACCCCATCAGAGTGTTCTTGCATCTCTTTTCTTTCCCGATGAGTTTCCATTCAGAAAATCCCTTCAATAAATCACTTGCATACAACTCCCATTTTTATGCTCTACTTTTAGGAAATCTTATTTCAAAAACTTGTCCTACCTTATGATATATTTATGAAGGTCCAAAGGATGATATACGAGAAACTACAAGGGAAATTATAAAGTGACAGCTACAAGAAAGAATGAAACTGGACCTCTGTGCTATATTATACAAAGAAATACTAAAATTGAAAAAAAAAAGAATGTAATCTCTGAAACATAGCACTTCTCAAGAAAAAAACTCTTTGATATTGATCTTAAGAATACATATTCTTTTAAACATTTGATGCTCAAACCAAAGGTAACAGATGCAAAGTAAATGGTACTCCATAAAGTTATAAAGCTAGGAACAACCAAAGAAGTCACTAACAAAGTAAAATGAAACCTATTGAATCTGAGGAAATATGTACAAATCATGTCTCACAAGGGTTTAGTACTCAAAATAGACAAATAAGGGAATTCAACTGCAGTAAATCCCCACATAAAATCTAATTAATAATAAGCAGAGGGACAAATAGACATCTTTTCAAAGAAAATACCTAAGTGACTCAGTGTATACTTGAATCAGAAAAATACAAATCAAAACCGCAAGAGATATTACCTCACACCTGCTACAATCACTGTTTTTAAAAGGAAGAGAAATAGCAAGTGTTGTCAAGGTGGTTGAGCAAAAAGAACCTTTTATGTGATAATGGCAGGGATGTAAATTAGGGCAACCACTGCGGATCATGGTATGGCTGTCCCGAGGATAATTGAAAAAAGAACTTTCATATAATTCAGCAAAGTTACTTCTGGCACTTTATCTGATAAAGGAGGGAAAGAGAGAGAGAAATTATTAACTTGAAAATATATCTATACACACAAATTAGTTGCATCATTATTTGTTGAAATTAAAACTTATTCATTATTAAAAAGTAAATATCCACAACACAAGTATCCATAGGCAGATAAATAAATAAAAAGTCATATGTATATTTATACATGCATAAATATATGTCTGTATATACATATACATATGTTATATATGAAATACTATTCATTCGAAATGTCCTGAAATTTATGATTTTATGAAGCTTGATGGCATTAATAAATAAGTGAAATAAGCCTGACATAGACAAAATCAGCGTGATTTCACTTAAATGTAAACTTTCCCCTAAGAACTGAACTTGTGGATATATATATACACATATATATATATATACATATATATACACACATATATATAAAAGATTGATTTATGATTTGTTATAAGTATCAGATTACTCATATGAGTGGGAAATAGGTAAAGTGGCTAAAGATCATAGTGGCTATGGTCAAAAAATAATTCAAAAAGAAAAATATAAAATTGCGTTAAAAATGGTATTTGATGGCAGTGAATTTTTTCCACAGTTCACAATATTTATTCTTCTCAAATGTCTTAAATCAAGACTATCTTACAGAATCTTACTAAGGTTTGCAAAGAAAATTTTACTCCATAGAGAAAATCATTTGTATTTCAAAAGATTTTCCTATTATGCTAGAAAGAGAGTGTGTGGCAGAAGACTCTATAAACTATCATTAGCCCATCTCTGTTGCTTGAGCATTATCATAATCACTGTTATCACAAAAAATAAAAGGGATGCTCATTTTCAGTATGAAGAACATAGTCCTTAACCACATCTCAAAGCCTTGTTCTCCTACAGTTAGTTTCTGTGTATTTCTGTATTCCAGACTAAGGCATGCTTTGATATAACGCTCTTGACAAAAGAAAGATTAAGTTTTTTGTAGGGCATAATTATAATTGAGAAAACTAAGTCTCAATTTTTTTTCAGAAGGTCTAGGTTCTTTGTTGCTGAGTTTATCTCATTCAGTCTTTGTATTTAGAACCTAACATTCTCATGGAGGATGACAGGCGCTCAAATCATTAATTATAACGCCATATGAAAAATTGAATTGTAGAAGGAAGAGGTTTTGCCATGACAGAAAAGTGGCAAAAACTTGATAAATATCACACAGACATTTTAGTGACTAGGTCAGGTTGAAAACTGTCTTCTAAAAATTCATGTCTGCCTGGAACTTCAAAATGTGACCTTTTGGAGAAGAGGGTTTTTGCAGATGTAATTAATTAAGTGAAATAAGATCATTCTGGATTCAAGTGGGCTCTACATCCAAGGACCAGTGCCCTTATAAGGACAAGAAGGGCACACAAAACAGATATTCAAGGGTGGAGGAGATGTGACAGAGATGAGTAATGCAACGTGGTTTACGAGCAACCACCATGGCGTAGATCCTCAGGGCAACCAGAAGGATCTTTACTTGCCTATACCACCTTCTCATATATCCAATCTGCCAAACAGTGAAAGAGTATTTCCCATTTTAGAATATTAGGTTTGACTTAATTTGTTATGATAGTCCTATGATATGTTTTTCTTATTGTAACCTATCATTATAGCCAACTGGATTCCACGGGACATCAAAAGAACACCTGGGCTCGCACCTACGAGATGGTCAGACTTCTTCATCAAGAACCTGAACAAATGGTTTGATAGAAACATTACTGGTGCCCACTAGAGCAAACTAATGAGCAACAGGATGACAAGTGATACAAGTGAAGTGATACAACCTATCATTGTTGTTTTTAAATTCTAGGTCACACCCAGTGCTTTTTAGGACTTACTCCTGAGCTCAGAGATCATTTCTGGTGGGGATCGGGAAACATACAGGGTACCAGGGATTGAGCTGGACTGGTTGCATACCAGGCGAGCACCCTACCTTCTCAACTATCTATCTCTCTACCCCAATTTTTTAGCCCTTTTAAAGTCTCCCCAAATGAGTCCAGGACACTTCCACGATTTCTTCTCTATTTGAGTTCCTTTACTCTCCTATGTGTTCTATAGAAATCTGTCCTTTCTCTTTCTTAGCTTTGGTCAAATGCTATTATAATTTTCTGGTTTACTTGGAAAATTGCCACTGTGAGAAGCCTTTCACCTGGTTCTAAGAACATCAGAATAGCTGTGCATTCATCTTTGGGTTGGCTATACCCTAGCCTTACAATTCTAGGTGCTTGTTCTTCTTAAATTTCTTAATGTGGACCAGGATTGTGGCACACAGAAAATGATCAATAATTATTTGTGAGATAAATGAATGGCAAAACCAGACCTGGCTTCCCTAAATTTGTCTACCTCATGTTTTCCATTTTGGGAGCTTGGAAGGAAGTGTACGTGATTATTCATCTATTCCAACCAAATCTAGCCAAGAAAAGAAAGTTCAGGAATTTCAAGGAAATTCAGAGACTTTCAAATTTTTCTTTTCATTCTTAAAGAATTAGTCATCATTCATCATCCACTCGTAAAACATTATTACTTATACATTTAGGAATGCTTTACAGAGAGTGATACATCTTAAGTAAATGGTTTGACCGGCACATGTACTTGTGTGACTCACACTCATATCAAGACACAGTTCTTGGGCATCTTAAACAGCCAGTTTGCTAATTTAGCCTGAGTGGCAAACAATTGGGAAGGAGTGACAGAGAAGAGATATGAGCTTCCCTATTTGAAATGCAAATATATTGATGAGAAGTTAAGGACTAGCTGTTAAAACTGTAAAGTCCTCCTGACCTTCACTCAAGATGATTATCCTTTGGTCAATTCCTGGCTTCAGCAACAGGAAGGTAAGGAGAGATCGCTGATTTTGAAAGCTGAGGACAAAGGAAGAAAAGGTGAAGCTGCAGAGGTGTTTCCCGGGTCAGGAAACTGTGAAACGGCACTGATGTTCCGTCAGTGCTGACCAGACACAAGGATAGTCAGTAGAGCAGGACCAGCTAAGAATAGACGTTTGTTCCCTTTCTCCATTTCTTTCCTAGTCTCCAAGCACCAGAAGAGTGAGCCATTGTAATTGTAGAGGAAGAGGGGAAACCTTCTCTGAGCTAGACTCTATTAACCTTGCAGAGGAAACTGGAAAAGATGAGACAAATTAATTTGTGATTGATGCTGGAAATTAAACTGAACTTGCTGTAAATGAAAGGCAATGAAATGAAAGGATTTTTTTTCCCCAAGCTGTTAAAAGAGAGAAAGGAATGATTTAACAAAACATGGTTGAAAATAAGAACTGGAGGAAAAGAAAATCATTTCATGTTTATACTTTTACAGAATTGAGCCTTTCCAATAAATCAGTTACATGAGAAAACAATAGTTCCAAGCCTGTGGATTATAGACCCCTGGGGATAAACTGAGTAGACTCCAGGTTACTGCAAGTTATTGCAAAGGGTCTGCAAAACACTACATCAAATAAACATGATCTGTTGATGCAATAAATAAAGTCTCACATAGATAGGTGAAATCCTTTGCCAATGTATATTTATTCGGTTTGGGTTATTAAGTACACATTTATTTATAAAGGTGGTAGTGAGTTCTTAGTATATCTTATTATATGTACTCTAAATCACAGGTTGCTTGTGTACTGGAGCTCACAAGTTATTTTTAATATAAGAAAGGGAGCACAGTTACCAAAAAAATGTCTGTACACCATTGAAGCATGTGGTTGATTTTAAAGGCCCCTCATGCTTTGGCCAACTGGAGGTTCTATAATACTCATTGTATATAGAAGCTATTGCTTTGGGGAAGCATCCTGACACTTAATTTTTGTGGGATCTGAATGAGCTCTATTGGGAGTTGAGAGGGACTTACAGAAAAGGGTTTGAGTATCTTTTTTGACCTCCCTGAAAGCAGAGAGTGCTCATGTGACCTAGATTAATTCAATTGAATTGAATGCAACTTCTTGCAATTTTGACTTTTGAGAATGTGCAAACGTAATGGAAGTTGTTAAAGATTGACTCTTGTTTTGTGGTAGTAAAGAGTTAGCAATAGTGTTACATTGTTAGGATCCCAGTAACAGTATCACAAAATGAAAAATAATTATCTCTTTAGAGTCCTGAGAGTTAGACTCTGAAATCAAAGTATAGGTGGTCTTCTGAGGAGTATGAGGAAATATATATTGAATTCCTCCTTGCTTAAGGTAGCTTGCTGGTAATTTCTGGTAGTTATTGCTTGTTGAAACACCACCCCAACCTCTGCCTCCATCCTCACATAGCATTTTCTCTGTGCCCATGTCCCTGTATCTAAATAGGTCCCTTTTGGGTATTTGTTCACTCTGGAGAACCCAGTGTTCTCTATTCAGCTCATAGAACACTCTTCTCTCTCTCTCTCCCTCTCTCTCTCTCCTCTCTCCTCTCTCTCTCTCCTCTCTCTCTCTTTCTCTCTCTCAGTTCTCTCTGCCTCCCTGTCTCTCTATCCTCAGATTCTTTCAATAAAAACACCCTAAAAATAAAATAAATGCATCTTTTCAGTAAGAACATTAACTATATTGATTTAATAAACACTCATTGTATCAGAAAAAAAATTTTTAATCCAAATGAAGTTTCATTCTGACATACTGGGGACTGAATCTCTAGCACAAAAATATTTGTTGCAGAGGGGTTCTGGAAAACTGTCAGAATGGCGCCCTGCTTAGGCAAATTTGATGACCTGACATTGGCTAATCTTGAGTTGCTCAGTCTTCCTTGGTTTTTGGCTCTTTTCTCTTTCTGGTTCTCTACGTTTTCCATTGATCTAAATTTCTGGCTCATTTAGGTAGAAGTGTTTCTTTCAGCCATTAAGAAACTTGATAGGGAGAGGCATTGGGCTGGTTCAACGTAGCTTCCACATTAAAAATATTTTTTCCCCAAAAGAAGTAATATTCCTTAAAGTATTCAAAACATACCATTTTTTTTCAACTGGAGTAGTTTAGGAGAAATTTTTATGGTATTTGTTTCTCTAAGGAATAAAAAGGACATTATATCATGTAGATCAATAGTTTGTTTAAATGGAAAGAACAAAACCACTTTCTTTAGGTGGAAAAAATTTTGTATGATTTGTTTAGAATATTGACTATTACACAAAACAGTTAAATATGGATTTTTAAACAGTTAAATATGGATCTTTTGTAAAAGTCAGTGGTCTCCATCATAGAAAATTTGGTGAAATTTATGATTGCAAAGAAACTATTGAATAAAAATTTTCTCTCTTACAGAAACCTGAAGTTTATTTTAAAGCAAGTGAAGACTAGATAAATTATCTCCTATTAAAGTGAAAATAGCACACTGTCATTTGATTTTGAGGAAGTCACAGAAATCCTTGCAGGTAAATGAGGAACAAATTGCTGTAACTTTTTTTTTCTGTATTTGTCAGGGAAGGTTAGGATGCCAGAATCTGGTATTAAATTTCTTAGGGAATTTAGTCAACATGACATGTCCTATGGTCATCAATGTTGCAACATTTTAAAAGAATTTTTTAATATAAATATAGTACTATCTCCAAAATATGTGTTCTGTATTACTGTGATAGTTTTAAGAGTTTTTTGTTCTTTGTTTGTCTACTAGTCTTTTGATTTAATTTAAGCAATTGTTATGGTCTAAAAGCAATATAGATGGGCAAGACTAAAATTCAGGGGGGATCCTGGGATGACAGATGGGCATCCCGAACAATGTCAAATCAAAAATAAAACTAAACGATGCCACTGTAATACCTCTCCTGCCTTTTGTCTCTGATTTTATTTATATTGTTTTTAATATGCAAATTGACAAGGAATACCATCCACTGGTTCAGCACGTCTATATCTGTGCAAAGAACACCAAGAAAAAGATAGCCACAAAAAGACGCCTGTTTTTGAAAACTCTTGAGCTTATTCTCCAAAGTGGCTTGATGCAAGCCTCAGGCTAACGCAAGCGAACGTCCTTGCTCACAAAACAGTGCAGAGAAGCGAAAAAGGAAGACTTCAAAGAGAGAAGAGCGGCACTGCTGTCAGATGTGGCAGAAGCCAGGAATAGCAATCACAACGCCTGCCTGTCCTTCGCCAACTACAAGACCAAGATGACTGCTCTCCGATGTCCTGATGGATCTACCATATCTTCCAGAAGGGTGGTGGAGAAGATTATTTATGACTTCTACTCGGATCTCTTCAATAGCCACGTCCACCTGCCCACATACCAAATTCCGCAGGATGGATATGTCGTTCCCAAAGTTCTCCCTTCCAAAATCCGGCATGCCATTTCGTGGGTAAAGATGCTAACAGCACCAGGCCCAGATAAGGTCAGACCCAAAGGCTGAAGAATCTGCCATCAGTACTCATCAATGCACTGGCTCCTGTCTTAATGTCACACGCTACCTGTCTGAATGCAAGGTTTTATCCCAATGGAAAACCAGCAGGACTGTACTACTGTACAAGAAGGGAGACCTCCACAACACTAGCAACTATTGCCTGATCTGCCTATTGTCTGTCTTCTACAAGCTGTTCACTCAAGTCATCCTGAATAGGATTGGCAGAAAACTAGATGAAGGACAACCATGCGAGCAAGCTGGGTTCCGCAAAAAATTCAGCACGATCAACCATATCCACACAATAAACAAGCTCATTGAGGTTTCTCAGGAGTTCAAGATGCTGCTCTGTCTAAGGTTCATTGATTTAAAGAAGGCCTTTGATTCTGTTGAGACGGAAGTAGTTATTGAAGCCCTAAAAAACTCAATACATCAGGATCCTCCATGAGCTGTATTATTGATTCATTACCAGGATCTCACCATTCTACAGAGAAGTGATCATTCATGTCAAGAGAGAGGTTCAGTAGGGAGATATCATTTCACCAAAACTCTTCAGTGCCACCCTCGAGAACATCATGCGACGACTGGAATGGGAAGGAATGGGAGTGAAGATAAACGGTCAGCAACTATACCACCTCCGCTTTGCTGATGACATCATTCTAATAATACCAAACATTAGCCAAGTGGCACAAATGCTGGCCGACTTCGACAGTGAGTGTGAAAAGGTTGGACTATAGCTGAATCTCATGAAGACAATGTTTATGAGAAACAGTCTCGTTTCCGATGTTCCTTTTGCTCTCAGTAGAACGAACATCTCCAAATGCAACAGTTACGTGTACCTTGGTCGACAAGTCAATATGATAAATGACTTGGCACCTGAGTTGCGCAGGAGGAAGAAAGAGGCTTGGAACACCTTCAAGAGCATCAAAGAAATAGCTAAGAGAACGAAGAACCTCTGGCTCCATGCACCTCTCTTCGATTCCTCTGTTCTTTCTGCATTAACATACGCCTCAGAGACCTGGGCCCTACGAAAACAGGATGAGAATGCTATTCGGGTCTCCCAAAGAGGAATCTAAAGAGCTATGCTTGGAGTATCACTTTTCACTCAAATGAGAGAAAGAATCTGGAGTTCCAATCTCTGTCAACGATCAACAATCAGGGAAACTGTCTCATTTGTCAAGGCATTGAAAATCAGATGGGCTGGACAAGTAATGATATTTTGGAGACAACTGCTGGACTAGAGCCGTTACCCACTGGATTCCACGGGATGTCAAAAGATCGTGTGGCCACCCTCCTACAAGAAGTTCAGACTTTTTTGTCAAGACTCTGAATGATTGGTTTGAGGCTCTTTGTGTTCCTAGAATGAACAGATGCCTGTGAGCTACACTAGCATGCGAGAGGGACAAACAGAGATGTTATTGGGGCCCGCTAGAGAAAATCGATGAGTATTGGGATGTCAAGTGATCAAGTGATCAATATGCACATGCATACATAATGCAAATCAAGCAATATATAAGGAGGCAATTCATTGATAAAGAAGAGAGAGTCCTCACACAGAAAATGAGAAGAGGAACCATTTTCTGAGAAAATATAGGAAATATTTCAAACATTGTTCGTTGTATCTTTTGTGTCAAAACTATTCAGCTCTTGAAAACGGAGCTATAGAACAGCTGGTATCATTTGCTTTGCATGCAGCTAACCAGGTTAAATACACAGCATCCCCCCAAGCACAGCCAGGAATAATTCCTGAGTGGAGAGTCAGGAGTAACTCCTGCATAACACTGGGTAGGGCCCTCCCCTCCCCCCCCCCCCGAACAAAAACAAAAGTAAACTAAAAAGATCTAAGTGTTCAGCTCTGCCAAGAGACCAAAGCAAACACAGATCACATGTAATGGAATGGGTGAAGCTGCCTTCCAGTACATATTAATCTAGTTTAAATAGAAACTCCACATATCTTTGATATGGCATAAAATATTACACACATTTTGAATTTTTTCTCTCTTTTTCCAAGCAAAATTGGTTTATTTAAAAAATTTTTCTTAGAGAGATATGTGAGGTGTAGGGAGACAAAGATAGAAAAATATGTGTTAAAGAGTGAACATGGGCTTCTCCAGACTGGAAAAGCTCATATTAACTATTAAAATTTAAAAAATCCAGGTCAATTCTGATATATTTTTTTCCTGATGGGGATAGAGTGGGTCCATACAAAGCTTACATTTCATAATGCATGTTTTAGGTGTCCACCATTGACAATAAATATCTGTGTATATTATATTAAGTTTACCTTAAGATTCCTATTCTGTCCTTCACATCAAAATTGAGCATCATACCTACTCTCCAAACCCCCCTCCCCTTTGCTTTTGGAAACCAATTTTTTAAAAATTTATTTATTTATTGAATCACTGTGGGAAAAGTTACAAAGCTTTCAGGTTTAGGTCTTGGTCATGCAAATATCAAACAAATTTCCCTTTACCAATACTTATTTTTCACCACGAAGAACCCCAATAAACCTCCACCCCCCAACCCTCCCAATGCCTGTGAGGCAGATGAATTCTAGTTAATACTCTCTCTACTTTGACTAGATTCATTGTTTCGATAAAAGATGCACCATTATTATTTAGAGTTTACACCCCCAAATCAGACATGCTGAAAAGGCATTGTGAAATGATTTGTTGATGAACAACAGGATGATTGTGATCGTGATTAAACAACTGGAACACTGTATAAATAGGAACAGAATTCTAGGTGCTATGCACACAACAAAAATTGTATAATACAGGTTAGATTAAAGGCTTAGATTAATATTTCTCTTCTTTGACTTGCCCAAGAATTTTGAAATTTCAAAAGGTGTTAATTGTTCATTATTGACATTTTACAGCTAGGAAATGTCTTCTCTGAGTTTGGGCAGATGTGATAGGAAAAGCTAGATGAATGTCAAGGATATTTGATGTGTGTCACTAAATGTGGTGAGTGGAGTCAGATCTATAATAATTCTAAAAATCTTTTAAATCAACATATAGAGGCCAAGCTAATTCCTTTGTGACACTTGAATTCTATTCTTCTATCCGTCAAAATTCATGTCTCACCTTGCCCAGCAGTGAAAAATAGACTATACTATATTCAATATACTAATTATGCATAATTATATCCAATAATAGGATATAATTCATGGTTTCATTTTAAGAAAATGAAGTTCGAGTATTGAGTCCCTCCTAATCCCTCTACCAAATTTGCAGTGGTTACAGACATTCCAACACACACTTTTCTACTGAAATCATAGTGATCTATAACGTTAGAGCTCTTTGGCTTGTGTTCATATTTAGGGGAATTCAACATTTTTTATTTGTTTGTATTTGTTTTATTTTGTTTTATGACTTGGGCTGGAGCGATAGCACAGCGGTAGGGCGTTCGCCTTACAAGCGGCCAACATGGCCGACCCGAGTTCGATTCCTCCGCCCCTCTCGGACAGCCCGGCAAGCTACCGAGAGTATTTGATATGCCAAACACAGTAACAACAAAGTCTCCAATGGAGACGTTACTGGGCCTGCTCGAGCAAATCGATGATCAACGGGAGGGCCTTTACCTTTACCTTTACCTTGTTTTATGACTCACACCTGGCTTACTCCTTGGTCTGCAGTCAGAATTCACTCCTGGAAGTCTTAGAAGACTTTATCACGTATCAAGTTTCAATTCTGGGTTGGGCACCTACAAGGCAAGTGTCCTACCCATTGTACTATCTCCAGTTTCTGCTGTCACCATTTTGGAATTTTTAATAAAATTTGAAAGACAAAGTCTACATCTTCAACTTGTATTTCTAGAGAAAAGTGACAATAACCCTGCTTTATACTTTATATCTAACATCAATATGATATCTCTATAGGGATTTGTCAAAATTTCAACTTTTTTTTTTACTGATAAAGTGGGAGGCAGGGGCCATTCTAGTTGCTTTTCATAGGAGATGATAGTAGTTATTTGATTTTTGTAGAACTGATTTGTGTGCATTGTTTAAATACCTAAGTGATGCATAAATAATAAATAATAGTGGAAGAAGGATGCAAAAGAAGTGGGATGGAACAGAAATGGGAAACTGAGAGGACAAAATTATTAAGACAGAGGGGGAAGTTTGTACTGTAGATAGATGGTGGGTGCAGAAAGTGCTTTCCAGCATCTTGGCTACTCTGAAACATGAGGGAGAGTTTGCGACATCTGTCCTGCCACAGTTCCTGGCAGCACTTTTTCTTCTTTTTTGTAGAATGAATTAGGCAGATAGTAAAATGTCACAGAAAGTGACAGATTCTGTAAATAAACTCAGTAGTTACAAACAAACAACAGTGTTTAAATAAGTAAATGGAGGGCATCTGCTCGTGATTTGGTGATAATAAGAAACCTATCAGTGAGCAAGTTCAGATCTCTTCAACTGAAGTCATGCATATCATCCTTAGTATTCATAAAATTTGATTATTTTGCTTTTGAGCTAAAAGAATCTTATATAACATCCCTTAATTCTCATATTAAAAAGTCACCCCAAATATGGGCTCCTGAACTCCTAATGTCCAATATTAATTTTTATATGCCATGGTTCTAATGCCTTAATTCATAACCCCTGGATACAAATTTAATTGCACAACCATTTAAGCTGAATCTCAATCATTATAGGCTCTCATAGCTAGAAAGATGAAACCTATTCCTTGAAGAGTAGCCCATCCTTAAATATTTATTACAATCTCCCAAGTATTCTAAATATGTGACTACATCAGCCCTACCACCCCTTCTCTATTAAAACTGGCAAGTTGATCCTGTACAGCAGTAACTATGTAGTTTCTCCTTCCATATTAGTTGCTAGACATCTGCCACTATTATGGACAAAATACTAGTTCAGGAGCTGCTGTATTAATTTTTCCACTGAATTAGTCCTTTTGAAAGAAAAGTTAGGCAATCCTTGAAATTATAACATGTTTCTCACACTTTAATTTTCACATAAAATGGAGATATTCTGTTAAATTCAGACTCTGATTCAGTTGATCAGGAGTGAGATTTGGGAGTCTGCCTTTCAATAAACCCCCAAGTGTTGCTAATGTTGCTGTTATATGAACTAAAAGAAAATATGTCATTCCTATTTCTTAAAACTTGCATTTAATGCAAGGCATTTGATCACTAGGACTGATCACAATTGGAGATTCATGGACTTATATTTCTGTCAAACTCATGTTTCTGAAACCAGAAATTTTAATTTATAACAAGGTTCTTCATGTGACTCCTGTTTAATCAGACTGCTATAACTACCTTAGATGTCTAAACAACTACTTGAAGAACTAAAAAGAAAATTACACTTTTTAATATATATTTTCTATTTAATAGGCTGGAGTGATAGCACAGTGATAGGGCGTTTGCCTTGTGTGCAGCCGGCCCGTCTGAGCTAGGTTCAATTCCTCCGCCCCTCTTGGAGATCCCAGCAAGCTATCAAGAGTATCTTGCCCACACGGCAAAGCCTGGCAAGCTACCCATGACGTATTCAATATATCAAACACAGTAACAACAGGTCTCAAAATGGAGACGTTACTGGGCCCGCTCGAGCAAATCGATGAACAATGGGAGGACAGTGCTACAGTGCTATTTTCTATTTAATATATATTTGGAAGTGTGTGAGAGTCTGAAGTCAAGATAAGTTGGAATATAATATTTACAGGATTGAGAACTATATAAAAATGTAGTCATAGAATGGGAGTTGAACACCCAAGAATAGTTGAGGTAAGTACCAGGAGGTCTGTTCCATGACTTGGAAGCTGGCAGCACATGCTAGGGGGAAAGGTCAGCTCAGATAGAGAAGGGAAAACCAAGTAAAGGATATTTTGAGGACTTGCTTGGGATGCGAGATGCATACTGAAAGTAGACTATAGACCAAACACGATGGCTACTCAATACCTCTATTGCAAATTATAACACCCTAAAGGAAAGAGAGAGAAAAAGACAATGCCCTGCCACAGAGGCAGGGTGGGGGGATGGGGGAAGGATGGGATGGCTACTGAGATTATTGGAGAATGGGCACTTGGTGGAGGGATGGGTACTTGATCATTGTATAACTGAAACCCAAGCACAAAAATTTGTAAGACTACAACTGTAGGGCGTTCGCCTTACAAGCGGCCAACATGGCCGACCCGAGTTCGATTCCTCTGCCCCTCTCAGAGAGCCCGGCAAGCTACCGAGAGTACTCGATATGCCAAACACAGTAATAACAAAGTCTCCAATGGAGACGTTACTGGGCCCGCTCGAGCAAATCGACGATCAACAGGAGGGCCTTTACCTTTACCTTTACAACTGTACCTCATGATGTTTCACTAATAATAATAATAAAAAAATGTCATGTCCTTCCCTGGAGTCAAATTTAGCATCTGAAGAACTGTTTGGGATTGGCTTCCAAGACACCACCCAAATCAGTATAATGAGAAAGGAATGTTTAGAAGTGCTATGTTCCTGCAGTCCTTGGTTTTACTTCCCAAGTCTGTTTTTATTTTTGTTTTAATTGTAGACTTATTCTGCCTTTATTGTAGATGATCTCAAGGGCCCTATTGCTCCTCCTTATATCCTGACCTCCTTCATGCCCTCTTGCCCCCATTTCTTGAATCTGGCTGGACCTTTCATCATGAATAGAATTAAGGTCTTTCCAAGAGGCCCCTGAGTTCTATTAAATCTGGCCAACAAAATAAATAAAGACCTAAAAGGCTAGGATGTCACCTGACTCGCCTTTCTGGATGAATCAGATATTTCCAGGCCAAGTGCCGCTGTGCCAAAGCCTTATTTGCCCAGCAGAGACCTTTGATCACTTCCCTGTCTCACCAATGAAGCCAGAAGCCAGAATGATATAGCATATGTCTTGATAGTGGCCAGAATCACCACATCCCATGGTACTGCTTGTGCCTGAGGAGCACTGCCCTTGTTCTAGAAAATAAAGCCTCTGTTACTTACAGAGTTGTAAAATAATAGCATCTGAAAACTCAGATCCCAATGACTTTGTGGATACAAACAGCCTCATCTGACAAATGAGAAACGTCTTAAGTAGGCAGGGGTCATAGCAACTTAAATGGAACCACACATGCATTAGATTTTAGTAATGTACTAGTACCTTCACACGCAACTCATAGCCAAGAGCTGAGCTCTAGGGAATTATCATTAAGGAAGGGCAACTTTTTCTGTACCTCTGACACATATCTTAATTATCCAATAGTCCTCCTTTCTTTGTTTCTTGAGCCTTGTCTTTCATTCATGCAATTTCATCCACATACCCTTTTACTACCAGAAGCCTCATAAACTCATAACCCATATGAGTTCCAAGAACGATCTGTAACATCTGCTCACATAATTTCTTCTTACTTCCTCTTGTATTTCTCATTTCATCGAGTATTTTCAATTTTGGCACTACTTCTATTAAAATTGCTTAAGTCTAATAAAAATGATATTGAATTGAGATTTTACTATGTATTATTCAACAAATGCTTTTTTCAGGGGTAACTCCTGAGCCATGCTTGGCAACACTTAGGTGGTACGAACCCTAGGGACTTGGTCACTGGTACCAGACCAGGGTTTACTCAGGAGGCCATGTAGGGTCTGGGATCAAACTTAGAGATTTACACATGATAGTATGTGCCAGGCCACTTGAGCTATCACTGTATTCCCTCAATGAATAATTTTAATCTGTCTTCTGATCAAGCACTAAGAATATGACAGTGAATAAGACAATTAAGTCAGACTTTCTCAGGCTCAACATTCTAGTGGATTTTCTATTCAACTACCCAGCTGGTTTATGTGTGACTAGGCTAAATAATGTAGCTCTTGCCATCTGGACAAATATCTCCCCTTCCCCCCCAGATGAGTCCAATAGCTTTTGAGTTTAAACAGTTATGGAAGAAAGTGAGTCTAGACAACAGTTGTCTGCTAAAGGTACAGACAGACATATGGCAAGTGGAGCTGTAATGTGAAGACAGATACAGAAGCAACCCCAGGGGATTTATGGGGCATCAGGAAAGAAAAAAAGGCCACTGGATTCCTAGCAATCTGAACTGGCAAGCCAGTCATTGGAGTCAGTTAAGAAAATAGTGTGAAGTAGGGGTCAAGCTATTTGACTGACTTCTAGAATCCACCCACCAGCTCTCCACAGTGTCCTGAAAGGATAGAGGTTTTAATTTAGTAAAAAAGTTGGAAATCAAAATTTTTTGGTGACTGGAGTTCAAAATTTTAACTGAGTCTTGAAATGAAAGAAAGACAAAGTATCAAGCAACTGAACTGAGACTCAATTTAGAGTATGGATATCATTATAAATATTATTTATTTGTTGTGGTATCATTGGGTATTACTAATAGAATTCCCTTTTCTGTTGATGCTGTGAGGTTTAAAATTGCAGCTGGAAATCAGTAGACAAGGGCTGTTTGCAATAGCAAATGCTTAGGGAATAATGTTGACTAAACTAGTGAAAACAGGCATCTGTATTATTTCTTACTGTATTAGTAATATCCTAAAACCTTGGACATTTTCACTCATTTATTTGTGCTTGTTTGGTTTGGGGGCCAAACCCAGTAGTCCTCTGGGCTTACTCCCGTCTCCATTCTCAGGAACCACTCCTGGAGTGTTTGGGTCATCCACATGGGGTGGAAGGTATCAAATTCAGATCAGTCACTTTCATGGCAAATGCCCTACGCACTGTAATAATGTTCCGGCCTGCCCTGGATATTTTTAAAGTACAATGCCAATTGATCTTTTGAGATTAGTGATAATCTTTATCATATTAAAAAAGAATAATTTCGATAACAGTTTATCCATTATTTATTAAAAACTTGCATCACGTGCAATATAAAGGGGATTTTATATGGCAGCTCTGAAACTGATATTTCCTATTCTAAATACCTTTATTTCTTAAAGAAACCTTTTTTGAGGCATCAGAGAGATGGTACCACAGGTAAAGAACTTGCCTTCCATGCAACTGACTCAGGTTCAATGTCCGGTATTACATGTTGTCCTCTGAACCCTGTCAGAATTGATGCTTAACCACAAAGCCAGGAGTAAGCCCTTAGTCCTGGGGGCATAGTCCAGCTTCCTCCAACCCTGCAAAACAATACCCAGTTTGTGCACATGGTTATTATAGCACATAACTGGGTTATATTTATTCATATTTTGAACAATTTTTGTTTATTCATTTACACTACTAAATAAAATTGGTTTATGATTTAATTTATTCTTTGCAGTCTCAATAAAACAGTGCCACTCAAATCAAATGAAAGGTATCCAAGGGAGTTTGTCCTTTTTTTGAAACAATGATTACTTTAACATGATTTTGATGTCTTTTCAGTGTTCTGTGCTGTCACCGTTGAATCTAGATAAATTTTGTGTGTTTAGAAAATCAGCTCTGAAATGGTAATGTTTGTCAGTGAAACTGCTGCACAGTTCAGCTGTTGCTGTTCTAAGTTGCCCTAGCGCCTCCAGAGAGACACTAGCTACAGCTGAACAGAAGTATGTCCATCTGTAAGAACCACATCCTGCCTAAGTAGCACTGTACTGTAGCACTGTCCTCCCGTTGTTCATTGATTTGCTCTAGCCGGGCACCAGTAACGTCTCCATTGTGAGACTTCTTGTTACTGTTTTTGGCATATTGAATACGTCACTGGGAGCTTGCCAGGCTTTGCTGTGCAGCCTCAGTAGCTTTCCGGGCTCTCCAAGAGAGATGGAGGAATCAAACCCGGGTTGGCCATGTAAAAAGCAAATGCCCTACCTGCTGCACATAACTGTTACCCTAGTATCAGAACCCTCCTTTCTGAAATCGAGGAGGGTCTTTATCCAGACTGGCTCCAAGTTCCGCTTCTTCCTCTGCTTCCTCTCGCTACCCCACTTGCCTTTCCATAGCCATGCGAAAAGCAATGTTTCAGGATCCAACCTTACTCTCACCTCAGAATCAGAAGCTCTACATACAATAGGGATATCAAAAGACACTTCAGCAGTTCTTCTTTCCTGCTATCCCTAACTCATTAAAATATCAATTATTTTTTTTTCTTTTTGGGTCACACCAGGCAACGCACAGGGGTTACTCCTGGCTCTGCACTCAGGAATTACCCTGGCAGTTCTCAGGGTACCATATGGGATGGTGGGAATCGATCCCGGGTCGACCGCGTGCAAGGCAAACGCCCTACCCGCTAAGCTATCACTCCAGCCCCGAAAATATCAATTATTTTAAAAGTAAACTTGCATAGCCTTGTTGAAATGGTTCAAACTTCTCACCATGCTTATTGCATTGACAATTGCGCATCCCCATTTTCAGGGCACAATTTTTACATTTTTAAATTTCTTTGCTTTGATTTTCTTCTAAAGATGTTTAATAGTTACTCTGTTTTTTATGAATATCATTAAACTTTGCCTAGTGGCAGTATCCTGAGACAACAGTATATACTTTATGTCCCTCTGGGCTACATGTTTTAAAGTCAGATTTAATTCCCAATCATTTCTCAGGGCTCAAGTGGCTCTGGAGAGAAATAAAGTAGACCGGGATAAAGAGGGGTTTTTTCCCCCAGCAGTTATAGGGCAGCATATTCTTATCACATATATGGCAATGCTTTGAACAGGTTTATAATTCCCAAGATTAGTTTCATTTACTTATTTATTTTGTACATAAGCAGTGAAATACCTTTATACCCCAGATGCATGTTTTATAATTCCACCCTCAAAAGGTGTAGTAAACAATTTGGTCTATGTTATGTTTACCAAAGAAGACTAAGATAAACCAGGTGACTCAGATGTAAATGTGCTTGATGCAATTGAGTAAGGTGACTTTGAAGCTCAGGACTCACTCTTCAGTAAGTTTTATATGATGTATATGAATACGTATCTATCCATTCCTCTCTTTATCTATTGTCCTATCTACCTATCTTTCTATAGAGAATCATTTGATCTAAAACTTAGAGTAATCACATGCCTAATGAAGTAGTAGAAAAAACATCCAATTGCATTTTAGGGTTTTTCAAAGTAGAGACCCAGGGTCTCTTTTATCAGAATTTTGGAGATAGAATGTACAAGGCATTTGTCTTTACCTTCTCTTGATATGCAGTTGGTATGCTGGAGAGTCATGGAAAACTCGAGATTGGGAACCTTATGATTTGGGTATTTTGTGGGTAGAGTTGATAGAGAAGATGGAAGCTACAATATTGTCTTTCCTGAGGAGATTGTCTTATTAATGGATTGTCTTATAGCTAGCTTTTCTAGAGGCAATTCAGTTGTAGTAGAGTTTCACATGGACATTTGAAGTTAATTAATAATGCAGTGCTGAATAAGGTAAGTGCCAAATAAGCAGCATGGACAGCAAGTATTCAAGAAGTTCAGAGAGTTTTAATAACTATTTGTTGATTTGAATTGCACGTAAACAATTGCCTGTAGTGCTTACATCTAGCAATTACTTTTCTATTAACCTTGTCTGTGGGTAGCCAAATACTATTCCCATGTCACCCCATTGCCTCTAATCTCACTGCGACTTTTTTCAATATGTAGTAATTGGTGATTTTGGAAAACTAGCTTATTCAAATGATTTTTCTTTAATAATTAGGAAAACAACTTTTACCAATTGTTCCTATAATCCTGTCCTACTATTTACTTTTGGTCTTGTATTTTAGACAAAGAAATTGTGATAATCACTGCTTCTTTCCTAAAAGAGAACTTAAACTGACAGCATACGGGTTTATGCTCTCTCTGATTTTCAATTTCCTTCTCTTCATAAAGGCTATACTAGACCTTGAAGATTTTTTCTAAGTATGAAATGAAATAAAATGTACTGAAGTATCTTGTAAAAGTATAGTTGACTCTGGTTTTAGTTAAGGTTGTTCAGAACCTCAAATACGTACACTGCACAGAAGTTATTTTTATTCTTATGAAAAGTTTGACACATAGCAAAGAAATCTATTTCTTCTGCTCATTTACTTCTCATATAGTCTGGATCTTATCTGCATTATCCAACTATTGGTATCTAACATATAGTTAAAGTAATACCAAATAATGACCTTATAGTTGTACTTGGTTCTGTAGTTTTAAGTTCACTTCATGGTTTGATTATCACTTCCATTTTATGGATGTGGCAAATATGATGTAGAAAGTTTAACTGGTTTTCTCAAGGTCACACAAATGCAAGTTGAATAGCGAAGATTAGATGGTGTTTGCTTTTGAGTCTTAGTCCCATTTATTTTCACCATGGCCTCGCTTCCCTCTTGTGTTTTATGTTGCTTCTATAAAGGTATTTTGCCAGAAGTAACAAATACAGTGGCGGAGGGTTATAGGGACTTATTGTGATGCAGTACAGTTATTGTGATGCCACATAGTAACTTTGTTTATAAAGACAATAATTTTAGTACTATTATAATCATATTATGTAAAGTACAATAAGAAAGTTAAGTGCTATTAGAAAATAATACAAACGAACTCAAGTTTTCATCATTGTTTAAGCACAGGTTTTCAATGTTACAGAATCTCTAGCTTCCTTTAATTCTGAACTCTTAGTATTATCAGGACACAGCCTCTTTGTTATTGAGTGCATCTGACTTGAACAATGATTCTGTATGACCTGAACAGCAATGAGAATGAGTACTTCTGTGAGCAGACATTATTAGCTTTGGACAGAGCTCTCAGACCTAGGAATGAAGTCTAATTGTTTAAATGAAAAACAGAAAAAATCTATGGTAATTTGATCTTGAATTTCCAGCATCCAAAATTATGGAAAATTAAAGTTTACTAATGAAGCTTCCCACCCCAAATGTAAAAAAACAAGCAAAACAATCAACCCATGATCTTGTAAATGAACAAAGACTCTTTAATGCAGCACTAGAGAGGTGGGCTGGGGGATTTTGTACAGTTTTGCATTTATAAGAAATGCTTCTTATGAAAAGAAATAGCACCGTAGCACTGTCATACTGTCGCACTGTAGCACTGTAGCACTGTTGTCTTGTTGTTCATCAAATGCTCAAGTGGGCACCAGTAACGTCTCCATTGTGAGACTTGTTACAATTTTTGGCATATCGAATACACCATAGGGAGCTTCCCAGGCTCTGCCTTGCAGGCGGGATACTCTACGTAGCTTGCTGGACTCTCTGTGAGGCATAAATGGGTAGGAAGTGTTTTATAATGTGACACACTATCGCTTCACAGCCACGAGGTCCGGAAAGTGGCCTGGAGCGTGGTGGTCATTGGGCAGTGGAGGTCAGCTGCCAGGTATGGGTCCCTTGGGGTGGGAAGGGCTCTCACCCGCCCCACAGACTGGCATGGAGTCCGAGGAGATAACCAGGGTAAAAGTCAAGGCATACTGATGGTGTAGACCTGAGGTATATGAATATGTCTAAACTGCAGAGCCAACAACATGAGACCCAGACTAAAATAACCAAACTTTAAAATTTTTCTTGTTAAGGAGACATGTTGGAGGATAGGAGGGAACATGGGAACACTGGTGGAAGGGGGTTGACACTAGTGATAGGATTAGTGTTAAACATTTTATGCCTGAATTTCTTTTATAAGTGATTTTACAAGTCATGGTGCTATAATAAAAAAAAAACTTAAATGCAATTAACATGTAACTGTGAAAAGAAAAACCTAATATCAAAGAATATCACTAAAACACATGAATCAGTTTTCTTGGAAATAAATTGTTAGAGTCCCAGGGAAAAGGACAATGTTTGAATTGAAAAAAACTAGAGCGATAAAACAAGCAATGGGATGCATGAATATTACACAGATTTTATATCAAACTATTTCAACACAGCAGCATGTTTATGGAAAAATTATGATATTTAAAAATTCATATTCCATAGTCTGTGGAAGTTATTTTTAATTTCTACATATAAAAAGGAGATACATTGTACCTCTTCATGTCAGCATGTATCAAGGCAAGTTGGTTTGATTGAGCAAATGACTTTCAAAGTTGCCTCCACAATATGCAGTTGGTACCTATCTGTGACACTCACTAGAGCTATAATTTAATAAAATATATGTGGGGAAAATATGTAAAAAATATATCCGGACTCTGTGCCAGGCTGTTTTAACTCAGGGCATCCCAGAAGGGGACGGGTGAAAGCCCTCCCTGCCCCAAGGGACCCAGCCCCAGCAGCCGACCTCCACTATTCTACTGCTGTCATGCTCTAGGCTGGTTTCCACATTGTAGGGCTGAGCCTCACATATGAATGAACATATTCATAGACATATTTTGAACAATCATAAGATACTCCTTACCCATTTTCCATAATTACCACGTCATATTTGATAGAGAAATATATATATAAATATATATATATATATATATATATATATTTATGACTCTCAGAGAGCATTGGCAAGCTACCAAGAGTGTCCCGCCTGCACGGCAGAGCCTGGCAAGCTAGTGGTGGCATATTTGATATTCCAAAAACAGTAATAATAACAGGTCTCATTCCCCTGACCCTGAAAGAGCCTCCAATATGAGTAAGGAGAGGCTGATAAAATCTCAGGGCTGGGATGAATGGAGATGTAACTGGTGCTTGCTCAAGTAAATTGAAGAACAACGGGATGACAGTGATACAGTGATACATAGAAAAACTGCATTTGTGAATTGCTTGTGTGTTTGATAGACAGAATTTTAAGGTTCATGACAACCTCTTGGGAAGATTCTTTGATTCTTTCCAAATCACTGGACTCAGAACAGAACTCAGAATTTATAACTTCTCCTGTGTTTGCTTTCAGCACATTTGTCATTTGCTTCTTTCTTTGTCTTTGTCAGAACTTCTCTGGTTTTGATCAATTCTATTTCTCTTATATTAATCATATATCTTTTTTTTTGAGCTTTCCAACTTGTTTGCAGTATATACTTATAATTAATTTGATTTCACTTTTTGTTTGGAGGGCACACTTCGATGTGCTCAAGGGCTACCCCCACTCTGTGCTTGTATGTTACTCCTTGGAGATATTTCCTTGGAGATATTTGAGAATCATGATGTGCTGGGAATGAAACCCTTATTCTCCATATACAAAGCATTTAGCCAGTTGACCTACCACTCAGGTCCCAATTTTGTTTCAAATATCACAATTGTCCCTCATGGATATCATGCAACGGCTATTCCTGACTTTTTCTTCATATTATTTTTCATATTTTTCATATTATTTTTCATAATATTTCATATTTTTCATATTATTTTCCTGTCCGTTTTTTCACTTATTCATAGGTTATAATCACAAAATGTGCCATTACTTTGAATATATTATTATTAGTTAGATCAATTAATAGTAAGATTAATTGTCTTACAATTATTTAACTTCTCATGGTCTCTTTCTATATACATACAAAATTATATTTATACTATTTTTTTCTTTTACCATGTCAGTATTTTAAAAAAGGCAGCAAGATTTTAATTTTAGAAATTAGCTATAACTCTGAGAGAATCAACTGTGCCGTAGCTGTCACATTATACATGAGATATTCTTCTTCTTCTTTTTTTGTGGCATGCATTGTTTTAAATCCATTCAGAGGATAAAATAAAGACAAAGTCATAAAGAAGGGGAGAAAAATGCCTAACTTACAAAAAGTAGAAAATAGCTGAAAAGGACCAAAGGTGTTTGCGATGTATCCACGCCATGTTTACCAGGCTATATTTTGATAGTCTCTTATCATCTGTGATTACAGAAGCACCCGCTAGGTCTGCCAGTCAAAGTCTTTTCATAGCTTTGTTCTGCTTGGTTAGGCATCTGTTTTATATTTTCACATCCTATTTCAATTCCTTCTGGAGTAATTTATGTACCACCCATAGGAGAGAAGAAGTCTACCCAGAAGAGAGGCTTCTTATGAATATTTATTTCATGCAAATTCATTGAAGTGAAGGGGTTCAGAGAATTTTAAAGAGTGGGTAAAAATGCAAACATTGAATTTTATTTCATAATTCTACCTTTGCTCTCTCTGAAAATATTTTAAAAGTTCTTAAATATTTCAGGTTCATGTCAGTCCGCCCAATAGACTATCAAGTGACCTTTCTGTAGTAAACTGCAAGTACTATTCTTTTTAGATACAACTATTTAGTGGCACTTCATTATCATGGCAAAATTTATTTAGAATACATGTTGATATTGCATTTTTAAGTAAAGTGAAAGATGAATTATTATCCTTAGGAGTATAATATCTGGAACTTGTAGCCAAGTTTCTTTCCTCTTTTGAAATACTTTCTATAGAGGAAAATTTCTCCTTATTTCTAACAATCAAAGTATTAGGTAAAATAGTAACTCATTTTTATTATCATGCAGTCAGATGGAATTCCTCTCATCTCATTTAGTTGATACCATTAACCTTACAACTTCAGTGGCAAATCAAACCATGGAAATTCTCTCACTGTAAAACAAAACACTGCAGACAGTTCCACATATATCTACAGCTTTTGGCCACATGTAAGTTAGAATAGCAGTCTCTCAGCAACTTCAATTTATATATTGCTTTGTCTTCTGTAGATTATATAAAAAAACTCCCAAGACATTGTTTGAAAAAGATCCAAAAATGGAAAGGCTATGTCAGTATTTCCATGGGATTTACAGTGCTAATCTGTGGGCAAAATGGGGAACATCTGTATCTTACTAATATTCTGAATTTTTTCATATGCTGATGACACATTTTGGAATAGATATTCTTCACTGACATTCTCAAACGAGATCAATAGTTTATCAACTTCCACAATTCATTCCATCAACAAGCTTGCAAAATCACCAAGATTTATTTTACGTAAGCGTCATCCACAGTAAGACCAACTTGTTTTTTTAAGTTATCAGGTTATTTGTTTATTAGGGCATATATGCAATAGTGTTTGAGTGTGTGTTTATTAAAGAATCTGTTTGGAGGGTGGACCATAACAAATGGTGCTCATTTTGTCAGAAGTTCACTTGTGAAAGTGTGTGGGGATCAGTATGGGAGAGGAATTGAATTCGGCCTTCTGCAAGGTGAACTGTGTACTCCAGACATTATCTCTGGAAAGGCATCACATTTATAGTTACTTTGTTTGAGGTCATACCCAGAAATGTTCAGAGCTTACTTCTGGCTCTATAGTCAGGAATCAGTCACTCCTGGTTGGGCTTGGGGATCATAAGGGGTGCCAGGCATAGAACCCAAGTGTGCCAGGCACATGGCTGGGGTGCAAGGCAGCACCTCACCTGCTGTACTAGCAGTCTGCTCCCTTACATTCAGTGTTTTGAAAAATATCTGTGCCTAACTGTATCTACATCAAATAATATTAAGGGAATAGTGAATGGTGAGGTAATGGAATCAGCTGGTATATATATCAACAAAGATAAATTTTGTTGAGACAAGCAAAGAAGAAAACATCAGTATTATTCTAAAATTGTGTTTTAAGAAAAAAATTTCAAATATTTTTAACTTTTTCAATGGGTCAGTCATTGGTTTGTAATGCTATGGAATGTAAGCACTTCTTACATGCAGAATAAGTCAGTATACACACCACCAAAGTTTCAGTGCTATTTCATGACCAGAAATAATTTTCTACCCATTTCTCCCACTACCCCATTTTCTGCAGTAACCACAATAGCTTTCCCTCAGTCTGAGTTAGTCTTTTTTTGGCCAGTGATTTGTTTACATTACTTATATTCCACAGGGCAAGAAATGGTATTATCTTTAATATGACTTAGCATAATCACCTCAAAATCCATCTAAAGGCCAGCTTTCATCTTATTTGCTTTTGTGGCAGCTACTGCTGTCTCAGTGCTCAGGAAACACTCCTGGTCGTATTCAGGGACAACTTGGCTATTGCATTTGAAGCATTGAGCAATCTTTCAGGTCCAGATTTGTCCTCTTTTTTAGTTGCATTATAGTATTTCATTGAGTACACATACCATTGTTTATGTATTAAAATTTAACCCTTTATTTATCTATTTATTTAATGTTTATAGTAGTACAATGATACAATATAATTGTTTTGTGTTTTTAGTACCCCCATACATTTCCATTACCAGGTGCCAGGATCCTCCACCATTATTAGTTCCCTCCCTCCCTCCCTTCCTCCTTCCCTGTATCCCTCACCCCCAATCCCTACCCTAGACAGCAGTGTCATCGAAGCATAGTTCTATTAAGCCTTTCTCAAAATTTGGATCCATTGGATATTTTCTAATTTTTATCTTTGCTTCTTTATACTGAGAAAATAAATGAGATCATCGGGCATTGGTTTTTCTCTTTTTGACTCACTTAGTGAAAATTTCTCCTTCCATTCAATTGCAACCAACTATAAGTTTTTGTCCTTTTCCATTGCTGTGCGTACATACCAGCAGTGTTAAGAGATTGTTCCTGGCTCCATGCTTAGGGATTAGTCCTGGTGATGTGCAGGGCTCAGGGTTCAAATTATATATTATAAATAATATATAATTCTTCTTTCTAACTTCAGTGCATTCAGTTTCTCTTTCTTCACCATGGATAGGGCACATACTTCTAATATACTGTTAATTAATAGTGGTGAAAGTAGATATCCTTGCTTTGTACCTGATCTTAGAGGAAAGACTTTCAGGTTTTTTGTAATTCAGTATGATGTTAGCTGTGGCTTTGCTATGTACTTTACTGTATTGAGGTAAGTTTCTTTCATCCTTATTTTGTTGGACATTTTTTTTTGTAGGAGTACTGCTATTTATTCAGCCACTCATTAGCTGACTGAATTGTGCATGAACTCCACCTTACTTTTTTTTTTCCATTTTTTATAATTTTATTTATTAAATCACCGTGAGAGCAGTTACAAAGCTTTTGGGTCTAAGTCTCATTCATACAATGAAACACCCATACCTTCACCAGTGCCCGTTCTCCACCACCAAAAATCCCAGTATACCCCCATCCCACACCCTCCCCCTGCCTGTGGGGCAGATGATTTCCACATTACTCTCTCTCTACTTTTATCACATTCACTATTTCGACACCAGACCCACCATTATTTGAGATTTTACTCCAACACTCAGATCTGCTGAAAAGGCAACAATAGACAATTTGTGTTCTATTCCTGGTTATGAATAACATATGATTTCATGTGGCTGCAGTAGGGCCATGTGGTTTTGAAATTCTGAAATTTTAACACTTTAATCTGGCGGGATTTCTGCCAAAAGCCACTGGGTTTAGAGATCTGCTCCTGAGTCTCTGGAATCATGGCCGTTGAGCAGCTTGATGAGGAGCCAGAGAGGCCGTTTGTGGGCGATGACTTGGGATCTCGTTGGAGTGGGGAGGACAGACCCGGCTCCCCCACCCCCCCATCCTGTGAGGCCAACAAGTTTTGTCACTGCGGGCCCAAGCCTGACTGTCCAATGACCTCTGGAGGATGACAGCCACCAAGTTGCCAAGAGGGAGCAGGCGGAGGGACAGCACCCATTCCCCCCTGGGGTGGCCCGGCGACAGTAACCTACTGCGGGGTCCGGACACATTTCTGCCAAAAGCCGCTGGGTTTCAAGATTTGTTTCTGAGTCTCTGGGATCAAGGCCGTTGAGCAGCTTGATGAGGAGCCAGAGAGGCCGTTCGTGGGCGATGACTTGGGGTCTCGTTGGGGTGGGGAGGACAGGCCCGGCTCCACCACCCCCCCCCATCCTGTGAGGCCCAACAAGTTTTGTCACTGTGGGCCCAAGCCTGACTGTCCAATGACCTCTGGAGGATGACAGCCACCAAGTCGCCAAGAGGGAGCAGGCGGAGGGACAACACCCTTTCCTCCTTGGGGTGGTCCAGCGATAGTAACGTACTGTGGAGTCCGGATGCATTTCTGCCAAAAGCCACTGGGTTTTGAGATTTGTTTCTGAGTCTCTGGGATCATGGCCATTAAGCAGCTTGATCAGGAGCCAGAGAGGCCATTCATGGGCGATGACTTGGGGTCTCGTTGGGGTGGGGAGGACAGGCCCGGCTCCACCCCCCCCCATCCTGTGAGGCCCTGTGTGTCTCATCACTGGGGGCCCAAATGTGACTATCCAGTGGCCTCAGACGAATGGCGGCCACTGGGCCACCAGGGGGAACAGGCCAAGGCACGAAACCTATTCCCACCTGGGTTGGCCCAGCACCGGTAGCCTACTGCAGAGACCAGACGCATTTCTACCTAGAGCCACTGGGTTCTGAGATTCGTTTCTGAGTCTCTGGGATCATGTCCATTAAGCTGTTAAATCAGGAACCAAAGAGGCCTTGCTTCCAATTATATAGCTGAGCCGGAGGTGGTTTGTGGGTGTGTTTCCCACATACCTAACTTTTGGCCATTTACTTTCTTGGTAAACTTTGCCCCAAGTTTTTGGGGTCTAGCCAAAGGCACAGCAGCAATTTTGGAGTATCTGGAGGTCTGAAGGCGCCATGAAGCTGCTGATGCACTTGCCTCACAGGTACAGATTGACCTGCTGGCGGCACCATACCCTGCTTGTTGGACATTTTTTAAAAACATAAATGAATGCATGTAAAATCATAAACTGTCAAACGTTTTTTCTGTATACATTGATATGATCATATGATTTGTTTAGCTTTCCTTTTGTTGATGTGGTATATTGCAAAAAGTATTTACTTGTATTTATATTTATTTATTTATTTATTTGCTTTTTGGGTCACACCCGGCGATGCATAGGGGTTACTCCTGGTTCTGCACTCAGGAATCATCCCTGGCGGTGCTCAGGGGACCATATGAGATGCTGGGAATTGAACCTGGGGTTTGCCGTGTGCAAGGCAAACGCCCTATCCACTGTGCTATTGCTCCAGCCCCAAAAGTATTTACTTCTATATTTAAGCATACTTTCACCCCTTTGTTGAATCCTATTGGGCATAGTGTATTATCTTTTTTATATATTGTTGAATTCAGTTTTGTAAGATTTTTCTTGAGGATTCTCACACTTACATTCAGCAGAAGTATTGACCTACTGTAATTTTCTTTTTTGTTTATGTTTATATCTACTTTTGATATTAGCAAAATATTAACCTCATAGATGATCTTTGGAAGAAATTCTATTTCTTCAAGTATCTGAAAGACCGCGAGAAGTTTAGCAACTAGTCCCTCTTTGAAGGTTTGGTAGTCTTTTTTTTTTTTAACTTATTTAAACACCAAGTTTACAAAATTGTTCATAGTACGGTTATTTCAGGGATCCAGTGTTCTAACACTAATCTCACCACGAGTGTGACCTTCCCTCCACCATTGTCCCCAGTTTCACCACCCACTCCTCAAATCTTCCCCCTTTGGAGGCACAAAAGAACTTATTTTATATTTCTTGTTGCAACAAAATGGCAAATAGAATTATCAATATTAGTTTGGTGCAAGAAAATTTGTGAAAATTGTTATATCTTATGAGATAATTGAAATCATGTTTGAAGATTTATTGGACTGTTCATTGCTAGTTGGGCCTTCTGTGTTATTGTTTTTTTATTGAGTTTATTTGTCTTCTATTCCAACTTCCCCATCTAATATTGTGCGCTCTTGGTGGGCTGTCAGTATTGTGGATTTTGGAGGTGTGCAGTCAAGTTGCAGCTGCGCATTCCAGGATATGTAAAACTGGGATGATTCTTGGCCCATCCTACTCCCATGGGCACCCCAAAGTTTTAAGGTTGAAAACCAGTGTACCCATGAGTTTTGAAGGCTTGCTTGTTTCCATTCCAAGATTAGTCATGAAACTGGGTCATTGTTTATATGGCAGTGGTTATAAGGTTTGGTAGACTTACTAGTAAACTCTCTGAGCCTAAACATTTGGTTTTAGTGAGACTTGATTAATCTTTACATTTCCTTGAACTAGTAATAATAATAACAATCAAGTTATGTCTCTGTCATCTTGCATAGTGCCGGACACAGAGAAATCTGAAAATCTCAGATTTATAGAATATTTGTTCACATTCCTATATTAAAATGCTGTCTTTGTGCTTGACTTAGTGTTACATCTTATAATGCACGTAAGTTAACTTTGGGGATGTTTTTAGTTTTACAATATTATTGAAAATACTCAAAATATGAACTAAAACATGTGTTATATTTAACGGCAAGAGACTACTAAGCGGTCGTTTTCTGCTTTGTCTTCGGAAGTGCCACTTATCCACATGGAATGACATATTTTAGAAAGATTACAAGTAGAAAACTTATGGCTGAGAAGAATGGAGACAATTTAAATGATTGTAAATTTGGAATAGCTGTGGTTCTTGATTTATATTTATCTGAACAAAACTAAGTGTATAGTTGGCATCAAAATCAAAATGTACGATGAAATCTTCCAGTAAACAAGGTAACAGTTGGGATACCAAGAGTATCCCTTACTCTCCCACTTCTTGTTCAAATTTTGATGTAGGAAGTATTAGGCTTGTGTATTTTCATGGTGTCTGAAATCAGAGCACATGGTTATGCATTTAAAAAGCACAGTAGTTTATCTGTTTTACATGATATAGATCGATACTGCTAAGAAAGAAGAATAATGAAATAGTGGAATTGTGACCCAGAAGCTCTGGACCCAAATCTGCAGCTAACATTCACTGTCACTGTCACTGTCCACCCATTGTTCATCAATTTTCTCAAGCAGGACTAGTAATGTCTCCATCGTGAGACTTTGTTGTTACTGTGTTTGGCATGTCCAATACGTCACGGGTAGCTTGCCAGGCTTTGCTGTGTGGGCAAGATACTCTCGGTAGCTTCCCTGGCTCTCTGAGAGGGGCGAAGGAATCAAACTCGGGTCAGCCATGTTGGCTGCATGCAAGGCAAACACCCTACCCGCTGTGCCATCACTCCAGCCCAGCTAACACTCATGAGTAGACAATGTTAATTTTTATTGAAGAATTATTTTTATTGAAACTTTTATTATTTATTATTGTTATCATCATTATCATCAGCGATATTATTATTGTTGCTGTTGTTAAAACAATCACCCAAGAAAGGAGTTTTGTCTCTAAGAATTGTGCAAAAGAGATTCTGCATTTTATTGAACTGTAGATTTTATGGTTCGGTGGTAGACAAGTAGATGAATGGTGGTGCAGGGAATGATGCCTTTGATAGTGGCTGATGTTTCTGGAGATTCTTCTGCACTATGATAAGCATCTCACCTAGAATTGTAGAAAGTCTCAGATGAACAAAATAGAGAAGAAACTGCTTTTGGTGGTGATCTCTTTGCAGGAAAGCTATATAAGTCAGGAGACAACATTACTGAAGTGAAAATAAATGTGCAATAACATCAGTTGCACTTAGGGGACCAGGTAGGACCAGATGTGTCTATGTGAGATGGATGGAGAATTGGTGGACACATTCATAAAACTCTGTGACAAGGAGGGGGTCAGTTGTCCAATTGACTATTGGATGGAGATATGGAACTGTTGACATTTCACTCAGAAGTTGTACCTCAAATGTTAAGTAACTTTTATATAGCATCTTCCAAGATATAATATGGGTTGTAGTCATTCTTCAGTTTCATCAAATTTATCTTTTCCTTTTTCTGTTCATCTCAGAATGGTTCAAAGAAGGAAGTATGCAAATTCGCATACCCTCTGCCATTTTCCAGAAGTTTTAAACAGCTCCCTTTTGAGATCCAACCAACAATAAAATGTTTCTTGCATTTCCAAGATGTTCTTTCATTCTGTTGTTTTTGTTCATCATTGAACACACAGACGGTTGGCTTACGTTCAGTAGTCCAATTTGCCTCCAGTTGAGGATTTAGATATAACAGTTTGCTACACCTAATGATTTCCATATTTTCTCAATTGTATTAAATTCATGTGTTTTCTTCTTCTACCATCATGATATTATTTTTCATTTTGTTTATGAAATAATAAATAAGAACAAAATATTTTAAAATAATTCTTAAAAGACATAAAATGCTTTCTCAAATGAATATTGTCATAATTGATCAATTAAAATGACTATTATAAACAGAAATATGATTGTGATTAAGTACACAGATTCTGCAGTCCATTTGTACCTCTCACTTTTTTATGTATGACCTTTAGTAATGTGAAAACATTTAGTTTCCCTGTTCTCAGGTTTCTTCCATTGTAAGTCAGATTGATAGTAGAAACATCTCACTTCTTAGAACTTTTTGTTGGAATGAATACATGCCAGGCCCTGAGAAAAGAAATCTGTTCATAAGAAGACATACATTTTTTTATCATTTGTTTAATTCCACTAATTAACAGAAAGAAAAGTGAACTTATCTTGGTTATTGTGAGGATTTCAGGAATTTTATTATTAATAATATTTTTTGGTTTTTGTTTTTTGGTTACACCTGGTGGTGTTCAGGGCTTGCTCCTGGCTCTGCACTCAGGGAGCACTCCTGGTGGACTCTGGGGTTGTATGAGGTACCAGGGATCGAACCAGGGTAGGATGCATGCAACACAAAGACCTTATTTGGTATACTATCTCTCTTGTCTCAAGGAATTTTATTTTATATGGCTGACATGACTTTCCTTTTGCTTCTATTTTTTTTCTTTCAAGATTTATTTATGGGTCTCTGAAGTAGGACCAGTAGAAAACTTACGTGGTAGTGCTGGAGTTGGTCTGTGGAGATGACTGCAGCTGCTTCCAGAAGTATAGGGAAGTGGTGGGAAATAGCCCATCCCAACTCCAAGAAAGCATGGAGATGTCAGTCACAAAACACACATATCTAAATTTTCAACAATCTAGTATATTGGTGAGGTCCATCCTGAGATGGTGGAGTCCAGCTGGGGGCAAGGCAGTGATTTTGGATTATGGGAACAAGAAGCTGCCAGGAGCTCTGCTTGGACAGTCACCAGGTAATCTGTCCCTCTCTAATTTACCCTGTCTGGTCAGCCTTGCAAAGGTCCAAGATTAAGTGCTGCTTTTGATCTTTTTTTGAAATGTATTCATGGGTCTCTGAAGCAAGGCCGATTAATGAGGTTCTATATCTGAGTCAGAGGTGGTTGGTGGGTGTGGCTTCCACATACCTAACTTTTTACCATTTAATTTTTAACGAATCTTCGTCCTGAGTTGTTGGGGTCCTGCAAGAGGCATAGTGGCAATTTGGGGCTATTAGGAAGCCTGAAGGCATTATCAGGCTGATGGACTCACTATCCCCCCAGCCCCCACCGCCCTGTGGGTACAGGTTGACCTGTTGGCAGCACTGCACCCCCCAGCTTCTAAATTTTTAATTCCATACAGGTACTATATGCCAAAATTAGTTTCTGATAACTTTTATATTCATAATATTTCTAAGTTATGTAAAATGTAATCAAAAGGCATTAATTTTATAATTGTATTATTTTATTGCATGAATATTATATGTTCATTTTATAAGCATAAATTGTATATATGAAGAAAATCTTCATCTTTCTTAGTCCAATTTTAAGAAACATTATGGGAATTTTTATATCAGGACAAATTAGGTTTTTCTGTGGTTTAAAAACTCCAACAACTTGGAGTGTTAAAACCAAAATGTATATTCATCTTGTGAGTGAATATACATCTAAGGTCAGCAGAGTTTCTTGTTCTGCTTTATCTTCTCAAGAGAAAAAAACCTAAAAATGCTACTCTTTTCCATTATTTAACTCAAAGCTTAGAAACTTTGAAATGTGGACCAGTCTAGACCTGTCTTAGTTTGAACCATCACAAACAATTATTTCTTGCAGCTCTCTAAGCAGACAAATCCACAAGGAAGGTGTGAGCAGATTTGATGTCTGGTGAGAAGTCTCAGTCCAGTTTTCAGGGTAAGCTTTGCCTTCTAGCACTCTTATGTAGCAAAGAGAAGAGACTCTCTCCTTTCTTTTCATAGGGATGTAGGTCCCATCATGGGGATTCATCCTCGTGACCTTATCTAAACCTAATTACTCCCACTTGCTTCACTTCCAAATATCATCACAGAAGGGGCTAGTCTTCCAACAAAAGGTGGGGAGAGGAGGATTTACAATGCTACTTTAATAGTCTCTTGTGTCTAGGAGTAGTTACTTTTGGTTCACATATCCCATAAATATCCACTGTTCTTTTTCAATCACAAATTGGTTATGCAAATATTTGCATTCTCTATGTCTTTTATGGCTTTATTGTGGGAACCTCAAGTTTATTGAGTTTCAGAGAGAAAACTACTCCTGCTTATTTATTAATAACTTTGTCAGATGAAAGGAATCACTAGAGTAACATAGTTTGATGGAGGTTTAATCAATAGAACTGAATGAATCAAACAATTTGAGTAAGAGTTTAGTGACTCTTCCTTCACTTGAATTTGAACAGAATTTTCTACTTGGAAAATATTTTATTTGCATACTAGGAGTTTGGCCCACCCCCAGTAATATTTGGCTTATAACTTACCCTGTGCTCCAGAGTACACTGGAGTGTACTTGTATACCCCATACATGTCAGGACACCATATCCAGCGAAAGAAATCAAACTAGGGTCAGTTGCATGCAAGGCAAGCATCTTTATATCTGTATTATCACTCTATCCCCTCAAAAACTTTTATTTTCCCTGAATTTATCACTGATTTGTTTTATTGTTACTTTTTGGCCTCGCCCAGCAGAGCTCAGGGCTTACTCCTCAGGAGTGAGTCCTGGTGGGGCTCTGAGAGCATATGGAATACAGTGAATTGAACCTGAGTTGGCCACGTGCAAAGCAGGTGCCCTGGTACTAGCTCTACAGCCCCTCTCTCACCAGTTTTGAGTTGAGAGAATTTTGTCTTTTTGAACTTAAAAAAAATGAAAAATTTTACATATGTTCACATTCTGTTAACACTGAAACTCATTAATAATGTAGAATATGTGTTGTTATTTTTACAGCTTTTTTCCCCTTTTAATCTACCCCCCCTTTATCTAGCTACTGATGGGGGTACAGGGTAAAGTTTTGAACCTTAATTTTCCTTAAAAGTAAAAATTTCTCATTTTCAAAAAAGCCTTTGCTAACAAAGTTATGATTTTCCGAAACTGTCTTTAGCCAAGTAAATTTTACAAAAAGTTCCTACAACAAACACATATATGAATAATATTTTGTTTTGTTTTCATCCCGTCCTTCTAGATAAAACTGACATAAATATGATCTACCTTCCAAGAGTGAGAGTCAATCAAATGTTCAGTCCCTTTCACATGGGTGACCTTTTCCTCAATGTTCTGTAGGTTACTTTACTCCTAAATCTAAGCACAATGCCACAAATGGCAATGGTGCCGCTTTACCCAATGCTACTTAGTTGTAAGTATACACAAGGTTTTGCTTTGGAAATAAACATTTTAAGTGGTCTAACTTAGAAAATGGGCTGGAGCAATAGTACAGAGGGTAGGGTGTTTTCCTTGCATGCGGCCGACCCAGGTTCAATTTCTCCGTCCCTCTCAGAGAACCCAACAAGTTACTGAGAGTATCTTGCCTTCATGGCAAAACCTGGAAAGCTACCAGTGATGTATTTGATATGCCAAACACAGTAACAACAAGTCTCACAATAGAGACATTACTGGGCCCACTCCAGGAAATCGATGAACAACAGGAGGACAGTGACCGTGGCAGTGACAACTTAGAAAATATTTCATCTCGGTCCTATCACATATCTGTCATAGGTCAGCTGGGGACTCTCATTTCTGCCTTTCTCACTGTTGTATTCAGGATGCTGGAGAATCCTCACGGGGTATGTTTCTAGTTACTGTGAATGAGGAGGAAAGAGAACACAGCTCTATTTACACGGATTCTTCAATTTCTCCCAGGTAAGTGAGAGTAAAAATTAATCTGTGGGTCAAAGCAAACTACATGACCATATTTACCTGCAAGGCGGTTAGGAAGTGAAATAAATCTCTGTTTCTGAGCAGAGAACTAAAATTCTCAGATTCTTCTCACTCCCTTTGCCTTCTCACTCTGTATCTCTGTATCACTGCTTCTCAATCTCTCCCTCTCTCATGCACACACATACACATACACACATGTACACACACTTGTTTTGTGCTATCCCTTTTTTCCTATTTCTCTCATCGCTCCATATAGCATATATTTGTGTATAATAATTTTACATCAGTGCTTACCTGAGTTCTACACTGATATCTCAGAAATTGTAACCAGATGTGAAAAAGGGAGTATCAGGCATTCCGGTTAGTGACTACCAAGTTCAGTCCCAATAGACTAGCCATGGTCTCTTTCCTTTTCTACAAAATCTTCAAAAATTGTAGTCCAAACATTTATTTCATGTTTATTCACTCTGATCTTTTCAGTTAACCTCAGTTCACTAGTGTACATCCAGTGAATAATATATGAACCCCTCAAATAAAATACGAATTACTCTTGAACCCTAGGAATATAAGGTAATTTTTTCTCCGAATTAATATACATTTCCTCAGAAATTATGAATGCTCCATTGATCAGTCTGTTTGATGGTAAATTTTTGACAACTTCATGTGACAACATATAAATGCATGGAGTATAAAAACCGTGGAAATTAAGTTACACCAGACCCTTTTTTAGATCTGAAAATTGGAAAACAATAACTGTGGAATCACTTGGAGGAGGTGAAAGGAAGAAGCATTTTGAGCAGAAATTACTTCCAAATTAAGCGTGAGGCACAAGTATTGGATTGGGAATACACTAATGCCATCTGGGAGAGGGAGCTCTAATATCTTACACTTTTATCAGTGAATGAGCTGTGGCTGAGTTTGTGTAAATATAAATTGAATTCTTGCAGCAGGCGGGTCACTGTATTTGCTGATGCATAATGAGGGTGCTCAAACTTAGGCTGTTTATCCCCTAGAGTCTCATTAAACTAAATATACTTGCCTTAAGCCACCTGCCTTTGGGCAGTCGCAATAGAAATAAAATCAGATTCATTTCCCATCTTGATAAATTGGCATTAACTACTACTTTATCTGAAATAGGCTTGATAATTAGTGTCTCTGATTACATGGAGAAAACTGTTGAATCTTTTAGAATGCCTTAAAAAAATGCAGGCTTCTAAATTTGCTGCAGTTGAGGGAGGAGATTTGAAAGCCCTAAGCCAGTCATGACTGTGATGAGAATCATTAAAATAGCAATCTTTTTTTGGTAACTCATCTTGTCCCAAGTAAGTGTGACTTAAGAATATGGGAACACCTGTTTGGGGTGGTAGGTTTTTTTTTTACTTCATTGCTATACAATTTATGATGAATCTAAATTGTGGAGAATGATCTAGATAGTAAGAGTAAAAATGTCTAATTCAAAGATTAATAAAAAAAATAATCCCTTGGGAGTAGACTATCACTTGATTGAGGACGAGTTTTATGTTTGGTTTACTTCATCACCAACTGCATGTAATTGACATGAGTTATATTCCTGTGAACAATTATTGATCATTCATAGCAAGTTAGAACACAGTGAAGGCTCTGAAACACCTGTCACCCATCATCCGTATTTTGTTCAGCTGTTTCCTACACAAGTCATTACAGTGTTCTATGAAACATACAAAAACCAGAGCCAAGTTGTTGCTACTCCAGGTTTTCAAGAACTCATCTACCACCCTCCTACAAGGCCAATTTAATTGCTATTTAGACCACAGAGAACATCTTTTGAATATTTCTCAAAGCTCTGTTCAACATCATAAATACTTCCTAAGATCTGAAACTAATGTCTGAATGATGAATGATGTAATTTTGTTTTGCTCCTCACCATACACCTGCTTGACTTCGGGAAATGAATAGAAAGTTGTGCCTAGGAGTGGAGCATGATATGGGATAAAAAAAAAGAAATAGTTGGTAGTTGTTAAGTCTGTGTAAGGAATAGAGTGAAAAAAAAGAAAGAAACTAGGAGTAGAAAGAAAAGTGTGGGATATTTAATCAAAGTTGTGTTAAAAATAATGAAAATAATAAGAATCACATTTCTGTTTTGTTTTGATTTGGGTTTTGGGTTATACTTGGCTGTATGTAGGGTTTACTCCTATCTCTGTGATCAGGGATTAGAAGTGTTTGTATCAAATTGGATTTAACAATAGACAATGTTTGTTATCAAATTGAGATTGACTGTGTAAGGCACAATGCTTTAATCCCTACACTACCTCTTTGACCTCAAAGAATTATATTTAAACTGCTGGATGTTATTGGAAAAATCTGATAAGTAGTGTATGATTAAACACTTCAATTATATGAATTATAAACTACATTATATGGACATAGGGAAGAAAAATCTGTAGTATGTTAAAGCTTTGATATTCACTCTTCTCATTGTGTGAACAATGATTTAGAACATGTTGAAAATAGACATGGAATCCTTGATTCCAACAGTCAGTTTAGTGACAGAAATCTGTACAGGGATGATAAAGGACTGGGTAGCTCTAAAATATTCATTATCTGGTGTTCTCTTTGATTTGTTGGTTTGGAAAGAGGAAGAAGTGGAATATTTCAAAGAACATGAATACTTCTGATAAATGCAGATTGGAATAGAACTATTGTCTATTTAACCATTTTAAATTTTATTTTATTAAAGAACCATGGTTTACAAGGTCATTCATAGTTGAGTTTTAGATGTTCTGGTCCCAATTCCAACACCAGTGTCAACTTCCCTCCACCAGTGTTCCCAAGTTCCCTCTGCCACCCACTTCCCCCGTCCCCTCCTATCATCTTGACAGGCACCTTTTTAAGTTTGCTTAAGTTTGAATCTTATAATTTTCGTTTGGATCTCATGATTTTATTTCACCACTGTATTTCTGTAAGTATTTTTTCTCCTCTTTTATTTTATTTTATTTTGCATTTTTGGTCACATCTGGCATTGCACAGGAGTTACTCCTGTCTCATGCATTCAGGAATTACTCCTGGTGGTTCTCGGGGATGCTGGGAATCGAACCTGGGTTGAGCACGTGCAAGGCAAATACACTGTCCACTGTGCCATCGCTCCAGCCCCTCCTCTTTTTGACAAAGAAACCCTAATGTTTAAATTTAAGTAGAAATACTGTTTAATGGAATTACTGTTTAAATTCAAGATGGCAAAGTTTTAAAAATGTCCCACTCGTTATTCTAGATTAGAGTATTATCCATGAAGTTATCTAATCTCTTTCTGGTCTCAAGTATTGTTTATATGAGTCTAAAGGGTGAGAAGACTCTGAGAAAAATAATAGTTATACATTTTTTATCATTTAGTATGTTTCAGTCTTGGCTTTACTTAGGGATTAAAGACCTATTCAATTGACAACACAAAAGGTAAGACCACTCTCTTCCCAGCAATTATTTCTTGACTTACAACAAAGGAAGGGATCAAAAAAGAGATTTAATTTGATTCTTATATCTGACAAGAAATTTTTGTGTTCATTTTTTGAGTCACACCCGGTGGTGCTCAGAACTTCCTCTGATTCTGTGCTCTGGGTTCACTCCTGGTCAGGTGACCATATGAGGATTGAATCAGGGTTGAGCGCATCCAAGACAAGTGCCCTACCCACTGAAATATCTCTTCAAATACTGATGACAATATTTATTTACAGTTTGCTTGCTAATTTTCTATTACAACACAGCTAAGGGCCCATTTCTCAGTTCTCAAAAGCAACGACAAGATTGGATGCTATCCTTGCCAATCATTTAGATGTAAAAGAAGGGGAAAAGTTGGTAAACCATTACATATTTACAAAACACAGACTTTAGACAATGTTTTGTGTGATTTTAATCTAATGGTGAGGCAGAGATTGCATATTCTCTGACGACTGCTAGGGCCTTGCCAACATGTCTGAGAAGATTCTGTTATAACATTTATTGAATACATCTTTTCTTTCAGATTATGTCTGTCTCTTGAACTCTACTCATTGACTAATAAATCTGCTAATTTCTTTGAAAATGCATCCTGTTTTATAGAGAAACATTGATAAGTACTAAAACTAATGGACTGAAGTTGAAAAAAATTACATAATTAAATGATCATTTTGAGATTTTTTGAATGGAGGGGAAACCCACTATGACCTAAGGATAGTCCTAATATTTTCTGTTCTCTGAACAAATCCCACTTCTTTCATTTTACCAAGAGGCAGCCTTGATTATGAGGAGAAACCGGAAGAACTGTATGTTAAATATTTATGCTACTTTGGATGAGTTGTTGTATAATGTAAGATTAAATGGTTTTATATATTATGCTTTCCCCCCCATAATACAAGCAAATACAAGAATTATAAAGTCGGTGTGAAAATGAAAGTGGGTCAAAATTTTTCTCATGGGAAATATGTCAAGTCATTACGTACAATCTAAAGCAATGGATATGAACCAGGAAAATGGTTAACATAGCTCCCTGCTTTAGCCACCGGGATATTAAAAAAATTGAATATATATGTAAACCTCTTTAGTTTCAGAAGTCAGTATAGGAAAAAGTTTTCCTTGGGCTGGAGAGATAGTGCAGTGGGCTGGTACCTGCTTGTAAGGTGACTGACCTGGTTAGGTCCCTGACTAAATACGTTTCTCTAAGTAATGCCAGGAGTAATCTTTGAGCACTGTTTGGTGTGGCCAAAAAACTACAATTTCCAAATGTAGGCTACTAGATTAGTGCTGCAATAAACACAGGGGCACAATGAATTTTAAAATGATGTTTTGGTACCCCTTGGTAGTTGCTAAAAAGTGGAATCACTGGATATATGGACGCACAATTCTTAGTTTATTTTGTAGAAATGTTCCTATTGTCTCCTAAAGAGTTGATGGGTAAACATTCCCACTGACAGTGGATGTGGATTCCTTTCTCCATCCCACCCCAGACATTCCTAGAGCATCAGTTGTTTTTGCTCTTGGTATTTACTAGTCTCTAGCCTTGCTGGTGTTAACTGGTACTTTATTGTGTTGATTTACATTTCCCTAATGATAAGTGGTCTTGAGCATGGCTGTGACTGGCTTCTGGAGGTTTTCAGCTGCAGGAGTTTTTCTTGGGGCTGGGAGGGAAACTCAACCTGCCCCCCACCGTGGAGCCCTGGTGAAGACAGCCTGGGGCGGGGGCAAGAGGTTCTGCCACTCTCTCCACTCTTCACACGCTCTCCACACACTCTCCACCCGCTCAGAGGAGCCTTACACAGTGAATGCAACCGTGGGACCTCTTATACTCTAACCTACTGATGTACTTAAAGCAGCACACATGTGTTTGCTTTTAATATACTTGCTTGTATTCTCTTATATACATTCTCTGTCCCTCTCGGAGAGACTGGCAAGTTACTGAGAGTATCCTGCCTGCATGGCAGACCTTGGCAAGCTCCCCATGGAGTATTTGATATGCCAAAAATAATAACAATAACGGGTCTCATTCCCCTGATCCTGAAAGAGCCTCCAATATGGCAGCATTGGGAAAGATGAGTAAGGAGAGGCTGCTAAAATCTCAGGGCTGGGATGAATGGAGACGTTCCTGGCTCCCACTTGAGGAAATAGAGGAACAACAGTATGACAGTGATACAGTGATAATGATATGTGCAAAGAGACATTTTCATGTACCTAATGGCCATTTATATGTCTTTTTTGAGGAAGTACTTTGTTCATCTCTTCTCCCATGTTTTTGTCAGGTTGTTTGTTTCTTTGCTGTTAAGTTTTGCACTTAATTTGCATGTATCCTGGATATATTTTTCAGATGTCTGGTGAGCAAATATTTTCTCCTCAATAGTGTGTCTTTTTATTCTAGTCATCATTTTATTTTTTTCAAAGCACAGAAGCTTCTTAATTTGTTGTATTTTCCATTTGTTAATTTTGATTTATTTTCTTGGCCAATAGTATTGAGTCATTGAAGATGCCTCTAGAATCAATATCACGTAGAATTCGGTTTTCCTTGATATAGTTTATGGATTTGGGCTTAATATCAAGGCATTGGATCCATTTTCAATGAACTTTTGTGTGTTGTGTAAAAAATATCCATATTTTCCTTGTTTGTTACATACCAGTTTTACCAGCACCATTTGTTAAAGAATTTTTTTTTTGCTCTACTTCATCCACCTAATTCCTTTGTCAAATATTAGCTCTTCATATACCTAAGGGTCTATCACTAAGTCTTAATTCTATTCTATTGGTCTGAGAGCCTGACTTTATTCCAAATATAGCACATTCTTGATTGCTATAGCTTTATGGTATAATTTAAAGTTGGGAAATGAAAAACCTCCTGTCTTCTTTTTTTTTCCTGAGGATTGCTATGGCTATTCAGGGAGTTTTATTACTCTATATAAATGTTAACAGTGCTTTATCCATGTTCTTAAAAAATGGCATGGGAATTTTTATGGTGGCTGCATTGAATCCGATAGTAATTTGTGTAGTAACACAGAGCTTTTAAAGTAGGTACTTTATTTATGATGTCTATTTCCATGTCAGACTCTGACCTAGCTTGTGTCTATGTAATGTCCCTCCCCACCGTATCTTCAGCTATTCCATAGCCATGGATATGATATGTTATTGCAAACTCTTTGTTAATTAATAATGCTTATTTTTATTTTAAACTTTTGTTTAAATTGAAACTACCAGGGTATTAGGTTATTTTCTGAGGAACAATGATGTATTCCCTTTATGCATTTCTGGAAATAAAATATCAAGTTTTTTTTCACCAACTTTAATTAATGTAAATAAAATATGAAAGTAGGGATTCTTGAGTAATTCAAGTGGTAATCAAATGAGTTATGTTTATAGAAAACTTTCTGCATGATAATTTAATCTTATCACTATAATTAAGATAACATCATAACTTCAATTCAAATTTTCCATTTTTTTGACCTGATGATCTTTTGACTTTTTAAAATATATCTTCTACCCAGAATTTTAAAAATTATTTTTTATCTATCTATCTATCTATCTATCTATCTATATATATATTTAAAATGCTGTAGAATAAAACAGTTCAATAATTATATATGTTTTCTGGGTCCAGAGTAACAGTACAACATATAAGGCAAATTTTCTTGCATACAGATGACCTAGATTTCATCCCTAGCACACCGTATGGTCCCCCAGGATTGAGCTTTGAGTGCAGATACAGGAGTAACTCTTGAGCATCAGCAGATGTGGCCCCCAAATAAATAAAAACATAATAAAATGTTATATTTTAGTTTTTAACCGAAGCCCTGTAGTTTACAATTTTGTTAAGGATAGTTTTACATGCATACATCATTTTAACTTTATACCCATTACAAGAATGTGCATCTCTCTTCAAAAATGTCAAGGACCCCTTTCATATACTTCGAGGTTTGCTTAGTTCTGTGTGATGACTGCAGTTCTGTTGTCTTTGGTTATTTGTTGTCTAATTTTTTAACATCCCACAAAGAGGGAGATAATTCTGTAACTGTCCCTATTTTTCTGACTTCATGAAATATGACCCCTTTCTGTTTCATCCATGTACTTACAAATTTCATGATTTTTTTTCTATAGCCAACTAGTATTCTACTGTGTTATATATCACTGTTTCTTTATTTTTCCAACCATTGTTGGACACATTGGTGCTTTCCAGATCTAGGTTCTAGCGAATATAGAAGCAATACTCTCAGGAGCACAAATGTCTTTCTGAAATAGTTATTTTGAATCTTTGGTGTAGATCCCAAGAATTGTGATTTGGGGGACATGTGGATGCAGAGGAAAAAATAACGCTGAACTATTTGTGGTGGGAATATTGATTGGTTCAACTTATTTCAAAACTAATATGAGAACTTCTAAAAAAACAATAGTCATATAGTTTTATCAAACAAAATTTTCCTTCAGAACCTTATAGCTCATAACCTTAAAAATCATTTTAAAATGTGAGATAATTTGAACAATTAGAAGCAAATACAGAGTGATTACAATGCGTTTTTCTTTTAGTTATTTATGCAGTGAAAGTCTGGGGCAAGAACTATGTTTTACATGTAATAACTTCAGCATTGTGCAGTGTTGTTACGATAAAAACTAAAAAAAAGTTTTCTTGATATTTCCAAAGAAAATTTGTAAGGGAAAGGGCAATACACATGCATGCCTTAATAAATATTATATTTCAAGGACACTGAAAAGAGTTTTCTTTTCTTTAGGTTATTCCACTGAAAAACGCAATTTACCAGTCTGAAGCAAATTGTGTTTGCTCTGAAATTCAGATGTTTATCAGACCTTTGATATATGATGTTTCAACAAAAAAGGGAAGATTGTTAAATAAGTAAAGATAAACCATTATGTATGTCTTTGTTTACCCATTTAATTTACATTATATTTATATAATGCTTTAAAAATTGCTTATAGTAAAAAAACTTAAAGAATCTAAATTAAAATAGTAGCTGATCAAGATAAAGATCAACTGAAATTAATATTTTTGATTTCTTGAATTTACCCTGCCAAGATTACAGATCTAACATCAATGACATACATTTTTAAATTTAGGAAAAGTGTATGCATTAATGTTTTTGGTATTAAATTGTATTTTAAAAGGTCACTTAGACATAGGAAATGTTTTAGTATGCTGTAAGCGACAGCATTTCGTACATAACAAACCAAGAGCAACCTGCAGGAAAGTTCTGTGAAGAAGCCTAAATAGGAGAAAAACGAAAAGTGGACTAGAGGGAAAGCAATTCAAACTGAATCAAAAGGAAAGCGGAGAAAAGAACAATGAGAAATTCTTTATGGAGTGGTGTCAAACTTCTTAAGTAACTTAAGAATCTAGTATTCTGTTTTAGGAATTTTTTTTTTCCATTGGAAAACAAAATAAAACTTCAGTTCCCCACAACCCCTCCCCCAAAAAGAAATACAAACAAACACAAGCAAAAGAGCAGTTTGGCCACAATTTGGGTTACAGATACTTCTCTTAAAATTTTGGAAGAGGTCCCCACTTGTAGTGGGCTCTAACCTTGTGCATTGTGGCCACCAGGGTTCAATCCCTGGCACCCCAAATGCTTTCGGAGTGCACCAGGAATGACTCCTGAGTGCAGAAGCAGGAGTAAGGTCTAAGAACTCCATGTGTGGCCCAAAACAAACAAAACAAAACAAAAGCCCAAACATAAAGAGTGAGCAAGTCACTTCAAAGAGTGAAGTGGAACAGACTGAAGGCTTTGTAACAAGAGGAAACTCAATCTAGAAGAACAAATGATCAAACACCATTCCTCACAGCCTCCATCCAGTATCTCTTCTTAAATGTCCTTGAAAGGCTTTCAAACTTCCAATTACAAATATTCTTGGGCTATTTAGTTAGATTTTAAATGTATAGATGAGTCAGAAGCTTAGAATATTTGAACATACATGTTTATGTCACTTGTAGCAGCAAAAATAGTAGTTTAAAAAATTGAAGCACAATGTTTTTAAGACTATGTTTTTCATTTCCCTAAATTCTAGAGAGGCAGAAAAAAATTTATTTTAAAGAAACATTATTTTGTACATTATTCTAAGATAGTTTTGTTATTTAAAGCAAATGTGAAAAATACAGAGGATTTACTAAAAAGTTTAGTGTTAGTTACATATAAAATTGACACAACCAAAAGATTTTAAGTAGATAACTATTAAGACTTAAATTTTTTCCTAAATTATCACTTATGTAATTGATATTTGGGGTCTAATAAAAAGAAAAATAACATTCTTTTTATCAAGCTGTTTATACCAGGTTAGATGTATAACTATTCAGTTTGGGGTTACTGAATTTCAACTGATTTAATCCAGTTCCCTATATGATTATTAGGTTTTGATAAATCAAGTCAGTAGTAAATTTCACCAGCTAATAGGTCTTCACGTAAGCCTCCTTCACATAGTAGCTGAGTTAGATTATCCTGAAATGTTTTTTCAAAAAATAGTTATTTTTTGGATACTAAAGTCATTTATCGTCTTTCATGAAAAAAAAAAAAACCTTTAATATTTCAAATAGCTTTAAAATGCCAAATGGCAATTAGACTATGCTATGAACTAGTCTCTTGCCAAAATTAATATTTTAACTTAGTTATGCCCTTTGCGAGAAGTATCACATGCCAGTAAATATTGGTATTAATATTTATGAAAATGAATCTGGCTAAAGTAATGATTTTAATTTAAAAAAAATTTTTCACACTGATATTTCACTAAGTTATCCAAATCCCATATCAACTTGTGTATTAGTCAAAGTTTAAACTATGATCAAAATATTAAAAGTTTTCCTTTGGCGTGGATATGTATTTAGGTCATTAAATGAAAGAAATCATAACTTAAATAAGAAATGCTTCAAAATATATTTTTATACTGATCATTTCTTGGTACAGAATTTGTTTAAATACAACTTGTAGCATAGAAAAGAAGAAGGTCAAAATTTTATTCTCTTTAATTTATGAATAAATAACATTTCTCAATCTGGAGTAGTTTTATGTATCAGACATAGTCAGATTCAAATCACTCTCTACTAGCTGGGTGCATGATTGTGACACCATAAGTGTGTCTCTCTGTATAATGTATATTTGAAAAATAGCAACTAAATGGCCTTTGAGTGTCATCAGTATGGGGGATGAGGTTAAATTGTATGTTAGTATGTGTCAGTGAAAATATTTGTAAATACAACATTCATATTATATATGGGTGGAGCACAGCGGGTAGGGCATTTGCCTTGTACACAGTGGACCTGGGTTTGATTCCTCCACCACTCTCAGAGAGCCCTGCAAGCTACCGAGAATATCCCTCCTGCACACCAGAGCCTTGCAAGCTACCCGTGGCATATTCTATATGCCAAAAACAGTAAAGACATGTCTCACAATAGAGATGTTAGATGTTATTAGTGCCCACATGAGCAAATTGATAAACAAAGTGAGGACAAAGCCACAGTGCTACAAATTATATTATGTATAATACCTGATTACCTAGTGAACACAGTGAAAGAGATGCTTAATAATTCATAGCAATGGAGAATCTTAGTCTCTCTCTCTCTCTCTCTCTCTCTATATATATATATATATATATATATATATATATATATATATATATATATATGCGGGGCTTCCCAAGCAGTGGCCAAGAAGCTTAGTGTCTCTCCTGAAAATTCTCAACTAATTGTGCTGGCAGGTCAATGTTAGGATCTGAAGTGTGGTTCTGGTTGAACTCTAAAATGCTGGGCATGACCTAGGCCACCCTCACTTGCTTCTAAATGGTTTGACATGGAGAGTATCATGCTTGAGAGAAAAGAGTCAGAAGGAGTAGGGCAGTTATAGAATGACTGCGTCCATCATTCATTTGTGGGATATTTAAAAACAATGATAGTATGAGATTAGTATGCAAGGCCAGTGAGAACAGGGGTCAGAAGAACTGGTCAATGGTTGGAAGCTTGCCACAAGTGTGTGTTGGGCAAAGGGCAGTTAGGATAGAGAAGAGATCAGTATAACAATAATAGTTGAAAATGATAACTTTAGAGTGGAACTAAATGTTGAAAGTAGCACTGTATTGCAAGTCACAATAATCTAAAGGAAGGTAGACTGAGGAGAGAGAGAGAGAGAGAGAGAGAGAGAGAGAGAGAGAGAGAGAAAGTGCCTGCCATAGAAGAGGCTGAGTGGCAGGAGGGAAACAAGGGACATTGGTGGTAGGAAATGTACCCTGTTAAGGGACAGCTGTTAGAACACTATATCACTGAAACCCATTCATGAACAACTTTGTAACTGTATATCTCACTGTGATTCAATTAATAAACAAATTAAAAAATACATTTGAAAAATAAAGAAGGAAAAATGTTAGCATCACATTTTATTTTTATTTTTTTTTAATTTTTTTTTTAATTTTGTTTTTTGAGATAAAGCCTTTTATATTTGAGAAATGTCTATTCATGTCCATTGCCAATTTAAAAAAATCAATGTACTTGCTTTAAAAATAATGAGCTACATGTTCGTTCTTCAAGTCCATATTCAAGTTCTTTTTTTTTATCATTTTTTTTATTAGTGAAACACCATGAAGTACACTTATAGACTTATAAATTTTTGTGCTTGGGTTTCAGTTATACAATGATCAAGTACCCATCCCTCCACCAGTGCCCATCCTCCCCCACCACGGGTCCTAGCATCCCTCCCACCCCCCATACCCCCCCCCCCGTCCCACCCTGCCGCTGTGGCAGGGCATTCCCCCCTGTTCTCTCTCTCTTCTTTTGAGTACTGTGTTTTGCCAGAGAGGCATTGAGTGGCAATCATGTTTGGTCTATAGACTACTTTTAGCATGTTTCTCCCACCCTGGGAGGGTCTTCACAACACCCTTTATTTGGTGCTCTCTTCTCTATCTGAGCTTCCTTCTCACCTAGCACATGTGGCTGGCCTTCAAGTCATGGAGCAAAATTCCTGGTACCAATCTGAGCCCTTCCTGGGTGTTAGTCTCCCGTTTTGTTGCTTTATGTTCCCCAGATGAATGCAATCTTTCTGTGTCTATCCCGCTCTTTCTGACTCATTTCGCTTAACATGATACTTTCCATGTAGTACCACTTGTATGTAAATTTCATAACTTCATCTTTTCTAACAGCTACATAGTACTCCATTGTGTAAATGTACCAAAGCTTCTTTAACCAGTCATCTGTTCTCGGGCACTCAGGTTTTTTCCAGATTCTGGCTATTGTAAAGAGTGCTGCAATAGCATCACATTTTAATAAATAATAAATAAAAAAACCAAAATGACTAAGCAACACACACCGAAGAATAAAAGATGTATTTACTTCACTTGATCACTTGATCCCCCGTTATTCATCGATTTACTCGAGCGGGTGCCAGTAACGTCTCCATTTATCCCTGTTGAGTGCTAGCATAGCCCAATGGCATCTGTTCATTCTAGGAACATGCAGAGCCTCAAACCGATCATTCAGGGTCTTGACGAAGAAGTCTGACCATCTTGTAGGTGGGCGTTCACGCGATCTTTTGACATCCTGTGGAATCCAGTCAGTAATGGCTCTAGTCCAGCGGTTGTCTACAAACCTCATTACGTGTCCAGCCCATCTGATTTTTGATGCCTTGGCAAATGAGACAGCGTCCCTGATTCTTGAGCGTTGACGGAGATCAGAACTCCAGATTCTATCTCTCATTTGAGTAAATCGAGATATTCCAAGCATAGCTCTTTCAATTCCTCTTTGAGAGACCAGAATAGCATTCTCATCCTGTTTTCGTAGGGCCCAGGACTCTGAGGCATATGTTAATGCAGGAAGAACAGTGGAATCGAAGAGATGTGCTCATAGCTTGAGGTTCTTTGTCCTATAGTTATTTCTTCAATGCTCTTGAAGGCATTCCAAGCCGCTCTCTTCCTCCGGCGCAACTCAGGTGCCAGGTCATTCATCATGTTGATTTCTCGACCTAGGTATATATAACTGTTGCATTCGGAGATGGTGGTTCCATTGAGAATGAATGGAGCATCAGGAACGAGGCTGTTTCTCATAAACATTGTCTTCGTAAGATTCAGCTGTAGTCATACCTTTCCACACTCACGGTCGAAGTTGGTCAGCATTAGTGCCACTTGGCTGATGTTTGGTATTATTAGAATGATGTCATCAGCAAAGCGGAGGTGGTGTAGTTGCTGACCATCTATCTTCACTCCCTTTCTTTCCCATTCCAGTCGTTGCATGATGTTCTCGAGGGTGGCACTGAAGAGTTTCGGTGAAATGGTATCACCCTGCCAAACCCCTCTCTTGACATCAATGATTACTTCTTTGTAGAATAGTGAGATCCTGGTAGTGAATCTGTAATAGAGCTCACAAAGGATCCTGATGTATTGAGTTTGTACGCCCTGATTGGCTAGGGCTTCTATGACCACTTCTGTCTCAACAGAATCTAATGCCTTCTTTAAATCAATGAATGTTAGACAGAGCAGCATCTTAAACTCCTGAGAAACCTCAATGAGCTTAGTAATCGTGTGGATATGGACGATGGTACTGAATCCTTTTCGGAATCCGGCTTGTTCACATGGTTGTCCTTCATCTAGTGTTCTGCTAATCCTATTGAGGATGACTCGAGTGAACAGTTTGTAGATGACAGACAATAGGCAGATTGGGCGATAGTTGCCAATGTCGTGGATGTCTCCCTTCTTGTATAGTAGTATAGTCCTGCTTGTTTTCCATTGGGATGGAACCTTGCATTCAGATAGGTAGCGTGTGAAGAGCCAAGCCAATGTATTGATGAGTACTGATGGTAAGTTCTTCAGGTGTTCAGGTCTGATCTTGTCTGTGCCAGGTGCTCTTTGTTTCTTTACTGACGAGATGGCATGTTGGATTTCGGAAGGGAGAACATTGGGAACGATATATCCATCATGCGGAATGTGGTATGTGGGCAAGTGCACGTGGCTATTAAAGAGATCTGAGTAGAAGTCATGAATAATCTTCTCCATTGCCCTTCTGTAAGATGTGATAGATCCATCAGGATGTCGGAGGGCAGACATCTTGGTCTTGTAGTTGGTGATGGACAGGCGGGCATTACGAATGCTTTTCCCAGCTTCTGCAGCATCTACCAGCACCGCTGCTCTCCTGTCTTTGAGGTCATCCTTGATGGCTTCTCTGCATTGTTTTGCCAGCTCAGACGTTCGCTTGCGGTTGCCTGAGGCATGTGCCAAGCCACGTTGGCGAATAAGTTCAAGAGTGTTCGAAGAAAGGTGGTTTTTTGTGGTTCTCTCTCTCTTGGCAATCCTCGCACAGTCATGGAAGTGCTGAATCTTTCGATCATATTCCTCATCAATGTTGTCAACAATGGCATCTTCCCATGTTGCCGTAACAGAGCCAAAGATCTCTCAGTTGGTGGTCGTTCTGGGAGTTCTCTTCTTAAACTTTGCATTCATTTCTCCTCATTATGTGAGGTAGAATTTTGCACGAAGGAGACGGTGGTCCGATCCCATTTGGAATTTTGGGACAACAGCAACATCGGTTAGGCAAAACCGCTGATTGAATATGATGTGGTCTATTTCATTGTGGAACCATCAACCGGGAGACTCCCATGTCCAACGTTTAGATACAGCCTTTTGGAACTGTGAGTTACCATGTAAGGTTTTGGTTGACATGATGAACTCAGACAGTCTGTCACCCTGTTCGTTCCATTCTAGGCCATGGGTCCCTATGTGGAGTTCATCGGCTGATCTTCTTGGTCCTCTCTTGGCATTAAAATCACCGACAATGATCTTGTAGAAGATGTGATCTTCTTTATAGAACTTCTCCAGCTCCATGTAGAACTTCTCAATTTCTCTTTCACCGTCATTGGATGTTGATGCATAAATAATAAAGATAGAAACTGCCGGCAGTGAGCCACATCTATTCAACTTTAATCGTCCAATTTGGGTTGTTAGGCCTTCAAATGAATCAATGCTCATGGCTAAGTTTGTATCATGGACAAGGATACCGACACCACCGACACCTCTTTTGTCACATGTTCCAAGGAACAGTTATTCTCCAGTGTCGAAAATGGTGTGATGTGATTGATGTCTTCTCGTTTCGGTCAGACCAATGATGTCGTACTTGATCTTTCGCACTTGTACCATCAGGTCCTCGATGGATGCATCAGATGCCAGCATATGTGCATTAAAAGTACAGACAATAATTTTCGTCTCTCTTCATTTTGGCAATCTATTTCTGCCTTGGGATTTTATCAGCCTCTCCTTCCACATCCTTCTCGACTCTGCCGTATTCAGGGTCAGGGGAATGAGATCCATTTTTTTTTATTGGATTTGTATTTACATAATTTGTTAAGAACCTGCTCTGTTAGCCCGTTTATTTGTGGTGGCAAAATATGAGGTTGTTTTTTGTTGATTTTTTAAAAATTTTTAATATGCAAGGACAGTGGGCTACCTACCCCTTGGTAATTTTTATGTATTTTGGTGCTATATATATTTATGAGAGTGTTTTAGTTACCTCTGAAAGACTGGAAGTTCTTAAAGTTTATGTGATAGTTGCTATTTATATTAAGCTAAATTTAGGAAAAAAATCCACTATAATTGCCTTTGAAAGTAAGAAAAAGGGCAAATGATAGGAAGTGAAGAGTGAAAGATAAAAACATATTCAGATACTTGTTGGAAAGTAAGCATGGGGCAAATTAAGAAATGGCTGGGACACAGGGGACAACAGGAGCTTTGGCAGACTGGGGGCCCATTGTCCCTGCTCCATGATCTTCCCGTATTCATTCACATGTGCTGAAAAAGTAAGAAAAGAGAACCCAATTGGTGATTGTCCATCATCTTCCTATCACCATAGGATCAAAGGCAGCAAATGACATGCTCTGAGGTACTTGGTATCAATTTGTGAGTTTAAAATCTTTGATAATAATTTACTGTAATACATTATCATGCTTATATGGAGAAGTGGTCCCAGGAGATATAAAAAATTAAATTGTATCACTTATTTTATAAGCAACAAGATATTTCAGGAAAATGAATTAACTTGTTAATACCTACAATAGCTCAGGAAAGGGGTCAATCACCAGCAGATGGAAAAGGAGAAAGATGAAGCTAGAATTGTACCCTTAAATTCTTTTAATTCAGTCTTTCCTGTTATCAGATGGACTGGACACGTAATTCGATTTGGAGACGACCGCTGGACTAGAGCTCTTACCGATTGAATTCCATGGGATGACAAAAGAACCTGTGGCTACCCACCTACGAGATGGTCAGACTTCTCCGTCAAGACCCTGAACGATCGCTTCAAGGCTCTTTGTGTTCCTAGAATGAGCAGACGCCATTGGACTACACTAGCATGCAAAAAGGATGGATGGAGATGTTACTGGTGCCCACTCGAGCAAATCAATGAGTAACAGGATGTCAAGTGATCAAGTGATAAAAAGGTTGGTTCTTATTTCTGACATCCCAGCTTGTTTGTTTGGGGGACAAACAGTGGTGTTTAGGACTCACTTCTGGCAGTGCTCAAGAGGATGTATGAGGTGTGGAGGATGGACTCAGTTTCGGCTGTATCAAAGCAGTGCCTTAACTCCCTACTATCTCTCTGGTTCACAATTAACTTTTACTTCCTCAAAATATCATGTTAATCCATGAGAACTTTGCAATACCAGCAGAGTAAAAACAAAGTGTTAATACTGGCATAATGTAATGTAACAAAAATTAATCAAGTTAAAGGCAATAGTTTATTTAGTTTCAGATTCAATTAATTTCTTTGGCCTCTGGTTTACTATTGGAACTCTGATTTAAAGTACTTATAATGAAAACTTGTGCAAGGATGTATTTGGGAAACCTCCAAAATTTATTGGGTAAATAATTTTTTTAGTTAATTAGGAGTAAGTTGGAATCTTACTGCTCTATGTTGATTACTAACCCATATGCGTATTTATCTCAACTCTTCTTTGCTGGTATGAATGCTGAATTAATTACTAACTGGAATTTAGGGTTTACTCCTGGCTCTGAACTCAAGATCACTCCTGGCTTAGCTCAGGGTACCATAGAGGGTGCCGGGCATTGAACTCCGGTAGATAGACTGTGTAAAGGCAAGCACCCTACCCTCTGTAGTATCATTCTGTACATAGAAACATTCTTTAATGTGACTTCTTTCATATGTAACAAAATACAGAAAACTTTGTCATTGCTTTCTTTCTCTTTAGTGAAAATTTTAAGTGTCATTAATTGATCACTTTTCCAAGATAGAAAGGAAAACAGTCACTGCATTTTGTTTCTGCCATTTGAGGATCCTGTAAAGATTTCATTTTCATTACATAAGAATCTAATTACATGAGATTTCATTTCATGTACATAAGTTTATATATCTATATCTATATATCTATCTACATATATATATCAGAGCCACACATACCATTTTTGTGCTGCTGGATATCAGAGTAGCTTCTCTGTTCTATTCTATCAGAGTAGCTGTTCTGTCCATGTAAATCAACTAAGATATCCAGTAAATAGCATCATTTTCTGGGTAAAGATGCTCTATATATTCAGCACATGCCAGTGATGGATGAATGGAGGTACGCTTATCTTTTCTTCCCTGCAGCTCACACTTTTTAAGAGCCACAATCACTTAACACAAGTCTGCAAAGAAATGAACATGGTTTCTGAGAGAAAAATCATCATGCAATGGAGCACTTTCTTTATTCTAAGGATGGCAATGGGGATATTCCTGAAACGAAATTTCAAGACGTGGCGTTGATAGTGAAGAGCTGGTTTAGTTTAAAAGTAACAACCCCAAAACCCTGTTGCTTTGCCCTTGAACAATGTAATAGGGCTGGATTTCTGATCATAATCCCAATATTAATTATCAGATGACCAACCCCTTAGTCATCAATTGTGAAGTATAGTGTATTTGTATATAATCACCTTAATATAACTGCTCTTTTGAAAATCCCTCTCTTAAATGACTGCAGTAAATACTTTGACATTTAACAAGCTAAATTTGAGTTCAATAGAATACCACATGGCCTGAGGAAAAGAAGAGGAATTAGCACATAATGTAGCAGTTTTACAGTGCTACCCATAGTTTACAAGAAATGTTCTTGGCCTTTGACTGGAGCGATAGCACAGCGGGTAGGGCGTTTGCCTTGCATGCAGCCAACATGGCCAACCCGAGTTCGATACCTCCGCCCCTCTCGGAGAGTTCAGCAAGCTACCGAGGGTATCTCGCCCACACTGCAAAGCCTGGTAAGCTACCTGTTACGTATTCGATATGCCAAACACAGTAACAACAAAGTCTCACATTGGAGACGTTACTGGACTCGCTCAAGAAAATCGATGAACAACAGGAGGACAGTGACAGTTCTTGGCCTTGAAAAAGGAATTCGCTTTTTAAGTCACATACTTAATTCTTTCTTACTCTTTCCACTTCTCTTGTCAAAATAAATTAGGGCCAGCTAACCAACTGCAAAACTAAACCAAAACAAAACACAAATACTCCATTCTATCAATACACGTCAATATAGTAAAACCAGCAGAAAGTTATTAAAATTGCTTTTGTAGGATTTAGATGGAATTACTTATCAATTCGTCACTTACCAATTCCCAAGATTTTAATCTTGACTAAATATTAACTTTTCCCCATTAACTACTACTTAATGGAAATAAAACTTTTCCTTATTTCTAAGAATATCATAGTCTTGCTAGGAATGGTCAAAACTAATAATAACACAGTCAGGGGAAACAGAACCAGGGAGAGAGCTTGGAAGACTGGGGTGAATGTCTTGCACGTTTTAGGAACTACAAGGGCATTCAAACTCTGCTCGCTGTAACTCTACAGGCCCCTGTAAAGCTCTGGGTGGCACTGTGCCTCTAAGTAAGTACCTGAAGCCAGCAAACATGGGCTGAGCCTGGCAGGAAGTGGCCCTAGGCTGTTTTAGCTCTGCCTGAGAGTCTGCCTGTTCCCAACTTCTTATCCCTCTCCCCAAAACTGAAAAAAAAAAATGAAAGCCAGGTGTGGGTGCAATCCCAGGTGTGAGGTTGCATAACAAAGAACACCTAGGGAGTTTTTCAAGCTGCACCTGGCAATATCCTTCCACACCTTGCCAACACATTTGTTTCTAAATAAGCATGCTAAGGTACACCAAATTATTAGCAAAGGCTGGGAAATGCTAAAATATGTATGCTTTGGAATTTTGTTTCTCATTTTATTATTGTTTATGGGGAGGGGGGTGATTAGGCTACTCTTCATGGTACACAGGTTACTTGTGGCTCTGTGCTCAGGGATTGTTCCTGTCCATGCTCAGTGGATACAATGCAGTTACAGGGATCAAATCAAGGTCCACTGAATCCAAGGCAAGTACTTAATCTCTGTACCATCTCTCCTATTCAAGAAGATGTACACTTTGAAAAATTATTTTAGAACTAAACACAATAAATGTAAAAAACTTCTTCTGTGATTTATATTTCAAGTTTATTCTTTGCTCACCCTCCAATCGTACTGGAGATAAATTACTAAAGTAAATTTCAAATAGGATAGTAAGAGAATGAAGAACATGAATGCTTCAAGTTTTATTCATCTTTGTCATTAAATAATAAAGAATTCTTATAAAAATGGTCACGGTCATGGTCCTCCTATTGTTCATCGATTTGCTCGAGTGGGCCCAGTAATGTTTCCATCATGAGACTTGTTGTTACTGTGTTTGGCATATCGAATACGTCACGGGTAGCTTGCCAGGCTCTGCCGTGCGGGCGAGATATTCTCGGTAGCTTGCCATGCTCTCCAAGAGGGGTGGAGGAATCGAACTCGGGTTGGCCATGTTGGCTGCGTGCAAAGCAAACGCCCTACCCGCTGTGCTATCGCTCCAGCAATCACTTATAAAAATGCATACTTTTCCATGCTTTTCATTGCTTATGAAATGCATACTTTTAATTAAAAAGTAGCAAATATACATTTTACAAATATTGTCTCACTGCTACACACATAATATGAAATAGTTTTCCCTCTTTAATCAAAACTGAACCTGAAGTTCAGGCAGTAACTACTTTTAATCACAAATATAATTAATCCCAAGTATTCATAACCAGAAATTTTTATATAGCCAAAAAATTTTCATAAAATCTGGACCACCCACAGTGTAGATAACAGGTATCAATACATATATGAGAATGTTGAATTGTAATACACCTTTCCTTATTACCAACAGTGTACAGCCCAAATTACCCACTGAAACACATCGTATTATGGAACTGGATTTTTGTGATATCAATATTATAGATATGGTTTTGTATAATTATATAGCATATAATAAAAATTAATTTACTTTTTTCTCTTGCATTATTAAAAATATGAATATAAATTTTATAACATGAAATTTCATAAAGCATTTCTTTTGCAGTCCATGACAGCTTATCCTTTACTGCAAACCTAATTTTTCTGGCATTATCTTAAATTTATTCATAAATAGTTATAGTTTACCAAATATATATAGATAACAAGCCTATTCATGATAATTCACAGTTCCAGAGGGCAGAATCTAAACGTTGGACATGGGAGTCACCTGGTGGACGATTCCACAACGAAATAGACCACATCATATCCAATCGACGGTTTTGCCTCACTGATGTTGCTGTTGTCCCAAAATTCCGAACAGGATCGGACCACCGTCTCCTTTGTGCAAAATTCTACTTCGCAGAGTGGGGAGAAAGGGCTGCAAAGTTTAAAAAGAGAACTCCCAGAACGACCACCAACTTGGAGCTCTTTGGCACTATTGCGGCAACATGGGAACATGCCATTGTTGAGAACATTGACGAGGAATACGATTGACTGGTTCAGCACCTCCATGATTGTGCGAGGAACGCCAAGAGAGAGATAGCAACAAAAAAACGCCTGTCTTCGAAAACTCTTGAGCTTATTCGACAGTGTGGTTTGGCGCATGCCTCAGGCAACCGCAAGCTAATGTCCGAGCTCGCAAAGCAGTGCAGAGATGTGATCAAGGAAGACCTCAAAGAGAGAAGAGCAGAAGTGCTGGTAGACGCGGCAGAAGCTGGGAAAAGTATTCATAATGCCCGTCTGTCCTTCACCAACTACAGGACCAAGATGACTGCCCTCCAACGTCCTGATGGATCCATCACATCCTCCAGAACGGCAATGGAGAAGATTATCCATGACTTCTACTCAAATCTCTTCGATAGCCATGTCCACTTGCCGACATACCAAATTCCACAGGATGGATATGTTGTTCCCAACGTTCTCCCTTCTGAAATCTGACACGCACTCATCAATACACTGGCTCGGCTCTTCACATGCTACCTGTCTGAATGCAAGGTTCCGTCCCAATGGAAAACCAGCAGGACCGTACTACTGTTCAAGAAGGGAGACATCCATGACATTGGCAACTATCGCCCGATCTGCCTAATGTCTATCATCTACAAGTTGTTCACTCGAGTCATCCTAAATAGGATTGGCAGAACACTAGATGAAGGACAACCATGCGAGCAAGCCGGGTTCCGCAAAGGATTCAGCACCATCGACCATATCCACACGATAACCAAGCTCATTGAGGGTTCTTGGGAGTTCAAGATACCGCTCTGTTTAACGTTCATTGATTTAAAGAAGGCCTTTGATTCTGTTGAGATGGAAGCGGTCATTGAAGCCCTAGCCAATCAGGGCATTCAAGCCCAATACCTCAAGATCCTCCGTGAGCTGTATTGCGGATTCACTACGAGGATCTCACCATTCTACAAAGAAGTAATCATTGATGTCAAGAGAGGGGTTCGGCAGGGTGATACCATTTCCCTGAAACTCTTCAGTGCCACCCTCGAGAACATCATGCGACGCCTGGAATGGGAAGGAATTGGAGTGAAGATAGATGGTAGGCAACTATACCACCTCCGCTTTGCTGATGACATTGTTTTAATACCACCAAACATCAGCCAAGCGGCACAAATGCTGCCGACTTTGACCATGAGTGTGGAAAGGTAGGACTACAGCTGAATCTTAAGAAGATAATGTTTATGAAATACAGCCTCGTTCCTGATGCCCCATTTGTTTTCCACAGAATCACCATCTCCGAATGCAACAGCTATGTGTACCTAGGTCGAGAAGTCAACATGACAAATGACCTGGCACCCGAGCTGTGCAGGAGGAAGAGAGCAGCTTGGAACGCCTTCAAGAACGTCGAAGAAATAGCTAAGAGGATGAAGAACCTCTGGCTCCGGGCACATCTCTTTGATTCCACTGTTCTTCCTGCATTAACAAATGCCTCAGAGACCTGGGCCCTATGTAAACAGGATGAGAATGCAATTCTGGTCTCCCAAAGAGGAATTGAAAGAGCTAGGCTTGGAATATCACGTTTTACTCAAATGAGAGAAAGAATCCTGAGTTCCGACATTCGTCGACGGTCAAGAATCAGGGACGCTGTCTCGTTTTCCAAGGTGTCAAAAATCAGATGGGCTGGTCACATAATGAGATTTAAATATGACCGCTGGACTAGAGCTGTTACTGACTGGATTCCACAGGATGTCAAAAGACCGTGTGGCTTCCCACCTACCAGATGATCAGACTTCTTCATTAAGATCATGAATGATTAGTTTGAGGCTCTTCATGTTCCCAGAGCGAACAGATGCTATGGGGCTACACTGGCACGCGACAGGAATGAATGGAGACGTTACTGGTGCCCGCTCGAGCAAATCGATGACTAACAGGAAGTTAAGTGATTAAGTGAAGTTAACAAGCTTATGTTACGGGTCCTACATAGATACTGGGAATCCCTAGGTTAAAGAATTACAGACTATTTCCCAGTAACATGCATGCTCAAGAAGTAGACTGACAGTTAAAATAGCAACCAAATTGTGTTAGTCTGCCAGTTTACCAATAAGGTGTTTTTGATTTGGTTAATCATGACTGTAACGGGTCCATGGAGTTTATGTTAAAAATGTTTGAATATTTTAATTCAACTTGAAAATATATTTTTTACCAATTATATATGTGAGTTTATAGTTTGCTGCAGGTTGACTTTAGGTTGATCTTGAGACCACTTACTACTTTCGGACTCACTGCTTTCTGACTGGAGCAATAGCACAGCGGGCAGGGCATTTGCCTTGCACATGGCCGACCTGTGTTCTATTGCTTCGTCCCTCTCAGAGAGCCTGGCCAGCTACTGAGAGTATCCCACCTGCATGGCAGAGCCTGGCAAGCTCCTCATGGTGTATTCGATATGCCAAAAAACATAATAACAAGTCTCACAATGGAGACATTACTGGTGCCCGCTCAAGCAAATTAATAAACAACAGGAGAGTGCTACAGTGCTATATCTGTGGGTAGAGAAGATTAATACATCAATTTAAATATTTTGAAACCTATTTATCTATACTTGCTTCTTGTGTACATATTTATTCTAATAGCTAGGAGGATGTGGTCTTCATCTGCTATTCGAAATGAGATAGGAATAAGCATGGATATAACATGGTCGTCATTTTCTATGATGGGTAAGACAACATAATAGCATATATGATGAAAAGAAATCAGGAGTTATGCTTGGAAGTTTAAGTTTTTAATGTGACAGGTTAACATAGGATTTCCGGTGAATATTTGATAATAGAGATTTTAGTTCTTTGATAATCCCTGGGTTAGTGATGGAAATTTAGAAACTAATGGTATTTAAATCATGAACATAAGTGGAAATGAGAGTGGTCCAAAGATTAAGTTAATATAAATTATTTAGGACTGGGGAGAAAGTCATAGGAACTTGTAGAAAAATTTAGGAAAGATGGACAATTAGAAAGAGAACTAAAGAACTAAGAGAGTGGTAAATTTAAATCCAAGTGAAGAAAAATAAAGAAAGTTAAGCTGATCCCAGGTAATTGATTTTTTTTTTTGAGGCATGACTGTAAATGGATTGTTGGTTTTATTTTTGACCTCTTTTTCATTATTTGCATACAGAAGTGCCATTGATTTCTGCATTTTCATTTTGTGGCCTGTTATGTTATTATAGAGTGTATAATCTCCTAGGGTGGCCAGGGAAGGACCCAGTGGCTCTCCCCATTGCTGCCTGCTTTTGGGAGGCCTTGGGCCACTGCCCTGAACAGGCGGCCCAGGCCATGGGGCAGAGGGAGGAGGAAACGAGGGCCTGGCCAGTTGACTGATCAGATGCTGTTTATTCCATTCTCCTCACGCGCCTGTTCAGTCTCTCTGAAAACCCCATTCTAGCCTCACTGTTCCTCATTCCCTTCTCTTCCTGTCTCTCCCACTCATCAATCAGCGCACTATCTCACAGCCTGGAATATCTCTTCCACATACCTGCTCCTATATTCTTCTTCTACATTTTTCTTCCTCTGTCCCCCTTGCTAGTCTCTCTGCGCTCCATCTTGCAGCCCTGCCGCTCTCTCCTCTCCTCCACCTGTCCTGTCTCTCCACACCTAGCTCTCTTCCTACCTAGTCCCTCATTCCTAGATCTCAGTTCTTCAGATTCTCCCTCTCCCCCACTTGTCTTTCCACCCCTCTGGCTACACCCAGTCAGGTAGAAAAATCAACATAAGAAAGCCCTTCTTTGCTCATGGGCAAAATACCACTTAAGGTGTTTTTCTCATTTCCTCAGTCCAATAACTCAATTAACATCTCAATTAACATCTTAGTTGTACTTCTTAATATTAGTTATTTTGTATGGACACAGTAAGAGATACATTGAGCTTGTAGGATGACTCTCCTGGGAACATCTTGTCACAGACTCAGACTACAGTGCTCGGGCAAGATTAAGCTTTCCTGACACTGGCAGGGTCTGAATCTAGTTATTAATGTTAGGATCATGACAGAATTTTTCTGTGACCAAACTCTTTTTTTTTTTAAATTTTTTTGCTTTTTGGGTCACACCTAGCAATGCACAGGGGTTACTCCTGGCTCTGCATTCAGGAATTCCTTTTGGCGGTGCTCAGGGGACCATATGGGGTGCTGGGAATTGAACCCAGGTTGGCTGCGTTCAAGGCAAACCCCCTACCCGCTGCGCTATTGCTCCAGCCCCATGACCAAACTCTTAACTTATAGTTAAGCATTATGGCACTTTGGCCATTCCCATTTTGATGCCAGGGTAGCACATAGCTCACCGCTTGCCCTGGGTCCATCCAGTCCCTTGTCAGGATCCTACTTTTGGGGGTGCTAGGAAGTTAGGGCAACTGAGGTGTAGGTCGAGAGAACAGATGCCCAGGAGGTAAATATCCTTGAGAGTCCATTAACTCCCATGTTACAAAAGCGTAGCATTCACTGTCTTCTTGTGCCCATACAAAAAAAGACATTGCTCTGAATTAACTATGCAAAGGACTTAAGAAGAAGAGAAAAACAATATTTACAAGTTAACAGCACAATGAAAGAAGTTACAAATAAACACAGAGGAATGGAACACTGTGATGGGAATAACCCAATAAACCTAAGCTCCCTGCAGCATGGCGGAAAGGACAAACCAATATTATCCTACAATAGAGTTTTTTAAAAAAAAATCTGGGAGCAATCTTATTTTAGAGCTTATTTTTTAAAAAACATTCTTGGAGTGATTTTTTATTATTTTGTAGATTCATTAGGATTTTCTTAATATGTCATTTGCAGTTTGTGATAGCTTGCCTTCTTATCTAATCTGGATGCCTATATAGCACTTTTTGCTAATTGATGTAGCAAGGACTTCCAATACTATGATAAATAATAGAGCTCAGAGTAGGCAATCTTTTCTTATGCCTGGTTAGGGGGAAGACTTAAGTTTTTAACATTTAATAAAATGTTTTCTGTGTTTTCATGTTAAATGAATTTAAGTATATTAAGGGAAGATCCTTTTACCGACTTTATTGTGAGATTCTATCAGATTAGGTGGATGTTAGATCTGGTCAAATATTTTCTCAGAGTACATTAATATAATCATATGGCTTAATATTTTCTTCTATTTATATGGTAATATTTGCTCGAGCGGGCCCAGTAACGTCTCCATTGGAGACTTTGTTGTTACTGTGTCTGGCATATCGATAGCACAGCGGGTAGGGCATTCGCCTTATAAGCGGCCAACATGGCCGACCCGAGTTCGATTCCTCCGCCCCTCTCGGAGAGCCCGGCAAGCTACCGAGAGTATTCGATATGCCAGACACAGTAACAACAAAGTCTCCAATGGAGACGTTACTGGGCCCGCTCGAGCAAATCGACGATCAACGGGAGGGCCTTTACCTTTACCTTATATGGTAATATATATGTATATATGGCGATATATATATAATCATACTTGCATACTGGGATAAATTCTACTTGGTCTTAGTGTATGACCTTTGGATGTATTTTGGATTTTGTTGGATTCAATTTGATAATTTTATTAAGGACATATTAATTAGGGATTTAGATCTATAATTTTCCTTTTCAGTGGTGTTTCTGTCTGATTTTAGTATCAGGATAATGCTTGCCTCTAAGTCACTGTTGGGAGAGTTCTGTTTCTTTGACTGACTGGAAGATCCAATAAAGGATTAGAGGTACTCACTAGTAAACCCATCTGGGCCCAGGCTTTTTTTTTTCGGGAAATAGTGAACTATTCCTTCAATTTTTTTGATAGTTATTGATCTTTCAGGTGCTCTGCTTCCTCCTCATTCTGTCATGCAAGGTAAGAAAATCTCAGAAATATATCAATTTCTTCTAGATTCTCCAATTTTATGACAGAGATATTTTTATAGAAATCCCTGATGAGTCTTTTAATTTTTGTTGTTTCCATTATAATGTCTCCTCTATAATTTCTGATTTAATTTATTAAATTTTTCTCTTTTTTCTTTGTTATGCTAGTGAATAGTTTGTTAATATTATAGCACAGTGGTAGGGCGTTTGCCTTGCACACAGCCAACATGGCCGACCGGAGTTCGATTCCTCCACCCCTCTAGGAGAGCCCGGCAAGCTACCGAGAGTATCTCGCCCGCACAGCAGAGCCTGGCAAGCTCCCTGTGACGTATTCGATATGCCAAACACAGTAACAACAAAAGTCTCCAATGGAGATGTTACTGGGCCCGCTCGAGCAAATCGATGATCAACGGGAGGGCCTTTACTTTTAAAAATAAGATCTTTGTTTAATTTCTCTTTAGAAATTCTTCATTTTAGTTTCATTGATGTCTATAAAAGAGGTGTAAGACTAATGAACTAATACTGCTAAAATATGAAAGAAACACAAGAAAATAGAAAAATATTCCCTACTCATATATTCTGCACAAAGCACTATACATATTCAATACAGTCCTTATAAACTACCTTAGCATATTTTAAAGACATACAAAAATGTTATTGAAGTTTAATTGAAGTTATAAAATCCTGGAATATCTAAAGCAGTCAAGGTGGGGGGGGGGGGTGAAGAAGATAGGAGGTTTCTCTTTCATTAACTTTAAATTATACTATAAATCTACACCAATCAAGACAGTGTGTAGTACTGGAATGAAGACAGATGCTTAAAATAATGGAATAGCATTAAAAGCCCGGGGACAAATCATCAGGTTTATTGACTGTTAATCGTTAACAGAAGTGGCAGATGGATAGCTCCCTCAATACATGGTGTTGAGTCACATGTGAAAAATTAAACACAGACCCTTAACTCATACCAGATAAAAAGATAATTCAAAATGAATTAGAGATTTTGATAGAAAACCTCAGTGTTTAACTTATATCAAGGAAATCAGATAATCATTGATTTCATGACATTGAGTATAGAAGCATCTTAATTATCCAATGCCTTGGCCAAGGACAGAAGCAAAGATAAGCAAATGGGAGTACATCAAATTATGAAATGTCTGCATTACAGAGACTATAAAAAAACAGCTCCTGGAAGAGAACAGTGCAGTCTCCTGCCCCTGCACCTGGCTGTTCTCGGTGGGGCCCCTTGGAGGGGAGCGGGTTGATCTTTCCTCCCCGCCCCGATCAGGGCTCTGGCAGCCAAAGACCTCCAGGACCAGCCACCACCATGCTGAGACCACTCTCCGCACACCTGAAGGTACCAGCAGAGAAACAAAGGCAAGCGGGTCCCGGGGCTAAGATCTCCAAGCCCACTCGGATTGGGGCTGAGCATCCTCCACCCAGATCCTCCGAATTCCAGAAGGCGGGGGTCACACCCAACAATTGGACCTCTGGCACCGTGTAATCCCATCAACGGCCAAGACTCAGAGACTATAAAACCCAGCTCCCGGAAGCGCGCAGCCGCATTCACGGCCACGCGACATCTTATCATCTCATTCCTACTTTGGACAAATTTGCAGGCTACCGAATGTTACCTGCCCACATTGCAGAGTCTGGCAAACTCCCCATGGTGTACCCAATATGCCAAATACCAGTAACAATGATGGGTCTCATTCTCCTAAAGAGCCTTGAATATAGCACTTTCTTAAAAGTCTCAGTGCTAAGATGAAGGAGACGTTACTGGGGCCTGCTCGAGGCAATCGACGAATAACAGGATGGTCGTGATTTGTGATTCGTGATTCGCATTACAGAAAAAAATGCCCAAAATAATATGACACCCCTCAGACTGGGTTAAGATATTTACTACCCATCTGATATATTGTTAGTACCCAAGATATATAAAGCACTGGTAGAAAGTTACAGGGAAAAAAAAACATAAAAAATAGGGGACAAGAGGAAGTGATTTACTCAAAGACATACAGATCGACTAAAAGATATATGAAAAAATTCTCTGCATCACTTATCATTAGAAAACTGTAAATAGAAGCAAAGAAATAACATCTCACAATAGTGAGACTGACATACATCACAATAAAAAACAACAGTCAGTGTTGTAGAATGTGGGGAAAAAGGAACCCTCATCCACTGCTGGCGGTGATGTCAACTGGTCCAACCTTTTTTTAAAAAACAATAAGGGCATGTCTCAAAAAACTATGAATTGACTTTCTTTATAATCCAGAAATTACACTTCCTAACATTTTCCCTAAAACTCTATTCAGAAAGTATATTTGCACTATTCAGATATGTGCACAGTATCAGAAAGATATTTGTTTATTGCATCAGTGTTCACTGTAGTATGAATCTTCAAACACCACAAGCATCCAGAAATAGAGGCTTGGATAAAGAAATGCTGATACATATATACAATAGAATACCATTCTGCTATATATGTGAAATCACATGATTTGTTACTACTTGTAAGTATCTGGAGAGTATCAGGCTAATTGAAATTAGTCAGAAGAAGAGGGACACAGAAATTTTTCTCATATTTGGGACATAAGGAAACATAGTATGTGAAAAATAAATTGCCATAGGATAGGCAACAGAACTGAGCTTACCATGGCAGGAAAATGGTTGTTGGAAAATACTCTATTAAAAGTTGAAAATACTCTGTTGAAATTAGAATGTTGTCTGCATGCAGTCCTATCAATTGAGAGTATTATCAATCATGGTGCCTATAATTTTTAATGAAGAGAAGTGATTACCCATGCCAAATAGTTACTTCAGTAATATAAGGAGCTGAACTATAGATTCATGAGCATCTTCCGAAGAGCACGTTCAGAGCGGTGAGGTGCAAGCTTGTGTGGAGTGAGTTCCAGAGAGAAGAGGAAGTAAGAAACTGAAGCAGAAATACAGCCACAGCTTTGCATTCCATGTGTTCTTCTATTAAAACTTCAATGACTACAGTGAGAATGATTTTAGAGGGCTTATGCTAATGTACAATAGCAGCATAGAAAGTTTAGAAATGGAAACAGACCAGATGGCTACCATCAACTCATTTGGAGATCCATTTTAGTTCCGTTGAGCTCAATTATGACTCCCTAGTAACGTCTCTTTAAATACACATTTCATGACATTCTTACCAAAGTGAGAAATACAGTCTATACATGCTCCCCCCCCCACCCCCCGCTTTGGGGGACACACCCAGTGGTACTCAGGGATTGCTCATTGTCTCTATGCTCAAGGATTACATTGCTAGGGGGACCATATGTGGTGCTGGGGATTGAGCACAAATTGGCTGTGTGCCAGACAAGGGCCTTCCCCATGGTACTATTTCCCTGATCCGCAGGAATTTTTTTTTATAAGGAAAAGTTCTGTAACCTTTCTTCAGTATTCAGTTGCAGGATATCCTTATACGTTTTTATTTAGTTCTCCTTATAAAATAATAGTTTGTCTTTGAAGCAACATAGTTGCTAGTGATTAGAACACTGACAGTGCGAATTCAAATACTCATTCATCTTCTATGGGTACTCTAACCTGAAAGAAGTTTATGTTTCAGTTTTCTCACTGGCAAATGAAGCAACTACCAGAGAGTGGTCTCTAGGGTCAAATAAATTAATACACTAATACTTTTAATGTCTAGAATTGATCCTGACTGTAATAAATTCTCAATCAAAGATTAATAAGCATGTTTTTAATACAATGATACTTGAATATAGAAATGAATAGCAGGTGATTTGGACGTTAAAAAATTGAAGTATAATTGAATTACTTTTAAATAATATAATTCAGAAATTGAGACATTTATTGTATGTACATTTTGATATTCTCAGGTTATTTGAATATGTAGTAATTAATAAGCTTGCAATGATAAATCAGTTTATATTTCTTTAAATTTAATGGATGGAAATTATTGCATGATCTACATGACTGAATACTCTGAAAAATTAGGGAATAGGGATGAAGAGATAGTACAGTAGATAAGGCGTTTGCCTTGAACACAGCTGACCCAGAATCACTATCCCTTGCATCTCATATAATCCCTTGATCACAACTAGGAGCAATTCCTGAGTACAGAATCAGGAGTAACACATGAACATTGCCAAGTGGGGACCAAAAACAAAAAAAATTAAAAATAGAAGAAAAATAGGTAGATGTTTTAAGTTCTTAGCAGTACTTTAAAATTTAATAAGCATTTTGACTATGTTTATAAGTGTCATTCTTATCTTTCTACATATCTGTTATTATAGATAGAATATTATCTTTACCCTTGATTACAACAATTTTATCAACCTTTATCTAAGATGTGGCAAAGCCACCTAAGATGCTCCAATACTGATATTTCACCCTTTATCCTTTTTTATAATAGAACTTTTTCCCATAACTTTATTTTATTTTATTTTTTAATGTAGGAGTATTGCTATTTATTCCGAATTGGGCATGAACTCCACCTTACTTTTTTTTTCTTTTTTATAAATTTATTTATTGAATCACCATGAGATATAATAGAATTTTTGCATTTCAGTTTGTACACATATCCCTAGATAGAGAATACATGCATCATTATCTTTGCAATTAAATATGACTATGTGAAAAAGTTCTTGAATTATATGTGTATACACATATATACGTCTGTGTGTATATACGTATATGTGTGTGTGCATCTATGTATATATACACATATATATATACATATATATATATAAGTATACAGGGTTTTCCATTAAAACAAGTGAACAGATGCATTTCCCTTTTTATCCTTTTCTATAAATTGTGCACGATGGACCACATTGGTCAGTAGCTTGAACAGAATGGAATATGCCAACACTCCAGGACAGTAGTTTTAAAAATGTGGTTCCTGAAATAGTAGCTTCAGTCCATTTCTTCTTCCATGTGTGAACTAGGTAAAATGAATTAAAATTTCCCAGTTCCAACCCCAGATTTACTGAATCAGAAACTATGGGGGTGGGACTGCAATCTGTTCTGACAACTCCCTTTGCGATATTCTGATGCACAGAAAGTTTGAGAATCACTTTTTTAGACCCACTTAATGGAGCAGCAGGATAACAAAGGCCCCTGGCCTCTGGACAATTTTCTGTACAGAAAAACCTGTCTTCCAGAAATTTCCTACTCTTCCATTAGAAATGCTTTTCTATTTTGCTTGTGTTACTATTTGTAAACCTTTGTTGCAATAGCTTAGCAGGCAGTCACTTTATTTAAAGCTTTAGTATACGGTTTTGGCTTCTCGTTCATAACAGTCGAACATTAATGGGAAAGAACAAAATTGAAAAAAAATAGGTATTAATAATTAAACACTGTTTTTAGTAGAAGAGCAGGGAAAATTGACTTGGTTTCAATTTGCAGGGCTCACTAGTCAAAAATCTCATACATACACAGTACAAATATATTCACAAACACACATTATGAATAATATTTTTAGTAATATAAATATATTTCTCAGAACTAAAGTAATCCAGGAGTAAATCACATAATTAGAATGACACACAAACATATTTAAATGATTTTACAATTAATCATGTCTTAAACTAGAATTCATTTTCTTATTTGATTCAGTACAATTCAATAAAGTGTGATAAATATTTCATAGGAGCATATTATGTTTCAAAACCTGTAGAAGGAAATGAAGAAATGTAGACAATTGAGACATACCCTAAAACTACCCTAAAGGAGCTTTCATTTTCTGAAATAATTGAAATTGAATTTCCAGAGCTGCATAATGAATTACATACTTGCTTTATAGCACATTTCTTAACCCATTCCTTTAAAAAACTTTGCAAAATAGTGTGTTTATAAATATAAAATATATTTACATAAAATAGTGTGTATAATAAATATAAAAACTTATATCTATTATTAGCTTTCCCTTTTTTCCACAAGTCTGCATATTATATATGTTTGTTTCTATATTTTCTAGCTGTTAAGTTGATCTTTAATTGAGGTGTCATTTACATATGATAAAGTGTGCTCATCTTCAGAATACATTCTGAAACTGTGATGCTGAATAAAGGAGTGGCATAATGAACTGAATTTAACAAGGAGTTCTTGAATCCCAGTCCTGATGATTTCTATGTGGTCTTTACTTAGCCTTTAATTAAGTTCAGCTTTTCGATCTCTCAAAATGGTGACAATAATTCCAGTTTTGCTTTTTTGTTGCTCTTCCTATTTTCTAAACATATCCAGCTATACTCAGAATGGAAGAAAGCTGAGGATGAAAAGAAGAAAAAAAGGAAGGAGTGGTGATATTTGTCAAAATAAGCAAACAAGAGTAAGAATAAGTATGACCGGAAGTTGCCAGATATTTTTTATTGTATTGTAGGCAAGAAGATTGGGGCTCCTGTAAGGTATGTTTTAGAAAACAGTATCTAAAACCTGAACCAGCCCGAGGCATGAAGAATTCTCAAAAGACTCATCTCAAGACTCTGAGAAACCATTGAGATTCAGAATTCTAGGAGCAACATGGATAAGTCTTGGAGGAGATCCATTCTGAACAAAGGCCATGAGAATAATATCAAAAGACCCATCAATGGCTCCATGCTCTACCTGTTGGCCATCACCCTAACAACACACTAGGAGAGTTGGGGAACACTTTGAGAATGCTGTGAAAAATCTCACTGCACAATGGAAGAGGAGTGGAAGTTGCCTCTGCCCAGACTTCCTATATCTCCCTTGCTGAGTTGTATACTTCCATGCTATCTGGTTGCATCTCTGGATTTCTCTCTGCTCTAGAAAAGTCCGTGTTCTATCTTGAGCTTGTACGGTAATCTACCTCCCTCCTTCCCTTCACATCCTTACTAAACTTGATGGACTTCATCATGTACTCCTTCTGAAATTCATTTTGGTATGGGAAAGGTGATAGATTAAAAAGTCTGGTTAAAGTCTAGGACTGGCTTTCTTTTCCTGCAAAAAGCAATTCTTTGCTCCAGCCAGAGTTCATGACTCCCCAAGAAATCAGATGGTAGGGGTCCTCTGCCATGTCATATAAAACAAATGACAGCTCTCCAGTGGGACTGGAGGACCCTCTTAGACTTTAATCAGTCCTAAATTTCCCAGGAACTTCCTGTGTGACAGAGGGGGACAGAGAAAAGTAGTAGATTTCCTTTTCTGTTGTCACCTCACCTCTCTCTTCCCACTTCACATAAACTACCCAAGGCAACTCTCCAAAACTTCTTTCTCTTTGTTCGATTTCCCTTTATTTCCACCAATATTTTCTTGTACTTAAACATTCTGCAACCACTGAAATAATTTCCTCCATTTGTGAACTCTTGTCACTGTCACTGTCACTGTCCTCCTGTTGTTCATCGATTTGCTCAAGTGGGTCCAGTAATGTATCCATTGTAAGACTTCTTGTTACTGTGTTTGGCATATCAAATACATCATAGACATCACAGGTAGCTTGCCAGGCTTTGCCGTGTGTGCAAGATACTCTCGGTAGCTTGCCAGGCTCTTAGAGAGGGACGGAGGAATTGAACTCGGGTCAGCCATGTTGGCTATGTGCAAGGAAAACGCCCTACACGCTGTGCTATCCCTCCAGTTGTGAACTCTTGTAAAACTCTTATTTTGAAGGTCAGAAGAAAAAAGAAAATAAAAAGCTCTCATGCTATTTAAATTTCTGTGAATCTAATTTACTTTTAAAGTAAATTCTTTACTATTAGAAATAGTCCTTTTAGTTAATGATATGCTTAAAGAAAACTTTGCCCTGGGCAAAATATTCTGTGAATTTGCACGCTAGCAAATAGTTGAAATAAAAAAGATACTAAATAAAACATTTATTTCCTTCTAAGTTATTAAGAGTCACAGTAAATAATATCCATTTCCCTTAACTAAATTCCGTTTTATCTAACACATTATATTAATTGCTCCTGATAGTTTTGATTTTAGCAGTAAATTCTAAGCATTAACATCATGCAGTGCAAAACATCTCCATTACAATACTTGATCATGTTATTAAGCTTCTTTAAGCTTCAATTTATATACCTTGCAATTTTCCAAATAACATTTAACTTTCTGTTAATAATAGATTGATCATTGAAAATGACGCAACTGACTATAGAAACATAAAAAGTTTCATCTTGAGTAGCAGGTAAAGGCATAAGCTATTAGCATGTCAGGAAATGTTAGGGAATTACATGCAAGGTGTATTTCAGACAAGGTTAGAATGAACTAAAGAACTTTATTATAGTGATATGTTACACAAGTAAGGCCATTTACATTAACATCCATAATTGTTTTTAAAAATTCTGTCAGAAATGAAACTAGAAGAAAAAGATAATAGAAGAGGATAAAATGGGGTCAAATAAGGATTTAAGCATATTCTCAAGAGAGATGGGATAGAAAACAATTATTAGGTAAGAGAAAAGAACTAAATAGTGGTGTAAATGTTCCAAACAGGACAAAATGAGATATATTGAGTATATCTATATGGAGATTCAGAATTCTAGGAGAGAGCAGTGCAGTCTCTGCCCCCGCGCCTCGGTGTTCCTTCCCAGAGTCCCTTGGAGGGGAGCGGGTTGAGCTTTCCTCCCCGCCCCGGCCAGGGCTACGGCAGCCGGAGACCTCCAGGACCAGCCACCACCATGCTGAGACCACTCTCCGCACACCTGAAGGTACTGGCAGAGGGACAAAGCCACGCGGGTTCCGGGGCCGAGACCTCCAAGCCTACTCGAATTGGAGTCGAGCATCTTCCACCCAGATCCTCCAAATTCCAGTAGGCGGGGGTCACACCCACCACCTGGCCCCCTGGCGCCGTGTAATCCCATTAGCGGCCAAGACTCAGAGACTATAAAATCCAGATCCCGGAACCGCGCGGCCGCGACATCTTATTATCTCATTCCTACTTTGGACAAACTTGCAGGCTGTCGAATGTAGCCTGCCCACAGGGCAGAGTCTGGCAAACTCCCCGTGGCCTACCAAATATGCCAAATACCAGTAACAATGATGGGTCTCATTCTCCTAAAGAGCCCTGAATATAATCTCAGGGCTAGGATGAAAGAGACGTTACTGGGGCCTGCTCGAGGCAATCGACGATTAACAGGATGATGAAATGAAAAAAAATGAAAATCTATATGGAGGGGAAAGTACTCTTGAGTAGACCTGTGAACCATTCATTGAATAAGAGGAAGACTGAATCTAGGGGTACTGGGGATGACAAATAAAAACTGTGGTGGATGCCATAGGAAGCTCTTTTCTCATTTCAATTTTGAATAAATGAGAGTGAAAGTGAAAATTGTAGGCATTTGACAAAGTTGTATGGAATATTTAAGCTTACCAGTGAGAATATATTAAAGTTTGAATGTGTCACAGAAAGTTGAAGTGATACTCAACTGATTGAAATGTGAATTTAATCCAAATAAAATTAGGCAAATATTGCAAGGTATAGTATTATAAATCAAATATATTATTTATGCTAATTAAAAATCCTCCCATGGTCATAGGAAGATATATATGTCTTTGTAGGAGAGCAAACAACTACTGCTCCCACAAAACATCTTCAGTAAAAGGTTAATTTCACAGGTAGGATCATGAAGGAAAAAGTGGTGATTACCTTTGGAAAAAACACATATAATCATCTTCCCCAAGGTCTTCTCCCAGGGAAGACCTAATCAATCAATGAGAGGGTAGAATTTAAACGGTTTTACTATCCCCTTTTAGGTATTTCTCTCAACTGATATCTTTCCATCCAAAGCCCTTTGTGTTAACTAAACTACTTAAAATAGGTATCTAAGGCAATGTGATGAATTATTCAGCTCTGTGGGATCTTTCTTCTGTACACAGGAATAAAATATTCTTATAAAATTTTTCTCTTATTTTCTTAATTTTTTATTTGCCTTGCACACAGCCTACATGGCCCGCTCGAGTTCGATTCCTCCACCCCTCTCAGAAAGTCCAGCAAGCTACCAAGAGTATCTCGCCTGCACGGCAAAGCCTGGCAAGATACCCATTACATATTCGATATGCCAAACACAGTAACAACAAAGTTTCACAATGGAGATGTTACTGGACCCGCTCAAGAAAATCGATGAACAGTGGGAGGACAGTAATAGTGACAGATCCCTTTCATGATGGTTTGGTTATTTCTCCTTTTTTGAGGAAACCCATAAGAGAGGTATGTTATATATTTAAAGTCCTGTTGCATACCTTCAAACTTATTTTTAAAAATTCCTTCATAGAATACAAGGCAAAATGATGAGTGTGGTTGTTAGGTTAAGGAGAGTATCTGGAGAAGACCAAAAATACAGCTGTTTGCCACTGGGCAGGTGGGGGGACACCACGGAGGGGAGAGAGGAGAACATAGAACAAGTTGGAGGGTTAAAGAAGAATTAGAATTTTTGATTTTAAAGTTTTATTTTTTCTCTTGGGGGGAAGATGGGCAGCTTTTGAATAATACCCAGTGATACTTGGGGGCTATTCACAGGTCTATATACGGTGATATTTAAGATACCCTGAGGTGTTGGTGGATAAGCTAGGATTTGCCATATGCAGCACAAGGGTCTTACCCTCTATTCAATCTCTCTAACCCTGAAAGGCTTTATTTCTGTTAAAAAATATTTGTATCAGCTGTGACAAATAAGAGCAACTGTTTATTTAGAATTATGGGAAGGAAACAAGTATTGATAGACCATCTATTTTAGTATTTTTACTTTATAAAAGATAGATATAAAATGAAGATAATATTTGATAGAATAATTATATATTTTTCATTGAAACCTTAATCTTAAAATGATCCAAAAGTCAAAAAAATTAGTTATTCAAGTAATAGAATTTATACTATTTATCAAGTAGTCTCTTTTCACATTCTTAATTTTTGATAAATATTACACTCAGTAAATTCAGAAGCAGTGAACAACAAGTTTTTGAAAAATATGATTTATATCTTTATATTATATATGTCATATATATTTATATTCTTTATTAAATAACCTCTTATCAACAATTTAAATATCAACTCACTTAGAAATTTGCAAATATTTCCCCTTAATAGTAGCACTGCAGCACTGTTCTCCCGTTGTTCATCGATTTTTTCAGGTGGGCACAATAATGTCTCCATTGTGAGACTTTGTTGTTACTGTGTTTGGCATATCAAATACATTACGTACGGATAGCTTGCCAGGCTTTGCCGTGCAGATGAGATACTCTCAGTGGTTTGCCGGGCTCTGCGAGGGGGGAGGAGGAATCGAACCCAGGTCGGCCCAGTCGGCAACGTGTAAGGCAAATGTACTACTCACTGTGCTATTGCTCCAGTGCCTTAGTAGTAAGTACTTTAAAAATTCTAATGCTAACTAAGGAAACACAAAAATTTACTAATGAACAATGTTTGGTATATTGAGGAAGACAAACTATGAATTATAAACTGTTTCAAATATATCAATGAAAATAATACCATGTCAAATGTTTATACTGTAGTCATGTCTGCACTAAAAGCACACTTATGATCTTCCCTTGTTTTTGTTTCGAATGAAATATTGGCAAAGAAGAAATCACGAAAAAGTCAGAGAACAATACATATAAGAGAAGAAGAAACTGCAGATTGACAAGAGAAAGAACAGGCTTTCCTTCTGTGATTAGAAAACAAACAAACAAAATGAAACAACCCCAAGAATTCAAACAAATGTATTAATATTCATAACACTTTGACCTTGGCAAATTAGAAACAGTAAAATTGAAATAACATACATCCCAAGAATCATAACTTAATGCATTAATAAAAATAGGCACATTTATATAACAATATAGGGACTAGAAGGTGAGATTAGAAAGCAGATGATCCCAGAAAAAAAATACTCCTGAGAATAAACTCATGATGTGCAGAAGATAATCATCTCAAATACCATGCCCTTCTCAATCCATTTATTTTACTGTCTCCTATGCTTATGTCTGACACAGGGTTCCCTCTAACCCCCCTAGTTACGAAATCACAAGGGAAAGCTTTTCACCTTTCATGGCGTCCTACTGAAGAATACCACAGGATTCAGCTTTCCTGACTGTTTGTTCCTTTCCTCAAGTAAAGCTTCTACTGAGTTGGGCCATCTTCTTTCTGATTATCTTCTTTAAATCTTGACTACCTGAGGACAAGAACTCAAGTGAATTTTAGTAATACCTTTGTTAAAATCAACTAAGAATGAAATTTCTAAATCTATTAAACTGAAATTTGACTTCTATAAGGTGAACACATGTGTTTAGTAGTTTTAATGTAAATATTTAGACCTCAAAATGGTCTTGGCATATAACAAACTTCTATATTTCTCTGTTGGATAATTGTGAATCATATATCAAATATCAACGAGAAAAATAAATGAAACTATTAATAGCTACTGAAGGGAAAGGACATGTAGAACACATACGTTATATGAAGATGTGTTCTTGGAAATTTCCAGGTGATTATTATTACTGTTACTGTTTTTTCAAAGCATTATCATGTATTATATAAGCTTTTAAAAAAATTGATTTTGCAACTTGTTGGTGCTGTTGGGAGTGGACAAGAAGGGGCTAAAAGAGGGTGTGCTTTTTGCCCCTTCATCTTGAGACATTAACAAACTCACCCATGAGATGCTCTGACCACTAAAATTATGAAACCGGGCTCTCTTTCTTTTCAGTAATTTACACAATTTAATGCTTTGAATGCATTCATCCAGCATTCATGCATTTACTAAATGACATATTCATTTGGCCAGCTTTTACTCTGTCTTTAATATTACAGACTTTGCATTAGAACCTAAAGAAGTCAGAGACATTATGTCAAATCCTTGACCTTGGAGGACATACTCTGTAGTATAGATTCATACAAGGTGGAACTGGATACTTTCTAATTAATGTTATGGAAATTGTATGATCTGGATGTCAAATTCTGCAAAATATTCACATAAATGTAAGAGCATATATAACTTTGCTGTACTTTATGTAGGTAATTTTTCAGTCAAATCTTAAATTTTTAATATTATTAGCGAAGACACAGCAAAAGAGAATACTTCAAAGCTAAACTAGTGGGGCCAGCGAGCTAGTACAGCAGGCACACCAAAAGGTCCACTGAACACTGTCTGGAGTGACTTCTGAACTCAGAGTCAGGAGTAAACCCTGAACACCGCCAAGTGTGGCCCCCCCAAAACAAATAAATGCACAAAAAATGGACTCTTCTTTTTCTGATAACTCTCTCAAGATGGTCTCCAAATCTTAAAACTATTTTGATATAATATCAAAAATATAATATTGGGGCTGGAGCGATAGCACAGGGGATAGGGCATTTGCCTTGCATGTGGCTGACCCAAGTTCGATTCCTAGCAGCCCATATGGTCCCCCAAGCACCGCCAGGAGTATTTGCTGAGTTTAGAGCCAGGAGGAACCCCTGGGCATCGCCAGGTGTGATCCCAAAAGCCAAAAAAATCCCTATTATGATATTAAAACTATGCAAAATTTTTTGACATAAAGCAAAAATAATCTGTCAGTTTTCAGTTTGCCTGATTCTCCCTCTCTTCTCTCCGTTTACTGTTTCTCTGCTCCATTTTGCCCTGCCTCTGCCTGTGTGTGTGGCAGCTTGTGTGAATGTGTGCATGTGCATTTGTCTCCTAAAGGGAGGACATGAGTTTGCACTTGCCGCCCCTGTCTCTAGTTGAAAGATAAATTTATGTCACTCAGAAAGTGAAACAATGTCAATTAGTTAGCCACTGACATTCGAGACACTATCATCCATGGCAGCTAGCATCCACCAACTGACCAATCTTATTGACATATGTCTCTGTCTAGTGGATGAACACAGTCAGTTGGTAGCATGCCTGAATGTTTTCTAAGTCAATTTAGAAGTCTGACAGGGTTCCAGAAGAGGAAGACTGTTTATGCAGGTTATTAAACAAACACATCTTGAGATGATGAATATGATAGAGTAGCTAAAAAATATAAAGATATTTGTTAATATGATAAAGTTGTTAACAAATATAACGAAACAACAAATATTGAATAATTATTTTAATGCGTAATCATATTAGAAAAGAATGCTACAAGTATAATGGGATTAACTTTTTTGGAGTAAGGAGGTAAAAGAAAACAATTGTAAGAGAGCAAAATTTCATCTGAGAAATGTAGTATAGAAGGGTAGTTCAGAATGGAAATGAAGTTTACCAGTGTTTTCTAGAGGAGGGATGGCATATGGTGTGTCATAAGAGCCAAGACTCGTAACTTAGTACATACAGGCTGTAAAGAAGATTGCTTTCTATAACTATGATAAAATGTCTCTGAGAGATTACAAATATTGATGTGATGTGATCCACTTTATATTCAAAGTCATGTTGGCTGTTGTATGGTTAATAGATTATAGGAGGACATATATGGTTGTCTAGAGTTGTCTATGGTTTCCTTAGTCTGAGAAAGGATGGTGTGATAAAGGAGTACTATAAAGGAATGATATAAAAGTACTATAATAACTGTAGTAAAGAGAGAAAATAATATTTTGACATGTCTAGAAACAATGAGATGTGATCTCTTTTTTTTGATAATCAGAAGGAAAAATCACTACTTCCTTCTAATTTTCTTGCTCATTCAAACAAATGCATTTTATCATTTGGTGAGATGGGAAATATGGGAGGCAGGCATATCTTCTAAGGAAAATTTAAATTTGAAATTAACTTTGATCTTTTAATTAGTTATTTGTGTCATATATCTGTTCTTTCTTATACAAAGGTTGTATTATTCTGCTCCATTGATCATCTGGCCCAATTATCTGATTTACTTTGGTTAATGAAATGTTTTAAATTATGGACTGGAGGGATAGCAGAGCGGGTAGGGCATTTACCTTGCATGCGGCCAACACGACTGACCTTAGTTGGATTCCTCTGCCCCTCTGCCCCTCTCCTCCACCCCTCTCAGAGAGCCCAGCAAGCTACCAAGAGTATCTGGCCAGCAGATCAAAGACTGGCAAGCTAACTGTGACATTTTTGATATGCCAAACACAGTAACAAGTCTCACAATGTCACTGAGCCCACTCGAGCAAATCGATGAACAATGGGAGGACAGTAACAGTGACAGTGACAATGGTATGAACCTTTGGGATAATGTGTTGTGATTTAAGGGTTGTTTCTTACTGTACCATAGTTGACAACTTGTTTAGTAATTGACTATTAGTGTAGTCTACTACAACTAACACAAAAGTCTCAAATTTATTTATAATTAAATTTTGCCTTTTGGTCAACTGATGAATTCTCTTCCCTATTTCTTTCTAATTCTTGAAAACAATAGTCAAAATAAACGCTAGTGGCATGATATTTTTATAACAGTGGGAAAAGAATGATGGGAAAAACCATACAATGATCCCTAAAGTCTTTTGTTGGGTGTGACACCTGTTCTTCTACTCAAATTTCTTTTCAGAGGGTAAAGTAACAAGAACTATATCTGGTGAATCTTCAGGGCATTTTAAAGAAAAAATTAACAGCTGCAAAAAAGTATGAGAAAGGGGCTGGAGAGATAGCACAGCGGGTAGGGTGTTTGCCTTGCATGCAGCCGACCCGGGTTTGATTCCCAGCATCCCATATGGTCCCCTGAGCACCGCCAGGAGTAACTCCTGAGTGCAGAGCCAGGAGGAACCTCTGTGCATCACTGGGTGTGACCTAAAAAGCAAAACAAAAAAGTCTGAAAAAGAGAATATAACAAAAAAACAATAGGAAGGGAGAAGTCACTTGTGTCTAAAACTAAAGAATAGTTTTATTTTGGGGCTGGAGCAATAGCACAGTGGGTAGGGTGTTTGCCTTACATGCGGCTGACCCGGGTTTGATTCCCAGCATCCCATATGGTCCCCTGAGCACCACCAGGAGTAATTCCTGAGTGCATGAGCCAGGAGTAGCCCCTGTGCATCGCCAGGTGTGACCCAAAAACAAAACAAAACAAAACAATAGTTTTATTTAGCTTAAAATCATGGATATCATGTCTTATGTAGTGACCAAGATTTATTTTATTTAAGAGCACTAAGCATAATTAGGTTGGAGTTGACTCTGTGTGATGTAGATTTCACTCATTTTTATGTATGTTTTAGTTATTTCAGTTTAAATTTAGGAGATGAAAGTCATCTCTTAAATTTCCCACAAAACATATATTAAATGCCTTAGCCGGCAGTATGTCCTCATTGGAAAGCTCTATTTGTTATGTATGTGCATTTCTGTGTGTATAATGGTCTATGTGTGTGTGCTTCTAGTGTCTGTTTGTTTCCTAAATATAAATGCTCATTCATTTGGGATTGAATTTTTTTTTACAGAAGTGCTATTACTTCCCAAGATAGTTAAGGTTAAATAAATCTCTATTAATTCCCTCAGGTCTACTTCTTTCATCTAGAAATATTGTTGTGGACATATCTAGACTTTTACTTAAAGTAAAACTACAATTTCAGAAAATCTCATTATGTGGGATATGTCCATCAAACAATTTTCTTGTCACTAAGTACTTCATAAATATACTTAATGGGCAACACTGTAATAGCAGTAGAAAACAGAGCACAAAACTGGTTATTTATGCACTTATCTTACAAAAATGTTTTCTATTAGATTTCTCTCTTCTTGAAGAAAGAGCTAATAAAAAATACCTATTACTATTTGCAGTGCAGTATTTGCAGACAGTATTATCCCTACCTTGAATATCTTTTTAAATTGGTAAATAAGCCCAAATGAAATTTTCATATCTTCTGTAGTAACATATTCCTTTATGACATTTCTAACAAAACCCTTGCAGTAGTTTCTGTTATGGATTCCTAGCTGAGAAGACAATAGAAAGCAGTAACATACTACTTCCCTCCAATAGTCTATAATGGCTTTAAAAGAGTGCAATATTATTTTCAATAGAGATTATATGTGTAAATACTGCAGTTCAGAAGGCAGAATCAGCAACAACTCCAATTGAACACAATAAAAGAATATTTTTGTAAACAAACGAAAAACATGATTTTTTTTGTAGATGATGGATTGGTATCATAATAGACAAAATATCACGTATACACTGAAAGTGCTGATTTCAGTTCCTTTATTTTATTTTATTTTGAAAAATATTTTCAGGATATTGTAAATTTTGAAGTACATAAAAGTGGAAACCAACACCTGAATTATAAAGCAATCTTAGTTGTCAAGGACAAAATCAAGAACCTAGAAACATCAAAATACCTCCAAACAGCAGAACAAATCATAAGCTTTATCTTTATTATAAGCTTCCTCCCAATGTTGATTGCATACCTACTGTGGGGCTAAGAGAAAACTAATGAGAGATATTTATCTCAAGAATACTATTACCTAATATGACCTGTGTAGCCAAGAAGTTAAAATCAGTACAAATATTGACCCTGGAAAAGGTAGTACATTTGATTGGGCGATATCCTTGCTAGTATTATATATATATATATATGTATATATATACATATATATAAGTATTATATATATATGTATATATATACATATATATATATAAAACCTTTTTTTTTGGGTCACACCTGGTGATGCACAGGGATTACTCCAGGCTCAATACTCAGGAATTACTCCTGGTGGTGCTCAGGGGACCATATGGATGTTTGGAATCAGCCCCAGGTCAGCCGCGTGCAAGACAAATACCCTACCCACTGTACTATCACTCCAGCCCCTATGTCACCTTTTTGTTTTTGTTTTTGACACACCCAGAAGTTTTTTCCACTGACTGCTCGCTCTGCACTCAGGAATCACTCAGTGGATCTTATGGAAGGCCAGGAATCGTACCAGGCTGGTCACTTTCAAGGCAAATACCCTACCTACCATACTACAGCTCCAACCTTATTTTATATATCACCTAAAACTATATTCTTGTACAATTGTATTACTATGTCATTATTTCTGTGATATATGTGAATGCAGACACACAATTCCAGAAGAGAAAGTTTGAGAAAGAACATTTAGAACAATTAGCTATTGTTTACTGTGACTTCACAATTAGTCAGTGAACTGATTAGGCATCATGGCGATTATCTAGTTTGCAACATGAGTCAAGGGAGTTCTTTATCTACTGTCGCAAAAAAATGTATAACAAAAATGTAGTAAGTTGCACATATTCTGTTTTTAACTCAGTTTTAATGTATTCATATCACCACAATGAAGATAATTATCATTCCCACTAGAAGCCTCCCAAATTCCCTCTTGCTTGGTTATGCAATGCATCTTTCCGTTCTATGTTCTTTGATCTTGATCTTCAATCATGAGTCAGTTTATTGTCACTAAGGATTGTTATGCATTTTTATAATTTTATATAGATAATATCACATGGAGTGCATTCATTTTGATTTTGCTTCTTTCACTTGTATTTATTGCTACAATGTATTCTTTTTCATTGCTAAAAGTGAGTAACAAATTAGTGGTATAAGAATTACAGAAAGCCTTATTTTAGAAAAAAAAAACTGTCTATCTACTGAAAGGCATTCAAGTTGTTTCCAGTTTCGAGATGAATCTTATGAGCATTTATATAAAGGTATCTGTGGAATGTTTTCTCTTGGGAAAATGCCTGGAAGTATAACGGCTGGGTAGTAGCCATTGATCTATTATAAAGCAAGCCATTAGCCAAAATGTTTGTACCTCATTTTGCATTTTAATCAGAAATGTGTGAGTATTCTACATCTTTGCCAAAATTGGATCAGAAATTTTTTATTCTGTAGTCACGTGAGTAACATAATTTGATTTTCACTCCCCTGAAAATTAATGATGATTATGTAGAGGAAGAAGGGGAATTTCCCTGTACTCTCTAGGCCCTACTCAGCTGGTTAGGAAATTAAAAAAAATCAGGCAAACTAACAGAAGAAAGATTTAATTCAACATATATGAAGTCTACACATGAATGAAGTCAGGATTTCTGTTTTTATCCTGAATTCACAAATGGGATAGGAGCCCAAGACTTTATGAAAGAGGTTATTGAATCACTGGTTAAACCAGATGTTGTCTAACTAGTGATTTGTTTTGCATATGGTTAAGTTTTTTCAATACAAATGTTTTTTCTAGAAATAATTTGGTGGTTCTTTGGGGCATGAGTTGTTCTGTTGTTTATGTGGGGGTATAATGGGGGAGTGCACCCGTCAACACCCAGGGCTTAGTCTGGATTTGAACTCAGAATCGTTTCTGGAGGTGTTTTTGAGGCCATATGGGATGCTCAGAATTGAACTCAAGTCAGCCCCATGCAATTGTTAAAAATAATTCAAATCTAGATAACTCCCTCAATATTCATTCTTTCAATAGTAATGAATAGTAATTTTTATTTTTACTAAAACAATAGTAATCTTTTTTGCTTGGAAGTCCTTAATAATCCATATGTCAAGATAAAATTTTTGTGAAGTTTTGTTCTGAACTTCTTGGGAGACCTATTTTTCATTCTTCATATTTAAGTGCTGTTGGTCATTTGTGTATCTTATTTAGTTGAATATTTTCAAATATTTTGCTTTTATTGGTAGGTTCTTATATCCTTTTAAATTAGAATGTTATTTAATAAACTCTGAAAATAAACCTTTTGACGAATATATGTACTGTGCATTCTTTGATTTTTATTGAAAAGGAATAAAAGATGACAAAAATGGGAGATGATAATAAGTCTAGAAGTAACTAATCATTCTTTAAAAAGAGAAAATAAATAGCTTCTGGATAGCATTTCTGTAGGCAGAAAATTAGAAGAGAACAGCTAAATTCATGGAATTATTATTCAATTGGCATGTGATTATGTTTAAAAAATAAAATTTATATCATTTAGTACATGGAAACTTACTTTTTGATATCAATATAAGGCAATATTTTAACGTGTTCACATTCATGTAAAATGCCTTCCACTGTTTTTATTTTTAGTGTAATGACAATAACAATCACATTGTATCAAAGGAAAGTATGTCCTTTATCACGTTGTTACATATCATTTTTCTTTTGTCTGAAAAATTAATTTCAAATCATTAAATTTTCCTGACACTTATTGCACTTCATTTCAAGCAGGCATTACTTGAAATTTCCCAGTGCAGAGACTCCATATGCTATTCACTATATGTAGATCATTGTCTCCAAAATACTCACTGGATAAAATCTAAGTCAATCTATATCCAAGCTTAAATATCATTTTTAAAAAAAATTTCTTTAATGATTTTCCTGCATCAATTAGATTTTTATAACTCAATAAAAATTTTTATGTTTTTTTTCTTTACCATATTTATCACAGTTTAAAGTTTTGTGTTGTCAAATAATGATATCTATGAAGAAACAGTGGTTAGAATGGACTCACAAAATAAATAAAGTTAAATAAAATTAATGTGAGGAGAGATGAGGATGTGAGTGTAGTTTGTTTTCCTTAAATAGAGAATCCAAACAATGGGTGAGAAAAAAAATGCTTAAAATTGGCAGGAAGAATATTTTTTTAAAGCACTGTCCTCCCATTGTTCATCAATTTGCTCGAGTGGGCTCAGTAACTTCTCCATTGTGAGACTTGTTGTTACTGTGTTTGGCATATCGAATATGCCACGGGTATCTTGCCAGGCTTTGCTGGCTCTGCCGAGCTGAAGTGAGAGCACAATGGTAAGGCCTTTGCCTTGCACGTGGCCAATCTGGCTGACCCAGGTTCAATTCCTCTGCCCCTCTTGGAGTGCCTGGCAAGCTACAGAGAATATCTTACCCACACAGCAAAGCCTGGCAAACTACCCAGATATGCCAAACACAGTAACAAGTGTCACAATGGAGATGCTGCTGGGCCCGCTCAAGCAAATTGCTGAACAAGGAACGGGAGGACAGGGACAATGACAGTGAAATTTTTTTAAAATGAAAGTAAATTAGTCTAATCAAGGAGAATATTGTACTGTTTAAAATAAATATAAAATTGTTAACTTTAGTACATTTTTTGGAAAATATTAAGTACTAAGATGAGGAATATTCACATATTTAAAAAAATGACTAATTATCCATAAGGGTAAAAATTTCTGAATGAAGTCAGACTTTTCCATTACAACATAAATGTCAGAAGACAAAGAAATACTACTACTGTATTGTGTGATTTAACAACAACGACAACAAAATAATAATCATATACACTTGTTTATGTTTCAATATAGAAAGCTATGGACAAATAACATCAAACATAAGAAGCTCAAAGAAATAACATTCGTGGTTCTCAGATATTTTTTGTCTTTGAGTCACACTCAGAGATGCCCAGGGCTTCTTCTGTCTCTGCTCAGGTTGTCACTCCAGGTTGTGTTGGTGGCCGTATGCTGTGTAGGGGACCAAACCTGGGTTATTCATATGCTATTATTAATTCTTGATTGGATACTTTCCTACCTCCAGTAATAACATTATCTGTTCTTGATTAGGTAAAATTTTCAGGCTGGTGCAATTAAAATGACCAGGTTCAATTCATTTTAGATGAACAATTTTATCTGATACTCTGCCCTTCCATTCCCACTGTAGCAGGGGTATAGACTCTGATATAACTGAATTCAGCACTTTATAGTCCAAGCAACACTGCATCCCTGGATACTCACTTTGAATCTTTAGATCCACTTGAGTTCCAAGAGTGCCCACCGTAGGATTCCTGGGGACTGCTTAGGAGCTATCCCTTCAGAAATAATTTTACAAAACAAAGATTGGTTTCATTACCCATGCTCCCTAAAGAAGGCATTTTACTGATTTTACTGCTAAACGTACTATATATATTTTGCTACTAAACCTTTGAATCAAAATAGCTGATTATGTCCTTTGTATTTCTATCTTTATGCACAAGGTTGCCCTTTCATAGCTTGTATATGAGAGGAAGTGGATACATATATTAGAAATAAATTGCTATTTTTTGCCAGTAATATAGTCTGTGGGACATCAATTGTCGAATACTTGAAACAGCTTCGTACTCAAAAAAGATATTTCTAACTTAAAATGAAAAATATATCATTGAAAAAATGACAGAGAAAAATGCTCATCTTAAGATGTGCTCTATAAACAATCACTGAAGAGTAAAAACTCACTTCACCTATTATGAGATATTTTATATTTCTTTTGTAAGCAATCTTAGAGATGATGTCTCATGTGTAGGGTCACTCAATCAAATGGGTATTCAATAAAAATTCAGGCATTTACGTAAACTTATTTTGTGTATTTTCATCATGCAAAAGTATAGTTGGTGAATATGATGATTAATTTTTAACTGAAAAATAGTTGATTGTGAGATAAATCTGTTTATTGAAGTCATACATTAATATTGTCTATTAAAAACTAAATGTAAAGAAAAAAAGCAAGTCTGAAGTAAAGATTCACTTTTATATTTATAGGTAACTTTATGGTAAAGTTGAAAAATCCTCCACCCAGATCCTCCATCTTCCAGTAGGCCGGAGTCACACCCATCAACTGGCTGCCTGTGCTGTGTAATCCCATCAATGGCCAAGACCCAGAGACTATAAAACCCAGCTCCCTGAAGCATGCGGCCGCATTTGCAGTCATGCGACATCTTACTATCTCATTCTTACTTTGGACAACCTGGCAGGCTACCAAACGTAACCTGCCCACATGGCAGAGTCTGGCAAACTCCCCGTGGCATACCCTATATGCCAAATACCAGTAACAATGATGGGTCTCATTCTCCTAACCTTGAAAGAGCCTTGAATATGGCACTTTTTAAAACCTCAGGCCTAGGAGGAGGGAGACGTTACTGGTGCCTGCTTGAGGCAATCAACGAACAAAAGGATGATTGTGAATATGAGATAAAAAACAAGAAAAAAACATTTGCATCAGCTTAAGTGTCTTGACAAATTTTGTTCTCCTTTGGATGCTAGTTATTTCAGAAAATAATTTTTTTGACAATGGCACACTTCCAGTTGTAATACATAACAATTACATGCTTGTCAATAAAAAAAAGTCACAAACAAAGCATGGCAGCTAATTCTGAAGTTATGAAACTATGAACCATTATTGTGTGAGTTTTGTCAATCTATGACATAAGTGGTTGGACCTGTTCAACTTTTGGAATATGTTAACTGGATAACTTAGAAACAAAAACAAATAAACAAACAAAAACCCTGGTGTTATATTTCTATCTGAAGTTACTTTTTATAGAGGTATTTGTTAAATTAGATGACATCAACCCCTACAATGCAGTAGTGGCAGTGATTTAGAGAGAACGGTGAAGTCATTTAAGAGAACGGTGTTTGCATAAAAAAAAGATCAAGGGTGGGGAACCAGAGATGAGTGTCATACAACAGGATAATAAAGATCAACTAAGGCAGAAGTCAGAGGGTGTTGTATAAAAACTTTTCAGTCCCCAAATTGAATTTTTTGCACTATCTTGTTTTCAGAGTCATAACATGAATCCTAAATGTCAATTGAATCTTTCAGAAGAGAAATATTATTTTAATGATCAGGAATAAAACTTAATATAATCATATTGAGTAATGATTTTGGTTTCCAGAAATCGTTTAATATTTTATTAATTTTATAGTAGCTGGGCCAACAATGGTATCTATACATATTAAATGAACAATATGTAAGCTCATAATACATATTAAATGAAAAAACAGATAAATTAATGAAAAAAATCAATCCCATTCCTAGATTTGAACAGTATGGAAAGTAAAATAATTTTGTTTTCAATACATCTGCAAATGAAAATACCAATTACAAGAGGTCGCATCTCTTCTTGAAAACTCCAGATAAAAATCCAAAGAAATAGTACAGTGGGTAGGGTGCTTTGTCACACAGTCAATAAGGGTTTGATCCCCAATGTCCCATATGGTTCACCAAGCCCTCAGGAATGATTCCTGAGCATAAACCTGGGAGTAAACCCTGAGCATTTCTGTCTGGCCCCCCAAACAAAAATAAAATAAGAAAAGAACAAAAAGAAAATTCTAGATGAATGTTTCTTATTTCCTTGCTGGCTTATTCACTAAAATATTCTCCCTGGTAGTTCCCAAACTATTTGGTCATGTCTTGCTACTCAAATATTTTGTCGGACAGAAGTTCACTTGACTATAATTTCTAAAAGAACTAAATCATATATTATTTACAGTGCTCAGCAGTGTGCTTAGTCTAATTTCAGAGATTCTTAAAAACAAGACTGCAGTTTTGACCAGGTATTTCCCTTGAAAACACAATCTTTTATCACCATTCATTGCTTTCTTTACTGGAAAACATTGCACAATTCTGAGCACTAATCCAGCCAGCCATCATGCTGCCTTGAGGAAAGTTTACTGACAGAATTATAATTTCAAAGCTCTCACGTGAGTTCTGAAGATTTTGATGATGGATGTGGAGAGCAACTCACCGTCTCAATGCAAGGGCATATTAAGCATTCATTTAAATTTGAATGAGACCAGTTGTAGTTACTGGTTTTGGCATATCGAATACACAGCGGATAGCTTGCCAGGCTCTTCCGTGGTCAGACTTCTTTGTCAAGGTCATGAACGATCGGTTTGAGGCCCTCCATGTTCCCGGAGCGAAGAGATGCCATTGGGCTACACTAGCACGCGACAGGGACAAATGGAGACGTTACTGGCGCCCGCTCGAGCAAATCGACGACTAACGGGAAGTTAAGTGATTAAGTGATTAAGTGATTTAAATTTGAAATTTTGTTGAGAGGTGGCCACCTTTTGCCTTTTTCTTTTGGTTACACAATTAATAGTATATGTGACAGGTTTGTTAAAGAACAAATAAAAATATAATTAAGTTCCACATTTTGAATGTGGACACAAATCCTTGGGATATTAGTAGTGCAAAATCATCCTATTAGCTCATGAAAAGCATGTGGGAAAATAGCTGTGGTCAAAGATATAGATATAATTATACCCAATTAAATGGCATACTTGGTATTGATTCATATTATACAGTGACATATATTCTTCCAGATGGTAGATTTTTTGTTTCTTTATTTTGGCTAGATTTGTTTGGGGGCCACATCTGACTGTGCTCAGGGACTTTTCCTGTCTCCACTACAGAGTCACTCTTGGGAGGCTCAGGGAACCATATGGGATGCAGGGGACCTAATGCAGTTTGGCCTCGTTCAAGGCAACTACCCTACCAGCAGGTCCCTCTGATGCTAGATTTTATGGTTCATTGGATTTTTAATTTACAACTATAAAAGTAAAATCATGCTCTTATTTTTTTTATTTACTTATCTATTTATTTTTGGAGGGGGGTGTTGTCCGGCCACACCAGTGTGGCTCAGGGCTTATTCTTGGTTCTGCACTCAGGGATCACTCCTGGCAGTGCTTGGGAGACAATATGACATGCTGAAAATAAACCTGGGTTGGTCAAGTGCAATGCAAATATTTTGTCATCTGTACTATCTCTCGTTACATCATTTTTAAACATTTAAGTTTACTATTCCTGATGAAATAAATATTAGCAACATTTGAAACATCCGTGTTTTTCTTTTCTGTGAATTGCCTTTTTATGATACCAGATTATTTGCTTTATTAAAGTACTCTTTGGTACTATTGCGGCAACATGGGAAGATGCCATTGTTGACAACATTGACGAGGAATACGATCGAATGGTTCAGCACCTCCATGAATGTGCGAGGAACGCCAAGAGAGAGATAGCCACAAAAAATCGCCTATCTTTGAAAACTCTTGAGCTAATTCGCCAGCGTGGTTTGGCGCATGCCTCAGGCAACCGCAAGCTAACGTCCGAGCTTGCAAAGTAGTGCAGAGATGCGATCAAGGAAGACCTCAAAGAGAGAAGAGCAGAAGTACTGGTAGATGCGGCAGAAGCTGGGAAAAGTATTCGTAACGCCTGCCTATCCTTCGCCAACAAGACCAAGATGACTGCCCTCCGATGTCCTGATGGATCCATCATATCCTCCAGAATGGCAATGGAAAAGATTATCCATGACTTCTACTCAAATCTCTTCGATAGCATGTCCACTTGCCGACATACCAAATTCCACAGGATGGATATGTCGTTCCCAACGTTCTCCCTTCCGAAATCTGATATGCCATTTCGTCAGTAAAGAAACAAACAGCACCCAGCCAAGACAAGGTCAGACCTGAACACCTGAAGAACCTGCCATCAGTGCTCATCAATACACTGGCTCGGCTCTTCACTCGCTACCTGTCTGAATGCAAGGTTCCGTCCCAATGGAAAACCAGCAAGACCGTACTATTGTTCAAGAAGGGAGACATCCATGACATGGGCAACTATCGCCCGATCTGCCTATTGTCTGTCACCTACAAGTTGTTCACTCGAGTCATCCTAAATAGGATTGGCAGAACACTAAATGAAGGACAACCATGCGAGCAAGCCGGGTTCTGCAAAGGATTCAGCACCATCGACCATATCCACACGATAACCAAGCTCATTGAGGTTTCTCGGGAGTTCAAGATGCTGCTCTGTTTAACGTTCATTGATTTAAAGAAGGCCTTTGATTCTGTTGAGACGGAAGCGGTCATTGAAGCCCTAGCCAATCAGGGAATTCAAGCCCAATACATCAGGATCCTCCGTGAGCTGTATTGCGGATTCACTACCAGGATCTCACCATTCTACAAAGAAGTGATCGTTGGTGTCAAGAGAGGGGTGCAGCAGGGTGATACCATTTCACTGAAACTCTTCAGTGCCACCCTCGAGAACATCATGCGACGACCGGAATGGGAAGGAATGGGAGTGAAGATAGATGGTCGGCAACTACACCACCTCCGCTTTGCTGATGACATTGTTTTCATAACACCAAACATCAGCCAAGCGGCACAAATGCTGGCCGACTTTGACCGTGAGTGTGGAAAGGTAGGACTACAGCTGAATCTTACCAAGACAATGTTTATGAGAAACAGCCTCGTTCCTGACGCCCCATTCGCTCTCAACGGAACGACCATCTCTGAATGCAACAGCTACGTGTACCTAGGTCGAGAGGTCAACATGACAAATGACCTGGCACCCGAGCTGCGTAGTAGGAAGAGAGCGGCTTGGAACGCCTTCAAGAACATTGAAGAAATAGCTAAGAGGACGAAGAACCTCTGGCTCTGGGCACATCTCTTTGATTCCACTGTTGTTCCTGCATTAACATATGCCTCAGAGACCTGGGCCCTACGAAAACAGGATGAGAACGCTATTCGGGTCTCCCAAAGAAGAATAGAAAGAGCTATGCTTGGAATATCACGTTTCACTCAAATGAGAGAAAGAATCCGGAGTTCTGACGTCCTTCAAGGATCAAGAATCAGGGACCCTGTCTCATTTGCCAAGGTGTCGAACATCAGATGGGCTGGTCACGTAATGAGATTTAAAGATGACCGCTGGACTAGAGCTGTTACCAACTGGATTCCATGGGATGTCAAAAGATTACGTGGCCGCCCACATACCAGATGGGCAGACTTCTTCGTCAAGATCACGAACGATCGGTTTGAGGCTCTTCATGTTCCCGGAGCGAACAGATGCCATTGGGCTACACTAGCACGCGACAGGGACAAATGGAGAAGTTACTGGCGCCCGCTCGAGCAAATCGACGACTAACAGGAAGTTAAGTGATTAAGTTATTAAGATTATTTGCTTTATTAAAGTATACTTTTATCTATTTTTGAACCACATATGATAAAGCTTAGGGCTTATTCTTCAATCTGTCTACAGCAATTACTCCTAGCAGTGCTTGGTGGAACACATTTCATTCTGGGGATCAAATCAGGGTAGGTTGCATACAAGGCCAGGACCTTAAACCCTATATTGTCTCCTAAGGTAATTTTGTCTTTAAAATTATTTTATATTAAATTACATTAATTATTTATAATAAATAGTCCTATTATTACTCATGAAAGTGTTATTAATTTTAGTTTTTATGAGAATAGCAGCTGTTGCAATGTTTCCATGTCTCAAGGGTTCTATGCTGCCACCAAGCTCAAAAGGAGAGCATCAATGTCTCTTTCCATCCCATTCACATTCTCTACTCATCATGGAAGATAAGCTTAGTGCTGTAGTCAGAACCTAAGTTTGTGTTTTATTTTTTTTTGAGATAAAATGTTTTATTTATAGATTCTTTTTTTATAATTTTTTTTATTGGTGAAACACCATGAGGTACAGTAGTAGATTTACAATTTTTTGTGCTTGGGTTTTGATTATACAATGATCAGATACCCATCCCTCCACCAGTGCCCATTTTCCACCACCATGGATAATATCCCTCCCACTCCCATCCCCCCATGCCCCCTGTCTCTGTGGCAGGGCAATCCCCTGTGTTCTCTCTCTCCTTTTGGGTGTTGTGGTCTGCAAAAGAGGCATTGAGTGGCAAACATGTTCAGTCCATAGTCTACTTTCGTCATGCATCTCCCCTCCTGGGAGGATCCTCCAAACACCCTTTATTTGGTGCTCCCTTCTCTATCTGAACTGCCCTTTTCTCTAGACTACCCGGCTGGCCTCAAAGTTATGGAGTAATCCTCCTGGTGCTGATCTCAGCTATTCTTGGGTACTAATCTCATATTTTGTTACTTTATATCCCCCAGATGAATGCAATCTTTCTATGTCTATCCCTCTCTTTCTGACTCATTTCGTTTAGCATGATACTTTCCATGTTGTACCACTTGTATGTAAATTTCATGACTTCATCTTTTCTAACAGCTAGATAATACTCCATTGTGTAGATGTACCAAAGTTTCTTTAACCAGTCATCTGTTCTTGGGCATTCAGGTTTCTTCCAGTTTCTGGCTATTGTAAAGAGTGCTGCAATGAACAAACAAGTGCAGATGTCACTTCGACTATACATTTTTGCCTCTCTGGGATATATTCCCAGGAGTGGTATTGCTGGGTCAAATGGGAGCTCAATATCTAATTTTTTGAGAATCGTCCATACTGTTTTCCAGAAGGGCTGAACCAGTCGACATTCCCACCAACAGTGAAGGAGTGTCCGTTTCTCACCACATCCGCGCCAGCATCAGTTGCTTTTGTTCTTTTGAATGTGGGCCAGTCTCTGAGGTGTGAGATGGTATCTCATTGTGGTTTTGATCTGCATCTCCCTGATGATTAATGATGTAGAGCATTTTCTCATGTACTTTTTTGCCATTCGGATTTCTTCTTTGAGAAAGTTTCTGTTCATTTCATTGCCCCATTTTTGGATGGGGTTGGATGTTTTCTTCTTGTGAATTTTAACCAGTATTTTGTATACCCTGGATATCAACCCCTTGTCAGATGTGTATTCGGTGAATATCCTTTCCCATTCTGTAGACTGCCTTTGTATTTTGGTCACTGTTTCTTTCCCATTCACATTCTCAGTATTAACCAGTATTTTGTATATCCTGGATATCAACCCCTTGTCAGATGTGTATTTGGCGAATATCCTTTCCCATTCTGTAGACTGTCTTTGTATTTTGGTCACTGTTTCTTTCCCATTCACATTCTCTACTCACCATGGAAGATGAGTATTTTGTATTTGTATTTTGTATTTTGTATTTGTATTTTTGTATTTGTATTTTGTATTTAGACTGTCTTTGTATTTTGGTCACTGTTTCCATCCCATTCACATTCCCTACTCACCATGGAAGATAAGCTCAGTGCTGTAGTCAGAACCTACATTTGTGTTTTTTTTCTCATCATTATCTATTCCCTTTCTTTGAATCATTATATACCACCCAGTGAGTGATTATTTGATATTTGTCTTTTTTCTACAGACTTATTTCACTTATCATTACGCCCTCTAGTTTTTGTTGTTATTGTTGGTTTTTTTTGTTGTTGTTGTTGTTTTTGGGATACACCTGATAGTCCTAGGCTTATTCCTGAATCTGTGCTCAGGGATCACTCCTAGCAGAGCTCAGTGGATATTATGGGGTGTTGAGGATTAAACCCGGATCAGTCACATGCAAGGCAAGAGTCCTACCAATGTACTATCTCTCTGGTCCTTTTTAAATTTTAAGTATATTATTGCATTCTGCTTCTGTCACCAAGCAGCACTAACATAATTTTTGTTTTCATTATCTTTTAAATAACATAAATCTGGTCCATATCTAGTATAGCCAGTAAGTACAGCTGGTGTTTAGCACTTAATGGCTTGTCTGAACAGACTTATCCCTAAACCATAATTCAAGTAAGGTTGGATATCAGTAAGACACTTGTAGTAGATTTTTCTGAAAGCACTTACAGTAATAATTAGTGGTAGGACATTATGGAATACAGAAGAACGAGAGGAAAGATTAGGCTGAGAGGAAATTTGGGCTATGTTGTAGCTCAGATAACAACTTGATGTACTCTATAAGAAGTGTTAACCCAAGGTGATCTATCAGTGTTATTTTTCATTAGAGCAAAATGTCAAGCTTTTCTAATCTGGTTTCCATAAGCCTTTAGATATGGACAACCCCAGTTAAAATGACTTTCAAAAAATAATAAATCCCGGAAGGCACTAAGAAGCATTTCAGTGGTCAAACTGAAATATCTTATTGAGTAGGAATCTGGGTTAGTGCATGTTCATGTCCATTCATTGCAATACTATTTTGTGTAAAAAATGCATTTTGACATTATTTAACTATTGTTGGGGAGACATGTATATATGTTTGGGTGCATGTTGTTAGGAAATGACAAAGGGGAGGAGAGGTTTTTGTGAACACGTGTGTGTGTGTGAGTGTGTGTGTGTGTGTGTGTGTGTGTGTGTGGTGTAACAGAGAGAGAAAAAGAGAGTTATAAATAGAGATGGTGTAAAACTTATTCAGGGTCCCAGAGAGGTATTAAAGTGAGCAGCATTCTCACGTTTTATGCAGCCAACCAGGGTTTGATTCCAGCACCATATACGTTTGCCGAAATCAAGAGAGATCCCTGAGTACAGGATCAAGAGTAAGCCCTCAGCACAGAATCAAGAGTAAGCTCCAATGGGGCTGGGGCGATAGTACCGCAGGTAGGGCATTTGCCTTGCACACGGCCAACCGGGGCTCGATTTCCAGCATTCCGTATGGTCCTCTGAGCACAGCCAAGAGCAATTCCTGTGTGCAGACCCAGGAGTAACCCCTGAGCATTGCCATATGTGACACAAAAAAAGCCAAAATATTAAAAATTTAAAAAATGAATAAGCCCAAGCACAGAATCAAGAGTAAGCCCAAGAACATTTCTGGGTGTGACCCCCAAATAAAAAAAATTGAACAGAAACAAAAAACAAATATTCTTAGGTAAACAAAATGTAATCAATTTTTAAGTCTTCACTTACATCTATATTCTATTCATTGTATTTTACAGTCTCAAAAATTGCTGGTGAATAAATGGATTATTTGATTTAAATGAGCTATTGTTATTTCAGTCTAGTACAATTTCCATAAACAATGTTGGAATTAATCTAGGAGCATGCTGTATACAAGGGTGAACATCTCTATAACATAATCTTTTAATAAACAATGAAGGAATTGATACACCAAAACCACTATAACATTAAAGCTAATCTAAAAAAGTTAAAGTTAGTGGATGTTCAGAATAAAGATACCAATGAGAGATAAATAATAATGATAATACTATTATGGTAAAAAACATACATCAGTATTATATGTCCAGTATATTTAAACATATATCACTATATTGTGGGGTTTTTTGAGTGGAGTTGAATGAAATGAGAAAGTAGCATGCACCGATCATTTTTTTAAATATTAGAGGCAATAAAAATCAGGCCTGCTTCTGGAGAAATACTTTATGCATTTATTGTTAATATACAAAATATTTCAGTAGAGCAAATTATAGCTTTAGCATTTCACTCAAGACTCCCATTGGGAACAGTGTGATTTTAGGAGAAAAAAAATCTTGATGTATTCAAACACAAAGCAAGAGGATAAAAGCAAGACCTGGCAGTATGGGGAGCCAATGTCTGCATCCATGGGTATCTCAGGAGCACTGCTGCTGCCAGCATTAGGGAGGCACACTCTGGAGTTTTCTGGGCCAAGGCTCCTGCAGGGGAGTTTCTCCAAGGGAGACTGCCCAATGCTTTCATTTCAGTAAGCCTACAGTGTCTTTATGTGAGCTGAATCAAAGTAAGGCCATCTAATTATGTAGTCAAATGTTTTGGTTAAATGTTTCCTTCCTTGTTCTAATTATCACCTATCTCAAAGAGGCAAGCTTTGCTCTTCCAAGAGCAGGGAGACAAGGTTAACTTTCTTTCCCCAATTTTTTCATAGATGAGAAAACACACAGCTGGAATCTGTGCACAGAAAGGGCCACTTACCACAGTGTTATCAATGTAATTTGTTGTTTTTCTTAATAGAAATTCACTCAAAACTAACCCAACACCCTTCCGGATAAAAGGAAAATATTTAGTCACTAAAAGTTACATACTTAGTATGCCAGAAGTCTGACATAATGGGCTTGAGCTACTAAGAAAAAAAATCATTAATGAAGCACAAACTAAGGAGAAACTAATTTTTTAAAAAGTGAAAAAAAAGACAAACTATTCCATAGCTAATGAAATTATTTCTTGTATGTCCTGATACAATTGAAGGCAGTAACACCTTAATGGCTGTCTCTCACGTGCTAATAATAAACATTACAGTGCTATGAATAGCTCCAAGGGCAGGTTGTACTTTTAATTCTAACCTTCAACTAAGCAGCAGCTTAAATGCTTTCTTGCATTGTAATGATCTCTAACTCTTAAAAGTATTCATTTGACCCCGCATAAGATTTCTGCAAAGCTTGTCATATATTTTACTTTGGCCAAGAGAAGTAGGTTTCTTATTTGAGTATTTTCTCTGCTTCATCCCTGTGTTTATTTTTATATGAATCCATAATTTTGGATATTTTTGTTTGTCTCTGTGAAATACTTCATAATCTCTGATTTATGGATCCTCATGACATCTCTTGTACCAACGTACTATAAATTTAGTTAAATTTTGGTCTTTTCCGAAAATAGATAATTACATCAATGGGCTATTTTTATGTGCAATTATATGTTATTAATATACATTAACTCATCCCCAAATGTATTTATTTATCCTCAAGAATTCTATAAATCTAGAATTCTAATTCTAGAATTCTGTAAACAATCTTTACTCACATGCTTCAAAATTTCTGCTAAAAAAAATTTTAACTTTCTTCTATTGCTTTCAACTCACCACACTGCAAATCATGGTCAGATTCAGGTTGTCAAACATTAATGATATTTATAACCTTTAAAGTATGTGTTAATTTCCATAACTTGACCTACGCTAGACATTTTTAGAAAAAAAGTTCGAATGGTAGATTAGAGAAAAAATAAATAAATTTATAGATGCCATGAATAAAACAAGTGCATGAACACAATTATGGCTTAGATGGATGTTTATGGATGGTAGGGTATGTATGCATAGCTTTTCATGGCATAAAATAAGCATCAGTCCATATAGACGTCACTAAAATCAAATTTGGGAAGTATTTGATTATGTCAAAGATTCAAGATAGTATTGAATAATGCAATTCAAAGAGAAATTACAAAGTAGAATGCATAGAGTTTTTCTTCTGAGAGTAGTTCAGTAAGGGAAATGGAGGAGAGTGATATCTATCATAGAGACACCTGACAAACTCAATCTCAGGCCTATGATGAAGGAACTAATTCAACAGTGATGAGTCATGTTGATTTCATGTACCCTTAAGTGATGTTTGTCATCTTTCTCATCATTTTTAGCCCCTATATAACTAAGAGGAAAATAACAAACATATAATATGTAAAAGTATTCTACAAAGCACAACCTCAAGTCTTTGAAAATCATCAAAAATATAGAAAGTGTGAGGAGTGAAGAGGGGAGGGCAGATGCTCAGAACTGCTTTTCTCCAGGCATCTGGGGAGAAACCTGGGGTCTTGAAGGGAGAGATGGAAGTCCAGGGTTCAAAAACCGGCAGCTGAACTGACCTGGGTTTGGGACGAGATGGGCGCAGCGTGAGGAGTGAAGAGGGGAGGGCAGACGCTCAGAACTGCTTTTCTCCAGGCGTCTGGGGGGATGCCGGGGAAGAGAGCACCAAAGTGTGTTGTGAGGATCCTCCCAAGGTGGGAGAAGCATGCTGAAAGTAGACTATAGACCAAACATGATTGCCACTCAATGCCTCTCTTGCAAAACACAGTAACCAAAAGAAGAGAGAGAACAAGGGGGAATGCCCTGCCACAGAGGCAGGATGGGACGGAGAGGATGGGGGATGGGAGGGATACTGGGACCCGTGATGGTGGAGGATGGGCACTGGTAGAGGGATGGGTACTTGATCATTGTATAACTGAAACCCAAGCACAAAAATTTATAAGTCTATAACTGTACCTCATGGTGTTTCATTAATAAAAAGATTTTAAAAAAACTAAAAAAAAATATAGAAAGCATGATATGCCATCACAGTGAAAGGCAATACAAAGACAAATTATAATGTGATACTCTAGATGGAATCCTGAAGTAGGAAAAAGTGGTATTAAGCAAAATCTAAAAAAATCTGAGCAAAATATCACCATTTATTGATTTGTCTTAAAATATCACAATTTTATTGATTTCATCACTGGTTGTAATAAGTCTGTTAGAGAACAATGGGCCCCAATATAGAAAATAAAACTTTTACAACCTTTCTATTCATTGAAAATGTTTACAAAATAAAAAGAAAATACATCAAAGCTATATCATGAAAAAGAAAGTGGAGATTTAGAAAAATTCAAATAGATATCTGAGAGATGAAACCAGAGAATTAAAAAAAAACAAAACACTGGACTGGTTACTGGGTAACTGGCAAGAGCTTTAGCAGAGGATTAAGTTACAGAATAGAATGTCTCCCACGCAAATTCATACCTGCTGAATTTAGAGATCAGATGAGATCAGGCACATTCAGAATTTTGACAATTGACAGGAAGTGTATTCTGTAATTAGTCAAATAGTAAAGTTTTTTTGATTTACAACTAGCCAGCCATGGGGTCTCTATCCAACACAATAATAGCCAGAAAGATTTCATCAATAAGTAGGCATGCATGTTTACAAAGCATGTAGGCTGGATCTCTCTACTGGTTTGTACTTTGTCAACCCTTTGTTCTATAAGGTTCTGTGAAAATAACCCAGACAGCAGCAATGATAACAGGATAAGCACTTAGTCATGAGAACTACAATTTAAAAATCAGATTTTTCTCAAGTGTCACATGATCCTATGACCTGAACATTGGTATGTTTCAGAGTGATTTAAGAACCTAGCTTTTCTGTGGCTCATCAGCACCATTGAATGCATCTCTTTAGTTAAGGGATAGGAGATATCTGAAAGGGCTAACGTGCATGTGTGAGACCCTGAGTTTGATCCCAGCATTGCATGGCACCTCAAGGGCCTTAGAAGTGAACTGCGGGCTCTATGCTGCAGGAGTATAGCAGGAGAGGCTCTAGAGCCCTGAGTACCTCTGGGAAGGCCCCTACAAATAACATCATCAATCAATTAAATACAAAAAATTAGCATGTACATTTTCTTTGTGTTTGTTTGTTTTGCATCTTGTTCTGTTTTACTTTACTTTCCCACCACACCTTGCAGTGCTCAGGGGTGACTCCTGGCTCTGCACTCAGGACTCTCTCCTGACTGGCTCGGGGAACCATAGGAAATGCTGGGGATTGAACCTGGATTGGCTGTGTGCAAAGCAAGTGCCTTACGAGCTGTACTATCTCTCTGGCCCCTACTATGTACATTTTTTTCTTTTCTTTTTTTTCTTTTTGGGTCACAGCCGGCTGTGCTCAGGGGTTACTACTGTCTCTGCACTCATGAATTACTCTTAGCAATGCTCCGGGAACCATATGGGATGCTGGGGATTGAACCCGGGTCGGCTGCTTGCAAGGCAAACGCCCTACACCCTGTACTATAGCTCCAGCCCCCATTTCTTTATTAAAAACATGACTGTACTAAGAAAATGAAAAGTTTTAGAACCTGAGGCCATTCTCCATGACCTATAAAACAGACTGTTCTATGCTTATGATCGAGCTCAGTCATACATTCAGCACATTGATTAACAACAAAAATAAACATATTAATAAAACATTTTTCTTTCTACCAAATATTTAAGGAATATTTTTCTGGAATCAAAACCAATGCTTTACTAAAAGAAGCAGGGCAGTTAAACGTTTCTAATATGTTTGTTACTACAATTTAGGATTCTAATAATGTGTCAGCAGGCCCTCAAATATTTAATAGGTCTTTTCTCATTGTGTCTGGAAATTAAAGGTTCATAGATTAAGACCATCAAATTCCACTAGAAAAATAAAAGACATAGACATCTTAATTCATTTACTAGAAGGGTGACACCCTTCATGGCCAAGGTGAAAGGAATTGAATGACAAAATTAAAAAACTGTTATAATGGAAAGAAAACACCTTGATTCAAGGTCAACAAGTTGTCAGACCCAAAAAAATTCGGTCAGATTCCACAGTTTAGGATCTGCTGGCAATTATTTTTGCTAATAAAGTATTAAAATCTTTTTAGTACCCTGGTTTGCTTTTGATTTGTTCACTTTGTTGTAGTTCAATTCTCCTTTCTGGGTATTTTCAGACATCTCTCTTCATCACTCTGTCTGAGAAAGGAGAAAGTTATTGTCCTAGTGCATTACAGGATTAGATTGTAAGGTAGGTGCACCCTTATGATTTACAATCAGGAACTCTTTTTATTCCTCAAATGTCTTAAGGTTAAAATGGGAAAAGCTTACAATAGTGGAAAGGTGGAGGTCTCAAAATAAAATGTATCTAGTAGAAGAAGAAAAGGTTACTGAATTCTAGAAAAGATAAAGAAGTGGGTCATAGCCCTTTCAGTGGGGTCAATGCTCCTCCCATGGTGGGTATCTACAAAGCACTGGAAGAAATTTTCAAAAGAAAAATTCTAAACAAGAGCTTTAGCTGCTTTGTTAAGTACACAGCATCTTTCTTATAAAAGAAAAGCAATAACACTGGCCTGAGTTAGAGGTATATGAAGGAGATGATATGAATTAATGAAAATTTAATTTTTAAAAACATTTTATTAGTAAATTTACAAGTTTTCATTATTAGTGAAACTGATCTAAGAACATATATGTATATATCACTGTATTACTGTCATCCTGTTGCTCATCGATTTGCTTGAGTGGGTACCAGTAGCACCTCCATTCATCCCTGTCACATGCTAGCAATAGTAATAGTAACAATACGTGTACATATTAATAATATTCACTTGTAGATAATACAGCATTAGGTTACAAACAGCAAATCTGAAAAAGCTTAAGCAAAATTCTAATTTACTGGATGAAGTTTAAGATTGACAAAAGCATTGACAGAAGAGGCATGCAAACAAACCACAGGAAGAGTAAGAGTAGCAGAGTTAAGAGTTATTCTGATTTACTAAACGTTATTTGCATCTTTACTGATGAAATGGCATGTCGGATTTTGGAAGGGATAATGTTGGGAACAACATATCTGTCCTGTGGAATTTGGTATGTGTGCAGGTGGATGTGGTGATCGACGAGATCTGAGTAGAAGTCATGGATAATCTTCTCCATTGCCCTTCTGAAAGATGTGATAGATCCATCAGGATGTCGGAGGGCAATCATCTTGGTGTTGTAGTTGACGAAGGGCAGGTGGGCATTGCGAATGCTTTTCCTGGCTTCTGCCTCATCTGCCAACACTGCTGCTCTTCTCTCTTTAAAGTCTTCCTTTATCATTTCTCTGTCCTGCTTTGCGAGCTTGGACCTTTGCTTGCAGTCACCTGAGACTTGCGCCAAGCAATGTTGGTGAAGGAACTCAAGAGTTTTTGAAGACAGGTGTCTTTTCATGGCTATCTCACTCTTGGCATTCCTCTCACAATCATATAGGTGCTGAAACAGTCAATTGTATTCTTCGTCAAGGTTGTCAATGACGCCATCTTCCCATGTTGCCGCAATAGTGCCAAAGAGTAAAGAAGAGAACATAAAACAGACCAGACAAGATCAGACCTGAACACCTGAAGAACCTGCTCTCAGTACTCATCAATACACTGACTCAGCTCTTCACACTCTATCTTTTTGAATGTAAGGTTCCATCCCAATGGAAAACCAGCAGGACTGTACTACTGTACAAGAAGGCAGACATCCACAACATTGGCAAACTATTGCCCGATCTCCCTGTTGTTTGTTGTCTACAAACTGTTCACTTTTGAGTCATCCTGAATAGGATTGTCAGAACACTAGATAAAGGACAACCATGCGAGCAAGCAGGGTACCGAAAAGGATTCAGTAAGATGGACCATATCCACATGGTCAACAAGCTCGTTGAGGTTTCTTGGGAGTGCAAGATGCCACTCTGCTAACGTTCATTGATTTAAAGGAGGCCTTTGATTCTATTGAGACTGAATTAGTCATCGAAATCCTAGCCAAACAGGGCATCCAAACTCAATACATCAGGATTCTCCGTGAGCTGTATTACAGATTTAGTACCAGGATCTCATCATTCTTCAAGGAAGTGATCAACCATGTCAAGAGAGGGGTTCAGCAGGGTGATATCATTTCACTGAAACTCTTCAGTGCCACCCTCGAAAACGTCAGGTGATGACAGGAATAGGAAGGAATGGGAGTGAAGCTAGACAGTCCGCATCTACACCACCTCTGTTTTGCTGATGACATTGTTCTAACAACACCAAATATTAGACAAGTGACACAAATGCTGGCCAACTTCAACCATGAGTGTGGAAAGGTTGAACTACAGCTGAATCTCATGAAGACAATGTTTATGAGAAACGATCTCATTCCTAACGTTCCATTTGCTCTCAATGGAACAAACATCTCTGAATGCAACAATTATGTGTACCTAGGTCAAGAAGTCAACATGAGGAATGAACTGGCACCTGAGTTGCACAGGAGAAAGAGAGTGGCATGGATTGCCTTCAAGGGTGTCGAAGAAATAGCTAAGAGGACGAAGAACCTCTGGCTCCAGGCACATCTCATTGATTCCACTGTTCTTCCTGCATTGAAATACACCTCATAGACCTGGGCCCTGTGAACACTGGATGAGAATGCTATTCAGGTCTCCCAAAGAGGAATCAAAAGAGCTATGCCTGGAGTATCATGCTTCACTCAAATGACAGAAAGAGTCTAGAGTTCGAACCTCCATTGATGGTCAAGAATCAGGGACGATGTCTCGTTTGCCAAGGCATCGAAAATCAGATGGACTGGACACATAATGAGATTTGGAGACAACCGCTGGACTAGAGCCGTTACAGACTCAGTTCCCCGGGATGGCAAAAGATCGCATGGCCGTCCACCTGAGAGATGGTCAGACTCCTTTGTCAAGACTCTGAATGATTGGTTTGAGGCTCTTTGTGTTCCTAGAATGAGCAGATGTCATTGGGCTAGCACATGACAGGGACGAATGGAGATGTTACTGGTGCCTGCTTGAGCAAATTGATGAGTAATACAATGTCAAGTGATCAAGTGACCCAGTGACTAACACTTATGGATCTGTTCCTAAAAATATCACTACAAATTGGCATCCCCAGGCATTTCGACCTTATTCTTATTGGTTTTTGGTTTATTTCATTCAGACTTCAAATTTCAGAAAAAAATGAATTTAACCAAATGGTCGCTCTGATTCTGCCTTTAAGTTCAGTTGTGTTATAGGATCAGGTAGCACAGGTATGTAGCACAGAATGCTCCTCCACTGTCTGGACCCAAACCAGCCACTATTCCCTCTAGTCTAAGATTCCCCAACAAACATGATTTCCCTATGATCTACCTATCCATTTGTATTATCTTAAATGCTAACAATTTCTAACAGGATATAAGTAGTTCATGGTATTTGCATTAAAATTTTATATGATGAAGTCTCTGTTCCAGTGTAGATTATTGTTAGCCCTCCATGTCTGTCTCTATTTTATTTATATATTTATAAATATGTCATCTCAGGTGTTTTAAATGTATTTATTTCACATTTCTTTGTACACACATATATCCCTAGCTCCACTGTTCTATACGTACTAACTTCTCCTTTGTCAAAGATTGCTCAGCATGAAGCCTATATAGTAATGTTTTTTTAGTAATTTCATCTAGTAAATTGTGATACAGAAATGTTCACAATAGTACCTCAGAAAATCAAGTAACTCAGAATCAGCTTAACCAAAGAGGTGAAGGATCTATACAAGAAAAATTACAATACACTACTTCAAGAAATGAAAGAGGACACTAGGAAATGGGCTGGAGCGATAGCACAGCGTGTAGGGCGTCTGCCTTGCACGCAGCCAACATGGCCGACCCGAGTTCGATTCCTCTGCCCCTCTCGGAGAGCCCAGCAAGCTACCGAGAGTATTCAATATGCCAGACACAGTAACAACAAAGTCTCCAATGGAGACGTTACTGGGCCTGCTCGAGCAAATCGATGATCAACGGGAGGGCCTTTACTTACTTTACTTGCTTTTTTTCAAGGGTCATAAATAATTATGTATTTTACTATGAAATCTCTTTAACCTCAGTTTGAGATCTAATCAGTTGAAGGTCATCAACTTCTTCCTGAATAGAAAGTTATAGAATAGAATAAAGAAAAGCAAATTAAATAAAGCAATACATCCCTGCTTTATATTTTCAGTTTTACTTAAAGATCTGTTATAGTGTGATGTTACTATCAGGCAAAGAACTATTTGTATTCTATTTTCGGACTCTAAAATAGTCGAGTAAGACATTATTTTCTATATGTGTCTATCATATATTAATTTTATAATTATCTAAGACAGAAATAATATTTTCACTAATAGTATTCTGCTTTCCCCAGTCTCTTGGACCCAGAGGCCACACTCTTAAGCAACCTTCTGCCAGCGCCAGATATCTCCTCATTGCCTATCCTCCAGAAGTCATGGCTGCTTCTCCCTGGAGGGAGCATAGAACAAGGCCTCCATAAGCATGCCACCGGACTCCGTGCCAGGCCATTTTCACTCCAGGAGACCCAAAGGGGGCCTGGTGAGAGCCCTCCCTGCCCAAAGGGAGCTGAGTGAGAGCCCTTCCTTCCCAAAGGGACCCAGCCCCAGCAGCTGACCTCCACTACCCAACCACCACCATGCTCTGGCTGGGCCACTTTCCACACACTCAGGCCGAGCCTTACCTATGAGTGAACATATTCCTGACACATCATAAGACACTCCCTACCTATTTTCCATAATTACCACACCATATTTAATGAGGTTCAGACAGTAGGTAACAGATCATTGTAAGATATATATATATATATATATATATATATATATATATATATCTATCAGAGATCCTGGCAAACTACTGAGTATCATGCTCACACAGCAGAGCCTGGCAAGCTCTCCATGGCATATTTGTTATGCCAAAAACAGTAACAATAACAGGTCTCATTCCCCTGAAAGAGCTCCCAATATGCAGGCATTGGGAAGAAAGAGTAAAGAGAGGCTGCTAAAATCTCAGAAACAAACTAGGCTGGCAAAGCGAAAAAGGACTGAAATGACTGTCAGTGCTTTCAATGCACGTATGCTGGCATCAGAAGCATCCATGGAGGACCTGGCGGTGCAAGCGCAGAAGATCAAATATGATGTCATTGGATTGACCGAGAGAGACCACGGGACATCAAAAGAACGCCTAGTTGCCCAACTATGAGATGGTCGGACTTCTTTGTCAAGACCCTGAACAAACGGCTTGATTGTCTTCGGGTCCCTGGAGCAAGCAGACGCCATTGGGCTACACTAGCACATGGCAGGGACAAATGGAGACATTACTGGTGCCCACTCAAGCAAATCCATGAGCAACGGGATGACAGTGATACAGTGATAAAGTGATGTGATAGAGGAGTTAAATAAATGTGCATACATTAGTACACAACTTCTTGTAAACATGTAGTATGGAATTATAGGGAGAGTTTACTGTCCTTGAATCTGCAACTTAAGTATGACCATGATTTAGTATCTCTACTACTCTTACTCTATTCCACTCAAATTCAGTTGGTGAACTTTCTTGTGTGGAGGAAGAAGAAAAATTCTCAGAATAAAGAAAAAAAAGTCTTGACTATTGAGATAGCAGAACATGAGGAGACCAGTTAGAATAATTATTAAAATATATGTTCTTTAATAATACCCATACTTTTGGATGTTCAGATTCAGTATTCTTAACAAATGTTCATTTTTATTAACTTTTTGATTTAATAACTAAATCATATTTCTAGTAACCATTAAAAGAAAAATGACTGAAGTCCTATGCTTTGCATGACGAAGTTTTTAGTTTGGTATACCTACCCCCAATGTTAAAATTTTCTATATGGGCTATTGGCTGTCATCATGATAGATACCTTCTTTGCTGCACTGGGTTTGTTTATCTCTATGGGATAAAAATAAATGATCTCTATGAAAGAAAAAAGTATCCTATTATTGAAATGTATTATTTCCCAGCTTCCAATACATTTGTCTTTCAATTAGCAAACCAGTGGCTTATAGTTGATGGATAGAAAATAAGACCACTGAATTTCACAAGCAACTGTCCCTTCTTTACTTCTTTTATGCTGAATTAGTTCCTTGAATGGATGAAGAGTATAAAGCACTAAGTAATTTCATGGGTGAATGATATTGACAGTGGCGGGCAAAGTCACTTCAAATCTCGATTAGGTGCCTATTTGGTGAGGACAAATCTTTTCCCTTCACATGATAGAAAAGTTCATGTGTAATCAACTTACTACCAGAAAGTTGGTTGGGTCCAAAGACAGACAACTAAGCCAAGCTTTATGAAAGGAAAATCCACACCGTTAAACCCATGGATCATGTGCTTTTTATCTTTTCTTTTGTTAATATGATGGATTATGTTGATTGAAAAGGCACATGAGAAAATTCTCTACATCATTAATCATTAGGGAGATGCAGATCCAAACAACAATGAGATATCATCTCACACCACAGAGACTGGCCCACATCCAAGAGAACAAAAGCAACTTGTGTTGGAGTGGATGTGGCGAGAAAGGGACCCTCCTTCACTGCTGGTGGGAATGCCAAATGGTTCAGTTCTTTTGGAAAATAGTATGGACGATTCTCAAAAAATTAGATATTGAGCTCCAATTTGACCCAGCAATATCACTTCCGGGAATATATCCCAGAGAGGCAAAAAAGTATAGTCAAAATGACATCTATATTTGTTTGTTCACTGCAGCACTGTTTACAATAGGCAGAATCTGGAAAAAAAAACCTGAATGCTCGAGAACAGATGATGGTTAAAGAAACTTTGGTACATCTACACAATGGAGTACTATGTAGCTATTAGAAAAGATGAAGTCATGAAATTTACAGACAAGTGGTACTACATGGAAAGTATCATGTTAAGCGAAATGAGTCAGAAAGAGAGGGACAGACATAGAAAGATTGCATTCATCTGGAGAATATAAAGTAACAAAATAGGAGACTAACACCCAAGAATAGCCGAGATAATTACCAGGAGGTTCACTCCATGGCTTGGAGGCCAGCGCACGTGCTAGGGGAAAAGGCAGCTCAGATAGAGAAGGGACAACCAAATAAAGGGTGTTGTGAGGATCCTCCCAGGATGAGAGATGCATGCTGAAAGTGTACTCTAGACCAAAGATGATTGCCACTCAATGCCTCCTTTGTAAACCACAGTACCCAAAAGGAGAGAGAGAACAAAAGGAAATGCCCTGTCACAGAGGCAGGGAGGAATGGGGGGGATGGGGTGTGGTAGGGTTACTGGGATCAGTGGTGGTGGAAAATGGGCACTGGTGGAGGGATGGGTACTTGATCATTGTATAACTGAAACCCACGCACAAAAATTTGTAAGTCTACAACTGTACCTCATGGTGTTTCACTAATACAAATTTGAACAACAACAACAGCAATAACAACAAAAACATGAATCGACCTTATTCATTGACCCATTTACCTTCTCTTCCCTTTGGGTTTACTGTGTGAACACTGATCTATTTGAATAATGGCTAATGAACCACCACAGCACAGCTTATATAGATGTCTCACAATTGGAGAAGCTATTTAACACTATTTTGTTTTGTTTTGTTTTTTAAGATCAAAAATGGGACTGAGAGATAATACAAAGGTTAAGGTGTTTGCTGGGTTTGTGGTTAACTCTGGTTTGATCTTTGTCACTGCAGGAGTGGTCCCTAATCACCAAGTCAGGAGCCAGCCTGGAGTACTACTGGGTGTGGCTCAAAAATAAGCAAAGAATGTTTTCAGAATCTATGTCAGTATTTTTCATGATTATCTCAACTGAAATATAAATTATATTTTGATTTACATCTACTAAGTTCCCAATCTAACAATTTTATAGCACTGCTCTGAATATCTAGAACAGACAAGCTCTTTTACAAAAATTCCTTATCACAAAATTCTTCTAATATTGTTATTCAGTCCATTATTAGATATTTGACTATACTATTAGTCATTGTCTAAGAATCACCGTCTATCTTGTCTTTGCTTCATTCTTGGCAAAGTTAAAAACAAGGTGTCATTTTAAGACTTGCCAAAGGAAATAATTTTCCTCCATTATCTGATAATTCCTGAGAAGGTTTTAAAAATCTGTGATATACATATGACTTGTACTACCATAATGTGTGATGTCATTTTCAAATAAGGCTTCAAATTTTTATTCATATCTACCCAAGGTAAAGTTTTCCCATAATGAATAAAAGCTGCACTGTTGCTGTGCTCACATAGCTGTGCCTTCACGTTCTGACTGGAGCCTTTTGCTTATGGGATGCTATGGGATGAAGTTTGTTTAATTAACCGGAAAATTCAGGAAACATCTGGTCCATGTTCTCACTCAGGTTTCATTATCATATGCTTATTTATGATCAGGAATTCTTTGAATAAACAAAAATGGAGTCCTGGAATGCAGTTCAACATAGAACACATGGCTTGCCTATATGAGCCCCTGGATTTGATCCTTAGCACCTCTATAAAATAAAATGAAAAACAACAGTACCTCGTTAAATGAATTCTGACCTCAAGGTTCTCTGTTGCACTTTTCTGTTGTATGTTTACACCAATTACTACATAGCACTCTAGTTTGTTGCAGACCTATTAGATAAGGTATTTAAGACAGAAGCACTTATCTTCAGTCTAATCTTGGTCTGTGTTTTTAAATATTCCTCCCGGGGTCAGAAAGATAGTACAGGGTATATCGTACTGGCCTTGCCTGCAGAAGATCCAAGTTCAATAACTCAGCACCATACAAAGTTTTTGGAGCCCTTCCAGGAATGATCCCTCAGCATAGAAGCAGGAATAAGCCCTGAGCACTGCAAATGTGCCCCTACCCCCAGAAGTAAACTAAATAAAAATGCCCCTGATATCCACTGGATTAAAACAACAAACATGTATGTCGTATTTCTCGAAGGAGGGGGGTCAAAAATTGGAAATAGTTTAACTATGTCCCCTATCTGAATCAATGTCTTTGATAACATGGGACCAAGGTGATCAAATTTCAGGTCTTGTACAAAGCCGTGAACAGAGAAAGATCTGCTTCTCTGTTGGTCGTTGAGCTCTTGGTAAGATACAGTTCTTTGAAGACTGTTGGACTGAGAGTTTTAGTTTACCAGAATGCCTACTTAGTTTACTGAATCTTTCCCAGAGCTCTTCCTAATTCTTTATATGTGCATGTGTTAAATCAGCAGTTTACCAGCTCTGTGGATGGCTTCATGTCAATGAGCTCTTGAAATAGGGAGAAGGAAATCAGAATTATTTTTTGTAACTTAATCTTCTATCCAAATACTGGAGTGATAGCACAGTGGGTAGGGCATTTGCCTTGCATGTGGCCAACCTGGCCGACCTGAGTTCGATTCCTCCACCCCTCTTGGAGAGCCTGTCAAGCTTCCGAGAGTATCTTGCCCACACAGCAAAGCCTGGCAAGCTACCTGTGATTTATTTGATATGCCAAACACAGTAACAAGTCTCATAATGGAGACATTACTGGGCCCATTCGAGCAAATCAATGAACAATGGGAGGACAGTGCAGTACAGTGCAGTGCAGTAACTTAATCATGGAAATCATATCATCAGTTTTTACAGTTTTTTGTTGGTTTTGGTTTGGGGGGCATACCCAGCAGTGATCAGGGATGACTACTGAGTTCTTATTCAGGAATCACTCCTGGAGAGGTGAGAGGTGAAACTGGGTTGGCCCTAGCAAGGCAAGTGCTCTACCCACTGTATCATCTAGGGATGGTTTTGACATATTTTGTGTGTAAGAAGCAAAGCACTAGATCCAGTTTACACTTTACTTGGTAGAATTAATACAGACTTAAACAGTCAGAGGTAGAGATCATTGGAAATTATCTTAGATGCTTTTAATGGATGTTTTTACATTATAAAAACATAGGGCCTTTTGGTTCATTTGATTGATGAAAGAGGGTATTTAGATATGCTGTTTTGTCTTAAAAAACAACTAAACAGAACAAACATTCTATCTCATTTTTAGTAAGGGAGCACTAGACTGTGTTCACTTTGAAGGGAGTATTTCAAACAAGCTTATGCCAATATCACTGTCACTGTCACTGTCCTCCCCATTGCTCATCAATTTGCTCGAGCGGGCCCAGTAACATTGTGAGACTTGTTACTGTGTTTGGCATATCGAATATGTCATGGGTAGCTTGCCAGGCTTTGCCGATGCCAATATAATCTCATGAAAAATATGAGAGTGGCTTCATCCCGTATTTGTGAAATTGATTTCCTGTCTTTCTTCATTTGCCTATTTGGGTGGGGAATTTGACCCACATCCTATGGTGATCAGGAGCTCTTTTGGGCTCTCTACACAGGAGCTACCAGCAGCATTTCTTGGGTAGCCATATGGAGTCCCAGAGATCAAACCAAGGTCAGCAGCATGCAAGGCAAGTGCTTTACCTCCAGTTCAATCACTTCATCCCTGATTTGTATATTTTTAAATTTACAAAAAATTTATTACTTATACTTTTGCAATCATGTCAGAATTTTACTGTTGACATAATAAGGCAGCCAGATATATTTGTAAAGTCCAAGGGATCATAGTTTATACATATTCCAGGTCTTTCTCAACTTATACTGGGTTTATGTCCCATTAAATTTGTTGTAAGCTTATAATAAATTAAAAATATTGTCAGTTGAAAATGTTGACTGGGAGCTGCAGCTCATCATTGCTGCTCAGCATCAAAAATATTACACAGAAAAGTATATTAAATATTTTTCTTTTTTATATTATCATAAAACATAAGAAATATGATTCAGATACCATCAATAGATGGTTATAGAATCTTACTGATACAGTGCTTCCACAGCAGGTGAGATAACTTAGCTTTGGATGGTTTTTATGTACTGGAAAGGACAAAAATATGTTTTCTAGGTCAATAACTGTGTGTCAAGTACCATGGGTCATATATGAAGCAATAGCTATAATTAACGTCATCCTCTGTTTAAGTTAATGATAATAAAAGTCATTACCTTAGACCTATCACTCTTCCCTCAGGCCAAATTGGAAAATTCATCATTGCTAATGAAGAGCATAGAAAAGATAAAACATTTTTGGAAGATTGCAGAATATTCTCTTGACAAGGAAAAAAATCTTCTAGATTTTAATAGTGTACCTGAATAAGACAGTGAATAGAAAAAATATCTGTAATAAGGAATTTATAAAATATATTGCTCATAATGATTTTATATTTCTTCCCCTGCATTTAAATTTTAATTTTAGCTAGATTTGTTCATATTTAGTTAGGTTTTGCATAGTCAATTCCGTATAAAACTGTAGTTATTTTTTTAAGCTAGTACAGAAAGTACAGCATCTGTGGTATATTAATGTGCCCATTGTAATATATTCTATCTGACCAAAATTTCCATTTATTTTCTCAATTAGTTGCCTTTAAACAATCTTTAGCATTTTCCTGACATATAAGAAAAACAGATTTTGTATGGATAATTATGTATAAATTATTTACACTTGCATTTATATAAGAAAGTTCAATACAAAATTGCAGGAAGGTGTCATATAAATAAAGATGTCTTCAGATGTTTCTCTATTAATATTGTTGCATAACTAACCATAACAAAACTCTGTGACAAAAAATCTTAGTATATTTAATTATAAGCATTCGGAATTTACAAAAGCCATACTGGACACAAGATGTATCTATGTGATTGTCATCAAAGTCTAGCAGGGCAAATTTTAAAAGCTGGGAGTGTTTTAACATCTGGGACTTGGAATTGTTTTCATGTGTATCCTCTCTCGCTTCTATAGACTTTGATGATAGTCATGGAACATCTACTCAAGGCCATTGAATGTGATCTCTCCATTGAACTAATCTGTTCTTCCTTATGATTTGATGGTTGGAGTCCAAATCCAAGTATCTTAAGTAGCGTTTACAACTTTTTTAGACTGAGACCTTAACATCAGTTTCATAAAACTTCTATCATATTTTATTCAAGTGTTTTTGGGCCCATATCTATTGGAATATTGCAAACATGTCAAATAATTAGGGGAACGTATATTTTAAACTGCTCTAGTAAGGATGAAATTTTAAAAGTTTCTAATTCGCGCAATTACCATTTCACTATTTTAGTTTTTAAAATTGGAGGGGGGTTGTTGGGCCACTTCTGGATCTAGTCCCAGGAACACTCCTGGTGAGTTTGGAGGATTGAATGTGGTGTTGAGGATAGAACCCAGGCCAGCCATTGGTATAAGGCAAGCTCTGTCTATTCAATATACTATCTCTACAGCCCCAATTATTTTATTTTTTTAAGTATTCATAATTTTCCTCATAAGTGTTAAGGCAGTCATTTATGATTCCTAGAGAATTTAATTTCTATATCTTAACCCAGTTATACTGAGCAAAATGGTTTAGTAAGGTTTTCTATCTAAATTCCGTGTATTTTATCTTGCATTTAGGAATTTTATATGAGACGTTGTCATTCTCACATTATCTATGATTGCTTCAAGGAATCCAAACAATTCTCTCTCTCCCTCTCCCTCTCTCACACTCTTCCTCTCTATCCTCTCCTTCTCCCTCTCTCTCTCTGTGATTAACAGTCAAACAAAATAATCAAGGATGCGAGAGAACCAGAATAAGAAAGCAGATCAAACTTTTTCTTGGGAATGCGGTGCTCACTACTTCAAGTCGCTGAAAAGATCTAGGCATTCTTAGAGTCACAAGTGAAAAAGGATAATAAGGACTAATGTGTCCAGTCTAACATATTTTATTCAAAGATTGGTTTGAATAGAATCCACAGAGATTTTTGTTGACTTTTAAATGAAAGAGGATTTATACCCTCTTTTATATATAAATAAAAGTATAATTGAAATAAAAAGCCTAAGATGCCTAGACTTTTGTCATTTCTGTTTTCCTTTGTTGTTGGCTTACACCCAGAGGTGCTCAGGACTTACTCCCATTTTTTGCTCACAGATTATTCCTCGCCGGGCTTGGGAGAATATGTCTGACATACTGGGAATTGGACTCAGGTCTACCATGTGTAAGTCAAGCTTCCTATCTGCTCCAACCCCAGGAAATCAACCATTTCAGTGGTCATCAGCAGTGGATGTTTATGTATTTTCCTTCTTCTAAGGATTCTGCCATTCAGCTACAAACATTCGTTTGTCCAAATTAAAATGTAGTAGTTGTACACTTACTGTATAACAATTATCCTGAATATCATTCCATTGTAGCAGGAAAGTTCTCTTTTCTCCTCTTTTATTCCAATGATAAAAAAATTGCTATGTCTTGGGGACACATTCCATCCTATAAGAACAAAACAGTGGCTTACGTCTGTCAGCTAGTACTTGTCAGAAAAGGGTCCTCCTCAGGGTAAGTAGAAGTCACAAAGATTAGCACTGCCACTATCATATTAGAGCTGCCACTGTCATTTCTGCCAAGTTCAGACTTGGGCTGCATCCAGAGGCTTACTTCTCTAATTGAAAGGTTCTGGTATGGTTCCTGTTATTTGAATTACTTATAATCAGTCCTTCTCCAGCACATAACTTTCTCTAGTTAATCGCTTGTGCTGCTACCTGTATATTGACATATAAAGGAATTAATGAGGATAGGGATTCAGAGTAATAAAATTTTAGTCTTGATTGGTCTTCTTGCACATTTTATTCTCTGTATAGTACCTAAACCATGCACTTATGAGTCTAATTTTAGATATGCCCCTTGTGAAACTAAGGGTCAAAGTAATTTTTTTTTATGTTTTTGTTGTTGGGTTATACCAGAAGGGCTCAGAGTTTTCTCTTTCCTATTCTTAGGAATCACTCTTAGCCAGGCTGGGGGACATGTGGGTTGCAGTGGCAAGAACTCTGGTAGACGCCTTGCAAGGCTAGCACCACACGTGCTATACAATAGCTCTGGCCCAAGACTATTTTCTATTCTATTTTTTTATTATTTATTTCTCTGTTTTTATGAGTTATTTTTGTTTGTTTGTTTGGGAGCCACACCCACTGATGCTCAGTACTCTTGCCTTTGACTCAGGAATTACTCCTGGAAGTGCTTAGGGGACCGTGTGGAATGCTAATGATCAAACTTGGGTTGGCTGGGTGCAAGGCAGTGCCCTACCCATTACACTATCTCTTAGGCCCCGATGAGTGTTTTTCATGATTGGTATATGAACTCCTCATTGGATGTAAGGTAAGGTAAGGTAAAGGCCCTCCCGTTGATCGTCGATTTGCTCGAGCGGGCCCAGTAACGTCTCCATTGGAGACTTTGTTGTTACTGTGTCTGGCATATCGAATACTCTCGGTAGCTTGCCGGGCTCTCCGAGAGGGGCAGAGGAATCGAACTCAGGTTGGCCATGTTGACCTCTTGTAAGGCGAATGCCCTACCCGCTGTGCTATCGCTCCATGGATAAATATCTTTCTTCATCTTTCCTCTCAAATTCTCTCAGCGTCTTTCACTCTAGTAATAAACTGAAAGGTTTGTACATAAAATTTTTTGTCACCAGTTTGTTGACCAATTTGGAGAGAAGTGGCTCAGATGGATGAAAGAAGAAAGCCTAAGTACTCAAGGAAATATTTGTGACTAGTAAGTTTTTCTTTTTCATGCCATTCTTTTGTTCAGAACACTTACTCATTTTCTGCTTGCCTAGGCTGCAAATTGTTGCTGTGCTTATGGCTCTTTTCTTCCTTTATTTCTGTCCTCTACCGATGAGAAACAGTCTACTATTAGAGGAAGCTCCAATGTGGACCTGCCGTGGTACTGATGTGACCTCACTTGTCTGTTATCATTTGGGGGCCACTGGTTTTATTTTCACTTGATTGTAGCAGATAGGAAACTTTAGTATTTGTGCCTTTTCTTAGACTATATGAAACTCCAGATTCTGAAGTTGCGTAGGTCTCTATAGATCACTTGTGACAGCATACAGATTTATTCTTTTCTCCTAGAAAAGGAGAGTTTCTCCTCTTTTCAATATTTATTTTCTGTTTCTTCTAATATGAACTTGTGTTTGCCATATTCATTAACAGTTCTTTAACAATTTGTTGTAGGTCAATGGCCCTATTCCCAAGTTCTTTGTTTATATTTCCCCATGTTTTTATGTTACTTTTCTGGTTTCTGTGATTATCTATGATAATGGCAGATGGTGATTATGCTCAAATTTCCATCTTTATCTGCCTTTCGTTCCTATTATATTTCACATAAAAGCTAATTCTCAGAGGAAAAGAAAGGAAAACAGAAATATTGAGTTTGTAAAGTTTGCTTCTGGCCATCTTGTTAGAGCAGGGAACCATTTCTAATCTTCATAATTTGTAGCCAACATTTCCTTTGAGCCTTTGTTAGTTTTTGGAACAAGCTGATACGTTAAGAGATTTATTTTAAAATCCACATCTTATATCATATTCCTCTCAGCCATATCTTTTAGGAGAAATGAACTGAACTAAAGTAGTACTATAAAAAGCCTTTAGTTTTATAGAAGATAGTTAAATTTTAAGTGACAAATAAAGTTAATGTTAAACTATTTAAAAAAGTGCTAAAGAAATACCAGTATTTTTAAACTGTGCAAGAACAAAAATGTAATCTACAGATTATAATTTAGACTTGGATTTTCACCATAAATGGATTAAATGCCCAGAGAATAATGATCCATTTAAATATAGGAAATCTGTGTTTATAGCTATTTGTTGGGGTCTCAGAAGCAAGCCTAAGACTTTGACTAAATCCACTGCCCCTGAAAGAAAGCTGGCCCTATTTACAGGGGCCCAGGGACTTGCTCCAGAACTCCACACACATAGGCACTCTGGTTGAGGATGAGGGATATAATAATTACCATCTGCCTGAGCTAATACACCTGGCCCTGAAAGCGGGAGATGTAAATCATTAACTAACATCTGTATTAAGCCTGACAAAGTAAATGTGATACATGTGGATTGTCCCCTGAAATGCATGTATAAAAACCCCTGTGTGAGGACTAAAATGGATTGCTGCTTGACCACGAGCTTTCCCCTCTTGGCATGGTTCTTTCTTGGTGGCAGCGGGAGTCTGTGGTGTGCAGAGGGCCAGGCAGAGGCTTTTCTGCTTCCCACTCCCTCTCCTATAGGGAGTAAGTCTGGCGACAGGAGGATCATACTCCAGAGTGCCAGAGTCTACTTGCCAGGACCCCCAGAGCTACTCTAGTTCTATTTTTTTTTGCTTATTCCTGTAAAATATCTTTTACTTCCTAAAATATTCTTCTGTATTCTAGTTCTTACTACAAAGAATTAGTTCTTAGTTTGAGATATAAAATTACAGTGACAACACCTTCTTAAGAATAAATGGATTTAGATTCAAACAGGTACTGCCTGGCGCCCAGGGCCAGGGATTCTTTCTAGGCATGTGCAGCTATCTTGATCCCTTAGAACAGCCAGTTATTCCCCTTGATCTGCGAGGGATGGGAACTGAGGCACATCTCGTGGAAACAAAGCTGAAAGGCTCCAGGCATTCTCTCCTCATTCAAACAGGTACCGCCCAGGGCCCAGCACCAGGGACCCTTTCTGGAGTCCCGGCCGCATGCATATCCCATAGGAACCATAAGTTAACCTCTTAGATGGAACCTCCTCTAGGTTAGCTCAACCACTAGAAACACATTAGCCAATAATTCGTTAAGCCTATCTCAATTCATTCCGCATATCAAGCAGAATAGTAACAGCGAACTTGAAGGTCTAAAACCACATTGGTCACAACAGTAAAGCAACACAAAAGCCCACCAAACTTTCTTATTGAAGAAGGTAGCCCAGAAAACACGTACAGTTCTGTAGTGTTAGACAACCTCTCTGACAAGGAACTCAGAAGGGAGCTACTTAGGATGCTTAGGGAACTAAAAGAAACAATGGAAAACAATGCCAATAAAAGACAAGAGGATTTGAAGGAAGAAATAAGGAAAATGCAAACGGAAATGTCAGACCTGAAAAACCTCATAGGTAAATTGAAAAACTCAGTGGAAGGCCTCAGCAGCAGAGTAACAGCTGCTGAGAACAGAATCAGTGAGTTCGAAGATGAAGTTCAGAGACTCTCCAGAAAAGAGCAGAAAATGGAAAAGAGACTCACAATTTTAAAATATTTAAAATATCTTTAAAAAGATATTTTACAAGAATAAGCAAAAAGAAAAAAATTGGGAACAGATGGCAAGAGAAGATTGTGATGAAGCCAGGAGGGGTAACATAAGAATTATTGGAGTACTAGAGGGACAGGAAGAAATCCCTGATGAAGAAGAAACTGTTAAATACATCATTGCTACAATGTTTCCCGAGCTGAAGAAAACTTGTGACCACATTCGGGAGGCCCAAAGGGTACCAGCTAGAAGGAATCCAAATAAAAATACCTGAAGACTCATCCTGATCAAAATGACCAAAACCTTAGATAGAGACAAAATTCGGCAAGCAGCAAGATCAAATAAAGAAATTTCCTACAAAGGAGCATCCTTAAAATTCACAGCTGATTTGTCTGATGAAACACTCATGGCCTGAAAACAGTGGTGAAATATAGTGAAAAAACTCAGTGAAATAAATGCCTCACCAAAAATACTTTACCCAACGAGACTCTCATTCATAACAGAATGAACAACACACAGTTTCACAGACTAACAACAGCTCAAGAACTTCATAGACTCAAAACCATGGTTACAAGAACAACTAAATGAGCTACATTAAGACAAGACAGGCCCCTCAAATACACCAAAGTTCAACAGAAAAATGGGACAAAACCTCATAACATTAATCTCTCTCAATGTCAATGGGCTAAACGCACAAATTAAAAGACACAGGTTGGCAGGATGGATTAGAAAATTGAACCCAACATTCTGCTGCCTACAAGAAATACATCGCAATAGTCAACACAAACACAGGCTCAAAGTCAAAGGCTGGAAAACAATCCTACAGGCAAACAGCTCCCATAAAAAAGCTGGAGTAGCCATCCAAATATCAGACCACATCGATTCCAGAGTGAAGACGGTCACAAGTGACAGTGAAGGCAATTTCTTATTGATCAAAGGATCTGTACAACAGGAAGAACTTACAATACTAAATGTATATGCACCTAATGAGGGACCAACAAAGTACTTAAAACAACTACTCATAGATTTGGAGAAAGACATCAATAGCATCACATTACTAGTGGGAGACTTCAACACCACTTTATCACCTCTTGATAGATCAAACAGACTCAAGTTTAGCAAGGACATACTTCATCTGAGGGAAACAATGGAAGAAAGGGACTTAGTAGATATATACAGGACATTTCATCCTCAAAAAGCTAAATACACATTCTTCTCAAGCTTACATGGAACATTCTCCAAGATAGACCGCATGCTGAGCCACAAAACATACCTCCATAAAATTAAGAAGATAGAGATTGTATCAACAATCTTCTCAGACCATAATGCATTGAATTAGAAGTAAATCACAGACAAAAACAGAAAACTAAATCAAACACCTGGAAATTAAACAGTGCTCTGTTGAACAACTAGTGGCTTAGAAAGGAAATCAAAGAGGAAATAAAAAATTCCTACAAATGAATGAAAATGAGGACACGAGTTACCAAAACTTATGGGACACAGCAAAAGCTGTGTTAAGAGGAAAATTTATAGCTCTACAAGCATTCCTCAGGAAGGTGGAGAGAGCACACATAAGTAACCTAACCTCACAGTTTAAGAGCTTGGAGAAGGACCAACAAAAGGAGCACAACCCGAACAGGAGGAAGGAAATAATAAAACTCAGAGCAGAGATTAACGAGATGGAAACCCAAAAAACAATCTGAAAGATCACTGCAACCAAGAGCTGGTTCTTCAAGAAAATTAACAAGATCGATAAGCCTATAGCAAAATTCACAAAGAAAGGCAGAGAAAAAACCCTAATAAACCGAATCAGAAATGAAAAGGGAATCATTACAACAGAAACTACAGAAATTCAAAGGATACTCAGGGAGTATATTGAGAAGCTTTATGCTATGAAACACGAAAACCTCGAGGAAATGGATAAATTCCTAGACTCCTACAGACTCCCAAGGCTGAACCAAGAAGACCTGGAATACCTGAACAGACCTATCACCATCAACAAAATTGAAATGGTAAAAAAAATTCTCCCCAATCACGAAAGTCCTGGCCGGGATGGATTTACTAGTGAATTCTTCCAAATCTTTAAAGTGGACATACTCCCAATCCTCTTTAAGCTTTTCAATGAAATTGAAATATCAAAAACACTTCTGAACAGTTTCTACAAAGAAAATATTACCCTGATAACAAAGACAGAAAGAGATACCACAAAGAAAGAGAATTACAGGCCGATATCCCTGATGAACACAGATGCAGAGATCCTCAACAAACTACTAGCAAATACAATCCAACTACTCATGAAAAAGATCATACAGCATGACCAAGTAGGATTCATCCCAGGGATGCAAGGATGGTTTAACGTTCGGAAAGCAATCAACATAATCCATCATATCAACAAAAGAGAAGATAAAAACTATATGGTCATATCAATAGATGCAGAGAAAGCATTTGACAAGATCAAGCAGCCCTTTATGATGAAAACCCTAGCCAAAATGGGTATAGAGGGGACTTTCCTCAACATAGTTAAAGCATCTACCACAAGCCTACAGCAAGCATCATCCTCAATGGGGGAAAAACTGAGAGCCTTCTCTCTAAAAACAGAGACGAGACAAGGATGACCACTCTCTCCATTGCTGTTCAATATAGTAGTGGAAGTACTTGCAATAGCAATTAGGCAAGAAAAAGATATTAAGGGCATTCAGGTAGGAAAGGAAGAAATCAAGCTCTCATTATTCGCAGATGATATGATGCTATACTTAGAGAATCCTATAACCTCCACCAAGAAACTCCTAGAAACAATAGACTTGTATAGTAAAGTTTCAGGCTATAAAATAAGTACCCCAAAGTCCATGGCTTTCCTATACGCGGACAGTGAGAGAGAACAAAGCGACATGAATAAACAATCCCATTCACAATTGTTCCCCAGAAAATCAAGTACCTAGGAATCAGCTTAACTAAGAAAGTAAAGGACCTGTACAAAGAAAACTACAAAACGCTACTTCAGGAAATGAAAGAGGACATAGGAAAATGGAAAGATATCCCCTGCTCATGGATCAGGAGAGTTAACATTGTCAAAATGGCAATATTTCCCAAAGCATTGTACAAATTCAATGCGATTCCTATAACGATACCCATGACATTCTTCAAAGAAATGGAGCAAGCACTCCTGAAATTCATATGGAACAAAAATCCCCCACGAATAGCTAAAGCAATTCTTGGGGAAAAGAAAATGGGAGGAATCAACTTCCCTAACTTCAAACTCTACTACAAAGCAGTAATAATTAAAACAGCATGGTACTGGAACAAAGGCAGAACTGCAGAACAATGGAACAGGGTTGAATATACTGACATCTCCCCTCAATCATATGATCATCTAATCTTTGATAAAGGTGCAAGTAATGTGGAATGGAGTAAGGAAAGCCTCTTTAACAAAGTGTGCTGGCATCACTGGATGGCTACATGCGAAAAATGGGCTCAGAACTCTGCCTAACACCATGTACAAAAGTAAGATTAAAATGGAATAAAGACCTCAACATCAGACCAGAAACCATAAGGTACATTGAAGACAAAGTTGGCAAAACCCTCCAGGACATTGAAGCTAATGGTATCTTCAAAGATGTCACGCCACTGGCCGAGCAAGTGAAAACAGAGATAGATAAATGGGACTATCTTAAACTAAGAAGCGTCTGCACCTCAAAAGAAACAGTGACCAAAATACAAAGACAGTTTACAGAATGGGAAAGGATATTCGCTGAATACACATCTGACAAGGGGTTGATATCAAGGACATATAAAGTACTGGTTGAACTCCACAAGAAGAAAACATCCAATCACATAAAAAAAAAATGGGCAATGAAATGAACAGAAACTTTCTCAATGAAGAAATCTGAATGGCAAAAAAGCACATGAAAAAATGCTCTACATCATTAATCATCAGGGATATGCAGATCAAAATCACAACGAGATACCATCTCATACCTCAGAGACTGGACCACATCCAAAAGAACAAAAGCAGCCAATGCAGGCACGGATGTGGCGAGAAAGAGACCCTCCTTCACTGTTGGTGGGAATGCTGACTGGTTCAGCCCTTTTGGAAAACAGTATGGACCATTCTCAAGAAATTAGAAATTGAGCTCTCATTTGACCCAGTCATACCACTTCTGGGAATATATCCCAGAGAGGAAAAAAATATAGTCGAAGTGACATCTGCACTTGTTTGTTCATTGCAGCACTTTTTACAATAGCCAGAATCTGGAAAAAAAACCTGAGTGCCCAAGAACAGATGACTGGTTAAAGAAACCTTGGTATGTTTACACAATGGAGTACTATGTAGCTGTTAGAAATGATGAAGTCATGAAATTTACACACAAGTGTTACTACATGAAAAGTATCATGCTAAGCGAAATGAGTCAGAAAGAGTGGGATAAACATAAAAAGATTGCATTCATCTGAGGGACATAAAGTAACAAAATAGGAGATTAATACCCAAGAATAGCCGAGATCAGTACGAGGAGGATTACTCCATGGCTTAGAGGCCAGCTGGGCATTCTAGGGGAAAGGGCAGCTCAGATAGAGAAGGGAGCACCAAATAAAGGTGTTTGGAGGATCCTCCCAGGATGGGAGATGCATTTTGAAAGTAGACAATGACTGAACATGATTGCCACTCAATGCCTCTTTTGCAGACCACAACACCCCAAAGGAGAGAGAGAACCAAAGGGAATGCCTTGCCACAGAGGCAAGGTGGGATGGGGGGATGGGGGGTGGGAGGGATACTGAGATCCATGGTGGTGGAAAATGGGCACTGGTGGAGGGATAGGTCTTTGTTCATTGTATAATCAAAACCCAAGCACAAAAATTTGTAAATCTACAACTATACCTCATGGTGTTTCACTAATAAAAATAAATACATAAATAAATAAATAAATAAATAAATAAATAAATAAGAATATATGGATTTAACCAATGGCCTATTCCAGCTTACATAAATAAGTCAGATCTTGACAGAGTATCACATATTTACTGAGTACTTTTAATTTTTTACTTACTTTCCTAGGTATTTTGAGAATTATATTAATGTGCTATTCTAGGACTTTGATAACAAAATTATTATGGACTGCTTGGCTAAAACAACAAATTTATTTCCTCACAGTTCTGGAGGCTAGATATTTTGGCATCCAGTGTCTTCAGGATTCGGTTCTCTTCAAGGTTTGTCTAGCTTGCTTGCCAATAACTGCCTTTTCCCTAAGCCTATACATAATCTTTCTTCTGTTAATGGCTGTATCCAGATTTCCTCATATGTAGGCACCAGTCTTATTGAATTAGGGCCATGAAAATGATCTTATTTTGAGTTGAATTATCTTTGTCAAACCCCAATCTCCAAATATTATCAAATTCTGATATTCTAGAGATTGTATTTTTTCAAAAAATTTTTATTGAATCACCATGAAATAGTTACAAGCTTTCATGTTTGGGTTACAATCACACAATGATTTAACACCCATCCCTCCACCAGTGCACATTCCCCACCACCAATATCCTCAGTATGCCCTCCCTTCTCACTCTCCCCCTGCCTCCATGGCAGACTATATTCCCCATACTCTCTTTCTACTTTGGGGCATTATGGTTTGCAATGCAGATACTGAGAGGTTATCATGTTTGGTCTATTATCTACTTTCAGCACACATCTTCCATCCCGACTGGTTCCTCCAACCATCATTTGCTTAATGATACCTTCTCTGTTCCAGCTGCCTTCTCCCCTTTGCTCATGAGGCAGGCTTCCAGCTATGGAACAATCTTCCTGTCCCATGTATCTACTATCCTTAGGTGTCAGCCTCATGTTATGTTGTTTTACACTCCACAAATTAGTGCAGTCTTTCTATGTCTGTCCCTCTCTTTCTGACTCATTTCACTTTGCATGATACTTAGAGATTGTCATTTCAATATAAAAATTTTTGAGAGGAAAACTTCAACTCATAACATTTTCACACTCCGTACTAAAAAAAAAAGATTAGATTATTCTTTAAGAGGTAAAACTGTGTGAACTATTGTTCTGCATCAGGAAATGTACCTGCATTGCAAACCATAATGGTTATTAGTATTTGCAAGTATTATTGGGAAAATGTCAAAGTTAATTCAAAGAAATGGCTGTGCTCAAAAACAAAATAAAACCAACAAACAAAAAATGTAGAAAAGAACTGTGTGCAATGCTGATTTAAGATATATTAAAAACCTGAGTTTGGGGTTGGGGTTAAGGTTAAAGAGAATATCCCAGGTGAGACAGTTATATTGCACGCTACTGACCTACATTTGATTCCTGCAAAATGTCCCAGAGCTCCATCTTAATCTCAGAGCCAGAATAAGCTCTGAAAATTGCTGGATATGGACCCAAATCCAAAATCAAGTAATCAGGCAAACAAAAATCCCATAACATTAAGCTCTTTATTTGGAATATAGCCATCTTGTTCCTTATAGAATTTTTTATTGCTTAGGTTTAATAGGTCTTATATTGCACAGGTTTGTAAGGTTGAAAGATATAGTAGCACTGAGTGGCCTAATTTTTATAAATTTCTTTACCTAGTCATTTCTAACTGAGATAACAACAGTTGTTCTTAGATAGGAATGATTTTTATCTACCTCGTCACAACCCTTGCAAACAAAATATGCCTTAAAATATTGTTAGTCTTGACTGATGACTTTTATAGGCAATCCTTGTCTTTTGTGCTTGTGGAAAGATACTTGAATCATCCTGATCTCCTTTGGTAATTGATTTACAATTCTATAGATAGTAAGAGAATGTGAATCTAGATTTACTTAACGCTGAAAAAATGTATTATTGAAAGGTATGTTGTGAATGGGAGGATTGGGAAGGCTGACGTCTTCCTTGGAGAGATGTATTTATATTTGAAAATGTTAGAGTGAGGATTTGGGGACTACTTCACCCCATACTTAGAGTATAAAGATTTTTCTCCCTTCATCTGGTAGGAGAAAGAGGTAGCTTTTTCTTTCTCTTGTTTATATGCAAAATCCATTTTCCTCTGTCCCTTATGTAAGATACAAACTGTGTATGCATGGTCAATTTGATCTGGCTTTTGTGTTGCTTCAGGGGTAAGAATTATAATGTGGGAAGCCATATAACTATTATTTGTTTTTTATTGCAAAATGAAAATGATTATCTGTCTCTGATCTAGAACAAGTCTTATGTACTTTTGTGTGATAAAAATTATAATGGTTACTTTGAAAATCCATAACCAGAGAATGAGAAATCTGGTGGGTCTCATCTTGGTGCCAAGTTACTTTAGATGAGAATTGATACCCGTCACTTCTGTCACTATTTAATCTCGAACAAGTTACCTGATCCTGGTAAAACCCATAGATAAAATAAGTACAAGAAATAAAATGAGAACTAGGAAATATAGATAGCATGATCATGTTATTGAAAAGTAAAACAGAAAATTATTTGCTTAACACTATTTTTAACCACATCCCATTTTATATGATAAAATTATATTTATGGCAAGCAACATTCAAAAATGGGCATTGAAAATAATGTTTTTGTTTGTTTGGTCATATTTTGAATAACATCTGGTGTTAGTCAAGACTCACATTTGACCCTGCTCAGGAATCACAACTATCAGTGTGTGGAGGACTAGATTAGTTGCCCAGAGATCAAAGCCTTATTGGCCATATACAGCCTAGTGCTCTATACATTGTACTATCTCTCTGGTACCTATAGCACTTTATTTCATACAGAAATTATAACTAGATTTATACAGATTTAACTACACACTATAAAGTAACCAGTGAGGTCCATATCACTTCTATTTGTAAGGTTGAAAGATATAGTACCCTTCAGTGGCCTAATTTTTATAATTTCTTTATCTAGTCATTCTTGGGGGATCACACCTGGAGATGCTCAGGGGTTACTCTGGCTCCGCACTCAGGAAATCCTCCTGGCAGTTCTCAGGGGACCATATGGGAAGCTAGAAATCAAACCCGGATTGGCCGCATACAAGGCAAATGTCCTACCCACTGTGCTATTGCTCCAGCCCTACGTCGTCATTTTTAACTGAGATGACAGCAGTGGTTCTTAGATGAAAATGATTTTATCTACCTCTTCACAACCCTTAAAAGACTTTGAAAATGTTTTGTGTCTTATTTTAATGATCACTGCTAGGCATCAAATTGTTGAGATCTGGTGGTAGATGCAAACTGCTTGGAATCCTACAACCAAAAGAGAGGGATGCTCCTCATATGGTCTCCTGAGTCACCAACAGTGATCCCTGAGTGAAGAGTGAGGAGTAAGACTTGAATATTGCTGGGTATGACCCAAGGGAAAAAAAATGTACTGTAGCAACTTTCCTCCCATTGTTCATCAATTTTCTCAAGCGGGCACCAGTAATGTCTCTATTGTGAGACTTGTTGTTACTATTTTTGGCATACAGAATACACCATGAGGAGCTTGCAGGCTCTTCTGTGCGGTTGGGATACTCTCGGTAGCTAGCTGGACTCTCTGAGAGGGACCCAGGAATTGAACCCAGGTCAGCTGCATGCAAGGCAAATGCCCTACCTGCTGTGCTATCGCTCCAGCACAATAAAATGTTATTTAGGTTAATGAGTTTAATGCCCTTCAAGATCATGCAGAATCTTCCATAAATGTAGACATAAAGCTATAAATTCCAAAAAATTTACTCGGTGTGATCAATGCTAAATATGGTAAACATACTGTTAGATCAGTAGGAGAAATTAGACATTGAATTACATTAAAAAGAACATCAGCCGGGTATCCTAGAGGAAAGGGCAGTTCAGAAAGAGAAGGGAGCACCAAATAAAGGATGTTTGGAGGATCCTCCCAGGAGGGGAGATGCATGTCGAAAGTAGACTATGGACTGAACATGTTTGCCACTCAATGCCTCTTTTGCAGACCACAACACCCAAAAGGAGAGAGAGAACACAGGGGATTGCCCTGCCACAGAGACAGGGGGGATGGGGGGATGGGGGTGGGAGGGATATTATCCATGGTGGTGGAAAATGGGCACTGGTGGAGGGATGGGTATCTGATCATTGTATAATTGAAACCAAAGCACAAAAAGAACATCGATTTCCCTGAAGTTAGCTATAGTTTGCTTGATGAGCATTTTAAGTATAAGAGTATGTGTCAATGGATTTTAGATTTGGTTAAATTGATTTAAAAAGTGTTTCTGTTAAAGAAATATGCAAGAATAATAAATTTATTCTTTAAGCTACACCAGATATTAGGAAGCTAAAAAAGAAGTATAAAAGAGTGATCTGGTCATTCCAAAAAAATTTAAATGATAGCATTAAACCTGTGATTCTATACTTGCTTTATAACAGACAAATGCCAAGTTAAAACTTTACAGTTTAGAATCATATTGGGACATTTGTTGCATCTATAATTGAAATAAAAGAAGCAAAGTTTATTTTTCACCCCACAAATCTTGTTATCCTTAGGAATCAGTCAAAACATTGAGAAGTATTATGAGTATTTTATTCTTCAGGATTCATAATATCAACAACTTTTATCCTCTTCCTGAAGATGTTTTTCTGTGATATGTACATATGACCTGATTTGATTGGAAGTGTTTTCTTTTAAGAGTTAGATATAATTCACAAGTTCCCTTCCACTTTCAGAGGTCAAATAAGCAAACACAATGATGAATTCAGCAGTTTGTTTTACTGAATGACAATATTAGATCAAGAAGCTCTTCTATGTTACACATACTTTTGTGCGTGTGCGTGTGCATGTGTGTGCATGCATGCGTGTGTGTGTGTGTGTGTGTGTGTGTGTGTGGTGTGTGTGTAGTAGTGGACAAGAGGTGAAACTTTTCTGTTAATCCACTGAGATATGCACTGTTGGTTACTGTAGCACAGCCAAGCCTATCCTGACCGTTCATTCCAAATCATTTATTTCCTTACAAGGTAAAACAAATACATATGAAATGGTCCTTTTAATAACATATAACTCACTTTTCTTTTAACTAGGTGATGGTCTATAGTGTTTGATCAATAAAATGTGAGAGGAAATTAGCACTTGATGACCTTATATGCATCAATTAAAAATAGATAACCATGCTTAATGATGAAATAGTCTGGGGACTTTAAGAATAGTTTATACTTTGGGGTGGGGCAGAGCTGTATAAGAGATTGGGCATTTGCCTTGAATGCCTCTGACCTGGACTAAATTCCTGGCACTTCATATAGCTCTCTGAGCACTACCAATTGTAGCCCCAAGTCACCCCCAAAAAGGTTACACTTGGGAAAAACAAGAAGTTTTCTTACAGAATTACCATGTCTCTAAATCTGTAATATCTGTGTATGACTGTAATATGACTTCATATTGTTTTCCTTTCTTATTAAAAACTGCACCTTGAGAAGCAGAAAGGAAAACAAAATTAAGAGAACAATTTACAGATCTCTAATAAAAAATACAATCAGTATGTTACCTAGAAACATATGATCTAAGGAACTAAAATTGACTTTTAATGTAGCCTTGGGAAATTCTAGTCTGAGTAACTGGAAATATTTCTATAAAAAAATAGGACTTGGCTATCAGGATAGATTGAAATATAAAAGAACACAGAGCATAAATTTGGCACTATAAAATGTTTAGAAGCAGGCCAAATATGATAAAATGGTTTCTGGTATAAAAATAACTAGAAAAGAAGGTAATAATACATCCACAATTATTGCACAGAAGTCTTATAAAAATCAAACCATTTTCATGAGGTCTCATAACTGGTGAAATAAAGGTGCTCTGGGGCCCATTTTTGGAAATATGATCACTGGTAGAGATGTTATTCAGAAGAAGATTTTTTTTTCTTACTTCACATGAAATAAATAATAAGGTGATTTAGAAAGCACCTGTTAGGATTCACATAAGTCAAACTTTGTCTGAGTAACTAAATGTACCTAACATCAATAATATGTTGAAATAAAAGAATGAAAGAATAAGACATTATAATTTGCTATTTAATCATTGCTTAGATAGTAAAATTTAGGTATGTGACTTTAAGGCAAAAATTCAAGTAATTGCTAAATAGGAAATATGAATACATTTTATACAGACTCGATAGATGCTATACCTCAATTAGTAGAAGATCATATTATAACTTGTTAATAAGAGAACAGAAATTTCTTATAAATGTATGCCAAAATTAAAACTAAAGAAATTCTTTTGAACTTAAGCCAAGATGAATTGTAATTGACATAAAAACAAAATGGATATGACCAATCACAGAGAACAAAAAATGTTGAAGAATTATAAAGTTATAGGTATGGAAATGTTGACACATGTGATGAAATTGATCATTGATTCAGGTGTCACTCCATATGAAATAAACTTACGGGATAATAAAGATCATATAACTCATGGCAAATACAAAGGCATGCCTGTGTTACTATTACCCCATATCTATAGATTACTATTATTATATAGATATCTGTAGATTACTGTTACCCCATACCATATACAGATTTTGGTGAGACAATTAGATATGGAAACTTAGAGATTTGTGAAAGTACCTTTTTTGATTTGTATATGAATTTTCAGTGATTTTTCTTAAAATTTCAATCACACAGGCCATCTTTAAAAACATTATTGGGTCCACAGATCTATTACAGAGGTTAAGTCACATGCCTTGCATGTTGGTTCTGGTTCTATGCTTGATGCTAGGTGATACAAATTCCTGGATACTTCTGTGCACTTAATGGGGTTGGGGTCAGGGTAATTCCTGGCTCCACCAGGAAGCACTGTGTCCCCACGTCCTTATCTTGAAACATGCTCAGCTGGCTCAAAGTTACCAAAAAATTCCCACCCCCCCACCCCACCCTGGACTTTCTGTGCACTGCTTATAAGTCTCCCACCAAAAAAAAATCAAACAAAATTTTTTTTGAGGATCAATAAGTTTGACAGATATTCTGAAGTGTGTATTTTTGATAAGTCCTCTCTGTCACTGTCCTCGCGTTGTTCATAGATTTGCTCGAACAGGCACCAGTAACATTGTGAGACTTGTTTTGGCATATTAAATACATGATGGGTAGCTTGCCAGGCTTTGCCGAATGGCGAGATACTCTCGGTAGCTTGCCAGGCTCTCTGAGAGGGGCGGAGGAATTGAACTCGGGTCAGCTGTGTTGGCTGCGTGCAAGGCAAAAGCCCTAGCCGCTCTGCTATTGCTCCAGCCCTTAACCTGTCCAAAATATTTATATTTATTTAAAACTCATTAGAGAGTTAAGAATTCAAGAAAACCTAAGAGGTTGAAAACGATAAGCATTTAGTAGGGGAAAAGGGAACATAGCTGTATTCATTCCTGAAAAAGCAGAAAAAAATTAAAAAGAATCCATAATACATAGAGATACAGAGAGATACAGAGAAATCTACTTCATTTGAATCTTATAGGTATTTTTCATTCATTCCAGAAAAAGCAGAAAAAAATTAAAAAGAATCCATAATACATAGAGATACAGAGAGATACAGAGAAATCTACTTCATTTGAATCTTATACGTATTTTCATGATGATGTGCATGACGAGTTCAGAATCCCAAGGATTACAAGTCATAAAAATTATCACCTACCGGGAGCCAGAGCTGTATACAGAGGGTAGGGCATTTGCCTTGCACGTGTCCTACCTGGGTTTGATCCCTAGTGTCTCATATAGTCCCCCAAGCAACGCCAGGAGTAATTCCTGAGTACAGAGCCAGAAGTAACCTCTGAGCATCACTTGGTGTGACCCAAAAAGAAAACAAATCATCAACTACTTATGTCTAAGGTGAGTTTACAGAGAACTGAGAGAAGTTTCTTTTGTTCCTTAGTCCTTCAATGATTATAAGTAACAGAATGATTGAGAGTCAGGAGAACTGATGAAAATGGAACTGATTATTTAAAATAATCAATAAAATGATAATCTGCTATCCTGATTGAGTTTTGAGAAAGGACATAAACTTTTATCCTTTGAAGAGGAATAAAAGGAAAGGCTTACATTAACTAACTTATATTACTAGACAAATAAATTGTGTAAAATATCATAATAATAGAAAATAACTTTGCTGGAATGAGCTGATTCTTGAAGACACATAATAAAAAGTAACTCAAGAAGAAATAGAAAAACTCAGTAGTCTTTATCAATTTTAGAAAATCATCGTTAAAACTATTCACACAAAGAAAAACAGACACACTTATCATCAGTGGAGAATTCTACCTATTAGTCAAGAAAGCAAAAAAATAAATATTCTGTATGTACTCGAGAAAATGAAGTAGGAAGAAATATTACTCTATTAATTTATATGAGATTATCATTACTCTGATAGCCAAACTAGGCAACAAATGTAGAAAAGGAAAATGTAGCATTATCACTGTAAATATAGACATAAGATGTTTAAGAAAAGGTATAAGTTAGAAGACAATAAATTATGAAAAAGTGGGATTTTAACAATAATGCGAGTATGATCTAGCTATAAACAAATCACTTAATGCATTTCATCACATTAATGAGTAAAGAAGAAATAAACGTTTATGTTAATAGCTGCAGAAAATTGCACTTGACAAAATTTAATGTCAATATATAGTAAAAAATGTTCCAGCAACCATGGTAGAAGGAAGATTTTCTGTGAAGAGTTTCTCCAAGAAAATATTAGAGCTATTTTCGTAATTAATGGTGACTATTGAATGTCTTTTTCCTAAAATAAAGATCAAAACTAGAAGGTTGATTTAATTGTTTTCATTCAACATTGTTTAACAGTCTAGAAATTTCATAAAGCAGAGAAAGGAAAGGAATATTATAAAGTAAGAAATAACATTGTTAATTTTTGTGAACCGTCTTACTCTTCTATACAGAAAATCCTCTATACATCTATAAATAACAATAACTAATTAAAAACTACAAAAACTAATTAAATTGTATTTTGCATGATTCAACAGCAGTTATAATGTACCATATTTCTGTAAAGTAGCAAGAATTTTAAAAGTAAAATTGTTATAGATTCCCCATTATGTTACTCTCTGTGCAACAGAAATTGACAAATGGCTGATGATTTATTCTCAGACAAGCTCTACTGGGGTGGAGGTCTAGATCCAAGGTTCAAGACCCAAGGAAACTGCTCAAGAGACAAGCTTAACTTGATGATTCCTCAAAGGGTGCCTGTGAAGCTACTCCTGCAATCTTTGTCTGTTGATAAGAGACATTATTTTGGGTCCCAGATATCCTGTATGGCCTGTTGGTCTGTGCCTACTTGAGATGTGCAGCATGAATCAGGAAGATTGGCATGTGGCACTACAGATGGTATATACCTAATGGACATGACCTGTCTAAGAGGACAGAGTTGCTCATTTCTGCCAACTAGCAAGGCTACTTAGGTATCCTGTACAAGAGCCAGATTTAGGAATTACCCCCTGCCCTGTGGGGTGTGGGGTGGGTGCATTTTGGGTGAACTTTAGTATATGTGGCCCTAAATTGCGTCAGCTGGACAGTGTTTGGATTTGTATTTCCATATGTTAGAACATTTATTTATCTGGCTCTGGGAATATTCTTCGATAGCCATGTCCACTTGCCAACATAACAAATTCCACAGGATGGATATGTTGTTCCCAACATTCTCCCTTTCGAAATCCGACATGCCATTTCGTCGGTAAAGAAACGAACACACCCGGCCCAGACAAGGTCAGACCTGAACACCTGAAGAACCTGCCGTCAGTACTCATCAATACACTGGCTCGGCTCTTCACACGCTACCTGTCTGAATGCAAGGTTCCGTCCCAATGGAAAACCAGCAGGACTGTACTACTGTTCAAGAAGGGAAACATCCATGACATTGGCCGCCCACCTACCAGATGGTCAGACTTCTTCATCAAGATCATGAATGATCGGTTTGAGGCTCTTCATGTTCCTAGAGCGAACAGACGCCATTGGGCTACACTAGAACGCGACAGGGACAAATGGAGACGTTACTGGAGCCCGCTTGAGCAAATAGACGATTAATGGGAAGTTAAGTGATTAAGTGATTAAGTGAGAATTTTACACACTGATCTTATTAATTGGGGTGAGGGGCCAAGTTCAGTCCTTATTCCACCTCATAATTAATATATAATATGATTTATTCCGTGGAATAAAATTCCACTTTTTCAAAATAATTCAAATATGCAATACAGCCTCAGTAAGAATCCCAGCAGTTAAAAAAATTACAACAACTACTAATTTTTGAATGTATAAAGGAAAATTTTAAAAATATATATGAATAGGGGCTGGGGCTAATAGCACAGCGGGTACAGCATTTGCCTTGCACACAGTCAACCAGGGTTCACTTCCCAGCATTCCATGTGGTCCCCCGAGTACCACCAGGAGTAATTCCTGAATGCACAAGCCTAGAGTCATCCTTGTGAATCACTAGGTATGACTCAAAAAGCAATATATATATATATATATAATGCACACATATATATATTGCATATATATGGATAACTAAAATAAACAAGAATGATAAAAAATATAATGGAAGAAGAGCAAAATTGGGTGACGTACCACTTGACTTCAAAATGTGTTGTTACGATCAGAACAATGACTTGTTTGGGCAAAGAGCAGAGGGTTTAAGGACAAAGATAGTGTCTATGCAAATGGCAATGATTTTTTAAAATATCTGAATTAAGTAAACACTCATGTTGGTTGGTGGAGAGGTTGTATTGTACTTGTCTTTCAAGTGGCTGAAACTGTTTCATTCCTTGGCACCACAAATGATCCCCTGAGCACTGCCAGTAGTGATGCTTGAACAGACAGCAATAAGCCCTAAATACCACAGGGTGTGTCCCTCAGCCATTTTTTTAGGCATCATGATTTACAGTGATGTTGATAATAGACTTTCACATATACACTATTCCCACAGAGAACCCACATTGTCAGTCTCATTGCCAATTAACCAAGACAGCCTCATCTCTGCCAACCTTCCTTCTCACCAAACTCATTTATTTTTGGTTTTATTATTGTAGTTTAAGACACATGTTTACAGTAACTTTGACTTTTAAGGATTTTCTGTTTGAAAAATTCCTCATTTCTGTACCACCAGTATATCTGAATGCCCTGCTCAATGCCCCTATACTACTACTAACCTACTCCCTCTTTTTTCTCCAATTTCCTCCATACTTTGACATTCTTATTTATGTAATCCAAGGCCAAAGATTTGCCCATATTGATTCCTTCATTCCCTTCTCATGCTATTGTACATGCCACAGATAAGTGAGAATATACAGTGGTTGTTATTTTTGACTTACTCTACTTACCCTAACACACTCCAGTTCCATCCGAGTGGGAGTAGAAGGTATGATTTAACCCTTCTCCGTGGCTGTAACATATTGATTAAGCACTTCAACAAGTATAGTTGTGCATACATATTTTCGAATTAGCATTTTTGTCTTTTGGAGGTAGATACCAAGAAGTAGAATCTCTGGGTCATATGGAAACTCAGTTCTTAATTTTTGGAGAATTCCCTTTATTGTTTTTCTTAAGGACTGAACCAGACAACATTCCCAGAAGTTTCGTATGAAGGTTCCTTTTACCACCTTCCGAACAACAGTTGTTTCTAGTCTTTCTGATGTTTTCTGTTCTCAATAGGAGTGAGATGCTACCTTTTTGTATTTAAAAAAATATTGAATCACTGTTAGCTACAGTTACAAAACATTCATGTTTGAGTTTCAGTCATATAATGATCAAGCACCCATCCCTCCGCCAGTATACATTTTCCACAATCAAAGTCCCCACTATCCCTCCCGTCAACCCCACCCCACCCCACTCCCTCCCTGCCTCTATGGCAGACAATTTCCCTCTTGCTCTCTCTCTACTTATGGGCATTATGGTTTGCAATACAGATAATGAGAGGTCATCATGTTTGGTCCTTTATCTACTTTCAGCACACATCTCCTATCCTGAGCGATCCCTCCAACCATCATTGACTTAGTGATCCCTTCTCTACCCCTGCTGCCATCTCTCTTGGCTCATAAGGCAGACTTCCGACCATGGTGCAATATTCCTGGCCCTTGTCTCTACTGATAGCACAGCGGTAAGGCATTTGCCTTGCATGCAGCCAACATAGCTGACCCGAGTTCGATTCCTCTGCTCCTTTCGGAGAGCCCGGCAAGCTACCGAGAGTATCTCTCCCCCACGGCAGGGCCTGGCAAGCTCCCCATGACGTATTCGATATGCCAAACACAGTAACAACAAAGTCTCCAATGGAGACGTTACTGGGCCTGCTCGAGCAAATCGACGAACAACGGGAGGGCCTTTACCTGGCTGGAGCGATAGCACAGCGGGTAGGGCGTCTGCCTTGCACGCAGCCAACATGGCCGACCCAAGTTCGATTCCTCCGTCCCTCTCGGAGAGCCCGGCAAGCTACCGAGAGTATTCGATATGCCAGACACAGTAACAACAAAGTCTCCAATGGAGACGTTACTGGGCCTGCTCGAGCAAATCAATGATCAACGGGAGGGCCTTTACTTTACTTACTTTACTTACTTATATTCCACAAATTAGTGCAGTCATTCTGTCTGTCTCTCTCTTTCTGACTCATTTGATTTAGCATACTATTTTCCATCTCCATCACTTACAAGCAGATTTCATGACTTCAACATTCCTAACAACTGCATAATATACCATTGTGTAGATATTTTTTTAATAAAGTTTCTTTAACCAGTCATCTGTTATGGGCACTCAGGTTGTTTCCAAATTCTGGCTATTGTGAACAGTACTGCAATGACCATACAGGTGCAGATGTCATCTCTACTGTGTATTTTTGCACCCTTGGGATATATTCCTAGAAGTGTTATTGTGGGGTCACATGGAAACTCAATTTCTAGTTTTTGAAGAAATGCCCGTATTTTCCAAAAAGGCTGGACCAGCATTTCTACCAACGATGAGGGTCCCTTTCTCCCCACCTTCATACTAGCACTGGTTGTTCTTGTTCTTTTTAATGTGTGTCAGTTTCTGTGGTGTGAGATGATATCTTGCTGTTGTTTCGATATGCATCTTCTTGATGATTAGTGATGTAGAGAATTGTTTTCATATGCATTTTGATCATTTGTATTTCTTTTTTGAGGGAGCTTCTATTCATTTCTTCTCCCCCTTTTTTGATAGGGTTCGAGGATTTTTTCTTATATAATTCTACTAAAGTCTTGTGCATCCTGGATATTGACCCCTTATCTAATGGGTATTGGGTAAATATTTTTTCCTGCTCCATGGGCTCTCTGTATTTTGGTCACTGTTTCTCTTGAGTTGCAGAAGCTTCTTAGTTTAATGCAGTCTCATTTGTTTCTGCTTGTTTCTACTTGCTTGGTCAGTGGTCCATCATCCTTAAAGATGCCTTTAGCTTCAGTGTTTTGGAGGTTTCTGCCTACATTTTCCTCCATGTACCGTATGAATTCAAGTCTGATATTGAGGTCTTTAAGCCAATTTGATCTAACTTTTGTGTCTGGCATTAGACAGAGGTCAGAGTTATTTTTTTTTTCCCGCAGGTAGCTGTCCATTTTTCCCAAGTTCCTTCTGTTTTGTGTTTTTCATTTGTATTTTCCTAGTAATAGTGAGGATGAACACTTTTTTATGCTGACTATCCATTTGTTCTTGATCTATGTGTTTATGAAAGTATCTAATCATCTCCTTTTCCTGTATTGTTGGGATTATTGATGTCTTTACTCTTGAATCTTGTGAGAGCTTTATATGTCTTGCATATCATTCCTTTATCTGATGTACTGTGTACAACTACCTTCTCTTATTTGGTAGGATTTCTTTTAATTTTAACTTGGATGTATTTTGTCATGCATAAACCTTCTGATTTGATGGGCTCACTTTTGTTAATTTTCATTGCTGTTATCTTTGCAATGGAATAATATCATTGAACACACCTTTTTGGTCTAGTTCCTACATTTCCCCCTATATTTTCCTCTATGGATTTTATGGAATCTGATCCAACTGAATTAACTTTCATAAATATATTTTTTACTAAGACATCAAATCAATTTGGTGATATAGTCAATATTTTATTACATCACAAAGGAAAGCCTAGATAAAATAGTTTAATTCTTTCTAACTTGCTATGTAAAAATTAAACTGAGAAGAATGATAAAGCTAAATGTACAAGCCAGAACCATAAAACCGAAGAGGTGAAAACATAAAGCACTGTCATTCTAAGGAAGACAAAATTTTCTCAAACACTGACCATGAAGGAAAAAAAAATAAATTGTATCCTTTTATTTTTGGTCCCAGGAATTTAACTGAAGGCCTTAAACAAACAGAATGTATGCTCTACCACTGAGCTAAATCCTTGTCCTCAAAATATTTTATTTTTTAAAAACTGTATCAGCAAGTCACAGATTTAAAAAGTTATTTGCAATAAATATGTGGCAAAGAGCTCATTCCAGATTATATAAATACATCCTAGGAAACTATTAAGAAAAGCAAAATAAAAGACTTGAACTAATCACAAAAGTACATAAATGTTAATTATCATAAAACACTAATTGCAATCAAAATAAAATATCTAAATAGCAATAACTCAAATTGCCTACAAACATTTTTAAATAACATAGTTAGAAAGAATTTTCAACTCTTTTTATGCTTCCCAAACCTTATGAAGACTGCAAGTTATATCTAGCACAAGCAAATATTCTTCACTAGTGAAGACCAATAATCTTAATAAAATAGCTGTTCAGTAGTAAATGTTTTTAAAATATCTTTCTTTATAAGTTTCACTTAAGAAATAAGTATATCACAAAATTAGTTTATTACAGGAAAAGTAGGCTAATTTAACCTATAAAATATCAAACAATGTAGCTGACCACAGTTAATAGGAAACAAAGGGTTAAAGGGAATATATTAATATATGCATAGATGGAGATTAAGTACTTTACTAAATTAATTACAGAAAATTATATTGCATTCATGATAATCTTTTTGAGATAAAAATAGTGCTAATCAGGTAAAGGATATCACTAAGTAATCGTGGATCAAACAATTAGACCATAAATGTTCTATATCCTCCAGCTTCTGTAAATTAGAAAATGGCAATTAAATTATTAGACATATTGCTTTGCTGTTGTTATTGTTTTGGGCTCTGGGGCCACACTAAGCAGTGCTCAAGGGCTTACTCAAATGTCAAAAAGATTAATAAGAGTAAAAAAGACAAAAATAGTTTAATAATAACATATATACTTCCTGTATACATGGGAGAGATCCATTAAGATCTCTTTTATTATTATTATTAAAAAGACCATTTTATTATAGAGAGGGTCTGCTGCAAATATTAGTATAGTTCATAAAAATGTTTCTTTAAAAATGTCTTCCTCCATCGGGGGTATGGTGATGCCAGCAGGTCAATCTGTACCTGTGAGGTGAGTGCATCAGCAGCCTGATGGCAAAGCCAGACTTTCAGATACCCCAAAATTGCTGCTGTGCCTTTGGCCAGACCCCAAAAACTTGGGGCAATGTTTACCAAGAAAGTAAGTAAAGTAAAGTAAAGGCCCTCCCATTGATCATCGATTTGCTCGAGCGGGCCCAGTAAACGGCCAAAAGTTAGGTATGTGGGAGACACACCCACAAACCACCTCTGGCTCAGCTATATAATTGGAGGCATGGCCTCTCTGGTTCCTGATTGAACTGCTTAATGGCCACGATCCCAGAGTCTCAGAAACAAATCTCAGAACCCAAAGGCTTTTGGCAGAAATGCATCCAGTCCCTGCAGTAGGTTACCGGTGCTTGGCCAACCCAGGTGGGAATAGGTTTCGTGCCTTGGCCTGTTCCCCCGGTTGGCCTGGTGACCACCATTCTCCAGAGGCCACTGGATAGTCAGGTTGGGCCTGCAGTGACGAGACATACGTACGGGGCCTCACCACATGGGGGTGGAGCCGACTCTCCTCATCCCAACGAAACCCCAAGTCTCCGCCTACAAACGGCCTCTCTGTCTCCTGATCAAGCTGATTAATAGCCATGATACCTGAAACTCAGAAACAAATCTCGAAAACCAGCGTCTTTTGGCAGAAATGCATCTGGACTGCATACAAGGTGGCTGCCGGCTCAGAGCTTATTGGAAAGCCAGGTATGAGCCGGTGGTGACGGGGCAACTGCAGTCTCATGGGAAGGGGGCTGGTATTGGCTCGTCCTTCATGCCCTACCGAGGTCACGAGTTGCCCCCCACAAGCAGCTCTCTGTCACGGCCATGGCTCCAGAGGCAAAAGGACTTAATCCAGAACCCGGTAGCTTGAGGCAAAAAAGTGAATGGACCATGTGTTAAACTACAGCGCCATGCCTCCCCAGGAGGGAAAGGGTATTGCTCCCTTCCGCCTCCCCCCCCCGCCCCCCCGGAAGCAAGGTGGCTGCCACCTCAGAGCGTATTGGAAAGCCAGGTATGAGCTGGTGGTGACGGGGCAACTGCAGTCTCATGGGAAGAAGGGCGGTACCAGCTTTTCCTTTATGCCCTACCGAGGTCATGAGTTGCCCCCCACAAGCGGTTCTATGGCATGGCCATGGCTCCAGAGGCAAAAGGACTTAGTCAGCAGCTTGCAGAAGAGAAGTGAATGGACCATGCGTTAAACTATGGCACCATGTCTCCCCAGGAGGGAAAGGGTATTGCTCCCTTCCACCTTTTTACCCCCTGGCAGCAAGGTGCCGCCACCTCAGAGCTTATAGGAAAGCCAGGTATGAGCCAGCAGTGAAGGGGCAACTGCAGTCTCATGGGAAGGGGGACGGTACCAGCACATCCTTCACGCCCTACCGAGGTCATAAATTGCCCCCCACGAGCGGCTCTCCGGCACGGCCGGCCATAACACCAGACACACAGAAACCAATCTTGTAATTATCTGGCTCTTTGCCGAAATCCAAAATTGTGGCCGCATAACATTACATGATTCTCATAACCAGCTATAGAAAACAAAACATTTCACAATGCCTTTTCAGCAATTCTGATTGTTTGGGGGGAAATTCTAACCAATAATGGTGCATCTTTTGTCGAAATAATAAATGTAATCAATGTAGAGAAGCGTTAAGTGGAAATCATCTGCCTCACAAGCATTTGGAGGGGTGGGAGGGGGAGTACACTGGGGCTCTTGGTGGTGAAAAATGAGTAGTGGTGAAGGGAAAGGTGTTTGATCATTGTATGACCGAGACTTAAACCTGAAAGCTTAGTAACTTTTCCCACAGTGATTCAATAAATAAATATAAAAAGAAAAAAATGTCTTCCTCCACCTAGCCTTTTGTGTTAATTCCATGATATAAACCTTTGCCAAAAATTATTATATGGAGTGGAAGATATTTGCTTCCTTATATTTCATTACTATACCACTGAAAATGTTCACCCAAGATCCAGAACATACTAAGTTACTATCTTACCATTTTTAATTAACATTATGCAAAGTCTTCTCTGCCTCAAGTTAAAGACACCAGAGGCATGCACACTGAGAAGGAACAACAGAACTGTTTTTATTTGCAAATTCTGTAGTCACATTACTCCTAAGAATGTCCAATGAATTTTCTGAATTAATAAAATTGACTCAGTATATCACAGTAAAAAGTCTTTCTTTGTACTCTCAGTAATCAGAAATAAAATTTTAAACACTATAATTTTAATATCACCTAAATATGCAATATCTAAGAATGATTTTATGTCATCTTTATTTGACTATTTGACCTTACCTAGATAAGTAGAAGTAAATGAAACAACTTTTATATATTGACTTTATTGTTAATTCTTTCCAAAATTACCTGTGAGGAGAAGAGAATGGGTGTAAGGGGCTTGCCTTTAATGCTACCAATTCTATTTAGTACAATCCCAATACCACACAAATTGTCCCTGAGCACAGCCAGAAGTGATCTCTATGCATAAAGTTAAAAGTAAACCCTGATTACAGCTTTCTGTGACCTAAAAACCCAAAACAGAGAGAAAAAAAGTCACAAATAAATCACCTCTAAACAAGAGGAAATCTGAGCCAGAACCCCAGAAGAATTTTTGATAAAAAAATCACAGTATCTGTCTAATATTATATGGATGGGAATAATTTAGAACAGTTGAAAAAAATAAATTTATTTGCTCTTGACAAATAATAACATAAGAGAGAAATCAAAGATATTATTATAAATTCACATTAAGAAAGGCTAATGTGATTTTGGCATAAGACAGGCATATACATCAATAAATGCAAAATACATAGAAGTATTATTACACATATATTTGATTATACTTCTTTATTTAAACTAATGTCTCAAGGAACTGAAAGGGTTGTTCAAGAACTGGTGAGGATCTGGAAAAAATTAAAATAAAAATAAGTCTTTCTTTTTTTCATGCAATGAACTTAAAATGAATCTAGACCTAAATATAAAGAGTGAAAATACTAAAAATTCTAGAGGGGAAATCTGAAGAAAAAATTTCTCAACTACAACAGACTAATGTTTCTTAATTATTATGCAAAAATTGAATCATGGTTTTTTAAATCACAATGTATAAAATTTAAATTGTTGCTATTTAAAGATACACTAAAGTATATGAAAAAATTCACTGTAAAGAAAGTATGATATAGCACTTGCCTTTCATCTTGTCTACCCTAATTGGAATCTCTAGTACTACATATGATTCCCCAAGCATCACAAAGGGTCAGCCCTAAGCAAAATCCAGAAACTACCCTAAGTTAGGCCTAAATATCAAACCCCCATCCAAATAAGTGAAAATAATACAAAATGGTAAATATCAAAGTGTGAAATAATATATGCAATCTGTAAAACAATAGGCATATTGTACACATATTTAATTTAGAACTCATGCCATAATAAGAAACCAGAATTAAAAACCTCCTTTTGAATTAACTGTATCACTGTATCACTGTCTTCCTGTTGTTCATCGATTGCCTCGAGCAGATACCTACCTGTAATGTCTGCTTCATCTTAGCACTGAGATTTTAGAAAGTGCCACTTTGATGTTCTTTCGGGGTCAGGAGAATGAGACCCATCATTGTTACTGGTTTTGGGCATATTGAATACGTCACAGGGAGTTTACCAGACTCTGCTGTGTGGGCAAGATACACTCAGTAGACTGCTGGGTTCTCCAAGAGCAAGAACTAGACAATAAGAAGTCTAGCTTCCTGGAGCTGGGTTTTATAGTCTCTGGGTCTTGGCTGTTGATGGGATTACATGGCGGGGGGGGGGGGGGGGAGGGGGGATGAGGGAATTGGTCAGCGTAATGCATACTGTCTGGTTTCTTATTAGTGCCATTTTGAAGCAAACTTCTTGGTACTCGGAGTTAGTTAAAGGGGAGAGATTCTCTCCAATGGGGTAGAAAAGAACCTTGTACAGTAAGAGAAATGTTCTTTATTGTACTCATGTTTGGAAATACCTGATAACATACATTTTAGAGACTGAACATGTTACATCAGTTCACTTACTATCTATATAAATTGTACTTCGGTACAGTTAATCTAAAATATGTACTCCATCTTCGACCAATCTGAATCTTGAGTCATCCTTTTCTTATTTCTAACTTACTCTGGTTTTATAAATTTTCTACATATTGAAATATTTTTCTGTTGGGGGTTGGAGGGTGTCAGATAACATTGTTTTTCCCTTTCTCCCTGGCCACAGGGAGCTTGAGTTTATTGATTGCTCTGCCAACCTGTCAATTACCTTTGCCTCCCTATCAGAATCTGCTGACTTATAAATATATTTTTCTTCTCCTTAGTGTCCTTTGCATGGTTAGTTACTTCAGGGCAATTACTTTTTGTATGGACACAGGAAGACAGTTAATCAGATAGGCTTGTAACTTGGGAGTTAATTGACCACAGATATTACCACCTGGACATCTGCTCTCTGGACTTAAGCCTCAGTTGTCCTTACTTCCTAGATCCCCAAAAGCAGAGTCCTGATGAGGGACTGGATGGACCCAGGGCAAACTGTGAGCTACCCTGGCATCGAAATGAGCCTGGTCAAAGTACCATAATTCTTAACTATAAGTTAAGAACATGGTTAAGAACAAATTCTGTGATTCAAAAAGTAATAACTAGATTTTGACATGCTTTGGTTAGAAATGATTAATCCAGCCTGTGCACTGTATTCTGAGTCTGTGGTGAGATATTCCCAGGAGAGTTGCCCTACAAGCCTAAAATGTCTATTACTGTGTCCATACAGAGTGGCAAATATTAGGAATTAGAATTAAGATGTTAAATAAGTTATGGGTCTAAGGAGAAGAAAAACACACCTTAAGTGCTGTTTTGTCCTTGTGAGCTGCAGATGGTCAGGAAGGCTTGAGAAACATGTTGATTGCACTTCCAGGGGAAGGAGTGATTTGGGAGGCATGGTTAGAGAAGAAGTGAAAAAAAGTGGTGGATGTGGAGAGGTGGAGAGAGAGTTTGAGTTAGAGGTAGAGAGTTTGAGAGAGGTTGAGTGGGAGCTGTGGGCAGAGCGAGAGAGAGTCAGTGAATGAGAGTTGAGGAGAGAGTTAGATAGAGGATTAGAGACAGCTGGGAGAGAGTTGGAGAAAGTTGGGGGTGAGTTGGGGAGAGAGTTGTGAAAATTGTGGAGAATTTGGGAGAGACGAGAGATGGAATAAAAGGCAACTTATCACCAACCAGCTTAGTCCTCGTTCCTCCTTCATCTGCCCCAGGCTACGGCAGTCCTGGGTGCGGAAGCGATTCGAGACCACCGGATGTGGGTGGGGAGAGAGAGCCTCCAAACATCCATTCATGTGTGAGCGCTCCTAGTGTCACCCGTGCAAAAAGAGTTTACACAGACCCAAGCTAAGAGGTGTTGACATAGGAGGGTCGGGGTGGTATGCCACACATGACAGAGTTCAGGGTTTACTCCCAGCTCGGTGCTCAAGAATCTCTGCTTGCAGTGTTCTGAGGATCATATGCAATGCCAGCAATCAAACCAGGGCCAGCTACTTGCAAAACAAGTCACCTCAACCCGTGGATTATCTCTCAGCTCAGCCCAAATTTACTAGCCCCAATTTTTCCATCTTTGAAAATTTGATTTATTTTCTTTTGCACTAAGTGACCACTCTTTAAAATTTCAGTTTAGGTCTGATTTATCTTTAAAATCTAAGTTTTGAGAGGCCAGAAAGATAGTAAAGCAGGTAAGGTACTTGCCTTGCACATGGCTGACTCAGGAGTAATCCCTGGCACCGTATGTGGTCCCCAAACTCCAATAAGGGTGGTCCCTGAGCATAAAGACAGAAGGAAGTCCTGAACACAGCCATATGTGCCTCCAAAGCACCCCCCCAACACACATACTCACTAACAAAAGGAAAACTTATTTTTAAAAGTCAAATATGGTTGCCTAATGTCTTTAGTTTCAACTGGGAGATCGGAGTCTTCACTGGAATAAGAGAGAATGCATCTTAAAAGGTTTTTTTGACTTTCATTTTACATGATTTATAAGAATCAGTCTGATTTTTGCATCACTTTAACCTTTAGCATACAACAGAATCACTTGGAGGGGACATTAAAATGAAGATAATCTAAATTACATGCTGAAATATAGGTTTTCAAAAAAACTCTCAGGTTATTTGAATACAGATATTTTTCTTTGCTTTTTGTTGTGTTGTTTTTTTTCTTTTTTTAACCATAAATTGAAAGCATAAGTTTAGTGTGGGAGAAATTACCTTGACTTTTTGGGAGAAAGAAAGAGTAAATATGTGTCTGGTGGATTATGAGTTTGAGTTTGAGAGAATATTATAGTCACTGAATTTTTATCTCTGCTTTGATATTTCAAGTTATGCTTAAAATAACAATTGGTATCACTGTATCACTGTATCCTGTTCTTCATCTATTTCTTCGAGCAGGCACCAGTAATGTCTCCTTCATCCTAGCCCTGAGATTTTAGAAAGTGCCAAGGCTCTTTCAGAGTCAGGGGAATGAGACCCATCATTGTTACTGGGTTTTAGCATATCAAATACATATGGAGTTTGCCAGACTCTGCCTAATAGGCAGGATAGTCTCAGTAGACTGCTGGGTTCTCCAAGAATAAGAATTAGATAGTAAGAGGTCGCATTCAAGGCCACACAGTTCTGGGAGTGGTATGTGATATTGTTTGTGGGTTTTTTTTTCCTCCCTTCCTCCCTTCCTCCCTTCCTCCCTCCATTCCTCCCTCCCTCCCTCCCTCTCTCCCTCCCTCCCTCCCTCCCTCCCTCCCTCCCTCCCTTCCTTCCTTCCTTCCTTCCTTCCTTCCTTCCTTCCTTCCTTCCTTCCTTTTTACTTCCCTTCTTTCCTTCCCACTTACCTTTCTTTTGAATGAATATTTAAATTATTCCTCATACCTGACAAACAATATCAATTATAGTGTCTGGGTCTTGGCCATTGATGGGATAATACGGCGCTGGGGGCAGTTGGTGGGTGTGACGCCTACCTACTGGAAGGTGGGGGATCTGGGTGGAGGAGGCCCAGTCCTGATTCAAGCAGGCCTGGAGATCTCAACTCGGGTCTCGCATGCCCAGCTCCTGGAAGAGAACAGCGCAGTCTCCTGCTCCACTGCCTGGCTGTCCTCACCGGGGCCCCTTGGAGGGGGGCGGGTTGAGTTTCCTCCCCGCCCGAGCAGAGTCCCAGCAGCCAAAGACCAAAGAACAAATGGTAAGTCACTTAAACTCTGAATACCAGTTTCTTTCATTATATGAGAAAAAAAATGATCATACATTTCCTGAAGTTGAAGGGTTTAAAGGTTGTTTGTTTCTAAGTACGCAAAACTGTGCCAAACTTAAAGCACACTGATATTTATTTGTTCTCCTCAAGTTTAAGACAACATACACATTGTTAAGCCTTATTAGGAAGTTTACTAGAAATGGAATGTAAATTAAAAAAATCTGATTTTATATATTTATGTTTCAAAATAAAATAAAACAATGTTCTTTCCCTTGCTATTCATAGTAACTCTTAGATATTTTTGTAATAAGTGTCTAATTTTAGTGATAAAAATAGCTAAAATTTAAGTGTCTCCTCTCCTCTCTTCTCCTTGCCCCTCCCCTTTCTTCTCTCTCCTCCCCTCTCCTCATTTCCCTTAGCCTCTTTTCCTATCTTTCCCCTCTCCTCCTATCTCCTCAGTCATTTTTAAACCCTCCCTCCCTCCCTCCCTCCTTCCTCCCTCCCTCCCTCCCTTCCTTTCTTCCTTCCTTCCTCTCCACTTCCCTTCTTTCCTTTCCACTTACCTTTCTTCTGAATGAATAAATGAATATTTAAGCTATTCCTCATACCTGATAGTACTGGCCATATATACTAAACCCACAAACAATATCACTCTTATTGGTGAGAAATTGAAAAGCATATTCTTCTGACATCAGGCACAAGGCAAAGATGTACATACTGTCTCTACCTTGATTCAGTATGGTATTAGAATTCCTAGTAACAGCAATAAGGCTGGGCTGGAGAGACAGTTTAATGATATGGAAATTATCTTGCATGCTGCTAACCCAGGCCTTATCTCCATCATCCTATATGGTCTCCTGAGCTCTGCCAGTAGTGATTCCTGAATGCACATCCATAAATAAGTCATGAGCACTGTCAGGTGTGGCCCACCAAAAAAATTCAGTAATATAAAGAAATAAAGGGGATCCAGATTGGAAATAAAGGAGTCAAACTATTTGCAGATGACATGAAACTATACAAAGAAAGCTTTAGAGTCCACTACAAGCTCCTAGAAATAGTAAAGCAATACACTAGACAACTAAAATGACAGCACACAAATCTGTTGCATTGCAATATGCAAATATAGATCTAAGAGAGAAAAAGATTCAAGTGTCTATTCCATTCAAAATAGTGTTCAAAACAATCAAGTATTGATGAATCGATTTAGCAAAAGATGGAATATATATTATATATATTTGGGCTGGAGCGATAGCACAGCGGTAGGGCATTTGCCTTACAAGCAGCCAACATGGCCAACCCAAGTTCGATTCCTCCACCCCTCTTGAAGAGCCTGACAAGCTACCGAGAGTATCTCACCAGCACGGCAGAGTCTGGCAAGCTACCCGTGATGTATTCGATATGCCAAACACAGTAACAGCAAGTCTCACAATGGAGACGGTACTGGGCCTGCTTGAAAAAATTATATATATTTATAGAAATATATTGAAATAGATAATATTATAATATATTATATATTGTATTTATAATATAATGTGTTGAAAATACGAATCACTTAGGAAAAATGTGAAAGAGGTAGAACATGACATCAGGAAATGGAAAAAATATTCCATGTTCATGGATTAGAAAAATCAACATTGTTAAAACTGAGAATAATCTATGTTGGTGGGGATTGGATAAAAGGCAACAGTCAGCCACTTCTGGTGGAAATGCTTTCCAGTTAATCCCTGTGGAAAGTAGTATAAACATTTTTCAGAAATGTAAAACAGAGTTGCCATAGGACTCATCAATTCCACTTCTTAGTATCTACCCCTAGGACACAAAATCATTTATTCACAATGACATATGTAAACTGTCATTCATTGCACCATTTAACACATTAGTTAGGTTGAAGAATATGGAGGTCAGTGCATTAAGTGAAGTAAGTAAGAAGAAGATAAACAATGCACTTTCTTGTACCTGTTATATAGAATAACATGATAGGGAATGCAAGGTTTCAAGTGGGGGATATATAGATTCACTAGTCCCGAGATTATAAAACTGAGAATAGGGAAGGAAAGATACTGGGTGGAGGAAGTAAGATGAGATAGATGGGAGTAACAGGGGGTAAGGCTAGGGGTTCTTGGATACATTGCTGTTGTAGAGGTGTTGCATATCTATATATCTGAACCACAAGACCAACAAAACGAAGACTAAAAGCATGAGATCCAAACCACGAAAACCAAACTTAGTTCCTCCTGACAGGGTAGGTGGTGGGAGGGAAACATTGGTGAAGGGAAGTTCACACTGGTGACGGATTGGTATTGGAAAATTGTATGCCTGAATTTCAACCTTGAATAATTTTGTAAATCAAGGTGTCTTAACAAATTTGTGTTTGTTTTAAGACCCACGATATTTAGGGATTACTCCCGGATGTGTGATTATGGATCACTCCTGGTGGGCTTACTGGACCATAGAACCTGCCTGGAATTGAACCTGGGTCAGCTGTGTGCAAGAGAAGCATTGTACACTGTACTATCACTTTGTTTCCTACACTTATTTTCTTTGATTTTATAAAAGATGATTTTGTTTGTTTGTTTGTTTTTTGGGCCACACCCAGCGATGCTCAGGGGTTACTCATAGCTCTGCACTCAGGAATTGCTCCTGGCGATGTTTGGGAATCATATGCCCCCAAAAGATGTTTCTATGTATCTGATATTTTGGATTTGAGGTCACATCCAGCAGTACTCAGGTCGTGCTCCTGTCTCTGTGCTCAAGGACCACTCCTCATGGTGTTCGGAGGATCATATCTAGAGCTGGGGATTCTGTCCAGCTTGGCTGTGTGGAACACAAGTGCCTTTACCTCTGTACAAGCTCTCCAGCCCCTTCTCAATAGTGCTTTTTAAAGAAAATAAAATATTCTTACCAATAAAAGACATACAATAATAATTTAGCCCTGTCTGTTTCAACTATCTTTTGCTTGATCACCATGAAGATGGAATGACAGTGTGACTTTATGAATTGTTCATGGCGTCAGAATCTCTCTGAAAGTGTGAATCGAAGTTTGTACAATTTGTGCAGATTTTTTAAATCTATGCTTCATATTTAAGTATATTGAAACCTACTAAAACTATTTCTCACTTTGTCCTTTATTCAGAGTCTTTATTTACCTCCAAACAATTTTTAAAGTCTAGGTACAATATCATGGCCAAAACTGAACTGAAACTTATTTTTAGTCACCTTCATGTGCTTGTTTATTTCCTTTTTAGTATTATTTGCTTTTGGTTCCAGTTTACTTTTCACTATCCAACAATCTGCACCTACAATATCACTCAAGTTTATCTAACATCAGTCACTCTAGATACATCTTTTCTCGCCATCTACTTGCTTTAAGTCATGCACTTTCTCCAACATGGGAAAATCTTTTCTATCAGTTTAAATTATTTCTCTTACTCAAAACCCTATTCAATATCAATATTTCCTCTAGGAAATTTTCTTCACTTACTCTAGCCTTTCCTGGACTCTGCTTTTCTGTGATATATATCACATTGTATATAGCACTGCACTGTAGCACTGTCCTCCAATTGTTCATTGATTTGTTTGAGCAGGTACCAGTAACATCTCCATCGTGAGGCTTGTTGTTACTGTTTTTGGCATATCAAATACCCCACGAGGAGCTTGCCAGGCTCAGCCCTGGGATACTCTCGGTAACGTGCCGGGCTCTCCGAGAGGGATGGAGGAATTGAACCCGGGTCAGGGGCGTTCAAGATAAATTCCCTACCCACTGTGCTCTCTCTCTCTCTCTCTCTCTCTCTATATATATATATATATGTATATATATAGTATATATGCATATATATAATCACATCATTATATATATGTATGTATAATGATGCAATGATTACACACAGAATGTCATAGTTGGAAGGGACTTAAGAGAGTATTCTGCAATGTGAGCACACGATGCAATCTGGAGAAAGTGTAAAAAATAGGTTCTCGGAGTGTCTGTGGCAGCCAGATCTGCACATGACACTAATATATGATAATAATAGTCATGAGCCAAAGGATTGGATCTAGGTGTGATTTTGAGTTGCAAATAGTATTATCTAAATTGTTGTCACCTTGCTGACAATTCCAAAACAGTGCAGCGCCAGAGGACAATGAGTTCCGAGGTTGCTGCACTTGGTTTTTCTTTGGCGGAGCATTAAGGTTTAGGGGCACCCTCAGTGGTGCTCCGGAGTAGGAACTCATGTTAGCTCTGTGTTAGGGGATTGCTCCTATTGCTTCAGAGGGCCATGTAATACCAGGGTTCATGCCCGGGCCTCCTGCACACATAACAAAATTTGTAACTTTTTTTCTTTCTGTGTGTGTGTGTGTGTGTGTGTGGTGTATGTGTGTGTGTGTGTGTGTGTGTGTGTGTATACAATGCCCAGATCGTATACCTACGAGACAATTCCAGTCTTTCTGAGTCCCAGACCCCTTTCGCTCTCTCTCTTTTTTTTAAGCCACATTTCAGTGTCATTTTTTATGTCACTTCTTCAAATTTGTCAACTAAACTTTAATGATGAGTCACTGGAATGCAACCATTTTTTTTTCAAGTCGTAGAAGAATTTCAAGTAGAGAAAATAAAGCATAAAGTAGGGCCATGGTAGATGAATTGTTGACGCAGAGAAAGACAGTGAGTCTGGCTTTAACTTAAGGGAATTTCACCCGTGTGGCATTAAACAAGAAGGCCCAGAGACTTGAATTGTATTTTGGGTCAATAGAAATATATTGAGTGGAATTTAACAGAAGAATGGGAGACAAGAAGCCTTTTTACTCTGTATGTAGTATAAATTATGGTCAGACAAAATACGAACACAGTTGATACAGTGCAAGTGAAGTGATACTCAATTCTCTGAACCAAAATCACTTTCTTTTGGTTTCTATGCATCACTTTGCTGAATTTTCTGCACCCTACTGCTATCTTCTCAGTCTCTGTATGAATGTTCTGTTTCAGATCGTTTCCTCCACTATCTCTCCTCCTTCTCTAAATGATTCTAACCACATGTATAATTTTAGATTATAGAAATGAAAAATGGAAACATGGTGCTAAAACTTCACTATTTTATATCCATATGCCCAAATTCACAATATAAGGTGGAGATGCTAAAAACTTCACTATTTTATATTTGTTGCCCAAATTCACAATATAAAGTACCTACTTATGGAACTACCCCACTAATAAATTCAGTTGTAAATCTTCTTAGATGTCATCATTTTCATGGGCCTTATCAAAAATATTCATGTACTCTTTACTTTAGAAACCACTGCCATTTATAGTAATCAAAAAAATATATATGGGGCTAGAGATAGTAAAGCAGGTAGGTCCTTTGCCTTGCATGCAGGAAAACTGAGTTTGATCCCCAGCATCTTCAGTGGTCCCCCAACCACCACCAAGAGTAACTCCTGAGTGCAGAGCCAGGAGGTACCCCTGGCATCACTGGTGTGGCCCAGAAACCAAAATAATAATACTAATAATAGCGCTGTACCACTGTCCTCCCATTGTTCATCGATTTGCTGGAGTGGGCACCAGTAATGTCTCCACTGTGAAACTTGTTACTGTTTTTGTCATTTTGAATACATTACGGGGAGCTTGGCAGGCTTTGCCAAGAGGGTGGGATACTCTTGGTAGCTTGCCAGGCTCTTTGAGAGGGCGGAGGAATTATTGAACCTGGGTTGGCCATCTGCAAGACAAACACCCTACCTGCTGTGCTATCACTATCGCTCCAGCCCAATACTAATAATAATACTAATCACTGTAACTGTCCTCCCTTTGTTCATCGATTTTGCTCGAGCAGGGCAAGTAACATCTCCATTTTTTTGAGACTTGTTGTTATTGTGTTTGGCATATTGAACACAGCACGGGGAGCTTGCCAGGCTTTGCCCTGCGGGCGAGATACTCTTGGTAGCTTGCCGGGCTCTCCAAGAGAGGCAGAGTAATCGAACCCAGCTTGGCCAGGCTGGCTGCACACAAGGCTAATGCCCTACCGCTGTGCTATCGCTCCAGCTGTATAATACTAATAATAGTACATTTTGATTTCTAGTTTTCAGTTTGGTAACACAAAGACTGTGTTCTCTCTAGCAGTCTTTGACAGATCCGTGTCCTTCTATCCCCTCTAATCCAAGTTTTATCATATTTTTTCAATTAGGTTTTAATAGTTTCATATTTTACCTCATTGCTTCCCCCACACTGCTTCTTAAGACTCTTTCCACAAAACTGCCGAAATGCTTGTATGTGACATTAACTGTCATTTCACAATCCTATTAAGAAACCGTCAACAGCCTCCATTGCACTAAAGATAAGATGGAGACGCATTTTTCTAGTCCACCAGGCCTATTGGACCTATCCCTTTATGCCTACGCTCTTTTTCAAGACAATGTGTCCACGTGGGCTGCCTTTGCGATTCTTGCCCAATTCAGTTCTTCACTGTCTGGGGATCGTGGAATGTGCTATTTCTCCTGTTTAGCACACTTTTTTTCGGATTCCTTTCAGCCTGACCTCTCATGCTTCAAATCTCCACTCAAACATTGTGTTTTGGAGCCAGAGAGATTGTTCTAAAGACTGCAGCACAAATTGTGCATGTAGGAGGCCCCAAGTTTGATCCTTGACACTGCATGACACAATCCCCAAGCCCCACCCCTAGTAAATGCTATTTAATGAACTGCCAGCAGTCCCCTGAACACCTTCAGGTGTCATTCCCCACACAAGAATGCAAAAATAATTGCACTTTAGAGAGAACATTTTTTATGCCTTTGTGTAAGGATTTTATACCGCCACCCCTACCTTCCTACCACAAACACAGTCTTTCCTCCATTAAACCGTTTTGATTTTTCTCTGCAGTGACTTGCAAGCCTGCAACACTCTTAACTATAAACTTACACATTATCTGCTTCGCCTGAGTACAATAGAAGCTTCTGAAGGAAGAAGCTTTTATATTTACAAGAATTACTGGGCCCGCTCGAGCATGTAACACAGAACCTGGCACAACTGGGCTACAAGTAAATAGTTGTTGAATCAATTAGAATAACACCAATTTCCATTTTAGAAAGAATTAATTCCAACAAAACCTCTGCAGATGCAATAGCACTTTTTAGCTAGGAACATGAAGCTAAATATAAAACTAGAAGAAGCAGTTTTGTGGTTGTTTTATTTATTTTCATGTGAATTTCTTTCCACTTAAAATGTCAAGAAAACACTTATAATTAACATTGAGGGCTGCAGCTGAGTGAAAAGGTATTGAAGAAAAAGGTATTTTTCAAATGTAAAGTCCTTAAAAGAAGTATAAGATATATCTTCTAAAAGTCACTTGCCAAATAAAAAAGTAAAATATTTGAAGGAGGTACCATAGTTAAGGAAACTCAAGTGCCTGCAATTTTAAATTATTTCTCGGTAATCAAAAGGAGCACCCATAGGTTTGGGTTGATAGTATGTCAGGTAGGGCTTTTGCCTTGCGGAAACCTAACCCAGGCTTGTTTCCAAGCTGTCAACCAGTTAGGTCTCTCTTATACTCCACAATTACCTTATCACCAATTCAATTTGCAAGGAGAGTACTTGTGATGCAAAAGCTCAGAGTGTGGAAATACTGTGTATGCATGTTCTGTGGAAAGTAATCCACACTGGGAGACCAGAGGTCCCCCCAGGGAATAGACTTGCTGTGCTCCATATTCACTAGCAGGTCAGTCCAGGAAATCTCTCCGCAGGTGTGGAAACTCTTCACAAGTGAGGAACGTCTCTCCACAGGTAAGGAAACTCTCTTCTCCTCGTAGGCAAGCCTTGTTACCAGAACCTCCTAGAAGTCACCCTATATATAAGCTTGATTGAAGGATAGTACAATAAAGTGTGCCTTCTTTCCAGTACTTGTGTTATGGACTGATGTTTGGCTCTGGATGGATGGATAACAGGAATTGAGCAGTTTTATGTCCTTGTTCCTTTATAGGACTACTTTGTGGTTCCCTAAGATCATAAATGGAATACTTGTTGAAGTATATTGAAGCTAGGTATTTTTTATTACATAGATTATTCCACAGGGTTAGGTAAACCATTTATTGCAGCAAAAAATATTATATCTTAATTTCACTTTATTTTTAGCAGTTTTTAGTGGACCAAATGTAATGAAGACTGTGTATTGAGTTCCCTGGTTAATAGATTAGAAAGTTATGCTCATTCTTATTGTATATGTATGGCTATTTGTCATTTGAAGGAAGTCTACAACACTGATTTTAAAAATCATTATATATTTCAATATTATATTCTAAAGATATATTTCAAAACCCAGAATAATGTTGAGACATTTAATTAAGTTTATATTAAATCCTTCAGATTAGGAATAAGACTGAAAGAATCCATATTAGGGCATCAAATTTTTGTGTACTTTAGCTAACTTGCAACATTGCTTTCTGTAAAACTGCTTGGCTGCTTTGCACCTGGGGGAGAGGGGACTTGGAAAGTGATTTACTGTCCCTGAAATGTATTGTCTCAGTAAAGCACCCTGCAGATTTGGGTAAAGGATAACTCAGGATGCAGGTGGTTGGGGGAAATTGCCCTTTCCTGGAATGTATTGTCTCACTAAAGCACCCTGCAGACTTGGGTAACTCAAAACGAGGATGGTCAAGGGAGATTACCTAAGGCTTAATGATTCCAGCTATAACCTTGCTTGTGCTGACAATCCGATGTACGTAAATGCTGATCTTTGAATCTATAGGCTAAGGAGTGAGGTACTTTTAAATGGATTGGTTAAGAAAGTATATGTTGTTACAAATCTATTGGCTATGAAATGTGCGGGCTTTGCTGTAACAGCCAGTGAAGGCCTATATAAGATCCCCTTTGAAGAAGTTCGGGGCTCTCAGCCACTGCCCATTTTTGGGGTATGCTGCGGAGCCCCAGCATGCTGGTCTAAATAAACCCCGTTTTTACTCCTGCAGGAATTGTGTCTATCTGGTCTCTCCGCGCCTCCCAGGGCTAGGGAACTCCCGATCCCAACATTTGGAGGTCCCACCGAGATCACCGAGGACCCTGCCCCAGGGACGCAGGATTGAGCCGCGGGGTAAATTAAGACGCCTCTTTCTCTCTCTTTGTTTCTTTGGTACCGTTTTACTGTAGTTACCAATCGGCGACACAAGCACAGTGGTGTGCAGCACAGTGACAGTGGTGTGCAGCACACTGTTGTGTGTGCGAGCCTTGTGTCTGACAGATGTGTCGGGAATAGACACAGGCCGCAGCCCTGGGGGACGCCCCGGAGGTGGATGAGGGCCAGGGACGCCTGGAGGCCTCTTTTGTGGTAGCCTCGGAGAGGCTACATCTGGTGTGTCAGGAATCATCGGCCGCTCTATTACTTCTCTATTCTTCTTTCCTCTCCAAAAGGCCTTGCGCTTGCGTCATTCTTTTTTTGTAGGTTGGATCACGCTCGTCCTTTTTCTCTACCGAGACACCGTCTTTGGAACCATGGGACAATCTCCGTCCACTCCTCTCACTCACTCTCTCCCACTGGTCAGAGGTCTGCTCTCGTGCTCAGAATCCTTTTCTGATTGTTAAAAAGCCTAAATGGCAGATCTTTTGCTCTGCAGGATGGCCGACGTTCCAGATTGGTTGCCCCCCCCCCCCCCCGAGGGATCGTTCCACTCGCCGCTTATCTTCCAGGTCAAGGGAGTCATCTACCAGCCTGCTCCCCGGGGGTACCCGGACCAGGAGCCTTAGGCAGGAGTGCCAGGCCGGGGGGAGAAGGGGCCCCCACTTACTCTGCTCCTCCTCTGCCCCTGAACCCCGAACTCTCTATTGCCACTCCCGGGCCAGCACTGGCCTTTCCCTACTTCCGATCTCTTCACTTGGAAGAACTAAACCCTCTGGAGGTGAAAAATCATGTGCATGCCCTTTGGGCATATTTGGGAGTCCCAGGGTGACTGGTGAGTGTGGTGCACACCCGTGTGAAAGAGTGGACCGGTCCGAGCGAGTGCCTAAGTGTGATCTGTGCGTGTATCCATAGTGTGTGTATTTATTATCCTGATAGCACAGCGGTAGGGCTTTCGCCTTACAAGCGGCCAACATGGCCGACCCGGGTTCGATTCCTCCGCCCCTCTCGGAGAGCCCGGCAAGCTACCGAGAGTATTCGATATGCCAGACACAGTAACAACAAAGTCTCCAATGGAGACGTTACTGGGCCCGCTCGAGTAAATCGACGATCAACGGGAGGGCCTTTACCTTAATTCTGTTTATTAAGATTGTTTAATACGGGTCAGAATTGATCACTTCTCTGAGATCCACAGGAAAGCTCAGGATCTGGGCTTGATGATCAAGAAAGGTAAATTTGACACTTATTGTTCATCAGAATGACCTTCCTTTGGTGTGGATTGGCCCCCACGAAGTTCCTTCTCTCCAAACCTTGTGGCTCAGATAAAGGAGGTAATCTGTGGAAGATCTGCTGTGAAGTTCTCCTCCAGGCAAGCATCTGAATAGTCTCTGCAAAGAGGCACCCCTCCTTTGTCTGTCTTGCGTCACCATCCACTATTGGGGGGATGGGAGGAAAGCCCACTAGTGAGAAGATTCTGGGAAACTAAGGCAGATCAATTTACAGGCAGAAAATCCTTTTCCCCACCCAGTCTCAGCTAGAGGTCAATTCAAATGCTAATGAAGGCAGTCCAGATGTAAGGCAGAAAGAAAAAAAAAAGGGGTAAAAGGCAGGTAAGAAGCCTAAGAAAAGCAGCAAGCCAGCAAAAGCAGGGAAGATGTAGCAAGCTGAGAGAAGGCAGAACTGTTTTTTTAAGGAGCAGAGTTTTTAAGACCACAGCACTAACTTCGGCTCAGGCACACAGCTGTGGGTCTGCCCAAAGCCAGGCCCACCCAGGTGGAGATGAGCCTCTGAATAAAGGCCAATTTAAGGGAGGTTAGAGTCCCCTTAGGAGAGGCAAAAGTGATAGACCTGGAGAAAAGTTTTGCCAAGGAACCATCCCTTTTTCATAGATTATTGCTTGCAATTAGGAAATCATCTGAGGAGCTTCCAACTAGGTAGTTTTAGATAAGGACATCTTATTGACCTCTGTAACACCATGTGGCCTGAGTATATTGGGGAAAGATAGCCAGTGAATGGCAGTTTGCATTACCAGATCATTTTGCAGTCAGATCTTTGCAGGTAACAAAAGTGATAGACCTGGAGAAAAGTTTTGCCAAGGAAATAGGAGAGTATCAAAGTTTTGCCAAGAAATAGGAGAGTATCAAAGCAGAGGAGGCAGGAAAATGCGAGATCTTATGATTAACTGTTTGACATCAGAAACAAAGAAGCCTATCCCCATGTCTGATAGGAAGGTACTAGTTCCCTGCCTCAGAATTAGCCTTGGCGAAAATATGGTAACATCTTTGTCATAGTTTATTTTGCCGGCTTATATCAACAAAAGCGCTTTCTTGACCCATTTTTAACAAGTGGGAGACTGACTAGTTAGGCTGGGAAATGAGGAGCAGAGTTCCCAATCAGCCGCCCTGGGAGCTGTCCCTTCCTTTCTCAGTCCATCAGTTTCTCCCTGCCATTTTTTTGAAGGGTCAGATTGATCAATCAACTACAGATATGTGCACATGTACGTGTGGTGTTTTCGTCAGTTCACTGTCTGTCTGTCTGTGTCCGTCTGTCTGTGTCTGACTGTCTGTCTGTCTGTGTGTCTGTGTGGAACACTTGAGTGTTGGAACCAGGCTGAAATCAGAAGTAGAAATTTTAGCCAGAAACTGGAAGAAACCTGAATGCCCAAGAACAGATGACTGGTTAAAGAAACTTTGGTACATCTACACAATGGAGTACTATGTAGCTCTTAGAAAAGATGAAGTCATGAAATTTACATACAAGTGGTACAATATGGAAAGTATCATGCTAAGCGAAATGAGTCAGAAAGAGAGGGATAGACATAGAAAGATTGCATTCATCTGGGGGATATAAAGTAACAAAGTAGGAGATTAATACCCAAGAATAGCTGAGATCAGCACCAGGAGGATTACTCCATAACTTAGAGGCCAGCCGGGTATCCTAGAGGAAAGGGCAGTTCAGATAGAGAAGGGAGCACCAAATAAAGGATGTTTGGAGGATCCTCCCAGGAGGGGAGATGCATGTCGAAAGTAGACTATGGACTGAACATGTTTGCCACTCAATGCCTCTTTTGCAGACCACAACACCCAAAAGGAGAGAGAGAACACAGGGGATTGCCCTGCCACAGAGACAGGGGGGATGGGGGGATGGGGGTGGGAGGGATATTATCCATGGTGGTGGAAAATGGGCACTGGTGGAGGGATGGGTATCTGATCATTGTATAATTGAAACCAAAGCACAAAAAATTGTAAATCTACAACTTTAAAAAAAAAAAAGAAGTAGAAATTTTAGAGAAGTTAGTGACATGCAACCCAGTGATTTAAGAAATGCAGTTGTTTTAGGAACCTGTTAGACAAGGGTTAATCCTTATCAGAAGGTTGAGCCTACAGAGAAAGCAGAATTCTCAATCTAAATTTCTTGTTAGAAGAACATTGATGATTATATTATTAACAGTTGAAATCCTTTTTGAACTTAAGAATCTTGTACTGTCTAGAAGAGCTATGGAACTAGAGCCTGAAACTAAAGTGAAATAAGAGTTCAGAGAAAGCAAGAACTTGTCTTACAAGCCTCAGCTAACTTTTATGAAAAATTTGTAAGAGGCAGTTTCCCTTTTCTCACAGAACCTAGCAGGTCTTAGATACGGAGATCTCAGGTGCTAGCCAGGCCTGATCTTTGGGTTGCAGATTCCCAGGTCTAGGCAGGCTAGTCTTTGGTACGAGAGTGGAGAGAGGATTGGAATAAACTGCAACTAAGATCAAGCAGCCTGGCCATAAGGTTTCCTTCCTTTTCCTGCCCATCTCCATTTACCTCCCTGGAGTGGGGGAAACTACAGAATGCTGGCGGTGGGAAAGATAGATTGTTGCCATCCTTTTTGTGCTCACACAACAATTCAAATATTTTCTTATGCCGATATCAAAGTTTGGTTAAAAAAAAAATCCAAAGGGCTTTTTCTGTGTCTGAAAGCATGTTTGTATTTTTGTGGAATTGTTAAAAAGTATCTGGTGTAGAAAGCTCATGATTTTAAATAATTAAGGTACAAGAACTATTGAAATTAAGCCAAAGAAGGTTTTATCATGTTTTATAAAAATTGATTGTTTACAGGTCTTATGCTGTTATGTTAATGTACATATTTGTATCTGCATTGGATTAGAATATTTGACCTAGAAAGAGTTAAAATAACTATGACACATTAAAACTGGTTTAAAAGTAATGGTTTAGTTTAATCATGAGTTTCTAGAGTTATAAAATTGGTTACAAAGTTTGTCCTACCAGTGCTCTATCTGATCTCTGAGACTCTTGGTAACTAAAATTTCTAGGGCTACTTAGTAATAAGTTGTATTGAATTAGTCTCAGATGTCAGCCTGACAATTTGAAGCCATAGCATTGCTTGTCTAGTGCTTGAAAGTGCATGCTATTATTTTGATAATTTTATTTTATGCCAAGCTTTGTCTCCAGGTATCAACCTAGCCCTGACCTGAGATGCTTTCTGTTTCATGGTAATATATGAGTGTTTTAATCTTTTTGTATTTTGTGTTTTCCTGTAAATCAGAATTTTAAGATGTCTCCTGGTTAATTTCTAATGTAAAGTGATCTTTTGCCCAGTGGATATACCTTGTAAGAGCTTTAATTGTGAGCATTTTTAAGGCATTTTGAATATCTATGGAACTGATCTAATGCTTTTGAAATAGTACTGCAGAGTACAGTTTTGTCATGTTAAGTGAGATGGTTGGTAACTTGTGTCTAAATTTGGGAGATCACATTGTACATTGTACTACTATAGATGTATGCCATAAGTCAGAAAGATAATGGATGGAGATATCGTCAGTGGGAAGAAAGGAAAGGAATTCTGTTAAAGTGAAATTGATTTTTAAATGAATGAAAGTTACAGAATGTATGTAAAGGAATGTGTAGAAGGTTTGAGGTTGTTCTAAAGAAAAGGAACTGGTCAAACTGTTATAAGAAACGCTTTAAATCACATGCAGAATTCTTCTAGCACCTTTGTGGTAAGATCTATGGAAAAGATGATTGATAGATTATCTGGACTCCTGTTACAGTGCTCTTAAGATCATTGAATTTTTCAAAAGTTGCAGGAAATCAAGGGTTTTGACATGGGATTAAAAACATGTTAAATGGTATGCTTTATCTCTACAGATTTTAGCTTCTCTGACTAGGACCCACAGCAAACAGGTGTATTACATCTCTGTGAGTAAAGTGAAATACTTGCTTTTCTCTTCTTTTGTACCTTCAGTATGTTTTTTGATGTTTCATGGCACTATGTTGATTTGCATAAATCCAGATAAGTCTTTCCTCTCTGTAATAGGGTCTACCCCTCATGCAGAGAGGAAAAACCAGCCATGGGACCCCAAAGCCCTCTTCCAGGGAAACAGTCAGGGGATCTGTCTAAATGACAGGAGCAGGGATTTAACAGGCACTGTTTCAAGAACCCTACAAACCTCAGGACGACCCTAGAGGCAGGCTGGCTCGAGAAAAGACTGGAAACCATCACTGCTATGGAGAATGAGGAATCTAGGACTCTGCAATGACTAACTCAGTCTGGGCCTACTCTCAGCGTCAAGGAAAAACCTAGAAACCAGGATTTCTCCCAGCCCTGAAGAAGGGATGGGATGGATTCCTTTCTGCCAGGACATCTCTGTGGAAAACGAGGACCAAAGCCACAACCCGAAGGCTCGAGACATCGCAGGACATCTTCTGGCCAGGCCTGGGTAGCTCTGACGTGCCAGATAAGATTAATGAAGATTAATGCCACTATTGTTGTGTCTCCTGTCTTTAGCTGATCCCCAGGACTTCTCAGTAAATAATTGGGTATCCCAAATGGAGAGTTCTCTAATCTTACTGTGTTTATGCAAAAGAACAAGCCAGGTTTGTTAAACTATCTTGCAACGTTTTAAAATGAAGGTGGAGAGAAAACCATGTTTCTGTAACTTGCTTTTTGTAAGAATCAGATTCTAATTCTACAGAGGTGATTGAATAAATGTATTCTAATCTTGATCTAAAAGGTACCCCCTTTGGGGAAATTTAGATAAAACTTAATTTACTGTCTGTAGGTAAAACAGCCTAATCTGTAAAGGGAACTCAATATTATACATGCTGTCACTAGTCTGATACGAGCATTGAAAGCCAGAGCTTTACTAGGGTGAAGCTCATCTCAAAGTGCAGAATTGCTTTCCCCCGGTCTGAATTGGCCAAAGTGTCGAGAAAGGCATCTAAATTGGTTAAATTATAGTAGATTAATATCTAGTTCTAAAATACTGTGAATTTTCTCCTGATCCCAACAAAGACATTTAAGGTTTTGAATATAAATTGAAGATTCTATAAAAAATAAAACTACCAAAGACAAGAAAGAGAGATTTTTTTCCCTTGTTGCCTCGTATGTCTAATCCCTCTGTTTCCATATATAGATGTTCAATTGTTGCCTGAATGTTCTTCAGTCAGAGGTGCTTAGACAAGGAACGCTAAAGAAATTTATGTCATGGAGTTCCCAGGTTCTCTAAGACCTGTGACAAAGGTAGAGAGCCCAGAAATCCAAATCTCCTTTTATTGATCATGGTACCTCTAAAGGGTGCAATACACTGACATCATCAAAGGGAGTTACAGAAAGAACACTGTGACAGCAAAATATATATTGTTTCCTTGCATCTGCAGGCCAGTAATTTTGGCCTCCTGAAAGAAGATACAAAACCAAAACTGAAACCTTTCTTGGGCTATAAGCACTTGGATTTGCATCCCAAAGACTAGTTCTGGCTAGAGCCTGGAATCTACATCCCAAAGATCAGGCCTGGCTAGCACCTGAGATCTGCATGTCAAAGACCAGCCAGGTTTCTGTGAGAAAAGGAAAACTGCCCCTTACAATGTACTGAAATTATTTACTGAAGGCAGTTTAAAGGGGAAAAAATGTTCACAATCATCCAAACTAGTCAGGACACAAGAGAAATCTCGCCCATTTTCATGGGTCCCTATGTCCCTGCCCATTGTGCGGTGCAGTGTACATGAGCTCACTCAGACAGCTCAGTCCAGCACCAACATCCAATTCACTGTCACTGTCACTGTCCTCCCATTGTTCATCGATTTGCTCGAGCAGGCCCAGTAACGTCTCCATCGTGAGACTTGTTGTTACTGTGTTTGGGATTGAATATTTCATGGGTAGCTTGCCCAGCTTTGCTGTGTGGGCGAGATATTCTCTGTAGCTTGCCGGGCTCTCCGAGAGGGGCAGAAAAATCGAACCTGGCTCGGCTGAGCCAGCTGCACACAAGGCAAATGCCCTACCATTGTGCTATAAATGTTCCATAAGTATCAACAGCCTGCAGCAGAAGTTTATTGACACAATGGAAAACTAATGTGCACTGCACAGCACTGTCCTCCTGTTGTTCATCAATTTGCTCTAGCAGGCCCAATAACGTCTCCGTTGTGACACTTGTTACTGTGTTTGGCATATCGAATACGTCACGGGTAGCTTGCCAGGCTTTGCTGTATGGGCAAGATACTCTCGGTAGCTTGCCAGGCTATCTGAGAGGGGTGGAGGAATCAAACCCAGGTCAGCCGGGTCGGCCACATGCAAGGGAAACATGATATATTTAAAATACTCATGTCATAAAATTATCTCCATATTACTTTATTCTTTAGAAATTAGATTCCACTTAAGCAAATTTCCCGAATTCAAACTATTCTTTAGCAAAATTTTGAAAAACTCAATCATTTCTGTAGAAAATGATTCTAAGCTGTAATAAAATAAATACTTATTTAACACAAAGGAATTACATTAGGAACACCAGTCACCTCACAGCTCTGTAGAACACTGCCACTCTAGGAATCAAAACTGATTAACATCCAATTAATCGCTAATTTTGTTAAACATTTATCATGTGTACATTAAATTTTTACTTTCTCAAAAGTAAAATTGTCACATTCATATTTATCTACTCCTATATTCTAATGTGTACCATTGATTAGTGCATCTATCTTTTTGGCAATTCCACTTTGTTCATACTTTAACTTTTTAATAAGTCTCTAAACCAGATAAGATGATTATTTCAGTGTTTCCTGTTTTGAAATTTCTTGATCTATTTTTAATTCTTTTCTCTTCCATGTAAATGTCATAAACTTTTCAAACTACAAAAATCTTGCCAGGATTTTGATTGACATTGTGTGAAGTATATGGATAAATGTAAAAAGAATCAACAACTTGTTGATTGGTGTTTTTGAATTTTTTAAATTTGTTTCAATTTTCTGAAACTAAATTAAATTCACAAAGACATCCAAAATGGTATTGAATAGTAGTATTGAGTGTGACATACTTTCTTTCTTTTTTGTTTTCAGTTTTTTTTTATTTTATTTTTTTTATTTAATCATTTTTTTTATTAGTGAAACACCATGAAGTACATTTATAGACTTATAAATTTTTGTGCTTGGGTTTCAGTTATACAATGATCAAGTACCCATCCCTCCACCAGTGCCCATCCTCCCCCACCACGGGTCCTAGCATCCCTCCCCCCCCCCCCCCCCCCCCGTCCCACCCTGCCGCTGTGGCAGGGCATTCCCCATTGTTCTCTCTCTCTTCTTTTGGGTACTGTGTTTTGCCAGAGAGGCATTGAGTGACAATCATGTTTGGTCTATAGACTACTTTTAGCATGTCTCTCCCACCCTGGGAGGGTCTTCACAACACCCTTTATTTGGTGCTCTCTTCTCTATCTGAGCTTCCTTTTCACCTAGCACATGTGGCTGGCCTTCAAGTCATGGAGCAAAATTCCTGGTACTAATCTGAGCCATTCCTGGGTGTTAGTCTCCCGTTTTGTTGCTTTATGTTCCCCAGATGAATGCGATCTTTCTGTGTCTATCCCGCTCTTTCTGACTCATTTCGCTTAACATGATACTTTCCATGTAGTACCACTTGTATGTAAATTTCATAACTTCATCTTTTCTAACAGCTACATAGTACTCCATTGTGTAAATGTACCAAAGTTTCTTTAACCAGTCATCTGTTCTCGAGCACTCAGGTTTTTTCCAGATTCTGGCTATTGTAAAGAGTGCTGCAATGAACAAACAATTGCAGATGTCACTTCGACTATACCTTTTTGCGCCTCTCTGGGATATATTCCCAGGAGTGCTATAGCTGGGTCAAATGGGAGATCAAATTCTAATTTTTTGAGAATCGTCCATACTGTTTTCCAAAAGGGTTGGACCAGCCTGCATTCCCACCAGCAGTGAAGGAGGGTCCCTTTCTCGCCACATCCGCACCAGCACCAGTTGCTTTTGTTCTTGTGGATGTGGGCCAGTCTCTGTGGTGTGAAATGATATCTCATTGTTGTTTTGATCTGCATCTCTCTGATGATTAGTGATGTAGAGCATTTTCTCATGTGCCTTTTTGCCATTCGAATTTCTTCTTTGCGAAAGTTTCTGTTCATTTCCTCGCCCCATTTTTTGATGGGGTTGGGTGATTTCTTCTTGTGTAGTTTAACCAGTACCTTGTATATCTTTGATATCAACCCCTTGTCGGTTGTGTATTTGGTGAATATACTTTCCCATTCTGTAGGCTGTCTTTGTATTTTGGTCACTGTTTCTTTTGAGGTGCAGAAGCTTCTTAGTTTAAGATAGTCCCATTTGTCTATCTCTGTTTTCACTTGCTCGGCCAGTGGCGTGACATCTTTGAAGATACCACTAACTTCAATATCGTGGAGAGTTTTGCCAACTTTGTCTTCAATAAACATTATGGATTCCGGTCTGATGTTGAGGTCATAAATCCATTTCGATCTTACTTTTGTGCATGGCGTTAGGCAGAGATCTGAGCCCACTTTTTTGCATGTAGCTGTTCTGTTTTGCCAGCACAATTTATTAAAGAGGCTTTCCCTGCTCCATTTCACTTTTCTTGCCCCCTTATCAAAGATTAGATGATTATATGTTTGGGAGGAGATGTCAGTATATTCAAGTCTGTACCATTGGTCTGCAACTCTGCCTTTGTTCCAGTACCATGCTGTTTTGATTATTACTGCTTTGTAGTAGAGCTTGAAGTTAGGTAGGTTGATTCTTCCCATTTTCTTTTTCCCAAGAATTGCTTTAGCTCTTCATGGGGGCTTATTGTTCCATATAAATTTCAGGAGTGTTTGCTCCATTTCTTTGAAGAATGTCGTGGGTATCCTTATAGGGATTGCATTGAATTTGTACAGTGCCTTGGGAAGTATTGTCATTTTGACAATGTTGATTCTCCCCATCCATGAACAGGGAATATTTTTCCATTTCCTCGTGTCCTCTTTTATTTCCCGAAGTAGCGTTTTGTAGTTTTCTTTGTACAGATCCTTTACTTCCTTAGTTAAGGCGATTCCTAGTTACTTGATTGTCTGGGGCACAATTGTGAATGGAATTGTTTTCTTCATGTCACTTTCTTCTCTTTCACTATTTGCATAAGAGAAAAATCTCTCAGTTGTGCACATTTGATTGTGCAGAATCTTTGAAAACGTTTTTAAAGAGTTTTTTCATTGAATCTCTGTGAATTACAAAGACATAAAGTTATTCATAAATGAGTTTCAGGAGTAGGGTATTTCAGTACCAATCCATTCATCAGTGTCCAGTTTCCTCCCCCAATGTCCCCACTTTTGCCCTGCCAAACTTTAGCCTGCTTCTGTAGCAGACACTTCCCCTTCTTCACTTTTTTTGTTTTTAAGGCACTGTGATTTACAATAAGGCTACTGAATGGGTATCATGCATAACACTTTACCTCCTGTCAGTGCCCACTTCTCATCCAAATTGACCACTCCCCTCTATCTTTGTTGTTTGTCATGGTCTCCTGGTCTCTCCCTTGTCCTAACTATGGCAAGCTTCCTACAAAGGATCACTTCTCCTACCCTTTGTTTCTATTGCCTTTGGACATTATTCCTTTGCCATCTTTCTGTGGCTGAGTCTCTCCTCTGACCCATTTCATGATACTCTCCAGATCCATCCATGTATCAGCAAACTGCATGACTTCATCTTTTCTAATGGCCAAATAGTTCATTTTGTATATGTACAATGGCTTCTTAGGCACTTGAGTTCTTTACGGATGAGTATAGTGATGGCCGTGATCTTATAGTAATGTACATAGAAGCGTGAATGTCTTTTCTGCATTGTGCTTTTGGGTCATTGAGATATATTCCAAAGAGCAGTGTTTCTGGGCAATGTGAAATTTTTAGAGCCATTATCAGATTGAATATATAACCTACTACTCGTTTTCTGAGAGTTTTAATCAGAAATGGATGTTGACTTGGCCAAACCTTGTTTTTACTCTATCAAATGATATGGTCATTTTCTTCTTTAAATTAATGGAATAGTAAACTGCTTTAACTGATTTTTATATTTTAACAGAATTGTGTTATTCAGGAAAACATCTTGGAAACTACATATTTATTATTATTTTTCTAGATTGTGACACAGATTTCAAATATTTTATTGAAAGATGTTGTACCTACATTCTAAAGAATAACGGTCTGTAGCTTAGTGGATGGGTAGAGAACACCATTTTTATTTATGAAGAATTGGAACTTCATGAGAATTGGAACTTCATGAATAATTTTGTTGAAAATAGAATCCTGGGCTAAAAACAATCTTGGAAAGTTAATTTTCGACTGTATGGTTAGAATGAGAATAGCAGAGGGATTTCCCTATGCACTTATATTACAGGGAAAATGAGGCCAGGGAAATTATAGAAGACTCATGCTGTAAAATCTGGAGACATCAAGGCTTTTTTTTAGCTTTGGAAGAGATATAGATGCATGTTGCATATATCACTGGTTCATTCCTTGTTATTCCTGGAAATTAATATATATATACATATATCACAATTTATTTATCCTTATTTCCAGTTTATGACATGAAATTCTTTGCTAACTGCAACTAGAAAAATAACTCTTCTTAACTCTTAATTTTAATCTCTTTTCACTAAAATATGGATCATCAAATTTTATTCTTATACAAAGCCGTTCTGTTTATTTCCTGCAAGACTCACTATTTTAGGAGTTTTCTTAATTACTAGAACAGTTTTCTCTACCCCAATTAAAATGTATCCACCTTATGCCCTCTCCAGCTCAGTATCTACATTTCATTCATTCTAGTATTCCCTTTCTCATCCTGAAACTGAAGATCTCTAGTCACGCCCCCCACCCCAACACACACACACACACACACACACACACACACACACACACATTTATTTTAGATATATGTCCCTGTTAGGAAACTTGATATAAGTGTACCACAATAAGTGATACCATACTAAAAGTTTCTAGGATACATTCAAGGTAAGTCCAGTGGTTCTAGAAAATATCATGCTCCATTGCATTGCATTGAATCTTTAAGTGGAAGTAGGACACATAGAAGGTTTATGCTTTCTGTGATATTAATGGATGTCTACACTCAATTGTGCCTTCTCCAACATGCACACTAATCTTCTGTCTGGATCAAATGCAAGGATATTCTAGGCTATTTATCTAGAATGTTCTTAAGATACGTAAAATAAAATTTTTGTTTTGTTTCTGTAACTAAGATTTTGGAAACTGAGATCTAAGTACTTGATTGTTGGCTGCAAGTGATTAATTTAAATCATGTATTTTCATGTGTTTTCATTAAATGAAGGTAAGTATTATAATCAAATATATAAAAACATGAGACCTGTACACATTTTCCTGCCAGAATGGAAGCTACTTGGTCATGATTATATATATATATATATATATATATATACATGTATATGTATATAAAATTCTGTTTATTTCCTGAAAGACTCACCATTTTAGGAGTTTTCTTAATTACTAGAGTAGTTTAAGCTATATTATACATAAAATAATTTTTCACAGATAATTTTATATGTAATATGTGTGGGGTGAAAGCAACAAACCCAGTTGTCAGCAGTGGGCAAGTTAAGTGCCAACTCTTGTGCCATCTCTCTGACTCTATATATAGTTTTATAATCTATATTATAAATTTATGAGCTAGGTAATATTTTCATTACAATTTTCTAGATCAGGATCTGCTTTTGTTAATGGTGGAGAACAGATTCAAACATTGCCATATGGTTTCCAGATCCTGGGCATTTAGACTGCATCCATTAAGTTCTACTTTATTTGTGGGTGGAATTGTATCTGCATATAAGTATTTTCTTATTTTCACATTTCCTATCTTCTCAGTGAAGATATGGATTATGGTAATGATTATTTTGTCTTCTTTCCAACCTCAGAAAAATATTTTTCCTTAAAAAAAGAATCCTCCTTTATTTAATAATATATAATAATCAATTAATCAAAAACAATGGGTGTTTAGAGTACTTGGTCCTGTAGTGATCATAAAAATGCTATCATTTGAGACTGATAAAGCAAATGTCAGATTTGCTGTGTTCAGAATTGATTGTTTATTGAAGGTACATGAAGCTGAACTTATAAATAGCCTAAGCATTTTTTTCTGTCAAAAACTCAGGAATACCATAACAATTTGTGAAGGAGATAGAGATAAAGAAGGAGCTATCAAGACTAAAACAAAGTCTAATGTGAAGAAATCTTGAGGAGTTAAATATTAGAAACATTATAGAGATAAAGAGAAAGGGGGTAGATCAAGACTAAAACATAGAATCTAGTGTGAAGGGAATTTGAGAGGAATAAAATATTTGATTAGAACCATTATTTTGTTTTTGGTTTGTTTGCTTTCTTCACCATCAGCAGTTTTCTCCTAACCTAAAAATTATCCATTTATCTTGCACTTACAGTTTGTGTGGTATTGACTCTTGTACCAGAACAATTGAAATGATTTTATTTGCATTCAGGGACTGTCTCAAAGCATGATGAGAGAAGGGAAATGAGAAATGATCACCAGGTACAGAAGTGTCTATCTATGGCAGTACTGCTAATAGGACAGAGTGTGAGATTACAAAGAGATAGAGAAAACTTGTTGATTTTCAGAGATTGGATGTCACTGAGGATATTAGTGCTACCTCTGTGTTAATCCTGCTCTCATTTATGTTAAAACAACATTGATATTTACTTTGAATAATATCTATTTTAAAAACTTACAAACAAATATACAACAAATTTCATCTATTTTTAAATTTAAAATATCCGCAGACATTCTCTGCTTATATTTTTTGAATTGTATCTTTATTTTTCCTCCACTCTTCATGTAATTCAGTAGAGTTACTATCATCTAAGCCAGAAGGGTGTGTGTGTGTGTGTGTGTGTGTGTGTGTGTGTGCGTGTGTGTGTATGTGCCTGTGTGCATGCATACATGCATATAATTGGTGCCAGATAACCTGTCCTTAAACAAGTCATCATATTACATTGTCTTTGGCTTTGAACCGGGCAAATTCCCTAGTCATAAACAAGAAAATTCAATGGGACTGGTACTAGTGATTCTTATTTAATTAGTCTGACATAATGCTATAATCATGGACAAATTATGTTAACAGAAAAGGCTAGTGAAATAATACATGTTAATACTTTCAAGAACTTGAGGAAAATAGGTAAAAATTTGCCAAAGGTACCAAGTTGTTATTTAAAATGAATGTTTAGAGATATAGTATATAGTATGATGATTACAACTAATAATGCCTTATTGAGTATTGGAAATGTCCCATAATACTAAGAATTTATTCACTCTTTCTTGTCCCCTTTATTTCTTTTCTTACCAGGTCACATCTGATGATGCTCAGTGGCTACTCCTGGCTCTGCATTCAAAAATTAAGTCCTGGCAGTGCTTAGGGTACCATATGAGATGATGAGGTTTGAACCTGGGTCCACTGAATGCAAGGCAAACGCCATACCTGATCTACTGTCACTCTGCGGTCCTCTCACTCTGGCCCAGTATATCATGTTTTGTGGATTTGAGCATTCTCATTTTAACCAGTCATCAAACATAAGTTAGAGTCACCTTATTTCTACTTTATTTATGGTCACACACAGAGACACACAAAACTAGTTGAATATGTTTTCTGTGAAATTGTTTATTTGAATGGAAGAATATCAGATCCTGGTGGTAAGTGCCAAGTCAGCTTCCAGTGGATATTCCAATGGTCATCAAATCTGCATCTTGGCCCCTGTCTTCACATATCTGTCACAATACCTTTCCTGCTGGTCAACATGCTTATTTCAAGTCATATCCTTGCTTCTTGCTGCTAGTTCTCTGTGGAATAACCTTCCCTCAGACCTTCAAAAGACCATCACTCATTGGGAAATTATTAGAAAAAATGTTTTATAGAATATGGTAGCACTGTCACACTGTCCTCCTGTTGTTCATTGATTTGTTCGAGTGGGCCCAGTAACATCTCCATCATGAGACTTGTTGTTGGGAAAGATAAGTAAGGAGAGGCTGTTAAAATTTCAGGACTGGGGCGAATAGAGATGTTACTGGGGCCCGCTTGAGTAAATTGATGAACAACGGGATGTCAGTGATACAGTGATTATAGGAAGAATGTTAATGCTCATCCTATTGTAGGAACTTGAAAATGCCTCATGTATGAATGAGAGATACCTTATGTTTCCTTTCGTTTCTCTTTATCTTATATGAAAGGCTGGTACATCTATTTGTTGTGGAAGCAAGTGACTTAAACGTATTTCAGAACTGCTGTCATTTTTATGACACATATATGAAGCTGTGATTCATTTGTCTGACAGTCTTTCACAGTCAATAGTGAATGAGTGTGTTCATCTCACTAATTATGTCTATGATGCTTTTGAGTATGATAGCTTTTAATATTTTGGCAATAAGAATGATTACTGTGAATGGGATGTTGCATCTCTATGTTGTTTACACTAATACTTGTTGGTAAAACCAATAGCTCATTAACTGCATTCCTGTGCACGTACACAGACATTCAGGCAAATAAAATCAGAAAATAAATTCCCAAATTACTCATTGCTTTAAAATTGTAACAAAGTATATTCTACAGATTTCTTACTACTAGTGGGATTATGTTTTTTGCATATATTATAGTCTATTTTCTTCAATAAACATTGTCTAACAGATGATGAAACATTAAAAAAGTAATTTCTTGATTTATTATTTGCACTTAAAAAGTACTTACATAATTAAGTAAACAAGGTCACTCACTACAGATTATTAGCAAGTTTTCTCTTTATGGGTAATGAATTTATTGTGGACAAAAACTCTGATATTTTTCTGATTCTCCATTTTAGTGGAAGAGTGATGATGGTAAGATAAAAATTAGTGAGTCATTCAATAGTGTAATTTTGAATTATTAAACTAATGCTTTACTTACAAAGATTTCTAGGTGAAATAGGTCATGCAATGTCAGAAACATCATATTGTATTCCTGTGGCAAAATATGCAGAAATCTCTAACATTGATCAATTATTGGTCCACCTTGAATTCCATAATGATAGACACAAATCCATAAATTACTGTGGTTTGGTGCCTGTATATTATAAAATAAATGATTCGTTTATGTACTCCAATGACAAAGTTAAGAGAAAATTGTCTTAATATTTCTTAAAGCTCTTATAACATTTGATTATGTCATAACATTACACTTTAAGGTTGTGAACCATGAGGTGATTAATATTATAGCATTTTTACTAATGCCCAGTAGCTCAATTTGTCTGTGCTGAATGACAAAGTAATAATGTATGCAAGAACTAAAAAAAAAATCAAGTTCAGTGAAAGTCAGGCAGAAATCATCTGATACTATCTGCTTACCTTATTTTCTTATTTTTTTATAGAAATTCACTGTCCTATCTTTCTGATCATATATTCATGTAATTGAACAAGAAGGACGTTGGGATATTGTTCAATGATCATTTCAGCTTTGGATAAGATAATTGATTTGAGGCTATTTTGATTATATTTTGAGAGAAGAGCTAAAACATGCATAAATTCACTACATCAGTGTATAAAAATATACATTTGAATAGTATGGAAAACAAGGTCTGTGGGTTGTCAAAAGACAGCCTCAATTCTTATCTCCTCTATCCCTCACATAATAATTGACACAATTGACTTCTCATCACTTTTATCTCTGGGGTGATAACATGGCAGTTTTGAACAATGACAATTTTCTGTGATTATTTGTATATATATATATATTTTATTATATGTCATTTTTCTGTAGGCTTAAAATAAACATGTTAGGGAATGCGACAGTGTTTTTGAAATCCTACCTGAAGCAGACATAAATGAGTAAAACTATTAATCTAAAAGGAGTGTGAGAACCTCAACCCATGAGAGCTTTGCTAAGGCACTGACCCATCAACAGTACTGTATACCCACAGATATTTTATGAGAGAACAGTTAACTCCCGTTTGCTTAAGCCACAATTCATCAGTTTTTATTACTTATATATGAACAGTGCCCTAATTGATAACCTTCCTTTACATTTATTTATAAATAAATATTTGAGGATTTATCAGTTGCCAGTCATTTCTTTGGTCTCCATGTTTATGATGATTATTAAAGGAAATTATTTTTTTATTTTAGGAGTATTTAAGAGAGCACATACAAACAAACAAACATTGTCCTTCTGTTGTTCATAGATTTGCTCAAGCGGGCCCAGTAACGTCTCCATTGTGAGACTTCTTGTTACTGTGTTTGGCATATTCTATCGGTAGCTTGCCATGCTTACTATAAAATTATTGCTATGAAAATCAGGACTTAAAAAGATCCTATTATGGAAATATTTAACAAGAACACTAATAAGTTCTTGCTGATAAGCATTTTGCTAAGGAAGAATTAGAACAGAGGGCATTCTGGACAAAGGAGAGAATAAAATGAAGCACAAAAATTTTGAAATAATAATAAAACAGAAGTTTTCATGAGAACATAAAAGCAAGATTGTTTAGAGACAAATTATAATCTAGTTAAATTAAAAAGACTAAATTGAAACATTTTAGATAAGTTCATTCTTTCCAATGTACAGGATAGTTAGAAAAATTTTGTTTTGTGTCCAAGATCAAAATCAATACATAGATTTACTTTTATATCTGAAAAAGAATCTCATAAAATGAGGAATGGAGGAAAAATTAAAACACACTCATAAAGCAGTACCAATAGAGGAACTACCTTACGTGTCAACAGAATCATAAAATAAACATTATAATCCTATGTACTTAACTTCGTATATTAAAAAGTTAGTTTTAATCTCGGTTATTCTTGGGTGTTAGTCTCCTATTTTGCTACTTTATGTTCCCCAGATGAATGCAATCTTTCTATGTCTATTTCTCGTTTTCTGACTCATTTCGCTTAGCACGATACTTTCCATGTAGTACCACTTGTATATAAATTTCATGACTTAATCTTTTCTAACAGCTACATAGTACTCCTTTGTGTAGATGTACCAAAGTTTCTTTAACCAATCATCTGTTCTTGGGCACTCAGGTTTTTTCCAGATTCTAGCTATTGTAAACAGTGCTGCAATGAACGCGCTAGGGGAAAAGGCAGCTCAAATAGAGAAGGGAGCACCAAATAAAGGGTGTTGGGAGCATCCTCCCATGATGGGAGATGCATGCTGAGAGTAGACTATTGACCAAACATGATTGCCACTCAATTCCTCTTTTGCAAACCACAGCACCCAAAAGGAGAGAGAGAACAAAAGGGAATGCCCTGCCACAGGGACAGGGTGGGATAGTGGAAGGGGGATGGGAAGGATACTGGGATCGGTGGTGGTGGAGAACGGGCACTGGTGGAGGCATGGGTATTCAATCATTGTATAACTGAAACCCAAGCACAAAAATTTGTAAGTCTATAACTGTACCTCATGGTGTTTCACTAATGAAAATTTTTTAAAAAAAGTTAGTTCTTAAAATATCTTCAAGTAGGGACTGAAGAGAGTACAGGGGTTAAGATACTAACCCAGTCTGCTGCTGATGCTGATTCAATCCCCAGAACCCCACATTCAATCACTGCTGGGAGTGACCTCCAATCACAGAACCGGAAGTAATAACCCATGAGTATTCAAGATGTGGTCCAAAGCACCCAACTCAAATATCATCAATGATAAAATAAATTTTCTCCTAAGTTATTGTTTTACTGATTGAAGTCATCAATAGATGGATTTAGCCTTCATGTTTATACAGTTCTGTATGTAATGTTAACATGGAAAAGAATAATAATTTTAACTATATAATTCCAACTGTTTGAGTGAAGTAAATATTTTCATGTGACTTCTACCCAGGTTAAAAAATGAATAATTGTGAGATCAGAGATGTTGCTCAGGTTTCAGGTCCTTGCTTGCGCAAGGACCTGAAATTTATCCCAAGCTCCTCATGGCTCCTCAGACATTTCCAGAAGAATTCATCCAGTACCCCTGAGATACAATGCAGCACCTTAAAACCAAGTAGGACATTGAATCTTGACAAATTATTGCTGGGAGTAGCCTACTAAGCTCTAAGCATTGCTTGACAGAGACCTCAGACAAATTACAACAAATTAATTATAATGCTCTAGAAATATGCATTTTCTAATTAGTAACCCCACACCCTTATTTCAAATTTCCCTATTTTATATTCGAAAGAAAAAAATACAATATAAATTTTTTGCCCCTGGAGATTAGTCGTCAAATTATTTAACTAATATATTCTCTCTTTAATTTAGATTTTATTATTGAGAAGTGCCTTAAATTTGGTGCAGTAATTTTGAACATTTGTTTAATTTGGCAATAGATATTTGAATTTTAATGCTACTTCAAATGGTGTTAATGTTTAAATGTCTTCCTCTAATACTTTGATTATAGTAATATTGCTGAATATCTTGTCTCAGGCTTCCTCTAGATATTTTATGTGCATGATTATCTATTTTGAATATAATTACAGTTCTACTACTCTTTTACTAATCCTTGTGCTACTTTTATACAATTTTCATTAAGTCAAAAATTCTAGTATAATATTGAATAGAGAAGATATTTTCCTCTTTTCTGGATTTCTATAAAACATTATTGCTATTTGATTAATTTGTAAAGTCACAATATTAAGACATTTTTAACTATCCTTAGCTTGATTAGTTTTAAATTGAATAATTTAATTTTACTTACACTTACTTTTTTTGGATGTTGGCTGCTTTTACAGACTGATTATTGTGAAATATAATAATTTATATGATGTCAATCATCTTAGAAATCAAAGACTTTCTGTAAAATATTAAATTTGACTTGACTCTACGTGTAAAGAGAAATTAATATTTAATTTTTCTCTTTTATTTTACTTTTGTCGGAATTTGGTATTAGTACTATTGTAAATTAAAGTTTTAAACGGTTAGCATTTACATTTTTCTGTTCACGGAATGATTTTGGTTTAAGAGAGTAATATATTTCTCTTAGGGTGTGGGGTGTATTGGCTCACACTGACTGTGCTAAGGACTTATTCCTGGCTTTGTACTCTGATATCACTCCTGGCAGTGCTTGGGAGATACTTGCAGTGAGTGACAGGGACCAAATCCAAGTTGGCTATATGCAAATCAAGAGTCTTACCTCTGTGCTATCTCTTCTGCAAAATAATATCTTTCTTATTTATTGAAGTTCTATAATTATTGGATTTCTATTTGAGAATTTTCTAAGGATAAATTATTTCCTAAAAGGTAGAGGTTTAATAGTTACAGAGTTTCTGTTTGAGATTCTGAAAAGTTTGGAGATAATGATGGCTGGAAATGATAAAGCAATTAATGGCATAAATTATACTATTAAAATTGGTGAAAATAATCAATCAATATCTGTTATGCAGTTTACAATAGTGGAAATATTTGGAATAAAATAAATAATAATATTGTGCCCGTTTCTCTTGTTGATGGAAATATATAAATCATAAATGTATTGGCAATATTATTTAAATAACAAATTTATTTTACCTGAAAATGCAAATTGGTTTCATATTTGTAAGCAGAAAATATCCTTTACAATATATACATATTATCAGAGAAACAGAAACCCTCAGGCTTTGCTAGGATTTAAATTATTTCTCATTCACATGATAAAGATTTAGCAATTCTTAATCCACAATTTTTAAAAGAGAGGAAATTAACATAGGCAGTACAAGAAAAAAAAAAGAAGCACTGTTAGTTACCCAAATATAAATATTTTTAAAGGGATTCTATAAATATATTAGGTCCATTTAAAAAATAAATGTTTTCAAATTCTGGAATGACTTTCAGGGCTAATAAGTGTGTATTTGTGCGACTGGAGTGATAGCACAGCGGGTAGGGTGTTTGGTTGCCTTGTACATGGCCGACCAGGTTCAATTCCCAGCATCCCATATAGTCACCTGAGCACCAGCAGGAATGATTCCTGAGTGCAGAGCCAGGAGTGATCCCTGAGCATCGCCAGGTGTGACCCAAAATGCAAAAAAAAAAAAAAAAAGAAAAAAAAAACAAAAAATTATAAATTTGAACACATATGTCTCTGTCACAAAATATTTTAGACTATAATGCCAAATATTAAAAGGGAAAAAAACTATAAAGAAATATGTGATATTTAGTATGGTCAGGAATTCCAATTTTATAAATCAACGTGAGAAAAATCTCCCAATGTTTAGGTGTTTCTCAGTATAGGCTATACAACAACAGAAGCATTCACTTAATCACTTAATCACTTAACTTCCCGTTAGTCGTCTATTTGCTCGAGCGGGCGCCAGTAACGTCTCCATTTGCCCCTGTTGCGTGCTAGTGTTAGAAGCATTGTGTTAATAAAAGAGATCAGGAAGTTCTGACAATCCTAGGGAACAGAAGAAATAAATGTTTAAGTTCCAGTTATGAAGATGGCTCATGAAGAGTTAATAAATTAGCATTACTAAACCTGTGGATAAGTAAGGAAAAATATATTACCTTTCCTGAAACGAAAATTACATGAAAAGTAGTACTTACAAAGGAGACAAAGAAAAGTGGTTTGGTCCTGAGTTATTTTACTTGAATTTGCTGCTTGGAATAGACTTAGTATAGTGTCAAAAATCTAGTGACTGATCTTGAGCACTCAGTTGTTTCCAGATTCTGGCAATTGTGAACAGTGCATAAATATACAGGTGCAGATATAATTTCTACAGTCACTGGCCACAGAAACCATGGCACATCTACATAATGGAATACTATGCAGCTGTTAGGAGAGATGAAGTCATGAAATTTGCTGATAAGTGGATGGACATGGAGAGTATCATGCTAAGTTAAATGAGTCAGAAAAAAAGGGATAAACATGGAATGATTGCACTCATTTGTGAAATATAAAATAACATAATATGAAATTAACACCCACTGACAGTAGAAACAAGGGCCAGGAAGATAGCTCCACAGTCGGAAGCCTGCTTCGTGATCTGGGGGAGAAGGCAGCTGGGATAGAGAAAGGATCACTAAGTCGATTATGATTGAGGGGATTGCTTTGGATGAGAGATGTGTGCTGAAAATAGACTAAGGACCAAACATGATAGTCTCTCAGTGCCTGTATTGTGAACGACAATGCCCAGAGAGAGTAAGAAGCAAATTGCCTGCCATAGAAGCAAAGGGTCGGGTGGGGTGGTGGTGGCCGTAGGGATACTGGGGACATTGATGATGGAAAACGCACACTGGTGGAGGGATGGGTGTAAAATCATTATATGACTGAAACTCAATCAGGAAATCTTGGTAACTATCTCACAGAGATTCAATGAAAAAAAAAAAACCTACTGACTCTAGGTCATCAAATCTGATCTGTGAATTTATTCACACTTCCTAGTTTTGTAGAAATGTTTTCATTATCTTATGATCACAGTGGTTTCCAATTTTAAAATCAACAAGAGTGTGTGCGTGCATGCACACGGTTACAGAGAAGCAAATCTTAGAATTATTTAGATCTTATTAACATAAAATAAAGCATGGGTATATTTTTAAGGGAGAGATAAAGAAGAAAAGGAGGGGGAGAAAGAAAGGAGATGGAGAAAAGCATTATATTTCTATTTTTCATACATAGTACAAAAATAATTATGTCTAAAGTTATGGGATCAAAAAATAAGAGCTTACTTAATGGTTATATGTGCACAGAGTAGTTACCATTCATAATGTCATGGGCTCAGAGGTTCAAGCTCTTGACCTTAAGCAGTCAAGATTGAAAGCCAGGAACCAGAGAGCAAATGGCAAAATTCAGTAAAAAACTATACTTAGGAAAACAGAGAGGGAATGTAAAGCATGGAGGCTCCCAGATTATGAGTAGGATCCCCATAATATTTAAATATTTCTATAATGAAAATATTTCTACAAAACTAGGAAGTATAAATAAATTCACAGATCAGATTTGATAACCTAAAGTCGCTAGATGATGTTGTTGTTGTTGTTTTATTATTGAATTCACCGTGAGATACAGTTACAAAGCTTTCATGATTGAGCTTCAGTCCTACAATGATTGAACACCATCCTGACAGCAGTGTGCCTTTAGGTGACCCCCTAAAGTAGTTTTCAGAAGAACGTCTAAAGTCCAACCCCTTATATACCTCGGGCAGGGTGGATGAGCATTTCTTTATTATGCTCGAAGAATGTGGACCATTAAAATGGGAGAGGAAGTAGTCAGTTTATTTTTCTGGACCCATTCCCCAGCATATAGAGACCCCCACCAAACAGGAGCAAATGATAAAGATTACAGGGGAACAGGAAGGGCAAGACCAGGGATATGTTCCTAAGCAAAGGGACATGGCCTGATATGAAAGGCCACAGAGAGGCAGATGTTGTGCTGATAATCTGGATGACCTAGGAGTCTTCCTGTTGCAAAAGAATCATTTGTGGCATGGATGTAATTTATGGAATGGTGCTAAAGAAATAACTTATTCATAAGAAATGAAGCTATATATGAATAAACATTTAAAATGGAGAAGAACATCACAACAGCAGGAAATTAAAAAAAAACCAAAATTGTACCTCTAAAGCATGTAATTGGAGGGGATTTGGAATATATTATATAGTTTTATAATATGTTGTACCAGTATGATAGAAAATTATATTAGCAATTGAGAAAGGCTTATTTTACCATTTAAAAATTAAAATTAAGATAGTTGTGGATAAGAAAAAATAGATGCAGAAAATGCATAAAATATTGGATTCTGAAGATTATTGTTCTTTGAAATAATTGCTTTTGACAACAAAACAACACTTATGCTTAAGGTGATATTTTAATTAAATGAACAGTTTTTAAAATGCATTTATTTTCTTGACGAGTAATTCTTCCTTTCAATTAACTTTTAATTTCAAAATCTAGAAAAGGTAGTGAAGTCAGAAGAAAAAAATCAATGTATGCTTAATATATATTTTTGGCACAGCAGGAAGGCTAGCAAACAAAATAATAAAGAAAAATTAATTTTTTTAAGAAATAGAAAGCAGATATTTGTCAAAACAATTAAAGTAAGAAAACTGTTTAGGCTCATCTCACCCAGGTACCCACCCGGTGGCAGGGCTCCTTTTCAGAGTCGCGCATTTAACTAGTTCCCAGGGTTGCCTGTTATTATTCTCCCCATCCATATCCCATAAGAACCATAAGCTACCTTCTTAGTTGGAACTTTCACTAGGTTAGCTTAAACACCAGAAACACATTAGCCAATAATTCATTAAGCCCACCTCAATTAATACTGCATCATAAGAAGAATAGTAACAGAGAGCATGAAGGGCTAATCCACAAAGGCAACAATAGTAAAGTAACGCAGAAGCCCACCAAGATTATTCATTGAAGAGGCTAGCCCAGAAGATCCCAACAGTAATGAAGTGCTAGACAACCTCTCTGACAAGGAATTTAGAAGGGAGCTACTGAGGATGCTTAGGGAGCTAAAAGAAACAATGGAAAGCAATGCCAATAAAAAACAAGAGGATTTGAAGGTAGAAAGGAGGAAAATGCAAACAAAATAATAAACGCAAATATCAGATAGCACAGCGGGTAGGGCGTTTGCCTTACAAGCGGCCAACATGGCCGACCCGAGTTTGATTCCTCCACCCCTCTCGGAGAGCCCGGCAAGCTACCGAGAGTATTCGATATGCCAGACACAGTATCAACAAAGTCTCCAATGGAGACGTTACTGGGCCCGCTCGAGCAAATCGACGATCAACGGGAGGGCCTTTACCTTTACCTTTACCTTTACCTTTACCTTTACCTTTATCAGACCTGAAGAACCTGGTAGGCGAATTGAAAAACTCAATGGAAGGCCTCAGCAGCAAAGTAACAGCTGCTGAGGACAGAATCAGTGAGTTCAATGAAGTCCAGAGACTCTACAGAAAAGAGCAGAAAATGGAAAAGAGAATCACAATCCGGGAACAGATGGCAAGAGAAGATCATGATGAAGCCAACAGGAGTAACATAAGAATTATTGGAGTCCCTGAGGGACAGGAAGAAAACCCTGATGATGAAGAAACTTTCAAAGACATCACTGCTACAGTATCACCAGCGCTGAAGAAAACATGCAACCACATTCAGGAAGTCCAAAGAGTACCGGCTAGAAGAAATCCAAATAAAAACACCCCAAGACACATCCTGATCAAAATGACCAAAATCTTAGATAGAGACAGAATTCTGAAAGCAGCAACATCGAAGAAAGAAATTACCTATAAAGGAGCATCCTTAAGATTCACAACTGATTTGTCTGATGAAACACTCATGGCCCGAAAACAGTGGTGAAATATAGTGAAAAAACTTAATGAAACAAATACCTCTCCAAAAATACTTTAACCAGCAAGACTCTACTTCATAACAGAAGGAACAACACACAGTTTCACAAACAACAGCTCAGGAACTTCATAGACTCAAAACCATGGTTACAAGAACAACTAAGTGGGCTATTTTAAGACAAGACAGGTCCCTCAAATACACCAAATTTCAACAGAAAAATGGGACAAAACCCCATAACAATAATCTCTCTCAACGTCAATGCACTAAAGGCACCAATTAAAAGATACAGAGTGGCAGGATGGATTAGAAAATTGAACCCAACATTCTGCTGCCTGCAAAAAATACATCTCAATAGTCAGAGCAAACACAGGCTCAAAGTCAAAGGCTAGAAAACAATCCTACAAGCAAACAACTCCCATAAGAATGCTGGTGTAGCCATCCTAGTATCAGACCACATTGATTTCAGAATGAAAAAGGTCACAAGAGACAGTGAAGGCCATTTCTTACTTATTTATTTATTTAAAAACCAGGTTCCCAGATTTTAACACTAAATAAGTGCTTTGGACTTGTCATGCATTGCTGAGAACTATTTTTTTAAAATTATAATTAGTTAAAACACCATGAGGTACAATTGTAGACGTACAAATTTGTGTGCTTGGGTTTCAGTTATACAATGATCAAGTACCCATCCCTCCATCAGTGCCCATTCTCGACCACCAATGATCCCAGTATCCCTCCCACCCCCCATCCCCCACATCCCACCCTGCCACTGTGGTAGGGCATTTCCTTTTGTTCTCTCTCTCCTTTTGGACGCTGTGGGTTGCAAAAGAGGCATTGAGTGGCAATCATGTTCAGTCTATAATCTATTTTTAGCATACATCTCCCATCCTGGGAGGATCCTCTCAACACTTTTATTTGGTGCTCCCTTCTCTATCTGAGCTGCATTTTCCCCTAGCATGTGCAGCAGGCCTCCAAGCCATGGAGTGAATTTCCTGGTACTTTTCTCGGCTATTCTTGAGTGTTAGTCTCCTATTTTGTTACTTTATATTCCCCAGATGAATGTAGTCTTTCTGTGTCTGTCCCTCTCTTTCTGACTCATTTTGCTTATCATGGTACTTTCCACATAGTACCACTTGTATGTAAATTTCATAACTTCATCTTTTCTAACAGCTACATAGTACTCCATTGTGTAGATATACCAACGTTTCTTTAACCAGTCATCTGTTCTCAGGCACTCAGTTTTTTTCTGATTCTGGCTTTTGTAAACAGTGCTGCAGTGAACAAACAAGTGCAGATGTCAATTTGACTATACTTTTTTGCCTATCCGGGGTATATTCCCAGGAGTGGTATTGCTGGGTCAAATGGGAGCTTTCTAATTTTTTGAGAATTGTCCATACTGTTTTCCAAAAGGGATGAGCCAGTTGGCATTCCCAACAGAAGTGAAGGAAGTTCCCTTTCTCACCACATCCGCACAAACACCATTTGCTTTTGTTCTTTTGGACTTGGGTCAGTCTCTGTGATTTGAGATGATATCTCATTGGCAACTATCGCCCGATCTGCCTATTGTCTGTCATCTACCAGTTGTTCACTCGAGTCATCCTGAATAGGATTGGCAGAACACTAGATGAAGGACAACCATGTGAGCAAGCAGGGTTCCGCAAAGGATTCAGCACCATCGACCATATCCACACGATAACCAAACTCATTGAGGTTTCTCGGGAGTTCAAGATGCCGCTCTGCTTAACGTTCATTGATTTAAAGAAGGCCTTTGATTCTGTTGAGACGGAAGCGGTCATTGAAGCCCTAGCCAATCAGGGCATTCAAGCCCAATACATCAGGATCCTCCGTGAGCTGTATTGCGGATTCACTACCAGGATCTCACCATTCTACAAAGAAGTGATCGTTGATGTCAAGAGAGGAGTGCGGCAGGGTGATACCATTTCACCAAAACTCTTCAGTGCCACCCTCGAGAACATCATGCGACGACTAGAATGGGAAGGAATGGGAGTGAAGATAGATGGTCGGCAACTACACCACCTCCGCTTTGCTGATGACATTGTTTTAATAACACCAAACATCAGCCAAGCAGCACAAATGCTGGCCGACTTTGACTGTGAGTGTGGAAAGGTAGGACTACAGCTGAATCTTACGAAGACAATGTTTATGAGAAACAGCCTTGTTCCTGAGGCCCCATTCGCTCTCAATGGAACGACCATCTCCGAATGCAACAGCTATGTGTACCTAGGTCGAGAGGTCAACATGACAAATGACCTGGCACCCGAGCTGCGCAGGAGGAAGAGAGTGGCTTGGAACGCCTTCAAGAACGTCGAAGAAATAGCTAAGAGGACGAAGAACCTCCGGCTCCGGGCACATCTCTTTGATTCCACTGTTCTTCCTGCATTAACATATGCCTCAGAGACCTGGGCCCTACGCAAACAAGATGAGAACGCCATTCAGGTCTCCCAAAGAAGAATAGAAAGAGCTATGCTTGGAATATCACGTTTCACTCAAATGAGAGAACGAATCCGGAGTTCTGACATCCGTCGACGATCAAGGATCAGGGACGCTGTCTCATTTGCCAAGGTGTCGAAAATCAGATGGGCTGGTCACGTAATGAGATTTAAAGACGACCGTTGGACTAGAGCTGTTACTGATTGGATTCCACGGGATGTCAAAAGACCGCGTGGCCGCCCACCTACCAGATGGTCAGACTTCTTTGTCAAGGTCATGAACGATCGGTTTGAGGCCCTCCATGTTCCCGGAGCGAAGAGATGCCATTGGGCTACACTAGCACGCGACAGGGACAAATGGAGACGTTACTGGCGCCCGCTCGAGCAAATCGACGACTAACGGGAAGTTAAGTGATTAAGTGAAGAAGTGTTGATCTGCATATCTCCCTGATGATTAATGATGTAGAGCATCTTCTCATGTGCCTTTTTTTGCTTTTTGGATTTCTTCTTTAAGAAAGTTTCTGTTCATTTCATCGCCCCATTTTTTGATGGGGTTGGATGTTTTCTTCTTGTGGAGTGCAACCAGTATTTTGTATAGCCTTGATGTCAACCCCTTGTTGGATGAGTATTGGGCGAATATCCTTTCTCATTCTGTAGACTGTCTTTGTATTTTGGTCACTGTTTCTTTTGAAATGCAGAAGCTTCTCAGTTTAAGATAGTCCCATTTGTCTATCTCTGTTTTCACTTGCTCTGCCAGTGGCATGACATCTTTAAAGATATCATTAGCATCAATGTCGTGGAGGGTTTTGCCAACTTTGTCTTCAATGTACATTATGAATTCTGGTCTGATGTTGAGTTCTTTAATCCATTTTGATCGTACTTTTGTACATGGTGTTAGGCAGAGATCTGAGCCCATTTTTTTTTGCATGTAGCATTCCTGTTTTGCCAGCACAATTTGTTAAAGAGGCTTTCCTTGATCCACTTCATGTTTCTTGCTCCCTTATCAAAGATTAGATGATCATATGCTTGGGGGGAGCTGTCAGGATATTCAATCCTGTTCCATTGGTCTGCAGCTCTGCCTTTGTTCCAGTACCATGCTGTTTTAATTATTACTGCTTTGTAGTAGAGTTTGAAGTTTGGAAGGTTGATTCCTCCCGTTTTCTTTTTCCCAAGAATTGCTTTATCTATTTGTGGGGGCTTATTGTTCCATATGAATTTCAGGAGTGTTTGCTCCTTTTCTTTGAAGAATGTCATGGTATCTTTATAGGAATCACATTGAATTTGTACAATGCTTTGGGAAGTATTGCTATTTTCACAATGTTAATTCTTCCTATCCATGAGCAGGGGATATCTTCCCATTTTCTTGTGTCCTCTTTTATTTCCTGAAGTAGCATTTTGTAGTTTTCTTTGTACAGTTCTTTTACCTCCTTAGTTAAGCTGATTCCTAGGTATTTGTTTTTCTGTGGCACAATTTTATACCAGATTTTTTTTCATGTCAATTTCTTCTCTCTCACTATTTGCATATAGGAAAGCCATGGACTTTGGGTATGAAACTATAGTCTGAAACTTTACTATACAAATCTATTGTTTCTAGGAGTTTCTTAGTAGAGCTTTTAGGGTTCTCTAAGTATAATATCATATCATCTGCTAATAGAGAGAGCTTGAATTCTTCATTTCCTACTGAATGCCCTTAATATCTTTTTTCTTGCCTAAGCGCTATTGCTAGTACTTCCAGTAGTATATGAACATCAGTGGAGAGAGTTGGGTATCCTTGTCTCATCCCTGATCTTAGAGGGAAGACTCTCAGTTTTTCCCCATTGAGGATGATGCTTGCTGTAGCCTTGTGGTAGATGGCTTTACTTATATTGAGGGAAGTCCTCTTTATCCCCGTTTGGCTTGTGTTTTCATCATAAACGGGTGCTGGATTTTGTCAAATACTTTCTCTGCATTTATTGATATCATCATATGTTTTTTATCTTTTCTTCTGTTGATATGATAGATTATGTTGATTGATTTCTGAACATTAAACCATCCTTGCATCCCAGGATGAATCCCATTTGGATTGGTGTATGATCTTTTTGATGAGTTGTTGAATTCTATTTGCTTATTTTTTTTTTTTTTGAGAATCTTCACATCCGTGTTCATCAGAGATATCGACCTGTAGTTTTCTTTTCTTGTGGTGTGTTTATTTCCTTTTGGTATTAGAGAGATATGGGCTTCATAGAAACTTTTTGGGATATTTTCTGTTTCTTCAGTTTACTGTAAAAGCTTGAGAAGCACTGGCAATAGGTCCTCTTTAAATGTTTGGAAAAATTCACTATTGATTCTATCTGGACCTGCGCTTTTGTTTTGCGGAAGACTTTTGCTTACAGTTTCAATTTCCTTGATTTTAATAAGTCTATTTAGGTAACTTATATATTCTTGATTCAACTTGGGAGATTATAGGAATCCAAGAATTTATTCATTTCTTCTAGGTTCTCTTGTTTCGTGGCATACAAACTTTCAATGTAGTCTTTGACGATCTTTTGAATTTCTTTGGTTTCACTGTGGTATCCTTCTTCTCATTTCTGATTTGGTTTATTAGGGTTCTTTCTCTCTCTTTCTCTGTGAGTCTTGCTAGTTGTTTATGTGTCTTGTTTATTTTCTCGTGGAACCAGCTCTTGGTTTTATTGATCTTTTGGATTGTTTTTTGGGTTTCCATAGCATTGATTTCTGCTCTAAGTTTTATGATCTCTATCTTCCTGCCTGATTTGGGCTCCTTTTGTTGGTCCTTTTCTAAGATCTAGAGTTGTGAAGTCAAGTTGTTTATGTGGGCCCTTTCTTCCTTTCTGAGAAATGTTTGCAGAGCTATTAACTTTTCCCTTAGCATGAATTTCGCTGTGTCCCATAGGTTCTGGTAGCTCATGTCTTCATTCTCATTTGTTTCCGGGTACTTTTTTATTTTGTCCTTGACTTCTTTCCTGACCTACTCGTTGTTCAACATTGAGTTGTTTAATTTCCTGCTCTTTGATTTGATTCTCCGTGTCTGTATGTGATTCACTTCTATCTTCAGTGCATCATGGTCTGAATAGATTTTTGATACTATTTCTATCTTCTGATTCTATTGAGATATGTTTTGTGGCCTAGCACATGGTCTATTTTGGGAAATGTTCCGTGTGCACTGGAGAAGAATGTGTATTCTTTCTTTTTGGGGTGTAAAGCCCTGTATAGGTCTATAAGCCCTCTCTCTTCTATTTCTTCCTTCAGAGCTAATGTTTCTTTGCTGAGTTTGGTTCTTCTGATTTGGTTTATTAGGTGACAAGGTGATGGTGAAGTCTCCGGCTACTATTGTGTTGCTAGCAATGTCCTCTTTAAAAATCTGTTAGCAATTGTTTTTAAATATTTAGCTATTACCTCATTAGGTGCATATACACTTAAGAGTGTGATTTCTTCCTGTTGTCATATCTCTTGGTAAATAGAAAATGGCCTTCGCTGCCCCTTCTATTCTTTTTCAACCTGAAGTTTATGTTGTTATTTACTAGAATGGCCAAACTAGCTTTTTTGAGGGATCTGTTTGCTTGCAGGATTGTTTTTTATCCTTTAACTTTGAGTCTGTGTTTGCTCTGACTGTTCAGATGAGTCTCTTGTAACCCAGCCAAATATTGGGTTCTGTCTCTGAATCCATTTTGCCACTCTGTGTCTCTTAATTGGTGAATTTAGACCATTGACCTTGAGAGAGATTATTATCATGAGGTTTTGTGTCATCTTTCTGTAAGAGTTTGTTGTGCTTGGAGGGTTTGTCTTGTCTTATAGTGTTGGGATCGGGAGTTCCCTGGCCCTGGGAGGCGCGGAGAGACCAGATAGACACAATTCCTGCAGGAGTAAAAACGGGGTTTATTTAGACCAGCATGCTGGGGCTCCGCAGCATACCCCAAAAATGGGCAGTGGCTGAGAGCCCCGAACTTCTTCAAAGGGGATCTTATATAGGCCTTCACTGGCCGTTACAGCAAAGCCCGCGCATTTCATAGCCAATAGATTTGTAACAACATATACTTTCTTAACCAATCCATTTAAAAGTACCTCACTCCTTAGCCTATAGATTCAAAGATCAGCATTTACGTACATCGATTGTCAGCACAAGCAAGATTATAGCTGGAATCATTAAGCCTTAGGTAATCTCCCTTGACCATCCTCGTTTTGTGTTACCCAAGTCTGCAGGGTGCTTTAGTGAGACAATACATTCCAGGAAAGGGCAATTTCCCCCAACCACCAGCATCCTGAGTTAGCCTTTACCCAAATCTGCAGGGTGCTTTACTGAGACAATACATTTCAGGGACAGTAAATACACCTGAATCTTGTAGAAAGAAGTTATGCCCTGTTCACTTTGCAAGTCCCCTCTCCCCCAGGTGCAAAGCAGCCAAGCACTTTTACAGAAAGCAATGCTGCAAGTTAGCTAAAGTACACAAAAATTTGATGCCCTAATATGGATTCTTTCATTCCCCACTTCTTTTCATGAGCATCTCTAATCCTAGAGATCGTGGGGGGGTCGGGGCCTAATTCAAGGACCCGTGGTTAAGAGTAGCTTTCCTCAGTGGGTAGAGTCCGGTATTGTTGCCCCGAATTAGGAGGATCTTCAAGACTCAAACCAATTCTCCCAGGCTTCTCCGACGTCGTTCAAGGCCTTCCCGTAGCTTGGCTATAGAGTCTCTGACAACCTCAGTGTGGTCTGCGTAGAAACAGCATCCCTCCACCAGATCAGAGCAAAGCCCTCTGTTCTTGAGGAACAACAGGTCGAAGGTCGAGTCCTCTCAGGTTTTGGGAGACTATCTCGAACAGGGATGTGAGAGATTTCTCGATGAGGTCTTAAAAAGAGTTAAAGCAACAGAAACCAAAGCAACATAATGCCATACCCATCTCTATCATTAAAACAATGAAAAGGATTAACTCTACAAACAGGTTTGGTTGATAATATAACTTCCTGTGTTCAGATTTTTCTAATGGTCACAGAAACACCAAGCCATTCTCTGGCTTTCTCAGTACAGACTGGAAAAGCTTCTGCCCATATACTGAAGCTATCAATGAGAACCAACATGTATTTATACCTTGAACATATGAACATTTGATCATTTGTATAAGGTCAAGCTGCCGATTCACCTCTAAGTTCCTTGATGCTGAACAGGTGTTAGGAGAGGAGGCTCAGGATTTCCACTAGGTTCATTAATGGCACAGAAAGCACAGTTCTGAATTACTTCTATCTTACTTGCTGTTCAGTTCCTCCCCATGGAAGATGGTTCTCACTAGTGTTAAAACATAACCCTTTAATAATATTCCATTGCATTGGTTCAGGAGTTGTTAATCCCATGATGCAACAGAAATTAAGAGCTGATAATATTCTTGTTCTCTCCAAATGACTGTTCACAGAAAATGAGATGCAATAAAGTATAGAAAGAAAATTCACAGTATTTTAGAACTAGATATTAATCTACTCTAATTTAACCAGTTTAGATGCCTTTCTCGACACTTTGGCCAATTCAGACCGGGGGAAAGCAATTCTGCACTTTGAGATGAGCTTCACCCTAGTAAAGCTCTGGCTTTCAATGCTCGTATCAGACTAGTGACAGCATGTATAATATTGAGTTCCCTTTACAGATTAGGCTGTTTTACCTACAGACAGTAAACTAAGTTTTATCTAAATTTCCCCAAAGGGGGTACCTTTTAGATCAAGATTAGAATACATTTATTCAATCACCTCTGTAGAATTAGAATCTGATTCTTACAAAAAGCAAGTTACAGAAACATGGTTTTCTCTCCACCTTCATTTTAAAACGTTGCAAGATAGTTTAACAAACCTGGCTTGTTCTTTTGCATAAACACAGCAAGATTAGAGAACTCTCCATTTGGGATACCCAATTATTTACTGAGAAGTTCTGGGGATCAGCTAAAGACAGGAGACACAACAATAGTGGCATTAATCTTCATTAATCTTATCTGGCACGTCAGAGCTACCCAGGCCTGGCCAGAAGATGTCCCGCGATGTCTCGAGCCCTTGGGTTGTGGCTTTGGTCCTCGTTTTCCACAGAGATGTCCTGGCAGAAAGGAATCCATCCCATCCCTTCTTCAGGGCTGGGAGAAATCCTGGTTTCCAGGTTTTTCCTTGACGCTGAGAGTAGGCCCAGACTGAGTTAGTCATTGCAGAGTCCTAGATTCCTCATTCTCCATAGCAGTGATGGTTTCCAGTCTTTTCTCGAGCCAGCCTGCCTCTAGGGTCGCTCTGAGGTTTGTAGGGTTCTTGAAACAGTACCTGTTAAATCCCTGCTCCTGTCATTTAGACAGATCCCCTGACTGTTTCCCTGGAAGAGGGCTTTGGGGTCCCATGGCTGGTTTTTCCTGTCTGCATGAGGGGTAGACCCTATTACAGAGAGGAAAGACTTATCTGGATTTATGCAAACCAACATAGTGCCATGAAACATCAAAAAAACATACTGAAGGTACAAAAGAAGAGAAAAGCAAGTATTTCACTTTACTCACAGAGATGTAATACACCTGTTTGCTGTGGGTCCTAGTCAGAGAAGCTAAAATCTGTAGAGATAAAGCATACCGTTTAACATGTTTTTAATCCCATGTCAAAACCCTTGATTTCTGCAACTTTTGAAAAATTCAATGATCTTAAGAGCACTGTAACAGGAGTCCAGATAATCCATCAATCATCTTTACCATAGATCTTACCACAAAGGTGCTAGAAGAATTCTGCATGTGATTTAAAGCGTTTCTTATAACAGTTTGACCAGTTCCTTTTCTTTAGAACAACCTCAAATCTTCTACACATTCCTTTACATACATTCTGTAACTTTCATTCATTTAAAAATCAATTTCACTTTAACAGAATTCCTTTCCTTTCTTCCCACTGACCATATCTCCATCCATTATCTTTCTGACTTATGGCATACATCTATAGTAGTACAATGTACGATGTGATCTCCCAAATTTAGACACAAGTTAACAACCATCTCACTTAACATGACAAAACTGTACTCTGCAGTACTATTTCAAAAGCATTAGATCAGTTCCATAGATATTCAAAATGCCTTAAAAATGCTCACAATTAAAGCTCTTACAAGGTATATCCACTGGGCAAAAGATCACTTTACATTAGAAATTAACCAGGAGACATCTTAAAATTCTGATTTACAGGAAAACACAAAATACAAAAAGATTAAAACACTCATGTATTACCATGAAACAGAAAGCATCTCAGGTCAGGGCTAGGTTGATACCTGGAGACAAACCTTGGCATAAAATAAAATTATCAAAATAATAGCATGCACTTTCAAGCACTAGACAAGCAATGCTATGGCTTCAAATTGTCAGGCTGACATCTGAGACTAATTCAATACAACTTATTACTAAGTAGCCCTAGAAATTTTAGTTACCAAGAGTCTCAGAGATCAGATAGAGCACTGGTAGGACAAACTTTATAACCAATTTTATAACTCTAGAAACTCATGATTAAACTAAACCATTACGTTTAAACCAGTTTTAATGTGTCATAGTTATTTTAACTCTTTCTAGGTCAAATATTCTAATCCAATGCAGATACAAATATGTACATTAACATAACAGCATAAGACCTATAAACAATCAATTTTTATAAAACATGATAAAACCTTCTTTGGCTTAATTTCAATAGTTCTTGTACCTTAATTATTTAAAATCATGAGCTTTCTACACCAGATACTTTTTAACAATTCCACAGAAATACAAACATGCTTTCAGACACAGAAAAAGCCCTTTGGATTTTTTTTAACCAAACTTTGATATCAGCATAAGAAAACATTTGAATTGTTGTGTGAGCACAAAAAGGATGGCAACAATCTATCTTTCCCACCGCCAGCGTTCTGTAGTTTCCCCCACTCCAGGGAGGTAGATGGAGATGGGCAGGAAAAGGAAGGAAACCTTATGGCCAGGCTGCTTGATCTTAGTTGCAGTTTATTCCAATCCTCTCTCCACTCTCGTACCAAAGACTAGCCTGCCTAGAGCTGGGAATCTGCAACCCAAAGATCAGGCCTGGCTAGCACCTGAGATCTCCGTATCTAAGACCTGCTAGGTTCTGTGAGAAAAAGGGAAACTGCCTCTTACAGATTTTTCATAAAAGTTAGCTGAGGCTTGTAAGACAAGTTCTTGCTTTCTCTGAACTCTTATTTCACTTTAGTTTCAGGCTCTAGTTCCATAGCTCTTCTAGACAGTACAAGATTCTTAAGTTCAAAAAGGATTTCAACTGTTAATAATATAATCATCAATGTTCTTCTAACAAGAAATTTAGATTGAGAATTCTGCTTTCTCTGTAGGCTCAACCTTCTGATAAGGATTAACCCTTGTCTAACAGGTTCCTAAAACAACTGCATTTCTTAAATCACTGGGTTGCATGTCACTATCTTCTCTAAAATTTCTACTTCTGATTTCAGCCTGGTTCCAACACTCGAGTGTTCCACACAGACACACAGACAGACAGACAGACAGTCAGACACAGACAGACGGACACAGACAGACAGACAGTGAACTGACGAAAACACCACACGTACATGTGCACATATCTGTAGTTGATCGATCAATCTGACCCTTCAAAAAAATGGCAGGGAGAAACTGATGGACTGAGAAAGGAAGGGACAGCTCCCAGGGCGGCTGATTGGGAACTCTGCTCCTCATTTCCCAGCCTAACTAGTCAGTCTCCCACTTGTTAAAAATGGGTCAAGAAAGCGCTTTTGTTGATATAAGCCGGCAAAATAAACTATGACAAAGATGTTACCATATTTTCGCCAAGGCTAATTCTGAGGCAGGGAACTAGTACCTTCCTATCAGACATGGGGATAGGCTTCTTTGTTTCCGATGTCAAACAGTTAATCATAAGATCTCGCATTTTCCTGCCTCCTCTGCTTTGATACTCTCCTATTTCTTTTGTTACCTGAAAAGATCTGACTGCAAAATGATCTGGTAATGCAAACTGCCATTCACTGGCTATCTTTCCCCAATATACTCAGGCCACATGGTGTTACAGAGGTCAATAAGATCTCCTTATCTAAAACTACCTAGTTAGAAGCTCCTCAGATGATTTCCTAATTGCAAGCAAGAATCTATGAAAAGGGATGGTTCCTTGGCAAAACTTTTCTCCAGGTCTATCACTTTTGCCTCTCCTAAGGGGACTCTAACCTCCCTTAAATTGGCCTTTATTCAGAGGCTCATCTCCACCTGGGTGGGCCTGGCTTTGGGCAGACCCACAGCTGTGTGCCTGAGCCAAACTTAGTGCTGTGGTCTTAAAAACTCTGCTCCTTAAAAAAAAAAAAGTTCTGCCTTCTCTCAGCTTGCTACATCTTCCCTGCTTTTGCTGGCTTGCTGCTTTTCTTAGGCTTCTTACCTGCCTTTTACCCCTTTTTTTTTTCTTTCTGCCTTACATCTGGACTGCCTTCATTAGCATTTGAATTGACCTCTAGCTGAGACTGGGTGGGGAAAAGGATTTTCTGCCTGTAAATTGATCTGCCTTAGTTTCCCAGAATCTTCTCACTAGTGGGCTTTCCTCCCATCCCCCCAATAGTGGATGGTGACGCAAGACAGACAAAGGAGGGGTGCCTCTTTGCAGAGACTATTCAGATGCTTGCCTGGAGGAGAACTTCACAGCAGATCTTCCACAGATTACCTCCTTTATCTGAGCCACAAGGTTTGGAGAGAAGGAACCTCGTGGGGGCCAATCCACACCGAAGGAAGGTCATTCTGATGAACAATAAGTGTCAAATTTACCTTTCTTGATCATCAAGCCCAGATCCTGAGCTTTCCTGTGGATCTCAGAGAAGTGATCAATTCTGACCCGTATTAAACAATCTTAATAAACAGAATTAGGAGAAAGATAATAAATACACACACTATGGATACACGCACAGATCACACTTAGGCACTCGCTCGGACCGGTCCACTCTTTCACACGGGTGTGCACCACACTCACCAGTCACCCTGGGACTCCCAAATATGCCCAAAGGGCATGCACATGATTTTTCACCTCCAGAGGGTTTAGTTCTTCCAAGTGAAGAGATCAGAAGTAGGGAAAGGCCAGTGCTGGCCCGGGAGTGGCAATAGAGAGTTCGGGGTTCAGGGGCAGAGGAGGAGCAGAGTAAGTGGGGGCCCCTTCTCCCCCCCGGCCTGGCACTCCTGCCTAAGGCTCCTGGTCCGGGTACCCCCGGGGAGCAGGCTGGTAGATGACTCCCTTGACCTGGAAGATAAGCGGCGAGTGGAACGATCCCTCGGGGGGGCCAACCAATCTGGAACGTCGGCCATCCTGCAGAGCAAAAGGTCTGCCATTTAGGCTTTTTAACAATCAGAAAAGGATTCTGAGCACGAGAGCAGACCTCTGACCAGTGGGAGAGAGTGAGTGAGAGGAGTGGACGGAGATTGTCCCATGGTTCCAAAGACGGTGTCTCGGTAGAGAAAAAGGACGAGCGTGATCCAACCTACAAAAAAAGAATGACGCAAGCGCAAGGCCTTTTGGAGAGGAAAGAAGAATAGAGAAGTAATAGAGCGGCCGATTGACACACCAGATGTAGCCTCTCCGAGGCTACCACAAAAGAGGCCTCCAGGCGTCCCTGGCCCTCATCCACCTCCAGGGCGTCCCCCAGGGCTGCGGCCCGTGTCTATTCCCGACACGTCTGTCAGACACAAGGCTCGCACACACAACAGTGTGCTGCACACCACTGTCACTGTGCTTGCACACCACTGTGCTTGTGTCACCGATCGGTAACTAGAGTAAAGCGGTACCGGAGAAACAAAGAGAGAGAAAGAGGCGCCTTAACTTACCCCGCGGCTCAATCCTGCGTCCCTGGGGCAGGGTCCTCGGTGATCTCGGTGGAACCTCCAAATGTTGGGATCGGGAGTTCCCTGGCCCTGGGAGGCGCGGAGAGACCAGATAGACACAATTCCTGCAGGAGTAAAAACGGGGTTTATTTAGACCAGCATGCTGGGGCTCCGCAGCATACCCCAAAAATGGGCAGTGGCTGAGAGCCCCGAACTTCTTCAAAGGGGATCTTATATAGGCCTTCACTGGCCATTACAGCAAAGCCCGCGCATTTCATAGCCAATAGATTTGTAACAACATATACTTTCTTAACCAATCCATTTAAAAGTACCTCACTCCTTAGCCTATAGATTCAAAGATCAGCATTTACGTACATCGATTGTCAGCACAAGCAAGGTTATAGCTGGAATCATTAAGCCTTAGGTAATCTCCCTTGACCATCCTCGTTTTGTGTTACCCAAGTCTGCAGGGTGCTTTAGTGAGACAATACATTCCAGGAAAGGGCAATTTCCCCCAACCACCAGCATCCTGAGTTAGCCTTTACCCAAATCTGCAGGGTGCTTTACTGAGACAATACATTTCAGGGACAGTAAATACACCTGAATCTTGTAGAAAGAAGTTATGCCCTGTTCACTTTGCAAGTCCCCTCTCCCCCAGGTGCAAAGCAGCCAAGCACTTTTACAGAAAGCAATGCTGCAAGTTAGCTAAAGTACACAAAAATTTGATGCCCTAATATGGATTCTTTCAATAGTAGCCCCTTTAGCCCTTCTTTTAGGTTTGTTTTTGAGTGTATGAATTTCCTGAGCTGCTGTTTATCCAGAAAGTAGTTCCTTCGAGTTTGAGTGAGAGTTTAGCCGGAGAGAGTATTCTTTTTTAAGTGTTTATTTCAGTGAGGTTTTTCACTATATCCCACCATTGCTTTCAGGCTTGGAAGGGTTCCTCTGATAGGTCTGCTGTGAATTTAAGCGGTGCTCCTTTGTAAGTAATTTCCTTCTTTGACCTTGCCACTTGTAGTACTGTGTCTCTATTGGAAGCATCGATCATTCTAACTATGATATGTCTTGGAGTGTTTCTTTTAGGATCTCTTTTAGCTGGCACCCTTCGGGCTCCTTGAATCTGGATGCCTGCATGGTCCAGATCTGGGAACTTTTCAGCAATGATTTGTTTAACCATGACTCTTTCATTGGGACTGTTTCCCTGACCTTCTAGTACTCCTGATTCTAATGTTGTTCCTCTTGGAATCATCTCCGAGGACTCTGATTTGCTCTAGAGCTATTTTGAGGTCTCTTGCCATTGTTTGTTGTTGCCTATTGGCTGGGAGCAGCTGATCTTCCAGTTTACTGATTCTGTCTTCAGCTGTAGCCATTCTCCTGTTGAGGGTACACACTGAGGTTTTTTTATTTCATCTATGGAATCTTTTATTCATGTCATTTCTGTGCGTAGCTTTCCAATTTCTGCTCTCATTTCTTCCTGTATTTTCTCGATGGTTTCTTTCATGTCCTTTAATTTACTGGATATCTGTCTCACTGTTTCATTGAGTTCATTGAAAATCTTCATTACTTCATATCTTAATTCTTTCTCAGAGAGGTCGCTTATGTCAGTAGCACATACTGAGGCTTCTGGACTCTTTCCATCGTCCTCCCCACGTGGTGAGGATTTGCGTTGTTTCTTCATGTTGGTGTGGAGGTATGGTGACTGAGATGTTACTTGAGACTGCTGGCAACAAGTAGATTACTGCCTGCCCAGAAATAGGCCACGTCCACATCTACAAAGCCATTCCCACACCTGAAGAGGTCACATTCTCTATATGTACCTGGTGTTTGTGTGGGGTTACAACCTGGGAGAGGAAGAAACCAGCACAGCGGTGGTGATGAACAGGAAGAGGCACAGGAATGCGAGCATTTCAGGGATCTAGATGACACCTGGGGCACGCACCCAGAGAAAGCCAAGTCTCGGGTTCAACGACTGATGGACTAACTGACCTGGGGGAGGAAGAAGACTGTCGCAACGTTGGGAATGAACATGGGGCTATTTCTTATTGATCAAGGATCGGTACTACAGGAAGAACTTACAATACTAAATGTAAAGTAAAGTAAAGTAAAGTAAAGTAAAGTAAAGGCCCTCCCGTTGATCTTCGATTTGCTTGAGCGTGCCCAGTAACGTCTCCATTGGAGACTTTGTTGTTACTGTGTCTGGCATATTGAATACTCTCGATAGCTTGCCGGGCTCTCCGAGAGGGGCTGAGGAATCGAACTCGGGTCGGCCATGTTGGCTGCGTGCAAGGCAGATGCCCTACCCGCTGTGCTATCACTCCAGCCCTATACGCACCTAATGAGGGGCCGGCAAAGTACTTAAAACAACTACTCATAGACTTGAAGAAAGACATTGATAGCAACATAATACTGGTGGGAGACTTCAATCATGCTTTATCACCTCTTGATAGATCAACCAGACTCAAGCTTAGCAAATATCCTTAACAAACCAAGAGCAAGGATATACTTCATCTGAGGAAAAAATGGAAGAAAGGGGTTTAGTAGATATATACAGAGCACTTCATCCTCAAAAAGCTGAATATGCATTCTTCTCAAGTGTGCTTGGAACATTGTCCAGGATAGACCACATACCGAGTCACAAGACATACCTCCATAAAATTAAGAAGATAGAGATTGCATCAGCAATCTTCTTAGACCACAATATCCTGAAATTAGAAGTAAATCACACACAAAAACAGAAAACTAAATCAAACACCTGGAAATTAAACAGTGAACTATTGAACAACGAGTGGCTTAGAAAGGAAATCAAGGAGGATATCAAAAGATTCCTGGAAACGAATGAAAATGAGGACACGAGTTATCAAAACTTATGGGAAACAGCAAAAGCTGTGTTAAGATCAAAGTTTATAGCTCTACAAGCATTCCTCAGAAAGGAGGAGCAAGCCCACATAAGTAACCTAACCTCACAGCTTAAGAACTTGGAAAATGACCAACAAAAGGAGCCCAATCCGAACAGGAGAAAGGAAGTAATAAAACTCAGAGCAGAAATTAATGAGATGGAAACCCAAAATGCAATTCGAAAGATCAATGAAACCAAGAGCTGGTTCTTCGAGAAAATAAACAAGATCGATAAGCCTCTAGCAAAACTCACAAAGAAAGGGAGAGAGAAAACCCTAATACACCGAATCAGAAATGAAACGGGAGACATTACAACAAAAACTACAGAAATTCAAAGGATCCTCAGATAGTACTTTGAGAAGCTTTATGCCACAAAACATGAAAACCTTGAGGAAATGGATAAATTCCTAGATTCCTATAGCCTCCCAAGACTGCACCAAGAAGATCTGGAATACCTGAACAGAACTATCACCATCAAGGAAATTGAAACGGTATTAAAAAGTCTCCCCAAGCATAAAAGTCCTGGCCCAGATGGATTCACTAGTGAATTCTAAATCTTTAAAGAGGACATACTCCCAATCCTCTTTTGGCTTTTCCATGAAATTGAAGTATCAAAAACACTTCTGAACAGTTTCCATTAAGGAAATATCACCCTGATACCAAAAGCAGACAAGATATCACAAAGACAGAGGATTACAGGCCGATATCACTGATGAACACAGATGAAACATCCTCAACAAAATATTAGTAAATAGAACCCAACAACTCATCAAAAATACCATACACCATGACAAAGTAGGATTCATCCAGGGATGCAAAGATGTTTTAACATTTGGAAATTGATCAACATAATCCATCATATCAACAAAAGAAAAGATAAACACTATATGATCATATCAATAGACTCAGAGAAAGCATTGACAAAATCCATTACTTGTTTATGATGAAAACTTTCAGCCAAATAGGCATCAAAGGAACTTTCCTCAATATAGTCAAAGCCATCTAAACAAGCCCATGGCAAGTATCATTCTCAGTGGGGAAAAACTAAAAGCGTTCCCTCTTAGATTGGGCACAAGACAAGGTTGTCCACTTTTGTCACTCCTATTCAATATAGTACTAGAAGTCCTGGACATTTCAGTTAGGCAAGAGAAAGGTATCAACAAGGGCATACAGATAGGAAAGGAAGAGTTCAAGCTATCACTATTTGCAGATGATATGATACTATACTTAGAAAACCCTAAGGACTCTATAGAAAAACTCCTAGAAACAATAGGTCAGTTTAGTAAAGTGGCATGCTACAAAATCAACACCCAAAAGTCCACGACTTTCTTTTTTATTTATTTATTTATTTATTTATTTTTTTACAGTTGTAGATTTACAATTTTTTTTGTGCTTGGGTTTCAATTATACAATGATCAGATACCCATCCCTCCACCAGTGCCCGTTTTCCACCACCATGGATAATATCCCTCCCACCCCCATCCCCCCATCCCCCCCTGCCTCTGTGGCAGGACAATCCCCTGTGTTCTCTCTCTCCGTTTGGGTGTTGTGGTCTGCAAAAGAGGCATTGAGTGGCAAACATGTTCAGTCCATAGTCTACTTTCGACATGCATCTCCCCTCCTGGGAGGATCCTCCAAACATCCTTTATTTGGTGCTCCCTTCTCTATCTGAACTGCCCTTTCCTCTAGGATACCCGGCTGGCCTCTAAGTTATGGAGTAATCCTCCTGGTGCTGATCTCAGCTATTCTTGGGTATTAATCTCATATTTTGTTACTTTATATCCCCCAGATGAATGCAATCTTTCTATGTCTATCCCTCTCTTTCTGACTCATTTTGCTTAGCATGATACTTTCCATATTGTACCACTTGTATGTAAATTTCATGACTTCATCTTTTCTAAGAGCTACATAGTACTCCATTGTGTAGATGTACCAAAGTTTCTTTAACCAGTCATCTGTTCTTGGGCATTCAGGTTTCTTCCAGTTTCTGGCTATTGTAAAGAGTGCTGCAATGAACAAACAAGTGCAGATGTCACTTCGACTATACATTTTTGCTTCTCTGGGATATATTCCCAGGAGTGGTATTGCTGGGTCTAATGGGAGCTCAATTTCTAATTTTTTGAGAATCGTCCATACTGTTGTCCAGAAGGGCTGAACCAGTCGACATTCCCACCAACAGTGAAGGAGTGTCCCTTTCTCGCCACATCCACGCCAGCATTGGTTGCTTTTGTTCTTTTGAATGTGGGCCAGTCTCTGAGGTGTGAGATGGTATCTCATTGTGGTTTTGATCTGCATCTCTCTGATGATTAATGATGTAGAGCATTTTCTCATGTGCTTTTTTGCCATTCGGATTTCTTTTTTGAGAAAGTTTCTGTTCATTTCATTGCCCCATTTTTGGATGGGGTTGGGTGTTTTCTTCTTGTGGAGCTTAACCAGTATTTTGTATATCCTGGATATCAACCCCTTGTCAGATGTGTATTCGGCGAATATTCTTTCCCATTCTGTAGACTGTCTTTGTATTTTGGTCACTGTTTCTTTGGAGGTGCAGAAGCTTCTTACTTTCTTATATACAAATAATGAAAGAGAAGAAAGAAACATTGAAAAAACAATCCCATTCACAATAGCACTTCAGAAATTCAAGTACCTCGGAATCATGTTAACCAAAGAGATGAAGGACCTATACAAGGAAAATTACAAAAAACTACTTCAAGAAATAAAAGAGGACACTAGAAAATGGAGACACATCCCCTGCTCATGGATACCGGAGGATTAAAATTATCAAAATGAAAATACTGTCCAAAGTACTAGACAAATTCAATGTGGTCCCTATCAGGATACGCATGATATTTTTCAAAGACATAGTCAAAGCACTCCTGAAATTCATATGAAACAATAAACCACCATGATTAGCTAAAGCAATCTTTGGGAAAAAGAAGATGGGTGGCATCATCCTTCCCAACATCAAACTGTACTACAAAGCAGTAGTAAATAAGATCACATGGTACTGGGCTAGAAACAGACTTGCAGACCAATGGAACAGAGTTGAATATTCTGTCAAAGATCCCCAAAATATATGACCACTTATTCTCTGACAAAGGAGTTAGAAATGTGAAGTGGAACAAGGAAAGCCTCTTCAACAAGTGGTGTTGGGAAAACTGGATAGCTACCTGCAAAAAAAAAATGAACACTGAACTCTGTCTAATGCCAGACACAAAAGTCAGATCAAAGTGGATTAAAGACCTCAATATCAGGCATGAATCCATAAGATACATAGAGGAAAATGTAGGCAGAATTCTCCATGACATTGAAGCTAAAAGCATCTTTAAGAATGAAACAGTATTGACCACACAAGTGGAAGCAAACATAAACAAATGGGACTACATCAAACTAAGAAGCTTCTGCACTTCAAAAGAAACAGTGACCAAAATATTGAAAGAGCCCACAGAATGGGAAAGACTATTTACCCAATACCCATCTGATAAGGGATTAATATCCAGTATATACAAGACACTATTAGAATTGTACAAGAAAAAAACCTTCAACTCTATCAAAAAATGGGGAGAAGAAATGAACAGAAGTTTCCTCAAAAAAGAAATACTAATGGCCAAAAGGCACATGAAATAATGCTCCACATTGCTAGCCATCAAGGAGATGCAAACCAAAACAACAACAAAATATCATCTCACACATACAAAAGGGACTGGCACACATTCAAAAGAACAAAGGCAACCAGTGCTGGTGTGGATATGGGGAAAAAGGGACACTCCTTCACTGTTGGTGGGAATGTCAACTGGTCCAACTTTTCTGGAAAACAATATGGATAGCCCTTCAAAAACTAGAAATTGAGCTTCCATATGACCTCACAATACCACTTCTCAGTATATATATCCCGAGGATGCAAAAAAGCACAGTAGAAATGACATCTGCACTTATATGTTCATTGTAACACTGTTCAGAATACCCAAAATCTGGAAACAATCAAAGTGCCCTAGAATAGATGACTGGTTAAAGAAACTTTGGTACATCTGCACAATGGAATACTATGCAGCTGTCAGGAAAGATAAAGTTATGAACTTTGCTTATAAATAGATAGACATGGAGAGTATCATGCTAAGTGAAATAAGTCAAGAAGAGAGGAACAGACAAAGAAGGACTGCACTCATTTGTAGAGTAAAAAACAACATAACATGAGGCTGACACTAAGGATAAATGGGACAGGAAGATTGCTCCATAGGTGGAAGCTGCCTCATGAGCAAAGGGGAATAGGCAGCTGGAATAGAGAAGGGATCACTAAGAAAATGATGGCTGAAGGAATCAGTCGGGATGGGAGATATGTGCAGAAAGTAGATAAAGGACCAAACATGATAACCTCTCAGTGTCTGTATTGTGAACCATAATTCCCAAAAGTAGAGAAAGAGTATGGGGAATATAGTTTGCCATGGAGTCAGGGGAGGGTGGGAAAGGGGGGGTCGCATACTGGGGATATTGGTGGTGGGGAATGTGCACTGGTAGAGGGATTGGTGTTCAATTGTAACCCAAACATGAAACCTTGCAACTATCTCACGGTGATTCAATAAAATTTAAAAAAAAAATAGAAAACTGTTTAAATTCATAAAGGTAAATTATGTTTCTATCCAAATTCTGTGTTTTATGTAAAGTTCTATTTCTACAAAGCAATGTAGTTTTAAAAGTATTCTGCTTGTGTAATATGCTGTGATCTCTGAGACTACGTTTTGGAGAATTTTCACATTACAGTACGGTTGAAAGAAGGCATGATTTTCCACGTGTTCTTCACTCCTACACAGGCAATTCTTCTTCCAGTATCAATAAACTAATATGGGTTTTTGTTGGTTTGTTTGTTTGTTTGTTTTGGTATTGTTGTTTGGGGGCCATACCCAGTTGTGCTTAGTGATTATTCCCTGCTCAGAGATCACTTCTGGTTGTGCTCAGGGGACCATATGTCACCTGTGGAAATTGTACCCAGGTAAGTAGCTTGCAAAGCAAATACCTAATCTGCTAGTACCAGAGCTATCTCTCTAGTCCCAGATCAACCTTTTTAACCAAATACAGTCTTACATTGAAATGTTTTAGTCAACTAAAATCTATAGCTTGCCTAAGAGTTCACTCTTGGTATTGTTTTCAAGGGGTTTAGACAAATATATACTCGTATATATGCATCAAGATAACATGCATACAGAATATTTTTATTACCTTGAAAATCTTTCATGCTTCTCCTATTCATTTCTTCTTATTAGTTACAAACCTTGTATTGTCCTTATCATTTTTAGCAATAATTCTTCTTACTGTCTCCATAATTCTGCATAGTTGGAATTAAGTAATATAACACTACCCTATTGGCTTCATTCACTCCGTAATAATTGTTTAAGTTTTCTTCTTTTCTTACAAAATTTGATGCATCATTTCATTCTAGAACCAAATAATAATGGAAATGTTGACAATATGTGCCTCAATATCTTTGTGTATTCACCTACAGAAGGATATTTGGGTTACTTTCAAAGTTTGGCAATTATGACTCTGCTTTTATAAGCATCTATGTGTTAGTTTTGTGTGGACAAATTTTTAGCTCCTTTGGGTAAACACCAAGAAGCATATTGGCTGGACTGAATGAAAGTGCTAAACTCTTTCAAAGCAGCTGTGCCATTTTGCATTCCCACCAGCAAAATATGGAGTTCCTGTTGCTCGACATCCTTGCTTTCATTTGGAAGTTTTCAGTGATCCCTATTTAGGACATTTTAATATGTAAATATTGGTATCTCACTGTTGTTTTAATTTGCATTCCCCTGATGACATATGGAGTATCTTTTCATATGCTTATTTGACATCTGCGGATCTACTTTGGTGGGCATTTATTAAGGTCTTTGAACATTATTTTTTGTAAATTTGGTTTGTTTAACTATTTTTTTATTTTACTAGCCTTGTGTAATGCACAAGTCATATTTGGTTGTGAATTGTAATTCCTATTATACATTTTGCATCTTGTAAGATGTAAGAAATTTGTATCTTACAAGGACTTTTGCAACTATGTCTTGTGATCCTGTGATCTTGTTATATCTTTACTTTTTGTTTTCACATTAGAAAAATGCTGAATTCCAAAATTCAGAGAGTGACTGCCTTACAGGTATGAGGACGAGGGTTTGATTCCCAGCCCTGGCTCCCAAATATTGTAGCTAATGTATCAATTCCTTTCTTAAATGTTTGCTAGAGTTCACCAGTGAATCTATCAAAGCCTACTGCTCTTTGATTTAGAAAGCTATTGATTGTTTTCATTTTAATTGGTATAGCTCTGTTTAGATTTTCTCTTCCTTCTTATGTGAGTTCTGGCAACTTGTACATTTCAATAAATTATCCATTTCTTTTAGGTTATTATATTTTTGCTTATAGGGCTGTTGAAGCAGTCTTATTTTTAAAAAAATTATTAGTGAAACACCATGAAGTACAGTTGTAAAGGTAAAAGGTAAAGGCCCTCCCGTTGATCGTCGATTTGCTCGAGCGGGCCCAGTAACGTCTCCATTGGAGATTTTGTTGTTACTGTGTTTGGCATATCGAATACTCTCGGTATAAATTTACAAATTTTTTGCTTGCGTTTCACTTATACAATGGTCGAGTACCCATCCCTCCACCAATGCCCATTCTCTACCACCACTGATCCCAGTATCCCTCCCACCTCTCACTCCCCCCCCCCCCATCCCACCCTGCCTCTGTGGCAGGGCATTCCCTTTTGTTCTCTCTCTCTTTTTTGGGTGCTGTGGTTTGCAAAAGAGGCATTGAGTGACAATCATGTTCGGTCTATAGTCTACTTTAGCACTCATCTTCCATCCTGGGAGGATGCTCCCAACACCCTTTATTTGATGCTCCCTTCTCTATCTGAGCTGCCTTTTCCCCTAGCGTGTGCAGCTGGTCTCCACGCCATGCAGTAAACCTATTGGTACTTATCTAGGCTATTCTTGGGTGTTAGTCTCCTATTTTGTTACTTTATTTTCCCAGATGAATGGAATCTTTTTATGTCTGTCCCTCTCTTTCTGACTCATTTCGCTTAGCATGATACTTTCCACGCAGTACCACTTGTATGTAAATTTCATGACTTCATCTTTTCTAACAGCTACATAGTACTCCATTGTGTAGATGTACCAAAGTTTCTTTAACCAGTCATCTGTTTTCAGGCACTCAAGTTTTTTCCATATTCTAGCTATTGTAAACAGTGCTGCAATGAACACACAAGTGCAGATGTCACTTCAACTATACTTTTTTGCTCAAGTAGTCTTTTTCAAGTCATGTGCAGGACCTTATAATGCTGTTCCCTCTCTCACTTACAATGTTAATAATTTGTATGCTCTTTAGTTGGAATTGTTATACTTTGTCAAGTTCATTCATATTTTTAAAAAGAGCATTTGGTTAATTGGTTTTCTCTATTAATTTCCTGCAATTTCACCACTTTCTCCTTCTATTATGTTTTTTGAGACACATCTGGTTGTTCTCAGGGCTTACTCTTGATTCTGTGTTTGGGTCACTCCTAGCAATGTTCAGGGTACCATATATGTAGGGGATTGAATTGGCTTGGTCTGCTTGCAAAGCAAATACCTTATGTTCTTTCTCACCAGCTCTAATATCATTGTCTTTATTTCCCTAATTCTTACAATTTTTTATTCTTCCTATTTTGGATTTAACTTTATTTCCCCCAAGTTTCTTAAGGTAATATCTTAGGTTATGGATTTGGAAATTTTCTTCTTTTTATAGTGTATAATAATTGTGCTATGAAATTTCCTCTAAGTACTGTATATATTATATGTAATTAATTTTGATATGAGTTTTCATTTAAAATATTTCATTCAAATATTTTTCAGTTTCCCTTGATTTCTCTATTAATTCATGAATAAAAGTGTATTATCAATCTTCTGGATGTTTGTGTTTTTTCTAGATTTTTTTATTTCATAACTTTATCAAATTCCAATGGTCTACAAGCAGACACTGCATGGCGTCTACTCTTTGGAAGCAGTTAAGATTTAAAAGATGTATTACAAATGTAGTTAAAATATTAAGATGCATTTTGTGTCTCAGAATGTTGTCTATTTTGATGAATGTTTCACATAAAGTTAAAGAAAAAATGTGTTTTGTTGCTGATGGATGAATGTGTATGTCAGTTATTTTTGTATTCAGTTATGTGTTTACTGATTATCTGCCTCTGGTGGTTTAAACCTTTCTGAGGGAAAGGTTGTGCCTTATCCACTGTACTATCTCTCCAATCCCAAATAGTGCTCTTCTTGATACCTGATAATCTTCCTTACTTTAAAGCACACTCTATCAAAAATCTAGACAGATACTTACACATTGTTGATGCATTTTGGCATGACTCATTTTTCTTCATCTTTAATTTTAAATCATGTGACCCATTTTAGAAAACAGAATTGGTTGGGTTTTTTTTTAAAAATTTCTTTGACAATATATTTTATTGGTACATTAGACTATCAGTATTGACATTCAAAGTGATTATTGATCACATTGCATTTATATCTACATATTTATTACTGTTTTCAAATTGCTAACTATTTTTTCGCCCTTTATTTTTGTATCCTACTTTTTAATGTGCCTTTTTTACTTTTTTTCTTTGTAGGGGTGCAGTGTTCTGAGCACCTGAGGCCCATCTCTATAGTCCTGGAAGTTCAGTGCTTAGACAAGAGGTTCTGAGAATATTGGGAGTATCCCAACAGTGCTCAGAACATTTTTTGGTTCTATTGATCATTTCATTTCTCTGTCATCTCTTTGCATATCAATCACACTTTGTTGCTTGTTTGTTTCTGTACCACACACAGCGATGCCAAGACTTTTTCTTGGCTCTGCACTTAGGGACCAATCCTGGAAGGTTTTTGGGCCTACATGGGTTGCTGGAGATCAAACCTGGTTTGGTCGCATGCTAGACATCTGCTTTAGCCCCATGATTGCACTTGTTTAAGAATTTTATTTGCACTGATTATCTTAGAATATGAAATACAAATTTACCCTCAATCCAAGTGCACTTTCAAATTAATAACACTACTCCTTTGAAGGTAGTGCAGATTCCTTATAAAAGACACAAAAATCCTAATTTTTCTCTTACCTCTGCTATAAGTCATTCCACTTATATATGTTTACATAATTAAATGCACATATATAAGATATATAAAGAAGCATACATAATCTAATATATCATTGCCATTATTATTTTGAAGCAATTGTTATAATTTTAGAACAACTGAATATACAAAGTAAGATGTTTCTTTTACCTTTATATCTATCTTTTCTGATTGAAAAACTTTTTTCTTCTTTTATTTTTACTAGATTTGTTTCTGATTTATATTATTCCAACTTCTTTCTAAAGAAATTTTTTAAATATTTCTTGTAAAGTCTGTTTACCGGCAAAACATACCATCAAATTTAATTTTCTGAGGAAATACTTTCTTTATATACCTATTTTTAAATGATTATTATCTTTATTTGTTTGTTTGGGCCACACCCAGTGGTGCTCAGAGATTACCACTGCTTCTATACTTCTATACTCTTCTATACCAGAGGGATAACCCCTGGTGAGACACTGGGACAATATGAGGTTCCAATGATTGAATATGAGTCTGTTGGATACAAGATAAGAACCCTGACTCCTGCACTATCTCTCCAGTCCCTACGCCTTTTTTTAAAAAAAGTAATTTCACTTGGGTTATAAAAATAAGAACCCAGACACATTTATGTCACAAACCAAAAACCCCACAAGACTTCATGAGAAAAAATATATAGACAAACAACTGATTTTCCCTTCCCATAAAAACACTGCACTTGTATTAATCTGGAAGACTCTTGGTCATTAGTTCAGCAAATGCCCCTATAGACATCTGCTAAATGTGTAATTAAACTCTATTTAAGCTCAATTCACATTGCTAGAATCATTTTACTTGGTGCACAGTGTCCTGTGCTTCTTAACTACCAGCAATAGAAGGATTTCAGAAATATTTGTTGAAGAAATAATCTTTTATATATATAAAGGAGATAAAGATATACTTTCTGTTATAAGCTTATAGTTTGTACTTTAAAAATGACCTTTTTAATTTTTAAGCTGTGTATATATGTATTTCCACTTGATATTTCTCTCTTGTAACATAATTTCAGGAGTTATATACCCCTTTATTTATGGCCATGTCATAATTTCTTCATCTAGTTTCTCTTATTTAGACCATGTTGGTATTATGAGCAAAACGACTAAGATGCGAGATCATATGCACTCTCTGGAAGAATTTATCTCTGAGCCTTATGCCACTTTAGAGCATTCTACTGTGTGTGTAAGTGTGTTTGTATGCGGGTATATATAAAATTTCCTTTCATGTTTAAACCTCACAGACACAAGACTGTATGTTACAACTTGTAAAAATAACCTGAGTTTTGCTACTTTGTGGTAAATATTTAAACATGTGACTGGAATCTTACTGTTCATTACAAACATAAATTATAGGTGGAAAATATACATTATTCTGCTTAACTAAAACCTTTTCAACATTTTTCAGATTCTTTTCCTACCAACAGAGGATCCGAATATTTGCCAATGTGGTGAAAACTTCTTACTAGTAACTTTGAATTCTAACCTTCCCTCTTCTATCATATACTTTAATCCACAATTTTGTGTCTTGTCTTTCTTCCATGGATAAAGCAATATACTTTCAGCCTTTTTCTGAACTCAAATGTTAACTGAATAATCAGTATTTCTTTTACAGTGTACAGTATACATTTTTAGGAATATAATATGGCTTAATGTCATTTGGATGTTGACAAACTTATTCAACTGAGTGTCTAAATTTAGTTTCCCACATATATGCTGTAACCAATGTTCCATATAAGTAGTTAATTATCATTAATTTAAGGTTTTTGGTAATTTGTTTCCTAGAAAACTCATTTTTTATTTAGAGTTAATTTTCATTATTTAAAATATGTTTAGTTTTTATTTTAAAAAATTTGTTTACTTATCTCTTTACTTTTTTCTCTGTACACTGTAGTTTTCTTTTCACACTGTACTATATTTCTATGTTGTATTGTATTTTTCTGGCACATCATATTAGTCTTTTTGGAATGCCATTTCAAAGTATTACAGATAGCAATGGTGATTTAAACAGCAGATATTTGTTTCCCTCTATTTCTGGAGGCTGAAATTATTAGCCGAAATTGAGGTATCTTTTTCTGGTTTACAGACTCCTGCCTTCTCACTGGGCCATTGTTGGATATTAACTCTAAGTGTTTTGGGCTTCATCAGTACATTTTCCCATTTCCTTCCCCCAGAGAAGCTTAAGTGTTCTTACAAACACCCCCAATTCCCTGAGTTTATCTTGAAATTTTCCTTCGGGTTTTACCTCTCACTGTTACATTCCCTAACTCAGGGTTAGTTACTTAGATGATTCTGGACTTTATATTTGTAGTGAATTACTTACTTTTCTATTCCCCCTATAGCCTTTTCATATTTTACTATAGAGAAATGTTCTTTGCTTAAACACAGAAAGACTTTTAATGTTATGCTCCTAGTATTTGAAAGTTTATTGACTCTGAAATATATCTATTCCAGGGCATCCATCACAATTACTTGACTCAGTCTCGGTTGCCGTAGTTTCTAACAAACCAAAAGGAACCAGGATAAGTGTCAAGGCTATCCTGGCATCCAAACAGGACAATCTAGAAGCATAAAATAATGGTCTTTATAAAGCCATTATGATTTAAGATACAGGACACCCATGGGGAAGGACAAGCTGAACCGGTCTGAGGATTTAGTCTGGGATTATGGTAAAAGCACTGCTTGCCCTTGGAGCCCAGAGAACTAAGTTTTGGAATCGATATCTCTTACTGTGTTTATTCAAATATTACTAAAAAGTAAATTTAATTATTTCATATGTACAACGAAAAGGGGAAGAGAAAAGCAATATAGATGTCTGTGAAAGACAAGAGGTTCTCCTTGAGTTAATCCCTCCAAAAGAATTGCCTCTGCTTTACCTCTATAAATGATCAATCACACTTACATTTAGCCCTATACCTTGAAGACTCTCAGATGTTCTTGTGCTAAACAGCTCTGTATGAAATGGGCCATTTGGCCATAAATTCGTAGTCTCCCATCTCTTTGTTTGTCTGCTTGGGAGGTGGCTCTCGTCCACTGATCACACGCAAGGTGCACCCCCACATTTCAAACTCACAGGTCATCAACCTGCATTTCTTTTGGAATTCCTGAAGACACATAACTAGTGTCTCTTCTCTTTTTTAAAAATTTTTTAAAAAAATTTTTGGGCAACACCTGGCAATGCACAGGGGTTACTCCTGGCTCTGCACTCAGGAATTACCTCTGGCGGTGCTCAGGGGATCATATGGGATGCTGTGAATCGAACCTGGGTGAACTGTGTGCAAGGCAAATGCCCTACCTGCTGTGCTACTGCTCCAGCCTCTATGTCTCTCCTCTGTTGATGAAGATAGAGCTATCAAATCAGGGCTTCCTATGTTGTCTTTCAGTCTTAATTATCTCTTTAAGGATCTTTTCTCCAAATGCAGCCAAATTTGGGCTCAGTGCTTCAGACATCATCCAGGTACCACAATTCATTCTATTACACATCTACTTTTCTTTGAAGTTTTTTTTTACTATGTTTTTGTCTTTCACCTGGTTTTCTGCTCAGGGATCACTCCTGGCAGTGTTTAACACACACATACGGTGCTGGGAAATCAAACAAGGATTTGGACACATGAAAAAAAAAAGCACCTGAATTTCTGTACTAACTCTGGGTCCCATATGTATATTTTTAGAGATTTTTTTTACTACAGTGTCCTAAATATTAATTTTTAATTAGCCTGAGGAGATTTTAAAGGGAAATTTGTTTAGTTCACCAGCTGCTTTTGTCTTTTCCATATATATATATAGAGAGAGAGAGAATATATATATATAGAGAGAGATAATTAAACAAGGTGATCTTTAGTGTTATAAAATAAACCCACATCAATACATTTTCTGCATTTGCATTTAAATATATTTTTAGTACTTTATTGATTTTTTTATTTAAAACATTACTTGTTCTGTAATATAATTCTGGTCCTATGCTTTTCACGAAAATTCCTTATCTTTTCTTATTCTCAGTCCTTGCTTTTTCTATAAGCGCTTGAAATTAGTTATATGCTTTAATCTCATTACAATTAAAGGTAAATTTTATTTTAGAAAATAGATTATTCTTAGAGATTAAAAATAAATATATTGGGGCTGGAGCAATAGTACAGAAGGTAGTGTGTTTGCCTTGCACACGCCTGACTCGAGTTCGATTTCAGCATCCCATATGGTCCCCCAAGTAAAGCGAGGAGTGATTCCTGAGTGCAGAGGCAGGAGTAACCCTTGAGCATTGGCTGGGTGTGACCCAAAAAGCAAATAAATAAATAAATATATCTTCACCAATCTCTCATATTAATCATTAATTTCTCATTTTATTTACCTATATCCATGATGGGCTGGAGTGATAGCACAGAGGGTAGGGCATTTGCCTTGCATGCAGCCAACATGGCCAACCGGAGTTCGATTCCTCCGCCCCTCTCGGAGAGCCCGGCAAGCTACCGAGAGTATCTCGCCCGCACGGCAGAGCCTGGCAAGCTCCCCATGACGTATTCGATATGCCAAACACAGTAACAACAAAGTCTCTAATGGAAACATTACTGGGCCCGCTCGAGCAAATCGATGAACAACAGGAGGACCATGACCGTGACAGTGACAGATATCCATGATAAGTGATTCATGATCTATAGCAAATAGCAAATGGTCTATTCAATTATCTATCATTCTAATTGGAAGCTTTATTTAAAACATTTCATTGCAAAATAACACTCCAAATCTAAATGTTAAATTCTTAAATTGTTAAATTCTTTAAATATCTAAGCAAGATATGATTATTTAATGATATGCCCCCAAATTTGAAAAAGCAAGAGACTCATTAATTTTATGAGTCAAATTTACTCTAGTACAGAAAATATCAAAGGACCTTACAAGGTTTCAAATTGTAGAGTGCAGATTATCTATACCTATATGCTAACATACTTAAGAGAATTTATCAGAAAGTACAATCCATCAATATACCAAAATGATAATATAACACTGGAGAATAGAATATTGCATCCAGAAATACATTGCTAATATATTAAAAAATATTCAATCCACAATATCAGCAGAAATTTCCTGGAGGCTGGGGAGCATATGATAAACCAATTGATATAGAAAAAGTGTCTTCAACAAATTTAATGTCTTCATGATAAAAATTTTTGCTAACATAGAAATACAAAATACTTCTACAACTGATAAAGTCTATCTATGAAGAAACCTAAATTCCATCACATTTAATGCTGAAATGCCACATGATCTTCCTTTAAGAATGGGAAAAGAAAATGATTTGTCCTCTTATCCACCTATTCAAAACTTTACTAGAACTCTTAGCCCCTTTCAAAAGTTAAGGGGAAAATGAAAGAAATGAATTAAAGGATAAATACATTTTTTTCTACTCACAGACAATGTGATTGTCTATATAGAAGACCTTAAAGAAATCTATAAAAAATAATCTCCTAAAACTAAAATGTGAATTTGAGTCTGATATAATATAGGATATAAACAACCATAGATCAAGAGTATTTTTCTTTTGCAAGGTTGTAACATAAACTAAAATGGATTTAATAGAATGACACAGATATCTATTAAAGCATGGCCCATGTCTCTCTATTGAATTATACAAACACTGACAAAAATGAAATGAGTTTTATAAATGGAAAGATATGCATTCATGAATTAGAGTACATCATTAAGATATTCATTTGCCATATTTGCCTATAAACTCAATAAAACTCCAAATATCTAGAAATCCTTTGTAGGTAACAATCTGACTCTAAATTTGTACAAACAGACCAAGAATTAAAATAGTCAAGATAATTTCAAACAAGAATACTGTCACTGTCACTGTCCTCCCATTGTTCATCGATTTGCTCAAGCAGGCCCAGTGAGACTGGTTGTTACTGTGTTTGGCATATTGAATACATCACGGGTAGCTTGCCAGGCTTTACCGTGCAGGTGAGATACTCTTGGTAGCTTGCTGGGCTCTCTGAGAGGGATGGAGGAATTGAAGGAGGAGGAATCGAACTCGGATAGGCCCAGTTGGCCGTGTGCAAGGCAACCGCCCTACCTGCTGTGCTATCGCTCCAGCCCTAAACAAGAATAAGGTCAGAAAAATAAAAGAAAAAAATTAAAACATAAATATGACATGAAAAAGAATTTGATGAGGGTACAAAATCATGTACATTACAGTTAAACTCAGATGATCTTTGACAAGTGGCAAATGATCTTTGACAAGTGGCAAGGTGTGGACCCCCAACCTAATATGATTGTGTATATTTATGTACATATTATGTTATGAATCTCCTAGAATGTTTTTCTTAGAAAATCCACCAAGACAGATTTTTTGGGGGGTGGTGTTACAAATTGCTTGGTAGCTTTGTGATTCATTTTTTTTAGTTCACTTTCATAATTATTGTTAAATTTTTATTTGACATCTTGAAATTATATTTAGTATTTTCTCCTTAATTGTTTTATTGAAAATTAACTGTAAAACAATGAATCTTTCTAGCAAACAGATCTGATCAATGTATTTTTGTGGGGGGTATGTCACACCAGACAATGCCCAAGGCTTATTCCTGGCTCTGCACTCAATGATCCTTCCTATCAGGTTTGGAGGACCACATGAGATGCCATGGATCGAATCCATATTGGTCACATGAAAGGTAAGTGCCCTACTTGCTGTACTATTGCTCTGGCACAGACATGATCACATCATAAAAGCTAAAGCATTACTAATTTTCATTACTTTATAAATTGTTCTTTATTACAGTCTTCACTTACTTTCGATTTAGCAGATTTTTTAAATATTCCTAAAACTGAAAAGTAAGGTATGTTTTATGTTATTATAGTGTGTGTATCATCTATTTATTTTCTTTTTAGTTTTCTTCATAGTGTAAATATAACATGCATTTGTTTAGTCGGTGTGTTTATCTTATGGACATAAAATCACAGTATTTATTTAATTTAATATAGTGTATATACATACATGACTAAACACCAAATAAGAAGATTTTACTTTAATATACTTTACTATACATGTACTTTTGGTGTCTTTTTTCTGAGAAGGTAGGATGAAGGTCAAGAAGTTGACTATGAATTGTCAAGAAATTTTACTGGGAGAGAGAGTGGCTTGATACCCCGAGAAACAAAAACAAAAAAGGGGGATCAATCTAATTTCCTTATCAAATGGGTATCAATGTAAGTAAATTAATTTGCTTTCTATTGGACTTCACCCAGCTGTTTTCTGGGCTTACTCCTGATGATTGTGTGTTCAGGAATCTCTCCTAGTACGCTTGGAGAACCATAAGGTACCCTCGAGGGCATACTGAGTTGACCATGAGCAGGTCAGACACCTCATCTGCTATTCTATCTCTCTGGTCCCTAAATTAACATTTTGCCTCTGAAATAATTTAGCGACAGAGTGTCTTTAGTAGAATCTCTCTCTATATATATACCTGATTTACATGCAAATATAGATGGAAATAGGTGGTAGAAAAGTATAGATATCATGACATTAGAGTTTTCAAAATATGCTAAATTTTAAATAGTGGATGTTAAATACCACATAGTGTTTCAAAAAACTCACTAAAATTAAGCATAAACAGGACAAAACATCAGGGAATGAAGAAATAACAATTAGGAAACAGAAAATAAAATTTAATGTGACATCAAAACCTTTTAATACTATACTCAAAATCAAAAGCATGTTGAATAATTAATAAAAATGACTCTGGAAATTAAATTAAAGCTGTAAAATAAACATTCAAACAATATTCAGAAAATAAAGTTGAAGAAATGTTGTACATGGAAGCAAAATGAAAGAACAAAAAATAAAAGAATGATCAATAAACAAGAATAATCTAGATGATCTAACTTTAGTCATATAAAAGTATTGGATATGGATAACAGTCACGTTCACGATCCTCCTGTTGTTCATCGATTTGCTCGGGCGGGCCCAGTAATGTCTCCATCATGAGACTTGTTACTATGTTTGGCATATCGAATACATCATAGGGAGCTTGCCAGGCTCTGCTGGGCGGGTGAGATATTCTCGGTAGCTTGCCGGGTTCTCCAAGAGGGGCGGAGGGATCAAACTCAGGTCGGCCATATTGGCCGCTTGTAAGGCAAACGCCCTACCACTGTGCTATCGCTCCAGCCCATGGATTACAGTGAGAAAGAAATTTACAAAGCTGAAATTCCTATAGAGGACTTACTTTTCATATTGAAAAAGATGTCAATAAATATCTAGTTTAGTGGATGAAAATGATGAACAAGTTAGGCATGTCTCTTTGACCCCTAGAGATAAAAAGATCTAAAAGAAAACAGAAAAAAAAGAAAAAGGAATCCCTTTTGCCACAGAATTAAGAATTTTATTTTTTAATTATAATTATTATTATTGCTGCTGTTGTTTTTTAATTTTTGTTTTATTTTTCATCCGCATCACAATTTCACTACATTCAAAGAATTGGAATCAGGCCTTCAAGTTTTAAGAGAAATTATTTTTTTTATACACAGTTCTCTGTATGTATGCCCAGTACACTGTAAAGTTATTCAGTCAGACAGGAGGTAACCACTTTCTAAATAACTCATTGGAAGTTTTATAACCCTGAGCTCTAGGAAAACCAAGGAGAAAAGTAGAAAGTTAGAAAAAATTCAGGAAGCTTACAGCAGCATACTACCAGTAGGGAGGGCAATAAAGGTGGAGAGGAGTATGTGAACTGAAGAACACTCAACATGTAGTAAGGAATTGCATTGGGTTTAAGCTCTGCCATGTAGATTTCAAACAGAAAAGGATTCTCTGCTACTGGTCAAATCACATTCCATTGCACCAGAAGGCATAAGGAATAAAGCACTTCCTTGGTTATTATTGTTGCTCTAAGTTCCTCACAGGCTTGTGGCTGTGTCTTTGACCAACCTAACCATACCACTATATCATCTCCTAGTTTCCCACAATCTAAGAGGGGACTTTTTGGGGATGCTGTTCACTCATTTTCTTTCTTTCTTTCTTTCTTTCTTTCTTTCTTTCTTTCTTTCTTTCTTTCTCTCTCTCTCTCTTTCTTTCTTTCTTTCTTTCTATTGAAGAAATTTATTCAATATTATGAATAATAATATATATTTTTAAAATTTTCTCCCTACACTCTTTTTTTAATTAGTGAGACACCATGAGGTACAGTTGTAGACTTACGAACTTTCATGCTTGGGTTTCAGTTATACAATGATCGAGTAACCATCCCTCCACCAGTGCCCATTCTCCACCTACCAATAAACCCAGTAGCCCTCCCATCCCATCCCCCCACCCCTCACCACCTCTCTGGCAGGGCATTCCCTTTTGCTCTCTCTTTCCTTTAGGGTGTTATGGTTTGCAATGGAGGTATTGAGCGGCCACAGTGTTTGGTCTATTGTCTACTTGCAAAACGCATCTCACATCCTGAGCAAGTCCTCCAAACACCATTTATTTGGTATTCCCTTCTATATCTGAGCTGCCTTTTTCCCCACCATCTGCTGCCAGCTTCCAAGCTATGGAGCAGACCTCCCAGAACTTATCTCAACTATTCTTGGGTATTCCTCTCCCATTCTGTTACTTTATATTCCCCAGATGAGTGCAGTCTTTCTATGTCTGTCCCTCTCTGACTCATTTCACTTAGCACTGATACTTTCCATATAGAACCACTTGTATGCAAATTTCTTTACTTCATCTTTTCTAACAGCTGCATAGTATTCCATTGTATAGCTGTGTCAAAGTTTCTTTAACAAGTCATCTGTTCTTGGGCACTTGGGATTTTCCAGATTTTGGCTATTGTGAACAGTACAGCAATGAACATACAAGTGCAAATGTCATTTCAACTATACTTTATGCCTTTCCAGGATATATTCCCAGGAGTGGTATTGCTGAGTCAAATGGAAGCTCAGTTTCTAATTTTTTGAGAATTGTCCATATTGTTTTCCAAAAGGGGTGAACCAGTTAGCATTCCCATCAGCAGTGAAGGAGAGTTCCTTTCTCCCCACATCTGCGCCAGCACCGGCTACTTTTATTCTTTTGGATGTGGGCCAGTCTATGTGGTGTGAGATGATATCTCATTGTTGTTTTGATCTGCATCTCCCTGATGATTAGTGTTGTAGAGCATTTTCTCAAGTGCCTTTTAGCCATTCAGATTTCTTCTATGAAAAAGTTTCTGTTCATTTCGTCACCCCATTTTTTGATGGGGTTGGATGTTTTCTTCTTGTGAAGTTCGACTCATTTTCAAAAAATTATTTTATTTTACAGCGGGTAGGGCGTTCGCCTTACAAGCGGCCAACATGGCCGACCCGAGTTCGATTCCTCCGCCCCTCTCTGAGAGCCCGGCAAGCTACCGAGAGTATTCGATATGCCAGACACAGTAACAACAAAGTCTCCAATGGAGACGTTACTGGGCCCGCTCGAGCATTTTATCCTATCATATTTATTTTCATTAATTCAGTTTCACTAAAGTTTCTTACAGAAAACTTCAACTCAGTGACACCAGTATTTTTTTACTTTATTAAAGATTTTCTCCTCCCCCATTTCTTTAGTAAATTTAATTATAATATAATTGGGAACAAAATTAACCCACCACATAAGCTTAATGAGAAAATTAAAATTAATTAATTTCACCCCAATAATTTCATTTGGGTGAAATTTAAGAAGACAAAGTTAAGTGATACACCTGTGCTTTGCTAATATTCTTGACATTTTAATCAATTTTACTCATGGAGTAGTTTTATTCTCATCACAATATATAGATCTTAGGGGAAAATATTTTATATCTTTACAATGACCTAAGGGGCTAGAGTGATAGCACAGCGGTAGGGCGTTTGCCTTGCACGCAGCTAACATGGCCGACCCGAGTTTGATTCCTCTGCCCCTCTCAGAGAGCCTGGCAAGCTACTGAAAGTATCTCGCCCACACGGCAGAACCTGGCAAGCTACCCGTGATGTATTCAATATGCCAAACACAGTAACAACAAAGCCTCCGATGGAGACGTTACTGGGCCCGATCGAGCAAATCGATGAACAACGGGATGTCAGTGACAGTGACAATGACCTAAGATCTTTAGATAAATGATGTTAACTGATAACCTTGTGCAATGTTGCTGAAAAATACACCAGTTCCTTTTCATTCAGTGAAGTAAAAATACTTTGGCATGTTATGCTAGGCATGTCATATTTGTCTTAAGTTTTGTTCTCTTCACTGGGACAATACTCGTAATAATCTTATTTCACTTCTCTTTTTTTATTTTGCTATACATCATATATGTAAAATAAAGTTTTTATATTTAAGGTAAAGTACATAAAAATGGACTGCAAGAACAAAATCTAAGAAAAAACTAGTTTTTAAGCACACATTCCTGTATAATGAACCATATAATTAATCTAAGAATAAAATGATAGAGTCCCTAATCATACATATATTCAACTGGTTCTTTGTCGATTTGGTTACTAACTCAACTGTTTCATTTAATACTCTGAGTTAATGAGGGATCTCATAGTCTAACAAGATGAACATTATAGGATTTTTGCCTGAAGCCCAAGCTTCTCTCAGAAGGCTGGAGAATAGTGTTCAGAGAACTGTGAGCACAGTATGTGTATATATGCGTGTGCATGTGTATATATGTGTGTATGACATATACACATATGTTAATACAATTAGGATAGTCACTTGTATGAAAATATGCAACCACATAAAGTAAAAAAATTGACCCTTTTTATAGAGGGGACAAAAATCATGTATTGTTTATTGAGTACAGTACAAAGTAGCTGAGTACTGAAATGTAATAAAACTAGTAAAAATTGCAAGATTGCTTTATTGAAGTGGCTTAAGAATGCTTTTATAGCAAGAAGCCTTGTTGAGATAATATTCTTTTCTCAAAGGATCTTGCACATACAAGATGGCAATCACTCTACCATTAAGTTTTGTTCTCTGTCACTAAGGTTAAAAGGTTGAAATAATCTTTAGAAAAATTATGGCACTGTAAAGGTGAATGATATCTTCTAAAAGTCATGTAAATGACAGCTTGCCTATGTTTAAGTAAAATCGACACATGACCAGAAATTTGAACTCAACCTAGAGTCATAGTCTTATACATGTTAAGTGTGGAATATTTGGCAAACATCTGGGAATCAACATGGATATTGAAGGATTTTCAACTAAAGATCAAAATAAAAAATGTGCTCAGTTCCAGGGACTAGAGAGTGTAGGTAAGAGATGGGTGAAAATAAAGTCGCTGGCAGTATTATACCTAGGTACTCACAAATGAGGTAAACTTTTAAACATGTTAGTAATTGGGAATAAAGGAAAAGAATATTTGTGAGAGACTGAAAAAAGTAGACAACAGACAACAACCTAAAAATGAATATGTTTGATCTGAAACATGAAGAAAAAAAGAGGATCAACGATCGTTAGGCTTTAGAATTTGAGAAAAGGGAAGTTTGCAAATAATTACAAAAGTATACAAACCCAAAACAAAAGTTGAATTGTTGAAAGTGGAGAAGAAAAGAGGAGAAAGGAACCATAAATTGGGAAAGTAAATTATTATGTCATTTCATATAATTTTATCCAAAATTCACTTTTCTATACTGATTTCTTTTTTTTTCTATACTGATTTCTTAAACCAGAACTTGTGTAAAATTACTGTGTCATTGTTTTCAATCACCTAACATTAATGAGAATTCTGATAAGAAATGACTAAGAAGAGAATATTGACATCTGTATCTGTTACCTTGATTGTTATTTGACCTAACTTCTAAAACTTTATTACTTCAATTGAATAGATATTTTGAAATTAAGTGATTCAGTGGTTCAGCTGAATATATAGCAATTTGCATAAATTATACAGAATCCATTATGAAAGATTGTGATGGAAATCATAAAATAGTGCCTTTGTTAATTTATCCGTATTAGTATCAACCAAATTTGTTACTGTGTCATGAGTCATGAAGGAATCATTTTGGCTTAAAAGACTGTGATTCATTCTTATTTTCTCTTTGGGATATTTGTTCCTAAATATCCTCTTATATGTTCAGGCGTGAAGGGAAAATCTACTCTGAAACATCATATCTGCAGATTGCTTTAGGGATTCTGCAAAAAAGGGGCAGTTATGGTATATTGAAGAATATTCTTATCAGCTCTCTTCGTCACGTCAAACTCATTTATTAAAGGTAACAGAAAATCAATAAACACAATACCAAAATGGCGGGAAATGCTTTCTTTCTTAGAAATATCATTTAAATGTCTAGTATTTCATTCCAATAAATTTTTATAATATACTATGTCATAGTCAATGAGGATACATAAGATGGTATTTTTAACTTCAAAGAATAAATCAGTTGACTATATTTTTCAATTGAAAAATAACTACAGGATTTATTTCTTTGTCTTTTTGTTTCTTTCTTTCTTTGGATGGGCTGGGGGGGGGGACATACCTGTTGATGCACAGGGCTTACTCCAGGCTCTGTGCTCAGAGATCACTTCTGGCGGGATTCAGGGGACCACATTTAGTCTGGGATTTGAACCTAGGCCAGATATATTCAAGACAAGTGAATTTCCTGCTGTATTATCTCTGTGCCCCCTTTAATTTATTTCTTTAATATTTTGCTTATACAACTTTCTACCACCCATCCACTATTTGACCACCTGGGTTTTGTTTGTTTGCTTATTTGACTTATATAATATCATTAAATGTTGTCAAAAATAAAATTTTTAAGTATATACAGTGATGGTCTCTGGGATTTGTGAAAACGTATGTCAAGACCTCTACAAACAATGCATATGCATAGTGAAAAAAATAAAATTAAATATAAACTACACATATCTCAATCTGACTTTTCCTGATATGTTTTATTACAGAAAGTCACATTACCATTGTTGTTTGTGTTGCACAATTATTTTCTGAGGCAAAATAAATCCACAAAAACTGTTTTAAGGGCTGGAGCAATAGCACAGTGGTAGGGAGTTTGTTTTGCAGGAGGCTGGTCCAGCCAACCCGAGTTTGATTCCTCTGCCCCACTTGGAGAACCCAGCAAGCTACCGAGAGTATCTCCCCCGCACGGCAAAGCCTCGAAAGTTACTCGTGACATATTCAAAATGCCAAACACAGTAACAACAAGTCTCACAGTGGAGACGTTACTGGGCCCGCTAGAGAAAATCAATGAACAATGGGAGGGCAGTGCTACAGTGCTATAAAATAGTTAATTCTCATCAGATTCGAAATGCATCATGCTTGTTGAATTAAATTCATATAGTAAGGAAGGACTATTTTGACAAAATATAATTAAATGTCAACATAAATCAACATATTTTGTTGTAAAAGAAAAAATGACAAATAATTCACATTATTTTCTTTATTTTAAAAATATATATCAACTATCATATACATATAATTTATAAAATATATTTAATAGCAATTTCTTTTCTAGAATAGCAACATTACACTCATGGTGGAAAATATTCCTATGTAGTTTCTTTAAATAATTATTATTATATACATTTAATATAGTTCAGATTATATTTCTATGCAAAATATGTTTAATCTATTGTTTCTGAAATACTCAGCAAATTATTGAAATGAGGTGTATTGAATATTCTAAATGTGAAAATTCATACAATTTCTCAAATCTGTCAAGTAATTTTTTTTATCATATATGGCTGGAGCGATAGCACATGCCCTTCCCAGGAACCTGGGTTCGATTCCTTCATCCCTCCCAGAGAGCTAACGAGAATATCCCTCCCGCATGCCAGAGCCTGGGAAGCTATCTGTGGCATATTTGATATGCCAAAAACAGTAACAACAAGTCTCACAATGGAGATGTTACTCGTGCCCACTCAAGCAAATTGATAAACAATGGGATGACAGTGCTACAGTGCTACTATATCAGGAAAATGTAAATAACTATTAGTTCCTGGGACAGAGAGATAGTACAGTTGGTGGGATATTTACTATGCACCCCATATGGTTCCATGAATCCACCAGGATTGATCTCTGAACTCAATCAGGAGTAAACTCTGAGCACTACCAGGTATGGCCCAAACTCTCCCTGACCCACCCCCAAAAAAAGGAGAAGGAGGAGGGGGCAAAGTAGGAAGAGGAATAGGAAGATGAAGAAGAGGAGGAGGAGGAGGAGGAGGAGGAGGAGGAGGAGGAGGAGGAGGAGGAGGAGGAGGAGGAGGAGGAAGAGGAGGTGGAGGAGGAGGAAGAGGAGGTGGAGGAGGAAGAAGAGGAGGAGGAAAAAGAGGAGGAGGAGGAGAAGTAGGAGGAGGAGGAGGAGAAGGAGAAGGAAATAAGGAGGAACATGAGGAGGAAGGAAGAAGAGAAGAAGGAAGAAGAAAAAAAGGAAGAAACTAATAATCCCAAAGTTGGTATTTAACTGCAGGTAAATACGGTTAGGTAAATTAAATTCTGCAGGTAAATTAAATTCAAATTTATTTAATATCTCAGTCCCTATATTTAAGCTCCCCGCTGTTGCCTCCCAGTCTGTTATGATCATACGTTGAACAATAGCAATTCTTCAGTATCTGTAAATAATGGCACCAAAATTCCCTTATGCATTGATCACTTGAAACTACATCTTTTTTTTTAATTTCACTGAATCACCGTGAGATAGTTACAAGCTTTTATGTTTGGGTTACAATCACACAATGATCAAACCGTTGTTTCTTTTCAAATATGTTTCTCCAAGGAATACCTTTTAGAACTTTAGATTTACTTTTCGCCTTATGTCCGCTGAAAAACCCGGGTCTTTGGAGCCATGCAGTGCTCTCAACAACCAGTTGGTGGCGCATCTGCAGTGTGATGGTGGAAAATCAAATGATTTAAGTAATAAAATTCTTTGTACAAGTAAATGGTTTCGTTTATTGGTTTCTACTTTGAAGAGTTCTCATTGCTCTGAGAAGTTAGATAAAACTATATGTAAGTCAAACAAAACTATATATAAGTCAAATCAACGTGCTGTAACATGCGGTGTTACTGAAATTTATATAGGGATGTATGTCGGTTATTTTTCCATAGAATTGGGACAATTAAAAATTACTTATTTTTATTGTAGGTCCACAAGCAAGAGTGCTCAAGACTTACTCCTAGCCCCCTGGTGGAGTGGGAGTGCGGGGTGGGGAGGGGGTTATTTGGTGCCAGTAAATCAAAACTGTATTAGATTTATGCAAGGCATGTACCTTACCTATACATTACCTCTGTCCCTGGAATTTTTTAAGCAGTATTAATGAAGAAAACAACGTTGAATGTTGATTTCACTATATAAAATATAGCATAGGTACTATTGAAGACATCGTTCCAGCAATTTTTTTTCTTTTGGGTCACACCCGGTGATGCACAGGGGTTATTCCTGGCTTTGTACTCAGGAATTATTCCTGGCCATGCTTGGGGAACCATATGGGATGCTGAAAATCGAACCTGGGTCTGTCACATGCAAGGCAAACGCCCTACCTGCTGTGCTATCTCTCCAGCCTCTCAATATTTATTTTAAAGGCACCTTTTAGTAAATGATCACCCTCACACTTCAAGGAATAATAACGAAAAACACCTAAAAGGAATTTGGTCTCATTGCATGCCAAATATTTACTCTTGTTATATAGAGAAATGTGGAAGAATTTCACAATTTCAGGTGATAATTGCTATTAAACTACTAAGGAATAGCTCATCAGAAAGATGGGGAAGAAAATAACACATCACCATTATCATGGTCCAACACCATGAAAATTTCTCAAAATTGTGGAGTTCAACAGAAAAACTCTGACTAGTCATAAATACTTATAGTCATTGTCAAACAGTTGGTAATTATATTTGCACAGAATTTGGGGGAAAGATAAAATCTGGATTAGAAATTATAATTTATCATTATGATGCAAATTATATATAAAATAAAAGTTAATGTTTAAAGCTCTTCTCAGATATTCATGTATCTGCTTTTTTTGGACTATTGCTTTTTCCCTAATTATACAATTAAGTTTCAGTTAGATAATTGGTCTTTAATTTCCAAAAGAGGTGTAACTTTGGTTTAAGTAAAAAAAACTATTTCTTTACTTTTAGTAGTAGTTACTAATTTACACTTAGAATAACTTCTTTTTTATTTTTCTAATATATAATTATGTTTATATTTGTTGTATTCTAGGTAACATGAGTTGGCACTATGTCACAAACAGATGTATATTTGTGTATTCATATAAAACATAGTGTACATCTCTATAAAGACATCCCTATAATGATATTTTAAAAGTATCTTTGAGCAAATGATCAATCCAAGGAATTTTAAGGGTGAACACATATATAGCATAGTAACTATACATAAAAATCTATCACTGTCACTGTCCTCCCGTTGTACATCCATTTACTCGAGTGAGCACCAGTAACGTCTCTATTGTGAGACTTGTTACTGTTTTTGGCATATCGAATATGCCACAGGGAGCTTGCCAAGCCTTGCTGTGAGGGTGGAATACTCAGTGGCTTGCCAGGCTCTCCGAGAGGGACGGGGGAATGGAACCCAGGTTGGTCGCTTGCAAGGCAAATGCCCTTCCTGCTATGCTCTTGCTCCATCCCATAAAACTATATTAGTATATAATTACTATTCACCTCCACCAAAATACCCAGAACACTGCACCATAGTCTTAATGTCACTTCTAGTATGCCTAGTCCTACCCTTTTCACCCTGCTTGCTCTAGCCCCACACACTTCTTAGTGATGTTAGCTCTGCAATAAAAAGTGAAGTTCTTGATATCACTTGATGCTTTCTGATGCTTTGTTTTATTTCTTTATATACCACAGGTAAGTGAGATCATCTGGTATTTGTTCTCATTCTGACTTTCTTCACTTCACTTGATGTCCTCCAGTTTCATTCAAGTTGCAGAAAACTGTGAGATCTCATCTTTTCTTTAGCTTTTAATGGTCCATTGTGTATATATGCCACAATTTATCAATTTATTACTAGACATGAGCTGGTTCATATCACGGGCATTGTACTTAATGCTACATTGAACATAGGTGTCATATTTCTTTTCAAACTGATGTTATTTTGTTATTGGGATAGAGGTCAAGAAATGAAAATGCTGGGTCCTAGGTAAGATCTTCTTTTACATTTTTATGAAACCTCACTGCATTCCTTAGAGGCTTAATCAGAGAATATCCCCACAAAGAGTACACAAGTTTCTTCTTTTTCCCCAATGCTATAAATAGTGCTGTGTTTTATCTTTTTGGTATATTCCACTCTCACTGGCTTGAGAATGTAGCTCATTGTAATTTTGGTTTGCATTTCCTGACAACGCATGAAGTCGAACAACTATTCAGATGCATCTGGGCCATCTCTATGTCCTCTTTGGTGAAGTTCTGTTCATCTCCTCTTATCATATTTTATGTTTTGGAGTTGTTGTTGTTATTATTATTTATAGATGCTTTATATATCTTGATGATGATATGTAAACGGGCTGGAGTGATAGCACAGCAGGTAGGATGTTTGCCTTGCACGCAGCCAACATGGCTGACCCAAGTTCGATTCCTCCTCCCCTCTTGGAGAGCCCAGCAAGCTACGAAGAGTATCTGGCCTGCACGGCAAAGCCTGGCAAACTACCAATGATGTATTAGATATGCCAAACACAGTAACAAGTTTCACAATGTTACTGGGCCCGTTCATTGAGCAAATCGATGAACAATGGGAGAACAGTGCTACAGTGTTATATAAATATTTTCTCTCATCCAGTTGGTATCTTTTTATTTTTACTGTTTCCTTTGTCATAAAAAACATTTAAGGTTTAGCTTATTTTATTATCTTTTATTTTTGTTGCCTTTTTGAACCCTCCCATAAAACAGCTCAGAGAGACTGAAGATATGAAATCAAATGCAACATCCTATTTCTGAAAAGAGACAAACTAGCACTGCCATGATAAACACAGGCTCAGAGTAAAGGTCTGGAAAACAATAACAAATTCAAATGGAAAAATTACTTAAAACAGGGGCTGCCATACTTGTATGAGACCAAATGACATCCAAGCAGAGAAAATAATATAAGATAGGATAGGAACAGATATTGCTTACTTGTTAAGCAATCAATAGATCAAGATTATTTGATTTTTATTATTATACATGCAATATCAATATAAAGGGACAGCAAAGTTACATGGCAACTGTTCACAGATTAAAAGTCACTGACAAGAACACAATAGTAGTGAGAGAATTTATCTTCCAACTCCCATCTTTGACACCAGACAGACAGATCATCAACTCCCAAATAAATAAATTTAAGCAAACAACTCAATAAATAGCAAAGCAATGTTCTATTATATAGCCATTGGGTCAAAAAAGAAATATAAATTTTCCTGTAAATCGACAAGAATGAAGACAAAAATGAACATAACAAAAGCAGTAATAAGGAGATACAAAGCAATGTAAGTTATATAACGAGCAAAGAAAAAGCTCAAATTAATAACCTAGCCATTCAACTTTAGACAACATGTTATTCATGAAATATGCAAAAAATTATAGTAAAAATTAAAGCATAAATCAATTATATATGAATTAAGAAAATAATTCAAAGGATAAATGAAGCCAGAAGCTGTTTTTGTCAAAATAATAAATGATTGACAAAAATCTTAACTAGTCTCATAAAGAATAAAAGATGACTTCTCTTTATAAAATGCCCACTGCTTTATTTTTCATATTTTATAGAAGCACACGCATTAAAGTATTACATATATATCACATGATTACAATTGTATTTTCACTATTTTTCCTAAGTATACAATATCCATATTTATAAATAAATATTGTATGTTATTTACTTTCATTGTTCAAGATTTTTTGCACATTTAAATAAGGGATAATAATCAATGGAACTTGAGTTGATCAGCAGGGGTAAATACTTTTCTTAGCTAATGCCACCATTGACCTTTTGCCTAATTTACCAGATTTCGGCAAAAATCACTACTTTCAGTTACAGTTTATTCAAATATGTAAAAAAGACATTGATGAAATAGTATGTAATGTGAGAATTTGACAGTGAGAAATTTGTAATCTGACCAATGCTTTTACTCTCCAATATTTAATACAAAGTCAGTGAGTAGTCATTTTATTATCAAAATAAAATAATTAAGAATTATTTCTTTTGCAGAAAAAAGTCCTTAAAATTCATATTTTATTTTTATTTATTTATTTATTTATTTTTGTAGGAGTACTGCTATTTATTCAGCCACTGATTAGCTGATTGAATTGGGCATGAACTCCACCTTAATTATTTTTTAATTTAATTTTTTTCTTTTTATATTTATTTATTGAATCACTGTGAGAAAGGTTACTAAGTTTTTAGATTTAAGTCTTGGTCATACAATGATCAAACACCTTTCCCTTCAGCAGTACTCATTTTTCACCACCAAGAACCCCAGTATACCTCCCCTCCCACCCCTCCAAATGCCTGTGAGGCAGATGATTTCTACTTAAGTCTTCTCTACATTGATTACATTCATTATTTCGACAAAAGATGCACCATTATTATTATTTAGAATTTCCCCCCAAACAATCAGAATTGCTGAAAAGGCATTGTGAAATGTTTTGTTTTCCATAGCTGGTTATGAGAATCATATAATGTCACGTGGCCACGATTTTGGATTTCTGCAAAGAGCCAGAAAATTTCGAGAATGGTTTCTGTGTGTCTGGTGTTATGGCCGTGCCGGAGAGCCGCTTGTGGGGGGTAACTTGTGACCTCAGTAGGGCGTGAAGGACGTGCCGGTACCACCCCCCCTTCCCATGAGACTGCAGTTATAAGTCCATGACGAATATCATCTGAATTTGGATAGGGCTTGAATTGAATCTACAGAGTAATTCAGGTAAACTGATCATTTAACATCATTGAGCCTTCAAAAGCAAGAGCATGAAATATTTTTCAATTTTCTTAGGTTCTCTATTTCTTTCATAAGTGTTTTGAAGTTTTCATGGTATAGATCTCCCACCTCTTTTTTAAAGTTGATTCATATGTACTTGATGTTATTGAACATTATTTTGAATGCGATAGGTTCTTTGATTTTTTTCTTTCCTGATTCATTATTTTGAGATAAGAATGCAACCAATTTGTGTGTATTGACATAGTAGCCAGCCACTTTGCTGTATTGGTGTATTGTTTATAGAAGGTTTCTTTGTGAACTCTTTTGGGTATTTTATGTGTAATACCATGTCATCTGCAAGTAGAAATAAATTGACATCTTTTTCAATTTTGACAACTTTGTTTTCATTTTTTTGTCTGATTGTTATTGCTAGTATATCTAACACAATATTGAATAAGAGAGGACACAGTAGTAGACATCTTTGTCTTATATACCTGATCCCAGTGGGAATGCTTTCAGTTTTCCACCATTAAGAATAATATTTGCTGTGGATTTGTTATGGATATCTTTTACTACCTTGAGGAATGTTCCTTCCATTCCTATTTCGTTGAGGGTTTTAATCATAAATGGATGTTGGATCTTTTCAAAATCTTTCTTTGCATAAATTGATATGATCATATGATGTTTGCCTTTCTTTAATTGATGTGGTATATTAGGTTGATTGATTTGCATAATTTGAACCATCCAGCATCCCCAGGATAAATCCCACTTGTTTGTGGTGTATGATTTTTTTTCATTTTTTCTAATTTTATTTATTGAATCACCGTGAGAGCAGTTACAAAGCTTTGGGGTCTAAGTCTCGGTCATACAATGAAACACCTGTACCTTCACCAATGCCCATTCTCCACCCCCAACAACCCCATTATACCCTCATCTTACACCCTCCCCCTACCTGTGGGGCAGATGATTTCCACATTAGTCTCTCTACTTTGATTACATTCAGTATTTTTACACCAGACCCACCATTATTATTTGAGATTTTCCCCCAATACTCAGATCTGCTGAAAAAGCAACAGTAGACAATTTGTTTCCTATTGCTGGTTATGAATAACATATGATGTTGTGTGGCTGCAATACTGGCCATGCGATTTTGAAATTTCAAAATTTTAACACTTAATTCTGGAGGGATTTCTGCCAAAACCTGCTGGGTTCCAAGATTCGTTCCTGAGTCTCTGGGATCATGGCCTTTAAGCAGCTTGATCAGGAACCAGAGAGACCATTCATGGGCGATGACTTGGGGTCTCGTTGAGGTGGGGAGGACAGGACCGGCTCCACCCCCATCCTGTGAGGCCTGCGTGTCTTGTCACTGCAGTCCCAAACCTGACTGTCCAGTGGCCTCTGGAGGATGACGGCCACCGATCAGCCAGGGGGAAGCAGGTGGAGGGACAACATACTTTCCCCCCTGGGGTGCCCTGGCGACAGTAACCTACTGCATGGTCTGGACGCATTTCTGCCAAAAGCTGCTGGATTTCGAGATTTGTTTCTGAGTCTCTGGGATCATGGCCATTAAGCAGCTTGATCAGAAGCCAAAGAGGCCATCCATGGGTGATGACTTGGGGTCTCGTTGAGGTGGGGAGGACAGGACCCGCTCCACCCCCATCCTGTGAGGCCCTGCATGTCTTGTCACTGTGGGCCCAAACCTGACTGTCCAGTGGCCTCTGGAGGATGGTGGCCCCCCGAGTCGCCAGGGGGAACAGGCCAAGGCATGAAACCTATTTCCATCTGGCTTGGCCCAGCACCGGTAACCTACCGCATGGACTGGATGCATCTCTGCCAAAAGCCACTGGGTTTCGAGATTTGCCTCTGTCTCTGGGATCATGGCCATTAAGCAGTTCAATCAGGAACCAGAGAGGCCATGCCTCCAATTTTATAGCTGAGCCTGAGGTGGTTTGTGGTTGTGTGTTTCCCACATATCTAACTTTTGGCTGTTTACTTTCTTGGTAAACTTTGCCCCAAGTTTCTGGGATCTGGCCAAAGGCACAGCAGCAATTTTGGGGTATCTGTAAGTCTGAAGGCACCATCAGGTTGCTGATGCACTCACCTCACAGGTACAGATTGACCTGCTGGCGGCACCATCCCCCCTGGTGTATGATTTTTTTAATATGCTGTTGGATTTGTTCACTAAGAGTTTGTTGAGAATTTTTTTCATTGCTGTTCATCAAGGAGATTGATTTAAATTTCGTTTTTTTTTTAGAAGGTCTCTGCCTTCTTTGGTTATCGGTTCAGTGTTAAGTTAATGGAAGGGATCCTATTTTACTGATATTTTGGAAGAACCAAGAATCAATGTTAGTAAGTCTTTTCTGAAGGTTTGATGAAACTTACCAGCAAACCCATCTAGATCAGAATTCTTGCTCTTCTGAGATATTCTTAATTACTCTTTCAATTTTCTATCTTGTGATTGACTTGTTCAGGTTTTCTAGTCCCTCTTTGTTTAGTTTGGGGAGGTGACATATTTCTAAGAATCTTTTCATTTCTTCTAGGTTTCCCAACTTAACTGAATAGAGTTCATAGTCAGCTCCCATGATGACCAAGACTTTTCAGGGCTATTGACTTTTTCACTTTCATTTCTGATCTTTTTAATTTGGTACTATTTTTTTTCATGAGTCTAGCCAGATGTTTATCTATCTGATTTATGCTTTCAAGGAGCCAGTTTCTAACTTCATTTTGTTTTTGTTTTGCTTTCTTAGTTTCTATATTGTTGATTTCTGCTGCTTTTCTTATTATTTCATTCCTTCTGCTGGTCTTAGATTCATCTGTTGTTGGTTCTCCAGATGTTTGAGATAAGTATTTAGCTTGTTGATTTTATCTTTTTCTTCTTTCCTAAATATATCTCTGTATTGCTATGAGTTTCCCTTTAAATACAGATTTTACTGCATTCCATTAGTTTTGAAAACTTATTTCTTTATTACCATTAGTCTCAAGCAATTTTTATGTCTTCCTTGATTTCTTATTTCATCCAGCTGTTATTAACTAATGTGTTATTCAGTCTCCAGGTGTTAGAGTTTCTCCACATATTCTTTTTTATGATTTATTTCTAACTCTTTGGCTTTGTGGTCTAATAAGATACTTGATATGATTTTTATGTCTGTGAAAATATGTACGTTTATCTTATGCCCTAAAATGTGATCTATCCTGAAGAATGTTCTGTGTGTACTAGAGAAGAATATATTTTTGGCTTTTGAGAATGTAAAACCCTTTATATATCCACAAGTCTCAGCTATGCTAGTACTCATGCCTTTTCTGACATTATGTCTAGGAGATCTATCCAAGGTGACAATGGAGTGTTGAAGTCCCCCAAGACTGTATTTTCATCCATGTGTATCTTTAGATTTGTGAGCAAAAAACCCAAAAACTTTGCTCATTCTACATTTGGTGCCTACATATTATGATGTTGATCTATTTTTCTCTTAACCAATAAATAATGCCCATCTTTATCTCTAATTACTTTCTTTAAATTGAATGCTGTGTAGTCTGTTATAAGTATGGTTGTCCCAGCTTTTCTTCTGTTTACCATTAGGTTGTATGTCTTTTTTCTAGTCTTTCACTCTGAGCCTGCATCTATCCTGTGAGTTTTCGAAGTGCTTCTTGTAAGCATAGATGAATGAATTTTGTTTCCTCATCCATTATTCCACTCTGTGCCTTTTGATGGGAGAGGTCATTCCAGTGACATGCAGAGAAATTATTGATCTAAAGGGCTGTATTGCCATGTTATTGTGTGGGGTTGTTGCTCCTACAATCCGCTGTTTGATTTATATAAATGGTCATTTAGTAATTCATTCAAGGGTAGTTTTGCTAGTGCAAATTCTGTCAGCACTATGTTTGTCAGAGAATGATTTTATCCTTCCTTCCCATCTAAATGAGACCTTTGCAGGCTAGAGGATTCTGGGTTTAAAGATTTTTTCAGTGAGTAATTTGAATAAAGCATTCCAATTTTTTTTCTCTTCTATACTATTTCACATGAGATATTTGTTGTAATTCTTAGGTTTTTCTCCCATATATTGAAGATCTCTCTTCTCTATAAGAAGCTTTAAGAAATCTGTATCTTTCTTTGGATTTTGCTATATTTATTACTCTATCTTTTGGTGTTGTTCTTTTTGGGTTCATTTTGCTTGTTACTCTTTGGCCTCTGAATCTGTATATCAGCCTCCCTCCAGAGAGTGGGGAAGTTCTCAGCTATGATTTTTCCCACCACTTGTTCTTCCCCTTTTCTGTTTTTTTCTTCAGGTATTCCTATAAGTTGGAGATTGTTCCTCTTGCTATTATCCATTAAGTACCCACATAAAACTCAACGAATAATGGGAAATTAATAAATCCAGTGTCAGGCAGAGATAGAAACCCTGGCCGTTACTGGAGGGAGATGGTGGGCAGAGTTCCAATGTGCAGAAGCACACATCTGGGTTTGGAGAATTAGAACTGACATCCAGTGACTTATAAAACAAACATAACTCCTCTGAATGAAAAAATAATAGGTGAGTAATAATCCTAAAACTTGCCCTAAGCAAAAATAAATATCCATTACAACTATACTGATCCTTCCAATTCGACTGAAATGTCACAGAAAATATTTTAGTTTCCATTGTTCCCTCAGGTGAGGGGTAATTTTAATTTTGTCCTTGTGTAGGTTTTAGCAGCAGCTTTGAAGAGGTAAGGAAGGAGTAAGAAAAAAATATGACTGTGTTGGAATAGAAAATAAGCTCCAGAAATATTACAAAGGTAAAGTTTTTAATCAGTTTTTCTCACTAGAGAAGCTTGCACATAAAAAAGAAAATGAAGTCATTGTAAATGATATTATTGGAAAAATGTGATTTTATTAATAATGATGTAAAGACACCAAAATGCTTGGCTATAATGTTTTAATATTTTAAATATTTAAGAAATTGTCAGTTTGGGAGATAATTATATGATCTTTAGAATCACGTGATGATATGGAGATATATCACATTAGAATTTTGTTTTCTATAAAAATAATAAGAGAATCATATAATATATGTTATTTTGGTTACATTTGCCAAAGCAACACAATGAAAGTAGAATCTAACAAATTTCTCTGCTACAATTCCCTAAGCCAGTGGAGCTTTTCTTTTTTGGTTTGGAGCCACATCTGGTGGCACTCAGGGCTCACTTCTCATTCTGTATTCAAAGATAACTCCTGGTAGCACTCAGAATCAACATTTAGTACCAGGGTCTAACTAGGGTCTGTCACATGCAAAGTGATGAGTGGGCTTTGTCTATACTTTAAATATCTGAATAGTTTATTCTAAATAAATATGGATATAGGTTAGCAAAAAACAACCCCTACTGGGAATATATCTACTATAACTTTTATATGAATAAATAAGATTACAAAGCTTTTAATGTACATAAACATATTTGTGAAGTGTTTAGTTTATATAACTATGAGGAATAATGATATTACAATAAATGAATAAATTGATATTATAATAAATGATTAAATTTCAATTTAGACTACAGTGCTACATCAACAGTTCAATTTTAATTATATGCATTTTTCTGTTCTTATTTTCTACTTTTTCCCCCAAATATACTTTACATTCCAGCTCTGTTGGAAGATATAATAATCAGGAAGAAAATAAAATTGCACTTGTAGTAATGTTTAAATGGATTTTTTAAGCATGGGGACCTGATAAGTCATAAGTATTGAAACTGAGTTTATGAATAATGGCTTACATTTTGGGGGGCACATTCTCTTTGCCCACCTGGATGCAGAACTTAGCCACATTACAATCATAAATCATTAATTTTGCTGATAATTAAGTTAGCACAATATAGATAGTATAGAACTGATCAAAATGGACAGATTAAGTTCTATTGATGTTATCTCTTATGTAGCTAGGAAAAATCAAAACAAGTTTAGACACAAGTTCAAATGTTTCCAAATTGATATGAAAAAAATAATTTTAAAATCTCAATTATTTATAACTGAAATTGGGTTAGAGTTCTAGGTAACAACTAAAACATAAATAATTTTGTAAGGGAATTTGATTTTTCAGGTAAATTAGATCTTGGGGAACAATTTTTCCCCAAAGTGCCCAGACACGTTGTGCACCAAGTCCAGGAAGATGCAGAACGAAGGATAAGGGGTATGCAGAGAAACCACTCCAGGAGACAGCTAATGGCTACTCACTTTATTGCAAAATACACACATATTTTATAGAGGGTTTTGGCTTAAGAGGATGGCCCAATCACATAAAGTTTAGCATCATTGACCAATCATCTTTCCAACACTGCTTTGCTCTGACCCAATTCCATTTAGGGCTAGATGTTACAGTTGGGAATGAAGTTAGGTGACAATTCTTGGGGGCTGAGACTCAGGTCAGTTGCCTGGTGCTTATAAAATGTGCCCAGACATTCGCTACTGGGTCACTGTGCAGGGACAGGTCTTATCTGCTATGCAGGGACAGGTCTTATAAGCTCTGTTCCCTGTTGTCATTCTCCACAATTAGAGCCAATATTCTGGATCAGATAGTTCAAGAACATGGCAATAGTGACTTTACTTTTTTCTTATTGCTTTTCTTAAGAATAAGGATAGCAGATAACACTCTGAAGTGTTATGATGCCTGACAATGATATTGAGGCTGCCAAAGCACTGTGAAAGAGTGGGAAGGACATTGGGATTTAAGAAGACAGTGATGGATGGTTGCATGGCTTGACACAAGGATGCAAAGAAAAGAGAGAAGCATCAAACATAGATTTCACATTTAGAAGTTATATGATTTCAAGCAAGTTATTTTACGCAGCTCAGTAACCTCTCCCCCTATGTTCAAATGTAAGGTTACAAGGTAATAGTGATTGTATAAGTCAGTTAATGCAAAAAAAAAAAAAGACAAATGCAATGCCTAGCAATTGTAAGCCCTTAAATAAATTAAGTTAAAGCAACACCATTACACAATTTAAATGTGATCTAATCTCTGCTATTTACTGAGAATTAAGAGAAAGTCTATTTACTTCTACTCAAGTACTTTGGTCCGCTAAATAGAAGTGAAAATTCTCTTATATCTGCTTCACACAATTGTCAGCAAACAAGAAAAAGTAGGAGTCACTTAGAAGCTATTATGAAATTGAGGCTGAATTAAATTGATACAATCAGTTTTAAGGTTTTAGACATTCAGTTACAGTCAGTGACACCAAAATATCTTCCAGAAGCTACTAAGGATAATCTTTCCCATTCTATTGAATCAGAGTCTTCCAAGGTGAAAGGCCAAGTTTATAAAGTTTGAGAAACCTCCACAGGTATTTCTGAAGTCCATGAAAATTGCAGAATGGGTGTTTTTGTGCAGAGATTCTGAAGCCTGGCTGCTCATTGGAATCACCTGGGGAGCTTTACAAACTGGTTGCCTAAAATCTAGCCTAGAGCCATTTAATCAGAGTCTTTGGCTGTAGGGCTAAGGATCAGGACCTCAAAAGATCTCTAAGCAACCCTGATATGCATCTATGATTGAGAACCTGGTTTGCTAGAAAAAGCAAATATAAATAGGTTTATTGAGACCATAGTATGCAAGAAGCATGGAACTTGAAGTTGTCAGTATATTATCTTACCCAATTTTCACCTTAAATGAGCCAATCTGTGAGTGGTGTCACTTTTATATTTTTAATTTAAAAACTAAGTTCACTCAGGGTAGGTGCCCTACTTGAGAGAATAAATCTAATACATGATGATCAATTGATAGTTTCTCTCTTAGTTCAACTCCCTCCCTCCACCCAACTCTTTTTTATTGTTATTATTTTTTGGCTTTGCTTCTCCAATGTCTCTAGTGCCTGTCAGGTGCAGTCTGATGTATGATATTTAAAAGTAGAACTAATTATTGTTCTTGAAATAAAGCTTAACTGATAATTGTTTTCCCTTTCAGAGTTCCCAGGTTTTTTGAAAGGTAAGAACAATTTGGAGGTTTAAAACTAACCTGTAATCGTTAAAAACCCAAGCATTTTCCACTGGTTTCAAAAAGAAGTAGGAGTTTGGGGGAAAAGTCACTAAAACAAACGTTCAAAACTTAAGCCCTGTAAGTATATCAAGAACTATCCTGACCACTTTAAAATAAGAAGGTTCGCCTCAAATATTCAACAATGTATATAAAATGACTAGCTAGTTCCTGGGAATCAAAGAAAGGATTTTAAAAAAATGAATGATAAATCACTGAATTAATATTAGGGAAAATAAAAGTAATTTTTAAAAATTTAATGATCCACCAAAGGAAGCTATATATCTGGTAATATTCAAAGGGCACCACTTAAAAAACTGGGAAATTTATATAAAAGTTTAACAATAGATCCCTGCAATTTTGAAGAGTGAATTTAAAAAGTGAGATAAGAGAAAGAAAAAAAAAACAGTGGGAATAAGAGAAAGTCAGTTTTGAAAACTTGTCTAAAAGTTCATACTGTGAGGAGTTAAAGAAAGTTTCACGTACATTTTGTCATTTTTTTCAAGTCAGTGGGTGCAAACTTCACATTAATGCAGTTGCAATACTAACAGTGTGTCTATTAATACTGTCTCCTGACCTCAAAGACGGCAGTTGCCAGCTTTAGCTGATACCTATAATGTAGGAAAATTGAAACCATAGAATTCACACATTAAATTTCAGGAAAGGCAGTTTCCCAAGCAAAATGTTATAGGTCAGAGTCATTTCAACTCTCTCCATATGTTGATAACTGCCTGGTGGTATAGGCCAGGAGACATTTTTTGACTTATAGTCAAAACAATTTAGTGGGGAAAGTGTTTCTATTTCAAAAGTAAAAGATTGAAGTGTGAGTGACATGGAAAAATTCCAAACATTCTATTTTTGAAATAAAAATAAATCTATAGTAAAATTTTAAAGCAAAGAAATTCTGCTTGTTAGGTAATACTCAGTCTTGGGTATTAGCATAACAATGCTTAGAATGAAGCTTGTCAATCATTAGCTTACCTGGGGAAGAACTGGTAACATATCTATACAGTACATGTGGAACTTGAGTGAATGTCATGTATGTAAAATTATTTTGTTATTTATGGCTTCTCTAATAATGTCATTATTTCTCCATAAAAATGATACAATATTGTACAAGAAATTATATGATATAAATCCATGAATCTCAAAGTTTGTAAGCATCAAAAAATATTTGGAAGGGTTATTAAACAATCAATTGCTGTATTTTACCTGTTTAATTTCTGATTTAGGCAATCTAGATTGGGGTCAGAGAATTTGTGTTCCTAGCTAATGCTCAACTGTTATTAGTTTTGCTGGTTTGGGGCCTACATGATTAGCAGGTTTGTAAATGCAGCCACTTTTAATGGAAAGCCATTGACAATTACAAAAACAATAGCTCCCTCATGTTGGATATTTTTTTCAGAATCTAGTGAACATCTTCTAAAATTTCATAGGCAAAGAAGAACTAGAATGCATTCTATTCCTTTCTCTTTGGGATAGAGTGGGTAGCAATGTTCATGTATCCAAGATCCACTCCTGAGTTCGTCCCAACTGTATAGGCCTGCTGGTACTGTGCTCACCCAGGAGACTATTCAAGTTTCATGGTGTCGGGGGTCTCTGGTCAATACCTAGTGGTGGTATGGTGGAATGTCTAGTTTTGAGGATAGAAATTGGGGCCTTCCAAACGTATGCTATGCACTTCATCTTATTGACTCATCTTTCCCATCCAAAAAGAATTTCTTAAAGTGAGGTTAAGGTGCTCAAACAGAATGTGAAGCTCTTGTAGAATTTCAAGTCTTTGAAATTTAACAAAAGACCTATAGTAATTACTGTTCTATCAGTAGATGATAGAACAGTAGGCAAGTGTGCTTAAATAGTTCGTCTACTGTTACTTGTGAATACTGACTTAATTTTCCTCTTTAAAAATGAATTTATGAACATTGTGAAAATTGTAAAACATTGTGAACATTGTAAAATTATAGTTTAATTTAGTTCAAATGCTATGAAACTATAAAACCTGATTTAAAGTCATATACCATACCCAGACTTCAATATAATTTCCCTCAGAATCTTTTCTAATACCCGAAGTTTTTGTAGATTTGTAGATGGAGTAGAAAGTGAAAAAATAGGGTGCACTGCTGAGTCTAATAATCCAAGTTTAATTGACTATTCACCAAAGGCATCTGGGTGAAAGTAACATGAATAAGAAGAGAGAGCTAGATGAAAAATAATAAATGAGTTATCTGGGTTCCAGATCACAATGTAGTTCCAACAGACTTCAGGTAATTAGAGACTGGAGAAAGTAATATATCACTTTTCTTTGTAATTCCCTCACATTCGTCCCCCTGACTTCACCCTGACTCATGAGCAGAAAGGAAGACTAATTTGAAAACTAACAGCGGTCCTTCTCTAAACTCTTGATACCATCCTGCGGAAGAACTAAAATATTTTATATTTCCTTAAAACTTTTAAGAGAATCTTAATAACCAGATACCTAGACATTTCAGTTTACCTAAAATATGCATGTTCAGAGTAGTCTCAATGGATCAGATCAGGAGTTAGAATGAAAGATGACTTATTGAGGCCTTTAGATCATGAAATTGGAACTATTTAAGCACACTTGCCTTCTGCACATTTGAGCATCTGAGAAAAGTATTTAGTCATCACATAAGGTTAACCGTGATAGACACCAAAAACTCTCTTTTTCCCTTACCTATTAATATTTTGAACATGCCAGATGTTGCCTCATTCTAGGATAAGGGGACACACACACAGAGTATCTTAAAAATGGAATTGAAAAGAATAGCTGTCAACTCACAAGTCATATTTTTAATAGATTATTAACTCAAATTATACATTAAATTATTTCATAAATTGATTCAAGACTATTAGGCTAAATACTTAGCATAGAAATTGTGGAAAATTCTTGCTCATGTTTCTATTAATTAGATGAGATCAATTAGATGTTTGGATATTGCTAAATTTTTCTTATGGAAGAAAATTAAAGTGCCTACATAAATTTTGGAACAAACATAATTTAAAGCAGTATATGACTGGACATAAAGTTTGGGAGCAATTTGATAGCTAATTTTCCTCTTCCATATAAATTTGAGATCAATAAGTCAATATCAGGAAAAATATTGAAAATTACATTAGGAAAGCATTAAGCAAAATAATAGTATAAAGTTTGATATCTTTGCACTGACACTTGTCTTCAATTAGAAATATGTAAAAAAAAAGTTTACAGTAATAGAGCAGAATGAGTGAATAGGCAATTCAAAGTTCATCAACAAAAGTGACAATATGCAAAGAATATCATAGGTTGGATTCATAGAACGATCCAAAAAATGCGGACTAAACAATGAGACACTATTAAAATGCTCTCCACTGGCCCAACTTAACAAAAACAAACTTAGAGAAAAGTTTTTTTTTTTTAATTTTATTTTTGGTTTTGCCCACACTCATTGGTACTTGGGACAACGTGGATTGTCCCTGTGCAAGGTAAGCTCCCTATCTGCCATACTGTCGCTCTAGTCTCTCTGATAATAAGTATTCTTTCTCACAAGAAATATAATTGACAAAGATTTTAATACGACAGTTGGCAACACATCAGTTTTTCAATCTGCATAACTATGTATGCAGCAATTTAACTTCTAGGCATTAATCCTAAGAATTTAATTATTGCCACAGACAAAGATTTAACTACTAGAGAATATATTGAGCACTATTTTAAATGGGGAGAATGAGAAAATAATTTATCCCTAGTAAGTAAATTAATGTGTGTGCATCCATAAAATTTTACTTATTTAACTACTAAAATATTTTATAGAGAAGATTTAATCAATAGAAATATGTTAAGTATATATTTAACTGAAAGGAAAAAAATTCAAAACAGTATTATTGTGATGCTCAATTTGTATGCAGATAGTCAGTTGAATCAAAATGGCAAGAGTACATGAGTTTATCACTTTAACTTTCTGAAGTCCTTTAAAATTGTAATGAGTAAATTAAAAGCCTAATCAACAATTGTCAATATTAACCGCTTTAGCAAATGAAGGGAAACAGATATAAAAGGACACTGGTGAAGAACTGTGAGAAAACACAAAGCACATAAAATGCCTGCCCGAACTGTGGCAGAGGAGAGAAGGAAGGTTTAGAGAAAGATGCAGGGGAGTGGGTGGGAAGAAAGGAGATTTCTAATAGGAACTAGGCCTCAGTATAGATGTAATGAAAGGTCTGTTTACTGGAGTGTTTCCCAACGTGGGTGAGAAAGCCCCCTGCATGTTTCAAGTGGGTGGTGGTAGCAATTGAGGGGTTGCCTTTTACCTTTTTGTTTAAAGAATGGAGATTGCCAGGGCAGGGAAAGGGGACTCTCATTGATTTTCTCCTGAAAATGGGGAGGTAGGCCAAATGACTTAGGAACCTTGATTGTATAAGCAATCCACCACTTTTCTCCCACTCCATAGACTAAATGATCCATAACCAGGCACTTTATCCCAAATATTAGTTAGACTTTTCTGCTCTAAAAAATAAATAAAATGGTCCAGGATCGTTTGGCATCTAACAATAAAATTGTCATTCCTACTGCTCTATATAAATGTCATGTCTAATGTTCTGATCTCCGCAATTCAACCTAAAGTGAAGACTGTTAGGAAGAGAATCTCTCCAGAGCACCGTTGGTCACTTACCTATCCCCAACACTTAAATACTAATGTCCTATACAATACAAAAAGAGTATGAAGAAGCAAACAGTTGGGAAGCAGTTGTTTTAAAATAGCATAATAATGGACTGAGCAATAAATTATCTTGAATGTATAAGACAATTTAGGAAACAGAGCACTGCACTGCACTGTCCTCCTGTTGTTCATCGATTTGCTCAAGTGGGCCCGTCTCTATTGTGATACTTCTTATTACTGTGTTTGGCATATTGAATACATCATGGGTAGCTTGCCAGGCTTTGCCATGCGGGCGAGATACTCTTGATAGCTTGCCGGGCTCTCCGAGAGGGGCAGAGGAGGAAACAGAGCAAAACTAAAATTTTTAGGTCAAAGAGTATAGTATAGTGGGTTGAAAAAAAAAAACACTAGCCTTGTATGTATCCAATCTTGGTTCCAAATAAAATGCCCTGCACCCTGTCAAGGTGACCCCTGATCTCAGAGCCAGGATGAAGCCCTGAGCATGGCTGGGTTTGTCCTAAAAAAAAACCAACAAAATTCTAGATAGCATTTTAAAAGAAGAATAAATGTGTTTATGTTGAGTGATAACAGATGAATTAAAAATAATTTTAAAAATATATGTAGATGTGAAATATATCATAATAATATATTCATTATATAAAATCTAATTTATCTGGTTCCAGTAGGGAATTCTGTGTGGAATCCCTGGGTTGCGGTTGGTGGAAGCAATCAGGGCAGGGTAGGATGGGGCTCCTGATTTTAATCCCTTGGTCTACTGAAGTTGGTGGGAGCAGACAGTTCCCCTGTCTCTTGATCCAGGAGTCCAAGGTCTCCAAGTACCGCTTGCCTGGTTCTGCATTTGTGTGTGAATCTCGGCTGGAGAGTCCAGAAAGTGACCTGGAGCATGGCAGCAGCTGGGCAGTGGAGATAGTGGAGTTCTGTCTAACATCCATTGATTCAAAGAAGGCGTTTGATTCTGTTGAGATGGAAGCAGTCATGGAAGCCCTAGCCAAATAGGGCGTTCAAACTCAATAAATCAGGATCATCCCTATTACGATTTACTACCAGGATCTCACCATTCTACAGGGAAGTGATTATTGATGTCAAGAGAGGGTTCGGCAGGGTGACACCATTTCACTGAAACTCTTCAGTGCCACCCTCGAGAATGTCATGCGATGACTGGAATAGGACAGAATGGGAGTGAAGATAGACGGTCTGCAACTACACCACCTCTGCTTCACTGATGACATCATTCTAATAACACCAAACATTAGCCAAGCGGCACAAATGCTGGCCGACTTTGACTGTGAGTGTGGAAAGGTCAGACTTCAGCTGAATCTCCCGAAGACAATGTTTATGAAAAATGGTCTCATTCCTGACATTCCATTTGCTCTCAATGGAACAAATATCTCTAAATGCAACAGTTATGTGTACCTAGGTCAAGGACTCAACATGACGTGAGTTGCGCAGAAGGAAGAGAGCAGCTTGGAACACCTTCAAGAGCATCGAAGAAATAGTTAAGAGGATGAAGAACCTCTGGCTCTGGGCACATCTCTTTGATTCCACTGTTCTTCCTGCATTAACATATGCCTCAGAGACCTGGGCCCTACGCAAGCAGGATGAGAACACTATCCGTGTCTTCCAAAGATGAATTGAAAGAGCTATGCTTAGAGTAAACCGCTTCACTCAAGTGAGAGAAACAATCCAGAGTTCTGACCTCTGTTGACGATCAAGAATCAGGAATGTTGTCTTGTTTGCCAAGGCATCGAAAATCAGATGGGCTGGACACGTAATGAGATTTGGAGACAACCGCTGAACTAGAGCCATTACCGACTGGATTCCACGGGATATCAAAAGATCATGTGGCTGCCCACCTACAAGATGGTCAGACTTCTTTATCAAGACCCTGAACGATCAGTTTGATTCTCTTCATTTTCCTAGGACGAGCAGACGCCATTGGGCTACACTAGCATGCAACAGAGACAAATGGAGATGTTACTGCTGCCTGCTCGAGCAAATCGATGAGTAAAAGGATGTCAATCAAGTGATCAAGTGATAAGTATAATTAATTTAGTATAATTTGACTTATATGTACATATAAGTACATGTCATGTGATATATGCTGTGCTAAAGCTGTATAATTTAAAATTTTATATAGTGGCTGGTGGCCTGGAGCAATAGCACAGTGCCTAGGGCGTTTGCCTTGCACACGGCCGACCCCAGTTCAATTCCTCTGCTCCTCTCAGAGAGCCCGGAAAGCTACCGAGAGTATCTCACCCACACAGCAAAGACTGCCAAGCTAGCCGCGAGGTATTCGATATGCCAAACACAGTAATAAGTATCACAATGGAGATGTTGCTGGGCTTGCTCAAGCAAATCATTGAGCAATGGGAAGACAGTGACAGTGATAGTGACTGGAGCGATAGTGCAGCAGGTAGGGTATTTGTCTTCCATGCAATCGACCCAGGTTTTATTCCCAGCATCTGATATGTCCCCTGAGCACCGTCAGGATTAATTCTTTAGTGCAAAGCAGAGAGTCTCCCCTGTGCATTGCCCAGTGTGACCCAAAAAGCAAAAAATGAAAAAAACATATAAATACAATTTTGTATAAATGTATAGTATATAATTATAAATATATAATCTATAAAATTATTCAAAAGTTTAAGTAGAATTTATATATGTGTGTCTATATATGCCTATATAAATATATATGTATATATATATATATATATATATATATATATATATCTCCAAAGCTAATACAGGCTTTGTTCTTTTCACAGTTTAGCAGAAACTAAATATTTTTCACATATTACCTCTATGAGCATTAAACTCAAACTTTGTTGCCCCAAGTTTGGCATTTTAAACTCCCAGTATTTAGTATACTCACAAGTTTTCAGTTCAAAACATTAACCATATTTTCATTTTGCAAAGAGCTATAAAGTATCCTAAAGAATTGCTTTTTATAGGCACGTGGTCTCAAAATTTCCCTTTTATAGACACTTGATTTGATATAGAGAAAGAAGGGATTTAAATTATAGGGTTACAAAAAATGTAGACATAAAAATGACTTTTTCTGCAGTGAATAATAATTATGTAGTGTGGCAGCACAGCTGACTGATTGCTAAAATCTGCTCTCCTTTATTCCACAGTTAGGGGATTGTGGTTGAACTCACATTCTCAAAGCAGCTAGAAAATATATGTCCCAGACTTCCTGGCAGCAGTGCAAAGCTAGACATGCCCTTAAGTCCTTAGCACTGGGCTCAGTTGAAGTGTTATTTGTCACCTTCAGATCTGGACAGTGAGCCACTGGGAGGGCACTTCTTTGTATCACCTGCAAGGTTTATTGTTCATGGCTGACTTACGTCTTTTGGTCTTGTTTTATACTTTATAGAATGACCTGCTGTTTTCTGGCATGAAGTTGGAATCTAGTACCAGAGTTTAGTGGTGCAAGTTGTCAGAAAATAGGAATTTATATTGTAACAATACTTTGAGCATACCAATAGGACAATATGAAGAAAAGCATAAAAAAGGAACCCAAATTACCTTTCCCATAGTTTAATTTTAGAAATATATTTGAAATATAAAAATAAGATTCAATCCACACAAACTCAACATATTCTTAAAGCTCAAATGTAAGTCATTCATACATAATATAGCATGATTTATTATAACTCTAAATTGAAAATATTTGAAACATTTTAAGTAATTTAAAATAACTCACAGTATTCTACATGATCCATCACATGTAAATGTGTGTTTGTGATATATATGTATAATCTGAAGGTGCACAAGATCATGCTATGTAAAATAACTATAAGAGGGTACTTTATGCTGATTTCTATTTTAAAATATTAAAATATAATTTTAACTTATGTGAACAGAAAATAATTTTTAATTTTTTAAAAAAAATTTTGGGTCACACCCATTGATGCTCAGGGATTACTCCTGGCTTTGCACTCAGGAATTACCCCTCGTGGTGCTCAGGGGACCATATGGGATGCTGGGAACTAAACCTGGGTCAGCCGCGTGCAAGGCAAATGCCTTACCCGTTGTGCTATCACTCCAGCCCCGTGTGAACAGAAAATAAATGTTAAATAGTTTAGACTTTATTAGGCTGTCTATGGTAATTAAGAAAAGGATATTTTTTGAAGCCTCAATATCAGAAACTTGTCTTTCAATCAAAGACTAGTTTTCTCAAAGGATAAAATAAAAATCAATTCAAATCAAGCTAATTAGCTTAGACTAACATATTGATTAATCCATTTTATTTGTAAATTAAATTTCTTCTTAAATGATGCATTTTCATGAGTGATTAGAAAAATATTAAAACTCCAATGGCAGTGCTATGAAACAGATATTTTACAAAGTCGTAGTTAAATACTATCATATTTATTGATATTAAACTTGTAAGTCACTAATTTATTTGAAAAACACTTTGTTCGCTAATATCACAGTTCTTACAAAAAGATATTATTAATTTGCTTTTCTTTCCAGACTGTTCATATTTGGAAAGTGTAGGCTTGTCTGTTAGGCAAACTTAACCAACCAAGCAAAGTCACTAAACCCCGAAGAACAAATTACAATGAACAATCAGCTAATAGGGTGTAATGATCAAGTCACTCACCTTGTCTTTTAAGAGAAATCAATTAAAACATCTAAATATAGCTATGAGAATATAAAAGCCAGATGCATGTAACCCATGTAAGGAAGGACATTCAGATGACCAAAAAAAAAAAAAAAAGGAAAATTTCTTAGGAAAGAAAGTAAATAGAAAAAAATAGAAAAGACATTTTATTAGTCAACCTTTATTTGGAACTTTAATATATTATTTGAAAAACATAAAGTTACATAGCAATTCCATGTGATAGCACATAAATAGTTTAGTAAAGTTCCAACATTTTGAGGTAGACATGGAATGTATTTCTCAGTTTGCAGTTTATGTGAGTTCTCTGAAACTTCCATTGCTCTCTCCTATCTCAAGAATGTTCCTTTGTCGACAAACAATTTGACTTTTCTTAAATGTCCTCACCTGGATTCACATACAAAACCAGAACTATGTTTAGTTCGAACTAACATAGAGAACCAACAAAGACACATAAATAATAACTAAAGGTAGATAGAGTTGTAATAGCCCCTCACCTCATCTCCATTAGATTATCTTTCCAGGGACTCTGTTTTTCTGTCATCAGTCTATCTTGAACACAGTTGTCAAATATAAGCCAATTCTCAGACTTCCCAAAGATTGTTCATTTCTCACCAAGTAGTTTTGCTTTACTGTTTCCAAATATCCTGAACCTGATGCTCTCTGTCAATTTAGAAAGCATATCAAAGACAATTGATAGAATGCAATTCTTAACTCTTTCTATTTTCTCTTTCTACACTGGATATAATATTTCCAAACTGCTAAACCCATGAATTCACAGTAACAAAACAAACAGTAACACAATTCACAAAACAGACCATAACAAAGATTAACACTTTAGAGAATAACTTTATCTTTTTTTTTCTTTTTGAATCACACCTGGCGATGCACAGGGGTTACTCCTGGCTCTGCACTCAGGAGTTACTCCTGGCGGTGCTCAGGGGACCATATGGTATGCTGGGAATCGAAGTTGGGTCGGTCGCGTGCAAGGCAAATGCCTACCCACTGTGCTATCTCTCCAGCCCCAAGAATAATTTTATCTTTTATCTTTGCCTTTTATCAGTTAGGTCAGCTTGCCTAAGTTTCCAGCCAGGCGACAGAATGGGATGACTTTCTCACTTCAGTTTAGTGTTCCTTATACACAAGCATGCTTTAATATTAGTAATAATAACTGCAAAAAATCTTTATACAAGGCTACATATGTTTCCCTGATACAATTTGACACTTAGATACAGGCTAGTTGAAATATACTTAATCTGCCTATCTCACATACTTCATCTTGTGACTTCTCACCCTTTTCTTTAATACAGAACAACCTGTAAGTAATTATCCATTCTTGTTTTATTTCATACATGATTTGGAAATAACTTTAAGAAATTTCATGTGATTTTTTGTTTATTTAAATACTGTCTTCAAGAAATAGTATTATTGCAAACTGAGTTATTTGACCCTCATGAGATACACAGAATTGTAAGTTTTTGTCTTAATTTATTCCTAAATTTTATCTCTTTGACATCTTGAGTAATTTTCTCATTGGATACATCATCCCTTTTTCCAGTATTCTATTTATAAATTGACGCATTCTTTTTAACTTGGAGCTAAAACTTCCACATTTTTTCTGAAATATAACATGGGAAGTAAAAGATATCTTGGAGGGGTGTCACAACCAGCAGTGCTCAGTTTTTATTCCAGGTTCATCACATGCAAGAAAAGTTATTTTGTTCTATTGCTCTGACCCCGCCATAGTAATAGATTTTTGAGGCTGGAAAGGGCAGGACTCTGTTTGAAAGTATTGTGAAAACTATATTCCTATCTCTTAAATCCAAGTAAACACTCTGACAGCTTCAAATAATAGATTATTCAGAAGTAACACTCTGTGACTGCCAAAACTGATTATAAAAAGCTATGAAGCATTTCTTCAATTTATTGGAACACTCACTCCTTGAGCCCAAAATTGCCATGTGGAAGTTCGGCCACACGGAAGTGACTGTGGTGGAGAAAGTTCATATAGCTGCCTTGGTGGACAGTACAGCCAAATCTGTCTTCCCATCCCAGTCCACGCACCAGATTTATTAGTGAATACATGTTCCTGGAAGTGATTCTTATGGCATCATTTGAGGTACCCTGAGTTATTCTACTCAGTTTATGGACTTAATATCTCTGTCCCAGAAAAATACATTTGCTGAAATCTAATCCTCATTATGATAGTATAAAGAAGGAAGTACCTTTGAGAGGCAATTGTCATGGGTGTGAATCTCCCAAGAGAGCATTAGTAATTTTATGAGAAAAGGTCAGAGACCTATATTTCCCCACCATCTGTGAACACACTATGAGAAATCATACGTGTGCAATGTGAAAGGCCCTTTCACCAGAGACTGCCCATGCTGACAGTCTGATTTGAGAGTTCCACTCTTCCAAAGACTAATGAAAAATTTCTGTGTTAGCTAAGCCACCCCATTTCTGACATTTTGCTACAGCATCATTAGACATTATCTGAGTTGATCATATTGAAGGGCCGTTTGTGTTCTTTTTTTCTGCTTTGCTTGGGTCCTGATTCTCAGAATTATGAGCATAAAAAATACATGTTGTCTCACACAAGCAATTTTTTATTTTCATGAGATACACTGTTATACAGTGACTTGTCATTCTGCTATATAACTGTCATGCTAGATAATTGTACCATAATACTATAGTCTGCTCCCATTCATTTCTAAAGAAGATAAAATTAGCATCTGTCTTACACTTCTGTAATTTTTAAAAAATTTTTATTTGTGAAACACCATGAGGTACAGTTGTAGACTTACAAACTTTTGTGCTTGGGTTTCAATTATACAATGATCAAATACCCATCCCTTCCCCAGTGCCCATTTTTCACCACGAATCCCAGTATTCCTCCCACCCCCATCCCCCTCACCCCTCCCTGCCTCTGTGGCAGGGCATTCTCTTTTGTTCTCTCTCTCCTTTGGGGTATTGTGGTCTGCAAAAGAGGCTGTGAGTGGCAATCAAGTTCGGTACATAGTGTACTTTCAACATGCATCTCCCACCCTGGGAGGATCCTCCAGACACCCTTTATTTGGTGCTCCCTTCTCTATCTGAGCTGCCTTTTCCCCTAGAATGCCCAGCTGGCCTCTAAGCCATGGAGTAATCCTCCTGGTAGTGATCTTAGCTATTCTTGGGTATTAATCGCCTATTTTGTAACTTTATGTCCCCCAGATGAATGCAATCTTTTTATGTCTATTCCTCGCTTTCTGATTCATTTCACTTAACATGATACTTCCCATGTAGTACCACTTATATGTAAATTTCATGACTTTATCTTTTCTAGGAACTTGAGTCTGGCGCCTTAGACCACTCGGCCATCCTGACACACTTTCTAGCCCTCTCCTTGATAGCACAGCAGTAGGGCATTTGCCTTGCACGCAGCCAACATGGCCGACCCGAGTTCGATTCCTCCACCCCTCTCGGAGAGCCCGGCAAGCTACCGAGAGTATCTCGCCCGCACGGCAGAGCCTGGCAAGCTCCCCGTGATGTATTCGATATGCCAGACACAGTAACAACAAAGTCTCCAATGGAAATGTTACTGGGCCCTCTCGAGCAAATCGATGACCAACGGGAGGGCCTTTACGTTTTTACCTTTATCTTTTTTAAGAGCTACATAGTACTCCATTGTGTAGATGTACCAAAGTTTCTTTAACCAGTCATCTGTTCTTGGGCACTCAGGTTTTTTCCAGATTCTGGCTATTGTAAAGAGTGTTGCAATGAACAAACAAGTGCAGATGTCACTTTGACTATACATTTTTGCGTCTCTGGGATATATTCTCAGGAATGGTATTGCTGGGTCAAATGGGAGCTCAATTTCTAATTTTTTGAGAACCGTCCATATTGTTTTCCAAAAGGGCTGAAGCAGTCGGCATTCCCACCAGCAGTGAAGGAGGGTCCCTTTCTTGCCACATCCGCACCAGCATCGGTTGCTTTTGTTCTTTTGGATGTGGGCCAGTCTCTGAGGTGTGAGATAATATCTCATTGTGATTTTGATCTGCATCTCCCTGATGATTAATGATGTAGAGAATTTTCTCATGTGCCTTTTTGCCATTCGAAATTCTTCTTTGAGAAAGTTTCTGTTTATTTCATTGCCCCATTTTTTGATGGTGTTGGATGTTTTCATCTTGTGGAGTTCAACCAGTAATTTACATGTCCTTGATATCAACCCCTTGTCAGATGTGTATTCAGCGAATATCCTTTCCCATTCTGTAGACTGTCTTTGTAGTTTGGTCACTGTTTCTTTTCAGGTGCAGACCTTCTTAGTTTAAGATAGTCCCATTTATCTATCTCTGTTTTCACTTGCTTGGCCACTGGCATGACATCTTTGAAGATACCATTAGCTTCAATGTCATTGAGGGTTTTGCCAACTTTGTCTTCAATGTACGTTATGGATTCTGGTCTGATGTTGAGGTCTTTAATCCATTTTGGTCTTACTTTTGTACATGGTAGTAGGCAGAGTTCTGAGACCATTTTTTTTTGCATATAACCATCCGGTTTTGCCAGCACAATTTGTTAAAGAGGCTTTCCTTACTCCACTTCACATTTCTTGCTCCTTTATCAAAGATTAGATGATCATATGATTGAGGGGAGATGTCAGTATATTCAACCCTGTTCCATTGGTCTACAGCTCTGCCTTTGTTCCAGTACCATGCTCTTTTAATTATTACTGCTTTGTAGTGGAGTTTGAAGTTAGTGAGGTTGATTCCTCCCATTTCCTTTTTCCCAAGAATTGCTTTAGCTATTCGTGGGGGCTTATTTTCCATATGAATTTCAGGAGTGTTTGATCCATTTCTTAGAAGAATGTCATGGGTATCATTATAGGAATCACATCGAATTTGTACAATGCCTTGGGAAGTATTGCCATTTTGACAGTGTTAACTCTCCTGACCCATGAGCAGGGAATATCTTTCCATTTTCTCATTTCGTCTTTTATTTCCTGAACTAGCGTTTTGTAGTTTTCTTTGTACAGGTCCTTTACTTCCTTAGGTTAAGCTGATTCCTAGGTACTTGATTTTCTAGGGCACAATTGTGAACAGGATTGTTTTTTTCATGTCGCTTTCTTCTCTCTTACTGTTTGCGTACAGGAAAGCCATGGACTTTTGGGTATTGATTTTATAGCCTGCAACTTTACTATACAATTCTATTGTTTCTAGGAGTTTCTTGGAATTCCACAAATTTTTGACTTTTCTTCATAGGATATATTATTGCTAAGTCATATTTTTCTGTACTCTAAATTTCTTCCTTCTCTTCCTTAATTACGTTTGAGGAGTGGCCAGTACATAAGTTGACAATCATTTCTTTATCCTGGACTTCTCAGTGCTAATAATATAGATTACGAGATGACTGAATTTCTTTTTTCAGTAATTTGTTTACTCTTCTTTATTCAACTATAACTACTTAAGCTGCTTTTGCACTTGCCAAGTTATATTTTTTCTCTTATAGATTTCTTTATAGTTTAAAAACAGTATTTAAGCAGATAGAAAGTTTTTTGTTGTTAATTTTAAAAATATACTAAATTTTCAAGCTTATAGCTACTTCATATTAAATTTGATATAATTCTTTCCATCTATTTATTTTACTGTTCTCTGTTTGCTTTTTATGGTTGGTTATGAATTTTATGTCTCACTTTGTAAGAGCACATATTTGAACATAAGCATAAGTAGAACTTTAACTGGCACTTAAACTTGTAAGTAGAAATCTCTAAAATTTTCTCTTGATATTTTATTTTATTGCAACAACATGAAGGTATTCTTATAAATAGTGAAACTTATGTTCCTGGACAAAAAGTCAATATGGTAAGGGTGGGATTTTTAACAAAAACATAATTCCCTTTTATATTTTTCTGCCTTCACTGTACAAAGCACTAGAAAGAAGACACTGGGTGTAGGATAACACTGTTCTGTCCTTCCTGCATAACCTCAGGAATAGTTGATAGTTTATTGGACTGAGGAAAAGAGAAAAACACCTTAAGAGGTATCTTGCCCTTGAGCAGTCAGGAAGGGCTTTCTTATGTTGATTTGGCTACCTGACTGGGTGGAGTGTCAGCCCAGACTAGAAGGGAGCTGGAGAAGGAGAGAGCAAGGCTGAAAGATGGACTACTGAGAGACTAGCAAGGAGAACATGTGCTTGAGAGAACCTAGGCCCTCCATAACATAAGTTCTTCTATGGGATAAACTTCCTTGTAATAAACTGCCACTAAGATCAACCGGCCTGGCCCTCGTCTCTTCCTTCATCTGCTCTTGGCCAACAGCCCTCCCAATGCAGGCCACACACAGCGGCTCTAGGGCACCGAATGCGGGCGGTGAGATAGAGCCATCCAGAGAGCCCGGGAACACACAACCTTCAGCGTGCGTAGTTTTTTACAACTGGGGTCTTAGCAATGATGTCTATAATACCACCTTGGCTACTAAATCAAGGCCTAACAAAGGTAAATGAATGGCCAATCTCAGGAACTTGGCCAGGCATTTTCTTTGAGAATAGCTACAGTAGTTGAGAACAAAAGTTAATTTTATGGACATGTAGCTAAACACATTTTGCATAAATAACTCAGAAGGACTTACTCTAGAAAAATATATTTGGCAAAAAAAACCTAATCATTCCTAATTATAAAATTTGACTTTGAAAAGAGGTGAAGGTAAGAATTTGATGCAAATCTACTTAACATTTGTTGGTAATATGCTATGGTGTACAGTAAAGCAGAAATCTTACTCCAGTCCTAAATACTAGCATAGTTCTAGAGTTTACATATAAAGCCATTAAGTGTTAAGAGTCATTATCCTTATTCTCAAGATTTGCTTCTACCAAATGTCCCTGATATTAACTGTATTCCAGTAGCCTTCTAAAAAGATATAGGCATACATTTCAGTTTCCTATTCTCCTTCAAGTGATTACTGATTTTCCTCTTTTTATTAAAATACTCAAACACATTGCCTTCTTGAAAAACTCACTCCCTTAAATCAATCTTATCTTTCCACTGAACAATAATTCCAAATGTTATTTGGATCTCTCTCCAATTCACTCCACACTCCAATCTTTCATGATAGTTTTCTGAAACAAGCAAGCAAATAAGCAAATAAATACTCTAACATTTACGACTTTACAGTATTGCATATAGCATGCTGGTATTAAAACAAATACCCCATTTTTTATTTTCAAAAATCTCAAAGTGTACTAAAGTGTTTCCCAAAGTGGGCTATATCATCTTGAGATATTCTGTAAGGTTGGGGCAATTGGGGTATTTTTTATTTATTTACTTAAAGAAGGAAGATTTCTAGGTGGGCACTGTTTAAATTTTTTTCTCTGAAAAATTAAGTCGATAGCTAAATGAATTTAGTAAATTCCGTCCTGGGTCTATCCAAAGAATTGTGTTATTAATTGCCACACAGAACTGAAGAATGTACAGTAAGTATAAAGTGGCATGGGAATAAGTAGAATTGAAATAGGGTCTATTTTAGAAAAAGTAAAGACCTGTTTAAGTTCTAAGTGAAATCCTTTCACAAACTTTAACCTATGAAATTCAGAACAAATTCTGTAATGTTTGTTTTATTTTCAAAGAAAAGTTGTAACCTGCCACACACACACACACACACACACACACACACACACACACCCCTTCTGACATTGATTTTAAACTAAAATCATCAATTACTACTAACAGCAGTAACCAGGTATTTAATTTAATTTTTATCATCTCAATTTTGATTTCAGAGGTGAAATGTAAGGTCAGATTCACCATTTTTGAAAGTGACAGCTTGAAGTCTCCATATTTCTCAACTTATTCTCCCAAATGAATTGATTGGGGGTGGTCCAACTTACTATATGTGGCATACAGAGATGAGAGGTTTCATTACTTCAAGCCAAAGGAATTCTTCTGTATTTAAAAAGTCTATATAATTATTTTCCATTCTGAACGTCCCCTTAAGTCTTCATGATTATTTTCACATTAAGATTGTCTTTCTTTTACTTTCAACAATTTGACATAAAATTTCTCTGTTAGAAAAATTGATAAGTACAAATATTGTTTCTGTGTCAGCTACAACTAAACTAAAGGTCTAATAGCACTGCAAAAAGGACATGAACTATGAAGGTATACTGGGTTCTTTTTCTCTCTTGGTTAATCTTGTGATCAATGTGTTCTCTCTACTAAGCTTTTCCTGATAAGTTCCTTATGCATTAGGAAAATCATGTTAATAATGATTCTTGAACCTGAAAGTCATGCAACTTCCTTGAAATTTAACTTTCAGTTAGAACTGAAATATAATATACTTTTCCAAATAAAATGCAATAAAACATAAAAATAATTTTAAAAAGTACTAATTTATTATCTGAATAATTCTATACATAAGTAACAGCCTATCAGATTTTTCCACAAAGCCATTTTCTACATAAATAACATTTTTTTATCTTTGATTTAAACTTATTTTTTATTGAGATAAACTTGGAGAGAGAGATAATAGTCCAAAATGAGACATTATGGTAAGACATCACTCTTTTATAAATATGATGTCAAAGCATACGGGTATCTGAGATATGACAGAAAAAAAAGATTCACAAGATTTTTTACAACTTGCTCTTTCTATTTCCTGCCTTATTTTGCTTAAGAGGATGTACAATATAGTACAAATATTATGTCGCACTGCACTGTAGCACTGTCCTCCCATTGTTCATCGATTTCCTCGAGCAGGCGCCAGTAACGTCTCCATTGTGACTTATATTTTAGTTTTAAATAAGTCAAACTCCTTAAGCTTAACTCAACAAAAGTTTTATTTTCTATTATAACATAAATAATAGAAGATATAATAGAAAATAGGACATAATAATAAAAGTCCATAAATAGACAAACTACAAATTGATAAAACTGTTTAAAGATAACTTATTAAATCACAAGTCCAGGTTGTCTTACTACCCCAAAGTAGAGTGTTTATATTTGGTAGGAAATGTAGGGCTTTGGAATCTTGTAATGAAATTTATTCCCTTTTGGCAAACAATAACAACTGTCCAAAGACCACTCCTCCTGCAAAATAATCTTCCAAATCATATGCAATAGTGTTCTCACTGTAGATGGTGGGGGAAATCTGGATTAAATCTGTATTCCAAGAAGAAAGAAAGTGAAGGTCAAATGTGAAAAGCATGTGCATAACAATTCAATATCAATAATGAATAAAGCAACAGTCCTTTAAGTCCTACCCAACAGACATTTGTCAAGATCTCAGTTTTTTTAATTATGTCACTCTATTATTGACCCAGAACTATTTTCAATGAGAAACTTTCTATTTGAGTTTTTAATTTGAACTTCCACTGCTTTAAATAAAGTTTAGGTTCTATTAGTAATAAAGAGAAAAAAAGTAGGTGTTGGATATACAACAAGGCTGGTCTAAACTTTATTTCACAGAATTTAAATTTTATTTTATAATAACTTTAAGTTTCAATAAAAGCGGACGAAAGTATTATCACTGACTACTGAATAAGGACACTGGTGAGTGTCTAAGGTTCAAGAGATCTGACTATTTTGTGTATATAACTATGGGGCTTTACCAGGTGCTGGCTCTGTACCAGTAAGTCACCCCCGTCAGTGTATGGGGAATGAAATATTACTGGGATAGAACACACGCACCTTTTGTGTGAAGAATGTCATCAACCTATTTCCATCTGTCTTTTTTGGGCCCTCATCTTTTAGAGATCTTTATTCCTGGAATCTTGTGCATGTCACCTAAAATACTCTGCATAATGATTATATATTTTCGTGAACTTTATGAATTTATTGACTTAGTGTGAAAGTCAACTAATATACTAAGTACAGAAAATGTAGTGTATTAGGTAAATAATAAATGTAACATGTAACATATTTTATTTTTTCTTTTTATTTGAAAATTTAAAAATATTTTTCAGTGTCTGACAAGTACCAGAATTTAACAACAGCCTCTTTGAGGTCATCAAATGTTCTAAATATATAGTGAATCTCATTAAATACAGCAGAGCATCTCAGTCTAATGAACACATATAAACTAAGCCAATATATTAAAAATATTCTTATATTCTTATACTCTAATGGTTCTCAATTGTATATGTGTCAAAGCAAAATTCTTAATTATGTAGAAGAATTAGACAATATTTTCAACCTCTATGCAATGAATGTATTTTGGTAAAGTCAAAGGCAGTATTTATATATTTTGTCTAATTAAGATAAGTATATGCTGCTTTGAGATTTTTACTATTATAAAATGTATTCCCTTTGCATCAAAAATTCATGCCATCCATATATGCTGAAACTTGAGAATTTTATAAATAAAAGCATAGCTTTGACATTGCATCTAAATAATAGTTCTTTGCCCCCAAGATTGTACTATATCCTCAAAATTAAGTTTCTTTGCAATTAAACTACTTTAATTTACTTTTAATTTAAATTTAAATTAATTTAATTTTCTTTTCTCTGCTATATGTAGGATTATGTGTCAACAATAGTTCTTCTAACAACGATTTCAAATGTTTTATTTTCTTTGTCATATTAGGGGTTTTCTTTGTTTCTTTTTTTTTTCTGGTCTGTACTCAGGGTTTACTCCTACTTTGAATCTCTGTGATCACTTCTCGCAAGTTTGGTGAACATATAGGGTGCTAAGAATCAAGCTCTCATCAGCCAGATGCACAAGTGCCCCGCCTACAATACTATCATTCAGTCCTGACATAAAGGTTTCATTGCTTTTGTTTGTTTGTTTGTTTTTTTGTTTTTTGTGCTGTATTTGGATCACACCGTGCGGGACTGAGGGATTACTACTGGCACAGAACTCAGGGATAACTCCTGTCATACTTGGGAAAGCATATGGGGTGCTGGGGACTGAACCTGGGTCACCACATAAAAAGCATGCATCTTACTCTCTGTACTATCACTCCAGCCCAAGGATTTTTTGTGTCTTGTTTTGTTTCTTTTAATAGACACTACTCTTCGTAGCTTTTGAGGTTGGAAGGATTTTATTAGTCTAAGTTTTCTTTTGAAATAGCCATACATCATAATCATTCTCTCTGTAATTAAACAAGGGACTGCCTGTAACTGATACTTATTCTCTCCAAAATTTTGGTTCAATTTCTAGTTTTATGAGGAATGTCAATATTGTTTTCCAAAAAGGTTGGACCAGTCAGCATTCTCATCAACAATAAAACAATAAAAGAGAGTTCCTTTCTCCCTGCATCTGCACCAGTACCAGTTGCTCTTATTCTTTTGAATGTGTGCCAGTCTCTGTGATGTGAGATGATATCTCATTGTTGTTTTGATCTGCATCTCCCTGATGATTAGTGTTGAAAAGCATTTTTTTCATGTGCCTTTGGCCATTTGAATTTTTTCTATAAATTAAGATCCCATTTGATCCAGCAACACCACTTCTGGGAATATATACTGGGGGCCCCAAAAACACAGCAGAAATACCATCAGCACTCTTATGTTCATTGAACACTATTCACACTAGCCAGAATCTGGAAACAACCTAGAATAGATGAATAGATAAGCTATGGTACATATACTCAGTGGAACACCATGAAGCTGTTAGGAAAAATGAAATAATTAAATGTACCTATTTAAATGAATGGATGTGGAGAGTATCATGCTGAGTGAAATGAGTCAGAAGGAGAGGAACAATTATAGAATGACTGCATTCATTTGCAGTATATAAAGAATACAGAGTAGAAGACTAGTACCCATGCCACGAAAAACAGGGGCTAGGAGGAATGATCAATGGTTGGAATAAACCAAAAGTATGTGTGTGGCAGATGATAGGTAGGAGAGAAAAGAGACCAGTATAACAATAATAGCTTGGAATGATCACGCTGGACAAGATCTGAGTGTTAAAGTAGGTAAAGGGATATTATTGATAACATTTCAGTATCAATACTGCAAAACACAATGCCCAAAAGGAGAGAAAGACAAAGAAAAAGACAGACAGAGAGAGGTAGAGAGAGAAAGAGAGAGACGAAAAACACCTGCCAGAGGCAGGTGGAGGGTGGAGGATGGGGGGTGATGGGAGGGAACCTGGGGACACTGGTGCTGGGAAATGTACACTTGTGGAGGGGTAGGTACTGGAACACTGTACGACTGGAACATAATCATGACTGCTTTATAAGGGTCTATCTCACAGTCATTCAACAAAAAGGTAAAAGTAAATAATAATAATAATAAAATTTTGGCATAATTTGTCTCTTTTTTCCATATAAAGCATGCCTTTCATGTTTATATGCATGCATCATAGACCATATTTTCATGGACTATGAAATTGGTTTCATCAAAACTATCTTTTCATCTATATAATTTGGAGTTTTAGGGGGTTGGCTACGGTTTTCTAAATGGTGCTCAGAAAACCTGGGGCTTACTAGCAACTTTCATTCAATTGGGCATATGGTTCATGCAAGGAATCAAGAATGTGATGTTTCTGGGGTCCTTTGGTACTGGGGATTACCCAGGTGATCCCAGCGAGATAGAGAGGGGATTAGGGAATATTGTTTTAGATGCTCTAAGGAACCATGTGGACTCAAACCCAATTTATGTACATGTAGCTCTAACAGCTACATTTGCTCCCAGTCTCTATATGATTGTTTTAGGCCAATATTGAAGACTGGGATAAATACTTGTTTGCTTCTCTTAACAGAGATCAAGTAATAGTTGCTTTAAAAAGATGAAATATTTCTTTAGTTACAATACATATTTCAATTAAAAGATCAGATTATTTAAAAGCAATATTCTTCTGTATTAAGATGTATGAACATGAATATTCCAACTTTTTTTTTGCTTTGTCATTTCTGAGGGTATTCCAAGGAAAGCATGTCAGTCTTTGTGAAGAAAGTAAAACTTAAAGGAGAGTTGCTTTTATTTAAGAGTATAGCCAAGATGTGCAAGCGGTTTTAGTCTTGTGGCTCAAACTTGACCATTAGATGAAACCTAGAATGGCTTAAACCTATAAGAATGGCTTATAGGTATTTCCTGTATCTTAAAAGGGAAACCATGTTTCTAACTAAATTAAGGTAATCTTACCAAGACAGCACCAGGGGACAGTTATAGACAAGAGTTGTTTCTATTTCATAGGACTGCTCAAACTTCTAGTCAACATTTAGACTGTAAATTTTACTTTGATTTTGTGTACATATGTTTTATAATACTTAAAAGGCTCATTCATTCAGGCCTTTAAGAAAGGTCAAGATGATTAACTGAAAATAAAGTAACACCATATAATCAACTATATGCCAACTATAAAAAAAATGAACCCTATAAAAATCGGTGGCAGTATATAGATAACATTGAGGAATAATTATAATGTAGTCCAGCTATTAAATATCAATTTCTTCATCTAAATCTGTTATTTAGACAGGAAATGATAAGTGAAATTTATCTATCCTTATATCTTCTGCTTCCTGGTTTTGTTAGTACCATGCATTCCAGAGTTTCAGTTACATATATGCTTTTTTATCCCCTCATGTTTTATTCAGGTTAAGGCACATGTTATGCTTGTTCAGGACTGACTGGATTCCCAGTACTTCATGACTATCAGAGCGTTGCTGTCCACTGAACACCAGGAGGTTTGGACTCAGATGACCTGAAATGTTGTTCTTGATACTTCCCAGCACAATGCAGGTCTTACACAGAACCACATCTCTGGCCTTCACAGTGAAATACAGGCCTATTGGCCAAGAAGCAATGAGAGCATACTTGGTCCACTTGAGCACTCCTCCAATAAAAAGGAAAAGATGGTACAGTTAAATATTTATAAAGTTGAAGATGATGCAACATTTATTCCCTGCCTACTATCTCGGGAGATTTCAAAATAACATCCAAATCTTCAAGGGGCCTTTAATTATAAGGAAATATTTAATAAAGTACATATATAAGGATTGCCTTCAGAAATTTTATTTTGAGAGATATTACAGTGGATAGGGCACTTGTCTTGTACTCCACTGACCCAGTCTTGATTTATGGAACTGCATATGGTCCCTGGAGTCCTCCAGGAGTTATCCCTGAGCATGGAGCCAGGAGTAAGACCAGAGCAGATCCAGATGTAACTCAAGAAATAAAACAAAAGAATTTTCACTTTGACATCATAGTGATACTCTAAGACCTTCAGATAATATCCGGAAAATATATAATTTTCCACCTAAAGAAAATAAGAAATAAAAAAAAACAGTTTTGAGTATAGAATAAACAAACAATGGTAAGGCCACTAGTAAACTTATGTCAGCTCTGTAGTATGTTTATGAAATTGCTGTTGCAGTGTAGCAATTTTTGGGTCAAATTCTGCATGAGTGCCCTGTGCGCTAGTGATTAGCAAGAATGAAATGTACAGGCATCCTCATTTGAATCATTACTTGGATTGAATTTTGGCATTTCGTCATGTCATTTTCTGGTATATCCTCTCAAAACTCAACATGATCTGGTCTTACAGATTAGGGTATTTCAGACAACAGTCTCGCATTTAATCTATTTTCTACTTACTACAGTTACTGATTATTTTCTCTAGATTTAGAAAAAACAGCTGTGATACTTCTCTTGACAAACACGATTAAATCTTCAGAGGTCTTTATCATTTCCACTGACTTCTGCACTCTTAAACTGGCTTATTTGTCTCATCAACTGGAACATTCAGCCATTTGTTGAATCCTTGAGTACTATTTCATTCTTCAAATTATTTTTCAATGAAAATGTGTTCACTTCCTATCAATTACTCAGTCCCATGCTTCGTATATAATAACAGCATTTTCCTTATAAAGTTGATAAACAATTTTGAACTCTAAATTATGCCTTGCATGTCTAAAAGCTGCAGCATTAAAGTATGAACTGAGAGTCTGGATCAGAACAAACAAGGTCATCATCAAATGAGTGCTAAGATTAGGCTTATTTTTATCACTTACTAATTGCTATATCTGTTGGGTTGAAGAAAAATCCAATGTAGCACTTCTAAAGAGACTCTTAGCCGTATAGTATTGTAGTAAGTGATCCCGGATGTTTTCTATAGAAATGAAGGGTACTGTTATCTACTGAGTCTATGTGTATTGGGCATCTATTATTCATTTGCAGACATTGTTCTATATATTTGGAATATAAATGAGAATAAAAGATTCAGTGTTTGCAAAATTTTTATAGCTCACTTAGGAAAATAGACAAGTAATTTAAAAGTTTGAAAATGATGAGAACATATTTATATATAATGAGACTTCCAAAGGGAAAGAAGCATTTATTTATATTTCTTTTTTATCTGAAATATTCAAAAACCTGCAACAGAAATCACCAAAGATGCCTCTCTAAATATGTTATCTGTAATACTAAGAAGTTAAGATGTAAAAAGTATAGAGTGTTTGATGCAAAAATAAATAAACAGAAATGTGTATATCAAACACTTGGCATCACACTCAAGATGAATTTCTCTCTCCTTTTTCATTATGGATAACTTTATAAAATCTTTTTGAGTTGCAAAATTCACTAAGGAACTAAAAAAAGACAACATAATGTTTTCACAGGCTCTGTAATGTATGTGTCTACATACAAGATGTGAGATTTTGCTTCACATGGCCTCCAAAAGCATTTTCTTTCCCTCCCACTGTACTTTTAACAAAAGCCTTGATTTACATAATAAAGAAGTGAAAATCAGGTTCCATTAAAACTAACACATATCATGTGTCACAGATAATGGACTTAGTGACACTAAGTCAGACAACATTTTATTCAATATGTTTTCATTTGGATAGCCTTCTGATATTTGTTTAATAGGCTTTTGGACCTATAAATGAGAAAAGTCATGTAATTATTAAGTAACTTTCTAAATACTCCCTTTTGAACTTTTCTTAATAAGAACTATTCTGTTTAGCTCTCTGTGAATATTTCTAACTAAATATTTTTTAAAAGAACACAATGCCTTTTGTAGGAGTAAACACTGTCACTGTCTGTAGGAGTAAATGATTCTTTAAATTAGATATCCAATAGGATATTCTAGCAAATCTCTTCTGACAAGTTCTGTTGCCCAGAAGGCTTACTATTGGTCAGTAGCTGGAGAAGTGGCACTCTGACTAATATTAAGTTCAATGTCATCTCTCATATAAAAGGTATCATAAGATAATCCCAACGATATAATTCTCTACTGATAATAGCAATTAACTATTGATGTTCTATCAATCATGTAGCCCCGGTTGCACAAAGTCATACTTAAACTACAGGATTCTGGAATAATTTCTGTTGAACTAGAATTAAATCACAATTAAAATCAGCATTATTCATAATTTCTTCTTTCTTTCTTTCTTTCTTTCTTTCTTTCTCTCTCTCTCTTTATTTCTTTCATAATTTTATTTTTTTCTTCTTATATTTATTTATTGAATCACTGTGGGAAAAGTTACTAAGCTTTCAGGTTTGTCTCGGTCATACAATGATCAAACATCTTTCCTTTCACCATTACTCATTTTTCACCACCAAGAACCCCAATATACCCCCCTCCCACCCCTCCCAATGCCTGTGAGGCAGATGATTTCTACTTAACTCTTCTCTACATTTATTACATTCATTATTTTGACAAAAGATGCACCATTATTGTTTATAATCCCCCCCCAACAATCAGAATTGTTGAAAAGGCATTGTGAAATACTTGTTTTCTATAGCTGGTATGAGAATCATATAATGTCATATAATGATTTTGGTTTTCTGCAAAGATCCAGATAATTACGAGATTGGTTTCTGTTCATCTGATGTTATGGCTGTGCCAGAGAGCCACTCGTGGAGGGCAACTCTTGACCTTTGAAGGGCTTAAAGGAAGAGCTGGTACCGCCCCCACTTCCCATGAGACTGCAGTTGCCCTGTCTCTGCCAGCTCATACCTGGCTTTCTTATAAGCTCTGAGGTAGCAGCCACCTTGCTGCTGAGGGGGAAAAAGGCAGAAGGGAGAAACACCCTTTCCCTCCCGGGGAGGCATAGCACAGTAGTTTAACACATGGTCCATTCACTTTTCTCCTGCAAGCGCATAAGACTGCAGTTGCCCCATCACCACCGGCTCATACCTGGCGTTCCTATAAGCTCTGAGGCAGTGACCACCTTGTATGAGGTCCAGATGCATTTCTGCCAAAAGCCGCTGGGTTTCGAGATTTGTTTCTGAGTCTCTGGGATCATGGCATCAATCAGTTTGATCAGGAGCCAGAGAGGCCATTTGTAGGCAGCAATTCGGGGTCTTGTTGGGATGGGGAGGAAAGGGCTGGTTCCACCCCCATCTGGTGAGGCCCCTTGTGTATCGTCACTGCAGTCCCAAACCTAACTGTCCAGTGGCCTCTGGAGGATGGCAGTCACTGGGCCACCAGGAGGAACAGGCCAAGGCATGAAACCTATTCCCACCTGGAGTTGCTTAGCACCAATAACCTACTGCAGGAACAGGACACATTTCTGCCAAAAGCCTTTGAGTTCTGAGATTCGTTTCTGAGTCTCTGGGATCATGGCCGTTAAGCAATTCAGTCAGGAACCAGAGAGGCCATGCCTCCAATTATATAGCTGAGCCGGAGGTGGTTTGTGGGTGTGTCTCCCACATAACTAACTTCCGGCCGTTTGCTTTCTTGGTAAACTTTGCCCCAAGTTTTTGGGGTCTGGCCAAAAACAATACCGGGAGCACAGGAGCAATACCGGGGTATCTGAAAGTCTGACGGTGCCATCAGACTGCTGATGCACTCGTGTCACACGTACAGATTGACCTGCTGGCGGCACCATACCCCCCTTTCTTCCTTCCTTCCTTCCTTCCTTCCTTCCTTCCTTCCTTCCTTCCTTCCTTCCTTCCTGCCTGCCTGCCTGCCTTCCTTCCTTCCTTCCTTCCTTCTTTCTTTCTCTTTATTTTCTTTTTTTGTGAGGAGGTATTCCCAAATGACACTCAGGGAGCTGGGACCCTACCTCCCAGTAATTCTCTCTCCACTGGGACAATAGGGCTCCAAAGTAGGGCTTAAAGATGAGATGCTTTCTTGTTGGTGAAATGTGAGTACTGGTGAAGGGAAAGGTGTTTGATCATTGTATGACCGAGACTTAAACCTGAAAGCTTAGTAACTTTTCCCACAGTGATTCAATAAATAAATATAAGACAAAAAATAAATAAATAAAACTATGAAAAAAAAAGTAAGATGAGATGCTACAAGGCCCTGTATGGTTTGAAGGTCTCCAGAGTCACATCCTGTAGCTTTGGAGGGTTCTGTGAGAAGCATTGATACTTGGTTTGGCTTATTTATTGTGTCTCTGCACTATCCCCAATCACAGTGATTTTACTTCTAAGAGATAGGCATTAGTATTTATAATATCCACTGTCCACTGTCCTCCTGTTGTTCATCAATTTGCTCGAGCAGGCCCAGTAATGTCTCCATTGTGAGACTCGTTGTTACTGTGTTTGGCATATTGAATACTTCACGGGTAGCCTGCCAGGCTTTGCTGTGCGGGCGAGATACTCTCGGTAGCTTGCCGGGCTCTCCGACAGGGGTGGAGGAATCACAGAGGAATCGAACCAGGCTTGGCTGGCCAGCCAGCCATGCCAAGGCAAACACCCTACCACTGTGCTATCACTCCAGCTCATTTATATTATATTATAAATAGTTTGTAATACAATATAAAATGTGTTGATATACCAACACGCTAAAATATGTCAGTAAATTTTATTATTTTTATTAGTTTTTGCTTTGGGGCCACATCTAGTGATATTCAGGGCTTCCTCCTGCTTCTGTGCTCAGGAATCAATCTTGGCTGCACACATGTGACCTTATGGTGTGCCAGGGAATAAACCTTCATTACCGCTTGCTAGACAAGTTGTACTATCACTCTAGTCTTTGTCAATACTATTGAACATCATGCATTATTTAACTCACTTACTTACTCACATCTATGTGTCTGGTTTATATGTTGAATTATAATCTTGAGTGAAGTATGGTAGGAATATTTGGTCTCTATTTCAATTATCAAGGTAATGAAAATAGCTTCTTAGTTTCCATTTTACTTCTAAAAATTATAGCACTCTTGAGGAAGACAACCAAGCCAGAAGAAGAGATGATATTCACACTGTCTTCTTTTGATCATAAAAATATGCTGTCATAATAATTATCAAGAAATATAACCTTGGGTTTCACCTTGGAAATGAGTTATTTTACCAGATGGGAAAGGGACCACTTCATCTTTGTTAACAAAAAAATAGCCAACACCTATTCCTGGACTTCCCTTCCCTGTATGTTTTAGTCAATTCGCCTTCCATTTGAGTTTTTTCAGGATGTAATGAGAGTCTCCTTCTTAGAATACCAAGTCCATTAACATATTTTTATCTGTATCCCCTCAAATATCTTTCTTTGATCATAAAAGTTTGGGTGAATTCCTATTAATTAGTAATTCTATTAAATTCTCCTAGGTTTCCTTGAGGCCCTCAACAAAATGCCTTAGCAAATTCCATCATTCATTAGACCTGCCATTCAAAGTCTCTCAAACTACACATACACTTTGTTCTAAGATAACAGATTATTTACCTATTTCTGTAACTGATTCACTCTCTTTCTACCTCTTCAGTTATGTGCTGAGAATGTGTGTGGTATCTCCTAAAATTTTAACTGCTAATTGCTTTGTTTTGTATATTTTTTATTGTTGTTGACTAAGTTTATGGTATCTTCCACTTAATAGCTGAACATTTCTAGTATTTCTACAGCTTTAAAATTTTTGAGTTTGGGGTCAGAAAAATAGTACAGCAGCTAAGGCACTTACGTTAACATGTAGCTTACAGGAGTGATTCCAGGAGTGATCCTGAGAGACAGAATAAAGCTGTGAGTAAAGCTGGGCATGCCCTATGTCCCTCCCCCCAAAACAAGACCCAATTAGTTTTACTGCTGTTTCTACTATATTCATAAATATCAAGAATAGATCAAGGGGCTAACTTTTGCATTATCCTGAAAATATATAACATTTCCTCAGTATGTTATTATGTTGTCTGATATTTTATTGTCCTAATAGTTTTATTAGTAGAATATAAAAGTATATGGTGTTGTTATTTTCACATTTTAAGTGCAAAATCAGTTTTTTTTCGCCATAGGCAGTGCAGAAATGGAAGTGTGTAGCAATTCTGCTACATGAAAGCAGTCAAACAGAAGGATATGAGAAGAGGATGAATATATCACTTTCTAGAAAATAACAGTTTCTTGTTCAAATGCTTTACAATGCTGAGTGCAGAAAATCATGCCCATGGTTGTAACTATAAGAACTAAATATTATAGAGTGCTATCTGGTGCCATGTAATGCTAGGCATGCTGGTTTTCTTTTAAGCATTATTGTTGAATCAATGTAGAATCTCTACATTAAATACATTAATTGTGGTACAACTTGTAAAAACTAATTGTCTTTACATTAAATATATTGTGATACTATTTATCAAAATTATAGTCTCATTTTTATATAAGATCTAAATTAATTTGAAAATTTCATGACAACCTAGAAATAAAACATCAATCAAATATTCACCAAATTAATATTTTGTTTTGTTTTTATTAGCATCCAAATTTCTAGAATTATTGCCATGGTAACCATGTAAAGAGTTCTTTTGCAAAATATAAAGCACACGTCTGACCAGTAGCAATTACGCAGTGAGTTTTAATAATCACATTTATAATGATGGTGGGTGTCTCTTTCAATTATTGAATTACTTAAACTCTGGTGACAGGCTGCATTTATTCAATAAGGATTCTATGAAAATTAGTTATAAGTTGCAACACAGATGCAGGACAAAATAAGAAAGCAGTGCACAAATGCTGTGCCTATTAAGAAAAAGAGAAATGCTGACATAGGCTGAAATTAGTTTTGTGGGTTCAAGCCAGTTGACCAGAATCAGAGTCCAGTGTCCTATGATAACCTTTGATAACAATAAGGAATTAGGTGTTCAGGAAGTACTGTATAAGCAGACTCATTAGAACATAAATGCAGGTACTATGATTAAAAATTGAAAGGATGAAAATACAGGCCTGATCCCCAAAGAAGCAAAATTAATTAGGACATCAGAGCAACAGGTATAAAGTTTGAAGACCATTATAAAATTTAGGGGCAATTTTTAAAGACTTTTTCTGTACTGTTTTATAGTCTAAGTACTCAGAGCCTGTAGAATGACACTGGGGATAAGATGGGTACAGGAGCCAGATCTCTCACAGGTGAGAAGCCCTTTCAAGTCCACTGTGATTTCTGATGTACAAGATTAGAAAGGAAACTACCTAGTCACCAGTTTCCCCTCTATAGCAAGATTGTAAAAATTTTTAATGATTTCTACTTTAAACATCTTTTTGCATCTCTATCATGGTCATGCTTTTCTGAGGGTACATCACTCTCCATTTTTTTTCTTTTCAACTTAAGTCTGCTTTTAGGTATAAAAACCTGGGGAAAAAAATCCAATTAGCATTTCAATGGTAGGAACCTCTGGGCCAAGATCTAGTCTGACTCTCAGTTGGTGGCCCTGCATGAACTTGGCTGAGATGATGAAGACGGATCACATATGACTGCAGGAAGCAGGTGTCTATCCAAAGAGAAGGCTACTGCAGTGGCCTGGAGCACCAGACACACATGTGGAACAAACAGAACATTGCTCAGAGGAACACCTGTGTCCTCTCCTCTTAGGAGCATGCAAAGAAGATTATTTTCTTTTTCAAAGCCCGAAAAATGTCCAACTAAGAACAAAGAGGCAGGGTGGTCTTGTCTTGTTCTTTTTTGGAAATAAGCATGAACTTTTCAATTCACATAACAGACTAGCACGTTAACATCAAGGCAGCCTAAAGAGGTGGATTCTAAAACTTTGTCTCTGAGTATAGAAACAAAGCATCAAGGGTGAATGAATAATAATTGCATATAACTCATCTAGCCAATTTCAGGTTATATGCTCTGAGATTATTGGCCAATAGAGCCATATCCTGTTTAGCATAAAAGTTGTATATAGCATATATTATCAGATACTATATAGTGATATAATCTAATATTATCTTATTGACAATGCAAACATATAACCACATCATTAATGGTGTATATCATACACACACATATATATTGTTAATCTGTGTTAAAGGTAAAGGCCCTCCCGTTGATCGTCGATTTGCTCGAGCGGGCCCAGTAACGTCTCCATTGGAGACTTTGTTGTTACTGTGTCTGGCATATCGAATACTCTCGGTAGCTTGCCGGGCTCTCTGAGAGGGGCGGAGGAATCGAACTCGGGTCGGCCATGTTGGCCACTTGTAAGGCAAACGCCCTACCGCTGTGCTATCGCTCCAGCCCTAATCTGTGTTAAGATTTTTTAAATTTATGAATAACTCACTGACAAAAAATAATTCTAATAATGAAAATGGCAGTGAGATGATAAAAAGATACACTTGTATATAATAAATGCCCATAAATCATAAGCATCATATTGATAATTTTTAAATTATCTTAAGTATGCTTTCCAAAAATCCTTTGAAGGAAAAGATAGCTTAAATATTAATTTGAATCCCTATCATTAAAAATGTTCCTGTTTTCAAAATGTATACATTTCTGCTATAGTGAATGGTTCACTTAATTAAAGATTAGCTTTCTTGTGTTAGTTTGAGAAAAAAAATCCTCACCATGTGCATGTTTCTTGCCATTGCGTATTAACTATTAGATATTACTTGTGCAATTTTATAGAATAAAACTGATGCTTTTCCTGTATTCATGGAGATTTTGTTTCTTTCTGCATAATACATAGGCTACCAGTTTCCAGTTGTTTCAGCATGCATGTCACACATGACTCACCTTTTATTAGCATAATAATTTCTAATGAGTAAGCCCTTTTGTTCTTCATCACATGGTTACATTTTGCAATCATTGTTGAATATATACTATATTTATTCATCAGTGGGAGAGAGGGAAGGCTAAGCTAGAGAGGTAATTACATGTAATCTCATTTTCCTATGTTGTCAACAAATAAAGCTTGAGTACAAAATGTGCTTAAACTTTCTGGATAAAATCGTATACTATAGCACAACATTTCTTCTCAACAGATGCTAAAATACTGGTTGCAAACACAAGACCTGAATACTCCTTTATGTAAAATCAAAAAAAATAACACCAATGTAAAAAAATAGTATTTTTATGAGGGACTGGGCAATAATAGAGAAGGTAGGGCACTGGCTTGTGTAAATACACCCAGATTTGATCCCCGACACCCTTTATGGTCCCCCAAGACTGCCATAAATGGTCCCTGAGACTATCTTAAACTAAGAAGCTTCTGCACCTCCAAAGAAACAGTGACCAAAATACAAAGACAGTCTACAGAATGGGAAAGGATATTCGCCGAATACACATCTGACAAGGGGTTGATATCCAGGATATACAAAATACTGGTTAAGCTCCACAAGAAGAAAACATCCAATCCCATCCAAAAATGGGGCAATGAAATGAACAGAAACTTTCTCAAAGAAGAAATCCAAATGGCAAAAAAGCACATGAGAAAATGCTCTACATCATTAATCATCAGAGAGATGCAGATCAAAACCACAATGAGATACCATCTCACACCTCAGAGACTGGCCCACATTCAAAAGAACAAAAGCAACCGATGCTGGCGTGGATGTGGCGAGAAAGGGACACTCCTTCACTGTTGGTGGGAATGTCCACTGGTTCAGCCCTTCTGGACAACAGTATGGACGATTCTCAAAAAATTAGAAATTGAGCTCCCATTTGACCCAGCAATACCACTCCTGGGAATATATCCCAGAGAAGCAAAAATGTATAGTCGAAGTGACATCTGCACTTGTTTGTTCATTGCAGCACTCTTTACAATAGCCAGAAACTGGAAGAAACCTGAATGCCCAAGAACAGATGACTGGTTAAAGAAACTTTGGTACATCTACACAATGGAGTACTATGTAGCTCTTAGAAAAGATGAAGTCATGAAATTTACATACAAGTGGTACAATATGGAAAGTATCATGCTAAGCGAAATGAGTCAGAAAGAGAGGGATAGACATAGAAAGATTGCATTCATCTGGGGGATATAAAGTAACAAAGTATGAGATTAATACCCAAGAATAGCTGAGATCAGCACCAGGAGGATTACTCCATAACTTAGAGGCCAGCCGGGTATCCTAGAGGAAAGGGCAGTTCAGATAGAGAAGGGAGCACCAAATAAAGGATGTTTGGAGGATCCTCCCAGGAGGGGAGATGCATGTCGAAAGTAGACTATGGACTGAACATGTTTGCCACTCAATGCCTCTTTTGCAGACCACAACACCCAAAAGGAGAGAGAGAACACAGGGGATTGTCCTGCCACAGAGGCAGGGGGGGATGGGGGGATGGGGGTGGGAGGGATATTATCCATGGTGGTGAAAAACGGGCACTGGTGGAGGGATGGGTATCTGATCATTGTATAATTGAAACCCAAGCACAAAAAAAAATGTAAATCTACAACTGTAAAAAAATAAATAAATAAAAATTAAAAAAAAAATGGTCCCTGAATGCCAAGCCAGAAGTAAGTCCTGAGTATAACTGGGATGGCCCAAAAATACTATACATATATATTATATATATGAATATATATATACAAACACACAAACATATGTAGTTTCTATATAGTATATATTATATATGTATATTTAAAGTTCTTCAGTTCATCATGAATATGAGATCAGTGCTGTTTAATTATTTTGTAACTGTGAATCGGCACATAGGGCCATGATATCAGTCTATAAACCTTTAGTTATAACTGAGACTATATATCAGTCCATGTATGAACAGTTAGAACCAAGGTAGTTTACTGGTAGATTCACCCTTTCCATACCTGCACACTGGCACCAGTCCATGGACAGGTAGTTAATGACCACTGTATAAGATAGATAAGACTAAGATATTTCAGTCATTATTTTTTAAAATCCTCTGATTTTTACCCTACTTACAAGCTAACAAGTTGGCCTATCATACTTACTGGGTTTCTGACAGAGGTCATAAGACCGAGGTCTGTGATGAGAAATTTACCAGTCATGCACAGACACCAAAATTTTTTATATTTTCATTAGTTTTTCTTATTCTCCTGGGTTGTGTGGCAATGTTGAGTAGTGTGGGTAGAAATGTTCACTGGGTTTCTATACAATAGGGACTTTAGTTTAAGAAATACTACAATTTAATGCGCTACAAGGAAATCTGATCCAACTTTGACTTGAAGGAAAAACTCATCTTTCACGAGCTATAAGAAAACAAATCTGCTTCTACCTGAAGGAGATACTATCTCTGTCTTCCAACTTTGTTTTCTATGTAAATATCTTTGTGAAGTTACTCTGGAATAAAAATTGCATATGAGATATGGAGAAATGGAAGAGGACTGTGGAAAATTACATATAGTAAATTTTTAATATTATTTCCTCTAAAATACTGAGCTAATTTTCTTCTCTCAAAGAGATTTTATCATCTGATAGTTGAAGCAACAAAAGGTATAAATACAACTTAAAGGAGGAGATAAATAATCTTGCATTTTTTAATGAACTAATGCTTATGAATATAACAGCTAATGATAAAAAAGCTCGTGAATATAATGGACACCACATTTCTGGCATGGACTCACACAGGTTATATCAGTGCATATAGCCAGCTATTCACTTACAGTGAATTCATATGTACTATTAAAAAAGAAACAATGGGCCCAAGCCCTCATTTCTAACAATAACAATTTCACCCTCTCCCAGGAATGTCATCCTCACCTGATTGAAGGAAAGGTTATCTACATGAACAGAATTCCTTGATTGCTTTGCCTTGACTAAAAATAAGCTTTTTCTGCTGAAAACCTTGTCAGTGCTTGGGGATATGGTAGTACAGAGGGCAGGGATTTGTCTTGCAGGAGGCCACCTGATTTTGATCCCTGGCATTTTGTGGGGCTCACCCTGAATTCAGAGCCAGGAATAAGCCCTGAGCACTACCAGGTGTGGTCCGCAAACTGAACCAGATCAACAGACATAAAATCCTTGTTCAATATTTTGCTCTTTCAGCGAAAAATCTTCTGTTTTATGACACTACCTGTAGCACCTTCTACTGGCAAGATAGGTTGCTGCCCAATTAACAAGCACATCAGTAAGGTCAATTACCACTTTGTTTTCCTGATTGCTTTTTCTTTTATCGGGATACTTTAAGTGGCTTACTTTTATAAATTTACTTGAGATAGAAATGTTATAGAAAGCGTTCTTCTTAATTCATTCCTGACCATTTTATTACTTTTTAAATCGAGGGTATGGGTTTGTAATACTATTCATAATAGTTTCTTAAATGTATCTGTTCAACATTCACCAATACCCTCCCTCAGAGCCTGCTTTCCTCCGCCAATGTGCAATGGTCCCTTCAACTTTTTGAACTCTGATGAGTTGGTAAAGTATATCTGAGCAGGTTGAAGGATATTCTCCCACTGCACTGGTCCTAACTTTGTAATGATAGTAGACCAATGAGAACTTCTGGAAGTATGTGCAGGCCTTCTCTAAAATGACTGTAACTCTTCCATTTAGGTGGTAAGAATCCCTCATGCATTCTCACAATGACAGTGAGAACTGAAGGCAAAACCAAACTGAAGAGAAACAATATAAACCAAATAACAGAAACCAAAACAATAGAAATCAATGAAAAACAAGCCAAATAGAGGCAAGATGCTTTCTATTTGATGTGTATGAGAGAAAGACAGGGGCAGATACAGAGAGAGAGAAAGAGAAAGAGCTGGAGCTATAATGGCTGTAATTGATTGGATGTACCCAGCTCTGTTCTAATGTTTTAATCATTTCATATGTAGCCAATATTATTATCCATACTATGGCTAAAGAAAATTAGGTATAGCAAGGTTAAAGAAGTAGTCCAAGTCTCATATATTGAGAATTAAACTACTTGTATTACAATGGGGAGAAAGAGTCAAGGGCCATTGGGTTAGCAGGCAATTGAGTTCTTGTAATATAAATGAGTGATGTAGGCAAAATAGTTCAGAGATGGTCCAAAAGATATACTGGTCATTGAAGACTGATAAAAACAGGTAAAATGAAATAAAATTTTGTAAAGAGATGGAAACAATGACCCGATCAAAGACAGAGAGGTAGCAAAGTTCATGGCTGGGGTAGAAAGAACCAAAGTCGCATTATTGTGCTGAAAGGTTTATTCATTTATTCCACATTGAGATATTGTTGGACAACTGTTATCTGTAACCAACAAAAATATAATGAAAATATTGTTGCATGCACAGGTGGGACTCAGATAAGAAACATTATTGATGCAAAATATGATATATATGCCTGTTAATATTTTATTATGCTTGCTTCTTTATATATTATTAATTTTTCTTTTAAAACCCGTTTTTATCTCTCATAGAACGGCATACATCACCCTGTGCCCATAATGGTTCTTTAGCGGCTAGACAAATAATCACACAGGTATCAGTCAAAGTGATAAGAGAAAGAGTAAGGATACTTTTATTAATATTATGCATGCCTTCTGTATACATGGAATAAAACAAGGGCAACTATCTTTAAGAACGCTTTGTTAAAATATGAAGGCTTGGAAGATGGAGCAGTAGGTCAGCTGGTGAGGATATCAGGGAAACAAAGTTTATCTACATAGGCTGTATATTAAATTTCTGCTTTATCTAGGGAAAGAGGAAAATAGTCTTTTCCTAAGCATTTAAATACAAATATCTTTTCCATAGCTAACCTCTATGCTATTTTCTGGGTTCCTCTTATCGATTAACCTTTTTCCAAGATATATTTTGGTGTTGGTAAATTTTTGCTACCAACTACTTGAATTTCTTGGTTTGTTTTGGTTTTTGCCCAGGGAGTAACCCTCTCTTTATTATGAAACAAAAGGAAGCATCCCAAAATCGATTTGTGCCATACAGAGCTATCTCTGGAACCCGACGATTTACAATCTAGAAATTTACATTTACAATCACGGCCATGCGAGTTCTCATGATATTCAAAATGAGCAATGGAAAATAAATTATCTAGCATTTGCCCCTGGCAGGTAGGCTTGAAGGTTGGTGGAAAAATTCGAGCAAAACATAACACCCAAAATAAGAGCGAGAGCGTTGGGGAGATTGTCTGCCATAGAGGCAGGGTGAGGACTGAGATGTGTGTGTGTGTGTGTGTGTGTGTGTGTGTGTGTGTGTGTGTGTGTGTGTGTGTTGGGGGGGGATGCTGGGGACATTGGTGGTGGAGACTGTGCACTGGTGGATGGATGGGTGTTCCATCATTATAAGGCTGAATCTCAAACATGAACACTTAGTAACTTTATCTCATGGTGACACAATGAAATAAAAAAGTAATGTGGAGTTCATGCCCAATTCAATCAGCTTAATCAATGGCTTAACAAATAGCAATAGCCCTATATTATTTAAAAATGAATAAAAAATAAATAAATTTTTAGAAAAAGAAACAAAAGGAAGCATGCTGGTGACAGGAATTCTGCCAGAGGGCTGGGGGTGGGCTGAGGGGATGGGGTGGATTAGCTGGCGTCCTATGCACTTCCTTACAGAGGTGGAAAAAGGACTAATGTTGCCACCAGAACAGTGTCTACATCCTTGGTCATCACTCTCCAAGTTGTGAGGACATGGCTGAGCTCTGCCCCCATGTCTTTGCCGGGTCCCTCCTTGTCAAACCCGAGGAGTCCCTCATGTTATCCTCATAGTACTTGGGTCCTGGTTCTTGGTCACCATCTGGAACATGAGCAGGGAAATCTGCGAGTCCACAAGCCGGCACTTGAACGCATCATTGTTTGGGGTTCCTTACAGCCTCATGCACGGAAACATTGGTGGGAATCTGGCCCAGGGCCTTCGGCACATCCCCACACTGGAAGTGCGGTCCTCGATTTCCTCCAGCTGGTGCTTGTTAAACTCAGTCACAGTGGTGAAAAGCTCAAGGGGAGGACCGTGGGTGTGCTCAGAGGAAATGGAGCTGGGTTAAGCCTTGGCCTTGACTGGAAAATTCCACACTGTTGGCTTGGATAGAGAAAGGCCGGCAGCTTTTTTCTTGGAAACATCTCTCCTGGGAGGCATGATGTGAGGTGGTTGCAGGACAGCATGGGATTGGGACACCTCCATCTCTATTCAAATACTAGGGCATCTGAGCCTATAGCATCTGGTAAGAGGTGGAGTGGGCTCAAATTTTGTTGTTGTTTGATTTGGAGGCCACTCCCATGGATGCTCAAGGGTTTACTTCTGGCTCTGCTCTCCAGAGTCACTCCTGGTGATGCTCAAGGGACCATAGGGGATACCAGGGATGGCATCTAGGTTGGCTGCATGGAAAGGCTAGTGCCTTACCTGCACTACTATCTCTCCAGCCCCTTGAATGCTCCTTTAATGAAGGCTTTCTTCTTCAGCCTTTTTCTGGAGAGGGGCATTCCAGTTCATTTCGGGCTACTCTGTCAACAATGCTTGGTTTCATTGGAGTGATACTGCTCATACCTGCTATACTGAAACCTTCAGGGCTATATACACAATATTCCGGAAGCAATTCCATGTAGAGAATCAAACTCAGCTTTTTTTAATTTTTTAAAAATTTTTGTTAGTTAAACACCATGAGGTACAGTTGTAGATTTACAAATTTTTGTGTTTGGGTTTCAATTATACAATGATCGATACCCATCCTCCACCAGTGCCCATTTTCCACCACCCCTGATCCCAGAATACCTCCTACCCTGCTTTTGTGGCATGGCAATCCTTTTCTCTCTCTCTCCTTCTGGGTGCTCTGGTTTGCAAAAAAGGCATTTAGTGGCAATCATGTTCGGTCTATAGTCTACTTTCAGCATGCATTTCCCATCTTGGGAGGATCCGCCTAACACCCTTTATTTGGTGCTCCCTTCTCTATCTGAGCTGCCTTTTCCCCTAGCATGTGTGGTTGTCCTCCAAGCCATGGAGTGAACCTCCTAGTAATTATCTCCGCTATTCTTGGGCGTTAGTCTCCGATTTTGTTACTTTATATTCCCCAGATGAATGCAATCTTTCTATGTCTGTCTCTCTCTGACTCATTTTGCTTAGCATGATACTTTCCATGTAGTACCACTTGTATAAAAATTTCATGACTTCATCTTTTTCTAACAGCTACATAGTACTCCATTGTGTAGATGTACCAAAGTTTCTTTAAGCAGTCATCTGTTCTCAGGTTCTCAGTTTTTTTCCAGATTCTGGCTATTATAAACAGTGCTGCAATGAACAGACAACTGCAGATGTCGCTTCAACTATACTTTTTTGCCTCTCCGGGATATATTCCGAGGAGTGGTATTGCTGGGTCAAATGGGAGCTCAATTTCTAATTTTTTGAGAATTGTCCATACTGTTTTCCAAAAGGGCTGAACCAGCTGGCATTCCCACCAGCAGTGTAGGAGGGTCCCATTCTAGCCACATCCATGCCAACACTGGTTGCTTTTGTTCTTTTGGATGTGGGCCAGTCTCTGTGTTGTGAGATGATATCTCATTGTTGTTTTGATCTGCATCTCCCTGATGATTAGTGATGTAGAGCATTTTCTCGTGTGCCTTTTAGCCATTCAGATTTCCTCTTTGAGAAAGTTTCTGTTCATTTCATTGCGCCATTTTTTGATGGTGTTGGATGTTTTCTTCTTGTGGAGTTCAACCAGTACTTTGTATATCCTTGATATCAACCCCTTGTCGGATGTGCATTCGGCGAATATCCTTTCTGCTTCTTAGTTTAAGATAGTCCCATTTGTCTATCTCTGTTTTCACTTGCTTGACCAGTGGCGTAACATCTTTGAAGACACCATTAGCCTCAATGTCATGGAGGGTTTTGCAACTTTGTCTTCAATGTACTTTATGGATTCTCGTCTGATGTTGAGGTCTTTAATCCATTTTGATCTTACTTTTGTATATGGTGTTAGGCAGAAATCTGAGCCCATTTTTTTCCATGCAGCCGTCCAGTTTTGCCAGCACAATTTGTTAAAGAGGATTTTCTTGCTCCTCTTCACATTTCTTGCTCCCTTATCAAAGATTATATGATCATATGTTTGGGGGGAGATGTCAGTATATTCAACCCTGTTCCAAGTTGTGTGCTAAAACCCTTTGAGCACTGTCTTTGTTCCAGTACCATGCTGTTTTAATTATTACTGCTTTGTAGTAGAGTTTGAAGTTAGGGAGGTTGATTCCTCCCATTTTCTTTTTCCCAAGAATTGCTTTAGTTATTTGTGGGGGCTTATTTTTCCATATGAATTTCAGGAGTGTTTGCTCCATTTCTTTGAAGAATATTATGGGTATCATTATAGGGATCACATTGAATTTGTACAATGCTGTGGGAAGGATTGACATTTTGATAATGTTGATTCTCCTGATCCATGAGCAGGGGATATCTTTCCATTTCCTCGTGTCCTCTTTTGTTTCCTGAAGTAGCATTTTTTAGTTTTCTTTGTATAGGTGCTTTACTTCCTTAGTTAAGCTAATTCCTAGGTACTTGATTTTCTGGGGTATAATTGTGAACGGGATTTTTTTTAATGTCTCTTTCTTCTCTCTCACTATTTGCGTAGAGGAAAGCCATGGACTTTTGGGTATTGATTTTATAGCCTGCAACTTTACTATAGGAGTCTATTTAAACTCGGTTTCTTGAGCATACAAGGTGTGTGCTAAAACCTTTTGAGCTATTTCCCATTCTCTCTCTCTCTCTCTCTCTCTCTCTCTCTATATATATATATATATATATATATAGCTACACCCAGCTGTCTGGCTTTGTAGTCTGGATCATGGCAAGATAGATTGAACCTAAGTGGACTGCTTACAGACAATTTCCTTGCCTCCCTCTCCAGAACCCTGACTTCAATATTTTTAAGTCTAGAAGTTTTCTTTAAAAAATAGACTCTCAAAATGTTTGTTTAGTAAACATGAACTCAGAAAGTTAATGTCTCAAAACTTTTAATAATTTTTAATATCATAATCGCTCCACCAACTAAGAACGGTCATGCACCACCACCCACGGAATTGAGAAAGAGCTATCAATCTGTCAGTCCTGTCCGTTTCTGGGCCGGGTGAGGTTTCCCGTGCTGAGTCAAATTAAGCCGCAGGTTCCACTCCTGCTGGTGCCTTTCCGTCAATTCCTTTAAGTTTCAGCTTTGCAACCATACTCCCCCGGAACCCAAAGACTTTGGTTTCCCAGAAGCTGCCCGGCGGGTCATGGGAATAACACTGCAGCATCGCTAGTCAGCATCATTTATGGTCGGAACTACGATGGTATCTGATCGTCTTTGAACTTCCAACTTTCATTCTTGATTAATGAAAACATTCTTGGCAAATGCTTTTGCTCTTAGCACAGCGGTAGGGCATTTGCCTTGCACGCAGCCAACATGGCCGACCCGAGTTCGATTCCTCCGCCCCTCTCGGACAGCCCGGCAAGCTACCGAGTATCTCGCCCGCACAGCAGAGCCTGGCAAGCTCCCCGTGAGGTATTCGATATGCCAGACACAGTAACAACAAAGCTCCAATGGAGACGTTACTGGGTCCGGTAGAGCAAATCGACGAACAACGGGAGGGCCTTTACCTTTTTAATGTCATAATATCTTCCTCACAATTGCAATATCTAAAAGTAGATTTTTAAGGGATTCCAATAGCTCAGAATGTTGTTCTTCCCTCTGATCTTGTGTTTCTAATTAGAAAGGACTTCAAAGTCTCATTTGTGATATTTGCATATGGATCATGCTCAGGATAGATTTGAAGTAAATGTTTCTTTTAGTAGTTTCTTGGCCCAGTGGCTCCGGTATGCCATAATGCATTCAGGTCATTCAGGAGACCACTGCTAAAGGTGTTTGTGGTTGATTCTGTTGAGAAAGAAGTTGACAGTTCCATATTTGAACCGGATTACCTTGGCTCTGTGACTTAAGGCTCTGGAATTTCATTTGTTGATGCCATGGTAATAATACAGTGGGCAGGGTGCTTACCTTGCATGTGGCAAAACTGGTTTCAATACTTAGTAACCCACATGGTCCCCTGGGTCCAGAAACAGAAAGAAAAAGAGTGAGAACCATCTGATTCCTTGTCTTTATATTTTATTTCTCAATACCCATTTCCATTTAAACCAGCTTTGTAAATATAAAGATAATTCAGGTAATAGCAGGATCCTCTATTAGAAAGTGAGATGGCTTATCTCACATTCACACAGAAACTGAAAGCCTTCTATCCTCCAATGCTTTTTGTTTTTTTTCTGATCCCAATTAAGAATATAAATATTAATTATGTTTTATTTTCATATGTATGAAGGAAGAAATACATTAGAGTCTATCACTTTTAGCTTTTATTCATTTAAATAGTCTCACATTTAAATTTATAACACTAGATGTCTGAAAGATGACTTTAAATTACCCAACAACAAAATAAATGTTCTTTTCTTTTTAAACATATGCTGAAAGTTCTTTGTTTCAGGAAATTTAATAAAAGTTAAAAGAAAATTGGAACTCTGGGGAATGGCTAGGAAAGGGGGTTAGGGATGAAATTCTCTGCCTTACAGAATCAATTCCCTGTTCCACATGGATTTCTGAGTGGGTCAGACATTCTCAGGACTGAACCTCCTAGACTGGTTAGCCAAGAAAGTGGTCCTGGGTCACTATTTAGAAGTCCTCAAGATAAAGAAGAAAAGGGGAAAGCTACTAACCTCCAGAAAGTTTTGTAAGTGCAATGATGTGGTGGCAATTTTTAAAAGCAGACCTGATACAAATACTTTTACAATATTTTACAACTAAAATTACTGGAGAATTACTTTGGCTTATAAGTTGATTGCTTCATGGGCGGGACAGTGAAGCAAGAGGAAGTAAACTGTTGTATTTTGAATTTTCCATGCATAGACATCAGAAGTTATCCCAAAGAGATGAAGCCAGTTGAGTTTCTGGGACCCAATATCACTGGACCAAAAGTACTGCTCACTTGGGCCAAAACATGGTCTGTCCAAGACAGCAAGCCAGAGATAGCGAGAAGCTCAAAATTCTATAAACACAAAAATAAGGATAAATTTTCTTGGGTTTTAAGAGACAGCCAGAAGAGCACTTTTTCAATATTTATCATGGTACCTCCAAGTGTTTAAGCATGTAAATTTCAGGTACAAGAATCTAACCATGTAAGTGAGATTGGATCCTCTATAGATATAAAGGTAAAGAACATTTATTAAAATAAACTTTCCTTTTCTGATTTTGATTACTATTTAGATTGGTTGCATTTTTAGGGACAAATTCTTACAATATATTAATTTGGAATTTTAAAATAATGACTGTACTCATACACTTGACTCAGAGTTAAAGAACTATCTTCTTTGCAAAATCTGACTAGAGATAGAGGGAATTGCAGAACTGCACACATATTTGCAAAATTTCAGTAATTAGTGACATGTAAGTATATTTTATGGTTCAGTAACTAAAGATATTCCTATATACCTCAACTTGAAATAATCTAACATATTTCCAATAGAATAGTGTTTTTTTCCCTTAAGTTTTGCTGTCTTAGTAAAGCAATCACATTCTTAGATCTATTGGACAGAAACATATTTTTATTAATAGTCATAGCTATAAAATTGTAATTGTGTTCATATGCATGGATTACTTCTAAAAGATATACATAGTTTTATAGTTGTAATAAGATGAATTTAAATTTGGGTAGTAATTTAAAATGTCACTATGAAAACTGGGTTAGATATTCATATATGAGTAAGATCATTCTAAACATACGTTGCTTATTTATTTAAATTACATAGTTGCATGCCTGTGTGCACTCTAATACTCTATAACATTGGGACCCACATGTTTGTTTAATTCTGTGTCCGCAGGGCTTACAACAGAGACCGAAACATACAAAGTTATCAATGGGACATATAATAAAAATGTTAAGTCACACATATAGGTGTGTGTTGTCTGAAAGTATGTGTATACATGTATACACATTAAAAGAAAAATATATTGAAATATTTCTTACTGAAGATGAGTTGTGGATAATTTAAAAAGTAAAAGTACCTATATTATCTATATACTCTTCCCAAATTTCCCATTTTTCAATAATAAGCAACTAATTTTGTTGGAAAACAATGCTATTAGGAATATATATTTAAAAATCATATGTATAATAAAAAATGAAAATGTCACATTCTCTTTAATGTATATAAATAATTAATTCTTTTTGGAAATATCTACAATTAAAATTCATTGGAATTCTTTTCTATGTAATGTGGAAACTGCATGGACCATTATCTAGCTTAATAGCTATTTTATAATTTCTCCAAGATCTTCAGGGGGGATTAATTTATGAATAACTGCTTAAAGGCTATTTCGTTGCCTATTTTCCAATGTCTGGTGTCATTTGAAAGCTAGTGAGCTTTAGATTGGCAATAAGGTCTTAATTTTCGGTTGAGACAATCAATGATCTTGTGACCTCCAAAGTCATTACAAGCTAGAGAAAGAATGACCTAGAAAAGTCACATTTCGGATAGAAACTTCATTATCTCTTTTTAGAAGAAAAGTCTTAAGGAAAGAAGAGTCAATCCAGGACTTTTTGCTTTCAACCTATTTGCTAATAACTATACTTTATTTAGGACTTGTGATATATCAGGCACTGTTCTTAGTGCATCACCTGTAAAAGAATAATCTAATTATCACAAAGATGTGCAAATTAATTAACAAATGAGGAAAGTGGGAAGGCGGATAGGGGAGATAAATTACCACGTGTTTTCTAGCTATCAAGAATTTTAACTAGAATTTCAAACTGGGGGAATCTTACTACCAACCACAACCAAAGCTCTCAATCAGAAGCCTTGCCTTGGTCCAGTAGAATGTGTGTCAGTGAGTAAAATCAGGTAGTGGCACTGTTTTATGTGTGGTTTTCTATCGATTCATATCATGTCTAAAATCATTAGCAACACTCTTTAGTTATTTGATTGCTGATCTCAAGGGCAAAATGTGGGAAAACTGTACTTATCTTCCCTGGAAGCCCCATCGCCTTCTTTGTCTTCTTTGAAAGACACTCCTTTGCAGTGTCTTTCTGTTTAAATTATGTGAATAATCTGTTACAAATTTATTGGAAAAGGCAGAGTGTGAAATACTAGGAGGTTTTATATTTGCTAAAATAACATTTGAAAGGTGTCTTAAAAACTCAGAAGAAACTTTTATGCCAAAAATAAAGGAAGGAAGGAAGGAAGGAAGGAAGGAAGGAAGGAAGGAAGGAAGGAAGGAAGGAACCGATATTTAAACAAAAATACTAACCCATGCTTGATCATTTTTACAATGGAATTCATGAATCTTTATTTAAAAATAAATCATTATACTGTTTGATATCCCATGTTTCTCACTCCGATTTTTTTGATAAACTCAGAATAACCTTCCAAAAAGTTAACATAAACACTAAATATATAAATCCCTTTCATTCTCACCATGTGAGCAATAAAACAAATTAGTAGTGAAAATAACTGAAACTCAATATAAAAATAATCTTTATATAAGTATAATTATTGTAGAAGCACCATAAAATTATCAAATTTCATTTATGAGAATTATTAATTATTAATAAATGTATTTATATAAATATTACATTATAATAGCACTGTGGCACTGTTCTCCCATTGTTTATCAATTTGCTTGAGCGGTCACCAGTAATGTCTCCATTGTGAGACTTTTTACTGTTTTTGGCATATTGAATATGCCATGGGGAGCTTGCCAAGCTCTGCCGCGCGGGTGAGGTACTCTCAGTAGCTTGCCAGGCTCTCCAAGGGGGATGGAGGAATCAAACCCAGGTTGGCCATGTGCAAGACAAATGCCCTATCCGCTGTGCTGTAAATCATAAAAATAATAAAGTTTTACATTTTTGATGAAAGATCAATAGGTTGATAACATTGTAGTTTAACAATAAAACAGAATAGTTGCTAGTATAAGAAGAAATATATAGCTTCAAAATAAAGGGGAAAATCCAACATTATTTTTTACAGTTTCTAGACAAGGAGTAGGACAATAAAAATAAGTAACATATGAATAATATAAAGCAAGGTTCTGACATTTACAGTTGTGATAACTATCTATTGAAACCTTTTAATGTAAACCTTTTAATGTGTCAACTGACTCGACAAACATATTTTCCAGAATACATTTTCCTGTCTGTGGCTTCTAGTCAGAAAGATCACAGAGAAAGATTTTTTTATGACAGATTTACAGGCAGAATAAAGCAGCAGTGATTTTACAGTCCACATATGGGAGGTCTTGGAAGTCTCCTTTGTAAGTCATTAATCTTATCTATGAGGACTTTGAGAGCTAGTCACCTTCAGAAGGCCATATCTTCTAATACCATCATATGGCCTTAGGATTTCAACATACACATTTTGGGAGGGCACAAACATCAAACCACAGCAGATCTACAACATTCCCCTGGATACCCCATTAGTTTGTCTGCCATCTGGGCCAGAGTGATGATGAGAATTCTGTCTTCAGTAGGAAAGAAATCTATCAAGGTTAGAGAGTAAAATTAGTTTTGTCATTGTTCAATATTTGTCTTTCCCCTGGTCTCGAGCCCATCTCTATATCCTACAGATACGTGAGATCATCCACCACTTAGCCTGAGTTATTTTACATCTGACTTATTTTTCTCATCATGCTTTTGAGCCGCATTCATGTAGCAGTGAACTGCATGACTTCATCTTTTCTTGCAAGTGCATAATATTTCAGTGTGCTTACATGCCACCCTTTCTTAGTGAAAGCTAATGGGCACTTTTCAGTAATTTTGAGGGTGGGCAATGGAATAATCAAGAGTTGGGATAGTAGAATCCTCCAATAAAATGTAGGCACACTTTCTCTTGTTTTCTTTAAGAAGCATATTTTTCAGAGTGTAGTTGCTAAATTTTTTCTGTCAAAAAAACAATAGGCCATGTACGTCTAAGAAATTTTGATTTAGACTGATTCAAGATTTGGTTTTGTGAATAATGCAGATATGAATATAAAAGGTACACATAATCCTTTTGAGGTAGCATCTGGATATTCTTCAGATAAATACTTAGGACTGATATTGCTGGTAATTTTCTCTTTTTAAGGGATCTCTATACCATTATACAGAGAGGCTGTACCAATTTGTATTCACAGAAGTTGATATTTTTCCTACTTCCTTGTGAACACAAGCCATCTCCAACATTTTTTAATATAGGTTTTCCTCACCGTAGTGATGTGATATCTCATTATGGTTTCAGTTTACATTTTCCTGATAGTAAATACTTGTAATCAGTCTGCATTCTTTAAACAAATGTTGATTCAGGTTGAAGGGAATAACTTACTGAATGCATTTTCTAATAAAAATGTTAAAGACTCTTTTTTTAAGTATGTTTTTCCCCTATTTTCATCTATGTATGATTTTTAGTTTCATTTCAGTCAATAGTAGTTAATTTTTACTACTATCACTTGGGTGTATTATTGGATCCTTGTTAAATCCTTTTGGGTTTCTGTGCCGCAAATTAAAACATTTAATTTTTTTTTCTTTCTTTAGCAAAAGACAGATGTGATCAAAGTATTACTGTGAAATTTTTTAAATAAAGCTTGCTAAGATATTTATGATTTTTAGAAAGACACATTTCATATTATTGTGGAAAACAAACTTCATATGGCAAAGTGAATCCCATGCATTTATTTTATTTAAATCTGTTTGGAGACTTTATGTTGCTATTGTTAATAAATAAATGTAGATCCAAATCCACTACCAAAATGTATTTTAGAGGTCCTTATACACAGAATATAAAAAAAGAGTAATCTCACAATCTATGGTCTAAATTTCTAAGAAAGTATCTTTTTGCTTTTCCTCTTTAATATACTTAGGCTTAGTAACTCTGACTTATAAGGAATGATCATCATCAGATATATATTTGTTTATATATGTAAAAGGCTTTAGTCTGTTCAACTGGTTGAGGTTATGCAGAAAAATAGCAATAAAAATATAATTGGAATATTTTTATTATTTTAGGTGTATATATATATAAATTATAGGTATTTTGATTAAAACTAGATATTTAAATAAAAGTAAAATAATCTCTCTATATATTTTAATAATAATTTTATTAGGCTTCTTTGCATTATTGTAATAACATTCTTAAAAATGTGTATTTTCCTATTTAGGTAGTTACTTAAAATTTTATAGGTTTTACACACGACAGTGCTACAGTGCTACTTTTTTCAAAACTAAATGAATTTATTTGAACCACTCCCATATTCGGGTTTATTCCTGATAGTGCTTGGAAGATGAGATCAGAATTTATGGTAGATTACATTTATGATTAGAAAGAGCATAAAGAGCATCACTGGCACTTCAAAACAATATTTTCAAGGTAACTGACTGAGTCAGCATGGAGAAATTAACTAGAAGTTATGCCCTTCACAGGGATCCCTGAATCCTGCCTTTTTAGGTTAAGCCTTGTGGAAACAGAAAGGAGTCTTGTATGAAAATGAAACACAGAGGAATATGAATTTGATATTATGTTGTGTTGATTTCTCAGGAGTGTCTTAGGCAATTCAGGTAAACAACAGACTTTAACATAAGCACAGGCATTTATTCTCTCATAGCCTGGGTCAGCTTGTCAACCTGGTCTGTATCTGCTAAGAGTTTTCTTCACAGGTTAATGATGCCCAACTTAATATACCCTCTCAACGCAGAGAAAGCAAAGTCTCTGGGGAATTAGTGTCCAAGGACCCTAGCCTCAAGATCCCATCGGAGAATCAGAAAGATTGCTACAGGTTAAGGGTGATTGCTTGGCACAGGGTGGATGCATACCAGTTTGATACTTCCTCATGGTCCCCTAAAAACATTGGGCTTATTCTAACCTGTGGCCCCAACAACAAGAACAAAATATATTCTGAACCTAATTTCTTACTGAATTCATATTTCCAAATAGAATAACATCGGATCTTTGGCCTTCCATATATATCTATTTTAGGGGAAACGGACATGTCACAATTTATTTCATTGATAAGTTGCCAGGAAATAAACAATTATGTCAAGTACTTAGAGAAGAGACTACGTGAGGGATTCATGAGTTGTATGAAGTAACATTGGAAAATAGGAGAGGCAGGAATCAAATTGACCAAAGTCATTTTCATCTCTTAAGGATTCATGTTTGAAACTAAGTAAATTTTAGATTAACCAGCAAGTAAAATTAAACAAAAATCCCCTATATATCTATTTGTACACTTTTTAAATTAAAAGATTCAGCAAGGATAGCTAACCAGATGATATTTTGATTCAGTACTAATTGTCATTTTTAATGTATTTGGAAATGTTTTCTTAAAAATGTTTTTACTTTTATGTAAGAAATGTTTCATATATTTACCGAATTGTCCCATCAATCCCCTTATTCATTAAAAACAAAAATGAAAGCATTCCACCTTTTATACATACACACATTATATATTTGTGTATATATATATATATATATATATATATATATAATGCTTACAGAGCCTGGCAAGCTACCCGTGGCATATTTGGTATGCCAAAGACAGTAACAATAATGCGTCTCATTCCCATGACCCTGAAAGAGTCTCTAATATGACAGTGTTGGGAAGGATGAGTAAGGAGAGATGCTGCTAAAATCTCAGGGCTGGGACAAATGGAGATATTACTGGTGCCTGCTGGAGCAAATCAATGAACAAGGGGATGACAGTGATATAGAGATAGATAGATGATAGATAGATAGATAGATAGATAGATAGATAATGTATGTATATATATATATATATTCTGAACTGTCCCATCAATATCTTAGTTACAAACAAAAAATGAAAGCATTTCACATTTACAGCTAATGTATTTTTAAACCATCTTCAAACAGGGAATAGTTATATATGCTCTAACAGGAATTTCCTCCCTCTTATTATTTTGGCATCATGTACTTTATTGAGCATTTCCTAGAGGAGTTCTATTATAGTAGTAACTCCTATTTGTCAATTAGCACTGTGGAAGGAATTGCAGAAGGAATGTAATTATCATGAGCTTGAGCCTGGTGAAGTACATAATGAGAAGTTCAGCAAACATGAGTTTGATGTTTGTGTGTGTCTACATGTGTGCTTATTTGTACATGTGTGCATATATAAGCACACTGGTGAATTTGTGAATCAATAATATAATTTTATATGTTACTACACTTCAAATGTATATATTATTTAAGCAGTACTTCAGAGGATAGCTTTTATTTTGACCTCAAAACAGACAACTGAATAAATGAAGGTGTTAAAAATTTTCAATATAAGCCAAGTCATGAACCATGCAAGTATTGTGTCTCTTCTTATTAAAAACAAAATCAGCATTATCAAGTACCAGAGAGATAGTGTTTTTTTCACATTATACGGGAATTAAATTTCAGATTTTTCAATTACATTAGTAAATGCAACTTATAAAAGCTACGCCTGATCTTATATTTTGTACACTCAGAATAAAAATTACTTTTTTGTCTATGATCAATTTACATCTCTGAGCAGAAGAAATAAAGACAAAATAACAGAATTTTGTTTAACTAAACAACACAACACGTGCCACAATGTCTGGCTTCTTTTTAATTTCTAAGGGATGACAGTGATATAGAGATAGATAGATGATAGATAGATAGATAGATAATGTATATATATATATATATATATATATTCTGAACTGTATAATTACACCGCTCATCTACTCCTGAAATTCCTTTCTGCAAAGTGAGACAAGAACCCAGTAACCCTGGGTCCTGGGTGGCAGAGGCAGATCGGGAGTAAGTGACCGTCTTTCTCCTACCAGGACATATAAGCCACTCTGTGGGGACCACCAGCATCATATGTACACTATGATATATATGTGTATATATATATATAATTTCTAAGGGTTTACTTTAAATGTAAAGATGAAGTGTTTCAAGAAATTTGAATGAATTAATTTATACTAAATTCCCATATTGATAATAACCTTTATATTATTGATTAATTTGCAATAATTAAGATTTTTCACGTGTCTGAAGATGATTATTGAAAAGTTTACCTGATCAATGGTCCCTCACTTCCAAATTTATAAGAGCATATCAGGATTGACAGACAATATTGGTGAATGTCTATCTGGTAGGCTGGAGTGATAGCACAGTGGTAGGGCATTTGCCTTGTGTGCAGCCAGCCCAGCCGAGCCGGGTTCGATTGCTCCACCCATCTTGGAAGCCCGGCAATCTACCGAGGGTATCTCGCTTGCAAGGCAAAGCCTAGCAAGCTACCCGTGACATTCAATATGCCAAACACAGTAACAAGTCTCAAAATGAAGACATTAGTGGGCCTGCTCAAGTAAATCGTTGAACAATGGAAGGACAGTGACAGTGTTTATCTGGAAAAGCTGGAATGAGTAAAGTGCTTTTTATTGTCACACACCCATTATATCCTCTACACAAAGACAGGAAATACATGCCAGTGTACTTATACACCAGTTGACTTAAGTAACCTGTTGATAAAGACAACAGCTTTTATGTAGCCTGTTTTAGTGACTGAATTTTCTTATTGTCAATACCTGTTTGAATAAATCTTTTACAGTGACGTGATTTGGTGATTGGAAGCCTTCGGAAATCATATCATGGGTTACTTGTTTATTAGGTGATTACTAGGAGGGCTAACTAATTAATGTAAGATATATAACATTGTCTTTCTGCTATTAACTATATCCATGTGTTGTGTTCTATGTGATGTAGGCAGGCAGATAGGAAAGGCCCTTTCCCAAGGTTAGGGCAGTAAATCTCCTGGGAAGTAATAGCCCTGGACTCATGAAGAACTGGTGCCTGTCTTAACAGACCCTGAGGAGGCTAGACCTACCCACTCCAACAGAAGCTCCTGCAGAAACAAACTTCAGGAAAGGAATTTCAAAGAAGACCATCACCACTCCCAACCTCCCTGGTAACCTCCTTAGCAACGGACTTTTACCTAGGAAGAGGCCCCACATGAGGGAAAGTTGGAAAAACGCTATAAAGGCCACCTTGAACATAAGAAGTGTGCGCATATGCTGCTTCTGCCTATGTGGCCAAACATTATGTGGTGCCTGAGCACATGTGTCACCCACATCTCCCCCCTTGAGATGTGTGCTTTTATGCTTTCATGTCTAAGGCTGAGATGTGTGTAGGGACTCTCTCCATCCTTAGAGAAGCCCGGATTCTCTCCTGAGCACATTACTCTGCACTCTCTCACACTTTCTCTCCCTCCTTCCCTTCAAAACCTCCAAATAAAAACTGTATAATTACACCACTCATCTACTCCTGAAATTCCTTTCTGCAAAGTGAGACAAGAACCCAGTAACCCTGGGTCCTGGGTGGCAGAGGCAGATCGGGAGTAAGTGACCGTCTTTCTCCTACCAGGACATATAAGCCACTCTGTGGGGACCACCAGCATCATATGTACACTATGATATATATGTGTATATATATATATATATATATGTGTGTGTGTGTATGTGTGTGTTTACATATATACATGTGTATATGCGTATATATGTATAAGCCTAAGATTTGTGTATGTATTATATGTGTATATATTTATATCTCATAAAGTGTAAAAATACAGAGGGAGGATAAAGGTAACTTTTAGTAAGTAGATATAGAAAATATTGTAGCTGAATAATAACCAAATTCCGTGGGAAAACATTAGAAAAGATCAATAATATTTTATAAAGATAAATTAACTAAAGGTCTCCAAAGAGAGCTGAATCCCTGCTAAATTGCATGACTCAAGAGAGATGGAGCCTTTGATGAGCACTCCTAATAGTAATTAAATCATACTAAAACATAACGAAGTAAATTGTCAAACTAAAGGAGCACACTCTGTGACAAACTTTATAGTAAATATGGTGAAGATTTATTTTTTACACTTGTGCTAGACATTTTTTTTAAGATCACCTTATAATCAACTCAATTAATATTTCTATATTTCTTACTAGCCTTTTTGGTGGGTGTCCTTGTGGTCTGTAATTCACAGATAATATAGCCAAGTACGAGAAAGATCATCAAAAGTTATTTAACAAGTCAGGTGTGTAAACTCCAGGTGGTTAGGGGGCTCTCTCTCTCTCTCTCACCACCCAGGTTCAGTGGTCTCAGGCCACACCCTGACCCTGGTGGCCCATGTCATGGGTGGACAAAGGAGGAAATGAGGGCCCCTCTGGAGGATGATCAGGTGCTGTTTATTCCATTTTCCCTATGCGCCTGTTCCAGTCTCACTAAGCCCCCCATTCTAGTCTCACCCTGCCCCTCATTCCCGTCTCCTGCTGTCTCTCCTGCTCATCTCTTAGGGCTCCCTCTTGCAGCCAGGTCTCTTTCCTGGTGCTTGTTCCTGCATTCTTCCCCACATACATTCTTCTCTGGCCCCTTGCTAGTCTCTCCATTCTTCATCTTGCTGGTCTGGTTTCTCTCTCTCTCTCTCTCTCTCTCTCTCTCTCTCTTTCTCTCTCATTTCTCTCCTCAACTCCCCACATTGGGGGTAGACACCTAGTCAGGCAGCAAAATCAACATAAGAAAGCCCTTCCTTTGCTCATGGGCAAAATACCACTTAGGGGTGTTTCTGCTCTCTTTAGTCCAATAGCTTTTTAAACATCTTAATTAACATCTTAATTCTATTTCTTAATATTAGTTATTTTGTATGGACACAGTAAGAGATACATTGAGCTTGTAGGGTGGCTCTTCTGGGGACATCTCGCCACAGCCTCAGACAACAGTGCTCAGTCCAGATTAATCTTTCCTAATCCTAGCAGGGTTCAAATCTAGTTATTAGTTATTGGATCATGACAGAATTTGTCCATGACCAAGTTCTTAACTTACAGTAAGTATTATGGCACTTTGGCCAGGCCCATTTCGATACCAGAGTGGCACATAGTTTACAGCTTGCCCTGAGTCCATCCTGTCCCTTGTCGGGATCCTGCCTTTGGGGTGCTAGGAGGTAAGGGCAACTGGAGGCTTAAGTTGAGAGAACAGATGTCCAGGAGGTAAATATCATTCAGAGTCAGTGAACTCCCACGTTAGAAAAACAGCATTAACTTCTTCCTGTATCTGCACAAAAGGACACTGATCTGAATTAACTATGCGAAGTACTTAAGAAGAAAAGAAAAACAATATTTACAAGTTAACAGAGCCCAAAGAAAGAGGTTACAAATAAACACAGAGGAATGGGAGCACTGTGATGGGAGTAACCCAATAAACCTAAGTTCCTGTGGCAAGGTGGAAAGGACAAACCAATGTTATCCTACAGTCAGGGGCAAGTGAAATATTAGAATCAATTAGTTTTTAGAGCCTACTATCTCTAGTATAAAGAAAATAAAAGTTAGTTCTTTGCAAGTATAACAGGCTATCTTTCTGACGAAGTAATAGGTAAATCATGAAGTAATAGGTAAATCACAAGTTGAGAGTTGAATATGGATTGGTGCCAGTCAATTAAGGAGTTTGTAAAAGACATATTCCTTGGTTTTGAATTTTTGGCATCGTGGATAAAGCTAAAGAACACAGGAGTGCAAATGTCTTTTCTACATTTTGTTTCAGGACCGTTGGGGTATATTCCAAGAAGTGAAGTGGTTGGGCCAAATGGAAGATTCATTCCTAGGTTATTTAGGAATGTCCATATTTCCCAAAGACCAGTGGGCATGCCTACCAGCAGGGAACAAGAGTCCGTTTCTTCCAGCTTCCGTGCCAATAACGGTTTTTCTTATTCTTTTTTTCTGTGTATTCTTGCTATGGTTTAAGATGATATCTTGTTTGATTTGCATCTCCCTGATGAATAGTGATGCAGAGTATTTTTTCAAGTGTCTTTGGCCATTTGTATTTCTTCTTTGAGGAAGTTTCTGTTTATCTCTTCACCCCATTTATTATTTCAGTTGGATTTTTTAATATTTTTTCTAAAGTTCTACCAGTGACTTATTTATCTTTGATATTATTCTGTTATCAGGTGAATGTTGAGTATAGGACATGAAGGGTTCAACATGCTGGAGGGAAACATTCAACCAGAAGAAGGAGGTGGTGCTTAAATATTGTAATCTGTTATGTATAAGATCCTATAAAACCCTATCAACAACAGTACTGTAAGACACATTGCAAAACACACACATACATGTACATATGTGTGTGTGTGTGAAGTGTCCCTCATAGAAGCAGACTGGTGGGTGGGAGGCAAATGGAGGTTGCTGGGGACATTGGTGGAGGGAATTGAACACTGGTGAAGGGATCAGTGTTGAAACACTGTATGCCTGAAATCCAATCATGAACAACTGTAATTTCACAGTGTCTAAGTGCACTGTAGCACTGTCCATTGTAGCACTGTCCTCTGGTTGTTCATGGATTTGCTTGAGCGGGCACCAGTAACGTCTCCATTGTGACTTGTTTTATTGTTTTTGGCATATCCAATATGCCACAGGGAGCTTGCCAGGCTCTACCTTGCAGACAGGATACTCTTGGTAGCTTGCAGGGCTCTCCAAGAGGGACGGAGGAATCAACCCGGGTCGGCTGTGTGCAAGGCAAATGCACTACCAACTGTGCTATCGCTCCATCCCAGTGTCTAAGTAAAAATAAAAAAGTAAACAATTGTTTTAAAAGACAATGCTTGATGTTAAGTCATCAGCTTGAATGAAAATCAGAATAGAGTCAACGCTATCTTGTATTGAATAGTAAATCAATCTTAGTGAAAATTATCAATAAATGAGCATCCTAATATTTATTTTTTAATGGAGGTGTTATTGTTTGTTTTGTTAATTTTTATATAGTGAACAGAAAATTATTTTCCAAAGTCGTCTGAGGGCTGGAAAGATAAAACAGTGAGTGAGGAGTTTGCTTTGAATATAAGAAGCTTGTTGGATCCTGGCACCACACACAGTTCAGTGAGCCCAGAGGAGTGTCTCTCGAGTAGAAAGCAGGAGTGAATCCCCAGCACTGCTGTGTATGGCCCAACAAACAAAGGAAAATCATAAAAGTGTTTTGAAACTAATGTAGCTAAAGCTCACTTGCCCTACCTTCACGAGTATTAATGATTGTTGTTTTCTACTCTCAGTGTTTGTCTGAACTAGTCCATCAGCTATCTACTATTCATTCCTCCTCCTAGAGATGTTCACCATGCTCTAGCTAGCATCCCTAGTTTAGTTCAAGTCAATCTTTAACCTTTTCTTTGTGTTGGACATTAACCCTAAGTGCTTTAGGCTTCATCAGTGAATTGTCCTTTTCCTCCTCCCAGAGAAGCTTATCATACTCTTGCTAGCCTCCCTAATTTAAAGTTTATATTTAACCTTTCCTTTGTATTTTACCTCTCATTGTCACATTTCCCCAAGTCAGTATTGATTACTTATAAGACAAAACTTTCTGGTAATTCTGAACTTTGTATTTGAAGTGCTATGTATTGGTATCTGCTTTTCTATTTTCCCTATAGTCTTTTTATATTTTACTATAGAGCAATGTTTTTTGGTTAAATACAGAAAGACCACTAATGCTATGCCCCCAGTATTTGGGAGTTGATTGACTCTGAAATATATCTACTCTTGGGGATAATTACTTGTTCACAATTACTTGACTCGGGCTTCAGTTGCTATAGTTCCTAACACTCCAAAAGGGAGGTCCAGCCTTGGGCCTAGGATGGACCCTGGGCATTGTGGCAAAGCTACCTGGGTATCAAAATGATACAGTCTAGAAAGCATAAATACATGGTCTTGATGCAAGTTCTTATGACTTAAGAGACAGTCTCCCCCATGGGGATGGACAAACTGAACAGGAGTGAGGATTTAATCTGGAAGTTACAGTAAAAGCCTTGCTTGCTCTCAGAGCCCAGAGAACTAAGTGTTATAAACCTTGCTTGCTCTCAGCCCAGAGAACTAAGCTTTGAGATCTTTGTCTTTTATTCTTTATCCAAACAACTGAAAGTATTGATAACATAGACAACTAGAAGGATAAGATAAAAGTAATGTAGATGTCCCTGAGATAAAAGTAATGTAGATGTCCCTGAGATACAGAGTGTCACCTTGAGTTAATCTCCCCAAGAGAATTTTCTCCACCAAATGCTTATCTATTTAAATGATCAGTCACACCTATGTCCTTATCTCAACCATGCTCAGATATTCTATAAGAATGCTAGCATTGTAGCACTGTAGCACTGTCCTCCCATTGTTCATCAATTTGCTTGAGAAGGCACCAGTAACATCTCCATTGTGAGACTTGTTACTAGTTTTGGCACATTGAATACACCACAGGGAGCTTGCCAGGCTCTGCTGTGCAGGCGGGATACTCTCAGTAGCTTGCCAGGTAATCCAAGAGGGGTGGAAGAATCAAACCTGGTTGGCCTCATGCCAAGCAAACATCCTCTGTGCTATTGCTCCATTAAACGGGCCACTTTCACCATCAGGCTGTGGTCCCCAGGTTCCCTGTATCTCTGTCTCTCTTCTGGGGAGGCTTGGAGGGCCTAGTTCAGCAGTCATCTCCAAATTGTATTATGTGTCTGCCCCTACTCTATGGAATAGGACAGGTTATTCACCAAACATCCTTCTGATAAGGGGTTAATATCAAGGATACGCAAGGTACTGGTTGAACTCTACAAGAAGAAAATATCCAATCCCATCAGAAAACGGGGCAATGAAATTAACAGAAACTTTCTCTCTTAATTTCTCGAAGTTCTAATAGTCAAAAGGCACATGAAAAAATGATCTTCATCACTAAATCAGGGAGGTGCAGATCAAAACAACAAGGAAATACCATTTCACACCACAGAGACTGGCACATATCCAAAAGAACAAAAGCAACCAGTATTGGTGTGGTTTTGCGGAGAAAGGGATTCTCCTTCATTGTTGGTAGGAATGCCGACTGGTCTAGCCTTTTTGGAAAACAATATGAACATTTCTCAAAACACTAGAATTGGGGCTCCCATTTGACCCAGCAATGTCCTGAGGGTGCAAAAAAGCACAATAGAAATGACATTTGCACCTATATGTTCATTGTGGCACTGTTTACAAATTGCCAGAATCTGGAAACAACCCGAGTGCCCAAGAACAGACTACTGGTTAAAGAAACTTTGGTACATCTACAGAATGGAATGCAGCTGTTAGGAAAGATGAAGTCATGAAATTTGCTTATAAGTGGAAGGTCAGAGAGTATCATGCTAAGTGAAATGATTCAGAAAGAAAGGGACAGACACAGCATGGATGCACTTTATATTGTGGAATATAAATTAACATAATATGAGACTAACACCCAATGACAATAGAGACCAGGGCCAGGAAGACTGCTCCATGGATGGAAGCCTGCCTTAAGAGCTGGAAGAGAAGGCAGCTGGGATAGAGAAGGGATCACTAAGATAATGATGGTTGGAGGGATCGCTCACAATGGGAGATGTGTGCTGAAAGTAGATAAAGAAACAAACATGATGCCCATACCCTATCTGTGTTGCAAACCACAATACCCATAAGTAGAGAGGGCATAAGAGAGAAATTATCTGCCATAGAGGCAGGGTGGGAGGAGTGGGATGGGCAGGATGAATAATGGGGACACTCGTGGGAGAAAATGTACACCACCATTTTAGGGATGGGTATTTGATCATTGTATGATTGAAACTCAAACATGAAAGTTTTGGTAGCTTATGGTGATTAAATTAAAAAAAATCAGGAAAAGATGAGCAGTGAAGTAAGATAGAGAGAGAAGTGGGGTGGTGGGAGAGAAAATAACAGACTCAAGAGAGAAGAAAGCCTTCTCTGAAGTGGAGAGGCAGTTCCAGTACACACGCCAGCATTAGATATGAAAGTATGAGGGCACTCATCTAAAGCCGTCTTTACAGCCACCAGATACAGGTAACACATATGCTTGGGCACCACGTGCTCTCAACAGCAAAACATGAGCCCAGGCCGCACTTAAAGCCTGGGCAGAACTTCCTTTGTTTCAGTTGGCTTTTATAGGGCTTCTCCAAAGCTGTCCCAGGAGGGACTTTTTACCTAGGTAAGAGGCTATTTGCTAGCGTGGTTGCCAACTAGGTACAGCTGGAATAGTTGATGCCATTCTTTGATATTCCTTTCCTGGTCATTGTTTCTGCTGGACCATGTCCTGGAGGAGGTTTCCAGTGCCTCCAGTCTTTGCTTGCAGCAGGTAAAGGTCTCATCAGGCCCTGGTGCCTGTTTTCACAGGTGGGTTTTTTAGCAGCCTTAGGGCTCTGTTTTTATTACTTCCCAGCAATTCATTTCTTTGCCTTGATGGCCCTTCCCCATCTACTTACCCTCCTACTTCATTACTCTGAAGAGTTCGACACTCTTAGAAAATTGAGCAGGTGGTGCAGGAGCTAAGGTCCTTCCCTTGCTCAAGGTCAACTCTTCTTCCAGCTGGACCCACATAGGTCCTCAGAGCACCTCCAGAAGTAAGGCGTGAGCACTGTTGAATATGCCTCTTCCCCGTTTTTGCCTGTTAGTGGATAAAAATTGCATTTAAGGCAACCATTCATACACAGATTTTATCAAAAATATCATTGTGCCTTTTTAATCTCTATAGTCTTCTTGCTTCTCATCAGAGTCACACACACACACTCACACACACACACACAGAAGGTTTTTTTTTTAACCCTGAAACTAATGGAATTTAAGTCTTGTGGTGAATCTTATGACTTACATGTTTCCCAGGGTCTAGTTTGAGACCTGAAAATCTCTTCAGTTAGTTTTATCAAGGTATTTTAAATCTTAAATTACCATAAAAGTTAGTTTTTTTGCTCTGACTTTTCTTCTGTCATCTGGTATAGAATGACTCTTGACATCTTTGGGATATAGCTAATAAAAGTATAACCTGGGAATATATGTGCACTGGGAAAGTTTACCCATGAGTTTGTTGGTGCATATTTCTATAGTATACACATGCAGTGATGTGGTCATTTACTGTCTTCATACTGGAATGATTATCAGGAATACCTCTCCAACTTCAGGTCAAAAACCAGTTTCATTGTAAAGACAGCAATGGCAAACTAGTTGTTTAAGTTTAGTCATTTCATTTCATTTCATCATCCTGTTAATCGTCGATTGCCTCGAGCAGGCCCCAGTAACGTCTCTTTCATCCTAGCCCTGAGATTATATTCACGGCTCTTTAGGAGAATGAGACCCATCATTGTTACTGGTATTTGGCATATTTGGTAGGCCACGGGGAGTTTGCCAGACTCTGCCCTGTGGGCAGGCTACATTCGATAGCCTGCAAGTTTGTCCAAAGTAGGAATGAGATAATAAGATGTCGCGCGGCCGCGATTGCGGCCGCGCGGTTCCGGGATCTGGATTTTATAGTCTCTGAGTCTTGGCCGCTGATGGGATTACACGGCGCCAGGGGGCCAGGTGGTGGGTGTGACCCCCGCCTACTGGAATTTGGAGGATCTGGGTGGAAGATGCTCGACTCCAAATCGAGTAGGCTTGGAGGTCTCGGCCCCGGAACCCGCGTGACTTTGTCCCTCTGCCAGTACCTTCAGGTGTGCGGAGAGTGGTCTCAGCATGGTGGTGGCTGGTCCTGGAGGTCTTCGGCTGCCGTAGCCCTGGTCGGGGCGGGGAGGAAAGCTCAAGTTTAGTCATGATCCAAGAAATCATTAAAAAACACTGTCACTGTCCTCCTGTTGTTCATTGATTTGCTTGAATGGGCCCAGTAATACCTCCATTTTGAGACTTAGTTGTTACTGTGTTTGGCATATTGAATACATCACGGGTAGCTTGCCAGGCTTTGCCATGCAGGTGAGATACTCTCGGTAGCTTGCCAGGTTCTCAGAGAGGGGCGGAGGAATCGAACCTGGCTCAGCCGGGTTGGCTGTGTGCAAGACAAACGCCCTACCGCTGTGCTATTACTCCTTTGTATGATGTCCAGTATAAAATAGTTTCATGATAAGAATTATAATAAAAAGAAATCATTAGATGGCTTAAAATTATAGACTACATATGAAAGAAACTTGATAAAGACTTTCCTAAATTTGAAAAAAATTCTAAGTATGTACATTACAATAATTAATATAATGATGAAAAACATTTTACATGAACAATTTTGATCGTTAACATTAGAGAAGAGACTGATTTCTATTACTTGTATAATAAATACATTATGGCTGTCATATAAGCAGGTAATAATATACTAAATTATATAGTAATAATATAGTAGTAATTATATACTACTACTAATAATAATTGGGCTGGAGCGATAGCACAGCGGTAGGGTGTTTGCCTTGCGCACAGCCAGCCCGCCGAGCCGGTTTCGATTTTTCCACTCCTCTCGGAGAGCCCAGCAAACTACTGAGAGTATCTTGCCCACATGGCAAGCCTGGCAAGATCCCCGTGATGTATTCGATATGCCAAAACACAGTAACAACAAGTCTCATGATGGAGACATTACTGGGCCCGCTTGAGCAAATAGATGAACAATGGGAGAACAGTGTTTTTATGACTAATAATAATTACATACTACTAATATACAAATCATACATTAATATACTAAACAATATATTAATGATATACTGATATACAGATAGGTAGTAATCTACTAAACAGTAAATTACAGGAAAACATTGTAGAGATAAGTATTTGAATTTTTTTTAGTTATGTGGAATTTGGTGGTCTTTGTTATATATGTGTAATATGTATACTTACATACATATTTTCAAATTTGTTAAGCTTTTTTAGTTCTCTTTTTAAACAATCACACAGGCATCCAATACTACATTCATGTGCATGTATTGTTTTTCACAAAGGAGATACTTTGCCAAATCCAAATACACAAAAATTCAATAAGTTCTGGATACAAAAAGCCTGGGTCCACTTCTGAAATAAACATATGCTCAAATCAAATACAGAGAGAAGTAAATAATTAAATTAGCAATATGTCAACATAAAAAATGATGCACAGAAAACATTTGTATTTTCAGACCACTCCTTATTAAAAGAAAATGTGAAACAGATATGAGTTGACTAATTTTTATATTTATTTGTTTTTCCAAAATAAATCTTTAATTTATTTATATTTTATAGTTTCTGGTGATTTTATATCTTCTTACTGCAAATCAAATGCCAAGAATTTAATTGAAATAATCAGCTGCTGGTTTCCTATTGGGGAAACAAGATACATTGTTATCCAGAAAAAAAACAAGACAATAAACTGAGCACAAAAATAATTTATCAGATTAGGTTTCCAAGCAAGGTAAAATAAGGTGCCTTGCTTCAAGTGAAGAAAGATAATCTTGTCTCCTCTTGTCCTATTTTTAAACAGCATTGCTTTGTGTAGCGAATCAGATAATGTTGTACCTATTATAGCTTTTATTTTTATCAGGTCATTAGAATAAAACAAAAGCTTCAAGCTGCAAAGATTCTATTTTCATGCAAATCTTCTTAGTAATAAAAGATGAGCAAAGAGAAATTAAAGAAACTCTCTGCAAGGCATTTCCTCCAAATTAAATCGCTTTTAAGCAATTCTCATCAACTCTGAAATATATTTTGCATTTATTCTTCATTGTTCAAAACAAGAAATTGTTTGAAATATATGTGGGTGTTCTTTCTTTCAGCTTCTCTCATTTTGAGGGTCTCATTTTTATATTTGAAGTCAAAGAAACATATTAAAATTGCAAACAAAGATTTTTTAAAATTAGGATGTGGGCAATTAGTTCATTCATTTATATATCTTTTAAAAATATTTGCTGGTTTTAAATTTTGCATGTCTATGAATTACTTCCTAAATCAAGAGTTGCATTCTTGAGGCTATAGCAATATTGCGGAGGTTAAGGTTAAGGTCACCTGTGTGCTTACCTTGCACACAGGTGAAAGGTCACCTGTGTGCTTACCTTGCACACAGGTGACCCAAGTTATATCCCTGTCATCCCATACGATTTCACACCCCTCTTGAGCTGAGAGCCAGTAGTACGCCCTGAGCTCTGTGGGTTGTGGGTCACACAAAACAACAACGACCAAAGAATTACATATTTTTTCTATTCTTTGTACTATCATCTCTCACATAATTATGCCAGTATTATGGAATAATTTTCATCATAATTGAAAAGAAATATTAGTGACATTACAGAAGAACTCAATTTAAAGTTATGAAGATTACTGAATAACCCATTACCAAATACTGATTTAATCTGCTGCTCCATTGGCAAAACTTAATATTTATTTCTGGTCTTATTTTTCTGAGTGGCACCACTCTAGCTATTACTTGAACCTCCTTTATGAATAAAAGTACAGTAATCTTATTGCTAAAACTAGAAAGACAAATATTAAAAAATAAAGTAAGGGACATCAATTTCCCACTAGAGATAACTTTCTAATGCTTACAAAACAGTGCAAATCAGCAGCAGTAGCAACTATTCATTTGTTTTTATGGAAGCCAGTGGAAGCTCTGTGCATATCTGGGTCCTGGGAACTGGTAAAGGAGTAGTTGGTTTTATATCCTCACATAGAAATGTATGAAAGTGAGTTTAGAGTACTCCAGTCATACCTTAAGCAAGAACCATTGTAAAGTTTGTGAGTGAGAAACAATCTCAAAAACAAAGGATTACTTTGACATTTTAAAAGCAAACTGTTATAAAAATGTGAGTAAAAAAATTAAATATTTTAAAGACCCCAGTGATACTTTAAATAGAAGACTAAATACAAAGTACACAATATGTTATTTAGTTGATGTTATTATTGTTTTGGGGCCACATCAAATCTGATGATGTTCAGGAGTTACTCCTGGCTCTGCACTTAGAAATTACTCCTGGGGCTGGAGCAATAGCACAGTGGGTAGGGCATTTGCTTGCACGTGGCTGACCCAGGTTTGATTCCCAGCATCCCATATGGTCACCTGAGCACTGCCAGAAGTAATTCCTGAATGCATGAGCCAGGGGTAACCCATGGCCATGCTTGGGGAACAATATGGGATGCTGGGGATCAATCCCGCGTCAGCCACATGTAAGGCAAATGCCTTACCCACTGTACTATCTCTCCAGCCCATAAAATGTTAATTTTTATTCCTGGGAATTCCCCACCTATATTCTCATTCAGGCAAAGCTTGGCAAGCTACCTGTGACATATTCATATGCCAAACACAGTAACAACAAGTCTCACAAAGGAGACATTACTGAGCCCGCTCTAGAAAATTGATGAACAACTAGAGGACAGTGTCTACAGTGCTACTCTCATTCAGATATTTAGTCACAAATGTATATGTATTTCAGTCACAAATAAGTCCATTTTGAGTTTTGATTTCTCCTTTTTGCACATTCTATATATTTTAGTTCCTAGGACATATGTCAACTTGTCTTACAGGAGTAATAGTGATTTGCTAATTCTTGTTTCTATTATGTTCTGCTTCTCAACTCTCATTTCATATTAAGCCAGTAAAGCTAAATGGAACACTTATTGAGAGACCAATGCAAAACATGTCTCAAATTTACACATGGAAAATATGAATTACTCCCATAATATCACATAAAATAAGAAATAGAAATATCCTTCAATTTCCTTATTCCCAAGGCATAGTTTAGAAAGTACTTTAACATACATTATTGGATTAAGCTTTGCAATAGTATGGAAAAAGGAGTTGAAATTATAATATAATTATCTCTGTATATTGCTAAGGAAAGAAATAATCAAGTAATAAAACTAGTTCTGGTAAAGCTATATAACCAAGAAATGTTCAAGGGGAGATTTAAATTCATATATATCAATAACAGAAATCTGTTTCCACAACAAAACATAAAATGTAAAATATAAACTGATTTTCCAATAGATATTTTTTTAACCAGTGAAAGGTCTGTGAGTTTAAAAAATTCTAGGATTCCTCAGTTTTGAAGAAATTACCCTATGATTCCCTAAACATTATTCTTCTGCTATATTCCTGTAATTTTATAGTGAATGTTCTGCTTTTCTCATCCCTCACCTAAATATAACAAGTTTCATGGATAGTTGACTATTTAACCCAGTTCTTAAGAAAATCACATCCCTAAAATAGTTTGTGTTCAGGTTACTGCTTACTAGTGTCGATCATTCTTTTATAACTTCTAGAACAATGATCAACCAGTTAGGAAAATGGAACAAAACCGAGTATCAGTTCTCTATGAAATGAGTGCATTATGGAAATCTACATGTTTTAATTGATCCTAAAATATAAGCATATCTTCACAAGACAACAGGACCTTTAATCCATGCTAAAGAACAATGGAGGAAGACAATAGAACCTTTGTCTTTATGCTAACATAAAAAAGAGTATAGAACCTCTATCTATGCTAATCTAAACTAATCCTACAAGTAATGCCTGTCAGGCAGGATTTAAGGAACCCTAAATCAATATTTGCATTCTGTAATTTTTAATCATGTTTTAGCCAGGTTCGATTCCTCTGTCCCTCTCCGAGAGCCTGGCAAGCTACAGACATTATCTCGCCCCCACATGGCAAAGCCTGGCAAACTATCCTTGAGGTATTCAATATGCCAAACACAGTAACAACAAGTTTCAAAATGGAGATGTTACTGGACCTGCTCTAGCAAATCGGTGAACAATGGGAGGACAGTGTTTTTTTTTTTTATAGTTATGTAAGTATAGGACTTTTCCCATACGAGGTTTACATTCTATCAGCCTGTTTTCTTTCTTTTTTTTTCCCAGAAGCTTATAAACAATTCCACAGAAGATTTCAATTCTCTGATCTCCCTCTTTTGATGTTCTCATGGGTTTTTTTTCTGCTTCTGAAGTTCGCTAGTTTGCAGAAAGGAGCCTGCAGTTACTGTTGAGAGACAATGCAAACCTAGAATGTGAAAACACTGAAGTAAATGAGTGCAGTAGGCAAACAATCCTGAGATGAAAGGGGGGTGGTCTAAATTAGAAAATACTTTTCCTTGTACTTACTTAGAAGGAAATCATTTTGAGAGATTACCTGTTTTTTAAAAGATTTCTGTTTTTCAGAAAGTTCCAGAAGGGATCATGGTGAAATAGCCTGTGAACAACCATATATTGACTTTTCCTCTTCAAAGTATCATATGTCATGCAATCCTTCTTTATTGAATTAGTCTCAAGACATTCACATCCACACTATTGTTCTGGCCTCTTACATAGCAGGTAACATAAGGTTAGTCAGTTTGGTCTTGACTTTATAGACGAGCTGTGAAAACTGGAACATTGGTCCTTGTCATTTTATTACAAAATAGAACCTGTCCATATATCCCCTATATATCATCTGCTATGAATGGATTCTGTATTTTTCCATCTTTCCTGAACAAGCTTTTTCCATAACAAAGAATTTCCTACGGATAGTTGATTCCTTTAAACTCTGGTATACTACCTATTGATGTATTCAACATGCTTTTATTTATTTAATTTATTTATTTATTTTGTTTTGGGTCACACCCGCCGATGCTCAGGGGTTACTCCTGGCTTTGCAATCAGGAATCATTCCTGGCGGTGTTCAAGGGACCATATGGGATGCTGGGAATCAAACCCAGGTTGGCCGCGTGCAAGGCAAATGCCCTACCCACTGTGCTATTGCTCTAGACCCTCAACATGCTTTTAAATCCCTTTCATAGTGTGGATTTGTGAGATAACCGTCACTTCAGATTAGGATATTTCTTTTTTTTTCTCAAATTATATTATTGTCAAATGAAATGTCTCTAATAACCTTTGAGTCTCTTTTGCTTTTATATGCAAAGCAAATCGACGCAATTTCTAGTTGTGAGGGTGAGGAACACCTACTTGTGTTCAGGACTTACTTATGGCAGAACTTGAAAGATGATCTAGGGTGCTAGGAATTGAACCTAGGCAAGGCAAAACCTTACACACTGATTTATCTCTAAGGCCCAATACAGTATTTCCTAAATGGTGCTCTAGGGGATGCAATCTTTGTAATACTGACAATTTTCCATGGTTTTATCTACTGAGAGTTCATCTAATGGGAATAAGCAATGTTTGCCTAGGGGCCGGATTCACAGACTGAAAATTCCATAGTTAAATAGACAATCAATATATTAAATTATTTGGGGAGGGAATGAGGGAGGAAATGACCCCACATAATTTTCTTTTATGTCTTATCCTTATCTCCATTGCACATTTGATGATAGTCCTTCCCCAAAAGCACTGTTAGTTTTTATTTGCTTGTTTGTCTTTATTCTAGTACCATGATTCTCTTTTAATGGAGAAATCTAAATAGACAAGAAGAAGCTGAGATAATAACTTAGTGTCAAGCTAAGAGGGAGACTCACTCTTTAATGATAGTTGAAAGCTAACAAGATCAAGTAGATGTGAATATTCTGCTTTATGCAGGTATGGCCCTAAGCTCCCAGTAAACACCATTTCCCATTAACTAATGTTATAGGATCCTGCTACCTTTTTCTCCTTGGCAAGCCCATAAGGAATACTATAACTAAGTCATTAACTTAGAATAATAACTCCACAGGATTTAATTACTTTAAATACTCACAAAATAGAAGGTGAAAAGGGCTCCATTCAATACAAATGGGTATTCATGTTCTAGAATGCAAATGACTGTCTTCTCAAGTTAGTAGCACTAGGTATGCCATCTAAGTGATCTGTAACTCATTACAAATGGTAGTGTTTAACACAGAAGGAATTTATACACCAAACTAATAGGCAATCAAGGTTTTCAGAGAAATAGATATTAATGTGCAGTGGTACAAATTCAAGGAACCCTAATTACATTTACATTAAACAATCAAGTAAGGCAAATCCCAGCAGAGAGTCAAAAAACTGCGGAGAACCTTATACATAGGCAACTAGATGTGTAGAAAAATTAATTCAAATGCAAGGAAATCTGTTCTCCCTCAAAATCATATAATTGTGTAAAATTATTTATAACAAAAATTAAATATTTTACTTTATCTACTTCTGGGTCAGAATTTCTAAAGCCCTTGGGAATTTTATTTCCCATCACATCTGAAATTCTGGTTATCAGATAATTCTGGAAAGCTCCTGGATACTATATAGCAGATGGGGTCAGTTGGAGAGAAAGAGACCATGTGACTCAATTGTTAAAACTTTCAGCTGAAGTTTGACTTCAAGGTCAACGATGGCTAAATAAAGGATCTCTAAATATCCCTATAATGTGATGTTCAGAGAACCAATCAACCTGCAGAAGTGCTGAATAACAAGATAGGTCAAAGAGATTCTCGACCCTTTCTCCACACCTTGCTTAATTCTTCTCTTCTATCTGGTTAATTCTGTGATACTCTTTGTAATAAACATGTAATGTAATGAGTACCTCGTACTACACCCTCCAATGAGAGCTTGAAAGAAATTTTGTTATCCAATTTACCAAAGAATGGAAACTAAAAAGGGAGTTGTGGGGAATGTAGAAATTTATGGCCCCTTGACTAGAAACCCAGGTGATAACCTGAACTTGTGATTGGTGACTGAAAAGAGATAGTACTGTGAAATTTAACTGTTAATTTCAGGGTTTGATACTATTTCCAAATAGATATTATAATAATTGAGTCAAAGTAAGATACCCAACTGGTATCAAATTTCTTCATGTGGAAAATTTTCCACAGATCTGTCAGAAGTTGAATACTGAGAATGGAGGTAAGACAGAGAGCATTTTTGTTGTAGTTGCTATTTTGTTTGTTTTCACTCTTAAAATTTACATTTACTTCATACTGTTCACACTTTTTAAAAGACCATGTGTGACTGTATACAAACACTATAGACTTGTTTTAGGGAATAACAATCTAAATTTTAGAAGTTAAATGAAGCATCACAAGTCTAATAGGAAAGATATTTTGGTGTGAAATCACTGAGTTTTAGAGCAGAATTTATTTATAAAAGGTAATTTTGATTATTTGATTTATTTGAAGAACTTCCACACCATCAACATTTTATCAAAGGTCAAAAAGACTTGAGAGATGATTAAGGATCCAAACTTTGTAGTCTGCATTCAAAGCCCACCACACTGGAGTATCTTATAATTTGTGTGATTTAAGTCTTGGTTGATCACTTGGTATCCTGTTACTCTTTGATTTGCTCAAGCAGGCACTAGTAATATCTCCTTTTGTCCCTGCCGCATGCTAGTGTAGCCCAATGGTGTCTACTCTCTCCAGGAACAAAAAGAGCATCAAATAGTTCACTCGGGGCATTGATAAAGAAGTTAATAAGTTGATATAACTTAAGATAAAAAATCATACAATAAAGTATTTTATGGTGTTAAGATTACATTTTTTCATTTGTGTGTGTGTGCTTTCCGGACCACTTGGCCACAAAGTGACCATGTGACACTTTCTAACACACTTAATATGCATCTTCCAGGATTGCCGCACCATATTTGATAGGGTTCAAATATGGTTTGAACAATGGGAATACCTACAAGGGTGATTAGAGGCCGCCCCAAAAGCCTATATCCCTCTCGGAGAGCCTGGCAAGCTACTGAGAGTATTCCACCCGCACGGCAGAGGCTGACAAGCTATCCTTTGTGTATTCAATAGGCCAGAACCAGTAACTACAATGGGTCTCATTCCCCTGACCCTGAATGAGTCACCAATATGGCAGCGTTGAGAAGGATGAGGAAGGAGAGGCTGATAAAGTCTCAAGGCCGAAGTAGGCTGCCAAAACAAAGAAAGACAAAAACGATTGTCTGTACTTTCAATGCTTGTATGCTGGCATCAGATGCATCCATCCAGGATCTGATAGTACAAGTGCAAAAGATCAAGTGCGACATCATTGCTCTGACTAAGACAAGAAGGCATCAATCACATCACGCTGTTTTTGATACTGGAGAAGAAATGTTCCTTGGAACATGTGATAAAAAGAGGCGTTGGAGGCCTTGGTGTCCTTATCAACATGAACTTGGCTATGAGCATTGATTCATTCAAATGCCTAACAACCTGAATCAGATGATTACACTTGAATAGATGTGGCTCATTGCAGGCAGTTTCTATCTTCATTGCCTATGCACCAACATCCAATTTTGATGGAGAAATTGAGAAGTTCTACATGGAGCTGGAGAAGTTCTATAAAGAAGACCACTCCTCCTACAACATCATTGTTGGTGATTTTAATGCTAAGATAGAACCAAGAAGATCAGCCAAAGAACTCCACATCGGGACCCATGGCCTAGAATGAAACGAACAGGGTGAGAGACTGTCTTAGTTCATCATATTGACCAAGATCATCCATGGTAACTCACAGTTCCAGAAGGTCGAATTTAAACGTTGGACATGGGAGTCTCCTGGTGGATGGTTCCACAACAAAATAGAGCACATCACATTCAATCGACAGTTTTGCCTGACCGATGTCACTGTTGTCCCAAAATACCAAATGGAATCGGACAACCCTCTCTTCTGTGAAGTAGAATTTGTGCAAACAGCCACATCCACCTGTCCACATACCATACTTCACAGAGCAGGGAGAAAGGACTGCAAAGTTTAAGAAGAGAAATCGCAGTCTGATGACCACTGGGAGCTCTTTGGCTCTGTTGTGGCAACATGGAAAGATGCCGTCCTTGACAGTATTGACAAGGAATACAGTTAACTGGTTCAGCAACTCCATGATTGTGCAAGGAATGCCAAGAGAGAGTTAACCACAAAAAAACGCCCGTCTTCGAAAACTCTTGAGCTTATTCGCCAACGTGGTTTGGCACATGCCTCAGGCAACCACAAGTGAATGTCTGAGCTTCAAAAGCAGTGCAGAAATGTGATCAAGGAAAACCTCAAATAGAGAAGAGCAGAAGTGCTGGTAGATGCAGCAGATGCTGAGAAAAGCATTTGTAATGCCCACCTATCCTTCGCCAACTACAAGACCAAGATGATTGCCCTCCAGGGTCCTGATGGATCTCTTATCTTCCAGAAGGGCAATGGAGAAGATTATTCATGACTTCTTCTCAGATCTCTTTGATAGCCACATTCACCTGCCCACATACCAAATTCCGTAGGATGGATATGTCATTCCCAACATTCTCCCTTACAAAATCTGACACACCATTTTTGTCAGTAAAGAAACGAACAGCCCCTGGCTCAGACAAGGTCAGACCTGAACACCTGAAGAACATGCTGTCAGTACTCATCAATACACTGGCTCGGCTCTTCACATGCTACCTGTCTGAATGCAAAATTCCGTCCCAATGGAAAACCAGACTGTACTACTGTACAAGAAGGGACACATCCATGACATTAGCAACTATTGCCGGTTCTGCCTATTGTCTGTCTGTCATCTACAACTCAAGTCATCCTGAATAGGATTGGCAGAACACTAGATGAAGGAAAACCATGGGAGCAAGCCAGTTTTTGAAAAGGATTCAGCACGATTGATCATATCCACATGTTAACCAAGCTCATTGAGGTTTCTCGGGAGTTCAAGATGCAGCTCTGTCTAATGTTCATTGATTTAAAGAAGGCCTTTGATTCTGTTGAGAGAGAAGCATTCATCGAAGCCATAGCCAATCAGGTCATTCAAACTCAATACATCAGGATCCTCCATGATGTATTCACTACCAGGATCTCACCATTCTACAAAGAAGTGATCATCGATGTCAAGAGAGGGTTTCAATAGGGTGATACCATTTCACCAAAACTTTTCAGTGCCATCCGCGAGAACATCATGGAATGACTGGAATGGGAAGAAATGGGAGTGAAGATAGATAGTCGGCAACTATACCACCTCCACTTTGCTGATGACATCGTTCTAATAACATCAAACATTAGCCAAGCAGCACAAATGCTGGACGACTTTGACCGTGAATTTGGAAAGGTCAGACTCCAGCTGAATCTCACAAAGACAATGTTTATGAGAAACAGTCTCATTCCTGATGTTCCATTCACTCTCAACCAAACGACCATCTCCAAATGCAACAGTTATGTGTACTAGGTCGAGAAGTCAATATGACGAATGACCTGGCACCTGAGTTGCACAGGAGGAAGAGAGCGGCTAGGAATGCCTTCAAGTGCATCAACGAAATAGCTAAGAGGACGAAGAAGCTCTGAGTCCAGACACATCTCTTTGATCCCACTGTTCTTCCTGCATTAACATACGCCTCAGAGACCTGGGCCCTACAAAAACAGGACGAGAACGCTATTCGGGTCTCCAAAAGAAGGAGAATCGAAAGAGCTATTCTTAGAGTATCACATTTCACTCAAATGAGAAAAAGAATCAGAAGTTTTTTTGAAATCCATCGACGGTCAAGAATCAGGAACACTGTATTGTTTGCCAAGGCGTCGAAAATCAGATGGGCTGGACATATAATGAGATTTGGAGACAACCGCTGTACTAGAGCCGTTATCGACTGGATTCCACAGGATGTCAAAAGACCATGCGGCCGCCCACCTACAAGATGGTCAGGCTTCTTCATCAAGACCCTGAATGATTGGTTTGAGGCTCTTTGTGTTCCTAGAATGAACAGATGCCATTGGGCTACACTAGCATGTAACAGGGACAAATTGAGACATTACTGGTGCCCACTTGAACAAATTGATGATTTGGAAGTCAAGTGATCAAGTGATCAAGTGTGTGTATATTTATGTGTGTTTTTCCCTACATACCTATAGATTATGCAGAATATTAGGCCTACAGTTTTTAATTTACCAATTCTTCCTTAAGGTGCCTATATCTCATTTTAATTTTTTTATATTTCTCATTTATTTTGTTTCTTTGTTTTCTCATTTTTAAAGTGGGCCTAATACCTCCTTTTCAAAGCTATCTTAAACATTAAATAAAGAAATGATAAATAATTTAAAATTTGTTATTCATTCTACAGTGGTGGTAACTAGAGGATTATGGAGATTGTCAAGATGAAGTTCTTGTTTCAATATTATTATAATATTGCTACATTTACTTACTTTTATTAAAAATTGCTTTAGAGGGGGTATGGTGCCGCCATCCGTCAATCTGTACTGGTGAGGTGAATGCATCAGCAGTCTAATGGCGCCTTCAGACTTCCAAATATCCCAAAATTGCTTCTGTGCCTTTGGCCAGACCCCCAAAAACTTGGGGCAAAATTTACCAAGAAAGTAAACAGCCAAAAGTTAGGTATGTGGGAGACACACTCACAAACCACCTCTGGCTCAGGTATATAATTAGAGGCATGGACTCTCTGGGTTCCTGATTGAACTGCTTAAGGGCCATGATTCCAGAGACTCAGAAACAAATCTCGGAACCCAACGTTTTTTGGCAGAAAAGCATCCGGTCCCTGAAGTAGGTTACTAGTGCTGGGCCACCCCAGGTGGGAATAGGTTTTGTGCCTTGGCCTGTTTCCCCTGGTGGCCCAGTGGCCGCCATCCACCAGAGGCCACTGGACAGTCAGGTTTAGGCTCACAGTAATGAGACATGTGGGGCCTCGCAGGATGGGGGCTCTTCGGCCCTTTCCTACCCACTCCAATAAGACCCCGAGTTACCTCCCATGAATGGACTCTCTGGCTGCTGATCAAGCTACTTAATGGCCATGATTCCAAGAGACTCAGAAACAAATCTTGAAACCCAGCAGCTTTTGGCAGAAATTGTCTGGACTCCACAGTAGGTTAATGTCACCAGGCCATCCCCGGGGGAATGGGTGCTGTTCCTCCTCCTGCTTCCCCTTGATGGCTCAGTGGCTGCCATCCGCCAGAGGCCATTGGACAGTCAGTGTTGGGCCCGCAGTGATGAGACATGCAGGGCCTCATGGGATGGGTGTGGAGCCGGCCCTTTTCTCTCCATCCCAACAAGACCCCAAGTTGCCACCCATGAACGCCCTCTCTGGCTCTTGATCAAGCTGTTTAATGGCCATGATCCCAGAGATTCAGAAACAAATCTCAAAATCCAGTGGCTTTTGGCAGAAATGCGTCCAGTCCCTGCAGTAGGGTACTGGCACTGGGCCAACCCAGGTGTGAATAGGTTCTGTGCCTTGGCCTGTTCCCCCTGACGGCCTGGTGGCCACCATCCTCCAGAGGCCACTGGGCAGTCATTTTTGGACTTGCAGTTACAAGACATGCGGAGCCTCACAGGATGGAGGTTGAGCCAACCCTTTCCTCCCCACCCCAATGAGTCACTGCTCACTAATGGCCTCTCTGGCTCCTGATCAAGCTGCTTAACGGCCATGATCCCAGAGACTCGGAAACAAATCTCGGATCCCAGTGGCTTTTAGCAGAAAAGTGTCTGGAAATGCAGTAGATTACTGTTGCTGAGCCACCCCAGGGGGAAAAGGGTGCTGTCCCTCCACCTGCTCCTCCAGGTGGCTCAGTGGTCACCATCCACCAGAGGCCATTGTACAGTCAGGTTTGGCCGTCGAAGACGAGACACGTGGGACATCACGGGATGGGGGTGGAGCCGGTCCTTTCCATCCCATCCTAATGAGACCCTGAGTCGCCACCCATGAACGCCCTTTCTGGTTCATGATCAAGCTGCTTAACCACCATGATCCCATAAACTCAGAAACAAATCTCAGAACCCAGCAGGTTTTGCCAGAAATCCCTCCAGATATAAGTGTTAAAATTTTGGAATTTCAAAATCATGCAGCCACTACTGCAGCCACGCAACATCATATGGTATTCGTAACTAGCAATAGAAAACACATTTTCTATTGTTGCCTTTTAGGAAGATCTGAGTGTTGGGGTAAAATCCCAAATAATATTGGTGGGTCTGGTGTCAAAATATTGGATAAAATCAAAGGAGAGAGAGAGAGAGAGAGAGAGAGAGAGAGAGAGAGAGAGAGAGAGAGAGAGTAATGTGGAAATCATCTGCTCCACAGTTGGGGGGGGTGTGGTATGGGGGAATACTGGGGTTTTTGGTAGTGGAGCATGGGCACTGGTGAAGGTACGGGTGTTTCATTTTGTGACCAAGACTTAAACCTGAAGGCTTTGTAACTGCTGTCATGTGATTCAATATATAAAATTATAAAAAAAATGAAAAAAAATAAGGTGGAGTTCATGCCCAATTCAATCAGCTAATCAGTGGCTGAATAAATAGCAGTGCTCCTACATTTTTTTAAAAAATTGCTTTACAAAATTATCAAAGTTTTTTTATTCTTCAGAATATTGTGATTTCCTTTAGATGTTTTGCACATCCATTTTGAGTGAGAAAAATATCTGAAAAAAGATTGATTTAGCTATATCTAATAGATATAGTAACTATTCACAGATAAATGTAATAGCAAGACCAAATTTATTATGCCATTTAGTGCAAAATCTCAAATGCTTTTTGGAATAGTTGATATTAAGATATCAAGGAAAGATATTAAGTCATCTTATAAGATTTTATAAAATTCAAAAATAAAAGTATCTTTTTCTGAACTTTTGTTTTAGTATAGATTTTGATTACCATTTTAATTTTTTCATGCGATTCGCTTGTTTAGTTAGGTTTTCTCTTCCTCGTTATTTATTTTTGAAGCTTATATTATTCTAAGAATTTGGCATTTCTTGTAGATTTTCTAAATTATTAACAAAAAAATCATTCATATTAGTTGCTTATGATTGTTTGAGTTTCTAAATAATCTTCTATAAACCTCAGCTCTTTCTTTCTATATGTATTATAGTGTTCTTCATATTTTTCCTAGTCATAAACACTGGAGGTTTTTCCATTTAATTTATGCGTTTGGAAAAACAGCTCTTGATTTTGCCCTTTTACATGTTCACTCCTTATATAATTTTTGCTATTTTCTTCCTTTAATTGATTATAGTTACTTGGTTTTCAGCTTTATCCATTCTACTCTTAGTTGCTTGTGTTGACTTTTTAAAGTTTATGTGACACATTCTTTAATTTGAGACTAATGTTTTCTTTTGTTTTATAGGATGAATCTCCTCATGATATGGGCTTTCTGGAACCCAGAATCTGTCATGACATAATTACGCAACAGCCTGCATATAATGTGGAGTCCAAGAAGATGGTAAGTGAAGAAATGACTGTTGTATATTATGTATAATATAAGCATCCTTAGGTTTTATAACTTATGAAGCTAAGGACAGCATCTTCCTTCACTGTATAGTCAGGATAGAAACCAATGAATGGACATCCTTTGCATATATCCCAGGTAGCACTTGACTCTTAAGTTGAACTCTGGCTCCAAGCTCAGTAGGGAATATTGTCTGAAATTACCCTGAGTTTTAGTTAAGGGGAGGGTACAATGCAGTGTTGAACTTAAACTCCAGTTATGGTACATGCATTGGTAACTACTAACAACATTTGGCTAACCCAAAACTCCTGGTCTCTGGAATTATAGAAAGGGTATTCTGTGTTTTTTCAGGAGTCTGGCTAGGCATTTTTCCTGGCTCAGACTTCTTGACCCCAAATCCAAGAATGTACCTCTGGCAGATTCTGACTTAGTGCATGATACATTACCCAAACTCCTGGTGTCTACCAGATACACTGCCACTGTCCTCCCATTCGTTGTTCATCGATTTCTAAAGCAGGCACAGTAATACCTCTATTTTGAGACTTGTTAATACTGTGTTTGGCAATGCCACACAGGCGAAATACTCTCAGTAGCTTGCCAGGCTCTCTGAAAGCAGTAGAGGAATCGAACCCGGCTGGGCAGGGCTGGCTGATATGGGATAAATATTTAATTAATTACTTGGGGGCTGACTATGAATGTTCCTTGGATCAGAGTTCTGTATTCTGCCTTGTATTCTGAATTTTCATGCTACTAAGTTAAGTTCTGCCCTTTTTGTAATTAGGAACCATCTGGAAGGTCAGCTTAACTTTGGTGGGAAGGACCTGTTTTTTCCTTTGGGAATGGGATAGAACATAACCTGTAATGATCAGGATTAACTCTTGGCTCTGCACTAAGGAATCATTCCTGATTGGCTCCAGGAACCATATGGGATTCTGGGCTCCAGCTGAGAGGAGCCTATATTTGGGAAGATCTGAGCCAACTCTTGTCTCAAATGTACTCTGCCTTTTCTGTGAAGAAGGTAAAAACAGTTGTTCAAAGTCAAAGAGCATCTTTGATATGTGCTATGACTCCATCAGGTTCTTGCAACACCAGAGAGCTCTCACTCACTAGGATGGTGCTTTCCTAAATTCTCTGTAGGAACAAATAGACCAGAGACCAGAGTCAGTCAGAAGCCCTGTCAGGCAAAGGGTGGATATCTTATAGAAGCAAAAGTTAGTCCCTGATCATGTACTATGTTCTAAGAGGATGTCATGGGAGTCAGTATGTCACAGTGTCTTGTCCTGCCCTTGAGGTTTTAACCTTGAAAAAAAAGCAATGTTACAAAAAAGTGAAACTAAGAAGTATCTTAAGAACTTTACCTCTCACTGATTGACTGGATACATCTCTCTGTGCTCCAAGTTTCTAAATTCAGTGATCTGCTTTTTCTATTTGATTAGTCTGGTCTGAAACTCAATTGTGTGTTGGTGAGAGACTCAGTAAATTCTCCCTTAGTAACAATTAAGTGTCTCTCTAAGTAACTATTATCTGAGGATAGTTTCTCTGTGCTCCAAGTTTCTAAATTCAGTGATCTGATTTTCTAATTGATTGGTCTGGTCTGAAACTCTATTGTGCTTTAGTGAGAGAGTTGGTAAGTATCTCTCTTAGTAACTATTAAGTAACTATTATGTGAGGATTGTTTCTGGTAAGGATGTGATTTTGTCTTTCATACAGTCAATGTATTTTATCTCTCCCTCCTACATTAGAACTGTTCTCCAAATCTTCTTAAAATAGTACTAAACGTGGTGCAATTAATCTCTTTCTGGAGAGAGAAGTCTCTAGATCATGGTAGGGAATCACCATGGGGGAGAGGTCAAGATATATATATATATATATATATATATCCACATATATATATCTACATTATATATATATATATATATATATATATATATGGTCTCAAATGGGGCTCAAGGGACTCATGGCTCCACCAGGCTGTAAGGTTCAATGCAAGAGCCCCTGGGCAAATTCTTGGGAATGCTGCTGTTTAGCACCTGGTTTACTGGGTATCAAAAGAGCCACTAAGATGGTTTTTGGGAGCCGCTAGGTCTATATATGGCAATGCTCATGAGATCAAGGACTGCAAGGTCTTCCACATGCAGGACATGCTTCCTATCTCTTATACTCTCTTCCCAACCCCAATATATGCAAACTTTAAATAATTTCTTTTTTTTGCATTTATTTATTTTTTAATTTTTTAATTTTTTTATTAGTGAAACACCCTGAGGTACAGTTGTAGATTTACAAATTTTTGTGCTTGGGTTTCGTTTATACACTGATCAAATACCCACCCCTCCACCAGTGCCCATTTCCGACCACCATGGATAATATCCCTCCCCCCTTCCCCCCATCCCACCCTGCCACTGTGCCAGGGCATTCCCCCCTGTTCTCTCTCTCCTTTTGGGTGTCATGGTCAACAAAAGAGGCATTGAGTGGCAAACATGTTCAGTCCATAGTCTACTTTCAGCCTGCATCTCCTCTCCTGGGAGTATCCTCCAAACACCCTTTATTTGGTGCTCCCTTCTCTATCTGAACTGCACTTTCCCCTAGAATACACGGCTGGCCTCTAAGATATGGAGTAATCCTCCTGGTGTTGATCTCAGCTATTCTTGGGTATTAATCTCATATTTTGTTATTTTATATCCCCCAGATGAAGGTAATATTTCTATGTCTATCCCTCTCTTTCTGACTCATTTAGCTTAGCATGATACTTTCCATATTGTACCACTTGTATGTAAATTTCATGACTTCATCTTTTCTAAGAGCTACATAGTACTCCACTGTGTAGATGTACCAAAGTTTCTTTAACCAGTCATCTGTTCTTGGGCACTCAGGTTTCTTCCAGTTTCTAGCTATTGTAAAGAGTGCTGCAATGAACAAACAAGTGCAGATGTCACTTCGACTGTACATTTTTGCCTCTTTGGGATATATTCCCAGGAGTGGTATTGCTGGGTCAAATGGGAGCTCAATTTCTAATTTTTTCAGAAACGTCCATATTGTTTTCCAAAAGGGCTAAACCAGTCGGCATTCCCACCAGCAGTGGAGGAGTGTCCCTTTCTCGCCACATCTGCGCCAGCATTAGTTGCTTTTGTTCTTTTGAATGTGGGCCAGCCTCTGAGGTGTGAGATGGTATCTCATTGTGGTTTTGATCTGCATCTCCCTGATGATTTTAATGATGTAGAGCATTTACTCATGTGCTTTTTTGCCATTCTGATTTCTTCTTTGAGAAAGTTTCTGTTCATTTCATTGCCCCATTTTTTGATGGGGTTGGATGTTTTCTTCTTGTGAAGTTCAACCAGTACTTTGTATATCGTTGATATCAACCCCTTGTTAGATGTGTATTCGGCGAATATTCTTTCCCATTCTGTAGACTGTCTTTGTATTTTGGTCACTGTTTCTTTGGAGGTGCAGAAGCTTCTTAGTTTAAGATAGTCCCATTTATCTATCTCTGTTTTCACTTGCTCGGCCAGTGGTGTGGCATCTTTGAAGATACCATTAGCCTCAATGTCATGGAGGATTTTGCCAACTTTATCTTCATTGTACCTTATGGTTTCTGGTCTGATGTTGAGGTCTTTAAAACAATTTGATCTTACTTTTGTACATGGTGTTAGGCAGAGTTCTGAGCCCATTTTTTTGCATGAAGCCCTCCAGTGATGCTACACAATTTGTCAAAGAGGCTTTCCTTACTCCACGTCACATTTCTTGCACCATTATCAAAGTTTAGATGACCATATGGTTGCGGAGAGATGTCGGTGTATTCAACCCTGTTTCATTGGTCTGCAGTTCTGCCTTTGTTCCAGTACCATGCTGTTTTGATTATTACTGCTTTGTAGTAAAGTTTGATGTTAGGGAGGTTGATTACTCCCATTTTCTTTTTCCCTAGAATTGCTTTAGCTATTCGTGGGGGATTATTTTTCCATATAAATTTCAGGAGTGTTTGCTCCATTTCTTTGAAGAATGTCATGGGTATACTTATAGGAATTGCATTGAATTTATACAATGCTTTCGGTAGTATTGCCATTTTGACAATGTTAAGTCTCCCGACCCATGAGCAGGGGATATCTTTCCATTTCCTCATGTCCTCTTTTATTTCCTGAAGTAGCATTTTAGTTTTCTTTGTACAGGTCCTTTACTTCCTTGGTTAAGCGGATTCCAAGGTACTTTATTTTCTGGGGCACAATTGTGAATGGGTTTGTTTTTTTCATGTAGCTTTCCTCTCTCTCACTGTTTGCATATAGGAAAGCCATGGACTTTTGGGTATTGATTTTTATAGCCTGCAACTTTACTATACAAGTCTATTGTTTCTAAGAGTTTTTTGTTGGAGGTTATTGGGTTCTCTAAGTAGAGTATCATATCATCTGCGAATAGTAAGAGCTTGATTTCTTCCTTTCCTACCTGAATGCCCTTAATAACTTTTTCTTGCCTAATCGCTATTGCAAGTACTTCCAGTACTATATTGAACAGCAGTGGAGAGAGTGGGCATCCTTGTCTCATCCCTGGTCTTAGAGGGAAGATTCTCAGTTTTTCCCCATTGAGGATAATGCTTGCTGTAGGCTTGTGGTAGATGGCTTTAACTATGTTGAGGAAAGTCCCCTCTATACCCATTTTGGTTAGTGTTTTCATCAAAAAGGGGTGCTGGATCCTTTCAAATGCTTTCTCTGCATCTATTGATATGATCATATGGTTTTTATCTTTTCTTTAGATGATATGATGGATTATGTTGATTGATTTCCGGATGTTAAACCATCCTTGCATCCCTGGGATAAATCCTACTTGGTCATGGTGTATGATGTTTTTGATGAGTAGTTGGATTCTATTTGCTAGTAGTTTGTTGAGGATCTTTGCATCTGTGTTCATCAGGGATATCGGCCTGTAATTCTCTTTCTTTATGGTGTCTCTTTCTGTTTTTTTGTATCAGTGTGATATTTGCTTGCTAGAAACTGTTCGGAAGTGTTTTTGATATTTCAATTTCGTGGAAAAGCTTAAAGAGGATTGGGAGTAAGTCTTCTTTAAAGATTTGGAAGAATTCAGTAGTGAATCCATCCGGGCCAGCGCTTTTGTGCTTGGGGAGACTTTTTATTACCATTTCAATTTCCTTGATGGTGATAGGTCTGTTCAGGTATTCCAGGTCTTCTTGGTTCAGCCTTGTGAGTCTGTAGGAGTCTAGGAATTTATCCATTTTCTCGAGGTTTTGATGTTCCGTGGCATAAAGCTCCTCAAAGTATTCCCTGTGGATCCTTTGAATTTCTGTAGTTTCTGTTGTAATGACCCCCTTTTCATTTCTGATTCGGTTTATTAGGGTTTTCTTTCTCCCTTTCTTTGTGAGTTTTGCTAGAGGCTTATCGATCTTGTTAATTTTCTTGAAGGACCAGCTCTTGGTTTCGTTGATCTTTCGGATTGTTTTTTGGGTTTCCATCTCATTAATCTCTGCTCTGAGTATTATTATTTCCTTCCTCCTGTTCGGTTTGTGGTCCTTTTGTTGGTCCTTCTCCAGGATCTTAAGCTGTGAGGTTAGTTTCTTTATGTGGGCTCGCTCCTCCTTTCTGAGGAATGCTTGTAGAGCTATAAACTTTCCTCTTAAGACAGCTTTTGCTGTGTCCCATAAGTTTTGGTAATTCGTGTCCTCATTTTCGTTCGTTTCTAGGAATCTTTTGATTTCCTCTTTGATTTCCTTTCTAAGCCACTCGTTGTTCAATAGCGCACTGTTTAATTTCCAGGTGCTTGATTTAGTTTTCTGTTTTTGTGTGCGATTTACTTCTAATTTAAGCGCATTGTGGTCTGAGAAGATTGTTGATACAATCTCTATCTTCTTAATTTTATGGAGGCATGTTTTGTTGCTCAGCATGTGGTCTATCTTGGAGAATGTTCCATGTATGCTTGAGAAGAATGTGTATTCAGCTTTTTGAGGATGAAGTGTCCTGTATATATCTACTAAGTCCCTTTCTTCCATTGTTTCCCTCAGATGGAGTATGTCCTTGCTAAGCTTGAGTCTGGTTGATCTATCAAGAGGTGACAAAGCAGTGTTGAAGTCTCCCACTAGTATTGTGTTACTATTGATGTCTCCTTCCAAATCTATGGGTAGTTGTTTTAAGTACTTTGCTGGTCTCTCATTAGGTACATATACATTTATTATTGTAAGTTCTTCCTGTAGTACAGATCCTTTGATCAATAAGAAATGGCCTTCACTGTCTCTTATGACCTTATTTACTCTGAAATTGACGTGGTCTGATATTGGGATGGCTACCCCAGCTTTTTTATGGGAGCTGTTTGCCTGAAGGATTGTTTTCCAGCTTTTGACTCTGAATCTGTGTTTGCTTTGACTATTGAGATGTGTTTCTTGCAGGCAGCAGAGTGTTGGGTTCAATTTTCCAATCCATCCTGCCACTCTGTGTCTTTTAATTGGTGCATTCAGCCCATTGACATTGAGAGAGATTATTGTTATGGGATTTTGTCCCATTGTTCTGTTGAAATTTGGTGTATTTGAGGGGCCTGTCTTGCCTTAAAGTAGCCCATTTAGTTGTACTTGTAACCATGTTCTTGAGTCTATGAAGTTCCTGAGCTGTTGTTTGTCTGTGAAACTGTGTGTTGTTCCTTCTATTACGAATGAGAGTCTCGTTGGTTAAAGTATTTTTGGAGAGGCATTTATTTCATTGAGTTTTTTTACTATGCCCCCCCCACTGTTTTCGGGCCATGAGGGTTTCATCAGAGAAATCAGCTCTGAATTTTAAGGACACTCCTTTGTAAGAGATTTCTTTCTTCAATCTTGCTGCTTTCAGAATTTTGTCTCTGTCTAAAGTTTTGGTCATTTTGATCAGGATGTGTCTTGGGGTATTTTTATTTGGATTTCTTATAGTTGATACCCTTCGGGCCTCTTGAATGTGGTCACAAGTTTTCTTCAGCTCTGGGAACGTTGTAGCAATGATGTCTTTGACAGTTTCTTCTTTATCAAGGTTTTCTTCCTGTCCCTCTGGGACTCCAATAATTCTTATGTTGCCCCTCTTGGCTTCATCACGATCTTCTCTTGCCATCTGTTCCCAAACTGTGAGTCTCTTTTCCATTTTCTGCTCTTTTCTGGCGAGTCTCTGAACTTGATCTTCGAGCTCACTGATTCTGTTCTCAGCTGCTGTTACTCTGCTGCTGAGGCCCTTCACTGAGTTTTTCGGTTCGCCTACCAGGTTTTTCAGGTTCGACATTTCCGATTGCATTTTCCTCATTTCTGCCTTCAAATCCTCTTGTCTTTTATTGGCATTGCTTTCCATTGTTTCTTTTAGTTCCCTAAGCATCCTAAGTAGCTCCCTTCTGAGTTCCTTGTCAGAGAGGTTGTCTAACACTACAATACTGTTGGTGTCTTCAGGGCTAGCCTCTTTAATAAGAAAGTTTGGTGGGCTTTTGCGTTGCTTTACCATTGTGACCAGTGTGGTTTAGTCCTTCACGTTCACTGTCACTATTCTGGTTGAATGAGGAGAGACTGCCAGGAGCCGTTCAGCTTTGTTGCTCCAAGATGGGACTCTTCTACCTTTCTGTGTCTGACCTTCTTCTCAATCAGGTGTTATTCTTTGTTGTATAACCAACATTGAGTGAAACTTTTGGAGGAGGTGCTATTTAGTACTGAGCTTGTACAGCTATTTTCAAACAGTACTTTTGTTGGAAATGGAGTAGGCGAGTAGGATGTTGTTGAATTATAATAGAAGAGGTGAGAAATTTTTGGTTGGTATTAGGTGACAAGTTGTGGAATGAAAGACCTGATTGCTTGGAGTGAGTGATATAAGTGTGGCTGGCCACGTAAGCGGTCGCCCACTGAGAAGAAGGCCACGCCCACTTTGGGGCCACGCCCCATTTGGAGGCCACTCCTCTAGCCCGTTCCAGGTCACTTTCTCCCAGGATCCAGGAGGACGAGCTGGCCTTCGGAGGGAATTGGGTGGGGGTGCGGAGCTGGGGTCAGGGGCGGCTCCAGCCTGCGGTCCCCTACCCACCTGTGGGGAAGGGACCAACGGACTGCTGGGGCAGTCCCATGGAACTGGGCGCCGCTGGCCTTCTCGGCAATCGGGCGGCGGCGCGCGCGTGGGTGGGTTCAGGGGCGGCTCCGGCCTTGGGTCCCCCACCCACCTGGGGGGAAGGGGCCGATGGACTGGGGAAAAACTTTAAATAATTTCTACACAGCAAAACTTAAGTCATTAAGAGTTGACTAGGCTAAGAAAGATGAAATCCACTGAGGATTGGTCAAAATCCACTGGTCAAAAATTGTGTTTCAACTAAAGAAAAGAGGACTTGGAAGTTGTGATAATATAAACCACAGTACAGAAAGAGAGTGGTACAACAGTAAGGATCTTAGATAACTGGTCATATTAACTTTTTATTTGTTACAGAAAAATATTAGTTTTAAAATAAGTATTGTTTTAATATCAGTTTTAAAATTCAGAATTTCCCACAATGCAGTTTTGGTAGACATTAAGTCAATGGTGTGAAAGTCTTACATTTCAACCCATAGAAAAACATAACCATAGGAAAGTTTAAGCAGTTTGATATAGCTGATGTAATTTCTATTCAATGAGATGTTAAGTATATCTGTCCTTTCTTTTTCTACACATCAACTCCTTATCAAAAAAAAGGGACAAGCTAATTAAATGCAAATCTTTCTGCAAACAGAAAGAGGTATTATTCTTTTTACTAATCACATGACCTTGTTTTTTTTTTGAACAGGCCTGAGGAAAAGACAGCCATATCTATTCACCAATGTATAATCAATTATGTCAAAATCAAGACTGTATCACTATCAGATACTGTTAAAATACTGTTAAAATACTGTATCACTACTTGTTGATATATTTAAAATAATTATATGTAACACCAAAACATACAGCAATAATAATGTACTATAAACCACAGGTAGCTCTTCATTAGATGCAACAGGCTGCTGGTACCTTTCCAAAATACATGGCAGAGCAATTAGATTTATATTACAGTCACATAGGTGGACCTCATGATATAAATATTCTGATAGAACAGCTACACGTTTTAGACTCAAGTGTTTTACAATTTAGATACAATGGCCATCAGTGCTTGGGGATAGCAACTATATAAATACAGCACCTGCATGTCTATTTGATATTTGGTGACTGATTTCATTTGATATGATTGATCCTACAGAAAAATTTAAAAAAGTCATCATTATCATAAGCACTTAAAAAATCAATTGTAGCCAGTAACTTACTCCAAATGTCTCATGAATTTACTAATTGTCACAACCCATTTATAGTTTGGATAAGAATCACATAACTGAAGATACATAGAAAATATAAATAATTTGCCAAAAATTTGTTCAATGTCAAATATTAAATAGCAAGAGTGGATTATATGTAGAGTAACATCATGCCACAATTTGTCCTTTTAATCAATGTAACTTTTATCATCAATACTGTTCTCACCTAACTGTTCAGTCTTTCCAAAGATATAGAATCAGGACAGAAAACAACTGAATTTAACTATAAAAGACGTACAAGAATTATTTACAATAGAAAGGAATGGCTAAAATACACTATAAGATCATTATCTACTTATGAAAGGAATTTTCATTTATTTTATTGAGCTCATCAATTTTAACAAAATAGAGTCCATTTATTTCATCTTTTCATTTGGTTAATGAGAAAAATTTCAATAAATTAACGAAATTTCCAACATGGCCATTTCGAAAGATAATTCTGATGGGCACTTTGGAACAAGTGAGCATAGTCTATAGATGCTTGCGGTCATATGAAGCATCATCTAATCTAATTGGCATGCTGTTCTCTAGGCAAGAAATGTGTATTATAACTGACCAATTTACTTAGTCATGAAAGTTATGTTTGTTTATACAGATGTAGAAACAAACAAAATCCCTCTAAAACAGAGCTAACAAAGGATATTTATTCACAGCATCCTACAACAAATGAGTTAGCTACCAGGTCTTGTATTTGGCAGAGACCAAAAGGCTGGCAGGAAAGTGGGAAAGCTTGATAGCAAAAAAATGCAAGGCATAATTGGTTATGGTCTGGTTGCAGGTTATTGGCAAGGGAAAAATGGAAGCAACTAACTATAAGCAGCATTTCATATCACAGAGTTGGAGAATCCTTTCGTCTTTCTCTGCTTGGTCCTTGCTTAGAAACAGGAGATAAAAGTGAAGAAAGGGTAGCCACTGACCAACTTCTGAGTATTCTGGCAAAATTGCTTCAAGCATGTGTCAGTATTTCATGTATATATAGTCTCGTCATTGTTTGCTTCCACATCCACTTTCACAAAAACACACTAAATAGAAAATAGCAGTTTTCAGAGCTATCCTTAAGGAAAAATTCTTCAGGGGATAAGAATGACTACAATGGTGATATTATGAAGAAAAAGCCCAAAGCTAATATTTAGAAGAAGAAAAGTAAGATGTGGTAAATCTGTTAAAACTCTACCTGCAGGTACAAAAAGATAAGATACGGAATACAGGGCTTGGATAGAGTTACCATCTTAACAGGTCCCACCAAATCCCCCATCATATGGGAATGAGAAATGAAGATCTTCACTGATAATCTTCTTAAAATTATTATCTTCTACCTCATCTTTTGTGTAGTTATGAATATGAATTTCTCCTGTGAAGACTCTAAAGAAAGAACTTAGAGTATTATTATAGGAGTAGCTTTTAATAATTCTTTGTAGATTAAATATGGTTTAATAGTCAAAAGCATATTAATCCAAAGGAATTAAGAAAAAAATAGTGATTTTGTGTTTAGTGTTTGTAGATGTGAGAATTAGGGTATCAGAAACTATTATAAAATGACAGTGAGGAAAGCTGAAGAAGCTGCCTAGGGTCCCACTAAATCATTAAGAACGATTAGACCCACCCCCCTTGAAGATATGCCATGAGCATTCATAAGTATGATCACATTAATTAACATGTTTGAGGATACATTGTATATTGAAAACTACAAGAGTATCGTTACTGTTATTTTTAATAGATAGCCATTAAACATTCAAGTAAACTGTAACATAGTCATATTTTCTTTCTCTAGGAAAGAGAGATTATATGTTGGTCCTGATGGAAGTTAAAATATTGCTTACCATTTATTCAGTTATTTGTTACTTGTCTATTAAAAATATACTAACAGAATCTTTTTCTTAGAGTGTTGGTAACTTTTCAATGAATTAATAAGTGTGGGCTGGAGCGATAGCACAGCGGGTAGGGCGTTCGCCTTACACGTGGCCAACATGGCCGGCCCGAGTTCGATTCCTCCGCCCCTCTCGGAGAGCCCGGCAAGCTACCGAGAGTATTCGATATGCCAGACACAGTAACAACAAAGTCTCCAATGGAGACGATACTGGGCCCGCTCGAGCAAATCGACGATCAACGGGAGGGCCTTTACCTTTACCTTAATAAGTGTGGATTTTGTAAAAGAATGGCAAACAGAGGAAATTTTATAAAATTATTAACTTTATTTTATTTGTTCACTCTATTATTATAATTATCAATATTAATTAATATTTGAAAACTATATAAACAATAAAGAGACAAAAAATGAGACAGGCCTAAACCAAATAAGTTTATGATTAAGAAAAGGATCGAAGAATGTATTCAAATAAATATAGTATAACACAAATGCCATTGTTTGGGTCATGGTCAGTACACAAGGGAATACAAAGGAGAAGTAACAACTGGAATACTAATCATGAACTTGTATACACTATTGGTCAGATTCCTTTAACATCAGAATACTATGTTACTTTCTGTGATAAAGTAACGATCTCAGATGGCAACTGATTAAATTTGACCTGAGTTAGCATTCAAAAGAATTAATTCTGACATAAGAGATGAGTAAAGGGTTTGCTCTTTAAATTCATAAATTAGGTGTTATTTAATTTTACATTAATTTAAGTCCAACTACTTTAAATTGAAAACTGTCTCAGCAGAACTGGTCTACATTACTTGTATACTCACGTATGCAGTTCATATTTGCTGCCACTATTAAAAATGTTCTTTACATCAATTATTTCACATGAATATAAAGTTAAAGGATAAAAGTTACAACATACTAAGCGGCTCTCCGGCACGGCCACGACCCCAGAAGCACAAGGACTTAATGCAGAAAACCAGCAGCTTGGAGCAGAAAAGTGAACAGACTATGCGTTAATCTACGCCACCATGCCTGCCCGGAGGGGAAAGGGTGTTACTCCCTTCCACCCTGTCCTCTCTGGAAAGAAAGATGGCGGCCGCATGGGAGCCTTGTGGAGAGCAGGTATGAGCCGGCGGTGAGGGGGCGACTGAAACCTCATGGGACGGGGGGGCATTCCAGCCCGTCCTTCACACCCTATCGAGGTCACCAGTTGCCCCCCACGAGCGGCTCTCCGGCACGGCCAGGACTCCAGAGCACAGAAACCAAACTCTTAATTATCTGACTCTCAATAGAAATACTTCCAAGGTTAATGAGTAAAATAGCAGAAATCCAAAACCACACGGCCGCGATAGCGGCCGCACAACATCATTTAATTCTTGAACCCAGCTGTAGAAAGCAAATCATTTCACAATGCTTTTTCAGCATGTCTGATTTGGGCGGGGGGGGGGGGGGTGGGAAACTCTAAATAATAATGGTGCATCTTTTATCGAAACAATGAATCTAGTCAAAGTAGATAGTGTTAACTAGAATTCATCTGCCTCACAGGCATGGGGGGTGTGGGGAGTGGGGGTTTATTGGGGTTCCTCATGGAGAAAAATAAGTATTGGTAAAGGGAAATGTGTTTGATATTTGCATGACTGAGACCTAAACTTGAAAGCTTTGTAACTTTTCCCACAGTGATTCAATAAATAAATAAATTATAAAAAAGTTACAACATACTAAATGTAAATCTTCATATTTTTTAAAGATACAATTGATTGAATTAACCGAAAAAAAGAATTTTTTTTCTTTTTTTTTAATTCATTACCGTGAAATACTCCAGAAAGAAGAAATTTTATATCAAATAACTTCCCCCAAATTGTCAATAATTTATCAACATACATGCATATTTATATATATTTATATATATATAGCTCTGATGAAATTTTATAATTGGCAATGATAGAGTAGCCACATAATTTCCAATCTCCAATAACACAATAATTAATAATTATTAATAATGAATCCTATTATAAAATGATGTTTCTTATGTGAAGTAACTAATCATATTATACACTAGCTTTCTATGAATAAATATGTATATAACATAAATATAGCATATATATACATATCTTATTGTCCAATTAACAAATCTTGGAAACTTGTATGTGATTTTGTCAAAATCATAACCATAATTTTACATTATTGATTTGGCAAAACATATTTTGATTTAAATTAATTAAAGCAAATTGAAAACATCTTAGACATTTTTATTCAAATTTTGTCAAACTAGATGTAGCAATTAATTTAAAATATATTATAACTGTAATTATTGAATTGAGAGGAGATGAAAATATCAAAAAACAAAACTCAAACTGATCTTAAGAATGTAGAAAATTTTTTTTGATAATACAAATATTTTGAAAATATTTATTGATAAAAATATAAATTATATATATTAAAATATAATTATGAATAGGAAAGAAGTTCATTGTACTATGGATCAGTTGCTAGGGTACTTGCCTTACACTCAATTGATCCAGGTTTGTTCCTTGGCACTCGGTATGGTCCTCTGAGCTCTAACAGGAGTGATTCCTGAGTTCAAAGTTGGGAATAAGTCCTGAGCATTGCCAGGTGTGGTCCTCCAAACAAAAAACAAAACAAAGCAAAAATATGAACATTAAGAAAAATTTATTTTGCTTAGAAAACATTGTAAGCATTCTTTTAAAACGATAAGTCAAGTATACTATGCTGTCTATTCTATGCTGAAGATCTAGTAGTTATTTACTTTCCAATGACTTTGATAATTTTTTAAAATGATAGAATGGAGTGGTTTAAAGGGGGGTGTGCTTAGATCATCCTTGAATCCAGAGTACAGGGAGAAGGGAAGAAATAGAGTGAAGGGGAAGGGGAGAAGACATAGATGAGAAAAATGGGGGCAGGGGCCCAGTGGAGTCAGGTATATTGGTATTGAAGATTTATAGAACTAAATACCCAATCCACACAGTCAGCAATAATGAAATCACGAGACCCAATATTTAATAACCAGACTTAAATAAACTTGTCAAGATAACAGGCTGGGGTTGGGGGTAGGAGAGGGCACCTACGAAGGTGGAAGGACTGGTGGAGGAAAGTTGACACTGGTGGGGGCTGTTGATGAAACAATGAATGTCAAAAACCCAACTGTGAATAACTTTACGGTGCTTTAATAAAATTAAATATGGGGAAATATAATAATATAATCTTAAAGATAGATTACCTACATGATACCTATATCAATCTTTCTCTAAGATTGACATACTGAATCAATCCTATTCCTATAAAAACCCTATGATTTTTTTCAAGGAAGTTAATAAGTCACTTTTCAATTGGTATGAACTAACAATCCTTATTTACAATGTTGTTGGGGAAACATGCACTTGTATAGATGAGGAGAACAGAGTAAAAAAAATGCAAAACTGAACTGTGTATGTTTGGAAGTATGAAATATAACAGTCATGTGTAATACTAAAGAAAAATTAGAGGGGCTGAAGAAGTAGTATAGCAGGTAAGACTACTTGTTTTGCATGCAATGAACCTGGGTTTAACCCGAGTACACCACATCTTCCCCTGAGCCCACTACATCTCAGAACCTGAGCTCAGAGTTAGGATTAAACGCTGAGCACAGCCAAGTGTGACCCAGCAAAACAAGATGAAAAGAAAAATTAGAATAATTTCTCACATAAAATATAGCAACTCCAGGTAAAACTAAAAAAAGATATTTAAAAATAGGAAAATTTCATGTATTTATAAAAATACATAAGAAAGAGAAATGTTGACAGTAAATGGGGTAATTTTGAAAAAAAAGCTTTTTTAAAATGTCAAAAGATATATTGAAAACATTGAAAATATAAGACGAACTGAAATACAAATACAAGATTCAAGTAACAAAACAGTACCTATATTTTATGCATGTATATGTATATTTTATTACATTTTAAAAATATCATATAGGAAATAAAGACAAAATCAGTATGTTCTTCAAAGGGAGAATATAGAAATGGTTGCTAATGGTACATAGAGCTACACAAAATATTAATGTTCAGGTAATTCATGCTAAAACCTTGTTGAGATAGCACTTATGGAAAACCAGACAAACAACATTTGAAAGGTCATAAGCTTTTAGGGATGACAGAATAATAATAAGAATTTTTGTTTGCGGTATACTTACATTTAATGCAGTTGATGGGATAGTGTGTGGATCACAACTAGAAGAGGTCAGGACCCAGTACCAGTGATGTGCTTAAGGGTTAACCACAGCATGCTTGGAGAACCATAAATCACATGCATATGGTATATGGTATATATACATATGTGTATATGTGTCTGTGTATTATAATTTCACATAAAGCTAACAAAAATCAAACCAGTCTTAAAGATGACAGAGACGAGTAAAACTATTCAGAAAGGAAGGTAAATAAAAGCAAAATCGAAGAAACTATGTTCAGAGAAGTGGTGCAAAAGATCGTGGTGCAAGCTAGCAAGCACGGAAGTTCAACTTTGCTCCTTTGCTCCTTGGCACTGTCTGGTCTTCGGAGAAGTGTCTGATAAGGTTGTTCGCCATAAAGGAAAAGAATAATCATGAATGATAAAGGAATAATGAACAAATTCAACAGTCATTGGATGCATGCATGCAATATCCAGAGAAAGACCACAGAGAATATTTCTGTATTAATGATATTTAAACTCTCAAGTTGTGTGGGAAATCTCAAGCTTTAATTTTATAAATCTATTTTACATATGGCATATTACTTCCCTCTTTGTATGTTAAATATTTTACAACAAATGAAAAAGCTCTTTCAGCATATATAAAACATGAGTATATTAAATTAAAAGAATAAGAAGCAAAAAACTAGAACAACAAAATAATGTCTGGGTATATAAAGTTCTACCAGTTTTATGATTTGTGCAAAATACTCTAGTCATATTTTATTATATATTAAAGTAAATGAGCTTGAGAATTATAGGTAAAAATGTTTTCTTTTGTCCATAGAAACTGGGCAGCAAATGGGTGAGAGAGGAAAGCAGAATTTCCACTTTATATTTTCTTGTGCCTGAGTCATAAGAATAAATTATATATTCAATTATAAACAAAAATACTAATTTTGTGTGTTATTTTACTAAATCTTGATAGAATTATTATTAATTAGATAAGCTTGCTTTCTATTTAACTAGATTCAAAATTCAAGAGCTTAAGAAACTTTCTCTTTTTCTTCTGTTTTTTTTTTCCTGGGTATTTTTGCAAGTGTTTGGGGTTCACATACTCCTATGCTCAGGGGCTTTGTGCTCCCTGGCTTTGTACTCAGGAATTACTCCTGGTGGTGCCTGGTGAGATCATATGAGGCTGGTAATTGAACCTGATCTGCTGTCGCAAGGTTAGCATCATATCAACTGTACTATGTTTCCAGCCCAGAGCTTAAGAAAAGTTCTTTAAAATCACAAAATAAGGCAGACTAAGGCCCTAATTATGTTCCTATAGCAAAAAAAAAAAAAAATTAAAGGTGTTTTTGTGCCACACCCACCCATGTTCAGAGCCTAGCCCTGGCTCTATACTCAGCAATCACTCATAGGGTGCCACCTACATGATATAGTTCCTGTCTGCTACACTATAGTTCCGGTCTCCCTTTTAGCCAATTTTTACCTGGTGCCAGTTACGTGTTTTTGCCTGGTGTTTTATATGTATCAAATGAAGAACTCGATCCTTATAGAAACAAATTATAGCTAGGAGAGATGAGACTAAAGCAGAAAGGATGATGGATGAGCAATAGATCATACTAGGACTTGATAGATTGTTGTAGATATAGGTAGGCTGCTTGCTTAGCTGTAGGGGGGATTGTTAAGCGCTGGTAGGGAAAAAACAGGGTTAGGCTTCTGGGTAAACTAGAACAGTTGGAGCGGTTCTCATTATGAGAACTAGCGTTGAGGAAAGGCTTAAACGAGATGAGTGAGTGAGCCAAGCATGTATTTAAGGAGAAAAGTGTTCCAAGCAGCTAAACCAAGCCCTGAGAAACAGGTGCAGCGCACAGGCTGGCAGAGTCAAGACTGCTGATTTGAGGCTTCATTATGCCCTCACACTGTTCCACTCCTTAATTTGTCCGAGTTTTGCAGTTTTGCTGTTTCTTATCCTGACATGTATTGTTGAATACAAATTGTGTACTTAGAAACCACATTTTTCCCTTTAGAAATATCAACTGATGTGTATTATAATATTTATGTAACCGTTTGGGGGGATGTCTTACAGTGGAGGAGAGTCAACCTACAGAAATACCATGCCACCAGCAAGAAACGGGAGCAGTATTGGAAGCTTCTTCCAACTTTCCAATCCTCCAAAATGTGAATATAATCCGAGCCCATGAGCTACAAATGTGCTTCATTTGTTTCCAAAGATTGAATACACAATACACATATATCAGCATAAAGGAAACAGGAAACACCATGCAAAAGCCAACATCACCTTTTTGTTCTCCAAAGCAGATTTTAAAAACAATGGTAGGCAGTTTTTCTAAATACCTTCCTTGCAAAGGGAGTTGTTGGGTTTTCTGATTTAAAAAAGGAAATGCATTTATTAGTATATAAAGAGGAACAAGTAGGCAGCATTCCAAATGTAACTTGATGTTAAGAGAGAAGAAAAATCAGCCCCAGATCTCCCAGTTCACCAAAGGCAGTGGATGTAGGGTGTGTGTGTGTGTGTGTGTGTGTGTGTGTGTGTGTGTGTGTGTGTGGTGGAGTGGCAGAGGGAGTTCTATAGAAGCAAAAGGTAAAAGAACAAGGCTTGCAACTTTGATCTTCATTCTATGCTGCTGTAAAGACTTAAATTGTTTTAATCTTCTCTCAGCATACCACCAGTTTTCTTGACCTTGCAAAAGTCATTTTATATCTGTTCATATATCTGTGAAAACAAGGGCAATGATCTCTTCTCTCTGTGGATCCTTTAGGATAATTTAGTGACTTTAATATCTAATACCAACTACTATTATGTGTATTGCCTTTGTTCTCCAAACTCGCACCACTGACCTAATAATGGACAAAATGACAATCATGTCTATAGCCACTTGCAACGAAAGACTCTCCATAGTCTCATATTGCAGCATAATGAAGAGAAATTACAAGTGGATAGAGAGCAGCAAGTACCCAGAGATAATCTCAGGATGGGATGAAAGGAACAGTCTCTGTGATGCCCTTATAAATGTGCCAAAGGTCTAACGGGAGTGAAAGCCTGCTTCCTAGTTAATTTTCCATATTAGTGTAATGAGAACAAATAGACAAACTGCCAGCGGGTTCATTTGGCTAATGTTTCAGTCAGCAGACAAGCACAGCTTCCACTAAAAGGGGTTAAAGGTGGACAAAAATATATATCATTCTAAGCTGCTTCTTTTGGCCCTGCAAAATAACAGTGTAGGGCCACTATGGATAGTTATTTGGAGATAACACTAATCATTTATAGTTCATTTCACCTACCAGGTTCTGATTTTTGCAAACTATTTTATGTTAATAAACCTCTGCTGGCTGAATTATACCTCCAGCATCAAGTCTAGCCTTATACTTCCCGTTGCTGTGAATAGTTCCCCAGGCAGTTGAATAAAAATACAATTTTGTGGATGCTCATTCTGCCATGCAATAGTGAGCATTCATTATTCAAACTAAACAGCAACTACTCAAATAAAGACCAACTTCTCTTAGAATGTTGACAAGGAATAAATGAATGCAATATAAATATGCAGTAAATACTTGTCTTTGTTCATAGACTAGAAATTCTGCTGACTGTTAATAAGAATGCCCCATATTGTAGCCTTAGAATGGTGAAAGGCTAATACTTCTTAAGTCTTGATATAATGGATTTGCTAAGAAGACAAGCTTGACTAAAACATATGTATATATTATATTTTTTCTAAATTTTCTGCAATCACTATTTCTGTCATTAGCAAATGACAGTTATCAAATGAGTTACTATCTTTTCAGTGCTACACTGTGAAATTGGGCCACGAAAAAGTTTTTTTTTAATTACCCAGGTGAGTATTCATGCTAAGAATTGGTCTAAAATGAGAACATACTGTTACTAGAACATGATCCTAATCAAGCTTTCCTCCCTCATTTTGTTCCTAAAAACAGTAAAATCTTGAGGTTAGCTTAGGCTACTCTCTTTTAAAGGGATAATTATAATTTAAATGTGCTAATATTCTAAAATGAATCACCTCTTAATGATCACGTACAATGACAAATATGTATGATATCCTGGAAAGAGGAAACAGTTGAGAGTTAACCAATGTAGGTAGGCAGATAGGTCAGGCCCCCTTCCTCAAGCCAATGACAATGAATTTCCTGGGAAATAATGAGATCAGTAGCTCTGAAGTTGCAAAAAGCCAAGTTTGTAGAAAACAGGAACTAAGGCCTGATGAGCTGGCCATCAACAGACCCAGAGAAGGCTAGAAACCTCCCTCTGAGAGAAGCGCTAGCACGATCAAAAGGTCAGGAAAGAAATTTCAAAGAAGACTGTCACCACTCCCAATCCCTTGGCAACCCCTTCCCTAGGGACTTTGACCTAGGTAGAAGCTCCATGTGGGGCAGGTTTGGAAAACCATATAAAAGCCACCTCGAACAAAGGAAGGGCACACATATACTGCCCCAGTCCATGTGCTGCTTGTGCCCATGTGGCCCAGCACATGTGGTGGCCAAGCACATGTGGTGCCCACGTCTACTCTCTTGAGATGTGTACTTTAATGCTTTCCTTTCTAATGTGTGTAGGGGCTCTCTCCACCCTTGAAGAAGCCCGGGTCCTCTTTTAAGCATGTTATTCCCACACTCTCCCACATTTCCCTTTCTCCTCCTCTTCAAAACCCTCCAAATTGAAGCTGTTTTACTTCACTGCTTATCTACTCCTGAAATTCTTTTCTGTGACGTGAGACAAGAAACTAGGAACCTCGGGTCCTGGGTGGCAGAGGCTGATCAGGAGAAAGTGACTGTCTCTCTCCTCCCCACCTTGCATACACCATCTATGGGGCCAACTGACATCAAAGCCTTAGCTGCCATTCATAAAGCAATTTGGAAAAGTAACTTCACTTTTTGTTTATATGAAAAATGAAGAGTTTCTTGGCAACCAGTGTCTATGGCCCTCTATGGTACTAAAAGTCAGTACGTAGCGAACCCTTGCATGCATCCAGTCAGGCTTGATCCCTGGCACCACATGGCCTTCTGAGCATGGGTGGGTGTTAGCTGTTGAGGTGATGTAACTTAACATGGATACAGCAGGCTAGAGTAGCAAAACACTCTCGGGTTTAGCACTGAACCACTGGCCAGGGCATGAGCACTGCAGGGGTGACTTCTAGGCCTCAGATCACCACTTAGGAGGTACCTCCCCCCAAATAGGAACTAATATGTATTAATATAAAAATGTGTTGCCAAATTCAGAAATTAAATTGTTTTTCTCACTGATGTTCAGAATAGAACTGAGTCTCTCTAATTCTTGAACATGTAGTTTTCATTGCCTGCCCTTTGGGCAGCTCTATTATGTAGGAATTAAGAAAGTTCTGGTGTTAGAGATCATGGAAAAATTATTACCATGTCATATTAATGGAAGAGATTGAGCTGGAGATGAATGTAGTTGACAAGGTGCTATGATAACTACAGAATCCAATGCACATATATATGAAGTCTATACTTGCCTGATGATAAGTGAAGAAATACATTTAGCAACTATATGCAAATTGTCCAAATTGGTTTTAGCTCATTTCTGTATATATAAATAATTGAAATTTAATCAAACTAAAATATCGTATTTTTTCAGATCTCTACAAACATGAAATAATTTATAGTAATGATGCTGTCCCCCCGCAAGCTACCAAGAGTATCTTGCCCACACGGCAAAGCCTGGCAAGTTACCCATGACGTATTTGATATGCCAAACACAGTAACAAGTTTTACAATGTTAATGGGCCTGCTCAAACATATCGATGAACAATGGGAGGACAGTGACAGTGACAGTGTGCGATGCTGTGAGCTATGGTTAAGGTATTAACTATGGAGGGTAAAATGCAAATATCGCTGGGAAAAGTATAAGAAGTGTTTCTGGGGGACAGAGAAATAGTACAGGAGGTTGCACACCAGCTTTATACATGGCCAACCCAGGTTTGTTCCTGGCACTTGGCACCGTACCACATTTGGTGTCCGCATATGCCAAGCCATGAGAACAGATCCACGAGTAAGTCTTGAGCACTACAGGAAAATGTAGCCAAAACAAACAAGCAAAATTAAGTTTTACTGATCCATTGTACTGGAGTAAGATTCAATACAAATTTTAAAAATGGGTTATAATTGTGTGAGATTATTTTGAATAACATGGCAAGAGTTTTGAACAACTCATGCTTCGTTTAGAGCCATTGTATGATAATAAGCAAGAATGGTTATTACTGTTAAGAAACTCATTCCAGAAACTCTTGGTTGTTGCTAAGAAGAAATGAACATAGAAAATTGAAATTGCATACATATTCGTTCATATGTACTTTTACTTATTATTTCAACTTGATTTTGACTATATCAAATGCTATGTGGTGCACTGAATTATTGGTGCTAGTTCTTTACTTTCCTATAGAAAACAAAATGGATTCTATGTTACCATGATGATATGTCATGCTTTTACTTTAGGCTATGTGTCTCAGTTTGATCAATTGGTTGTTAATGAATGTAACTAACAGGGGTAATAGTTATGATTGATCATTTAAAATTTGGTATTTTTTTTGTCATGAAGTTGATACCCACTGATCAAAAAGTAATTAAAGATATATGGGCCCAAACTGCAAATTGCAGTAAAAAAGCCAATGCCGTATTTAATCAGGTACACAACTAAACCCAGAATATACAATCAGATCCATATAAGAAAATGCTTACCACTGTAAAACAAAGCACTTTTGTAAGATACATTGTATTATATTTGAACAATGATAGTAAGCCATGTTTTAACAGTGCTATCTCACTTTTAAACACATTTCTTTGCTTGTTTCCTGATTCAAAGTAAGAGGGTTATTACAGAAAATTTAAAATATTTTATACTATGTTTTACTTTATTAAAATATTTAAGTTCATAGATATTGTAACTTGAATTCATGCACAAAGTAAATATAAGGGCACATTTAAAAAATCCTTATTAAATAGTTCTACTTTTGTAAATATTTGCATTCATGGCACAGAAATCTAATTAGCTAATATAAATGAAATTAATGTTAAACAAGAAGAGAAACTTCTTATATGTGGGTAAAATTACACAATTTATATAGAATCATTTAATTGGTATATTATTTGTAATTGAAGTAGATAATTCAATGACATAAAAAAAATCAAACTAAATACCAATAGTCTCTTTTTCTGAAATACAAACCTGAAAGTTACAAAGTTACAAAGTTCTGAAAGTTACAAAGCTTTCAGGTTTAGGTCTCAGTCATGCAAATATCAATCACATTTTCCTTTACCAATACTTATTTTTCACCACGAAGAACCCCAATAAACCCCCCTACCCCCCCAATGCCTGTGGGGCAGATGAATTCTAGTTAACACTCTATCTACTTTGACTAGCTTCATTGTTTCGATAAAAGTTGCACCATTATTATTTAGACTTTACCCCCACCCCCCCAAATCAGTCATGCTGAAAAAACATTGTGAAATGATTTGCTTTCTACAGCTGGGTTCAAGAATTAAATGATGTCGCGCGGCCACGATAGGTTTTGGATTTCTGCTATTTTGCTCATTAACCCTGGAAGTATTTCTACTGAGATTCAGATAATTAAGAGATTGGTTTCTGTGCTCTGGAGTCATGGCCGTGCCGGAGAGTCGCTCGTGGGGGGCAACTGGTGACCTCGGTAGGGCGTGAAGGACTGGCCGGAACGTCCCCCGTCCCATGAGGTTTCAGTCACGCCCCACCCCTGGCTCAGACCTGCTCTCCACCAGGCTCCCATGCGGCCACCATCTTTCTTTCCAGAGAGGAGAGGGCGAATGGAGCAATACCCTTTCCCCTCCGGGCAGGCATGATGGCCCGGATTAACGCATAAAAAATATGGAACGGTTCACGAATTTACGTGTCATCCTTGCGCAGGGGTCATGCTGATCTTCTTTGTATCGTTCCAATTTTAGTATATGTGCTGCCGAAGCGAGCACAACCTGTGAGAAAATTTTAATAGTTGAAGAAAGGTACTTGGTAAGCTCATATAGAATTGAAATAGCATAGTTAAATTTTCTTAGTGACAATATTTGAAATGTTAACTCTCATTATTTTTACTATGTTTACATTTGATTTATGTGAGAAAGGATACTTTTCAATTTAGGTGTTTAATCTGAATCCCTTATTATTGCTAACAAACATACACTAAATTTTTCTACCTTGATGCCTTGCACGCAGCCAACATGGCCGACCCGAGTTCGATTCCTCCGCCCCTCTCGGAGAGCCCGGCAAGCTACCGAGAGTATCTCGCCCGCACAGCAGAGCCTGGCAAGCTCCCCGTGACGTATTCGATATGCCAAACACAGTAACAACAAAATCTCCAATGGAGACGTTACTGGGCCCGCTCGAGCAAATCGATGATCAACGGGAGGGCCTTTACTTACTTTACTTTACTTTTGAGATATCCGGACCAAATAAATCCATCTCAAGTATGGTGCTCAGCTAGTAATAAGCAAGTAGGCCAAGAGGAACATGCCACATAATATATAGAAACAGAATCTCTTTGAAAACCTCCAAGCCATACACTAATAGAAATAATATATTATTATCTGTAATATTATTATCTGTTAAAAGCACCATTATTGAACAATATACTAAAACAACTACCATAAGTATTCTACTAATTTTATTATTTCAACACTTCAATAGATCCTATCAATATTCTGAATAAATTCATGAAAAGTTCTCTGACTGTTAAAAATTTGGAAGGCATATCAAAAGAAAATTTTTCTGCTGTCTTTTATCAATTTAAGTAAATTATCTATTAAAATCCTAGGAGCTGGAGAGATAGCACAGTGGGTAAGGCATTTTCCTTGCACACAACTGACCCAGGTTCGATTCCTAGCATTTCCTGGAGCACCGCCAGGAGCAACTCATGAGTGCAGAGCCTGGAGTAACCCCTGTGCATTGCCGGGTGTGACCCAAAAAGCAAAAAAATATTATGTAAATGACTATTTTTTAATGTTTTATTGCTCTGGAAGGATACGGATTGGTGTGACCTTAACTCTGATACCTGTGATCACTAATATTAAGTTAAAGACTTGACCAGTATCTGCCAACTCATCTAATAAGTAGAGATTCAGTCACATTTTTCCTTGTTTGTTAATGATTGATGGTGTTAAATGGAAAAGCATTGAAAATCTTGTTAACATCAAGATATATTTAATCTATTGCCTCTCCTTGATCTCCTAAGTCACTCTGACATATAAGGAAATTAGATTAATCTGACATGATTCATTCCTTATACAGCCTTGTTTATTACTCCCCAGTACAAGGTAGCTGGTGTTCATCTAGCTGTTGCCAATTGATTTTTGATGACAAATTTTATCTTCTTTTTATTTTTTCCACTGAAATTTAGCTGAAACAAATAACTACTCTGCAATCCTTATTGTGACATGGGGAAAATGTATAATATTGGATATGCAAAATGATTATTATATTTTTATTAAAAGACCTCAGAGTAATTTCTTAATGATTTAAATTTAAAGTCTAAAAGAATATTTATCATAATTAAGTTAATATCTTAATCTCTTCATAATTTATTAGAGGCTGTTAATCACTAAAGAAGATTCGAATGCACAGAAGTTGAGAGCAATACAATTATTGGGGCCATATTCAGTAGGCATGGCAGGGACAGAGTCACTATAATATACACAGCAGTGCAGATATGCTGTTTCAGGGATCAGACTGTATCATGTTGGAGGTCAGAAGTGGTACTAGGGCCGCATTAGTGGTTCTCTTGATATACCACAACAACACATGGGGGGTGGGTTATTGAAATTTTGAGCTCACTGATGCTATCCATATGCCATATCTTTTTGAGGTAAAGCCTTGATCTTTAGTAGCAATATTTTTTTTTCTTTTTGGGTCACACCTAGTGATGCTCAAGGGTTACTTCTGGCTCTGTACTCAGGAATTACTCCTGGAGGTGCTTGGGGCACGATATGGGATGCCAAGGATCAAACCTGCCCCCCTCACCCCCATGCAAGGCTTATGCCCTACACACTGTACTATCGCTCCGGTCCCTAGTAACAATTTTTAACTAAATTAAAATGCTATTCCTGCTTCATGGATCAAGTATAGCTTTGCTTTCTTCTTTCCACCATATAACTTTAGTGGGTCTTCTAAAATAAGACAAGATAAAAAGAAAAAGAATACATTCAGAATTTGGTCTTTTGGAAGTTCCCACAATAGGTAGATTCTTTAGTGTAGCCAATTATTGATGAAGGGTCATTGGGATGTACTACATTGTTCACTGTTCTCTGGGAATTGTGATAGAAATGAAATGTTCTTTTATTATCTATAACATTAGACTACCAATGAAAATGAGTCAAATAGTTAAGGCATGCTAATGCGTAATTAAATCACAATAGATTATTAGAGGGGTAGAAGTTAGAAAACCTTAATAGAAAACTTGATTTTATGATGACCTACATTTGTTGTTTCTTATTTGTCATATGAAAAAAAGGACGCCCATTGTTCTGTGGAAAGAATAAGTGTTGTATTACTATCATGTCAAATTATATTCATTTTGATAACCTCATAAAGAGGTTGAAAAGATAGTACACAGAGTAAGGCACTCGCTTTCTAAGTGGCCCACCCAATTTTATTCCTAGCACCATATATGGTCCTTGGAGCACTATCAGTAATCCTTGAGCATAGACCCAAAAATAATCTCTGAACACTGCCTAATGTGGCTCAAACTATGCACCCCCCCAAATCAAAACAAAACTAAAAATCTCAGGAAGAAATTTGCATATGCTCCTTACCATACAACACTGACCCTAATCACCTTCCATGCCATTCATATTGTTCATATTGTCAATGGAACCATTAACTGGCAATATTTTTACCACTTGGGCAACAATATACAACAGGCTCTTCATACAATCAATTTCTGGATATCACTTATATTTTCTGCAAGAAGTTGAACCAGTCCTTTTGGGTGTCAAAATTTCAATGGTCAAACATTATGACAAGAAAAATTTAAGGCAATAATAAAATATCTCTAAATGTGAAAAATCAGGAAAGCACAGTGTAGGAGGGCAAGTGTGTGTCAGAACAATAGAGAGTAAGCCTGTCTTTTTCTCCTGGAAGGGAGCAACATGACACCCACCATAGCCATGCCACTGAACCATGCGCCAGGCTGTTTCCTGCTTCACTCAGGATGCTCCAGAGACGGGCTGGTAAGAACCTTCCCCTTAAAAGGGACCCAACCCCAGCAGTCAAAAACCTCCAAAACCTAACTGCTACCACACATGCTTGGGCGTATCCTTGCACAAGAGTGAACATATTCCAGGACTGAGCCGAAACATCATAAGACACTCCCTACCCATTCTCCAAGAGTACCACACCGCATTTGATGGGGTTTAAATAGTAGGCAACCAATCATAGAGGGAAAAACACATATATATGCATATATACATATTTTCAGATATATATATATATATATATATACAAAAGCTCACATCACTCAACTTTTAACAACATGTTAGTGCTATCCTAAAGAATGTCTTAATGGTCCCTGACAAAATAGAACAATCTTCACACTGTTTCCCCTTTGGGTACTTTTTTGTAGCATTTTCAGTGGTTTTCCATAATAGACAATACAAAATATATTATTTCAGTTGTGCTTTGGGACAGGGATTGGGGGCTTGGAATGGAAACATCCCAAAAATGGTGGTGGGAAGGTGTAATGGTGGTGGGATTGGTGTTTGAATATTAAATATAATCAAATATTGTGAATTACCTTATAAAACAGGGCTGGAGCAATAGGACAGTGGTAGGGAGTTTCCCTTGCATGTAGCTGGCCCAGGTTCAATTCCTCCACCTCTCTCCAAGAGCCTGGCATGCTACTGAGAGTATTTCTCCTGAATGGCAAAGTCTGGCAAGCTACCTGTGATGTATTGATGTGCCAAAAACAACAAGTCTCACAATGGAGACGTTACTGGGCCAGCTTGAGCAAATCGATGAACAACCAGAGGACAGTGTTACACTGCTATCTTGTAAAATAAAAAAAAATTAAAAAATTTTAAAAAGAGAGTAGGCCTGTAAGGACAAAGTGAGGATGAATAGAAAAGTCCTGACTATTCTACAGTCCCTGCTCCCCTTCAGAAACACACATGGGGGAATTTGTCTCCAAGATGATTCTAAATACTTCCATTCTAATCTATTTGACCATTTTGTCCTGTCAGTTTTTTACTAACAACGACAACAACAAAAAAACCCATGAAATGATATAAAATAAATTCAAAGGCCAGAGAGGTAGTCCAAAAAATAAGGCATTTATCATGCACTCAGCTGACTGGTCTCTGAAGCACAGCCAGGACTGATCCCTGAGCATAGAGCCAGGAGTAATCCATGAACATTGGTGTTGCTCAACTCCCAGTGCCAAATAATATAAAATATGTTCAAAGTATTTGTTGATGTACAATGGTGGAGGGATAGGTGTTCAAGCAAGCACCCATTGTATGACTGAAACTCAAACATGCGAGTTTTGTAACTGTATCTCACGGTGATTAAAAAAAAAAGGAATAACAAAAAAAAGTGTTTGTTGAATATAAACATAGTGTTCTTTACTATACTTCTAAAAATTCGCTTACATTCTTGATCTTCTCTGATTGTATCCTAATATATATTTTCCTAAAACTTTATGTGTGTTTGTGTGTGTGTGAATGTGTGTGCATGTGTGTGTGTGTGTGTGTGTGTGTGTGTGTGTGTTTGGTCACACATTTTTTCTACCCTTCCATCGTCCCTGGGAGCAAGGGCTAAAATGTTTCTGCATCTAGCTATCAATAGCTTTTAATGCTTGTTCTAGAATCTTTTTATACTTAAAGTACATTTCCATGGATCAGCTCCTGTGATCTCCATTAAAGGTTCTGAAATTCCCTTTCTCACACAGCATTTTGAAAAATTTTGAATAGTCTGAAAAGTGCACAGAATGACATCCAGTTGAAGCAGCAGAGAGAGGAGCTCAACAACAACCCAAAAAAAGAGAAGCTCTGAGAGTTCAAAATCCTTTTATACATTCAGCTGACTATTTATCGAGATCCTTTCTTGTACCACAGTATTGGAAGCAGCTTCTAAAGAATGTTCAGAGGTAGACTCGTGCTACCTCATCTTGTGCTCACAGAATGCAATAGGCACATTGCAAACACACACCACACACACAGGCACACATACACACATACACAAAGTGGCTTTTACTATTACAGGCTATCTTTAAGATAAATAAAATTAATCATGCAAGAAACATATCACACTCTTTAGAGGAACTTACTTGATTGCTAAGGAAATGAGACGAATGGAATTATCCATATATCTTGAATATCTCTCTGTCATCACTATCAAAATAGTTTAGGAATGTTAAATTTATTTCTAAGTACCCCCTCACCAACACACTTCAAAAAAAAATGTTACCGGTAGAAACACATTTTTTTTAAAAGAAATCAAAGTGAGGGGCTGAAGCAATAGCACAGCAGATAGGGCATTTTCCTTGCAGGAGGATGACCTGGGTTCGATTCCCAACATCCCATATGGTCCCCCAAGCACCATCAGGAGTGATTCCTGAGTGCAGAGCCAGAAGTAACCCCTGAGAGCATCGGCTGGGTGTGATCCAAAAAAAAAAAAAAGAAAGAAAGAAAAGTGAAAAATGGATCTGTAGTTAGGCAAACCCTATTTCCTATTTAGGCATGTCTTCTATACTTTTGCTAATATATATTTCTCTTTATTTGAATGATTATACTATGAGTACATTTTGGTTTATTTTCCTAAATTAACTCAGAAAGAAATGTGAACTTAAACTTATTTTGAAATTTCAAGAGCTTGAGTCTAGTGTCATCTAAGCAAACTAATATTAAATTAAAGTACATATCATCTTAACCACTTAGTGGATTTCAATATGGAGTAAATTGTATATGAGTGTGTCTGATAAAAACATAATCAGAATAGTGCTTTTACTATTGATATACATAAGGTTAGTCAAAATGTGAGTGCGCTATATGTGTCATCAATACAAGCTAACATTTTACATATCATTCCAGATATTTTTTGGTGAACACCTAGTGAGATAGAATACAAATGAGTGGAGAGATTAAATATATTTTAGTTTTTAATATCTTTAGTTAAATTTGCTAAGCTTGATACGAACATAAGTGTGGGCTGGAGCGATAGCAGGGCTGGAGCGATAGCACAGCGGTAGGGCGTTTGCCTTGCACGCAGCCATCATGGCTGACCCGAGTTCGATTCCTCCGCCCCTCTCGGAGAGCCCGGCAAGCTACCGAGAGTATCTCACCCGCACGGCAGAGCCTGGTAAGCTCCCCGTGACGTATTCAATATGCCAGACACAGTAACAACAAAGTCTCCAATGGAGATGTTACTGGGTCCGCTCGAGCAAATCGATGATCAACGGGAAGGAAAAAAAAATTGTGGAAATGTTGGTCATTTGCTTCCTGTGAGGTAACACTCAAAATGTTTTTCTGGAAGCGGTATACTGGGGACAAGGCTGAGGAACTAGCTCAACCTGGTGAAGTGCTTTCTTGCATGCACAAGATCCTGAGGAATTCTATCCCTGCGCTACATGCCCGCCCTTCACATCAAGAGGTGACCCTGGTTATCCCACACTGGACTAATGTCCATAGGAGTGGTCTTTGCATGCTGACGTGCTTTGAAGACTATCTACAGCCTGGTCTACTTGAAGTTCCAGTAGTGGGTGATTCCTGAAATCTTTCAAACATCAAAGTCCTCATACTACTCCTTTTAATGAAACAACTCTATAAAATTTCCATATTTTTAAAATTTTCAATATTCTAGTATTCTTTATTTTGGGGGATTACTCCTGGCAAGTCTCAGGAGATCATATCAGGTTCAGGGGATCAACCCAGGTGTTCACGTTCAAGGAAAGAGTCCTACCTACAGTACCATCACTCCTGTCCTAATATTTAATTGTAATAGTCTATCCAGGGGCTGGAGCAATAGCACAGCAGGTAAGGGCATTTGCCTTAATGCGGACAACCCGGGTTCCCTCTCAGAGAGCCTGGCAAGCTACCAAGAGTATCCCGCCCGCAGGGCAGAGCCTGGCAAGCTCCCCGTGGCAGATTTAATATGGCAAAAACAGTAACAACAAATCTCACAGTGGAGACATTACTGGCTCGCTTGAGCAAATGGAGGAACAAGGGAGGACAATGCTAGAGTGTTACAATCTATCCAGGAAAGACCATAAGAATGTTATCAACGCTTTTTTATCTTTTTCTCCAGTCCTATGATTTTATCTATCTATCTATCTATCTATCTATCTATCTATCTATCTATCTATCTATCTTATTTGTTACACATTTAAGTTTCTTTAGTTATACATTTATGTTAAAAAGCTTTTCTTTGACATTTAAGTGACTTCTTTTCTTCCTCTATTGTAGCCTCATAATTTTGATATTCGTGAATCTGTCATAAGAAAAATGCTCAGTGAGTACTTCCTCTCCCTTTCTCTGCCATCAGTAATGCAAGGTGATTTGCTCCATTACAAATCAGTTTTCCTTTCTTGTTGTTATTTAGCTAACCTTTACTCTTCCAGTGATTTCTCTGGGAGTCAATACTATAGATTAGAAAGACTGTTGTGGGCATTTGTATCTCTCCAAATACATCGTGATGAATCGTTACAATTCTTTCTTCTCTGTGTCTCATACAAGATTTGTGTGTACAACAAAAGCACAAATCATTGCTCTTTATTTGTTACTCATATAAAATGCATTCCAAAAGGACAGGGAAGAAAATCTAAATTGAGATGATTTAAAAGAGAGCACTTCCCAGGCAATATACCAGAAAGATTATTTCACTGTAGCATAAAAATGACTGATGGTCTTATGGGAATATATGATCCTAAACAATTTTTATCTTTGCAACATTCATATTAATATGATTAGTAAACATTTGGATTTATATTGTGCTTGATAAACTAAAGCATCATAAAAATAAAGCACATGGCTGATCTTCATTTTAGCAATGAATAAAAGTAATAAAATTATGATATATAGGGGATTCTATAGATGACATATTTTTGCATAGTTTAGAATAATTTTATTGTAGAGCAATACTTTTGAAAGAAAAATTTCTTCCACACAGAAATGGCAACCCTTTTGAAACTTATTATGCCTGTCAATTCCAATTTTACTAACATCAATACTAAAAAGGACTAGTAACATATGATTTTATTGTTTTTATCATTTAGAAGACTTTTAATAATTGTAAATTTACCAAATATCATAGTGTTCATTCTAAAAATAAGTACGAGAGCTAAATAAGTGGTAGCATTTAGAATGATAATAAGCAAGGTTTTAAAAATAATTAATATCCAATGAGCCTCGTATTTATGGCATAATCTGTGATTTTTATTTCTAGTTAAATGCAGAAATCTGGGGAAAAGTCAAAGTAGAAATAAATTCCCTAGGAAAGGTAAAGGTAAAGGCCCTCCCGTTGATCATCGATTTGCTCGAGCGGGCCCAGTAACGTCTCCATTGGAGACTTTGTTGTTACTGTGTCTGGCATATCGAGTACTCTCGGTAGCTTGCCGGGCTCTCCGAGAGGGGCGGAGGAATTGAACTCGGGTCGGCCATGTTGGCCGCTTGTAAGGCGAACACCCTACCGCTGTGCTATCTAAACTTCCCCTTTGCATACATACCTTCACACACATATGTCAAAGAATGTTTTGGGTTTTCATCTGAAAGTAAATTATATAGTTTATGAGTTTTCAAAGATTTCTTATATTGCATGTTTAATATTATTATTCCAATTATAAATCAAATGAATATTAAAATTATTTCATATATTTTAAGCATCAAAGAATATAAGACATAGAAAATTACCTAGCTGAAGACCAGAATAATAGCCCAGTGAGTAGGAAGCTTCCCTTGCAGGCAGCCAATCTGAGTTTAATTCCCCAGCAATTCATAAGGTTCCTAGAGTGACCCCTGAGGGCAGAGCCAAGAATAAGTCTTGGGCATTGTTGGGTGTGGCCCAAAAAGGTAAGGAAGAAAGAAAAGCAGCAAGGGAAGAGTAAAAGCGGAAGGAAGGAAGGAAGGAAGGAAGGAAGGAAGGAAGGAAGGAAGGAAGGAAGGAAGAAAGGAAGAAGGGAGGGAGGGACGAAGAAAATTCCATAAATATCATATTATTGTCATAATGTTTTAATTGCTCATATCTGAAAAAATTAGTATTTTGATGGACTTCAAAGTACTCTGCGTTTCTGTTATTAGTCCTATGAAAGTTCTTTAAGCAAATTTATATTGGTGAAAATTCATGCTATTTTATCTATAGTGCAATGATATTAACCACAGATTGTGGGCTGGAGCGATAGCACAGCGGGTAGGGCGTTCGCCTTACAAGCGGCCAACATGGCCGACCCGAGTTCGATTCCTCCGCCCCTCTCGGACAGCCCGGCAAGCTACCGAGAGTATTCGATATGCCAGACACAGTAACAACAAAGTCTCCAATGGAGACGTTACTGGGCCCGCTCGAGCAAATCGACGATCAACAGGAGGGCCTTTACTTTACTATTTATTATGTGTTCATTACATAAAAGCTGAAATGCTTGATAGAACATTTATACTAAATGTTAATATTAATACTAAATTATTGATTTTTATACTAAATATTAATAAATACTAGAAAAATATGATACATATTTCCAACAAAAGTGTATTTACAACTTTTAATCCCTAAAAATGGTACTGTTTCTCATTTTTGTTATTGAGCTCATGTTTCTTTATAGGGATATATTTGCATTATGAATCACTGTCACTATCACTGTCCTCCCGTTGTTCATTGATTTTCTCAAGCGGTCCCAGTAATATCTCCATTGTGAGACTTGTTACTGTGTTTGGCATATCCAATACTTCATGGGTAGCTTGCCAGGCTTTGCCTTACGGGCGGAGATACTCTCGGTAGCTTGCCGAGCTCTCAGAGTGAGGTGGAGGAATCGAAGGCAGAGGAATTGAAACTCGAGTTGGCCCAGTCAGCCACATGCAAGGCAAACGCCCTACCCGCTGTGCCATCACTCCTTCCCTTCATTATGAGTATGTATCAGTTATGAAATTCATAATGTGTCATTATGAAATTCATGTGTCAAAAGATGTTTTTCTCAAAAATACAGGAATTTTAGAAGTTCTGAGAGAAGCTTTGGTATCTTATGGTTAAGAAAAGGTGTAGGACACTTTTGTTAAAAATGGTGCATTTAACTGTCATAATGATTACTTGAAGAATTGAACTTGGGGTCTTTTTTTCCCATAAAACTAAGCAAAACTATAATAAAATATTTGACCAACATGCATAGAAAGTGTCTGTTATTTGTTATTGAGAAAAATATTTAGTTTATGAGTTTCATTTACTTTGACATTTTATATAGACATTATAGAAGTCATAATAAGTGTTATTTCTATTATTTTACTTGCATCTACAGATCGTTTAAGATGCCAATATTCAGAAAGATAACTATATTGAAATGTAGGATGTTTGTAAATTAAGGTCACCTAGAAACCAATCCAAATCAAGCCATAATCAAGATCACATTTAGATATTATCAATTACATTTTGACTGAATTACAGTCTTCCAGGGAAATACAAAGTATATGGAATGCAAATGAATTCATGAGAATTCAAATACATTTTCATTAGAGAATGCATTTTTAGTCATATACTTGGCATAATTCAACTTAATATTATACACAGCTTTATCTTGCTGAAAGTATAACATGTTATTGTTGTCCATCAAAATGCACATGATTAATGTCCACTAAATTTTATGAGGTTGAGAAAAACCATATTAAAGATAGTTTCTTCTCTTTCAAATCATTTTACTTACCTTATCCAAACACATATGATTTAATTACATTTAGCCCACTGCAGGTTATTTTGAAAGGCACAAAAAGCTAGTTTTCCTCATGGAGCTGTATATTTGGGCACTTTACAAAATGCTACGGTTTCTTTTCTTATATTCTAGCTATTTGCTCTAATTCATTGACCCTCCTGAAGCGTTTACTAGGGTACTGTACTTGTTGTGTGTATTTACTTATTCATTGTCAAACTAATGCTGGAAATTACATCAATATTTAAATATTTGCTTTCAAACATAATTGGAGAGTAGATAAATTAATGTGGCAGAATTTGAAGCATCTAGCTCAAACTTAAATGAAGTATGTTCACTTTTTAAATGAAGCGTGTTCACTTCACATTGACAGCAAAAAAAAAGTTAATTACTGAATTATAGGACACAGACTTCGTTTATGAACCTCTGATTTTCCTTCAACAATAGTTTTGAAAAGAATTTTCTGTCATTTTTCTGATTCCATCTACTATAAATCTCTAAAATAGAAGAACAAGCATAATGATTCAGCATACAGATGAACACTTGTTAAACCGCAGACTAGTAAACATGTCTGCTCAAAATTATTGCATCTGGTTTATATCTTATCTCACTGGCATCTCCAAAACTAATACCCCAAAGTGTGCTTTGGCTCTTAAGAGAATCTTTTAAAAAGAAGGATCATATTTTATGTTTGCAATTTTTTTTTCTCTTACACAATACAGTTACATTTTATTGGCATTTTATTTTCCCTGGGGTGAATAATTGGAAATGGTGAAAGCAAAGGAGACCAGGAAGCAGGTGCATGTCTTAGAGTTCTGCAGTGTTCTTTCCATCTGTCCAAGTTTTTGAGTTCAACTTGACAGGAATTAAATATGCTTCCTTTCCTATGAGAAATAAAGTTCTCCAGACAACCACTTCCTACCAAAGTAGGGAAGACAGTGTAAGAATAAAAGTATTTTACATTTGCCTCCACTGAAAATCCTCCAAGGGAAAAAATACATTTCTGAGGATGCATCAAGGAGAATGGTTGATCATCAGCATTTGTATACATAGATTGTCCTTAAATATAATGAGAAATAGAAATTCTATTCTAAACTAGCTCTCTAGCTTCCAGAAAGATATTTACTCTGATTTTTTATTGCTGTAGAGAGAAGGTTCACAATTTTCAAGATGTACTTTTGATTTGTGATTTTTCCTAGTTGTGGAGTGTGTAAGTAGTGCCTCCTTGATCAAATATTTTAGAATAACTACAAAAGAAAGAAAATTCAACTGAATATAATATGTAAATTGCCCGACTGATTCTTCCATAAAACTAAATCAAAAGAAGCTTTCCTGGAGTCTAGATGACGAGAGAGGAACCTGATACTCTCCCAGTGGATGTGAAGCAGAGATAACAACAGAAAGATAAATCAACAACTAGATTTCTTCATTTCCCAGCAGCCTAGGTTCTAAATAACCATCACATCCATGGACTCTAACCTTTCACCAGTGGACTTTAGTTTAAAACTATCTGCTCTGGGCCAGCAAATAGTTTAGTAATAGAGTATGTTACTTTCGGGTAGGGCGTTCGCCTTACACGCTGCCAACATGGCCGACCCGAGTTCGATTCCTCCGCCCCTCTCGGAGAGCCCGGCAAGCTACCGAGAGTATTGGATATGCCAGACACAGTAACAACAAAGTCTCCAACGGAGACGTTACTGGGCCCGCTCGAGCAAATCGACGATCAACGGGAGGGCCTTTACCTTTACCTTTACTTTCAAGTATGTGACTGACTGTGAGGTCAATTTCTGGGACTATTCTACAAGCCTCTAAGAGTCATTTGTGATCCTTGAAACTACTAAAATTTCCTTTATGTTCCTTTCAGCACAGCAACTTAAAGTTCCAGAACATCTTGCAAACACCTCGTTGTCTGCGTTTTAAAAAAATGATTACTCTCCTTCATTTACTTTGACTCCAATTTGCATTTACTGAATTTCAATTTCTCTGCTACTCTTTTGTTGTTGTTGTTGTTTTGGGCCACAGCTGGCAGTGCTCAGAGGTTCCTGCTGAATCTTCATTCATGAATCACTCTTGGAATGAGTCAAGGGAGCCGAGTGGTATAATGGGGATAAAGAGATCTTCCTCGTGCAAGGCAAGTGTCCTACCTGCTACACTATTACTTCAGCCCTCACTACTAGTCTTGAGTAAACCCAGTTTATTTTAACAATAACTAGCTCTGTGGACAGGTTATTGTCCCCAGCAGGTAGGATACTTATTTTGGACAAGGCAACCTCAGTTCAATCCCTGGAACCCCATAAAAATCCCCAGTACCCTGCCAGTAGTGATCTCTGATCATAGAAGAGGGAGGAAGCCCAGAGCACCATTTGTGAGTCCCTCAAACAAAACAAAATAACTAGCGCTTTTATTTTTTCATCAACATTTTGAAAAGGCATGGTCCATAGAATAATATCTTTATACCATCCTTCTTTTCCCTCCCACTTTGTATCTTTTTTTTTAATAGAACAAGCTTTTCTGTTAAATTTAAGTCTGATTTTGTTTTTGGAAATTTATATTTTCATAACTGCAACTCTGTCCAGAAAATTTTAATGTAGAACCAGACAGAATTTTTCAATGGGGGTGCTGGTGTCTCTTAATTGTTCTGCCAGGCAGAACTTTACTAATGTCTATGATCGGGCTTAAAATCATCAAAATTTTTTTTTGTTAAGATATGAACTCCTCGGTTTCATTGTGTTTTTTTTCTTTTTGGGTCACACTCAGCAATGCTCAGGGTTAATCCTGACTTTGCACTCAGGAATTACTTCTGGCAGTGCTTGGGGGTCTATATGGGATGCCAAGGATTGAGCTGGAGATCGAACTGAGGATTGAACCAGGGTAGGCCACGTGCAAGGCAAATGCCTTACCCACTATACTACCACTGCTGCCCCTCCTCAGTTCCTTTTGTAAAGATTGGAAAGCAGCTCACCTGTTACTGTCACTGTCCTCCCGTACTTCATCAATTTGCTCCAGCGGGCCCAGTAACGTCTCCATTGGAGACTTTGTTGTTACTGTGTTTGGCATATAAATACTCTCGGTAGCTTGCCGGGCTCTCCGAGAGGGGCGGAGGAATCGAACTCGGGTTGGCCATGTTGGCTGCGTGCAAGGCAAACGCCCTACCACTGTGCTACAACATTACGATAGATGAACAACGGGAGGACAGTGACAGTGACAGTGATGAAGATGCTGAACTCCACTCAGAAAGAACCAGGAAATTTGTCAAGACCAGGATAACTGTACTTGCCTGACCCCTTTCCTGAAAATCCTAGTGATACGAACAGCTCACCTGTATTAGCAAGAAAGTCACTTACTAGAGAAAGAATTCTTGTAATTCTAAGTGATAAAATAGTCATAAATACCCTGCAGCAAAAATCAACATTGAACAATAGCTAAATGTATTGTGATGCATCTATGTGGTGGTATGTTTTGAAGTAATCAGAGAATGTGATTTCAGGAAAGATAAAATGCATTAAGGCTTTATTTTCAGTATAGCATCAAGAGTGTAAAATATTAGATATAACATAGCACTGTAGCACTGTCCAATCATTGTTCATTGATTTGCTCAAGTGGGCACCAGTAACATCTCCACTGTGAGACTTGTTACTGTTAATGGCATATCGAATATGCGATGGGGAGTTTGCCAGGCTCTGTCGTATGTGTAGGATACTCTTGGTAGCTTGCCAGGGTCTCCAAGAGGAACAAAGGAATCAAACCCGGGTTGGCTGTGTACAAGGCAAACACGATACCCGCTGTGCTATTGCTCAGGATATGTTTAGATATAAACATAAAGAAAAAATATTATAATTCATAGACACATTTATGTTTGGGTGTGGGTACCTTTGATAAAGCATATCCAATATTCAGAGTGTTATTTCTGGCTAAAATCTGTACAAATATCTGTTAACCATAAAATTTGACAAATTCTAAATCATTGTGCAAGGTTTCCTATTTATCCAATATATTGTCATAAAAGTAAGTTAAAATGCATTAAACAAGGGTTGATATCAAGGATATACAAAGTACTTCTTGAACTCCACAAGAAGAAATCATCCAACCCCATCTAAATGTGGGGTGACGAAATGAACAGAAACCTTCTCAAAGAAGAAATCCGAATGGCTAAAAGGCACATGAGAAAATGTTCTACATCGTTAATCATCAGGGAAGTGCAGATCAAAACAACAATGAGATATCATTTCACACCACAGAGACTGGCCCAAATCCAAAAGAACAAAAGCAACCGGTGTTGGCAGGGATGTGGCGAGAAGGGGACCCTTCTTCACTGCTGGTGGGAATGCCGACTGGTTCAGCCATTTTGGAAAACAGTATGAACGATTCTCAAAAAATTAGAAATTGAGCGCCCATTTGACCAAGCAATACCACTCCTGGGAATATATCCCCGAGAGGCAAAAAAGTACAGTTGAAATGACATCTGCACTTGTTTGTTCATTGCAGCACTCTTTACAATAGCTAGAATCTGTAAAAAACCTGAGTGCCTGAGAACAGATGACTGGTTAAAGAAACTTTGGTACATCTACACAATGGAGTACTATGTAACTGTTGGAAAGGATGAAGTCATGAAACATACATACAAGTGGTACTACATGGAAAGTATCATGCTAAGCCAAATGAGTCAGAAAGAAAGGAACAGACATAGAAAGATTGCATTCATCTGGGGGACATAAAGTAACAAAATAGGAGAATAACACCCAAGAATAGTTGAGATAAGTATCTGGAGGTTTACTCCATGGCTTGGAGGCCAGCCACACACTCTAGGGATAAAGGCAGTTCAGAGAGAGAAGGGAGTACCAAATAAAGGGTGTTGGAAAGATCCGCCCACGATGGGAGATATATGTTGAAAGTAGACTATAGACTGAACATGATCTCCACTCAATTCCTCTTTTGCAAACCACAGCACCCAAAGGGAGAGAGAAAACAAAAGGAAATGCCCTGCCACAGAGGCAGGGTGAGATGGCAGGATGGGCGTGGGGGGGGGGATACTGGAATTAGTGGTAGAGGAGAATGGGCACTGGTGGAGAGATGGGTACTTGATCATACAAGCACAAAAATTTGTAAGTCTACAACTGTTCCTCATGGTGTTTCACTAATAAAAATGAATAAATAAATAAATGCATTAAAAATTAAAGATGTGATGTCTAAGCAGAAAAATGATCTTTAAGGGGGCCAGTGATATAGCATAGTGGATAAGATGTTTGCTGGCATGCTGCTAACCTGGATTCGATCCTCAGCACCACCATGAGTGATCCTTAAGCATAGAGTCCGGTGTAAGCTCTCAGGACAACCTGGCCTGACAATCTACATGCTATAGTAAACTGCTCAGTGCACTTGTTTTTCTCTGAGGATTGGCAGTCACATTAGATAAAAAGAGTACTAAGCTAAAAGGCAACAGAAAAATGGATTGAAATCTGTTTCTTTGCAGATTTAATCTGATTTTTTTGTTGGACAAAGAAAGCAGTATGCATCAGTAAAAATAATCTAGTAAACCTCATAGTAATTAGTTGGTACTAAATGTGTAGTGATAAGTGTAGGTATCTGGGAGAAGAAAAACTCTTCTTTTTTTCCTGGCAAAGATGTGTGTATGGCTGCCATGATGAACCACTTCTCCTTCCATTTATTTTCTCTTGGGTCCTCCCCTGAATTCTTGAGGTCTGTATGCCCAGCTGAAGAGCTTCATGTTTCTCTGAGTGCCCACCTGAGGGATTTACTCACAGCATATTGTTTTTCTGCAAATGTCACCTCTGTCATTTCAGTTGTGATACACGCTGTTGACAAGCAAGGAGGCTGGAGAACACTGTGGCATTTTTTTTCTTTTTTTCCCCATCATATTGACAACTTAAAACCTTCCCAAAGAGCACAATCCTTTCAGAAATTTCACTTACTTTTGATTTTATAAGGGTTTGTTTTAAAGGATTAAGGACTATTCACCTTGACCTCACCTCTTCTTAATCACTGGTCTTGATCCCGACATTTAAACTTTATTTTCTGTCAGAAATTCAAAGTCCGAATTATTGCTTTTTAGCAAAGCAAGATAAGCAGGACTGAGCATTTTCAGAATGAATCTTTTTGTGCTAAGGTTTTTCCTTCCTGTTTGAAATGACACAAAGCAGAAGCAAATACCCTTCACATTTTCTGAAAATCTTAGCCTATAAATACTGAACAATGTTAATAAAGAGAACAAATTGATAAATACCAATGGAATGTTAATTTTGATCAAATTTCAAGAGAAACTAATATAGTTTACCATATATGTGCTCATTGACAAAATTCAGAAGGTTATGCAATTTTTTTAACCTAACTAGTCATTGTTTTCATATTCAAATAGTAAAGAATTCAAAACACTTTTGACTGTGTGTCTCATTTCACTCAGACAAAGAGAGAAATTGGTGTCTATCTCCTTGGTACTTTGAAGATATGCTTCAACTCATAGATAAAAGAATGGAGTCCAGAATGTAAACATGAGTGTAAATGGTGTGTGATGTTATCAGTGAAATGATTGAAGGGTTCATACATAAATAGGAGTTATGCAACCTGAATTTCATGGTTTATTTTTTTAATTTACTTAACAACCCATTGTATTCCATAGAACATGACAGGGCATATAGGAAACAATACTTTATTGTCCCTGTGGCAGCCACACCTGACAGAGAAGCTAGTCATCGAGTCTTTGGAGACAGAAATTTGTCTGAAAGACTCCATTGTACATATGATAGAACCTAAAACACATCATAGAACCGAAAACATCTTTTTTCCACACTCTAGTAGAAAGAATATGTTTTCGGTTCTATGATATGTTGACAAGACAGTTTTCTGAGAAGATAAAGTAGAATTTAGAAGACAAAACACACATAGTGGATCGATTTTGCTTTCAGGATGGAGGATGAGTATATACAAATTCTGGTGATAGTAGTTTGTGTTGTGGGAAATATTTTAATCATCTTCAAAAACAGCTTCCCCAACTGAAAAATAATACTACTACCAACTCCTACCTTCAAAGGAGTATAAAGATTATTAAATATGAAGCACTTCACATACCTGATAAGCACTGGACATGTATGTTAATCTTTTGTTCTTCCCTTTCCCTTTAGCTGATTGAATGATCTGAATTTGACCGTTTCTTTAGAGACACAATTAATAATTTAAAGGTGTCAAGTTAAGTTGAGATAATCATTTAATCTAAATGATTGCTATTTTATATTCCACTTGGGTCCATTTGGGGGCCAATAAAAATTATACAATGCCATGGTCATACTGGAGTTATATCGAAATGCAGAACAATTGCTTTTCTGATCTTTCAACCATCAAAAATCAAATAAGCATTCCCAGCTATTAGCTCATTTGATAACTTTTATCGTTTGAGTTTTTGCTTCATGCAAGATTTCTATTTTGCTTGTTTTCTTTTACTTTGCAAAACACTATTATTATAGTAGACTTCATCTGAAGTGCACAAAGTCCTTAGTACATGGGACATTGATAGCCTTGTTCTGCATTTTATCACTTGATTTTGGCCTTCTGTCATTTATCTCCTTGCATTCTCCCCTATGACTGCTACTTAATTCGTCCCAATTGATGCTCAGATGAAACTACTCTCCTGCTATGTACCTGACATGCATTTTCACAAAGGCGCTAACCCACCTTAAAATAAAGGCCCAGGTCCCCTTCCTTCATGTGTTTTCTCAGCTTGGCTTCATTGGAAACACAAATGGAAGAATAGAAGGAAGAAGAGGAAAGGGAAAGTCAGATCTTTCTACTCTGTCTTTGTTTTCAACTGGAAGTAGCTGAAACTCTAGTTCCTGGTAAGAAGCCATATTCAAATTTCCCTGGGAAACTGGGGTCCTCCTAGATGGCACAGAGCTTCCATGTGGAAGGGTCCACACTCAGTTCAATGAACAACCATCACCACCTTGAAATTCTTATATTTTCAACTTGTACCTAGTCCTGAAAATTTTGTAACAAGTTTTGGCACCACACAGTCTAGTTCCAATTCAAATTTCCAGTTCTTTGCTCAAAAGGATCTATAATAGTACCTTTGTGCTAGTCTTGAAATTTCTAGCTTTCCAGGGCCATAAGTTGTGTCCAGGATGAACTTCGGTTGGCATAACTCACTTTCTCTTCTTTCTAGTGACCCTCTTTTAATATTTTACCCAGTATAGCACTTCTCTCATTTTATTTTTCAACATTTTTCACTTATATTTGCATTTTCTTTAATATATCATATCATAGCAGCTGACACATATACAAGAATATATACATTTTCAAAAAATATATACATTTTCTTAAGTAAAATTATTTACATTTATTATAATTACTTTTACATTAAAATTAACTTGTGAATCAATATATCAAATTTTTTGTAGTAGCTAATATCTACATTTATTTAGGTTTATTATTTGTTACTAACACCACTGTATACTTTTTTTTTTGCTTTTTGGGTCACACCCAGCGATGCTCCGGGTTTACTCCTGCCTCTGCACTCATAAATTACTCCTGGGAGTGCATGGGTAACCATATGGGATGCCCGGGATTGAACTCGGATCAGTTGTGTGCAAGACAAAAGCTCTACCGGCTTTACTATCATCCCAGCCCCAAGTATAATTCTGTTCTCTACTATAATTCAAATTCTACCAAGACAATATTTTCTGCTTTTTCAAATTATAGAACAGTTTTTATTTATATCTCTATAAATTGTTTTGTTTACTTGTTTAATATTGTCTCCTTTATTTGTTTTTAGTGTATTTAGAATTCCATTTGACTATTTTCTCCATGAGTATTTTCAAATAAAATTTTTCATAGCAAATTTTATGCAGTTTAATATGCATTAGAATAAATTTTTTCTCTCACATTTAAGTTATAGACTTACCAGATAAAACAAGTGTTTAACATTTTTTGCATCAGCAAAATGAATATTACTCCATTATTTTCTGGCATGCTATGCCACTGCTGATAAATCTGAGTTTAATGTACTTTTGTAAGCTAACTGCATTTTTCTTTTTGGGAGTCTTTAGAATCTTTTCTTATTGCATGATTTCAACTATAGTAGAACGTACATGTGAGCTTAACATTTTTACTTAAAACTTAGAAAACAAATCTCATGTTCTTTTAAACTGCAGAAATTTTTATGCCTTTATTTCTCTTCTAATTTTATTTTTATTCTTATTCATGTTTATTAATTCCTATTTATATTTCCTATCTTGAATATGTTGCTGTAGGTGATGTCATTTCTCCTTTCATATTACACATGACTGGACTTACACCTTAAGTGCTTTTTGTCAAATACAATTTGGTGTCTTCCTTTGTTACAAATTTTTCTATATTATGGTTTTAGCTACTTATTTCATACATTGTATTGTTCACTCTAGTATATAACAGTCACTTCTTCATATAGCATATGTGTCTGCTATCATTTTATCCTGTGTCTATAAGAATATACATGCAATATTTGGTTTCTCTTAAACTGTGTATTTCTGGGGGCTAGTAGTTACAGTGATTATCTTGCATATGGGCTTGATCTCCAGCATCCTATATGGTACCCTGAACATTGTCAAGAGTAATTTCAGAGTGCAGAGCCAAGAATAATCCCTGAGCATCACTAGGTGTGGCCAAAATATGTGCAGGTCATATCATTTCTTTTTTTTCTAATAGAATAATGTTTCAATTATTTTCTTCCATAGATCTTGAGCTCCCAAATGTCTTGTCATTTTCACCTGAGCTTTGTTATTTCCTTGGGATGTCAGCTAGCTTACTTTTTATTGTAAACTTCTAGAGATAATGAAAGCCAGTAGGTTGTACCTGTGCAAGTTGAGCTTAGCCATCTTTTGGATAATGGAAGAACAGATGTCTGTTAGACAAAAACTTCTTGTTCTCTTCTTCTCCACTTAATTTCTTTCCTTCTTTATCCATCTCCTCTCTAAATACTGCGGTCAAAGATAATCTAAATATCCCTCTTTTTACTACATTTCCTCATCTGATAGTCTACAGTCTATAGATAAGTGAGATTATATTTTGTTTGTCTTTCTTCTTCTGGCTTATTTCACTCAACATGATATCTTCTAGTACCAACCATATTGAAGCAAATTGCATGATTTCATGTTTCTTATTGCTGCATAGTATTCCACTGAGCATATATATCATGTTTTCATAATCCATTCATCTGCCATGGCTAATAAAATTTTTAAAAAATAAATAAATTAACAATAACAAAAACTCTCTTTTGGGTAAGACTTTAGGGCTAAGAACTTTTGATTTTTTTATTATGTCTTAACTCCATTTATTTAGAAGATCTTGCATTTCAGAAAATAGTAGTTCCTTAACTCTTACTCTTAAAGTGCTCCTTTCTTTGAGTTTTTGCTTTTGGCATAGAACTATGAGGAACAGAAAGTCATCCAAAGCACTCTGCTTTATTCTCCCACCCCAGTAGACAGATCTAGTTTATGTTGTCTCTTCCTCTTTATATTTAGAAGTACTTGATATTTTTCTATCACACAGATCACAAAAAGCATAAATCACTCAATCTGTTTGTTTAGGGCTGAGAAATGGTGGAAAGACACCAGGAACACACACAGATGACCTATTTTCTCACTTAGGTTCCTGGAATTTCTCCTTGTTGGGTTCCTTGTTCTTCCCTCTCAATGCTATTCATCCTAATAATGTCCATGATTCCAAAATCTTTCACAGATTTATCTTATGTTCCACAGCCTTCTATTAACCTCTGGAATATAGTCTAGCTTAGGGTCAATAGCAGTTTCAATAAAGCCATTATCATACTTTTTCATTTTGTTTAAGCACTGTAGCATTGTACTCCCACTGTTCATTGATTTGCTCAAGTGAGCACAGGAACATCTCCATTGTGAGACTTGTTGTTACTGTTTTTTGCATATCGAATATGCCACGGGGAGTTTGAGAGGCTCTGCCATGCAGTCTAGATACTCTCAGTAGTTTGCCAGGCTCTCCGAGAGGGAGAGAGGAATCAAACCCAGTGGACCACGTGGAAGGCAAACACCCTACCCGCTGTGCTTTAAATAAAATGATGCTCATTTTATTTAAAAATGCAGAAAATGTTTCTGTGGTATATATTCCTAATAGTTGGTTATATACTACATTTACTATCAAACTAGACATATAATAATGTAAACCATGAAGAGACACTGGTTTAATTTTATAGGAGGTACAGGTTTATAAAAGTGAAGAGTTCTGTGTTATCATTCAATGTATTCTTTTCTACTTTTTTTTTAAAATGAGTGCTTATAATTTGGAAGCTATTCAGGTGAAAATTCATAGCTGTGTTGAATTGTTTTGAGTAATTTATTGATAATAGCTCAGTGATTGTGTTGGTAGCAGAGTATATTAAGATACTGTGACAATCTAAAAATAACAATATTTGTTTAGCATTTTGCAAAGTGTTATCTTAGTGACTGATAAAACAAAACTGTAAAACAAGCTTTATTTTAATTCTCATTTTATGGATGAGGAAACAGGGTTAAAAAAGACTGGCTTATTCAAAATTACTCTGCCAAAACTTGAAGTCAGATAAATAACGTGCAGAAAATCATAAGATCTGAGATAACACCAAAACCAGAATACGCAGGCACAAATACCAATTATGCTCATAGTAATTCAAGCCAGCAAAAAGAAGCAGGTGCAAAGAATATATATGTATATTCCTATGGATGCAAAATGGCAAAAAAATAGTCTGCCAACATTTAGTCCAGTTAGAACCTTATGAAATGGAAAAGAGAAAAATACTAGAAATGTTAAGGCAAAATAAAAACTAAAAAGTTTAAAGTGATCTTAGTAATGGAGAATCAGTGGTTTGGGGAACCAAAGCAGGGGGGCCAAACACAATGTAGGTGCCACCCCACAACTTTCCAGAGAAGAAAAAAATTGGTTAACTAGGCCCATTGAAAAACTCAAGATTTCTTTTCCCTATACTGCCTTTACTGCTCCTTTTCTATTTCTCTCCTTCTATTTTGGATTATTTTTTAAATTTTCTTTGAACTAGCAATGGTTTACAAGAAAGCATATGTTACTGAACGCGGGTTCAGTTTCAACCTCCTATATTATGTATGGTGCTCCCAGATTAACTTTTTTGTATGCAGACAACTCCAGACTTATATAATTTTAAGAAATTGTCTGTAGCCTTCTCCCCAAAACTACTTTCTTCTTTTCTCCCTTCTGGAGAAGTTTGGTTCTCTCTTGAACACATGTCAAGCTTACTTTCTCTCCCCTCACATCTCTCTAAACATCTATCCAAACAGATGAGAGAGGTGAATAGATTATCTGGTGTTTCTTCTGAGTTATTTTACTGTTCATAATTCTCTCCAGTTCCGTGTTGTTGTAAAAGTAAAGATGAAATGTTTTAATATGGTGGAGTAGTATTTTATTGTGTATGTACATCACATTTTCTTGATCCATTTCCCTTTTGTTGGACATTCAGATTAATTCTCTATATTTGTTGTCGTAAGGAGTACTGCAATGATTATAGGGGTACTGATATCCTGTTGACATAGTGGTTTTGTGCTAATTTTTGGACAGTTGCCAAAGTATGAATTTGCTTACTCAATATGCAAACCTTTTTATAATGTCTTGGGAAGTCTCCTTACCATGTTAGCTTTTCTTTTTCTTTTTTTGGTTTGTTTTGTTTGGGGACCACGCACATCTGTGTTCAGGACTTACTGGTGGCTCTGAGCTCAGGGACCACTCCTGGCTGTGCTGAGGAGACCAAAGAGTGTTTGCATGCGTGCATGGCAAGTACTTCACCTACTGCACTATGGCTCCAGCCCCTCTCCCAACCATTTTTTGATTGAGCAGGAACCAGTTTGCATTCTCACCAGCAATATGTGAGAATTTCTGTTTCTCTCACCCTCACCAACACCTGTTTCTCATTTGTAAGCTAGATCGTACTCACAGGTGCGAAATGATAGTTCATTAAAATTTTAATTTTTCATTTCCCTAATAATAAGTGTTAATGAGCATTTATTATCATAACAAATGATCATCCTGTTGTTACTCTGTTTGTCTTCTTTGGTGAAGTGCCTATCCATCTACTCTCCCATATTTTTGATAGAGCTTTTTGTATTGCTGCGAATTTTATGACCTTCTTCTAAATATTTGAAAATAGCGAGTTTCAAGATGTGTGAATAATTCTCCCTACTGATTGGGTGTCTTTTCCTTAAAAGGCTACCTCCTTTCACAGTGCAGGTTTTTTTTAGTTTACTGTAATTTCACTTATTTGTTTACGTTTTGTTTTTATTTCCCTAGCTGGTGAAAATCAAATCATTGAATACATCACAGAATTTAATATCATGAAGAACTTTGCCTGTGTTTTCTTCCATGTATTCTATGATTTCCGGTCAAGCATCAGAGTAAAGACTTTGAGTTAGATTTCTGAGCTAACTTTTGTGAATTATAAAAGATATTTTCTCTCTCAGCTTCCCCATTTTTAAAACCACATAAGATATGTTTGTCTTATCTTATCATTCTTTTCTTTCTTTTTAATCATAATCTGGATTATATTATGAGATTGATATATCAGATCATCTACTCTATAATATTGAAGCCCCAAAGAAAGGAATCTCAGAAGTGTTTTGTCTATATTAGTTAAATTGAGATTTTCTTTGTGTTTGTCTTTCCAGTATTTGGAGATCATAAACATTCTCTTTAGTATTTTTTTATTATCCAAATGATTCTCAATTCAGAAGATGAAAGCAGGCTACATTAATTCATTGATCTCAATTACATATAAATATCTAAGATTCAAGAACTATCTTTATCTTTAATAGAGCTTTGAATTTTATTTTGCTTTCATGTAAGAAGCAGTTGTTGAAAGTGTATTTGTTTTTGTCTTCTATTAAGTCATCTTTTAAAACATGAATCTTGAGCATAGTTACTTATGTTAAATGTTTCATAGTTACTTATGCTACAGTTACTTATGTTTCATTCCTTAAAAAAATAGCTGCTTGGCAAGAGAAAGTTTTCATTAGTTACCATGTAATCTCATGCATTTTGTATATAGCATGTATGAGTGAGGTGATCCAGTATTGTACTTCTGCTGTTCTAATTTCATAAAATATGCACTTTTTGATACATGCATTTAACACTATTTTAATTGAGTATAATTTTACAGTTCATAGTTTAAATTTTTAGTGGCACTATAGATATCTTTGTGAGCATGCTTTTCTTGCAGAAGACCCGGGTTGAACCCTAGCAATGCATGGCACCTGAGCATGGAGTCCTAAGCACCACCAGGTGTGACCCTAACTAAAGCAAAATAAAACCAAAATTAATTGGTAATGGCCTATTATTATTCATTTAAAGTCATTTCTAATCTTAATTTTATTTCTTACATGAAATCTTAGTACCATGTCTTTTATTTTCCATACATATGATGTTATTGTTAGAGAATGCTCTGATTCACAAATTTCCAATTTGCTGTTGCCATATAATATTCAGAAAAAATAGCCATATATGATCTCCTTTAGAAAAACACTTGAGTTTATTTAATATCTATGATCATAATTATTGAATGGTCTAGTTGTAATTTTGCTTTATCTGAGGGATTTTTCTGCTTTGTTTGTTTTTTTTATGGGGACCAGCACACATGTCAAGAATCACGCCGAACTCATTGTTCAGGAAACAATCCTGGAGTCCTTGCTGAACCCAGGTCTCCTGAATGTAGAGCCTGCATTCCAGATGTTAAGATATGTCTCTGGTCCTCTAAAAGCTTTCACGTTTGATACAATTCTATTCTGTATCTGTGCTTTGATTTTCCTCGTCTTTGGAGTTTGGTATCCAAATTCAAATTTGAGGTCAAGGTACAGGAGTATATCACCTGTGTCCTTTTCTGTGTATTTGCTATTTCAGACCTTGTGTCCAAGTCATTATTCTATTTTGAGGTCACTTTTGCATGTGATAGTAAACAACAGTCTAGATTCTTTTCTTTCTTTTCTTCCCTTTTTTTAAAGTAATTGCCATTTTTATTAAAACTGTATGAAGAGTCCTTCCTTTCTCCATTTTACAGGTTGAATACTTTGCTGTAAATTAGGTATTCCCATAGGTGTGTGTTTATTTCTGGGTCTGCATGTTTATTGGGTAAATTTTAGTTTAAAAATTGCATGTATTCCATTGGTATACATGTTTATTCTTGTGGTTCTTATTCCAGCATCATATATTTCATTTTTATTAGCAGCATTGCTTTATAGTGTAGTTGGAAATCAAGTACAGCATCACTTATTGATAAGAAAATATAAATCAAACCCACATGGAAATATTACCTCAGACTTGTCAAAATTACATATATATAAAATCAGATACTCATATATGATATGTGTATAGATTACCCATTTATATACATATATGTCTACACACATATATATGTAGTATATAGAAGAAACAAATACTAATGGGAGTCTCAATGAGGATACACCTACCAATACTAATGCATGTTAGAGATCAAACACAGAACTTCACATATAAAAAACATGTGCTTTTTCTTCTTTTGTGCAGTGTCTGGAATCAAGCCAAGACCAAACACATGTAAAGTAGCTACTCTATACCGAGTCATATACTTGAACCTGTGTTTTGCCTCATGACCATAAATCTGAACTGTGAAATCATTTAAATGACATATGGCTCCAATCTTTATAGCAATGTAGTTCACCATTTCCAAAACAGAGAATCCCTTCAAATGCCCATGACATACAAGTGTTAAAAAAAAAAAAGTATACTCAATGAAATGTTACTTACCTCTTAAAAATATGTTGAAATAATTCTTTTTTTTAACTACATTTTGGATGAAGCTTATAGTGATCAGGATATATGACAGAAACTGAAAGGTAATTGCCAGAAAGTTTTACTCAATTGTGAAATAATCATATCTGAAGTGAGTGAACTGGTAAATGCAAGAAAGAAAAAATTCTTCAACTCTATGAAAAGTGTGGTAACAGCAAAATGTAGGTGGAATGGGGTTTGAAAAGTACTGGTAGTGGGGTGAATTGGAGAGTGCAATGGCAATAGAGGAACCCAGGTGTGTCGGACCCGGGGCTGAGATCTCCAAGGTTGCTCGGATCGGGACTTGGACTCATAAAACCAAGCTCCTGGAAGAAAACAAAGCAGAATCTCCTGCCCCTACGCCTGGATGTCCTCACCGGGGTCCCTAGGAGGGGATGGGTTGAGTTTCTCTCCCTGCCCTGAGCAGAACCCCGGCAGCTGAAGACCTCTGAGACCCAGCCACAGCCATGCCGAGACCACTCTCCACACGCATGGACGAGACTCACGCATAATGGAACCGGCAGAGGAACCCAGGTATGCGGACCCAGGGCTGAGATCTCCAAGGCTGCTCAGATTGGGCCTCCTCCACCCAGATCTCCTATCTTCTAGTAGCTAGGCATTACACCCACCAACTGCCCCCGGCTCCATGAAATTTCATCAATGACCACGATCCAGAGACAATAAAACCAATCTCCTGGAAGCAAGCAGCCACATTTGTGGTCTCGAGATTTCTTATTGTCGAGTTCTCAATCTTGGAGAACCCGGCAAGCTACTGAGAGTATCCTGCCCACATGGCAGATTGTGGCAAGCTTCCTGCGGCATAGTCAATATGCCAAAACCCAGTAAAAATGATGAGTCTCATTCCCCTGACCCTGAAAGAACCTCCAATGTGGCACTTGCTAAAATCTCAGGGCTAGGATGGATGGAGACGTTACTGTTGCCTGCTTGAGAAAATTGATGAACAATTGGATGGCAGTGATACAGTGATACAGTGAATGGCAACATAGATTTGGTAGTTCCAGTGTGTTGATATATGTACTTGTAGAAAGTTGAAACTGTAATCTTGAATTTTAACAATGTTGTAAGTCATTTTTGAATCAATTAAATTGTAATATTTTTAAATGAATACACCTGGTTACTCTCAGCTAGCTTCAGGATGAATCTTCATGACTACTTTTCACAGTATTGTTCAATAAGATAAATCAGTAAGAGAGAGCAATGCTGCACTTGGTATTATCTCTCTGAAATGCTGCCCTAGAAAATGTCAAAGAAACTGCAAAGGTGTCTTTGTACGTAGTTTTTATATTTGTGATTATTGTAGTTTTACATGGTCATAGAAGAAGTTTCTGAGTCAGTAAGAAAAGGGAATGAAAGGGGGCCGAGCTTGATAATATGGTAAATAAACTAAATTTCCATAGCCTTACACAAAATTAATAAATTTGTCTTTTGAACAAATGTAAGATTTTCTGTTCAGCAAGAGGCTTTCTTCCCATGATAATTTAAGAGACTAGGATTTATTCAATTTTGGTTGATCAACCCAAGGGATTTTACATCAAATCCAGACAAAAGATGAAAGAATTAAAAGAATCCATTCTTTACAAATACTGAGACCCAGAATCAAGACACATTATATTTGTATTCAGTTTGCTGGAGAACATGAGTCATAATACCACCGGTGGATAAAATAAATGTAAAGAACATAATTATTGGCTGAGAAGTCACTTATCACAAACAACTCTGTATGAGATACAAAACATAAATTTTATTGAAGGGTTGCCACACTTTGAAACTACATCTCAATTTCATGTCCTTATCCTTTTTTATTGTTCTATTAATTTTTTCTACTAGCTATGATAACTGGATACTTAAATAGAAAAATTAACTTATTTACAGGAGAAAATCGTGTATATTTTGAGTATACTTATTCCTATCTTTTAAGAGTATGGTATAGGTGCCAAAAATCCATCCCCCTTTATAAAGCTTATGCGGCCAATTTCTCCATTGTGATGTTTTTAATCTGATAATCACTGTCACTGTCACTGTCCTCTCACTGTTCATCGATTTCCTCGAGCGGATCCAGTAATGTTTCCATTTTGAGACTTGTTGTTACCGTGTTTAGCATATCGAATACATCATGGGTAGCTTGCCAGGCTTTGCAGTGAGGGCAAGATACTCTCAATAGCTTACCGGGCTCTCCGAGAGGGGCAGAGGAATCGAACACGGCATAGCCGGGCTGGCTGCATGCAAGGCTAACGCCATAACGCTGTGCTATTTGATAATAGGAATCAAAATTATTTCAAAAGCACCTATGCAAAAATGACTTGCACAAATGACTCTCTGGTCATACAAAAATCTTTATTCTCAGTTCACATCTCTTTATTTAGCTATTTGAAATTGCAAATTCATTAGCTGAATTCCATTTTCCTTTTTACTGATGGAAGATGTTTTTCTAGTGGAATCTTGTTTTCATTTTTAATTCACTGTGCAAGTACGTGATATATCCATGTTTGGGCTTTTGGTTTTTATGCTGGTCTCAATCTTGTCTTGGTTCCTTTATAGTCTTCAGGAATTAATTCTTATTTAAGATGTTAGAGATGATACCTTGCTCTACTTTCTGTGAAAAATAATGCATCATCTTAAAATCTATTTATGATTTGTGTCAGTGGGAAATATGAAAATGGCATACATGAGTGGACTTGATATATATACTGAAGTAAATTCTAGTATGTTTATTATCACATTAGTATATATGCTGATATCTCAGTGTTTTTACTGGAAATGAAGTGAATTAATTCTAGTATTTATGAAAGATATAGCTGTGGAAATGTAGCTTTCAAGTTGTGTAAAAAATATTCCACAGGCTTGCACATGGGCTGTGAAAATCCCCAACCTCAGGGCTGTGTAAACCTCTCAAGAGTGCAGGGATTTCACATGAAAGGATGTTCTCGGGCTCTCTGGGCAGCTCTCTCTCGCTATCTGTGTTCAGTGCTCTCGAGCCGCTTCTCCACCTGGGAAGACTGTTGCCTTAGACTGACGAAGGAAGAGTGAGAGCCAAGCTGGTTGCTGATTAGTTGCCATTTATTCAATCTCTTGTCTCTCCCAGCTCTCTCCAACCCTCTCTCTTACTCTCTGTGTCTCTGTCTAACCACACAATTCTTTCTTCCCCCTGTATCTGTCTCCTCTATCTCTGTCTCTGCTGTGTCTCTGCTATCGCTCTGCTGTTTCTGTAACTGTCTCTCCTTCAATCAATCAATCCATCAATCTAACCATCCAACAGTCATCCAACAACTCCAACTATCCCAATCAACAATCTTTTTTCCCCCAAAGCTGCTCTTTGTTATCCCCATACCGACCTCCCCAACCACGCCTCCCCACGGGAAGCATGATCAAAAATGTTTTTCCAGACTTCCGTATCACCTGCAACCCATGAGGGCAAAATAGTCTTTTAGGTGTGTTTCTCCTCTCCTTAGACCTGAAACTTAATTAGCATCTTTAATTCTCCTAATATTAACCATTCTGTTTGGACACAGTAATAGACACTTTTAGGCTTGTAGGGTGACTCTCCTGGGGACATCTTACCATAGACTCAGACTAGAGTGCTCATGTCAAATCAATCATTCCTAACCCCAGAAGGGTCCAAATCTAGTTATTACTTTTGGATCATGACAGAATTTGTACATGACCGAGCTCTTAACTTATTGTTAAGCATTAGGGCACTTTGGCCAGGCCCATTTCGATGCCAGGATAGCTCATAGCCCACAGCTTGCCCTGAATCCATCCAATCCCTCGTTGGAACTCTGTTTTTGGAAATCTAGGCAGTAAGGGCAACTGATGCTTAAATTGAGAGAACAGATTTCCAGGAGGCACATTATCTGGTAAACAATCAACTCCCAAGTCACAGGCTTGTCTTTTTAACTGTCTTCCTGTATCCATACAAAAAGTAATTGCTCTGAAATAGCTAATCAAAGCAAAGGACATTTAAGGAGAAGAGAAAGACAATATTCACAAGTCACAGTCTGATCATGAGACAAAGGTAATTGACAGGTTGGGGAACAATCAACAAATACAAGTTCCTAGCGGCTAGGGAGGAAGGGCAAACCAATGTTTTCCTAAAAAGTTGTGAGAAAACAGTACTCATAGAACAGGATATTCAATGCCATCTGTTTTTTCTTAATAATTTATGGTACCTGTGTTTTAATAATAGTGTTTCGCATTGCTAATTCATGGGATGAGGGGTCTGTATGTGATTTTTAGGAGAAATTATCCAAAGTAAAGCACTATTGTGTGACATTTTGAAATGTCTGAAATATTTCTGAAATATCTAAAAATGTAGATATTTCCTTTGAAACAAAATGGCTTTATTTATTAATTAAAGTTTATTTAATGATAAAGTCAAAAACACTATTAGGAAAGGGCTTCATATTTATTTTCTGAGAACACAAAATATTTATACATAAACTAAGTGAGTATATCAGCTTATGGGATATAAGTAACATAGAGTTTATTTGGCCTACAAATCCAGAAAATAACAAAGTACTGATGTTTCACTGGTCTTAAGAAATATGTGTTAGGTTTATGGCAAATAATAAAAATAAAGTAATAGAGGAAGATATAATTTTATTTAAAAAAGCTAAAAGGCAGTGTATTGGGTATCATAGAGCTAGAAAACATTATTATCTTACAGACGAGATTCATTTTAATACAGTAAGGTTTGCAATCTTTTCTAGTAGTCGACCTCTCATTTCTAAAGAAAAAAATTTCGGCAAAACAAAGTTTAGGGTAATATCACTCTGAGTGAGTAAGGGAACGATATACCAATTTTATTGCCTATGAATAAAGATTTTAAGGGCAGAGGATTTATCTAGGCGTATTAAATCTAGATTCTATATAAATAAAAGTTTATTGAGTATATACTATTATCAAAACTATGAACCCAAAGCTAAAATCTATAACCACATCCCAAAGCTTATAGGCTACAATAGTTAAGTCATTACAGTAATATTTGTTTTAATATAAAAATAATCACTTCAATCAACTGTGTGAAAATGTTATAATTTTAGAGGGTTGGAGTGACTATTTTCATCAATAGAGAACATATGTGAACAATATTCAAGATAAGGCTGGAAATTTTTCTTTTCTTTTTTTTGGGGGGGTCACACCTGGCGATGCACAGAAGTTACTCCTGGTTCATGCAGTTAGGAATTATTCCTGGAGGTGCTCGGGGGACCATATGGGATGCTGGGAATAAAACCCTATTCAGTCATGTGCAGGGCAAATGTCCTACCTGCTGTGCTATCGCTCCACCCCTTGAAGTTTTTCTTTTTCAAAAAATTTGGAATCATACCATGTAGAATTTAGGCAACAGTAGACAATTTGTTTTCTATTGCTGGTTATGAATAACATATAATGTTGCATGGCTAAAGTAGTATCTGCAATTTTAAAATTCCGAAATTTTAACAAATCTGGAAATTTTAATTAAATCTGGAGGGATTTCTTGCTAAAACCAGCTGGGTTCCAAGATTTGTTCCTGAGTCTTTGGGATCATGGCCATTAAGCAGCTTGATCAGGAGTCAGAGAGGCCATTCGTGGGCGGTAACTTACAGGGTCTCGTTGGGACAGGGAGAAAAGGGCCGGCTCCACCCCCATCCCATGAGGCCCTGCATATCTCATCACTGCAGGTTCAAACCTGATTGTCCAATGGCTTCTGGAGGATGGTGGCCACCATGCCACCAAGGAGGAACAGGCTGAAGTATAGCACCCTTTCCCCCTTCGGGTGGTCTGGCAACAGTAACCTATTGCGTGGTCCGTACACATTTCTGCCAAAAGATGCTGGATTTCGAGATTTGTTTCTGAGTCTCTGGGGTCATGGTCATTAAGTAGCTTGATCAGGAACCAGACAGGTCATTTGTGGGCGGTGACTCAGGGTCTTGTTGGGGTGGGGAGGAAAGGGCCAGCTCCACCCTCATCCCATGAGGCCCCATGTTGTCTTGTCACTGCAGGCCCAAACCTGACTGTCCAGTGGCTTCTAGAGGATGACACATACGTAACTTCTGGCTGTTTACTTTCTTGGTAAACTTTGCCCCAAGCTTTTGGGGTCTGGTCAAAGGCACAGCAGCAATTTTGGGGTATCTGGAAGTCTGAAGGCACCATGAGGCTGCTGATGCAACCACCTCACAGGTACAGACTGACCTGCTGGCAGCACCATAACCCCATCAATTTCATTTATTATCTATTTTAGTACTGTATATTTACATTGTCTCATTGTTATATTCTTCATTATGCTTGAAATGATTTGCCCATGTGTATATTACTAGCTAAATTGAATTACTAAATTATTTTGTCACAGTTACCATTGGTTTTTATTAACCATTAACAGTAAAGACAACAATCACGCTTTTGTAAGATAGTGTTCTTGTGATTTTTTTCTAGGGAATAATAAAATGAGCAGAGGAAAGTCGACATATGAGAAAGAACTATTTCTTGGACGTGTACAAAAAATTGTGATGATATTGTCTCCATTAGTTTGAAAACAAAAAGTTTTTAAAGGATCCTTAATGTCAGAGAGGACTTAAAAAGTGACTGGAAAGAATTGGGAAGTGAAAATCTAAAGAGAATTGTTCCAAGATTTAACTGGCTTTTAAAAGAGATTCTGGATGAACTGAAATATAAGAAAACACAAATAATCCTTCACAATGCATATTTAATTGCATACAAACCAAATCTTTTTAAGACAAACAAAAATATTAAAATAATTTATGCAGTGTGAAGAAATAGGTTTGTTCTGTCCATTGATCTACTTTAATATCTTTCTAGTAGGTGGAGATTTTTTTCTTTACCAAGGATATTTGAGTTTCAAAATTGTTCTGGGTCATCATAATTTAAGGTAGATATGGTACTGATATCTGATATAAGCCAAGAATGGATGCTGCTAAACATGTGGCAATGCAGAGGAGAGGTTCCCACGTCAGATTATTTTCCTGGTTCAAGAGTAGATAAGTTGAGGAGCACTCATATAGGAATTCAGTATTGGCAGGTGGGACATACCCAGTGGTGCTCAGGACATACTCCTGATGGTGCTCAGAGAACCATATATGGTTCAGAGGATCAAACAGGTAACACATGCATACAAGGTAACTGCTTTCACTCCTGTATTATCTCTTTGACCCAGGACTCATTATGTTCTGACACAAAATCTCTGATTTCAAGGAAGTTTCCTTGGTTGAAGCAACAGGGAAAAACAAACACAGTTTTATTTTACATAGAGACAATTCCTAAAACTTATTGTAGATTGATGTATGATGGGAAGCTGTGCTATTATTAGAAGGTGTTCATGCTTGATTCCCTGCAATAGATCAAAATACGAGTAGACATGTGTAATGTGAGAAATCTAATCATATGGACACATAGATAAAGGGTTCATTGAGTAGACGATAATCAGACACAAGCATTATGCAAAGGGTTTAGTCTCATTTTCAAAGAATACTAAGGAGGTCAATGTGCCTAAAATATAGAAGAAGATGATTTGTAGAAAATAAGGTCAGGATACAAGTGGCCGTAATATTGTAGTACCTTGTTAAAAATCACAAATATTTGGGTCTTTTACTCTGGATGGGAGGAAAAGTCACTGAAAAGAGCAGAGGAGGAACATGATCTTATTGTTGAAACGTATTATCTGCCATGTGAATAGAGTATAATGCTGATTTGCTACTTTATTTAGACTATTGAAGACTACTGAAAGCTATTGAAAACTCAATAACTACTTTATTGAGACTATTGAAAAGCTATTGTGGATTGGTACCAGGTAAAATTCAAGAGTGGACATAATAAGAATTTTTTAAAATTATCTGAATATAATATGAAAAGAGAGTCAAGATTTCTATCTTTGGGGTTAATGAGTCCAAATAGCCACAGTTGTTTGTATTTGATCGAAAATTGTGTAAATACATCCTTAAGTGCATTGGTCAAAGAAATTACATCCATTCTATGACACCGTCATTCATGAATCCAAACTATATAGGGGAAGTGCCACATAAAATATTTATTTAAAACCTATTTCATACATACACTTTACTTTACTTTACTTTTAACTAGAGTTACCAAAATCAAACTTTTGGTAGTCCATGTCACCTTTCTCTAATCTAACTGCTTCTCTGTTTTTGGGGTTGTAGCAATAATGTTATTTCCGCAGGTAAGATTCTGTGGTTGCAGTTTCTTGGATATAAAATAGTATTTTTTTTCATTAGAAACAAGGTAACGAAGAATTTCCCGTGAGTCGTGTCTTTGGTGTTGCTGAAAGACCATTAGAGAAAAATGAAAGAAAATTAATTCCTAGAACATATTCTATTCTGGTGGGTTTAATCTCTAGTTCAAAGTAATCAACCTGGAAAATAAGTCTAATATTCTTTTATCCCAGGAAATGTCCCATATCAGGAACAGCTTGTCTCTGCTCTTAACAGATTGGGCACTTTGAAGTGGTATTAACTAGATCGTCCTTGATGGATAAAAGTGTTGATCCCAATGCACATAACCTCCGTGTATTGTTTTGCTTATGAATCTATTGAGCAACCAGTGGGGGCTGGTTATAGAAAAATTATCTTAATATATACTGAGTACATATGTCATTTTGATTGCCTTACTAGTAAATGTCTTGCATGAAGTGAATTCCCTTTGATGGTCATTCCATAACACGCAAGTTATTTTATTCTCCATGACAATTGTAAGACATCCATGAACATACTTCATTCCTAGACTCGTGACTTTATTGAAACACAGAAGCATTTGAAGACCTGTGGCTATGAGAATCGGCCTAAGTCAGTAACCTAAAGAATATGGGTAATTCCTTTTTTCTAATTTATAGTGATTTTAGTAAATAGGTTCTTTCTAGGGAAAAAATGCTGGAGAATTTATTTTGATGGGAGAAGGTACAAATATTCTCTTCAGAGGGACCCGACTTTCCATAAAATGAGTCAAATTCACTTAAGGTAAGTAACTGGGACAGAGGAATATAGTTCACTAGGCTAAGCATTCTTCGAATTCAGGGTTGAATTCAGCCCCTGTCACCACATGGCCTGAGCATCACTGTGAGTGAACCCCCAGCAGAGAGCCAAGAATAGCCTCCACGCTGGGTATGGCTCAAAAAACTACAGACTAAAAGAAATTCAAAGTCCCAGTCTCTGACCTCTTGATCATTCAAGCTATATTTTTAGCTGCCTGGGATTAAGAGTTTTCATGTTATTTGATCAAGGAATAAACTGTGAAATGCCCAATTATTTCATTAATATACACTTAATCAAATAGCCCTAACTTCTAACGAGCTCAGCTGGCCAGCACGTTCTTTATTACTGGTACATTTCTTTTTCTGTATACACACTCTCTCTGTCTGGTAGTTAAGTGCTGCCAGCTGGCCTCCGTCACTCTTAGATTCATTATTCTTTTGAAGTGAGAGCCCAAAGGTGAGACTACAGGTCCAATCTGAGTTTCTAGAAGTCTATGCTTTGAGGTGCTTGCAAAACCGTTGACCAGTGGACACTGCTGACTCAGTGCATTGAAAAAGCAAGGCCAGAGAGCGAGGGAGAAGCAGAAGTTTCCTTCTCAACTGCTTCTCTAGCGACCTCTATTAACCAAGCTGACATGGCTCCAAAATATTCAAAATAAATATGTATAAAGTCATCAAATATTTTGTCACAGAAGGGCATTTTGAAATTAAAGGGTAATAAATTGAGAGTGGGTACAATTTTAGAATATCTAAATGAGAACTTTAGAGGCTTATCTGAAAGCTCCACAGCTGTGGAACCAGAATGTTTGTAGCTTTTGCAGTGTTTTTTTAGCCCGAGTTTTTTTTTTTTAATTTTTATTATTTTGGTATTTTTTTGGGCAGATGTACAAACTTTTGTGATTATGTTTCAGTCATACAATGATCGAGTGCCCATCCCTTCACCAGTGCCCATTCTCCACCACCAATGCTCCCAGTATCCTTTTTGCCACCCCCCATTCCCCCTCCGTCTCTGTGGCAGGCACATTCCCTTTTACTCTCTCTCTCTCTCTCTCTCTCTCTCTCTCTCTCTCTCTCTCTCTCTCTCTCCTTTTGGGTTTTATGGTTTGCAATACAGGTAGTAAGTAGCCATCATGTTTGGCCCACAGTCTACTTTCAGCACACATCTTGCATCCCAAGAGAGTCCTGTGGTCTCTTCTTTATCCCAGCTGCCTTTCGCCCCCAGCATGTGAGGCTGGCTTTTAAGCCATGGAGGAATCCTCCTGGCCATTAATTTTGTTTAATTGTTTACCCTAAGTTGTTTAAGTTCATGTCAAAATAACAGAGAGAAACAAGAGGGGAAACAGGCATATATCTTCCAAGCTGGAGAGATAGTACAACAGGTAAGGTGTTTGACTTTCATACGGCCAACCTGGGCTCTATTCCTGGCATCCCAGATAGTCCCCCAAGTTCACCAGGAATAATTTCTAAGCACAGAGCCAGGAGTATCTCCTGAGCATCATCATGTGTGGTCCAAAACTCTAAAAGCAAATAAAAAACAGAAAGTCATTTATCTTCTGTTAGAGAAGTGACCTAGGATTTGCATTTATCAACTCCACAGCTTGTGTCACTGAGGAGTTTAATCAGGGAGACACAACTAAATAGAAGATGGCTGGATTATAAAGTCTTCAACTGGAAAACCAGCTAAAATTCAGGGTTTCAAACACAATAAAGAAAGGAAAATGAATGTAAACAATGTACTAAGATAGTGCAAATACCCTATTTTTTTAAAAAAAGAAATGAATGTTAATTAGAAAATTTAATGTCAGCAGTACAGTAATACCATAGTATCATGAGAAAATATTAAAAATCAAAAGAAAGCTATAGATAAAAATTGGTAATATTCATAAATATAAAATACCAAACAAGATTCTTGAAGTGATCAAGTGATCAAACAAGATTCTAAAAAACTAAAATTAAAATTAGAAGTGTAATGTTCCTTAACCAAGTGAGATTTATTTCAGAAATTCAAGATGCCTTTATATATATCCAATAAACATAGTCAAGAAAAAATAAAACATATTATCTTATAGACTGAAAGAGAAACAAAATAATTTCATCATGATTTTAAAAATCATAATAAAATGAGTAAAGAAAAAATATTTTAGCATATTAAAATTTTGTATAGAAAGCCATAAGTGTAAAATTTATAAACTTAAAAGAAGTATTTGATGTATATTTAAAGGTAAAGGTAAAGGTAAAGGCCCTCCCGTTGATCGTCGATTTGCTTATATATATACTTAAAGTAGTATATATACTTAAAATAAGTATAATATATATAAACTTCAAAGAAATAAAAGATATAAAAATGAATGGGTATTCCATACTCATTATTTGGAAGAATCAGCGTAGTTAGAGTGGTCGATTTACTTAAAGTAATGCACAGTATTCAATGAAATTCCTATTAAAATCGCCATTAACAAAAATAGCAGATAGAAATTTGGAATTACATTTGAAACTACAAAAAACTCTCAGGAGCCAAAGCAATCCTTAGGAGAAAAAGTAGAATAAAATGGAGGTACAACACTCATATACTTCAAACTATAGTACAAAGTTATAACAATAAAGACAACATGACATTAGGTCAAAAATAGACACACAGAGCAATGTAAAAGAATTCAGAACTCAGAAATGAAACTACATATATATGCGCAGTTAGCTATATGGGAAGAATCAGAAACACATAATAGCAAAAAGAAAATCTGTTCAATAGACGGTGCTCAGAAAACTGGATAGCCATAGCCAAAGAATGAAACCTCTTAGTTCCTTAAACTATATGCAAAACCTAGTTGAAGATGAATTGCAATTGTGACTGTATAAATGGATAGCACAAAAGTCACAGAAGAAAAAATCTAGTCTGGAGCTTCTTTATGTTGTTGACCATATATGTTGATAGACTCCAAAGAGAAAGGATAACAAGTGAAAAAAAAAGAACAAATGGGGTAACAAACTACAGAGTGCCTGTACAACAAAATAAGCCATCACAATGAAGAAACTCATTTGATGAAAGTGAAAATCACAGATCATGTATTCAATAAGTATTTAATGTTCAAAATATATGACAAAGTCATACAATTGCCCAATTAAAAAATGGAGAGTTTCTGAATAGAGTTTTTCTGAAGAAGACATGCTAATAGTTAATAGGCACATGGAAATATGTTTTTCCACTCTTATTAGGAAAATGTAAATCAAAGTCGCACACCAATGAGATTATGTATTAGCAGAAATAAAAGGGAGAGAATAATGATGAATTAGAAGAGCAGATAAGGTTTTTGCCATGGATGCGGCCTACCTGTGTTTAATTCCCTGGTACCTGATAGGGTCTCCCAAACCCAACCAGAGTGTTTCTTGAGCACAGAACCATGAATAAATCTGTTGTAGCACCAAAATAAAACAAAAAATAAAAAAATGAAATAAATCTCTAGTGATAATATTGAGTTATAAAGGAAAACTCAAACAGTGATGATGGTAATATAATAGCTTAGATAAGAATTGGAAACAACATAGGGGACCAATGACAAATTGATTGGTAAGGATGTGCTAGATATGCACAATGGAATATTCTTAGTCAATAAGCTATGAAATCTGTGATTTGTGTTAATGGAGAGAGACCTAAAGAATTTATATTAAACAAAAGCTCCATAGTTTCACTCATATTTCAAAGAAATAAAATAAACGAATGGAGTCTGAAGAGATAGTACAGCAGGTTAGGATCTTGTCTTGCATGCAGCTGACTCGAATTTATTTCCCAGCTCTCTAGGTTGTTCCCTGAACATATCAGGAGTGACACCTTGAACTCAGAGGCAGGAAAAAGCCCTGAGTATCACTACATGTAAACCTCCAAAAAAACAAAAAAAGTGAAAAAGAAAAGAAAAAGAACCTCTTAGATTATATTTTAAAAAAGTTAGTTAAGGAAATAGAAATGGGATTGAGTAAATAGTGTAAATTTTTTAAATTGCAGAGTAAATGATGAAAACTAGTAATTTTATGTCAATATCCTTGTGGCCATTATAGATACCAAAGTATAATTCTGTATTTCTGCTATCTTTATAGTACTTTAAGCAATACATTTTCACCAATGATTAATAATTCTTCAGAAAATTAAGTTGTAGAAATGATTTGGTAGGCTGGCAAAAGTTACTGGTAAATAAAAGACTGAGAGGCACATTATATGGTTATTGGGGGTTGGAGTTTTTGACTTGCCACAGACATATCTCAATCAATAGCAGCACTAATGAATAAAGTGAATTACACAACAGACTCATTCTCAGCCACGTGAATAATTCAAGAATCTTTGCCTTCATTGTTCTTATCTGTCTTACACATTTTGACTCTGACAGCTAAGTGAGGAGGGTTGCACATAGTAGGCACTCAATATATTAACGATTCTGGGAAAAGTGGCAAAAATTGCCCATTTTTTACAGAGCTCTCCAACAATATTGGAATATCCTACTTATCACAATGCTTGGACAGCACTGTGGACCTTCAGAAGGTTTAGGACTTTGCCAGGCATCAGGGTGCTCAACCACTAGTGCTTGGGCCTGGCAATACTCCACGGATGTCAGAGCCAAACCCAGTGATGTTCTAGTGCCCTTATCATGCTAGAAATTTCCCTCAGGGCCTTGAATGTGTATGGAATGTGTGACACCTTTTTTGAGCTATTTTCTCAGGTCCTAAATCTCGTAATTTTAAAATATATTTTCTCTGAAATATGTGTACCATTTTTCTATTCCCAAACCTTCGATGCTCATACCTACAAGTGAGGGACCTGCCCCACTTCAGGGCAGTAATTCATACTGAATGTCAGAGAAAGATACCGCCCACCTTGAAGTTGTCTGTAGTCAGCCTTCCTGCCAGAGCAAGGCTCCTTTGAGAGATAGCCTTTTGGAGCAGAATCAACATTTTTGTTTCATCGCAAACATTTTTCTCTCCTCACCATCTGTGACCAGAGAGAAAGGCCATAACCTATCTCCTCAAAATCTTCTGACATTGATAACTACAGCTAAAAAGAAACAGACTTCACATGCAAGCTACATCTTAATAGAGCTTAAATTAGCTGAGCTAACTTTAGACCCTTTCACAGGTACCTGATGGACCCAGGAAGAGATAATAAGTTACTTCTGTGGTGCTGGGTGGGTAGAGGAAGCCTGATGTCTGAACTCCACTTGTATAAGTTCCAGATACTGTAAAAGTGCAAATGATTTCAACTGTGATCCTTGTCCAAAGCTCAGCATGGGAGCAACCCTGAGAACATTAGCACTGATATAAATATAATGTTCAGCAAAAGACCCATTTTTGACAAATCTATGAACTATGTCTTTATGAAAAGAATTTTAAAATATACTTGTGGTAGGTTATTGATAGTCTCAAATTTAAATAATGCATGACTATTTTATTTGACTAGAAAATCAAAAGAAGAAAAATGGAAATAATAAACCAAAATACTGATTAACAGCCTGTAAGGAAAGTAGTGAATAATATTCTTGCTAGGTAGAATAAATTTTCAAACAAAAAAATTGAACATTCCAATAGAAATTTAACACAGGGGATTGAATATTAACACATGCTAAAAAAAGAAATAAAAGTGGATAATAGGTTCTTTAAAAATAGAATGTAAGTGAATTTTTAAAAGATATCTTTTTCCTAAATTTTATTATAACACAGCTTTTTAAAAATTATAATCAGTGAACTGCTTTTTCTTATACAATTCAGATGAGATTATAAATTAAGTAATACTCTGAAAGACAAAAAGATTTATATCTAATGCAAAAATTTTTCCTAGTAAATTCATTTTTAAATTAAAGTAGGTCATTAATATTGGTGTGCAAATGTATAAATATACACATAAAAGTAAATCCTGGATTTTAAAATCTACATTGTTAGATATACCCTATCTAACAACCCTATCTAACATTGTTAGATATACCCTAAACATTCAGTATTAGAATTAGAATTTTCTGATTTATATAACTATTTAAGTTTAAACATTGTATCAGAGTACATACATTGACCAAAATTATTGAGTAATTATGCCATATATGCCAATTGATTTATATTTATATATGTGCATTTTTCTTTTTTCTCAATTCTTATTATGATATCTTTTATTGTTTTTCAATCTCAGTGAGGAAATTGACATACAAGTTTAATTTGCTTGTAGAAAACTTGGTAGCTTGTACAAAACTTAGAGATAAATTTGGTAGTCAATTTTTTAAAAATCCTCCCATATTTAAAGCAATACATATTTGTAATAATGACAATATAGTTGGAAAGCAGTTACTATATGCCAATATTTCTGAAGTTTTCTCAGATCACTTTATAGCTTAATAAGGTAAAGGTAAGGTAAAGGCCCTCCCGTTGATCGTCGATTTGCTCGAGTGGGCCCAGTAACGTCTCCATTGGAGGAGACTTTGTTGTTACTGTGTCTGACATATCGAATACTCTCGGTAGCTTGCCGGGCTCTCCGAGAGGGGCGGAGGAATCGAACTCGGGTCGGCCATGTTGGCCGCTTGTAAGGCGAACGCCCTACCCACTGTGCTATAGCTCCAGCAGGTTAATAAGATGGCTATTATTATTATTATTCTAGTCTACCAGATGACGATACCATGATATTAGCACTGTAGCACTGTAATCTCGTTGTTCGTCCGTTTGCTCAAGCAGGCCCAGTAACATCTCCATCTCCATTGTGAGACTTGTTGTTACTGTGTTTGCTATATCGAATACATCTTGGGTAGCTTGTCAGGCTTTGCCATGTGGGTGAGATACTCTTGGTAGCTTGCCGAGAGGGGTGGAGGAATTGAACCTGGGTTGGCCCTGGTCGGCTGCGTGCAAGGCAAATGCCCTACTGCTGTACTATCGCTCCAGCTCACCATGATATTAAATCACAGATATACTTTGTCCTTCATCTAGAAGATAAAAACTGGGATTAAAAATATGAGGTTTCCAATACTAAACAAGTAAAGGGAAGATGTTGACATAAAATATAAGTTTGAAAGTGATTTAAAACTTTATTGGTATAGTTCTAAATGATTGCTTTTATTTCTCAAATTTGTAAAGATATGTTAAATATATAATAATTAAATATATAATAAAATGAATACTTATTATACTAAATTATATAACTTCAAATAATTGCATTGTAAATACACTGAAATGTATGAAACCGAAGTTGAAAAAATACAAAAAAGAAGTAATAAAATTAATACATTAGAAGAAAACTTCCCTGGATATAATTTGTGTCTTGTCTTCAATTTAAAACAAAACAAAATGAAAACCTTTGAAATACTTCAAATGCCTGGTATAATTAATTAATATAGAAACTTTCCTACTTGGAATGGATCTATATTTTTAAGTTCAGAAATGAATATATTTAAGCATATTGAAATAAATAAAAAGAACATTGGACATAGAAAATATGTATTTGATTAAGTACTAGTTTTTAAATATTACATATTTAACGGGAACGTATTGATATGTAAACAGTTTAAGATGATTACACCTGGCAAAGCTATACCTATGTGAACCTTATAGAATATTGAACCTTAGTTGAATTAAAGTTGAATTGCAAATATGGGGACTTTTATATAAAGTATATTTTTATGAAGTGTTCCACTGAAGAATTTGCACACAAAAACTTACATGCACATGTGAAAACAGAGGTAGAATTTAAAGCAATGAGGTCCAACACACGGAATGTACTGGCCGACCCGAGTTCGATTCCTCCACCCCTCTCGGAGAGCCCGGCAAGCTACCGAGAGTACGATATGCCAGACACAGTAACAACAAAGTCTCCAATAGAAGCTACCAGAGGATCAAAAAATAATGCACATTTTTTTCTAGATGCCTCTGAAAATTAAGTGACCTGCTGAAACCTTCATATTATCTTACTAAATGTGTTTTACAACTGTGAATTCCAGAACTGTGAATATATATTTAGAGGTTTCAAGTTAACAATTTTCTGTTAATTTGTGACAACAGCCATGGGAAGTGAGTATTAGAAATATCAATAATATGTTATCAAATAATAATGAAATGAACAGGAAAGTTTCATTCAGGTATTATGTCCACTTTAACTGATTAGTAGATGGAGGGTTTGATATATTTGGGCCAAATGCTTGTTCACTAGGACCAGTTCTGTGATCGACTTCAGTTTTCATTTTAAGGGTGGAGGGATGGGTGTTTGATTATTGTGTGATTGTAATCCAAACATGAAAGCTTGTACCTATATCATGGTGATTCAATAAATTTTAAAGAAAAAAAAAAGAGTTCAATGATTCTCACCACAAATGCATATTGAGACAAGTAATCTATAAATCGAAGGACCTATGCTCTATGCTTTATTTTTGGCTTTTATCTTTCGAATGTTCCTTAGGTAACTATACTATCAGTGCATCTTACACTGAAAACTGCCTAGACAAGGGCAATCTTACCCATGGTTAGCAAGCTTAAATATTGAGAGACTTTATTGTTATTTTTTTTTTTGCAAAATAGTGACCCAGGAGCAATGTGGCAGTTCCTCCCTTCCTCCCCACCCAACTTTCCTTTCCTAGGGATATAAAGTTATTGTATGCTTCATTCCTTTGAGTTGATCCTCTTTATCTTCAGCTTCTTCACCTGTTGCCTATGAAGATGATGATTCAGCTGCATTTATTCAATAAAATATGTGGCCTCTGCACTTCAAATTTGTTTTATTCAGGGTCAACTGTACTCTTATCCAACTGACATGCTATGGCAGACCACTGAGACAGGCCATGTATATATGCTCATCATATTTTATCCAAAGACTGAGGGAGTAGAGAAATGAAGATTTATAGTGGCTTATCCCTTACACAACCCTCTTACCCAGAGCTTCTTGAACTGAAGAACAAATAAACAAACATATTATGAGTCTCCACATATAGAAATAATATTCAGGCAGAAGCAAAATATTTTTAAAGAACAGGTGAAATATTTGAGAAAAATGACAAAAATGTGTGCTTGGGTTTTCAACAGTGCGTGGTTGGGAGATGAAGAGATAGTGCCAGTGTGTAGGTGGTTTACCTTGCATGTGAGTAACTGTGGTTTGATTCCCAGCCCTCCAATATGATCAGACGAGCCCTCTAGGACTGATCCCTGAGAACTACCAAGTGTGACACAAATAACAAAACAAAAAACATAACATATGAATGAATATCCAAATTTTTTATCAAAGTTTGTACCCAGTTCTTTTTGGAGGGGGTCTCTTAAGGTGGTGTGTTCATGCAGTGCTGGGCATCCAGCTCGTTATGGACAGACAAAAGGCAAGTGCCAGACGCATAGATAGTTCTCTGATCTTTATGCTTAATTTTTACGCATTATATGCAGACTTTAGTATTCTATTGACTATTAGTTTTGTTGACAATAATATTTGTTTCTTTTTATGATAGGTAAAGGTAAAGGTAAAGGCCCTCCCGTTGATAATCGATTTGCTCGAGCGGTCCCAGTAACGTCTCCATTGGAGACTTTGTTGTTACTGTGTCTGGCATATCGAATACTCTCGGTAGCTTGCCGGGCTCTCCGAGATATATGTATATATATATATATATATATATATATATATACATATATCTGTACATGTACAAATACTGTGTACAGTATATAGTACATATACTTTGGTGATATTTTTGTCTAAATGTTAGCTAATAGATTTATTTACATTAAATTATGTTAATTCTTATTATATATACATATGCATGTATGTATATGTACGTATGTGTATATACGTAGTAAGTCATGATGTTCTATTTTAGAAATTCTAGAATAAATTCCACAATAAATTCTAGAAATTCTAGAATAAATTACTAGAGATTTACAATTTTTAGAAGACATTTTTATGCTGATGAAAACCCATTCTAAAATGATTCTTGCAAGATTCTGAAATTTAAGCACTCATTCAATTCGATATTTTTTGCTAATAGCCACATGTGGGTTGAGAAACTTAGAAGTTCATTAGATAAAATGAAACTTTCTCCTCCTTAGTCACACTGATCACACATTTCAAGTGCTCAATAGTGACATGTGGCCAATGCTTTCTCTAGCAGCAGCCACTGTTACAGCTTAAGTACTTTCAGAGAATATTTCTATTATCACAGAATGCTTGACAGCAGAGTGTTACATAGACTTTCAATATTATTTCCAAACCTCAGAGGAAATATATAATAAAAAACAATCATGTTCCATTCTTAAGGGAGCAAAATTAATTATACTTTTTACAATACTGATTATATGCTGACCTAGTCAGAGAAGAGTCAGAACACACAATCCACCCTGGACATCTCAACAGGAAAAGATTTTGTATGGGGAATCGGGCCCATGCAAGTTAATGTTTGAAAGAATACAATGGAATCAGATATTAGTGATGGTATGAGAAGATATTATTCACGGGCCTTTGTTGAATTACGAAATAATAACTGATGATTCTGAAGAATCAAAGAGGAAGAGATGGTACGATCTAAAGCCCAGAAGTCACACGAGAGTCTCAGGATAGCTGTTGTTCCACCTCTACACAATTTGCAACAGAGCGGGCAGGGGGAAGCAGGACTCATGAACGAGATGCCTCTAGAGATGGAAGCTTCAATTAATGATGGAGAATAAAATTTTAACTCTCCTCTGAAGTTGAAGGGTGACTGATGTGAACTGTAAAAGCAAGGGGATGTCTGTTCTCAGCTCACTTGCTTTTCCATCTTCTCTAATGGGGCTCTTAATAGAGCTATCAGGTTATTAGCAGTATAGTGATCTGAATATTTAATTCTGAAATTGCTGTGATCATCCCAGAGTCTTGGGGAGAAGATAGTACTCCCAGCTGATACGTAGTGAGTAACTATTCTATACACACTTATACTCCAGAAAAAAACAAACTCAAAAACATTTCATTCTGTTATCCTCCAAGTAGAATAAATATACTAAAATTAACTACTACAGATGTTTATGTATGTGTTTATATAGATAAACGTGTAAACACAGAATACATACCACTTAATTGCAATGATTTCATTTAGAAGTTTTATCATTATTTCTTCTGATCATGTTTAGGAATTTATATTTAATATTATGTTTAAATAATAGAAGTAGACATTAATTATTTGTACTGCCACTTAAAGTGTAAGATACCTGCTACATGCATTATGTCATTATATGTGATGAAAATATGATGCAGAATTGGATCCATTTAATAATTGTAATACCTGAATCTTAATAACATACCTTAGAAAGTGGGAGGGGCATGTAGGAATAAAGATATTATTAACTAACAGCAGCACTTGGAAATAGGAAATCATCTGATACTGCACATCCCTATTCAATTTGGAGACATTCAGAAGGCCTGGATCAGTGCTCAGGAGTCACTCCTGCTGATGCTGTCCAGACCATATGAGGTGCTGGGTGCATGCAAAATAAACACTTAACTTCTGTATCATCTCTCTGCTCTGGACAAAAGTGTTTTTTGATACAGCCATTGTATCCTAATTGAAAAATTTTCACTTTTTGATATATTTTCTTTTTTTAGCTAAATTATACTTAAAGACAACAAACTCCTTTGAACTAAGTCATTTATGGAGGCAAATTGTTTTCAGGGCTTCTTTCCATGCTTTACCACATGAGTCCTCTAATTATAAAATAAATTGTACCTTAGTGTCACCTCAAGTTTTAAGTAAATATTTACTCAAGTGACCAAGAAGTTAAAAAAAGAAAAATTCAAGGGACATTATAAAGCAAGGTGTTTAACCAGAAGGAGAATTAGTTGTCTCAGCATGAACGTCGGGTCATTTATTGCTCCAAGATTCCTCTGGGTTTATAAAACCTTGGATACTGTGTACTAAGAAAAACTTCAGACTCATTTTCATTAAACTAACACCAGTATTGTGACCCTGCAGACTGCAAGCACCCTTTAATCATTATAAGCTTTTGATGTACAATAATTAAACATATTGGTGTTTGCTAAAGGTAGGGGATAGATGTAGGTTTGGAAAGTGCAGTGCTGTCTAACCACATCAAAATGATTAGTCTCCAATTTCTTCTTTTTGTCTATGATCATCTTAGCTGATTTCCCAGATTCTCATCCTTGAGTTTCCTATTTTTAATTCTTTCATATCTAGAGTTATAGAAAATTCAACTAATTAAATCCAACTAAAACTTTCTGGATATCAAAATATTAGTCAACCTCTCAACCTTTTCTTCAGGATAACTCTTGGCCTTATGTCTATATTGCAAATCACAATAACTGGCAGAAGTACTGCAAAGAAGTCCTATGTTCATGTTTTGACATGAACAGAACTAGAGGATGTTCTGCTCAGTTAAGTTAGTCTGAAGAAAAGGGATTGATACAAAATTATCTCTCTCGGGCATATGTAGGACTTGAACATACATAACTCCCACTTAACCCAGCAATTATCACTTCTGGGAATATATCATGGAGATTCAAAAAAAGTACAGTAGAAATGATATCTGCACTTGTATGTTTATTATGGCACTATTTACAATAGCCAGAATCTAGAAAAACCCAAGTGCCCGAGAACAGATAACTGGTTAAAAAACTTTGGTATATCTACACAATGGAATACTATGCAGCTGTTAGAAAAGATGAAACCATGAAATTTGCATATAAGTGGATCAACATGGAGAGTATCATGCTAAGCAAAATGAGCCAGAAAGAGTGGGACAGTTGCAGAATGACTGCACCCATTGGTGGAATATAAAGTAACATAATCGGAGAATAATACCTACGCACAGCAGAGATAAAGGTCAGGAGGATCACCCCATGGCTTTGGAATCCAATCTCATGTGATGAGGGAAAAGGCAGGTACGAGGGAGAAGAGACCACTAAGTAAATGATGGATGGAGGGATCTTTCATAAAGGTTGATGCATGTTGAAAGTAGACTATGGACCAAACAAAATGACTGCTTAGTGCCCATATTGCAAACCATAACACCCAAAAGAAGAGAGAGAAAGGGGGAATGTGTCTCCCACAGAGGCAGGGGGAGAGGAAGGGTGAGGGTGGTAGAAGGGATAATGAGAACACTAGTGGTGGAAAAAGGGCACTGGTGGAAGGATGAGTACTTGAACATTGTTTGATTGAAATATAATCATGAAAAATTGTAAGTCTGCAACTGTATCTCATGGTGATTCACAAAAATAAATAAATAAATAAATAAATAAATAAATAAATAAAAAACATAATATGCAGCAACAAAGGACCAAAGGCAATACAAGACAACTGATCTACATAACTGAGTTTGGCTATGGTGAGGGTGGAGTGAGGAGTGGGGATTACTCTTGGAGTTGGGGGGATGAGTGGGCGGGGAGTGTGTTTGAAAGAGAGGGTCACTGGAAATGTGTGGACTTGTGGGAAAGAGATAGTTACACTAGCAATGTATGTGATGTTAGTTACGCACACGAAAAGCCACAATTAACAACCTTGGAAATTGCAGTATCTCAATCAACATTTTAAAAGTAAAAAATCATATGAGAAAATTATGAGATCTTGTTTTAAAAAGTCCTAAACTGATTATTTTATTTGGTATAATTTTCCAGTGTAAAACAGTAAGCAGTTCACATAATATTGGTCCCGGAATGAACTCCTTCCATCCAATCTCTTCCCCACTGTTTAGGGTGACAGCAGATGCTATGAAAGTAAGAGGAAAACAATATATATTAAACAAATTAAATGTTATCTTATTTGAATTTTTTATTTAGTTTATAATAAAATTTATTTTGGTTTTAGTATTTTTGATTTTCAAATGAAGCTACATATTTTATTTAAAATACTTAAAATTGTCAGCCACGTAAAATTTCTGCACAGTTTAGAAATAAACTCTCTGCTGCCTTCTAGCAGTTTTTTGCAGTGGAGGGTCATACTACCAGGTATAATGGCTGATATTTGCAGTTCATGAAAATTATCACCAGGCCCAAAATAGATATGGATGCTGAACTTTACATGCAGAGAAATCTAAATTTGATCATCTATCACTACCCACAGGTCACTTCCTCTCTAAGCCATTAAGCTGACCTTCAGACGCCAGATATCTCCTGTGACCTCAGGAGAGCTTGAAATATCACTGAACACACTAGCCTACCTTTTAGAAAAGCTTTCTTTGAAATGTTTTCTTTCTCTTACAAGGCTGTAGATATAAATTGCCAGCAAAAAGCAAACCATTTGTCCTAATACTAAATATTCCCTTTAGCACAGGTCTCTATTTTTCTTAAACTAGTCTCCAGAAAGTTTGTACTTAAATAGTAAACTACAAAATTGAAAAGTTAAATTTTTTTCCACATAATTATTGCTTTCATTACAGAACTCTCTTTGTCAGCTACTCATTTTTAAGAATGGAATATTTTTAAATAAGTTCTCAGAATTTCTCTATCAAATAGTTCTTGGTAATATATGGGAGAAACTTGCTAGCTTACACTATTTGTATGATTCATTCAATGTCTAATAGTTACATTAAATTAAAAATAAGTATCGGTTGTTTATGAGATCTATCATCATCTAAAATATAGTACATCTTTTATTTTCTAATATAATTAGTATAGCAAAATAAATTTTAGATTTACTAGTTTAAATAAACATTTTAAACTTATAATATCTGAAATACTCTTCTCAAATTTTGACTGTCATACACCAAACTATGGCTGTTTTTAATTTCCATGTTGCATTATTTAGTGTGGGACACAGAAGTATGGTCATAATTAAAGATAAAAAACTTGGGGTCTGGAACGAAAGAACCGCGGGTAGGGTGTTTGCCTTGCATGTAGCAGAGCCAGGCTTGATTCCCAGCATCCCATATGGTCCCTCGAGCACCACCAGGAGTAATTCCTGAGTTCCTACGCCAGGAGTAACCCCTGGGCATTGCTGGATGTGACTCAAAAAAAAAAAACTTAGTGTGTCTCAGTGCAAATTAAAATTCGATTATTGCCTTTCTAACTGGTTTAGGAATCTACATAGAATGAAGAAAGGTACTTCTTTTGCCAATTTTTTCCATTACATCTAAATGAAATTTTTCTCACATGATATATATTTAATAATATTATATTAACATTGTAATATTATGATAATGATGTATGATAATCAACTAATTGTATTCAAAATCCTTTTCAAATTGTTGACAATAGTATGGATAAGACATGATACTTGTTCTCAGTAAAAATAAAAACAAATAAAAATATCAAATATTTTTTAATATTATAATAAATATTAACATATATAATTTTATGGATTTAAAAGAAAATAAATAAAACTTCCCCTTACAGGGGGTTGTTTTTCAAAAGTTAGAAATTAAGGAGAACTATCAAGACCAAGTCAAAAGAATCCTTTTAATGGTAGCAAGGAAAGCATTTCCTTTATCCATGTAGAGAATCTCTCAAGACTTTGGGGCACCTTCTCCATCATGGGGTCACCTGATACTCATCTTAATATTTGTATTTTTCTTCTTTAACTTTATTAAGTAGTTACCATTTTAGGGGCAGCCTGCATTTCATCCCCTAAAGTGTGTTCCACATTCCCCTCTGGAATATGGAACAATTGATCACTTGATGACTTGACATCCCATCACATTGATTTGCTTGAGTGGGTGCTAGTAACATCTCCATTGGTCCCTATTTCATGCTAGTGTAGCCCAATGGTGTCTGCTCTTTTTAGGAATGTGAAGAGCCTCAAACCAATCCTTGACGAAGTCTGACCATCTCGTAGGTGGGTGGTCACATGATCTTTTGACATTCATGGAATCCAGTCGGTAATGGCTCTAATCCAGTGGTCATCTCCAAATCTCTTTACATGTCCAGCCCATCTGATTTTCGACGCCTTGGCAAACAAGACAGCGTCCCTGATTCTTGATTGTAGACAGAGGTAGTGGAGGTCTGTCGATGAGGTATTTATCTGGTACCGGTAGGGTGGGTCTTCTGTGTGTAATCCCTTGGTCTCTGGAGGTTGGTAGAAGCAGACTGGACAGGGTAGGATGGGGCTTCTGGCTTTAAACCCTTGGTCTCTGGAGATTGGTGGAAGCAGTCAGAGAATCTCTGTTCCCGGGTCTTGTTGGGCCTGGAGTCCAAGGTCACAGATTTCCTCTTACCTAGTTCTGTGGAGCTTCACTCATGCATGAGTGTTGGCCCGAGCATCTGGAAAGCGTCCTGTCCTGGAGCGTGGTGGCGGCTGGGTAGTGGAGGTAGTGGAGGAATGTGGAACACACCTTCCCAAAACACATCCTGAATCCTGTGTTTTCTCATTAAGGTGTCTGTCTTTTATATCTTCATCACTCTTCTACATTTTGTTCAAAAAAAGATTATTTACTTTTTTTTTCTTTTTGGGTCACACTGGGCAATATACAGGGGTTACTACTGGCTCATGCCTCATGCACTCAGGAACTACTCTGGCGGTGCTTAGGGTACCATATGGGATGCTGGGAATTGAGGCCAGGTCGGCCGCCTGCAAAGCAAACGCCCTGCCTGCTGTGGTATCACTCCAGTGCCAAAGCTATTTTACTTTAAATAATACTTTATTATATATTTATATAAATTTAGTGCACTGTGCTAGATATTTTTTGTGAGAAAATTAATTCCTTTTTGTTTTCTCTAAAGATGTATCTTGACAATGTAAAGAGAATCATTTGTATTTATTTAGATGAGTTTTTATTACTCATATTTAGTCTTTAAAAATAGATTTCCATATTTTTCCTGTCATTTGCTATTCAGAGTCCATCTTCTTATGAAGTTCCTGTGTTTTATATGACTGGGCATATTTTAAGGGCACACGTTCACTTCTTTTCAGAATGTGTTATTAGTCTGAAATTGCCACAGCACTTCTCTGTCAAGGGACAGTGGACACCCTCTTCTTTTCAATAATTTCCCCCATCTGATAACTTCACTTCTGAAATCTGAATTCATGGGTTTTTTTTTTTGTTTAGTTTTGTCTGTTATCTTATTTTACACCTCTGAAACCAAACATATGTGCGATATCACCTATATTTTCTTTATCCTTCTGATTTATTTAGCTGAGCAAAATACCCTCAACTTTTATTAATGTTGTTGCAAAACACCCAAGTCTGAATATAATTTGCCATTGTGCATATCCATGAGATATTTTTCATCCCGTTTTCTTGGGCATTTCTCACCCCTGTACTTTGGCTATTGAAATGCTGCCCTAGTGATCATACACTTGCATCTATCTTTTCAAAGGAGAGCTTTGTTCTTTGAGGAGATACCGAGGAATGGAATTTGTGAATGATATTTTTGTCAGTGGGCTGGAACGATAGCACAGTGGGTAGAGAATTTGCCTTACACATGCCCAGGTTTGATTCCTCTGTCCCTCTCGAAGAGCCCGGTAGGCTACTGAGAGTATCCTGCCCACAGAGCAGAGCCTGGCAAGTTCCCCATATAGTATTCAATATGCCAAAAACAGTAACAACAAGTCTCACAATGGAGACATTACTGGTGCCTGCTCGAGCAAATTGATGAACAACAAGAGGACAGTGCTACAGTGCTACAGTATTATTGTTGTCAGTGGTAGACTCAACCCTCCAGTAGGCAAGGAGTAGAGTTCTCTGGGTAGCTATGGTAAAGTGGGGAAGAGAGAGACTGCAGCATTGAGCAGAAAATCTATCCTTTCCTTCTCTACTCATTGTACTCACTTGGGGACGTGCCTGGCAAATTTAGGACTAATTAAAGTGCGTATTGAGCCTCTGCAAGACACATGGCACAGACATTCACATCCTGACAGCCCCACGAGGCAGCTGCCAATTCATTCCCCTGAAGTCCTCTTGTTTTGCATGCCCTATAAAATAATCCCCATAACCCAATCTCGGGGAGCCATGGACAGAGGCTGGAGCAAGGAATTGCTCTTTGCAGGAAAGGAAAATCAGTCCTAAGTCTTATCCAAACTTTGGAGGTCAATTTCCTCACAGAAAAATATTTCAGTAGGAGATGGACAATGAAGTAAAACAAGTTTGTTTGTTTTTCTACGGGGTGGGTGCATAATAAAGGACAGAGCGGGTAAGGTAGGTTTACCTACTTGCTCAAGAGAGAACATGGGCTTCTCCAGAATGGAGAGAGCTACTTACACATCCCAAGCATGGGAGAGAGCTACTTACACATCCCAAGCAGGACATTTCCCCAAGTGAGGAAATACATCCCAAAGTATGAAATTATGCAATTCTAGAGGGTAGAGGCAGATGACATGTGTGCATTGAAGTATGAAAGTTGACATCTCAAGAGAGGGGGCTGAAGCCACATGTGGCCTCCTTCCTCTGCCTAGTTAGTTTCTATAGAAATTCCAACTAGTCCTTTGCAATCAGTTAGCACACGGTACTTATACGGCAGTACATGCAGAGTCCTTTGCTAGGGTAGGTTGCCAAGGAGGAGAGCTCAAAGCAGCTGATGATCTTCCTTTGAAATTTTCTGTGTGGCCTTATATTCCAGTAATGGGGCGTCTTCTTCCCAGAGATTCAGCCATCTCATCTCAGGAAGACCCATGAACCTGGCCTGGAATTTTGCATCTCGGTAGTTTGCTGGGCTCCTGAGAAGGTTCTTTCGTGTTAAAGGTCTTCATGCCTTTGGGTTGGTTTAGGTTTCAAATATACATTGCCAAGACCCATTAATCTTCCTGTCTGCGGCAATATGATAGATAAGAGTTTTAATATTTTGAGAAAACCTCATCACGCTCTTTGCCTTAGAGACTGAACTAGATTTTAGTTCTGAAGTCGATGCATGAGTTTCTTTCTCTCAGAATCCTAATAACACTTGTTTCTGACTTTTCTGTCTGTGTAGGTGGAGAAAGGCCATTCTCACCAGTTTGAAGTGAGAGCTCATTGCTGCTTTGATTTGCATTTTCTAAGTACGATACTGAAATCTTTGTGAGCCTGTTGAACAGCTCAATGTCTTTTCAGTGTGTCTCTGTCTCTCTCTGTCTCTCTCTGTCTCTCTCTGTCTCTCTCTCTCTGTCTCTCTCTCTCTCTCTCTCTCTCTCTCTCTCTCTCTCTCTCTCTCTCTCTCTTTCTCCATAAATCCCTCCTAAGCATTCTTCCCAATCTCTCCATTCCTTCCAGGCAGGTTCAGTTCTGCTGTAGGCAAACTCTCTGAGATTGTTTGCCATCCATTGTCTATATCTTTAATTTGTTTATGGTTTAAATATGTTCTTAGTTTACAAATAAGGGACAGAATTTCATATTTGTCCTTCTCCCTTCTGACTCAAGGCTTATAGAAGAACAACTCCAATTCTGTACAAATTGTAGTCAATTGTAAGCTTTCATCTTTTCTTATAATTAAGTAATATTCCTATGTGTGTTTATATCAGAATGTCTAGTAAGTGTATGTGTTTTAAATGTGCATTTGATTTTTATGAGTTGTATGTATCTCCCCTTCAAAGAAGTATATTAGTTATTATTCTCAGATTTTGATGGGGTTATTGGTTTTCTAATTGTTAAGTTTTGTAAATGTCTCATGTATCTTGGATACTAGCCACTTTGGCAGATATATTGCATGCAAATAATTTCTTCCATTAAGTAGTATGTCATTTTGTTTTAATGTTAATTTCTTTCAGATATTTATTTTTCTAATATCTCATTATTTTATTAGGGGGAGTCTCAGAAGGAATCTGGTTACTGATAACTTTCATTCTGTCATATATACTTTAAGATATTGGATATAGTTATATGTATAAATATCCTCTTCTCCCAATTATAAAGTTGCCACTAAAGTCTTTTACTGAATAGAAGCCCCTTTAGATACTGAAGGAAACTTACACGCTTCTCTGCATATGCTTATATTAACATATAAATTCTAGTGGAATTAAGTTTAAGTGAAAAATATTATGGGTTTTATATCTAATTTTAAGGTAAAACATTTTTAGCATTTCACATCTCTGATAAATGATTAAAAATATTTGGATTGTATTACACTAATTTTTCTATAGTTAAATTTTTTAAACCTAGGACCTATAGCCTAATATTTTTATTATATAAAACATTATAATTCATGACTTCCTTATTTATCCTCTTATAGGCACATTTGGAAGTGATTTAGTATACTTTCTTTAGTAATTTAGTGCCTAAAGTTATAAACAATGATGTTATTTATAAATTATTTGTTTTAACTTATCAATGATAGTACTTATTTAAGCTTATCATTTAAGAAAAAATATTTGCTTTTACTTTGGTTTCTTTTTTTACTTAAGAATCATCATAATCAATATATTTTGTGTCAATCTATTATTCCTCTTATCTATTGTTTTGTGTATTCAAAGGTCCTTTGTCCCATTTTCTTCTTTTCCTTTATCTTCTTGCAGATAGTCTTTAATTAATTCTTCCTGTCCTTTTTTCAGTTCTTTTCTTTGTTAGTTTCTATTTTGTGCTCAAAACAATGTTTGATTTTTATAAAATTAACTCTAGTTTAACTAAAATCTTTCTTTAGTTGTAAAAATGCATTTGCATTTTTCTCTTTGCTTCTCATGTTCTCTTCATGTTTTATTGCACATTTATCTTTCTCCTTATAGACTATGTTTCATTGAATTTTATTGTTAGTAAATATCACATAATTTATTTTCCCTCTCAGGTATTATATTTCCTTCTTTGGAATGGCAAAGTATTTTATAAGGTCAGGCTTTACTTTGTTCTTGTGTTTTGGTTTTATCTTTGCTTTTTATGTTCTTAAAACTTTATTCTTTGTTTAAGGGTGATCTGTTATTGCATGTTTTCTACTATAAAAGAATTTCTATGTCTTTTCCTTGATTTCTTCAAACAGTAAACCTCCCAAATCAACTAAGCCAGGGAGCTGGTTCAATAACAATTAGCAATAAGAAAATAACAATACTTTATTGATCTTTTTTCTTTTGATACATTTTCTTTCATATGGATATGTTTTTCCTAGTTTTTGATCTCCATAATTTCTTATCAATCCTTCCTTTCTTCCTTCCATCTTTTCTTTCTTTGTCTCCCTCCCTCCCTCCCTCCCTCCCTCCCTCCCTCCCTCCCTCCCTTCCTTCCTTCCTTCCTTCCTTCCTTCCTTCCTTCCTTCCTTCCTTCCTTCCTTCCTTCCTGGCCACCCAAGCAGATTCTCAGCCCCCCTGGTTACAATGTACCTGAAGGTGAGGACTACTGGAGGCCTGCATTTCCAGGATTCCTCAAGCTGGCCTTCAGAGATATATCCAGAGATGTGTGGGAACCTATGTGTGCCTGAGATTGAACCCAGTTATAGACCTTCTCTCCTGTGCTGTCTCCCTGGCCCTGATTATTCTTTTTGTGATAAATTTGTTTTTAATGTTTCCTATAAAACAGCTCAATTGAGGATCTATTTCACAATTTTTGGTTTTCCTAAGTAATTAATTTGTGTATAATGGTTGTTTCTCAGTGCTGAAGATAAAGCTCAGAATCTTACATTTGGGAAGCGTATGAGACAATTTGCTTCATCCCTGACCAAAGAATTGTTTTATTTCTCTCCTTCCTTTTGCAGAAATTTTCTTTACCTATAGTTTTATTTAATGGCTCTGTTTTTTTTCAACACTAAATATTCAGTCTAATCTTTTATTGTTTGCATAGCTTCTGAAGGAGAGTCCCACATAATATTTATTTGTGTATCTCTATAAGTAATGTTTTATTTATTTATTTATCTTCAAGACTAGTTAGTTTTCTCTGAGCTTCCTGGTTTTCTGGTTGGGTTTCTGTCACTCATTTTGACAATTATGGTACCATCTTCTTACTTTTATGGTGTTTTGATTATACATGTTTAATATTTGGTAGATTATTCAGTGGTTCTTGGATGCTCTGAGGCTTTTGCCTTTAATTTAAATTTTTGAATCTCTGCCTCTCTTGGTCTCCTTGTGGGTAGGAAAATTTTGAAATTTCTACTAATGAACTTGAGCTCCTATTCTGATATTTTTTCCAGTTATACTCAGTTTTTTTAATAAGCCTGCCAAAGACACTCCTTTGTTCTTAATATTATTTTAAATTTCAGTGTTTTCTTTCCATTTCTTGCCAGTATCCAACTTTATGCATACACTACGCGCTTGTTTCTGCATGTATTATGCTTTTCCCATTAGACCCATTAGTGTATTCATTATACATTTCTGGTCAGATAATTCCAACAAATCTGCCATATTACCATCAGTTTGTAAAGCTTACATGGCCTCTTTAAACTGAGCTTTTCGTTTCTATATAGTTTGTAATTTGAGGATGAGAATGGCACATTATAAAAAAGAAAAAGGAACCAAGGCAAGCAGGTTTTACTGTGGAATTTTATATTTATCTGGCTAGGAGTTTGACTGTCTACTGTTTCTGTGGCTAAAGGCATCAGAAAAATTTCCTTGGTGTACTTGTTTTGTCTTGTTTTCTTTGCATGTGCCTAGAATTTTGCTCTTAAATAAACTTTCAAACATACTTTTAATTTTATTGCCTTGTTACTTTGCAGAGGTTTTCAATAAGGTAGTAAAGAAAGGAACACATTATTACAAAGCCTTTTGATGAATTTCCACTTTTTCTTCCCCCAATTTTATAGTCTTAAGCTATGGCTTTCAGAAATATTTTTCTACCCTCAGCCCCATAGATGTGGCAGGAAACTAGAAAGAGGTCAGTGTTGGGTACTTCTCTTCCCTACATTAAGTGTAGTATAATTAGAGGCAAGTATTCATCCCTCATTCTCCAGGAACCCTGCTATTTTTATGCTAGTGTATTTCTCTTCTATTATTTTGGCTTTGGTAAGCAGTTTTGTTTTGTTTTTAAGAAAGGCCTCATGGAATGGAATAAAATTCTGGAAATATATAAATTGGTACCTTTCCCTTCCAAATACCATTTCAAGAAGAAATTTCCATATTCACTGCGTGAATCTGGTAGGATTATTAGAGTTAAAACATATAAAGATGTGGTTTCCTCTGAAATGAAACAAGTTTGAAATTATCAAACATTTGGTGTTCAGCAATTCCTTAATCATTATTCAGGATTTTAACCTCTGTAGAAGTTCCAGGTATCTACTCTCTTTATTAAAAGTAGTAAAGTAAAGGCCCTCCCGTTGATCATCGATTTGCTCGAGCGGGCCCAGTAACGTCTCCATTGGAGACTTTGTTGTTACTGTGTCTGGCATATTGAATATGTCATGGGGAGCTTGCCAGGCTCTGCCGTGCGGGCGAGATACTCTCGGTAGCTTGCCGGGCTCTCCGAGAGGGGCGGAGGAATCGAACTCGGGTCGGCCATGTTGGCTGCGTGCAAGGCAAACGCCCTACCCGCTGTGCTATCGCTCCAGCACACTCTCTTTATTAAAAATAATAATAATAAAATAATTGATTTGCTCAAGCAGGCCCAGTAACGTCTCCATTTTGAGACTTGTTACTGTGTTTGGCATATTGAATACGTCATGGGTAGCTTGCCAGGCTTTGCCATGAGGGCAAGATACTCTCGGTAGCTTGTCGGGCTCTCCGAGAGGCGTGGAGGAATCGAACCCAGATTGGTTGGGCTGGCTGCACGCCAGGCAAACGCACTACCCACTGTGCTATCGCTCCAGCCCAATAAAATAATAATAATAATATCTTTATTACAGAAGTTTGCAGTTTGTTGACATTTAAAACATCAAATTGTAAATTTTATATTACAAATTAAGAATCTGATTTTGACCAAATATAATTTAAAAATCTTTGTAGGTATATGGGACAAGGAGGAGACTTTTTTTCCAAGCTAAAAATATGTTTTTCATTGCCAAGAAAATAGTGTCTTATCCAAACTACAGAGTCAACAACACTAAAATCCTGAGACCCAAACTTTAGTAACCAAATTTAAAAGGTGCCTCTCAAGATAGTATGTTGGGGCTTGGGTGGGGTCAGACAGGAGAGGGAATCTGGGAACACCAGTGGAGGGAAGTTTACAATGATGGTGGAATTGGTGATAGAACCTTGTATATAAATTAAAAATTATTGAATAAATTTCTAACTCACAGTGCTTTAATAAAATAAAATTCTGAGGGGAGAAGCAAGCAAAACAAACAAAAAAATCGGGTGAACAGAAAATTGATCCAGAACAAAGCAGCTGAGAGAACCTATTGAATTCATATTTCAAAGAGAAATCATTTAAAAAAATTTTCTCATGATTATGAAGTCTGTGAAATCACATGAAATAAAGATTAACATCACAGAAGAAAAAAAAGAGATGGTAGAGCAGAGTGTGACTTAGGAAACTTCAGTTCACCATCACTACCATCATCAGGCTTAGTCGCTCCACAGGAATAAATTAATATGGAATTTCATCAATAAGAAATAAAAAAAAATCGAAGTATTTTTAAAAGTGGGGTTTTTTTTGCTCCTTCACCCATAAACCAAAAATAACTTGTGTTATCTATGCTGCGTTAGGTTTTTATGAGCTGAAAAATCTCACCCAGTGGATTAGTTTTTTCTGTCTTTTTGTCATTTTATAACTAGAGTTTCCCTGGCATCTGTGTCAGTAATTGAGATTTTCATGGTACCAACTTTGAGATAGCTACAGACCTTGATTTTTCTTAACTTCTTCATTGATCTCCTGTCAGTCTCTCTTGGGCCAGGAGGGCCCCTGCAGATTCATGAACTATAACCGCATACATGTTCTGCCTCACTGGTCCACCGTGTTCTCCTCACCCTGCTTATCTTCTATCATTTCTTCCTGTGCTGGATAGCGGGAACACAGTGATTGATACCCCAGGTTGCCGTTGTAATAAGATGATGCCAGCTTCAGGGTCCTGGCCTTCTGGAGCACTCTAAGTCCTTCATTTGGTTCGGCCACTCTTAGTATTTGGGTCATGCAGCTGTTGACTGCGTGGGGAACCTCTGCAGTGTGAATAACTTCTAACAAGCTTCCAGGACGATGCACGTTTCCTGACTTATGCTGGAACTCCAACAGGGCCTTGAGCCATTACTGCCTCTTTGCTCTTTTCTCCTTCAATGGCATCGAACTCCACAGGCTCGCCATCTACACTACAAAGGTAATTCCTGGGGTTATTCTTTATGGATTTCTGGTCCACAGCTATATCTTCCTTAGTGTCATTGTAGTCTATGAAACCATATCCAATTATTTCACTGAACCATTTTACTGGTTCCAAATTTTTCCTTCTTATTATTTGATTGTCCCTAATGATGGGTAACTTGGCTCCCTGAACCATGGCAGGTGGTGCCAGGTTGTGTTCCCACAGCATTGAGGGAAGGGTGGCAGGATCCTGCTGGGTCTCACCCTCACTGCTGCTCTTGTTTGTGGTGATGGTGACAATGGTTGGGGGCTCCTCCCATGGTGTGAAGGTGACTAAACCCACAGAATTGGAGGAACTACTCAGAGATCTCTCTTTCTCTGGAGACCGGCTAATGATAGAACTCATTTTAGTGTTGATTCTCTGAATCTCACTGCCTGTATGTTGCTCAAAATTTTTTGAAAGAGCAATTGTGGTTGTAACTTCATTTAAAACCCACACCTTATGGTTTGGGAGATAGCACAAAGTTTTGGAGTATGGCATACAGAGTTTGAGTTTAATCCTCAGCCCTGCATAGCCTGCCAAATATAGCCCTGGTAACTTCTGTACACCATTGTAAGTGATTTTGTGACCCCCAACACTTGTAGGTCCAAGCAGAATCCCAGTTTCCAGGCAGAGATGAGTCATATACCTGGCAGTGTTTAGCTAAGAATATAATTTGGAGTCTGTCAGCCCAGCTGAGCACTGCTAGGTATGGGGAAACCAAATAACCTTATATGAAAGTGTATATATAAAATGGGACAGAAATAATCTGTGTTGGAAAAAATAGTTTATCTCTTTTATACTTCATTACCGAGGGAGGGCAGGGTGAAGATTACTCAGATTATTGCATATAGATCTAACGATAGTCCAGAAATTTCCTTCTAAATATCTATCCATAGAACAGAAAACTACTAGTCTGGAGAACTATAAGCATGGCTGTGTTCATAACAACTTTTTAAAATTTTGGGAACAATTCAAGTTCCCAAAAATAGATGAAAGGATATGAAAGTTGTGGTATGCATATAATATGGATTATTACTCAGCTAAAAAAAAGATGGCATCTTGCCTCTTACTGTAAAATAGTAAGGATTTATTCTATGAAAAATAAATTAAGAGAAGGACAAGTGCCAAATGCTCTCACTTATATGGAGTATATAACAAAGCAAAGAAAGGAAAATAGCTAAGTCCAATTCAAAGTAAAAATTAAAAAAAAATTCGTGTTGCCACGGAACAGAGGTTATCAAAAGGATGAAGGGGTAGTGGACTGAAAAATTCCATTGAACTATAGCAGAGGGATATTATTATTTGCTTATGTGTGAGTGTAGCACTAATTTTAAAAGACTAAGATCAGGGAAGACCATGATATGATAGTCGTTTTTTTATTGTATCTTTTATCAAATATCCTAGTGTATACATTGATCTGTTTTTGACACATATTTAATCTTAGACATTTCACTAGTAAGATAGGTATTTAATTTGTATTCTTAGGCAATACTTCAAACTCTGGTTATAAGAATGATGCTTGGCATTCAAAAGAACAAAAGCAACCGATGCTGGCGTGGATGTGGCGAGAAAGGGACACTCCTTCACTGTTGGTGGGAATGTCCACTGGTTCAGCCCTTCTGGAAAACAGTATGGACGATTCTCAAAAAATTAGAAATTGAGCTCCCATTTGACCCAGCAATACCACTCCTGGGAATATATCCCAGAGAGGCAAAAATGTATAGTCCAAGTGACATCTGCACTTGTTTGTTCATTGCAGCACTCTTTACAATAGCCAGAAACTGGAAGAAACCTGAATGCCCAAGAACAGATGACTGGTTAAAGAAACTTTGGTACATCTACACAATGGAGTACTATGTAGCTCTTAGAAAAGATGAAGTCATGAAATTTACATACAAGTGGTACAATATGGAAAGTATCATGCTAAGCGAAATGAGTCAGAAAGAGAGGGATAGACATAGAAAGATTGCATTCATCTGGGGGATATAAAGTAACAAAGTATGAGATTAATACCCAAGAATAGCTGAGATCAGCACCAGGAGGATTACTCCATAACTTAGAGGCCCGCCGGGTATCCTAGAGGAAAGGGCAGTTCAGATAGAGAAGGGAGCACCAAATAAAGGATGTTTGGAGGATCCTCCCAGGAGGGGAGATGCATGTGGAAAGTAGACTATGGACTGAACATGTTTGCCACTCAATGCCTCTTTTGCAGACCACAACACCCAAAAGGAGAGAGAGAACACAGGGGATTGCCCTGCCACAGAGACAGGGGGGATGGGGGGATGGGGTGGGAGGGATATTATCCATGGTGGTGGAAAATGGGCACTGGTGGAGGGATGGGTATCTGATCATTGTATAATTGAAACCAAAGCACAAAAAATTGTAAATCTACAACTTTAAAAAAAATAAAATAAAATAAAGGGAAAAAAAAAAAAGGAATGATGCTTGGACTGGAACTCCACTAATTATTTTCCAAAATTCTTTATCACTGTCTGATTAGGTATGTTAGCTTTCTGATTTCTTAAATATCTCTATAATATATCTGAAAAAATCTATTCCATTTGATGCCAGTCAATCACCATCCATTTTGTTTTCAATGCTAAGGAAGCCCACCCTTTCAATTGCAATGTTACATCTATACCTACACACTTATACACATACCCAAGTTTCCCTAAATTCCTATTATGTAATGAAACAATACATATGGCAGGAAAAATACATATGTCAGCTCAGAACAAGGCTGACCAGCCAAGGAGCCTATGGAGTATATTCAGAAAATTAGGCATACAAATTTTTATAGAAGCTATTAGCTTGATAATATTTTATAGAGAATACCTTCATATCATTTGGACATACCTTAGGGAACATTAGAAGGTGATGTAAACTTTGAATGATGGCAACTTTGCCAAGAATAGGGTACCAAGAATAGGGTACCAACTTTGCCAAGAATAGGCACACATGAAGGTACCAGCAGAGGAACAAAGGCACGCGGGTACCGGGGATGAGATCTCCAAGCCTACTCTGATTGTGGCTGAGCATCCTCCACCCAGATTGTCCAAATTCCAGTAGGCGGGGGTCACACACACCATCTGGCCCCCTAGCGCCGTGTAATCCCATCAACGGCCAAGACTCAGAGACTATAAAACCCAGCTCCTGGAAGCGCGCAGCCGCATTTGCGGCCACGCGACATTTTATCATCTCATCCCTACTTTGGACAAACTGGCAGGCTACCGAATGTAACCTGCCCACACGGCAGAGTCTGGCAAACTCTGGCAAACTCCCCGTGGCGTACCCAATATGCCAAATACCAGTCACAATGAAGGGTCTCATTCTCCTAACTCTGAAAGAGCCTTGAATATGGCACTTTTTAAAAAAAATCTCAGGGCTAGGACGAAGGAGACATTACTGGGGCCTGCTTGAGGCAATCAACGAATAACAGGATGGTTGTGATCTTGTTGTTGTGAGGGCAAAGGGCTATGCCATGAAGATTTACTCACTGTGTCATCTGAAGGTACTCATCCACGGCACAATATGGCATGCCTGCTTCGCAAAAGTTATTGCAGGAAATGTTTGCATGGGGAAGGGTTTTGTTAGGTGAGCTTTGTTTTTATTCACCAGTAGGAAGTATTATATAGGACCATGTAAGATTAGAGAATAACTACATACAAAAGAAAAAACAGCATTGACTTGGGATGTGATAGTAACCAGCATGTTCAAATTTAAGCAAAAAAAAAAAAAAACCAGGAGAATCACACAGAATCTGGAGGTAAGCAATCACTTTTATTACCATAATCTCTCAAGAGCTCAAACTAACATAACAGGTTGCAAACAGATTCTTGTCATCTGGTGTGAATACAGTCCCATAATCATAAATGGTGCAACATGTTTTCAAACAGGTTGGAGTAATGCTTAACAGACATTTGTTAGAAACTCATGCTCCTAAACACTGAAAAAAGAGAATTATGGGCAGGACTGGCAGTTGCACACTTGAGTCCATGTTATGATATTATTGGACTGCTACTGTCAGTTTTAGCTGTGCACATTTGGTTGATTACATAAATAGTTGCTGCTATTCTGACTATAACCAAAGTTGATGTTTATAAGGTCTCTTAAATATTATAGTCATTGAGCTTGGCTGAGCAATAGGTGGTAGCATATGGTCACAACACTTACTGATCCACAAAAAGTAGATGCATATATATGCATATGTACATATATATGGCTATGGGCATGCTTATCAAGGAAATATATTTTTGTTAATTATTTGAATTAGGAAATGTGTTAGAAACAAAACATTTGTCTACGATATACGATTTATGACATAGTACGATGAAACTTTGCTTAGGTTGGAAAGAATTTCACTTATATTGCTTGTTAAAATGTTCTCACCCTCCCTACCATTGTTCAGGACTGATACCAATTTTGTGAAGTGTGCTGGCAAAAGACAGGCTGCTAAATCTCAGATTTGGAATCCCAGGAGGAAGGGATTTCAACAGAGTTATAAAACAAGCCATTCTTCTCACCCCCAGCAAGTTTTCAACAGTGGCTGGAACTTTCCACACCCACTCTGCTGGTACAACTACAACTACAGACTTCAGTACTTATCACCTGTACACCGAGTATTTCCTTATTCTGTAATATGGTTACAACTTCTGGAATATCAAAAGTAGTTTATTTTATGTTGCTTGTGGTCTTTAAAAATAATTAAAATATATTTTGTTAAAGCACCATGATTTATAAAGTTGTTCATAGTTGAGTTTCAGACATAGTGTGCCAACATGATCTCTCCACCAATGTTTCAAGGTTCCCTCCCCACCCCCTACAGAAGAGCTGGTGAGATAGCCAGTAGGGTGAAACAATTGTTATATTAAGTAGCACTGTAGCACTGTCCTCCCTTTTGTTCATCTATTTGCTCAGGTGGGTACCAGTAATGTCTTCATGCTGAGACTTGTTACTGTTTTTGGCATATCAAATACAACATGGGTAGCTTGCCAGGCTTTCCTAGAGGGATGGAGTAATCAAACCCAGGTTGGCCACATGCAAGGTAAACACCCTATCCGCTGTGCTATCACTCCAGTCCTGTTCTATTAAGTACAAGGTCTAAAGTTTTTCTCCAGACTGCATGGTCCTGAGTAACAATGGATATACCCTCTAGCCCCTAAGTATCACTGGGGTGACGAAGGTACTCTCCAGCACCACAGAGTGAGAACAACACCACAGCCCTGGTTCCTAGCACTGAACCAGACCTACTGTCATCTAGAATAGTCACCAGTCACCCCAAGAACCATGGGGAAATTCCTATAAACAAAAACAATAGAAACTGCATATACAAGTGTATAAAGAATACCTGACTATTTAAATTCAATAAATCAAAAACCAAGATAAATATCAGAGAAACGTTCAAGAGTTCAAAACACAAAAGAATATTGAAAGTATCTAGGGAAATAAAGCAAGTAAGTTATAAAGATATCCTCATCCATCTTTTATCAGAGTTCTCAGAAGAAACTATTGTTCAAGAAAAAGTGGAAATACCACATTTAAGATACTGAGAGAGAAATATGTTACTCAAGAATATAATATCTTCTATGACTCTAATATATATTAGTGATAAATCTAAGCCAAACAAAAAATGAAGAAACTGGTTGACTATAGACTCCTAAAAATGTTTATAAAAAGTTTACTATCTACATATTTTTATAATCCACAGAAGACCGAAATTATGTAGAATTATCAAAACTCTATAAGCAAAATAGCAGTCCAAGCTTTTATGTAGCAATAATCACTATTGATGTAAATTAACTTATCAAGTGAAAGTAGCTGAATAACCATATTAAAAACTTTCAGATCAAAACTATATGAAAGTTGAACTTAATAAATCCCATTTCAATTGAATGGAATAAAATCTTGGAATCAATCATAGGGGTGAAAGACACAGGGTAAATAATTTACTATTAATGTATATATAAGGACATAAGATAAAGGGTAAAATTATTTGTTCATAATAAAACATGGAATATTTGAACAGTCTTATTAAATATATTTTGAAGGAGTGGCTGCATGTGGAGGTGTTCAAGGCTTATTTTTGGATCTGTGCTCATGCATTGGTCTTGCCGTTCACAGGGGACTGTATATTTGCTTCTAGGGATGAACCTAAATTGACACCATACAAGGCAAGCTCCACATATACTATTTATATGGCTTAGTGTTACTAAAATATGGATCATCTACAAAGCATTATATGAAATTACTGCTATTCCTGTCAAAATTTTATTTTTTTAAGGACATAGAACAAACACTACTAAAATCTTAGTGGAGACGTAAAACTCCCCAAATACCCAAAATAGTCCTGAGGAAAAACAAGATGGGAGTGATAGTTTCTGATGTTAATCTATATTATAAAATAGTATTAATCAAAACTAATTGATTTCTTTGTAGAGGACTAAATACTAGTACAACAGAACTGAAAGTCCTGAGATAAATTATCAGATAAATGAAAGATAATTGAGGGCAAAAGAGCCAAGAACATGAAGATGAGAGAGGAAAGCCTAGTCAACAAGTGGTGAGGACAAACTAGGTAGCCACATTCAAGAATGATGATGAATCACTACCTCACACCATGTCATCTCACAAAAGTTAACTTAAAGTGGACTAGCAGGTTTAGAACCAAAGCCATAAACTATGTTTAGAAAACAGATCAAATACTCCAGTGATTTTTCTTATATGGTAAGGAAATCAAAATCAAAATAAAGAAAGGTTGTTCTTGTTCTTTTTGATGTTGTACCAGTCTTTGTGGTGAGAGATGACATTTCATTGTGCTTCAATTTGCATCTCCCTGATGATCAGTGATAGAGAGCATTTTTCTTGTACTTTTAGTACATTTGAGTCTCTTCTTTGAAAGGTTTCTGTTTATTTTTTTCTCCTGTTTTTTATGGGGTTGGTTGTCTTTCCCTTGTAAAGTTCTACCAGTACATTATATATCTTTAGTATTATCCCTCTGGATATGGGGAGAAAGCGACTCCCCTTCACTATTGGTGGGAATGCTGACTGGTCCAACCTTTTTGGAAAACGATATAGACATTCCTCAAAAAAAAAAAAAACAAATTGAGCTCCCATTTTACCCAGTAATACTGCTTTTGGGAATAAACCCTGAAGGCAGAAGGATAGAGAAGGGACCATTATGACAATTATTGTTGGAAATAATCACTCTGAACAAGAACTGAATATTGAAAGTAGGTAAAGGAATATACATGATGGCCATAATGCCCTTTCAGCAGTATTTGTGTTGCAAACTATAATGTCCAAAAGGAAACAGAGAAAGAGAGAGAGAGAGAGAGAACAAGAGAGAGAGAGAGAGAGAGAGAGAGAGAAAACTGCCTGCCACAGATACAAATGAAGGTGGTGATGGAAGGGTGGAGGGATGGGAGGAAGGGAAACTGGGGACATTTTAGGTAGGAAATGTATACTGGTGAAGAGACTGCTATTGGAACATTGTATGACTGAAACTCAGTCATGATCAACTTTGTAACTGAGTTCACTGTGATTCAATATTAAATTAAAATAAATAAGCAAAGACATACATTACAAGATAGAGCTTCTGAATTAGAAAAGAAACTATCATAAAAATAAAAGACAGATTATAAAATTTAAGAGCAAATTGCATGCTATTTATATGAGAACTATTACATAAGTATAAAGTATATCAAAAGCTAATAACAGGCCTTTTCCCTCTGGAAAGAAAGATGGCAGCTGCTTCAGAGCTTTATGGAAAGCCAGGTATGAGCCGGTCATGATGGGGTGACTGAAACCTCATGAGAAGGGGGATGTTCCCGGCTCGTCCTTCACGCTCTACCGAGGTCAGAAGTTGCCCCCCAAGAGCAGCTCTCCGGCACAGCCATGGCTCCAGAGCACAGAAACCAGTATCATAATTATCTGACTCTCAGCAGAAATACTTCCAGGCTTAATAAGTAACATACCAGAAATCCAAAATCACGCGGCCACAATAGCGGCCGTGCAACATCATTTGATTCTTGTGACCAGCTGTAGAAAACAAATTATTTCACAATGCCTTTTCAGCAAGTCTGATTTGGGGGCATAAAATCTAAATAATAATGGTGCATCTTTGGTCGAAACAATAAATCTAATCAAAGTAGATGGAGTGTTCACTAGAATTCATCTGCCTCACAGGCATTGGGAGGGTTGCGGGGGGGTTATTGGGGTTCTTCATGGTGAAAAATAAGTATTGGTAAAGGGAAATGTGTTTGATATTTGCATGACTGAGACTTAAACCTGAAAGCTTTGTAACTTTTCCCACAGTGATTTAATAAATAAATAAATAAATAAATAAATAAAGCTAATAACAAAATCATCAATAAGTAGGGAAAATATCTGAGTAAGCATACATGAGACCAGCAGGTGCATGAAACAGTACTGATGTTCTCTTATTATCAGGGAAATTAGATTTAAAAAGCATGGGTAAACCTAGAAAGAACCTTAAGATACTACTCATGAGAGAAATGGTGAAAGAGAAATTATGAATCTTAAATATGAAATGTGAAATCTATCTTTCAGATTTTTCTCCAATATCTTAAAATTATTTTATTTAAAGAATTTGGATAAATGCTCAACAGGCTACTAAGGAAAGACATTAATTTATGCAAGAAAATGGGTGTCAACAGCAACTGTACAACCCCAGAAAAAATAATTGATTATTGTATTTTCAATAATAGTTGGTTAGTACTACAAAATAGCACAGGTTCTAATTGGTTTTACAGTTGAACAGACTTGATATCTCTGGAAGATAGAAAATCTCCACTTGGGACCTCTGTAGTTGGGGAATGGTATATGTGGGAGTGATTATAATAAGGTTTAAGAAAATACTTTCTTAATTCACTCTAAAATACTAGGGGAAGATGTTAATTAGACTTTAACACTACAGTCCTTCAGTTAAAATATTTCTACATTTTATCATTAAAACAATTTATTTAACATTGTCAACTATTTTACTCCAATAATACCTCATTAAATAAACTTAATATCTCTCCTCCAGATATCAGACCTACACTTTTTTGTGACCTCGTTCACATTTTTTTGCGATTTTTATGCATTTTATTTTCATGAAGTAGTCCACAGGACCAATAGTATAGCAGGTAGGGTGTTTGCCTTGCAAGCGGCCTACTCAGGTTTGATTCCTCTGCCCCTCTCAGAAAGCCTGGGAAGCTACTGAGAGTATACCTGAATGGCAGAACCTGGCAAGCTCCCCGTGGCGTATTCGCTATGCAAAAAACAGTAGCAACATGTCTCACAATGGAGATGTTGCTGGTGCCCACTCGAGCAAATTGTTGAACAAAGGGAGGACAGTGATACAGTGCAATATTCAAACACCCATCCCACCAGCGAGCATCTTCCCACCACAATAAGAGGGAAGTGTGTGAAGGTTGTTGTATTTCATTTTGGAGCCATTTAAGAGCTTATATTTTTTTACAAAAACCTGTAAAAGCTATTAGAGGTCGCCCCAAAAGACCATCCCTCTCAGAGATGCCAGCAAGCTATCGAGAGTATCCCACCTGCAATGCCAAACCTGGCAAGCTTCCTGTGGCATATCAGATAGCCAAAAACAGTACCAATAACGGGTCTCATTCCCCTGATCCTGAAAGAGCCCCCGATATGGCAGCATTGGGGAGGATGAGTAAGGAGAGGTTGCTAAAATCTCAGGACTGGGACGAATGGAGACATTACTGGTGCCCACTTGAGCAAATCGATGAACAGTGGGATGACTGTGATAGAGCAATACAGTGATATATAAGAGAACATAAGCAAGTATGTTAAAATCAAACAAATGTGTGCTACTTTAGGTACATCAGTGGGCTAGAGTATAAGATGTCTCACGGCTGCAAATGTGGCCACATGCTGCAGGAGATCCTGCAATGCTCTCTTTCAGGAGCTTTATTTTATAGCTTCTGGATCTTGGCCATTGATAAGATAACATGGTACCCGGGGCAGTTTGTGGGTGTGACTGCTAAGCTACTGGAAAACTAAATATCTGGGTGGAGGAGGCCCACTCCCGATCCAAGCAGGCTTGGAGATCTCAGCCCCGGGTCCCACACACTTGGGTTCCTCTGCCGGTTCCTTCATGTGTGAGACTCATCCGAGTGTGTGAAGAGTGGCCTTGAGCATGGCTGCAGCTGGGTGGTGGAGGTTTTCAGCTGCCGGAGTTCTGCTTGGGGCAGGTAGGGAGACTCAACCCATCCCCCTCCGAGGTGCCCCGGTGAAGACAGCCTGGCGTGGGGTCATGAGAATCTGCCTTCATTGACATTCTTATTATCTTCTGAGTAAATTAGTATTAAAGTTTAATCCCTGAATTCCTGTCTACTATACACTTTTAGTTGTCTAGTTCATTTACATGGAGATTTCTGAGAAATAAGACTTCAATTTTCACTTCATTTTATAAAGTGGTGAGCTAGTTATTTTTCCCTTAATAATACAACTAAGAAAGAACATATTGAAAAACAGATAATCATCCTTTTCCATCTCCACTGCTCTATACTTTTATCACTATCCATGTAGCATCATTAAATGGTTTTTAAGGAATCAGAATAGAAGTAGGTATATAATCATAGTTTACTGGTTTTCCAAATTTACACTTCTAAGTAAAATTTACAAAGTATATTAGAATTTGTTTATGTATAGTTCTCCTGCATGTATTCCCATTTGACCCTCAAAATAATTCTATGAATGAAGCTGAGCAGATTTTCCAACTAGCACAGCAGTAGGGCGTTTGCCTTGCACGCAGCCAACATGGCCGACCCGAGTTCGATTCCTCCGCCCCTCTCGGAGAGCCTGGCAAGCTACCGTGAGTATCTCACCCGCATGGCAGAGCCTGGCAAGCCATCCGTAATGTATTCGATATGCCAAACACAGTAACAACAAAATCTCCAATGGAGATGTTACTGGGCCCGCTTGAGCAAATCGATGAACAACGGGAGGGCCTTTACTTTACTTACTTTACAACTTACTGTTGAATAACTGAATTCTTTTCTGGTAGTAAATGTGCGTGTAAACCAATGTTTCTCAGACAAACCTTACACCAAGGAGCTTAAGTGTATTAGTTAAGAACTTTTGATATTAAATTTTCTAAATACATCTTATTACTTAGAAATTAAAAATGGAGGTTGAAAAGTTTCATGAGGGTCTAATGAGAGAAGTAACATGTTTTTACAATTTTAATAGATTAGTCTGACTGATTTTATTGGAGTATATTATAGAGGGTAAAAGGTGGAAGTAAGAAGGCCTGTTAGGTGATCATTACAACAAGCAAGGTGAGATTTCATGGATACTTGGCCCAAGGATGTCTGCATTGAAGATGGTGAGTAATGATTTGCCTTAGTGTATATTTTGAAGACAGAGTGAGTAGAATTGACTAATAATCTGGGATTATTTTTAAATTAAGGTATGAATTAAATATAAATGTGCATTTTATTCCATTAATTAAACAAAGTATATTTAAAGAACTATTACATAACAGTTATGTACATAACTAATATATGTGGTATATAAAATTATATGTATAAATAAGCTCAAAAGATAAACAAAATAAGATAATGATATAGTTTTTTTATTATAAACTAGGAGGAAATGTGGATTTAGTGTGCATAAGTGTTTAATGGAGTAAAAATGTCTGGAGAAAATTGTAATTTCAGGTTTAGAAATATTATTAGAAATGTTTTTTAACATTTAAGCATGTTATGTTTGTGGTTCAGGAATGTGTCATAGCGGTATATCATTAGCCTTGTGTGTATGATATCCTGGATTTGATTATTGTCAGGAAAGGAAAAGGAAGGGATGGAGGAGGAGGGGAGAAAAAGAGAAGAGAGAAAGAGAAGGGGTGGGTAAGAGGAAGGGAAAGAGGGAAAAATGGAGAGAGGAAGAGAGAATAAAAGAACATAGCTGGTAAAAGTGCCTGAACATTGCCAGGTGTAATCCCAATAAATACAACAAAAAATTCAGTTGTGATGTGAAAAGGGAGTTTTGAAGAGAGGTAAATATGAAAATAGAGGTTGAAGAGTTAGATTTGCTTAACTTTTTCTCTCTATAGACATTTGTCCACTCTTTGGTTGATTGTGTACCCTTTACACTTTAGAAACAACCTAGAAAACACAATTTGGGGAGTCATGATTGCAATCAAGACATTAATGACCATTTCATTTTATGAACGGGCATGCTTCCATTCTTCATTCTAATGGTCTGATAATGCAGATAATGCATAGAAGAATTGAAATCTATGTGAATCATCTTTACCCCTCCATTCCTCCATTTTTTAATTGCTGTGTAACACTATTGAATAGTTCTTATTGAATCAAACTGCAAATCTATATCTTGACAGTTGTCTATAGTTAGAGATTGGAATTATGAGGCAGAAATATGATGGAGAGTCTCTAGAAGTTATGAGCAGTTTGTAGATAAGAATTAATAGACCACCTCATAGGTTATCACTATGCACATCTAAAAGATACTTTATAGGTGTATTCTCTATTTCTGTTTTAGATGAAATTTGAAAGCAACTAACTTTACCTTGACAAAGATTAATTCATATTAATGTACTGCAATAAAGTACAGACAAGTATATTAATTATCGATCTAAAATAAATTTGAAAAATACATATATTGCAAAGAAAGCAATCCAGTTCAACCATCCCTGTTAGCATTAACAAGAGTATCCTCTGAGAGGATGCTTTGTTATTTTTAAATTTGATACCCAAATTCAAATTTTATCTGGTATAAGTTTGAGGCTCATTAATAGTTGTTGTATTCAAATTTGATAGCTAAATAATGAGTTTCAGTATTAACAGCAGATCATTAAATTCTCATTAAATTTTACTTAAAATCAATTGCTGTTATATTTATTATAATAAATTATAAAATGTATTCTTTAATTCTCCCATGCCCTTCTCTTCTTTATTTCCCCTGATTTTATTTGTGATTTATGGAAATGACACACTTAACATTTACAAAAAGAAAATGATAAATTATGATGTATGTAGAAACAATTATTAATTCTTGTACTACAGGGGTTTATAGTAGTTTTGTGTATAGTAATTCCATATTAATGATGACCAATACTAATTATTATCTTTTATAAAACCCCACAAACAATTTTGTAGATAACTGTCTACAAAATGGTTTCATGAATGATTAATGAATTCTCCTTAGGCTATAGGTATTCATCAAAGATCTGGTATGTTTAGTGATTTAGGTTAAAGTTGCCTTTAAAAATATACATAGGAGACCATATGAGAACAAACACTAAAAGAATATGCCATTAATATTATTTGTTTTCTCACTTGCTCACTTGACATCCCATTACTCGTTGATTTGCTTGAGCGGGTGCCAGTAACCTCTTCACTAATCCCTGTCACGTGTTAGTGTAGCCCAATGGCGTCTGCTCACTCCAGGAACACAAAGAGCCTCAAACCAATCGTTCAGGATCTTGATGAAGAAGTCTGACCATCTTGTAAGTGGGTGGCCACATGATCTTTTGACATCCCGTGGAATCCAGTCGGTAATGGCTCTAGTCCAGTGGTTATCTCCAAATCTCATTATATGTCCAGCCCATCTGATTTTTGACGCCTTGGCAAATGAGACAGTGTCACTGATTCTTGATTGTTGATGGAGGTCAGAACTCTGGATTCTTTCTCTCACTTGAGTGAAGCATGATACTCCAAGCATAGCTCTTTCAATTCCTCTTTGGGAGACACGAATGGCATTCTCATCCTGTTTTTATAGGTCTCTGAGGCTATGTTAATGCAGGAAGAACAGTGCAATCAAAGAGATGTGCCTGGAGCCAGAGATTCTTCGTCCTCTTAGCTATTTCTTTGACGCTCTTGAAAGCTTTCCAAGCTGCTCTCTTCCTCCTGTGCAACTCAGGTGCTAGGTCATTTGTCATATTGAGTTCTCGACCTAGGTACACATAACTGTTGCATTCGGAGGTGTTTGTTCTGTTGAGAGCAAAGGGAATGTCAGGAATGAGACCATTTCTCATAAATATTGTCTTCGTGAGATTCAGCTGTAGTCCAACCTTTCCACACTCACAGTCAAAGTCAGGCAGCATTTGTGCTGCTTGGCTGATGTTTGTTATTATTAGAATGATGTTATCAGCAATGCGGAAGTGTTTTAGTTGCCCATCGTCTATCTTCATTCCCAGACCCTTCCCATTCTAGGCATTGCATAACATTTTTGAGGGTGGCACTGAAGAGTTTTGGTGAAATGGTATCACCCAGTTGAAACCGTCTCTTGACATGTATAATCACTTCCTTGTAGAATGGTGAAATCCTGGTAGTGAATCCATAATACAGCTCAAGGAGGATCCTGATGTATTGAGTTTGAACACCCTGTTTGGCTAGGGCTTTGATGACCGCTTCAGTCTCAATAGAATTAAAGGCCTCCTTTAAATCGATGAATGTTAGACAGAGTGGCATCTTTAACCCTTGTGAAACCTCAATGGGCTTGGTTATCATGTGGATATGATTGATTGTGCTGAATCCTTTTTGGAAACCGGCTTGCTCATATGGTTGTCCTTTATCTACTGTTCTGTCAATCCTATTCAGGATGACTCAAGTGAAGAGCTTGTAGACGAAGGACAACAGGCAGATCAGTCTACAGTTGTCAATGTCGTGGATATCTCCTTTCATGTACAGTAGAGCAGTTCTGTTGGTTTTCCATTGGGATGGAACCTTGCATTTAGATAGGTAGCATGTGAAGAGCCGAGCCAGTGTATTGATGAGTACTGATAGCAGGTTCCTCAGATGTTCAGGTCTGACTCTGTATGGGACAGGTGCTGTTTGTTTCTTTATGAATGAAATGGTGTGTTGGATTTTGGAAGGAAGAATGTTGGGAATGACATATCCATCCTGTGGAATTTGGTATGTGAGCAGGTGAATGTGGCTATCAAAGAGATCTGAGTAGAAGTCATGGATAATCTTCCCCATTGCCCTTCTGGAGGATGTGAGAGATCCATCAGGATATCAGAAGGTACTCATTTGGTTTTGTAGTTGGTGAAGGACAGGTGGGCATTGTGAATGCTTTTCCCAGCTTCTGCCACATCTGCCAGCACTGCTGCTCTTCTCTCTTTAAGGTCTTCCTTGATCGCTTCTCTGCACTGTTTTGCGAGCTCAGACATTCTTTTGCAGTTGCCTGAAGCTTGTGCCAATCCATGTTGGAGAATGAGCTCAAGAGTTTTCGAAGACAGGAATCTTTTGTGGCTATTTCTCTCTCAGCATTCCTCGCACAATCATGGAGGTGCTGAACCAGTCGATCATATTCTTTGTCAATGTTGTCAAGTACGGCATCTTCTCATGTTGCCACAATATTGCCAAAGAGCTCCCAGTTGGTGGTCGTTCTGGGAGTTCTCTTCTTAAACTTTGCAGCCCTTTCTCCCCGCTCTGTGAAGTAGAATTTTGCATGAAGGAGACGGTTGGGAAAATTTTTCCCTATAGTATTTTTCTATATGGCAGCATTTTGAAAGAGGAGTAAGGAGAGGCTGCTAAAATCTCAGAGCTGGGATGAATGGAGACGTTACTGGTGCCCACTCAAGTAAATCAATGAACAACAGGATGACTACTGTGACAATGACAGTATTTTTCTATGTGTGGCTATGACAATGCACCTGAGCTAAAATGACACAATCTTCGACCAGCTCTTCAAGTGAGTCCCAGTGGGAAATCTTTCATTTTACCAGTCTCTCCAAGGGACTCTGATATAGACTAGAGCTTACACACTATTTTCTGAGAGTAAATATAATCAAATTTATTTACAAATTGTCTAAGCAAAAGAAGAAGTCAAGGTGAGGATAAGACAGGAATTTGCGTTCCACAGCCTTTAACGTTAGTGGGGGAAAGAAGGGCATGTGTTATGAAAGGAGTGGGCAAAAGGCCAAGCTCATTAAAATTCTGACTGGCTTCTTGCCTGATTTCTCAGTGACCTGGTCATATTTTAAACAATTCATCAATCGAGAATAAATATTTAGTGAGAATGTGTGGGGTGCTCAAGGTGTAGTGTGAGTTCTTCCAGTCCCTGGACATATGGACATATGTTATATTTGCATGATTGATTATGCATGATATCTCATTATTTCTCCACTCCACTGGCAGTGAATGAAACCACTACTACACCCAAATTGTCCTCAACAGGCTACTTATAAAGGGGAGGAAAAAGAAACACACTAAATAAATGAGTCTGGTTTACATAATGGGCAAATCCAACAGAACCATTTTGAATGCCTAAGATTCCAAAACAGTTCTGGGATGAACAAGGAGAGTCAGTTTTAACCACATTTTTTCAACGTCTTTATCATATATACAAAACCATGAGGCTATATTAATTTTAAATGTTTCTTTTGTGGTAGAGCAAAACATTTAAAATCTAATGATCTAGATTCAAGTTTGACATGATTTTTTTTTACAAAATGTGAGCTTTAAAATGCAAATAATAATGCAGTTAATTCAGGATTATTGGCATAATACAGAGTAAATGTGTTATTGGATCAAATGGTGAAAACATCATAACACCATGAAGGGCTATCCAAATATTATTTGAAAGAATCACCTGTTCATTTCAGGCACATATAAGACTAAACTTGAAATTTTATTGCCCTAGGGTTTTGATAATATGCCCTGTAAAAACCATGGGAAGTCAAAAATTGGCAGGCTTTTTGGCTCAACGTGTAGGAATGTTTCGAAGAGAGGCATAAGGCTAAGATCCAATTAGGATAGAAAACACCCAGAAAACAACAGGCAAGTGTGATGCTAGAAATATCTTGTGGAGTTTCACCACCCTTGGCTACAATATGTCCATGAGCATTCATTATAGTGATTTCATCTGTCATTTCTCATGTATTCCGTCTTTTCCAAATTTATCCACTATTCACTACCAGGCATTACACTGAGCAATTTACCTGCAATAGCTTATTTATCCACACAGCACCTCTCTGAAAAATGCACTAAACTGGCCACATTTTCATTTTTGAGAACGTGAACTTCTGTAACAAGCAGCTTTTCTGTGGTTATTTAAAAAAAAAGATGAAATCTACATTAAAAACAGAGTAATCTTTACTACAGAATTCACACTGTGAGAACTTCATTGCAATTCCTCCTAGGGTTTTTAATTATTTTGAATGACATATTAAAAGATGTGTCAATTATGTTCTTTGTTTCTATTTCCTAAGTTTCATATTACATCATTTTCTATTGAAATTTTTTAACAGCTAAACCTGAATTTCTTAGTTTGGGATTCTAAGTTTTAGAATCCATTTTCAGAAATGATTCTATCATTGGAGCTGGAGAGATAGCCTAGCAGGGAGGGTTTTTGCCTTGCATGGGGGCCATCCAGGTTCAATCCCCAGAATCCCCTATGGTATTATAAGCACCACTCTGTACCTGAGTACAGAACTAGGAGTAAGCCTTGTGCACAGCCATTTTTCCTGCCAAAAAAAATTAAAAATAATTATACCCATAATGGGCTGGAGCGATAGCACAGCGGTAGGGCGTTCGCCTTACAAGCGGCCAACATGGCCAACCCGAGTTCGATTCCTGCGCCCCTCTCGGAGAGCCCGGCAAGCTACCGAGAGTATTTGATATGCCAGACACAGTAACAACAAAGTCTCCAATGGAGACGTTACTGGGCCCGCTCGAGCAAATCGACGATCAACGGGAGGGCCTTTACCTTATACCCATAATAGTGACTACATATATAATACAATATTTAATGACAAGTTTTTTTTATTATTTTTTTTTTTTTTGCTTTTTGAGTCACACCCAGTGATGCACAGGGGTTATTCCTGGCTCATGCACTCAGAAATTACTCCTGGCGGTGCTCGGGGGACCTATGGGATGCTGGGAATCGAACCCGGGTCGGCTGCGTGCAAGGCAAACACCCTACCCGCTGTACTATCACTCGAGCCCCGACAAGTATGTTTTAATATTTAAAAAAAATTGTAACTATGCATACACTTTCCTCCAGAGTTGGTGTCTTATTTTGCAGGATAAACTTGTCAGAGCTTGCTCAATTGGAAATTAATATAAACTAGTTATCTAAAATGAAAAAAGAAGCTAGTCAGAGACCCAGATAAACAATGAGATGCCTCCTGATTCCCATAATTTGAAAAACTCCAAAAACTTCTGCGGAGAATGTAAGCCTAGTCACAAAGTAGTAAGCATGCAAGTCTAGTGAGCTAAATTTCATCCACTCTGTCTTGACCCTCACGGTTTGATGGCTTCATCTGATATGCTGTGTGGGGGAAGAAAATGTACTTGGCAAAATAACCCAATGGATATGCTAATCATATACATATTTATTGATAATGTAGTTCACTTCTGGGCTTCCATTTATTGGATGATTTGAAGAATAAACTTAAGTTGTGTATACTGTTTTCTCAGAAGGAACATGGGTAGGGATTCTAATATTGCTTAATCCTTTAGATCATTAAGCACAAAATAAGACAAACCTTGCACTGGGCTTATACAAAAATGGTGCCAAGAAAATGAAATTACATTATATGATTATTCTAAATGTTCCTGTGAAGTTACTTAGCAATTCATAAAACAATAAATTGCCAATATCCTAAGAAATGTAAATTGTTTTTTTAATATACACATATTATTCTACCATTGCTGTTTATTGCCAGAAATGTTTCCTTTGTTAAAGTTAAAGCCAAAACTGGCCATTATATATTTTCAGGAAGATGTCACATCTGATGATCTCCAAGATATATGAACCTTGAGATTTCCAATAAAAGAGTGCTGATGAGAAAGTGAGATTTGGCTCTGAATTGCTCTCTTTGAAAGGAATTCTTAACCACTTGTCTGACAAATCATTACTAACAGGAGTGCCTGGATAAGATATGATTCCTTGTCAATTATAGGACTTTTAGAAAAAATCAGTCATGGAGATTTTAAAACACTAAATCAAGTTCAGGAAAACCTTTGTGTTTCATTAACATCATTTTCATCTGTGTGTCTCTCTTTCTGTTTCTCACTCTTACGTTGAGTCATTCTCCATTCCTGTATATGCAGAATTAAAACTCTAGGAGCTAAGAGCTTGTATAAGTTGGCCTCAGAATATTTACTTCAATTTTCTAAAAGTTTAGGATACATTTGAAGTGATCCCAATGTTGTAATCGAAAGCTTCAGAAACACATCTCTAGCCAGCAAATCTCATTATATAAATACCCTTCCCTTTACCTGAGAGCTTGAGTTTGCTTGCATCGACCTGCCCTCCTCTATGTGATGAGGAACAACAGTAAAAGGTGTTTATATGCTCTGTACCTTTCACTGGGACTGTGAACACTGACAGGCCCTCCAGGTCCTCTTTGCCCAAGTTGCCAGCTATTGCTATTTCACACTTCTTCGTTGTGCTCATTCTTTTCCCAGAAAGGTCTTGTATTTCATGAAAGAATCCTGGTCTGACAGCCAGGGACAAAAAAGTAGAAATAGAAAATACAATGTTCAAGCTTCAGTAGAAAGAAACTAATAAGAAGAGAGGTAAAGTAGTGCCTATGAAAAACATTCTACAGTGTATCAGATTGAACTATGTAACATCATTTGCTATCAAAGTTAAACCTCTCTGGGCCAAATAGAAGCCTCAGCTATTAAGTTAGAACATTAGATTAACTGACTCATTAAGTTTTTTCCCATTAAAAAAATCCCTATTTTTGCCAAACTTTGAAATTTGCAGTGAGAAAAAAGATTTTAATGCATCTGGAATCCTATGGGAAATTCATTAAGTAGATCAAAATATACAATTTTAATCAAGTGAATCTATTTTATAAAAAAATGACACTAAAATAGAGAAAGGTTAAGTAAGATAGTATTAGAATTAGATTATCAAATAGCTAATTTATAATAGTGTTCATTCTGTAAAAGATCATCAATGAAAGAAAAGATTTCCAGTTGATTTTGTGTCGTTTGTGGAATAATCAAATTTTTCTAACGGATCTTTTGTAAGAAACAGAAGTCAGTTTATTTTGACTTTGTGTTTGTGAAGTTCATACTTTTTCAGCCCATATTGTGTATGCTTTTATTAGAGATCCTCTATTAATTTCCTAAAGGAATGTTTATTTGAATAGTAATATAGAGACTAATAAAATCAGAGACTATAAAATCCAGTTCCCGGACGAGAACAGTGCAGTCTTCTGCCCCCGCGCCCGGCTGTCCCTTGCCTGGGCCCCTTGGAGGGGAGTGGGTTGAGCTTTCCTCCCCGTCCCGACCAGGGCTCCGGCAGCCGAAGACCTCCAGGACCACCACCATGCTGAGACCACTCTCCGCACACATGAAGGTCCTGGCAGAGGGACAAATCCACGCGGGTTCCGGGGCCGAGACCTCCAAGCCTACTCGGATTGGAGTCGAGGATCCTCCACCCAGATCCTCCAAATTCCAGTAGGCAGGGGTCACACCCACCACCTGGCCCCCTGGCGCCATGTAATCCCATCAATGGCCAAGACTCAGAGACTATAAAATCCAGTTTCCGGAACCGGGCAGCCGCAAATGCGGCCGCGCGACATCATATCAGGATATCTTTTTATGACTTCTTATTATCTCATTCCTACTTTGGACAAACTTGCAGGCTATCGAATGTAGCCTGCCCACAGGGTAGAGTCTGGCAAACTCCCCGTGGCGTACCAAATATGCCAAATACCAGTAACAATGATGGGTCTCATTCTCCTAAAGAGCCTTGAGTATAATCTCAGGGCTAGGATGAAAGAGACGTTACTGGGGCCTGCTCGAGGCAATCGACAAATAACAGGATGATGAAATGAAAAAAAAATATAGATGGAAATTCCAGAGATTGAAATTATACATGTTTCTTAAGATAAAATATTCATAAAATATAACTTGATTGTAGCACTGTAGCACTGTCCTCCAATTGTTAATCCATTTGCTTGAACACGCACCAATAATGTCTTGTAAGACTTGTTACTGTTTTTGACATATTGAATACGCCACAGGGAGCTTGCCAGGCTCTGCTATGCGGGCGCGATACTCTCAGTAGTTTGCAGGGCTCTCCGAGAAGGATGGAGGAATCAAACACGGGTCGACTGCATGCAAGGTGAAAGCTTTACCTGCTGTGCTATCACTCTAGCCTAACTTGACAGTATTTTAAGTATTATAAAAATATTTTGAATATATATTTTGAATACATTCTTGAATAAATGTCATGATGTTCCTTTGACTACAAATTTTAGAACAATGGAAGATATTTATTTTGCATAATTATACTCCACAATATATAAAGTTCTAAACTTTCATCTGAACTCTGATGTCTTGATTTAGGAAAGTCAATGTCCTTCTAAATTCCCCTCTCAGGCATTTGACTTAAGTATACTATGATATATATATCACTTGATCACTTGATCACTTGACTTCCCATTAATCGTCGATTTGCTTGAGCGGGCGTCAGTAATGTCTCCATTTGTCCCTGTCGGGTGCTAGAGTAGCCCAATGGCATCTGTTCGCTCTAGGAACAGATACTCTCAGTAGCTTGCTGGGCTCTCTGAGAGGGGCAGAGAATTCGAACCCGGCTTGGCTGGGCTGTCTGAGCGCAAGGCAAACGTCCTACAGCTGTGTTATTGCTCCAGCTCATCCTACCTATGAGAAAAATTATTCTGCTTTTGTCCCTCTTCTCCTGACATACTTCACTCAGCATGATACCCTTCAGATACATCCACATAGAAGCAAATTTCATGGTTTCATCTTTTCATAGCTAAGTAGTATTCAATTATGTATTTGAACCATAGCTTCTTTATCAAGATGTCTTATAAACTAGTTTGTTTGAAGATATTTTGAACGGTTCTGCAATAAATGTGGGAGTGCAAATGTCTTTTATACATTGCTTTTTTTAAAAAAATATTCAGATAGATGTCAAGGAATGGAATTTGCTGGTTCCTGTGGGAGTTCGACTTTTTTTTTTCTTAGTGAGACACCATGAGGTACAGTTGTAGACTTACAAATTTTGTGCTTGGGTTTCAATTATACAATGATCAAATACCCATCACTCCAGTAGTGCCCACTTCCCACCACCATGGAGCCCAGTATCCCTTCCACCCCTCATCCCCCCCCATGCCACCCTGCCTCTGTGGCAGGGCATTCCTCTCTGTTCTCTCTCTCCTTTGGGGTGTTGTGGTTTGCAAAAGAGGCATCGAGTGGCAATCATGTTTGGTCTATAGTCTACTTTCAGCATGCTTCTCCCATCCTGGGAGGATCCTCCCAACACACTTTATTTGGTGATCCCTTCTCTATCTGAGCTCCCTTTTCCTCTAGCATGCATGGCTGGCCTCCAAGCCATGGAGCAAAATTCCTGGTACTAATCTCGGCCACTCTTGGGTGTTGGGAGTTCAATTCTTAATTTTTTCAGAACCACTCATAGGGTTTTCTAAAAAGGCTGTACTTATCAGCATTCCCATCAGCAGCAAATAACCTTTTTTTCCACATTCATGCCTGCACTGTTTGCTTGTTTTTTTGGGGGGGGGTTATATGTCAGCACTGGTTGTTCTTTGTGATGTGTAATGTCAGTATCACTAGTGTGAAATAATATCACATTATTTTTTGATTTGCATTTGCATGTGATATAGAACATTTATAATATGCTGTTGGCCATCTGTATTTATTATTTCAGGATAGTTCTGGTTTTTCACACACACACACACACACACACATATTTTCTGAGATTTTTTTTTCCTTCTTAAGTTCAACCAGTGCTTTAGATGTCTTGTATATTAAACAGGTTTAATGAGTGGTGGTCAAATAACTTCTCCTAGTCTGTGATCTATGGAGTTTTTTTTACTTAAATCAGGTCTTTGTTTATTTTGTTGTACAGAAGCTTCTAAGTTTGATATAAGTTCCATTTATTTATCTTTTGTTTTGTTTTATTAAACAAGTGGATTGAGATTTTGAATATACCTCTTTTTTCATATCATGGAGTGTTCTACATATGTTTTCCTCAATGTAATTTATAGATTCAACCATGATATTGAGGTATTTAATCTTTTCGATTTGGCTTTTGTGCATGGTTTTAGCTGAGGGACTACTTTCCATTATCTTTTCTGTGACCAATCAATAACCCCAACACCAATAGAGACTATTCTTGTTCCATTTTCCTTTTTATTTGCTACTGTATCGATGAGTAAATACCCACACACCTGAGGACCTTTCTCTGTACTCTGAATTCCATTGGTCTGAGAGTCTGTCTATATTCCAGTACCACACAATTGTGATGAATACAGCTTTACAGCATGGTTTGAAATGGTGACAGAGAAGCCTCTTGTCTTTTTTTTCCTTAGAATAATTTTGTCTATTTGGGAATTGGGGATTGATATACCATATACATTTAATGAGTGTTTGATCCAAGTCTTAAAAAAAATCACCTCTGTTTTTTGAGGGACATCTGTGAATCTATATAGTGTTTTGGGCAAGATGGAAATTTTGACAACGTTGATCAATTCCCATCCACAAATGAGATGCATTTCCTTGTGTTCCTGTTTTATTTCTTTTACTAATTATATCTTCAACAGTAGTACTACTGTTCTACTGTTCTACCGTACTACTGTTCAAGAAGGGAGAAATCCATAACATTGGCAACTATCGCCCGATCTGCCTATTGTCTGTCATCTACAAGTTGTTCACTTGAGTCATCTTAAATAGGATTGGCAGAACACTAGATGAAGGACAACCATGCGAGCAAGCTGGGTTCTGCAAAGGATTCAGCACCATCGACCATATCCACACGACAACCAAGCTAATTGAGGTTACTCAGGAGTTCAAGATGCTGCTCTGGTTAACGTTCATTGATTTAAAGAAGGCCTTTGATTCTGTTGAGACGGAAGCAGTCATTGAAGCCCTAGTCAATCAGGGCATTCAAGCCCAATACATCAAGATCCTCCGTGAGCTGTATTGCGGATTCACTACCAGGATCTCACCATTCTACAAAGAAGTGATCATCCATGTCAAGAGAGGGTTTCGGCAGGGTGATACCATTTCACCGAAACTCTTCAGTGCCACCCTCGAGAACATCATGCGACTACTGGAATAGGAAGGAATGGGAGTGAAGATAGATGGTTGGCAACTACACCACCTCCGCTTTGCTGATGACATTGTTTTCATAACACCAAACATCAGCCAAGCAGCACAAATGCTGGCCGACTTTGACCATGAATGTGGAAAGGTAGGACTACAGCTGAATCTTACGAAGACAATGTTTATGAGAAACAGCCTCGTCCCTGATTCCCTATTCACTCTCAACGGAACGACCATCTCCGAATGCAACAGCTAGTGTACCTAGGTCGAGAAGTCAACATGACAAATGACCTGGCACCCGAGCTGCGCAGTAGGAAGAGAGCAGCTTGGAACGCCTTCAAGAACGTCGAAGAAATAGCTAAGAGGTCAAAGAACCTCCGGCTCCGGGCACATCTCTTTGATTCCACTGTTCTTCCTGCATTAACATATGCCTCAGAGACCTGGGCCCTACGCAATCAGGATGAGAACGCTATTCGGGTCTCCCAAAGAAGAATAAAAAGAGCTATGCTTGGAATATCACGTTTCACTCAAATGAGAGCAAAAATCCGGAGTTCTGACATCCGTCGACAATCAAGAATCAGGGACGCTGTCTCGTTTGCCAAGGTGTCAAAAATCAGATGGGCTGGTTATGTAATGAGATTTAAAGATGGCCGCTGGACTAGAGCTGTTACTGACTGGATTCCACGGGATGTCAAAAGACCGTGTGGCCGCCCACCTACCAGATGGTCAGACTTCTTCGTCAAGATCATGAACAATTGGTTTGAGGCTTTTCATGTTCCCAGAGCGAACAGATGCCATTGGGCTACAGTAGTATGCGACAGGGACAAATGGAGACGTTACTGGCGCCCGCTCGAGCAAATCGACGACTAACGGGAAGTTAAGTGAAGTGAAGTGACTAATTATATCACAACGTCTTTGTCTATTAGTCTACATTAGACATTTGAGGGTTATTTCTAAATCTTGACTGTTGAACATAAATATGAATACTTTTTTTTACTTTTTGGGTCACACCTGGCAGTGCACAGGGGTTACTTCTGGCTCTGTACTCAGGAATTACTCATGGCGGTGCTGGGGGACCATATGGGATGCTGGGAATTGAACCCATGCTGAGCGTGTGCAAGACAAACACCATACCCTCTGCGCTATCGCTCCAGCCCCAATATGCATGGATTTACTGAATTAGTAGCTTTGTGTTGGGGGCAGTTTAGATTCCAAGAATTGGAACTGTTGGGTTGTATGTGAATTCTATTCATATATATATATGTATATATATGTATATATATATATATATAGTTTCTCCTGGCAATCATGCCATTTTTTGTAGGAGTACTGCTATTTATTCAGCCAGTGATTAGCTGATTGAATTGGGCATGAACTCCACCTTAATTTAAAAAAAAATTTTTTTCCTTTTATATATATTTATTGATTCACTGTGGGAAAAGTTACTAAGCTTTCAGGTTTAAGTCTCGGTCATACAATGATCAAACATCTTTTCCTTCACCAGTACTCATTTTTCACTACCAAGTATCCCAGGATACCCTCCTCCCACCTCTCCAAATGCCTGTGAGGCAGATGATTTCTACTTAACTCTTCTCTACATTGATTACCTTCATTATTTTGAAAAAAGATGAACTATTATTGTTTAGAATTTCTCCCCAAACAATCAGAATTGCTGAAAAGGCATTTTGAAATATTTTGTTTTCTATAGCTTGTTATGAGAATCATATAATGTCACGTGGCCACAATTTTGGATTTCTGCAAAGAGCCAGATAATTACGAGATTGGTTTCTGTGTGTCTGGTGTTATGGCCATGCCGGAGAGCCACTAGTGGGGGGTAACTTGTGACCTCGGTAGGGTTTGAGAGACGTGCCGGTACCGCCCCCTTTCCCATGAGACTGCAGTTGCCCCGTCACTGACGGCTCGTACCTGGCTTTCCTCTAAGCTCTGAGGCGGCAGCCACCTTGCTGCCAGTGTTAAACTATGGCGCCATGCCTCCCTGGGATGGAAAGGGTGTTGTTCCCTTCCACCTTTTTCCTCCTGGCAGCAAGGTGGCGGCCACCTCAGAGGTTATTGGAAAGCCAGGTATGAACCGGCGGTGAAGGGGCAACTGCAGTCTCATGGGAAGGGGGACGGTACTGGCTCGTCCTTCACACCCTACCGAGGTCATGAGTTGCCCCCCCCACAAGCGGCTTTCTGGCATGGCCATGGCTCCAGAGGCAAAAGTACTTATCCAGAGCCCAGCAGCTTGTAGAAGAAAAGTGAATGGACCATGCATTAAACTACAGCGCCAGGCCTCCCAGGGAGGGAAAGGATGTTGCTCCCTTCTGCCTTTTCCCCCCTGGCAGCAAGGTGGCTGCCACTTCAGAGCTTATTGGAAAGCCAGGTATGAAGCGGCGGTGAAGGGGCAACTGTAGTCTCATGGGAAGGGGGGCGGTACTGACTCGTCCTTCACGCCCTACCGAGGTCACGGGTTGCCCCCCACAAGCTGTTCTCTGGCATGGCGATGGCTCCCGAGGCAAAAGGACTTAAGCCAGAACCTGGAAACTTGCGGCAGAAAAATGAATGGACCATGCATTAAACTATGGCGCCATTCCTCCCCGGGAGAGAAAGGGTGTTGCTCCCTTCTACCTTATTCTTATATTTTTGAGAAATCTCCTGTGTGGTTTGGCCACCTATCCCAGTTTGCCAGAAACCATATCTCTTACTCTCCAAAGTGTCCCGGTGTTATATGTTTAAAATTTTCATAATAAAATATCGACAATTCTTATACCCATGGTACATTATTCTGTCAAAATCTTGATTCTAATTTAAAGAATAAAAGTCAGATATAAGATGCCATATGTTATATCAGCTCACTTATTTGGAATAGTAAGAATTTTGAGGAAGCCCAGGAATTAGGTCACTAAGTTAGATGATATGCCTTACGTGTTGAGGGACTGAGATGGATTCTGAGAACCACTGGAACCCCCAACTCCACATTTAATACTATGAAATGCTACTTCCACAAAAAATAAAGAAAGAAAATGTTTGTTTAGAGATAAAAGTTATGAAACAGAAAGTAATATTTATTTAATACAACCAGTTTTTCTTTAGAGTTAATTAAAATATTTTGATACTAGATAAATTTTGGAACTGCAGAGCTATGTGAATGTATCAATATTTTACTTAAACTTTTAATTTTGAAGGGACCACACCTCAGTCACGAATAATTTCTGACAAGGCTTGGAGGACCGCATATGGTGCTACGGATCAAATCCTGGTTAACAGCATGCAAGGCAAGTGTCTTATCTGCTATACTATCTTTCTGGCACCTTCACTTCAATTTTTTTTCTTCACTTCAATTTTTAAAGCACAATGTTTGAAATATTTTATAATATAAAATTTTAGAGTCTGGATATGAACAGAATATGTTTTAGTATATTTGTGTGCATGTGTATGTTTAAATTTGTATTTGTATGTGTCTCATTTAAATCGTGCACCCTATAATCTATATAACCCATAAGGCAAGATTTTTTAAACTCTTGTATCACTACCATATTTTAAACCCATAAGCCTATCACTAACTCATGCTCAAAGACATAAGTTGAATGAATAAAGTTATAAGATAGAAGTGACAAGAAGAACATAACGGTAAACACTAATATGTCCTCTCCTCATACAACTCAGGGAATTATAGATGATTTTTATTTTGTTCAAATTTCTTATCTGTTGGAGTACAAGGAGCTTAGGTTTATCAGGTTGCAGCCATCACAGTGCCCCCAAGTCACTCCCATTACTTTGTTTATCTGTAACCACTTCTATGCTCTCTTCCCCAACCAATTTGTAATGTCTCATCCTTCTAGGGCACTGAACTTATACTGTAAGTTAATATTGCCTTTTTCCTCTCCTTGTGTCTCTTGAATAGTTTAATGCCATGTCCTTTTTGTATAGATACAAGAAGACAATTAATTAATATTATGCTTTGTAACTTAGGAGTTGATTGGCCTTGAATATTATTCACTCCTGGGCATCTGCTTTCTCAACTTAAGCCTCAGTTGCCCTCACTTCCTAGCACCCCAAAATCAGGGTCCCAACATGGGACTGGGATGGAACCAGGGCAAGCCAGTAAGTTATGTACTACCCTGGCATAGAGATTGGACAGGCCAATTTGCCACGATTCTTAACTATAGGTTAAGAGTTTGATCATAGGCAAATGCTGTCATGATCCAAAAGTAACGATGAGACTAGGACCCTGCTGCTAAGAATAGGAAAGGTGTCTGGCCTGAGCACTGCAGTCTGAGATCGAGATGGCCCTAGGAGAGCAATTCTATAAGCTTAAGGTATTTCTTACGTATTCATACAAAATGACTTATATTATATATGCTTATATGTTGATCAGAGAAGAAGAGAAACACATCCAGGGAATTCTGTTCTAGGGTGAGTTGATCTGCTATATGAGAATCTGTCCTAAAAACAGCCTTCCCATGTGTCCTGACTAGCTTGGATGAGACTGAACATTTCTCCCCTTCATCTGCCTTCAGTGAGCAAGAGGCAGCTTCCCTTATCTCACAGAGACCCTACTGTGGAGAGGCAGCCACCCTTATCTCAGAGAAACCTTACTGTAAGAGGCAGGCTAGTCATTGAGATGTAGATTCCAAGTTCTAGCAGGCTGATCTCTGATATGCTATCCAAGTGCTTGCAGCTTATGTAAGGTGAGGCCAAGATTACTGGCCTGCAGATGTATAGAAGCAATGTATGTTCTGCCATCTCATTGTTTTTTCTGTAACTCCTTTTGATGACATCATTGTATTGCACCCTTTAGAGGTACCATGATCTATATAAGGGAGATTTCAGGGCTCTCTGGGGAACACGTGCCTTAGAGAACCTGGGAACACGTGCCTGATAGAATCAGAGAGGACGTGCTTGAGAGCACGTGCTTGAGAGATCCTGGGGCCTCTATGATATACACTTCTTCCATGTAATAAACTGCTGCTAAGACCAACCAGCCTGGCCCTCATTTCCTTCCTTCACCTGATCATCGCCATCGACCTCCCTGGAGTGGGGAAATGGCCTGAGATGACCAAACGCAGGCAGCAGGAGAGATAGGCCGCTGCCATCCCTTTTGCCCATCCTTTTGTGTGTGTTTACACACTTATCTATATTTTTTCTAATATATAATTTCGAGATAAAACCATTCAATGAAAATCTTTTAAAAGAATACAATGGTTTTGAATTTAGTGGCCAGAGAGATAGCACAGCAGATAAGTGGCCAAACCAGGTCTGACCCCAAGGACACATTCACCCGTTCTCCCATTCACCAGTAGGAGTGATTCTTTCACACAGAACAGAGCAATGAGCATTTCTAAGCATAGCTGGGTGACTCCCCCTGCCAACAAATAAGCAAGCAAACAAAAAGAGGAGGTCACTGTACTGACTCTCTTCTATTTTTACAATTAAAAAAGGAAATACTTTCAGGTAAATATGTTATCAAAGCATGAGACACATTGGCCATTTTCTACTTGGGCAAAGCACTGTAAAATATTTGTTTTAGACTACAAAATTGTTATTTTCAGATATAAAGTAGACCTTTCATTCTAAAAAATAACCAAATGTCCTCCTGATGAGTAGCAATTATTTTTATGAAAGAAATTTCTTACATAAAAATGTCAACCAGAATTTGATAACCATGTCATCATTGTGGGTAAAAATTGTTAAAAATATATAACGGGTAAAGAATGGTCAAGAGGAATTAATATATGTTATTTTCAGATCCCTAAGCAGACAGATTAACACTTACTTAATAACTGTATAAGTTTTTTAGAGGTGACTATTTAATGAATAATTAGATGATAGAAAAAGAGTTGAAGACAGTATAATATTTTGGAATGCATAATGAGCCAGGATATGATAAAATCTACTTCAATAATGAGGCAACAATAGTACTGCGACGTGGATCCCTGAAGCAGAGCTGAGTTAACCTTTAAAAGTCTTTGTGAGATCTAGTTAAGAGAAAGAGGTGAAAGCTCAGATTCTTTCATCTCATTAATTGGAAACTTTCACTGCACTCCTAAAAATTAGTTTCATTATAACTGGAGATCTTAACGTAGAGGAATAAAAATTGTTTTCACCAAGATACTATTTGGAACTAAACTATAAAAATCAAATTAATGGAAAGAACCTTAAACATTTATGGTCACTGGGAAAAATAAAATAAGCAGCAGTTTGGATGGGTTTCATTTTGTCAAAATTGACTTTTCGACTTTAGCTAGAGGCTGTCATATTTCTCTGAGAATTCATTAGTGATGTATTTGGAGCTCCAATTAAAAACTGTAAGTGAGAAAATAACAGGAACTCCCAACCCATGATTATTCCAGAATATATGGATTTAATATAATATCATCTCGCTACATTTACAGTGAGATAACCAAGTACAAAAGAAAAAATCTAACATCTCAACAGATTGTTTTTAATTACAGCAATCAAAAACCTGAAATTTATTAAAAATATGTATTAGATACTAGAAAGAACTCCCAGGTATCTTGATGATCCAGTTGGGGAAAGAATTAGAATCCAGAGCAACTATGAAATATATTTAGCAAAAACATGCACTATGACAGTTATGAGTCTGGACATTCTGGTTTGCCTCACTAAGGCTATTGTACACAATGTAGATGTCACTTTCTTCACTATTGCACTCAGAAATTTGATATTGATGACGATACCGCTATCAGTTAAAGGGAGTTTACAATGTTCCCACTTCTGTTTATCACTATCATTTCAGGATCAGTTTTTATGTGTAAATAATATGCTTTAAATATTTTGTCTTCCTATTCTGCAAGGGAGACTAGTTTACTAGGTTTTTAAAGGCAAAAAGGATTGTGGTTTCACAAATTATTTCCAAAAGAGGAAGTTACTGAACACACAAGGATACTATAAGTATGAACTGGCAAACTTATTCATATCATCTGCAATTCAATTCTTTGGGTGTTCAACAGTATTATTAAATTATCTTTCCTTTCACTTTAAAACAATAATCTTGCCTACCATAATTCATATTGCAAGCAATATATCTCACCTCTTTACCAAATGGAATCTACAAAGTCATGTTATATACTGTGTCTTCATGGGTATTAATGCTTTTCTTCTACCTGAATTTATCTGTATATAGACAGATTAGTAAATAAATCATAAAGGTAGCCAAACCCATAATATTCAATAATGGGTAAAGTGAGAAGAAAGGAATTGTTCTTTCTGTGTTTAACCATACTCTTTCAGTCTATCCGTAAGATACTCATTCTTTCACATATTCATACACACATATTAGAAAGCAAGAAAACACATGTATGCAGTAGTCAGGAGACAGTTGTATGATTTTCCTTCACTGGATTCCAAAGAATCAAAACTATCTTGTTCATTCAGGATTAAATGCGTGAACAAAGTTCACAATTTAAGCAAATATTTTGGTAATATACCTTGAGGCTAATGGTGAAATGTTCCTATCCTGTATGATCTCAATGTTAAAATGCCCAGATAAACACAAAACTCCAAAGTCAGAGGAGATGCAGACTTTAATACTAAAATAGGGTCTTGACATCAAACCCTTACTGTGGCACTAAATGAAGGGTTCAAATAAGTAAAGAGATCATGTGAGTAGATTGAGGGAAGCTGTGTTTTTTTAAGTAATTTAGGAATATTATAATGGTATAAAAATGGCCCCACTTTGGTGTAATATCTGATAACCAGACCATCATAGAAGTCAGTGGTTGTCACAGAGGTACCATAAATAAGATCATCCTTTAGTTAGAATAAGCAGAAAAAGATAAAATATCCAACACATGAAAAGGTTCTGACTATGAAAAGTTCAGAATAACCCACTGTATTCATAATGGGAATGTGGTAGAAAAATAAAGATGGTCAAAAATTGAATGCAAATTATGTTCTTAAAATTTCAGAGTAACACAATCAGTCAATAGCTTTTCACAGACTAAAATATGACTCATTATTCTTTGAAATAGAAACTCTCCATAAAGTTTGTACTTTCCTTTATAAGAAGAATTAACTTTAAAGAAAATTTAGTTTTATCTGCATTTTCTTTCTACCAAACGGAAAATTTTCCTTTTTTATAAAATGTTTGGTTTATGGTCACACATGGTAGTACTTGGAGCTTATTCTTGGTTTTATGCTCAGGGATCTATACTTGGTTCTAGAGAGTGTACTAGGGCTAGCCTTGTGCAAAGCAAGTACTTAAATTCTGAACATTTGCTCTGGACTAAACAAAAAGGACAATTCTTATCAATAGTTCATAGTAATTCAATTTTTTAAAATTTGGGAGAGAACTAATGGGAAAAAATGTACTTCTGAGCCATAATGTGCATTTCAACAGAAAAAAGCTATTATCATATTTCAGATTTCATGTTTTTTGTGTTTATAATTAATTTGAGAGATCATGTTTATTTGAAGTCACATTTATTGAATATATGAGAATTGGGAGACAACAAGATATCATTGTTAGGACTTTGCATTTGTGAAGAAAACCAGCATCTAAGCTAAATCTTAAACAATCTGAGAGACAAGATCCATAGGTTCTATATTTCAGAAACAGGACTATTTTTTCTCCAGTCTTTGGAGAAGACTAAGCGTAGATCTGTCTTGGTTCTCTGTGTTCATGCTCTCTTTGAAACACCATTAGCACAATTACCTTCTCAGCAATTGCCTTCACAGTTTACCTCCTCAAATGATAGTACTAGCTGACGTAGAAAAACGTTCCAACTTCTATCTCTTTCTCCCATTTCCTTGTTTTGTTATTTTTAAAGATACTTATCATTATCCAAAATATTCATGTGCTCAACTACTTATAAACTGGCCCTTATATATAAACCGCTGAAGGCCAAGATTTTATGTTTGTAAATATGACAAGGTTTATACAAATACCACTTTATGTTTGTAATATGACCAGGTCTCATCACAAAGCCGACATAAAACAATTGATTTTTATAAAGTAGAAAGTAGGGCTGGAGCAATAGCACAGCGGGTAGGGCGTTTGCTTTGCACACGGCCAACTCGGGTTCGATTCCCAGCATCCCATATGGTCCCCTGAGCACTGCCAGGGGTAATTCCTGAGCGCAGAGCCAGGAGGAACCCCTGTGCATTGCCAGGAGTGACCCAAAAAGAAAAAAAAAGTAGAAAGTAAAACCATGTCCTTTGATTTCCAACTATAATACCTTTGGAATCTCTAGATTTGCACATTGCATTTGAAAAAGACTGACTACCACTACATATATCATATACTCTAGAAAAAAGACAAGTTTTCCTTGAGAATGTATATAATCTTGGTCAATGTCTTCTCTTTATTGCTACTGCTCAATAGCATATGAGAATTTTATTAAAACAATGAAATTTAAGGCTCAATAATTTGTCTTACAGTTTTCAACATTTTAGAGACCTGTTCCTAAGGCCTTGAACTAATTTGCACTTATCTATTAAATATGGTAACACTCCAACTAGGCTCCTGCCGTGAGGTTGTGTTAATAATGGTTTATCTAATTTTTAAATCCACTGTTCAAAGGGGAAACATGATTTTTTTTTAAAACTCTCGTTCCTTGTGGAGAGATAAAACAGCTCTGGGGATAAAAGAACAATAGATCAAATGTGAAACCACACATCTAAAGCTAGAGGATAAGAGCAGAAAAGGAGATACCAATTTTTAAGGGAAAACATTGGAGAAAGATAAAAGAAATAAAAGATAATAGCTTGCGTTATATAAATTTTTCCATAGTATATGGAAATACAAAAAGAAATATATTTTAATATTTAGCTAGTATCACTTGTGACCTAATTTAAAGAGCCACATATTTGAGTATAAATCAAATCAAAATTCCAGTTAGGTACTTTTTGTAGAATATTTGAAAATTGTCATGTTTTATTGTAAAATAGTAGCAAAATCCAGAAAAATACACTAAGTAAAATAGAATGAGCTCTAAAATCTTTCAAATGGATTCTTAAATAGTTCATATTTTGGTGTATTTACTTCAGTCTCTGAATTAATACCTATAAAATTATAAGACTGGGGCTGGAGCCATAGCACAGTGGTAGGGCGTTTGCCTTGTGCGCAGCCAGCCCGGCTGAGATGGGTTCAATTCCTCCGCCCCTCTTGGAGAGCCTGACAAGCTACCGAGAGTATCTTGCCTGCATGGCAAAGCCTGGCAAGCTACCCATGACGTATTCAATGTGCCAAACACAGTAAAAATTGTCACAATGGAGATGTTACTAGGCCCGCTTGATCAAATCGATGAACAATGGGAGGACAGTGACAGTGACAGAAAATTATAAGACTACTGTGTTACTTTCTATATGTGTTGTTGTGATAATGAGTTCCTCAAAACAATATGTTTAAATATCTTTTCTTTGAAAAATTACAGCTGCATTTTATATCAAATAGCATCATGTGGCATGCTAAAATTATAGTTAGTTTGTTTTATTATTCTTTGTGTATTAATACATGAAATTATTTCTTAGAGTATTTTCTTTGCTATATATAGTGAATGCTCTGACAGTAGAGTAGGTCTCTATCATTTTTCAGTTGTAATAGCAGAACTCAGGTTGGGACATAAAAATAGCTAATAATGAATTTTCTGTGAGATTATCAGGTAAAAAAGGTAAAATATATTCTTATGTATAGTTAATCACAAACATTAATTAGACTTTATAGATTAAGAGTTCAGTCACTTTCACTGTCACTGTCCTCCCATTGTTCATTGATTTGCTCAAGTGGGCCCAGTAACATCTCCATTGTGACAATTGTTACTGTGTTTGGCACATGAATATGTCACGGGTAGCTTGCCAGGCTTTGCCGTGCGGGCGAGATACTCTCAGTAGCTTGCAGGGCTCTCCAAGAGGGGCAGAGGACTCGAACTCGGGTCAGCCGTGTTGGCTGCCTGCAAGGCAAGCACCCTACCCGCTGTGCTATCTCTCCAGCCCACAGTTTAAAACCAAATTTTCAAAGAATCTGAGTAATAAAGGTAAGGAATTATATAAAAATTAATTTATAATAAACTTTTTTTGCAGCCATAAGCCTGATTTCAAATATACTTCTCTTAAAAATTAGGGGTCATAGTAATGTTGTTTTGTTTGGGATCACACCTGTTGATCCTCAGGGCTTCATCCTGGCTCTCACTCAGGGATAACTCCTGGCAAGATTCAGGGAATCATAAGCAGTGCTGGGGATTGAACCTGAGTTTGCAGTATTCAACTGCTTATAAGCAAAATTACATATTGATATTTCAACTGGGGTCAGCTGTGTTATTAAAGAAATTATGTAGAAGAACTACACTTTTATTTTGTTGCTGAACAAAGTAGGGATGCTCTGCATCAGTTCTTGGAGACCAAGGCTACTTTCATTAATACTTGTTCTCCAGGAGAGAGAATTCAACCTCTTTTAGTTCAGCGATGATAAGATGCAGCTTGGGTATAGAGGTGATAGTGGGTCAGAAGGGATACCCCTATAGCTGCTTAGAATCTATGTGGTACAAAGTATAAAATGTGGGGACACGTGATTCATTCTTTGAGCTGTCTCCCAGCCCAGGGACAAACTTTTTCACAAAATTATAACCCTGTTTGAATCCCCAGAATGAACTGGGTAAGAAGGGGATGGTGCTTACTGTGGAATCACAAGCTAATACATTTCTTTGCACAGAAATTTTGAGTCAGCTAAGACATTAATATACAAAGAATGCAAAGCTGATTAGTCTCAATACATTTTTGATGTAGGGGTATTTGTGGACCATGCCCAGATGTGCTCAGGGCTTACTCCTGGATCTGTGCTCAGGGACCTCTCTCGGTTATGTGCTCAGGGATCACTCCTCACAGTGCTGAGGGAGGTCCTATGGAGTGTGAGGGTTTGAACCAGGATCAGCCGCATGCAAGGCTAGTGCACTACCTGCTGTATTATGTCACCCACCTCAGAGAAACACTAATTTTAAAAGAGAGATAAATTTTGTATAGCTATTATGGTTGTATGAACAGAGATGAAGGAATGTTCAATCCAGTTTAGGATTAAAAAACAAAGTCTAATTATAAAAGGATAAGATGATGGCAGCTAGATCGCTGTTTTAGGACAGGTACAACTCAAAGTATCTCTGGTACTGAGATCATTTACAATTTAAAGTATATTTCAAATGTGTATGTGATAAAATACATAAAATACATGAAAAATATCTCAGTGATGCAGATGATAAAATTGTCTAAGCACTTCACATTTTCTGTATTTCTCTGATAAAAAGAACAATTACAACAAATTGGAACCTGGCACCATACATCGACCATACTTTATGCTTTATGTGACACAGTTTTACACAGCTTTGGTAAATAGGCTCCTTAGTTCAAATTAATATATTCAAATATATATGTGAATCCTAAATATGTCAAATACATAAATGGACTTACTTGGTGCATTTGTCATTGTGGAATATTCTCAACATAAAATGTGTATGTGTAAAACTCACTGCTCTACAGAATATTAGAAATATTTGTTATCTATAGGTTTTGTCTGGTTTATCGAATAGGTTTTGTGACACAACAATACCAAAATCTGTTATTACTCCTGGCTTTGTACAGCAAATACTTGGTTGATATTTGTTACATATTTTATTGACTACTCTTCTATCACCAAAGTAGCTTGTCTTTTCCTCTTACCTAACCATTTATTTATCATCTGTAAACAAAACTAGTATTTAAGTGCATTCTTGGGAAAATGTTAGCTTTAGTTCATGTATATCAAGAAACAGTAACACAATCATAGCCAGGAACCTTTTCCAAAGAGCTAATTAACTGTTAGTGTTTGAAGCCAATAGGATACGCAACCTTGCCCTAGAGAGGGCAATAGAAATTATTTCCCTGTAATACACTCACAGGTTCTGTTAATAGTTAAAGCCTGGAGGTAGAAACCCAGAGGTTGGGTTTTCAGTGCTGTTAGATTATCCCAGGGCGGCATCAATTTCTGGCAGTAATAACACATGCAATGGCTTTCCGGCAGGACACTGCCACGGGGTTCCTGGCAAAGCCACTGAGCAAGGTTTTTGTAAGCAGAGCCATATCATTTTTGACAGGTCTAACATATGGCTTTGGATTTCTGGCCAACGTCTCCTTCATGGTTCCTATCAGAAGAGACCCTCCATGCTCTCTGGCAACTCTAGCCTGCGATGTAAAGGTTTAATTCCTGGAAGTATATTGCCACAATGATTTGCTACAGAACAAATTTCAAAGTTGGTTTCCTGCCAACATAAAATTCTATAGGTCACGTCAAGGGCAGCACAGCAGTGAGTTTTCGGCAAGAAGATATCGAGCTGATCTTTTAATAGCTATCATCTTCACACTTTGCCATTTTCTTAAGTGTTTCCATGTAAATTGAGTGTAAATGAAATATTTTCTACTGGAGGAATTATTGCAGTCACGTAATGTGTTTTGTGCATGTGGATAATGAGCATTCTCCAGTTCTCTATCTTGTCCATCTGATGCATTGAATTGCAATTATTTCAGAATTCTGTGTTAATTTATAAAAAGACCAGTATGTTCTTAACAGTTTTGATGTAAAAAAACCTATCCTTCAGTTCAAAATGCAGTTCAATTCTTTATTATTATTTTTATTCTGAGCACAGACTCATTCAGCAGCTTAATTGAATGTAAATATTTGAAGGGTAAAAGTCTGGCCTTTGAAAGATGATTAAAGTTCAAGATGTAGTACAGAAAGTAACAGTATATTTTTCATTGGAGATGATGCATCATTGTCTTTTTCTAAAAGAGTACTATGCACAGTGCATTTATTTAAAATGCTGTGCTCTAATATTGCCCTTATGCCAATAAAATTGCTGTTTCAACACACTTTTCTAATATTTCTATCACAACTGGGCTCACTTTGGTCAGGGTTAACTCATTAAGTCCTAATTCATTAGTTATTTTTCAAATACCTTTACTTGGTTTACATAAATTATGAAACAAGCCAACAGAGCAAAGCAAGTATTCTTTAGTTCAAAAGCAAATAAATGTTTTAAAATTGTTGTTATTGTCTGATAAAATAAAAATATTGTAGGTTAGTTCCTGTCCATTTTACGGCATTTCTTATCGTCTATAAGCAATAATAATTTAGTATATGACCTTTTATAGATAGCACAGCGGGTAGGGCATTTGCCTTGCATGCGGCCGACCTGAGTTTGATTCCTCCACCCCTCTCAGAGAGCCCGACAAGCTACTGATAGTATCCCGCCCACACAGCAAAGCCTGGCAAGCTAACCAAGAGCATTCAATACGCCAAAAACAGTAACAGCAAGTCTCACAATGGAGAGGTTACTCGAGCAAATTGATGAACAATGGGAGGACGGTGGTACAGTGCTACCCTGATAAAAACTATTCTCCCACCAACCTGAAAATAGTAACAATCCATTAGTTCATGAGATATGTGCAAAATAACTCTATATTGTAAAATTTGGAGGGAGGGGGGATATATTGCTGTAAAATACAAGCTGAGTTGTGTAGGGCATCTGCCTTGCACGCAGCCAACATGGCCGACCCGAGTTCGATTCCTCCACCCCTCTCGGAGAGCCCGGCAAGCTACCGAGAGTATTTGATATGCCAGACACAGTAACAAGCTGAAATAATCTGAAAATGAACATTATAGGTTTGAACTAGTTTCTTTGTTTTATTCACTTTGGTATACCTAAGAGAAAGGAAACAAAGTAAAATTTAGGAACAATAAGTAAAAACAATAAGATGTCCTGTAGTTGTAATACCAAATTTGCTCTCATCTATTTAGAGTTCATTTTCCCCAGTCAGAACAAAAGCCAGGAAGTTACTTGTATTATTGCAAAGCCATCATGGGTTAGTTCTTTCACAGTAATTCTAATTTTGGAGCTATCTGATTTTATCTAATTCAAAACTTAATGTGTGATTTTCACTGATCCTCAATATTCCATATATTTATTTCTTGCACCATTTAATAGTATCCAGGTAACAGCTAGGTGCTAGGTACTTAAGTATAATAATTCACATGTGAAGTGTTCTTGCAGGGGTCAAAAACCTCAAAGTTTGTTGACCGCAGAGATAGTACATAGCACAGCAGCAGAGTGCTTGCAGCCAAGCAGGGTTCCATCCACAGCATGACATATGGTCTCCTGATCCCCAACACAGAGATCACAGAATCAGGAGTAAATTCCCAAGCATAGCTGTATGTGGCCGGAAAAAAACAAATCAAACAAACCAAAACACTCATCCTGGAATGAAAAGATGGGGAGACTTGACAATAATCTTTAAAAATTTCCAAAAGAAATGGGCCAAGGAAAAGGATTGAGAAACTCATACATATCCACATAAGTTAAATAATCTCAAAATTTTCAGTGGAACATTGTTTAATTAGAAGAACATCATGCTATTTTACTCCTCTCAGTGATGCTGAGGAAGTTCTTGGACACTTTGGTGGCAGTGGAGGTGCAATAATTTTATACATCAAAATAATAAAAAGTTGACACAACTGTTACAATGTTACCTGAACTAGAAATCTTCAACATTTTTGTACCAAAGGATCAGAATCTATATTGCATCCAAGTGCATGAACTGGCAGTTAAAGCCAAGGTAGTGGAACAATAGTTGATCTGTATATCAACACCTGTATGTGAACCAGTGCCTGATATCACTAACCTAAAGGTTAAAAAAGCATGTGTAGAATGTAATTTAATGTGAATGACCTTTGGATGAGTACAACATTGTAAATATGTAATCAATCAAGCCTTTTTTTTGAAATTCTGATAATGTAAGACCATACAACTCATAAAATGATAATGCTTTTTACCAAAGAATTTGAGAATCTTTTATTCATCTTATCAGACGAATCGTGCTTAAGGAAAGAGCTATAATACAGGAGAGACAAAAAGAAAATGTGGTTTGGAAGAGTCACTAGGAATGATGCTATCTCTCAAGTGATAAGAATGGTCTCATGATTTTTCTTCTTTCTTCGTCTTTCAATGTTTAGACTTGGGTGCTCTGGGTTTGTTTGGTATTTGCATTGATGTAGATTAACAAGGCACAATTTCATCTGTTGATGACAAATATCAGCCTTTTCTCCAGCTTTGACAAAGGAACAGAAGGAACCACCAGGCAGATTAATCCGAGATAAGGGAATAGTACAAGAGTGATGAGAATGTTTCTTAAGCAAGAGTGATGAGATAATGGGGTATCAAATGGAAATATGTTACTTTTTCCCTGAAAAAAAAAAACCCTATCATTATAATTTCTAACCTCCTTCTTGGGTACTAAAGAGTGTTCTCAGATAATATTACATTATTTAAAGAATGAGAAAGGAACACTTAAAGTTAAAAGAATAATCAAATAATGAAAGGTAGAGTCTGATGGATGCATGTAGGATAACATAGGACAAACCAATGTTATCCAACAGATGCATAGGTGCATTCATACTGGCCTTTGAGCCCATGTTCAGCCCAGCCTCTGAACATATTCACTTTATCTCTGTGACTCCTTATATGACTGTGGACAAATGACAATCATTGATTTCATGGAGATTTTAAGGCTCAAATGTTGCTAACTACATTTCACGTTTCCAAATCTACAAAGTGGCCTGGTGTCTAGAATATCAGTTCTTAGCATGGCATTCTGAACTCTTACATGCATAGTTTATTTTTCTGGAATAGAGGTGACCCCCAAGCAGATCCTTAGTCAACTGAGTTAATGGTTCAACGCTGGACCCAAGACCTGAGAATGTAACATTGCTTTTAACCTGGCATGTCAAGATCACTCAGGGCCATCCTGGTGGTGCCTCAGAGCTCAAGGGCCATATCTGGAAGTGATCATGTAACTTCAGGCTGGATCAGATGATGATCAGGAGAACATATGACGCCAGGGATTAAGGTGCGGTACTTAGGATATATGGCATGTGCTTTAGCCCCTGTACTGTTCTTCATTCTCCTCTATAATTGTTTATATACTCTATATTGCTTAAAAACATTAGCAACAAGAGAAAATATATTATCAAGTTCAAGTTAGAGTCCTTCATCTAAGGAATATAATTATACTCCTTCCTCTAAGTTAGACTCCTTCTGCTAACGAATATCATTTTAGTAAATGGTCCATCCTTCATTAAAGGCATTACCTTTCTATAGAATGAAAATAGCTTGGGCATCACCCTACCATGTTTATAGATGGATTTTATCCTATTTTGCATTTTTATCAAACTGTGTTATTATCAAGGTACCTGTGAAGAAAGCTCTTGTTAGGCTTATGAAGAAGAGTATAAATGAATTCTGACTTGGAAATTGGCTAATCGTTTTTTGTGTCTGAGACATTATTAGCATAAGAAAGTTTGTAGACTTAAATTGGCAGAAAAAGTCAAGCACTTATGAAGAGAATAATAATAGTACTTAAAGATATGCATTAGTTTTCCCCAAAAAGTATTTACTTAATTATTCTCCTTTCTAATATTTTTCTAAATATAAATGCAATGTCTTTTCATTGCAGAAAATATAAGAAGACAAAACGACAGAAAAAAATTGAAATTACTTGAAATTCACCCATTAGAAATAACTTTCATTAACTTCTCCAGTAATATCCAAGGCTTCTTAGTTATAACAACATATTCAGTTAACAATAACAGAGGAGTCAATATCCATATAAAAATATTTGCATGATGTTTTATGCAGTTATAAATCTTATATCTAATCACATTTTTTCATCCAGTATTGTTTCTCATTTGTTTGTTAAAAAATTTAACTCTTATTTAGGAAGTCCCAGGAAAATATAAAGAAAAATATGATAAAATCTGTAATGAATTATTTTTAGAAAATGGGGAATCAAAGAATCATAATTGTCCTAAAATGTTATGTGAACATATCTGTCAAATGGGGAATAAAATTATGCATGTCTTTATCATTTACTGAGACTTTAAACACAGTAATTAATATGATTTATAAAATATTTTATCACATTTTTCTAAAACTGAAATTTTTATATCAAGTGAAAATTTTAATACAGACATTGCTAATTCATAGTGAGCTCTATTATACTTTTTGATTATATTGATTTTATTCTTGTTTCATGCATTTATTCATTGACTATGCACCTAGTATGCTGTAGGCATAGCAGGAAATACACTGTAAAGACAAACCTCTATTCTCATGCAGGGCACAAGCTTCTAAAGATGTACACAAAACATCAAACATAAACAGGTTAATTTTAAATTATGTGTATTTATTCCTTAGAACTGCTATAATAAATGATGACCACAAACTTAGTGATTCAAGCATCAGAAATTTCTTGGCACAAGAACTGAGAGCTAGAAGTTTGATACTAATGTGTTAGTATGACTATTATCTCGAAGTCAAGGAGAGAAAGAAATCTTTGGTTGCTTGTGGCTTCTAATGGACTCAAGATTCTTTCCAAGAGTGGCATCTCATTACTCCCCATGTGATTTGTTTCGTTTCTCTCTGTGTGTAGTCCTAGCTCTGTGTTCAAGTATCCCTCTCTGGCTCAATGTCTATATCCAGATATCTCTCCCCTTTTTTTCTTACAAAGATATCAGCCATTAGGGATAAACCTACTGAATTTCAGTAGGATTCCATCTTCATATCCCATATTTTTTATTCTAAAATTTTACCTATTCCTTTGCATGTGGACTTTGTTTTGGTTTGGTTTGGAGTCACACCTTGCAGTGCTCAGAGTTTATTCCTGGGTCTGCACTTAAGAATTTAGGGAGCACTTTTGGTTGGACTCAGGGGACCATATGTGGTAGACATGATCCAACATATGTCAGCCTTGTGAAAAACCAAGTGCCCTATCCACTTTATTAACACTTAGCCCTAAAATTTTTGTCTTTATTTTGCATATAATCCTTTAATTTATCTGGAAAATATATTTTGTTTTGTTTTGCTTTTTGTGTCATACCAGCTGATGCACAGGGTTTACTCCTTGTTCTGCATTCAGGAATCACTCCTGGCAGTGCTTGGGAACCATATGGGATGCTGGGAATTGAACCCGGATGGGACACATACAAGGCAAACACCCTACCCACTGTGTTATCACTCCAGTCCCTAAAAAATAGAAAATTTAATTAGAACTATTTTGGTTCTCTTGACTATAACTTAGAAAAAAGCAGTGTCACGATGAAGGCCTCCTGTCTGGTTTATATTTTCCTGCAAAAAAAAAAAAGAAATCAAGCCTGTATCTGTAGCACTGTAACATTGTCCTCCTGTTGTTCATTGATTTGCTCGAGTGGGCACCAGTAACATCTCCGTTGTGAGACTTGTTGATACCGTTTTTGGCACATTGAATACACCATGGGGTGCTTGCCAGGCTCTGCCATGTGGGCAGGATACTCTCGGTAGCTTGCCGGGGCTCTCCGAGAGGAACAGAGTAATCAAACCCAGGCTGGCTGCGTGCAAGGTAGATGCCCTACCCACTTTGTTATTACTCCAGCCCCTGAAAAATAGAAAACTTAATCAGAACTGATGTGAGTAGAAATCACGGATAATCTTTTCCATTGCCCTTCTGGAGGATGTGATCGATCCATCAGGATGTCGGAGTGCAGTCATCTTGGTCTTGTAGCTAGCAAAGGATAGGCAGGCATTGCAAATACCTTTCCCGGCTTCTGCCGCATCTGCCAGCATTGCTGCTCTTCTCTCTTTCAGGTCTTCCTTTATCGCTACTCTGCACTGCTTTGCAAGCTTAGACGTTCGCTTGCAGTTGCCTGAGGCATGTGCCAAGCCACTTTGGCAAATAACCTCAAGAGTTTTCGAAGACAGCCATTTTTTTGTGGCTATCTCTCTTTTGGTGTTCCTCGCACAATCACGGAAGTGCTTAACCAGTCGATCGTATTCCTCGTCAATGTTGTCAGTGATGGCATCTTGCCATGTTGCAGCAATAGTGCCAAAGAGCTCCCAGTTAGTGATCGTTCTGGGAGTTCTCTTAAACTTTGTAGCCCTTTCTCCCCACTCAGTGAAGTAGAATTTTTCACAAAGGAGACGGTGCTCTGATCCCGTTTGTTATTTTGGGACAACAGTGACATTGGTCAGGCAAAACCGCCGATTGAATACGATGTGGTTAATTTCATTGTGGAACTGTCCAATGGGAGACTTCCAAGTCCAATGTTTAGATTCAGCCTTCTGTAACTGTGAGTTACCATGGATGGTCTTGGTCGACACGTTGAGCTCAGTCTCTAACCCTGTTCATTCCATTCTAGGACATGGGTCCCAATATGGAGTTCTTTGGCTGATCTTCTTGGTCTTATCCTGGCATTAGAATCACCAACAATGATCTTGTAGAAGGTGTGGTCTTCTTTATAGAACTACTCCAGCTCCATGTAGAACTTCTCGATTTCTCCTTCATCATAATTGAATGTTGGTGCATAGACAACGAAGATAGAAACTGCCAGGAGTGAGCCACATCTATTCAAGTGTAATCATCTGATTTGGGTTGTTAGGCATTAGAATAAATCAAAGCTTATGGCGCGGTTCATGTAGACAAGGACAACAATGCCTTCGACACCTATTTTGTCGCATGTTCCAAGGAATAGATCTTCTTCAGTGTCGAAAATGGCATGATGGGATTGATACCTTTTTGTCTCCGTTAGACTAATGATGTTGTACTTGATTTTTCATGCGTGTACCATCAGGTCCTTGACGGATGCATCTGATGCCAGCGTATGTGCATTGAAAGTACAGACAGTCTTTTTTTTTTCTTTCTCTGCTTTGGCAGTCTAGTTCGGCCTTGAGATTTTATTAGACTCTCCTTCCTCATCCTTCTTAACACTGCTTCATTGGTGGTTCTTTTAGGGTCAGGGGAATGAGACCCATTGTATTTACTGGTTTTGGCGTGTTGAATAGGCCATGACTAACTTGCCAGGCTATGCCATTCAGGCAGGATACTCTTGGTAGCTTGCCAGACACTCTGAGAGGGATAGAGGCTTTTAGGGTGACCTCTAATCGCCCTTGCAGGTGTTCCCATGTTACAAACCATATTTGAACCCTGTCAAATCTGGTGCGGCAATCCTGGAAGATGGGTATTAAGTGTCTTATTATGTGTCCAGAAAGTGTCCTGGACCTTGGCGGTGGCTGGGTAGTGGAGGTAGTGCAGGTAGAGGAGGTCTGCTCGTGAGGTATTTACCTGTTACCAGTAGGGTGGGTATTCTATGCATAATCCCTGGGGCACTGGAGGTTGGTGGAAGCAGACTGGGCAAGGTAGGTTTGGGCTCCTGATTTTAATCCCTTGGCCATCTGAGGTGGGTGAGAGCAGGTAGAGGATCTCTGTTCCTGGTTCCCTTGAGCCTGGAGTCTAAACTCTCAGAGTTCTGCTTACCTGGTTCTGTGGGGCTTCACTCATGCATGAGTCTCGGCCTGAGTTTTTTCTACTCAGATCTCTTCGATAGTCAGGTCCACCTGCCCACATACCAAATTCCACAGGATGGATGTGATGTTCTCAACATTCTCCCTTCCAAAATACAACACACCTTTTATTTGGTAAAGAAGTGAACAGCACCAGGCCCAGACAAGGTCAGACCTGAACACCTGAAGAATCTGCCATTGGTATTCATCAATACACTCGTTCAGCTCTTCACATGCTACCTGTTTGAATGCAAGCTTCCGTCCCAGTGGAAAACCAGCAAGACTGTACTACTGTACAAGAAGGGAGACATACACAACTTTGGCAACTATCGCTCAATCTGCCTATTGTCTATCATCTACAAGCTGTTCACTCGAGTCATCCTGAATAGGATTGGCAGAACACTAGATGAAGGACAACCATGCAAGCAAGCCGGGTTCCACAAAGGATTCAGAACGCTCCAACATATCCACATGATAACCAAGCCCACTGAGCTTTCTCGGAAGTTCAACATGCCACTCTGTCTAAAATTCATTGATTTAAAGAAGGCCTTTGATTCTGATGAGATAGAAGCAGTCATTGAAGCCCTAGACAAAACAGGGCATTCAAACTCAATACATCAGGATCCCCCGTGAGCTGTATTATAGATTCACTACGAGGATCTCACCATTCTACAAAGAAATGATCATCCATGTCAAGAGAGGGGTTCGGCAGGGTAATACCATTTCACCGAAACTCTTCCGTACCACCCTCGAGAACATCATGCAAAGACTGGAATGAGAAGGAATAGGAATGAAGATAGATGGTCAGCAACTACACTACCATCGCTTTGCTGATGACATCATTCTAATAACACCAAACATTAGCCAAGCAGCACAAATGCTGGCTAACTTCAACTGTGAGTGTGGAAAGTTCAGACTCCAGCTAAATCTCACAAAGACAATGTTATATGAAACGGCCTCGTTCCTGACCTTCCATTCGCCCTCAATGGAATGAACATCTCCGAATGCAAGAGTTATGTGTACCTAGGTCAAGAAGTCAACATCATGAATGACCTGGCACCTGAGTTGCACAGGAGGAAGAATGTGGCTTGGAACACCTTCATGGGCGTCGAAGAAATAGCTAAGTGAATGAAGAACCTCTGGCTCCAGGCACATCTCTTTGATTCCACTGTTCTTCCTGCATTAACATATGCCTCAGAGACCTGGGCCCTATGAAAAAAGGATGAGAAAGCTATTTGGGTCCCCCAAAGAGGAATCAAAAGAGCTATGCTTGCAGTATCACGCTTCACTCAAATGAAAGAAAGAATCCAGAGTTCTGATCTCCATGAGGATCAAGAATCAGGGATGCTGCTTGATCTGCGCAGGACGGGAACTGAGGCACATCTTGCGGAAACAAAGCTGAACAGCTCCGGGTATTCTCTCCTCATTCAAACAGGTACCGCCCAGCACCCAGGGCCAGGGTCTCTCTCTGGGCATGCACAGCTAGCTTGATCCCCTAGAACAGCCGGTTTTCCCTCTTGATCTGCGCAGGATGGGAACTGAGGCACATCTTGTGGAAACAAAGCTGAAGGGCTCCGGGCATTCTCTCCTCATTCAAACAGGTACCGCCCGGCACCCAGTGCCAGGGACCCTTTCCGGAGCCGCTGCTGCATTAGCAGGTGTGAATTATTCTCCCACTACATATTCCATAGGAACCATAAGTTACCCTCTTAGATGGAACCTTCTCTAGGTTAGCTCAACCACTAGAAACACATCAGCCTATAACTTGTTAGCCTCTCTCAATTCATTCTGCATATCAAGCAGAATAGTAACAGTGAACGTGAAGGTCTAAACCACACTGGTCACAACGGTAACGCAACGCAAAAGCCCATCAAACTTTCTTATTGAAGAGGCTAGTCCAAAAGACACCAACAGTACTGTAGTGTTAGACAACCTCTCTGACAAGGAATACAGAAGGGAGCTACTTAGGATGCTTAGGGAACGAAAAGAAACAATGGAAAGCAATGCCAATAAAAGACAAGAGGATTTGAAGGCAGAAATGAGGAAAATGCAAATGGAAATGTCAGACCTAAAAAACCTGGGGGGCGAATTGAAAAACTCAGTGGAAGGCCTCAGCAGCAGAGTAACAGCTGCTGAGAACAGAATCAGTGAGCTCTAAGATGAAGTTCAAAGATTATCCAGAAAAGAGCAAAAGATGGAAAAGAGACTCATAATTCGGGAACAGGTGGCAAGAGAAGATCGTGATGAAACCAAGAGGGTGACATAAGAATTACTGGAGTCCCAGAGGGACAGGAAGAAAACCCGGATAAGAAGAAACTGTCAAAGACATCATTGCTACAACATTTCCAGAGCTGAAGAAAACTTGTGACCACATTCAGGAAGCCGGAAGGGTATCATCTAGAAGAAATCCGAATAAAAATGACCCAAGACACATCCTGATCAAAATGACCAAAACCTTAGATAGAGACAAAATTCTGAAAGCAGCAAGATCAAAGAAAGAAATTTTCTACAAAGGAGCATCCTTAAAATTCACAGCTGATTTGTCTGATGAAACCCTCATGGCCCGAAAACAGTGGTGGGATATAGTGAAAAAAACTCAATGAAATAAATGCATCTCCAAAAAGACTTTTCCCAGCAAGACTCTGATTCATGACAGAAGGAACAACACACAGTTTCACAGACAAACAACAGCTCAGGAACTTCATAGACTCAAAACCATGGTTACGAGAACAACTAAATGGGCTACTTTAAGACAAGACTGGCCCCTCAAATACAACAAATTTCAAGAGAAAAATGGGACAAAACTGCATAAAAATAATCTCTCTCAATTTCAATGGGCTAAACGCACGAATTAAAAGACACAGAGTGGCAGGATGGATTAGAAAATTGAACCCAACATTCTGCTGCCTGCAAGAAACACGTCTCAATAGTCAAAGTAAACACAGGCTCAGAGTCAAAGGCTAAAAAAAAATCTCACAGAAAAACAGCTCCCATAAAAAAGCTGGAGTAGCCATCCTAATATCAGACCACATCGATTTCAGAGTGAAGAAGGTCACAAGAGACAGTGAAGGTCATTTCTTATTGATCAAAGGATCTGTACTACAGGAAGAACTTACAATACTAAATGTATATGCACTTAATGAGGGACCAGCAAAGTACTTAAAACAACTACTCATAGATTTGGAGAAAGAGATCAATAGCAACACAATACTAGTGGGAGACTTCAACACCGCTTTATCACCTCTTCATACTTCATCTGAGGGAAACAATGGAAGAAAGGGACTTAGTAGATATATACAGGACACTTCATCCTCAAAAAGCTGAATACACATTCTTCTCAAGCGTACATGGAACATTCTCCAAGATAGACCACATGCTGAGCCAGAAAACATACCTCCATAAAATTAAGAAGATAGAGATTGTATCAACAATCTTCTCAGATCATAATACGCTGAAATTAGAAGTAAATCACACAGAAAAACAGAAAACTGAATCAAACACCTGGAAATTAAACAGTTTGCTATTGAACAACGGGTGGCTTAGGAAGGAAATCAAAGAGGAAATCAAAAGATTCCTAGAAATGAATGAAAATGAGAACACGAGTTACCAAAACTTATGGGACACAGCAAAAGCTGTGTTAAGAGGAAAGTTTATAGCTCTACAAGCATTCCTCAGGAAGGAAGAGCGAGCACACATTAATAACCTACCCTTAAGAGCTTGGAGAAGGACCAACAAAAGGAGCACAACCCGAACAGGAGGAAGGAAATAATAAAACGCAGAGCAGAGATTAACGAGATGGAAACCCAACAAACAACCAAAAGATCAATGAAACCAAGAGCTGTTTCTTCAGGAAAATTAACAAGATCAATAAGCCTTTAGCAAAACTAACAAAGAAAGGGAGAGAGAAAACTCTAATAAACTGAATCAGAAATGAAAAGGAGGTCATTACAACAGAAACTACAGAAATTCAAAGGATTCTCAGGGAGTACTTTGAGAAGCTTTATGCCACGGAACATGAAAACCTCGAGGAAATGGATAAATCCCTAGACTCCTACAGACCCTCAAGGCTGAACCAAGAAGACCTGGAATACCTGAACAGACCTATCAACATCAAGGAAATTGAAATGGTAATAAAAAGTCTCCCCAAGCACAAAAGTCCTGACCCGGACGGATTCACTAGTTAATTCTTCCAAATCCTTAAAGAAGACTTACTCCCAATCCTCTTTAAGCTTTTTCATGAGATTGAAATATCAAAAACACTTCTGAACAGCTTCTACGAAGCAAATATTACCCTGATACCAAAAGCAGACAGAGATACCACAAAAAAGAGAATTACAGGCCGATATCCCTGATGAACACAGATGCAAAGATCCTCAACAAACTACTAGCAAAAAGAATCAACTACTCATCAAAAAATCATACACCATGACCAAGTAGGATTCATCCCAGGGATGCAAGGATGGTTTAACGTTCAGAAATCAATCAACATAATCCATCATATCAACAAAAGCAAAGATAAAAATCATATGATCTTATCAATAGATGCAGAGAAAGATTTGCCAAGATCCAGCACCCTTTATGATGATAATTCTAGCAAAAATGGGTATAGAGGGGACTTTCCTTAACATAATTAAAGCCATCTACCACAAGCCTACAGCAAGCATCGTCCTCAATTGGGAAAATCTGAGATCCTTCTGTCTAAGGTCAGGGACGAGATAAGGATGCCCACTCTCTCCACTACTGTTCAATATAGTACTGGAAATACTTGCAATAGCGATTAGGCAAGAAAAAAATATTCAGGGCATTCAGGTAGGAATGGAAGAAATCAAGCTCTCACTATTTGCAGATGATATGATACTATTCTTAGAGAACCCTATAACCTCCATCAAGAAACCCCTAGAAACAATAGACTCGTATAGGAAAGTTGCAGGCTATAAAATCAATACAAAAAAGGCCATGGATTTCCTATAAGCAAACAGTGAGAGAGAAGAAAGCGACATGAAAGAAACAATCCCATTCACAATTGTGCCCCAGAAAATCAAGTATCTAGGAATCAGCTTAACTAAGAAAGTAAGGGAAGTGTACAAAGAAAACTGCAAAACGCTACTTCAGGAAATAAAAGAGGACATGAAAAAATGGAAAGATATCCCCTGCTCATGGGTCGGGAGAGTTAACATTGTCAAAATGGAAATATATCCCATTTTACAAATTCAATGCAATCCATATAAGAATACCCATGACATTCTTCAAAGAAATGGAGCAAACACTCCTGAAATTCATATGGAACAATAAGCCCTCACGAATAGCTAAAGCAATTCTTGGGAAAAAGAAAATGGGAGGAATCAACCTCCCTAGCTTCAAACTCTACTACAAAGCAGTAATAATTAAAACAGCATGGTGCTGTAACAAAGGCAGAGCTGCAGACCATTGGAACAGGGTTGAATACAATGACATCTCCCCTCAGTCATATGATCATATAATCTTTCATAAAGGTGCAAGAAATATGAAGTGGAGTAAGGAAAGCCTCTTTAACAAACTATGCTGCCAAAACCTGATGGCTACATGCAAAAATATAGGCTCAGAACTCTGCCTAACACCATGTACAAAAGTAAGATCAAAATGGATTAAAGACCTCAACATCAGACGGGAAACCATAAGTTACATTGAAAACAAAGTTGGTAAATCCTCCAGGACATTGAAGCTAATGGTATCTTCAAAGATGTCACACCACTGGCCGAGCAAGTGAAAACAGAGATAGATAAATGGGACTATCTTAAACTAAGAACTTTCTGCACCTCCAAAGAAATAGTGACCAAAATACAAAGACAGTCTACAGAATAGGAAAGGACATTCGCTGAATACACATTTGACAAGGGGTTGATATCAAGGATATATAAAATACTGGTTGAACTCCACTAGAAGAAAACATTCAACCCCATCAAAAATGGGGCAATGAAATGAACAGAAACTTTCTCAAAGAAGAAATCCGAATGGCAAAAAAGCACATGAGAAAATGCTCTACATCATTAATTATCAGGGAGATGCAGATCAAAACCACAATGAGATACCATCTCACACCTCAGAGACTGGCCCACATTCAGAAGAACAAAAGCAACCAGTGTTGGCGCAGATGTGGCGAGAAAAGGACCCTTCTCCACTGTTGGTGGGAATGCCGACTGGTTCAGCCCTTTTTGAAAACAGTATGAAAGATTCTCAAAAAATTAGAAATTGAGCTCCCATTTGACCCAGCAATACCACTCCTGGGAATATATCCCAGAGAGGCAAAAATGTATAGTCGAAGTGACATCTGCACTTGTTTGTTCATTGCAGCAATCTTTACAATAGCCAGAATTTTGAAAAAACCTGAGTGCCCCAAAGCAGATGACTTGTTAAAGAAACTTTGTTACATTTACACAATGGAGTACTATGTAGCTGTTAGAAAAGATGAAGTCATGAAATTTACATACAAGTGGTACTACATGAAAAGTATCATGCTAAGCGAAATGAGTCAGAAAGAGAGGGAAAGACATAGAAAGATTGCATTCATCTCAGGGACATAAAGAAACAAAATAGGAGATTAATACCCAAGAATAGCCGAGATCAGTATCAGGAGGATTACTCCATGGCTTAGAGACCAGCCGGGCATTCTAGGGGAAAGGGCAGCTCAGATAGAGAAAAGGTGTTTGGAGGATCCTCCTAGGATGGGAGATGCATGTTGAAAGTATACTATGGACCGAACATGATTGCCACTCAATGCCTCTTTTGCAGAGCACAACACACAAAAGGAGAGAGAGAATAAAAGGGAATGCCCTGCCACAGAGGCAAGGTGTGGTGGGAGGGACGAGTGTGGGAGGGATACTCGGATCCATGGTGGTAGAAAATGGGCACCTCTGGAGGGATGGTACTTGGTCATTGTATAATCAAAACACAAGCACAAAAATTTGTAAATCTACAACTGTACCTCATGGTGATTCACTAATAAAAATTAATTAAGAAAATGAATCTGGGATGCTGTCTCCTTTGCCAAGTTTTTGAAAATCAGATGCAGTGGACATGTAATGAGATTCGGAGATGACTGCTGGACTAAAGCCGTTACCAACTGGATTTCACGGGACATTAAAAGATCTTGTGCCTCCCCCCACCACATACTTCTTTTTCAAAACTCCGGACGATTGGTTTGAGGCTCTTCGTGTTCTTAGAATGAGCAGACACCATTGGGCTACACTAGCATGTGGCAGGAATGAATGGAGAAGTTACTGGCACCCGCTCGAGCAAATTGATGAGTAACGGGATGTCTAGTGATCAAGTGATCAATCAGAACTATTTGGTTCTCCTCAATAAAATATTAGAAAAAAGCAGTGTCATGATAAAGGCCTCCTGTGTTTGTTTTTCCTGTAAACAACTGATCAAAGCCTATATCTATGGTGGCAAAACAAAGATTCTGTTCCACAGCCTAGTATAAACTAAAAACTTTACTGCACAGTCTCAATGAAGAAATCAGACAACAAAAATTTAATTTTCATCATTCTGGAGGTTGGAATTCAATATTAGAATGATGGCATGCACAATGTTTGTTGAAAATCCAGTAACTAGTCATTTCTTTATTTTCTCATGGCAGGGAATATAGCCAGGAAGCTTGGTGTGCCATTCTCTTGTGAAAAAAACAAACAACCAAGCTCTCTGTGACCTCATCAATGTGGATTTACTTCCCAATGGGCTTATCTCTAAATGCCATTATATTAGAGATTAGAGTTTGAACCTAGGGATTTGTGCTTGTCTACTGTGTGTATGAAAGGTAGATGCAAATATTCCATAGTTCTTGATTTTTCAAATCATAGAGGATTATTGTGGTTTTATAAAAACTTCTCTACTAGCTTTCTGTAACACCGTATTGCTTTTACAGAGGGAAGGTTGTGAGTCAGTTTATAGTATATTCCTCCCTTCCCCCCTCCCATTTTGTTTTAGGGCAAAATCTTGTTTCAAATTTGCTTTAAATCTAATTTCTATTTATATTGTTTCCAAAATTTATTCCAGCAGTTTCTTTCCATATTTGTTGTTGTTGTTGTTTCTGTTGTTGATTAGTAGAGAAGTGGATCCACACTCAGCAATGCTCAGGGACTAACTCCTAGCTATGTGCTCATGTATAACTCCTGTCAATCTCCACAGAGTCATACCCTGTGACAGGAACAAAACCAGAATCAGTTTTATGCAAATTACGTGCCTTACCTACTGCACTGTCTCTTCAGCATGTTTGTTTATTTTTCTAAAGGTTGATGGAGAAGAATAGAGGTAGTCAGTATTATGAAATTCTTCTCATTTACATTTTTAGAATATTTTTTACTTGCTTTTATATAAAATTTTAATGAAATTCTGACTTCTTAATAAAAATGCACTTTCACCTAATTTTTGTAGACTTTTATCAGAGATGACACTGGCTTGGGCTGGAGCTATAGCACAGTGGGTAAGGTGTTTGCCTTGCAAGCGACCAATATGGCCGATCCGAGTTTCATTCCTCCGCCCCTCTCGGAGAGCCAGACAAGCTACCAAGAGTATCTCGCCTGCGTGGCAAAGGCTGGCAAGCTACCTGTAACATATTCAATATGCCAAACAAAGTAACAGTAAGTCTCACAATGGAGATGTTACTGGGCCTGCTCGAGCAAATCAATGAATAACGGGAGGACCATGATCGTGACACTGGCTTAAAAAGCTTGTATTAATTTGTTTCTAGATAGACATCCAGGATGTTTTAAAAATGATTAAATTTCTTATTTGTCAGTTAATGGTCAGATTTCAAGGCTTTCTACAAGACTCTAAGACTAACTGATACCACAAGAAAAACAGTAGAATTGAAATATATTAAGATTTGATGACCTATTTGGGAAAAATGTATGTTAATTTTTTTTACATTATTTAAAACTTTCTGACAATACATAATTGTTTTGCCAGACTAGTGAAACACAGGGATCAGAGCAATAATAGAGGGTAGGACATTTGCTTTGCTTTTAGCTGACCCAGCTTCTATCCCCAGAACTCTATATGTACCCCAAGCTTCTCAGGAGTCATCACTGAACAAAGAGCCAGGGGTAAACACAGAGCTCTACTGAGTGTGAGCCCAAAACTAAACACAACACTGAAAAACATAATTTTAGGTCAGAAAGATAATCAGAAACACAAGTATTAAAACAAAATGGAATTTTCCCTTTAGATGGCTAATTTCTAGTCACTCATACGTGTCAAAGGAGCTTATATAAAAGTAAAAGTAAGGAGCTTATATATCTTTGGTAAATTTTAAGCAATTAGTAAAACCAAGGGTATAAGAAAAAAGGGAGTATGTAATCATTGATATATAACAGTATGTAGAAACCATGCATGAAAAAATAAAGATTCCTCCTGATCTTCTCACAAAGAAGCAATTCTGTTTAAGCAGCTATGTAAGATCCATTTATAAAATCATAAAATTTGGATGGTTCACTTTAAGTTAGAAATTCTGAAAAATGCTCGCAATCTTATAAGTGTAACTATTTAAGTTGCTGTACTGCTATTTCCCTCTAAATAGTAAATGTACACACATATTCCTTACTACATGATAAATGAAATAAAAATCACCCTATTATATCCACCAAGGTAAACAGATAGGTTAAACGATTTATTTTCATATGGATTATCCATATTCTTTTTCTTGATTAGAACAGTTTAGAAGATAGAACCTCTCCTCCACCCCCTTTTTCCCCCTTCGATGCCATCTGGGTAGGCAAACCCAATTAGCACATGCTGAAAGCTAGCAACACCTTTTCCAACATTTCAAAGTTTTGGCAAGCTTTAAAAGTTACTATGTCACATAAAAGCTCATTTGGCACATTATAAGGGCTTGCAGCATGAATTTATCATATGGAATGATCATTTTCCAAGTGCATTGAGAACATACAGCACAATTGAATTTGGAAAGATCAGTTGAAATAAACTTCATCATTGTGGCTCTAAGATCAATCTATTCAATCTACATAATGGAGTTCTTCACCTTATTTATACAATTAAAAAATGTGGTCCAGAGAAAGTGCTTCCCAGGGTCTGAGATGGTCTTATTTATGCCAACTATTAAGCATCAACATTAAAGGAATCTTGAAAAGGATTGAAATGAAAACTCCAAATTTACACTACAAGTTTTATTAAATCCTAATTGCCATGTAGATCTCTTTATGTGAATTGGTTCCAAGGTTGTTTTTCTCAATGACTATATATCTGGATTTGGATGTCAGTATCATGCAGTTTCTCCTTCTATTTCAGTAACACGCCTTAGAGAGACATTCCTTGGCCAACTAAGACTTGTCTCTCTAGATTTTCTTGTTCATCATACAATCCAAACTTCTTGAGGGTGTCTTTTTTTTACTGAAGATGGTGAACAACATTCCCCTGACTTCCATGTACCTAGAACTCTAAATGTAATTTAGGACCTTTGGTTTAGATACACTTGTTTGTGTGTTGATTCTGTAATTAGGTTAAGTAGGGAGGCATTCGATGACACTCAGTATATCCATTTCACCATTGTATATCAAGTAGCCCTCATAGCAGGGCCCTGGAGCCAACGGTTCTGATGCCGCTTCCCTCTCTCCAGATGAGGATTCAAGTAGCTGAATAAAAAATGATCTCATTTTTCACCCATTATTGATTGTGCTAGAATTGGGTCTTTTCTATGGAATCTCTGCATGGACTGCTTTAAGAATTCGTTCAGAATCTGCCAGTACTATGTGAGATTTGTGTGAGTGCATAAGTGCCAGCACTAAATGCCTTCACATTCCTTCATATTTAAAAGAAATGCCTTTCACAATACATGAGTTATGACTCATGCAGTCATACTGGGATACACCATGTTTTCTATGTCCTTGCTATTAAACTACATTTTTTTTTTGCTTTTTTGGTCACACCCAGTGATTCTCAGGGGTTACTTCTGGCTTTGCACTTAGGAATTACTCTAGGCGGTTCTCTGGGGACCATATGGGATGCTGGAATCAAACCTGGGTCTGCTGTGTGCATGGCAAACACCCGACCCACTGTACTATCAATCCAGCCCCCAAACTACATTTTTAGTTATGAAATTGTTTCTATAACATCACATGTTCTCTTTTATCCCTTTGGTGTCCACATAGAGATGAAACATAAAGAAATATTTTGGAATTAAATTATCACAGAAATTCAAAAGAGAACTTGCTTTGAAACTTTTGGCATCATAAATTAATTTTAAAGTATTTCAAAATTTAAAAAAATATTGCATAATAGACTGTATTAAGAGTAGGCAACCCATACTCCCCAGTACACACAGACCCATATTTTCACTGCTCAAAGCACTTCTGGCTGGTTGATTCACTTCATTCAATGTAATCCCCAAACTTGCAAAATTAAGTAAATAAACAAAACTAACAATAAAGCTAATATTACCTTCACCTATTTGTAGCAGAGTAACTTTTACATTTTAATCACTGTATCACTGTCATCCTGTTGTTCATTGATTTTTCTCAAGCAGGCACCGGTAATGTCTCCATTGGTCCTAGACCTGTTATTTCCTTCAGGGTCAGGGGAATGAGATTCATCATTGTCACTGGGTTTTGGCATATGGAATATGCCACGGGGAGCTTGCCACACTCTGCCATGTGGCAGGATACACTCAGTAGCTTGCCGGGTTCTCAAAGAGAGAGAACTAGACAATAATTTGCGGCTGCGTGCTTCAGGGAGCTGGGTTTTATAGTCCCTGGGTCTTGGTTGTTGATGGGATAACACGGTGCCGGGGGCAATTGGTGGGTGTAACGCCTACGGAAGATGGGGGATCTGGGTGAAGAAGGCCCAGTCCCAATTTGAGCAGGCTTAGAGATCTCAGTCCGGGGTCTCACACACCTGGGTTCCTCTACCGGTACCTTCATGGTGAGGCTCCTCCGAATGTGTGGAGAGTGGTCTTAAGCATGGCTGTGGCTGGTTTAAGAGGTCTTCAGCTGCCGGGGCTATGCTCAGGGCAGGGAGGGAAACTCAACCCGGCCCCCTCCAAGGGACCCTGGTGAGGACAGCCAGGCACGGGGGGCAGGAGACTCTTAATAGTTGTAAAATAGTTTTTACAACTATGCTGGAGCGATAGCACAGCGGGTAGGGCGTTCGCCTTACAAGCAGCCAACATGGCCGACCCGAGTTCGATTCCTCCGCCCCTCTCGGAGAGCACAGCAAACTACCAAGAGTATTCGATATGCCAGACACAGTAACAACAAAGTCTCCAATGGAGACGTTACTGGGCCCACTCGAGCAAATCGACGATCAACGGGAGGGCCTTTACCTTTACCTTTGCCTTGTAAGAACTAAACAGATTCTATTATTTATTCTTCTGTAGCAACCATACTGTAAGAGAAGCATGCAGTGAATGCAAACAGCTCCCTCTTCTGCCACATGCCACTTTTCTTTGAGTGAAATTCTTTCATTGCCCTTGGTGTCCTCATCTGACTAATGGACACAGTGATGTCTACTCTTTCATATTGAAAAGTGTAAAAATCAATATATCAGGTTTGACTGGCATAATAAACTACTCAATAACTTGCTTCCTGTCTGCAATCTTATTCTCCTGGCAGCTGTGCTTACATACCCATGTATTACTGGGATAGAGGAATCCTTCCAAGTAAGGCATAAAATACTGAATACATAGATAAACATGTAAGAAGACTTTAAATGGGAAGACCAAGGTACTTTAATTTTTAATTTTTGTTTGAGGGCCATACCTGCAGTGCTCAGGGCTTACTATTGGCTTCGTATTAAGGGTTTTCTTCTGGTGAGAGACAGGGGACCATACGGGATTCTGGGAATCAAACCCTCAGTATAGGCAAGGACCCCATCTGCTGTAGTATTACTCCAGCCCCAAGTCTAAAGTACTTTAATGGAATTTGATTAATATTAAGGGTTTTTTAAAAATATATTTGATGATGGGAGTAAAGTGTTTATAAGGTTTTGCTCAAAAGACAAGGCATTGACGTTCTTTGCTACTTTTACTTATTATCTTAGAATTTTTTTACTTACTATTGGTTTAAAAATTGTGACATTCCAGCAGATTAGATTTATATCTATACTTATGCATATTGATGTGACCTTTCTCATCACCAGAGTTTCAGTGACGTACCACCACAAAAGAGATCTGACTCCCATATCACTGTCACTGTCACTGTCCTCCCGTTGTTCATCGATTTGCTCGAGCAGGCCCAGTAACATCTCCATTGTGACACTTGTTGTTACTGTGCTTGGCATATGAAATACGTCATGGATAGCTTGCCAGGCTTTGCTGTGCAGGCAAGATACTCTCGGTTGCCAGGTTCTCCTAAGGGGCAGAGGAATCGAACTCGGGTTGGTGGTGTAGGCCATGTGCAAGGCAAATGCCCTATCCTCTGCACTACTGCTCCAGCCCTTGACTCCCATATAATTCCTAAATTTTTCCATGTATTTATCTTTCCTAAATTATATGATAATTTAGTCTAGGATTTATGCCAGGGCTCCAGGGCTTAATTATTTTCTATTCCTTACTGCATATCACAACCATAGGTACTTTTAAAAAGGTTTTGATTGATTTAACCTGGCATCTAAAGTTTTAGAAAAAGGCACATTCTTGAATCACTGTAATATTTTCAGTTCCAAAATAATTCTCCATGCCCATATGTTTGTCTCTCTTTTATTTATATAATTTTAACTCTTAAAATATGACATTTTTACACAAATAGATTACTTGTTACTCAGAACTTTTGCTAACAAAATTGAAATATTTCCAGCCTTACAAAAATAGCTTTTTCTGAAATTATGATCAGTCTCAAAATTTCTGATTACTGGTACTACAGTCTCTCTTAGAATTATCACCTTTCAGAGGTAAACAAAGGACACGCAAATAGAAGAAGCTTGGCACGCACAAGCTTCAGATTGTCCCAAATTGATATTTTAAGTGTCTGAAATATATCAACTTTTATTATTATTTATTTATTGGTTTGGGCAACACACCTGATGGTACTTAAGGTTTACACTCGGCTCTGTCCTCAAGGACCACTACTGCTGTGCCAGTGATGCTGGTAGACCCCACAGGTGGCTCATGTGAAGTGGGAAGGAGAAAGACAGAAAGACAGTCATTTTTTCCCGATCTGCCTCTGCCACCCGGGACCCAGGGTTACTGGGTTATTGTTTCACCTTGCAGAAAGAAATTTTAGGAGTAGACAGTTAGTGAAATGACACATTTTTTATTTGGAGGTTTTAAGGAGAGGAAAGAGAGAGAGAGAGAGAGGAGAGAGACAGAGTCAGAGAGAGACAGAGACAGAGAGAGACAGAGACAGAGAGAGACAGAGACAGAGAGAGACAGAGAGGGAGAGAGAGAACGAGGAGAGCGAGGAGAGAGAGAAAGAGCGAAAGGGAGAGAGAGGGAGGAGAAAAAGGATAGAGAGAGAGAGAGAGAGAGAGAGAGAGAGAGAGAGAGAGAATAACATGTTCAAGAGAGAACCCGGGCTTCTCCAAGGGCCAAGAGAGCCCCTATACACATCCCAGCATGAAACAGGAAAGTATGAAAGTGCACACCTTAAGAAGGGAGATGAGGGCAACACATGTGCTCAGGCACTACCCGTGCTCGGCCATGTGAGTGCAAGCAGCACATGTACATGTGCTTGGGCATAATATGAGCGCTCTTCCTTTGCTCAAGGTGGCTTTTATAGATTCTTCTCAGGTTGTCTTGATCTGGAACAGTATGAAGTCTTCTTGGACAGAATCACTAAAGTTAACCAGATTAAGGGAGAGGTCCAAGAGTTCAAGGAATTTCATGGGGAGAGATCCAATCTCCTCAGTGTCCACTGCTGAAGGTCTCGTCAGGTCTTTGTTTTATGTATCCACAGGGTGGATCAGCCTTAGAATTTTCTTCCCAGAAGTTTTTTTGACCTAAGTTTTGACCTAAGTTTCATTGACGAGGGCCTTTCCCTGTCTATCTGGGTAAGCCATGTTTGAGGCAAGGGCCCTACCTGCTGTACTATCTCTCTGACCCTCATAGTGAATAGGTCTAGGCACTGGAAAGATTGTATAGAAGTTAAAGAGCATACTACACAAATAGTTTTATCCATGTCAACATATGAACTCTCAAGATTACTTGGATGCCGCCCTGGGAGATCCTGAGAGCCACATGGCAGTCTGGGCAATGCCCAGCACGACAGAGCCAGAGCAGCACTGGCCTCCAGGTCCAGCATGCGGCCATCATCTCAGATGGCCAAGAATCCCCTGTGGTGGTTTCTGGGAGACTGAGCGTCACATGGGATGACTCCAATCAAGAGATATTGTTTTTAAATAAACACTGGGAAAATACTTAAAAGCACCATACTTTAAATAGAAACAAAAGAGAAAAGATGGTACTGGTATTTAAACATAGATTTGTTTGGGGATCTGAGAAGGAACTCAATGGACTTTGCTGATGATTTGCATTCAGGGACCTGAGTTCAGTCTGTGGTGCCACATAGTCCCTCAAGCATCAGAGGGACCCTGAGCACAGAGGCAGGAGGAGTCTCAGAGAACTGGTGGGTTTAGACCAAATAGACAAAAGCTAATAAATATCTTGGTCTTTTATCAATTATTCATAAAAGTTTATCTTTTTAATATTTTTAGCAAATATCCCATTTATTGCCTGCTCGATCAAATCAAAGATTAATGGGATGGCAAGTGATACAAGTGATCCCTTTTATAGTGTGATACCATGAAATGTTATGAATGCTATTATTTTCTATTAAATGTAATAAGTAAAGGCCCTCCCGTTGATCATCGATTTGCTCGACCCAGTAACATCTCCATTGGAGACTTTGTTGTTACTGTGTCTGGCATATCGAATACGTCACGGGGAGCTTGCTAGGCTCTGCCGTGCGGGCAAGATACTCTCAGTAGCGTGCTGGGCTCTCCGAGAGGGGCAGAGGAATCGAACTCGGGTCGGCCATGTTGGCTGCGTGCAAGGCAAACGCCCTACCGCTGTGCTAATATTGCAATCATATACTGTCTACAATGTTCTAAAATTACATAGATATAGGCAACCCTGCTGTGTAAAATTTCCCTAAATGTTTGACTGGAAATAGCCATTTTGGGGCTGAAGTAAGAACTTTCCAATTATTACTTGTTAGCTTAAGTAATTAAGCATTGTCAGCAGGGCTATCGTTTTTCAAGAGTTTCTTGTTTCCTTACACATTTTGCAAATACTTATGTAATGTGGACCCTGTTCAAAAGGATTATTCCCTCAGGGAAAAGAAGAAAGCCAAAAATGTAAGTTCCCAAACTGAATGAAAATGTGTTCATTCCTCCCACTTAGGGAGGTGTCACAAAAGACTGTCAGTTTCATAATTATGCCTCTTGAACAGATGGGCGGTAAGACATTCTGTGACATTTGAGAAGAAAATAATTTTAAAATCCTAAAAATAATAATAAAGGAACTTCTAAATAAAGTGCATGCTCCAACACACAAGTAAAATATATTAAAGTAGGAATGGGATTTTAAAAACGACTAGAGACCCATTTGTTAGCTAGACCTTTCTATGTTTACAGTACACACACCATCAGGTTTTACAGCAGGTCATAACAAAAGACAACCCTGCAGAATGTTCCAGAATAGCTACATAAGTTTGGAGACGATGAATTTATGTAGTATGAATCCACAGTTTGTTCCTGCTTTGAATCAACCACAGGAAATAGCAGAGGCAGAGAACAAGGTTAAAACTACAATATGAAGTGGGTAAAACTACAAGGCAAAGTAAAGCCTGGGTGGGTTGGTTAATTCCCAGTTTTGACTTTATTCATTCAAAAAAGAACATGTAAAAGCATAACTCAGTGCATCAACTCAGGGCTCAAGTTCCTATCACTACCTGAAGGTTACCTGACTCACAACTGCCAGTCTGTTGATGGAGGATAAAGGTTTTCATTCTCTAAATTATCACACCCTTTCAGAAATCTGTTTTCTTGTGTTTCACTGGGTCCTCCAGCTAGATAAAAACTGCAGCTTTAGGTGTGAACAGGCCCTCTGGAGAAACATAAAAGAGAATATTGACAAGTCATTTGTTCTTCTGCCTTTTGTGTCAGATTCAGAAAAACAGGAAAGTACAACAATGACAGCACAAAAAAGGTCAAGGTCCATATTCCATTTGGGTTGATTCAGTAACACAGAATGCTACACCTGCCATCCCTGTTCTAATAAATAGAAACCCTAAAATTCAAATATAGCACATTTTAGTTATTCAGGCAATACATGTTTATGGTAGAATGTTTGCAAAGCAAAGATAAGGGAGACTCAGTAAAATATAAAAGAATTACTCATTTAACTTCAATAGAGATCAAAACTATGCATTTGATACTAATCCTTCCTACATTTTCCTATGTGAAGCCTCAGAGGAAAAAGGATGATTATTGTACTTATATTTTGGTGGGTTTTTTTCAGTATAACTATATACTTCTATAATTTTAATGACTGCATGATTTATATGCATATAAATATACTAATACCATATGTGAACATATATATACTCACATACTAACAGTGACATATATGCATACAACATTTATTTTCATCATGTTCAAGATGCCATTTGGAATTACACTCGGGTTACTTCTAATCTTTTGGTATTGTTTCAATGTAAATATTGTGATAAATGTGTAGTATACAGAACTGTTAAATAAATTTTGTGAATAGTTAAGTGTTTTCTTAGAATTAGTATAAGTATAGCTGCTTGGTCAAATTAATAGACATAGCATTTAAGATTTTGATATTTATTAACAAATCATTTTTTATAAAAGTTGTAGCTATTTAGATTACCACTGAAAATAATTTAGAATTCTCATTTTTTTACACTTTGCCAAACTTTAACTTTATTTTCTATAACCTTTTCTAATAACATATAGAAAATGTCATTCTTATTTTGCAGAACAAAGGTAAGGAAGACTCAAAAAATTATAAAAAAATTGCTCATTTAACTTCAGTAGAGATCAAAATGATTTCACTATTTACTACATTTTTTAACCACTGAGGCTAAATAATGTCATAATTTGGTTAGCAATTTCTATTTTTCATTAATCCTTACTTATGATTTTTTTTAGTCAGGTTTTAGTTGGACATAACAGAAACCACTACAAATTTAACCAGCAGTAAGAACATAATATAGAACATCATTAAGTGCTTGTAAAATCACTGAAAGAAGCTTCAAACCCAGGCTCGAAGCCAAACATGTGCTCATAGTGGATGCAACTAGTCGATGAATCAGATCTAACCATTAAGGCAGCAGTTCCCAGGCATTAAAAGAATTGACTCAGAGTTGCCCACTTCTCCCCAGAATTTTCTTTGATTTAATGGGAAACATCTCAGCTGGGGATTAGAACAGCCATCTCCTCAGAAGACACCAATAATAACTTACTTATATAAGAAAATGAGGCTCATGTTCCTTGCTTTTAACCTGTACTTCAGATGATCCAGAGTTCCCTCCAGAGCTAATGTTCCTATTGGGTAAATGCTACAAGCTTGTCTAGCCCCTTCATATAAATACATACTATCTCTCTCTCTCTCTCTGTCTCTCTCTTTCTCACCTAAAACCTTCATAAATCGTATGAAAAAATTGTGTCTGCTTCATGATTCTTGTCTATACACAATGACCAGGAGGACAATACCATACCATTTGCCTACCATGGGGGTTAATGGACAAATTGAATGCTTGACAAATTGAATGCTTGGAAACTAAGCTATTCAAGGTCTACACAGAAAGATGACTGGTACCCATGTCTCATTCCCTATAATGCTTATTACCTACATCACATTGAGTAGTCACTGGATTCATCACTGGCGTTTTAGTCATAAAATTAATCATCTCAATGACCGAACTTCTCCTGCAAGAGGCAGTAGAATAGAAGAACCAGAGATATAGTAAGAGGGTTAAGACATTTGTCTTAAACCATTTGCCATGGTTGACCCTGGTTTGATACCTGGCACGACATTGTGCCCCATCACCACGAGGAATGGTCCAAGAATTTAAACTCAGTGCCAGGGGTAACTACCAAACATTCTAAGCACTCAACCTACAAAAAAAAAAAAAAGCAAAGCCCTAAAGCATGATGTACTACAATGTTCATTTGCATTTTTGTACTCTTTTATCTTCTTGACAGGAGGTTAAATACAAATAGTTAAGGGAGTGGGATGAAGGAAGTCTCTTTCCAATTCCTACCAAACTTTATTTAAGACTGTGGTTGGGAGGATTTAAGCAACTAGTGAGTCACATTTACCACAAGAAACTTCTCTCATTTTCTATGATAGATTGCTACCCCCTATTCCCCCTAATTCTCAGCTTGCCATTTGTGTCTTAAAATTGCTTATGATTGATTTTTGACATTCAGATTACTTTTTTTTCAAAATCTGACTTTTCCTTGTAGTTTCTCTTTGATATTAATCTTAGAATGACTCTCACTGTTAAGGTAATAAATAAAAATAGTTAATACAGTGTATTCTAGTTTTTTCAGACTTTTATTATATCCATTTAATTATTTGAAATTGCATTGGTATATTCAGTAAGGTAAAATAATTTCTTAGAGTTTTTTTTGTTAATGTAGAAATGAAGGAAGTCTCTTTCTTTCCAATTCCTATCAAACTTTAAGTAGGAAACTATATTAGCACGGATTAACTATATTTATCCTTTAACGTTTGACTTGAGCGTAATTATTTTGATATTTTAGGATTTGCATACAGCTTCATTGCTTACTCATCTCCCTGGTACCAGAGCACCTAGGTTTAAATTGCTTCTGAAGTAGGTTGTATTGAAATATCTGGCAATATAGAGAAAACTCAGGCTCTTGTTTTAAAAGTTTACTTCATTATTATCCTAGACTAACTCAAGAACCACTTTTATGAAGTCTTACAACAGAAATGTATATATTTTAAGGTAAATTGCATTAAATTTGACAGATACTACACACTTGTGATGGTAAATTTTTCTACTGAAGATGATTGGATGTTTCTGTAGTGTAGTTATTATCATTATTATTATTTTTACAATAATGTTTACATTTCTGAGAATTTTTAAATGTGCTAACTCTTTTTATCATTATTATTTAATGAGATTGCATTTTGTGATTTGTTAGGATGGAACATTTATTTATTTTAGTAAATGCACATGCATATCTGGAAATAAGGGAGTGCATTATTTTTCTACATCCTATCACATTTTTGTGTCAAGAATATTGAGAGCTATACTTAAATCTTCCAATCTATTTATTTCATATGTTCTTGAAAATTTTGCACTTATGCTTAAGGTATCCTCAATAATAAATTTGAAAATAATTTCTAATTCAGATTTAGATGATAAATCTCATAACTTTTGTTTCAAATACTTATTTCAAGGTTATCTTTCATTTATTTTATGGGTCATGCCCTTCAGTTCTTTGGGGATGCTCCTGTCTATGTGCTAAGGGTTGCTCCTAGTGGTACTTAGGGTCCACACAAACCCAAGGATCCAACCTAGGGCTTCAAGGAAATACTCAACCCATTCATTTATGTCTTTGACCCTTATTTTAATCATTAACTCTACTTTATATTTTAATACTGTACCTATATTTTTTGTCCATTTGGGGGGGGGTAGGTGGAGACAAATGGACACATCTGGACATTCTCAGTGCTCAGGAATTAGTCCCAACCATGTGCTCAGGGATCACTCTTGAGTCAAGGAATCATATGGGGTGCCTAGGTCAGTTAGCCATATTCAAGGCAAGCACCAACTTGCTATACTATCTCTCAGACCCCTATTTGTCTATAACTTATTTATTTATTTATTTATTTTGAATACCCATTCCTCCACCAGTGACCATTTCCCACCCACCACTACGGATCCCAGTATCCCTCCCATCCCCCATTCTTCCCATCCCACCCTGCCTCTGTGGCAGGGCATTTCCTTTTGTTCTCTCTCTCTCTTCTATTGGGTGTTGTGGTTTGTAAAAGAGTTAAGCCTGATTTTCAGGGAGAAACGTTGGATGATTTACTTTCCATTGATCACTTTGTATATAAGGAGATGTGCGGCCACGCGATTTGGAATAAAAGTCCTGGTTCCGGCATGCCCTAGCTATGCTTGTAGAGGCTCATGCTCACCGGGGTTCCATCTGGAGAAGGCACCTACCCCATCTGGGACTTCCCGGTGATCTCGGCTCTGTTTGGGACCTAGAGAATTCTCTCGGAGCTGTGGAGCCTCCCAGCGACCTTTCTTCCTTGCTACTGTGTGCTGTAAAGATGGCACTGCGGGGCGGGTTTTGGGCGTTACTTCTGGAATCAGAGATTACCTGGGAGCAGGGGCAGTCCTGGTTGTTTGGAGTAAAAGTCCTGGTTCCCGCATGCCCGAGCTTGTAGAGGCTCCTAGTCACCAGGGTTCCATCTGGAGAAGGCAGGATGTGGCACCTACCCATCTGGGACTTCCCGGTGATCTTGGCTCTGTTTGGGACCTGGAGCATTCTCCAGGGGCTGTGGAAGCGGCCTTTCTTCTCTGCTGCTGTGTGCTGTAAAGATGGCTGTCTATAACTTTTTAAAATATATTTTAAAGCATCTTATCAGATAAAAATTGGGGCATTTAATGCTTGAAACTTAATGCATTTGTAAAGTATACATAATTAAATGGCTGCCACAATCTTTCCATAAACATGTGTCTCCTCCAAATAGATTGTATGCTTGGTGTACAACCTTTCATTCTTTGATTTTTTACTATTTTAGAGTTATTTGATATAAAATGAAGGCATATAGCATTGATATTTAGAAAACAACCCAAGGATGCAAGCACACTTACACAACATAAACAAACCAGAGAATAGTGAGAGAATAGGAGACAATGTTTTGAGAGCTGTTGAGGAAAGAAATCTCATTTTGCACAGAAAAGTCTGCAGAGGACTGTGAGTAAAATTAGAATGTAAAAAATTATAAAATAAATACATTAGCTATAGTTCAGAAATAGCTAGAACAAATGGAGAAAACTGCTTAAAAGTGTTTAAAATGAATAGTTTGGAGGATAGCAAGGATGACATGCTACTGTGTCATTAATTTAGTAAAGTATTTATTTACTGTATGAAAGTGTATAAATCTAGAAGACTACTTTCACTGTTACTGCATCACTGTCATCCCGTTGATATTCGAATTACTCAAGCGGGTGCCAGTAACATCTCTATTCCTCCCAGCCCTGAGATTTTAGCAGCCTCTCTTACTCGTCTTTTCCCAATGATTGGAGGCTTTTTCAGCGTCAGGGGAATGAGACCTGTCGTGGTTGCTATATTTGGCATATCGAATAAGCCATGGGGAGCTTGTCAGGCTCTGCCCATGCAGGCGGGATACTCTAGGTAGTTTGCCAGGCGCTCCGAGAGGCATATATTTATATATTTTTTCCTATGATTTGTTGCCTACTCTCTGAACCCCATCAGATATGGTGTAGTAATTGCGAAAAATGGGTAGGAAGTGTCTTATAATGTGTTGAGGCTGCGCAGTCCAGAAAGCATCCTGGAGTGTGTTGGTGGTTGGGTAGTGGAGGTTTGCAGATGGGGATTTTTTTAAACTTCCATTTGGGAGGAGTATACTGAGTTCTGGAGGGTGGCCAATGAGATTACCTGGTGCCGACAGGGTGTGGCTTGTGGGTGTGATCCCTGAGTCACCAGAGCCTGGGAGAAGCAGGCAGAGGATCTCTGTTCTGGGTCCCTTGAGTCCAGAGTCCAAGGTCACGAAGTTCTGCATTATCTGGGTTCCACGAGACTTTATTCATGAGTGAGGCTCAACCTGAGCATCTAGAAAGCATCCTGGAGCATGGCAGTGGTTGGGTAGTGGAGGTCGGCTGCCAGGGCATGGTCCCTTGGGGTGGGGAGATCTCTCACCCACCCCACAACCTGGCACAGAAGACTACTTCAAGCTAATAAAACTAATAGATTGGTACATTAAGTATGAAAGTATAACATTGCTTAAGATCATAATGGCAACTCCCTTAAACATGGAGAGACACAGACGATGGACAATGGTTAATGTTTTTCTCTGAGAAAATGCCTTGAGTGGAGGGAAGATATTTGTAATTCAGAACTTATTCTACCATGTGAAATTTTTGTTCTTCATTTTAATTTTTAGCTTTACTTTGTTGGCCCGACACAGAGGTGTTCGGGGCACATTCCAGGCACTATGCTCTGGGATCACTCCTGAACATGCTTGTGGCACGTTGGGTGGTACCAACGGATGAACCTGGGTTGGCCACATGCAAGGCAAGCATGGTACTGCTGTGTCATCTCTCTGGCTCCAACTATGTAAATGTTTATTCTGTGTATGAACATTTTATTCCATAATAAAAGTGTAATATTTTTTAAAAAATCGATAATAATTTTACAAAATTTATGAAATATGAGTAAATATGCCTCTTAGAAAATTATACCTCACTTTATGGCATAATGATAACAAAATTTTTAAGTGCAATAATTCAAAACTAATTGTTATGAATACTTTAAAAATCCTGTGATAAATCAAAGCCTACTGCATATCTTCCTGGTTGATATATTACAACTAAAATTTACAAAGGGCAGCTATTTTATATGTACATTTATGGAGCGATAGCACAGCAGTAGGGCATTTGCTTTGTGTGGCCAGCCCTGCAGAGCCAGGTTCAATTCCTCTGCCACTCTCAGAGAGTTTGGCAAACTACTGAGAATATCTCGCCTACGTGGCAAAGCCTGAAAAGCTACCCATGACATAACTGATATGCCAAACACAGTAAAAACAAGTCTCACAATGGAGATGTTACTGGGCCCGCTCGAACAAATTGATGAACAATGGGAGGAAAGTGGACAGTGGATTTATGTCTTTATATATAATATATAGACACAAAGTATATGTAACTTGAATAATTATATAAATATCCTCATTATGTGAATTTTTGAGAATGGTCTTCGTTACCTTTTTATTTATATATAAGCTTGGCCTTCAGAATTTGCTCTCCTAGCAATCTACTGGTTAGAAATCAGCTGTTGATAAAGTTGATTTCTAGATGCTAGCCCTATCAGCCCTTGGGAAGCTGTGGGGAGAAGTATAAGCCAAATCAGTAGGTCAACTTCACTTCTGAGAAATTTTGTTCATGTATTTACAACATTCATCATGACAGTCATTTTTTCTGTTGTTACAGCAGACTACATTCTCGAGGCAACACTCCTGTTGCTCCCCACTTTCCCACTCCTATTTTAAGCCAGTGGTCAAATGATGGTGAGGTTCCGAATGCTCAAGTACCTCTTTATAGTGGGCCAAGTTCTTCAACAATCATGTTAACTACAGGTTTCCATCACTCTAAGCAATCATTCATTTCCAGTCTACATTCTCTAAATAGGAGCTTAGGGAAAAATCAATCCCATCTATTCCCTGCTGAAGTCTGCTAGAGAATTCTAGCAACAAACTTGAAAACCCAAAGTCCTCTTCTAATTTATAACCCTTCTATTGCATTTGGCGGAAATGTTAGTGTCTGCCATATAGATAAAACTAATTCACAAACGAGGCAAGGTTTTTAGTCCTCTATTTATATTGATTGTGTTAGGATTAATACAATTAAATATTTCCAGAATCTCCCAGAACTATTTGAGAAATTCACTTGACTTATCTATAGGCAAACTCCAATAATATACATTTTAAGAAATGTGTACTATTTTGCTAGTGAATTAGGTGAACAATCCTTTTTACCTTTCCATTATTACTTTACCATCTATGGAAGGTTTATTGAATTTATTGAATATAAAGGGCAAAGTATTCTGTTTTGGAAGTGTAAGTAAATTTATTGTGAATAACTTAGTTGAGCACCTGAAAATAATTACCTATATAAATTTCTCAAATATTTTCTTTGTTGGTTAGTATTTGCTATGACATGTCACCACCAACATAGAGACTTAGATACACAAATTCATTATCTTCAGTTCTGTATGTCTAAGGTGTCACTAGTTTATAGTCAAGTTGCTATGACATTTTTTTTTCCTACAGATGCTAGCCAAATCATTTTTTTTTATTTTCCTTTGCTAGTTTCTCTAGGATGCGTGCACTCTTTTTCTCTTGGCTGTCTCAGTTCAATTCTAAAACTACCATCTCTTTGACCCCACTTTTTTCATCACATATTTTTCTCGGATGACAAATAGTTATTTGAATTTTAGGGTCCAGGTGGTGACACTAATCTCATCTCTATGATGTAGGATGACTTCCCAATCTCAAAGTTCTTAATCACATCTTCAAAATAGATTTTCTGCTGTAAAAATGCCAAATTTCACTTATATTCCAGGAGTTAGGATACTGAAAAGCACAAACTTCCACAAGTAACTATCAAGAAAAAAAACATTGCAAATCATTAAACCTTAGTGTAGATCCACTTTAGATTTTTATTTTGGAGACAAAGCTTTAACTTAGAAATTGTGAAATGTTAATCTACCCAGCAGGAGAAGATATCAGAGCATCTTTCCTGGGAAATCTATAGTAACAGTCTGGGAGCATTTTGTAATTAATTCTTGATAGTACCTAGGACTTTTGTTGTTATTTCAATGGAACATGGCTCAGCTTGAGAAACACCCTTTTGGGGCCTGGAGCAATAAAGCAGCACTCACCTTGCTCACATCTGACCGGAGTTTCATTCCCTTTATCCGTATGGTCCCCAGAGCCTCATGGGGAGTGAGTCCTGAGCATTGTCAAGTGTGCCAACAGCCCCCACCCCCTCAAAAAAAAGTCTATTTTGCAATTTCATATCAAGTTCCATCTATTTTAAAACACAGACACTCCCGTGCTGTGAGAACTCTGATGGAATGGAGCATATTATAGCTCACAGTCAGATTCAGTTACTTAGTAAGTCAGTCCTAGGGCCTCATTACCTCTCTTGTAAACTGCAGTGATCTCCACACACGTGGTACTCAGCTGCCTCGGTAGCCTACTCTCATGTTTTGGCTGCTGTGATTCTATTTCCTGCCCAGACACCTTGCCATTTGGTAGCCAGATTGAGAGGTGTGTCTCGCTCTCTAAAAATATCTTCTGGATGATTAACCCTCCCTCAATAGCTCCGGGGAAACCGAAGCAAGGAACGCGCCCTCCAAGCCCTTCCTCATGACGCTTTGTCTCTGCTGCTCACTTCCCAGCACCTCTGCACGCACCCAGGCTTGGGCAGATGCGCTCGTTCTGCTCCCTGTTTATTTTTCTTGAAGTGGTTTGCACAGCAGATGTTCCAGTAAGTGTTTTCTCCTTCATCTCTTTATAATTCTGCTACAAAATGGGAACTGTACACATGCTATGCCCTTCAGATTTTCAAAGAGGAAACTCTTTGCAGCCCCTTTTCACCTCATTGAAAATTATCCTTTTATTTGATTTTTTTTCTCTCCCGGGCACAGATATAATTCAGAAGGAGAGTGTGTCCCATCATGAATTTCCCATAGCGTCTTTCTCTATTTCCAGGTTCCTTTCTCTAGAGACGGTGGCTTCATGGCTCCTTTTTTTTTTTTTTTTTTTAGATTTCTCTTCTTTTTCTCACCCAGCAGAACGATTAACGTAACTGTTTTATCTTACCTCTCTCGTTAATGCAAGAACTAGCCTTAGCTTCGAAAGTTTATCGCACAGCTTTTGCAAGTGGTATGACAAGGTCAGATAGAAAACCACTGAAAAGGGAAAACTCACTTCATTAAGTGAACATTTTCTTACGATTATACTTCAGCCCTAAGGAATGGTTAAGGTTTAAATGATCATGCTCTTGTATTTCTATAAATATAATAACTATTTTAAATATATCAAATATATTCTCATGTGTTTATACATTCATTTTACCTATGTGCCATCTTACCAAAAACATGTTAGCTTGGTGCTAGGCCAGAGAACAATTGCCTCTAGGCTTCATTCATTTAATTTTAGTAAAACTGATACTCTGCCCAACATATGAATTATATTCACATGTGTAGAATTTGTTTAGAGGACCAAAGCAGAAGTTCAATAAAATAGTATCGTTCCTTTGTCATCGAACATCAAATATACTTCAATAGTTTACATTGTAGCTTTCAGGTGTGAACAATCCAGAGATTACATTCAGAAGTTGACACTCAATGGTTCTATGCCCATAGGAGAAATTATTTCCCATTTCTAAACCTCAGAACTTTCATCTATTATGTTTTGGCTAGATCAAATGAGACCATATCTAAAAAAAAACCCTTTTGATAGTGCCCAGCATAGTGCATGCCTGGCACATGTTTTTATTCTGAAAATGTTAATTTTTGTTATCTATTCCATGAGACAGCATTAGAGTTCTGAGGCTCGGCTTTGGCAGACCACGTTAGCATAAAGAAAGAACAATTACTTAATTACAACAATTATGCAATATAAAGAATCAGAAAGCGAACACAGAAAATTCTGAAAATGCGATGGAGAGATAGTAAAGAGAAAACATGCTTGTTTTGCATGCAGTTCACCTGGATTGTATCCTGGGCACCCTAGATGGTCTCCAAGCAATACCAGGAGTGGTCCTCAAGACCAGAAACAGACATAGGCTTTAAGCACATCTGGGTGTGGCTCAAGATACTCAGAAAATAATCTTTCAAAGAGTTGAATATGGATCAAACTCTCATTATGAAGAGTCAACAAGTGTTAAGAATGTGATGTTTATTACTAAGCCTGGTTTATGTTACTTAGAAATGTGTAAAGACACTGAGATTAAACAATAGTCAAACAAATATTTTGCACATGTTGTCATTCTTTTGTGCAGTGAAATCTATCCTTCTTGTAAGTGAAGGGTTTAGTTGTTTAGAGTTTTTTTTTTGGGGGGGGAGGGTGGGATGGGGGCTGGGTTGGGCCACACCCGACGATGCTTATAAGTGTTGCTCCTGGCTCTAAATTGCTACTGGTGGTACTCAGGGAACAATATGAAATGCCAGAGATGGTCTCGTGGAAGACAAACACCACACCAGTTGTATTATGGCTCTGGCCCAAGTGACAAAAACCCCTGTTACTATGGCTGAACTTTTCTGTTCAGGATCTGAATAAGTTTATATGCTTGCTTCCAGAATTACGTTAATCTAAATATCTTTTCTCTCATCTGTTCAGCAGAGGAAAAAAAAAACTAATTTTACTCTAATGCCAGTACTCAGCTGGAAGCCTCTACCTTCAATATTTTCTCTTTTCACCAAGAGTGGAATTATCTGAAAAAAATTAATAATTAAAAGACCCCTAGGAGATTTTGAGTTTTATTCTAACAATACTGTTTTAGGAGTCCAAACTATTTTAGAAAAATTGTATAAAGTATTTGTATTGTTTGTATGAATTTCAAATAAAGCTAAAACATTAGTGTTTTTTTTTTGTTGCTGTTGTTCTGTGTTTATGCTAAATCTGGTAACCTCATATGAAGGGAACACTCCTTTGGTTTTTGCTGCTTACCTCTATAAAATATTTGAATACTATACCCTTTAACCAGCATCATCAACAGAAAACAATGACCTGGTTTCATTTGACTTAACAATATTGAATGGCAACCTTTTGGTTCATCTGTACATTTTATTAAGAAAGTTACTAAAGTGACTGTCTATGCAATCTGGAACACTGCCATGTGAATAGATGGTTTAATGTTTGAAAATATTATATTTCATCAACCCTCACAGGAATTCTATGTGATAAATACAGTTGTTATTCCCACTTCACATCTAAGAATGAAAGGCGGAAATATTTAAGTCATTTTATTTTCCTGAGGCTGAAATTCAGGCTTTTCTTTGAATTACTTAAAAATATATAATCGTAAAAACATGCTATTCTGCTATTCTGTTTTCAATAAATATAATTGAGGTAAAAGCTTAAAACCACATTCAAAAACAATACATTGTATCTATTTCCCCCCATTTCAAATGCTTGGCTAAATTATGTAACTTCATCCAATAAAAGCCACATAGCAAAGAATCCCAAATACAATAAATGCACTAGGAAAAGGCTCCGAAATGACCCATATTTATCCTCAATATGTTTTTTTCTGTTTTCAGGCAAAATAATCACTTGTGTCATTTGTCACCCCGTTGCTCATCAATTTGCTTGAGTGGGGACCAGTAACGTCTCCATTCATCCCTGTTACCTGCAAGTGTAGCATAATGGCATTGGCTAGCTCCAGGAATAGAAAAGGCATCAAACCTTTTGTTCAGGATCTTGACGAAGAAGTTCAACCAAATCTTGTAGGTGGGGGGCCAGGCATTTTTTTGACGTCCCATGGAATCCAGTGTGAAATGGCTCTAGTCCAATGGTCATCTTTAAATTGCATTACATGTTCGGCCCATCTGATTTTTGATACCTTGGCAAAAGAGGCAGCATCCCTGGTCCTCAATTGACAACAGAGGTCAGAAGTCCAGATTGCTTCTCTCACTTGAATGAACTGTGATACTCCAAGCATAGCTCTTTCAATTCCTCTTTGAGATACCTGAATAGTGTTCCCATCCTGTTTTCTTAGGGCCCAGGTCTCTGAGGCACATGTTAGTGCAGGAAGAATGGTAGAGTAGAAAAGATGTGCCTGGAGCTGGAGTTTCTTCATCCTCTTAACATCTTCTTTGATGCTCTTGAAGGCATTCCACGCCACTCTTCCTTCTGCATAGTTCTGGCACCAAGTCATTTCTCATGTTGAGTTCTCGACCCAGGTACACATAGCTGCTGCATTCGGAGATGTTCGTTCATTGAGAGCAAATGGAATGTCAGGGACTAGTTCATTTTTCTTGAACATTGTCTTGGTAGATTAAGCTGCAGTCTGACCTTTCCACACTCACGGTCGCAGTTGGTCAGCATTTGTGCCACTTGGCTAATGTTTGGTGTGATTAGAACGATGTTATCAGAGAAGTTAAGGTGATATAGTGGCCAACCATCTATCTTCACTCCCATTCCTTCCCATTCTAGTCATTGCATGACGTTCTTGAGGGTGGCACTAAAGAGTATTGGTGAAATGGTATCAAATTGCCAATCCACTCTCTTTACGTTGATGATCACTACTTTGTAGAATGGTGAGATCCTGGTGGTGAATTCGTAATACAGTTCACAGAGGATCCTGATACACTGAGATTGAATGTCCTGTTTGGCTATGGCTTCAATGACCTCAACAGAATCAAAGGCCTTCCTTAATCAACGAACCTTAGACAGAGTGGCATCTTGAACTCTTGTGAAACCTCAATGAGCTTGGTTACTATGTGGATATGGTCAATTGTGCTGAATCCTTTTCTGAACCTGGCTTGCTCCCATGGTTGTCCTTCTTCTAGTGTTCTGCCAATCCTATTCAGGATGACTCGAGTAGACGACAGACAGCAGGCAGAATGGGCGATAGTTGCTGATGTTGTGGATATCTTCATTCTTGTATGACAGAACAGTCCTGCTGGTTTTCCGTTGGGACAAAACCTTGCATTCAGACAGGTAGCATGTCAAGAGCTAAGCCAGTGTATTGACAAGTACTGGTGACAGATTCTTCAGGTGTTCAGGTCTGACTTTGCCTAGACTGGGTGCTGTTTGCTTCTTTACCAATGAAATGGTATGTCAAATTTTGGAAGGGAGACCACGAAGGTCCAAGCTTGCAAAGCTGTGTAGAGAAGTGATAAAGGAAAACCTCAAAGAAAGAACAGCAGTGTTGGCTGATGCAGCAGAACAAGCTGGGAAAAGCATTTGCAATGCCTGCCTGTCCTTCGCCAACTACAAGACCAAGATGACTGCCCTTTGACATCCTGATGGTTCTATCACATCTTCCAGAAGGGCAATGGAGGAGGTTATCCACGACTTCTGCTTGGATCTCTTCGATAGCCACGTCCACCTGCCCACATACCAAATTCTGCAGGATGGATATGTTGCTCCCAGGCAAAGTAATATACATCCAAATTAATTACCTATCCTCATTTATTCTTTTTTTTTTAATTTTAAAATTTTTATTTATTCCTTTTTAATTGTAAAATCCACTCTTTCAAAGAACTGGTTCCAGGATTCTTAGGGTATTCACAAGGCTGTGCAATCTTTGTCCCCACTGCCACAGCCCAGAAAGGCGAACAATCAATCACTCCTGTCCCTCTAGAAAGTAGACCTTGTTTGGCCTCCAGTTTCGTTCATCCTGTTGCAAATGTTAGAATTTCCATCTTTTTCAAGACCAAGTGATTGTTTGCCATGTACATAGGCTATAACTTTCTTTTTTTTTTTAATAGTTTATTTCTTTATTGAATCACTGTGGGAAAAGTTACAGAGCTTTCGGGTTTAGGTCTCAGTCATGTAAGTATCAAACACATTTCCCTTTACCAATACTTATTTTAACCATGAACCCCAATAGAACCCCACCTCCCACCCCTCCTAATTCCTGTGAGGCAGATGAGTTCTAGTTAATACTCTATCTACTTTGACTAGATACATTGTTTTGATAGAAGCCCGGAGGGGAAAGGGTGTTGTCCCGCTCGCCTGCTCCTCTCTGGAAAGAAAGATGGCGGCCGCACGGGAGCCTTGTGGAGAGCAGGTTTGAGCCGGGGGCGGGGGGCGGCAGGGGCCTCGTGGGAAGGGGGGGCGTTCTGGGCCGTCCTTCATGCCCGACCGAGGTCACCAGCTGCCCCCCACGAGCGGCTCTCCTGCACGGCCACGACTCCAGAGCACAGAAACCAATCTCTTAACTATCTAACTTTTAATAGAAATACTTCCAGGGTTAATAAGTGAAACAGCAGAAATCCAAAACCGCGCGGCCGCTATTGCGGCCGCGCAACATCATTTTATTCTTAAACCAAGCTGTAGAAAGCAAATAATTTCACAACACTGTTTCAACATATCTGATTGGGGGGGGTCGTAAACTCCTCATTAATTCTTATATTCCTAATATCCATACAGTGAATCTGTATTCAAACTTGAGAAGGCAATGTCCAATGGAATAATTGTTTTTCCTACAACAGCCCCTCTATGATATCACTCAGAACTTCCACAATTTTGAGTAAATCAATAAAATACATATCATATAAAATATCAATAACATATCATAAAATATCATAATTAGGGGCTGGAGCAATAGCATAGTGGGTAAGGCATTTGCCTTGCATGCTGCCAACCCGAGTTCGATTCCCAGCATCCCCTATGGTTCCCTGAGCACCGCCAGGAGTAATTCCTGAGTGCAGAGCAGGAGTAACCCTTGTGCATCGCTGAGTGTGACCCAAAAATCAAAAAATATATATCATAATTAATAAAAGTCATTAACTCTACATTCATAGGCATGCTAAATATGATAGAATCTCAGACTAGTTCTTGAACAGCTCTCTTGAGGATATACCATTAATTATTTTCTTCATCTCAGTTATTTGAAAGATGTTTTCCCCTGTGGAACTCTCCCTTTCTAACAAGTATGGATTGATATCAGCATTAGGTAAAAGAAAAACTTGTGTGATTTTATTCCTAGAGAGGTCCATAATTTTAGCTTTCAAGCAACCTGTTCCAATATTTTTCTTGGTAAAGTCCCCAAGTGTTGTGTTTCCTAGGACTGTTTTTGATGGTTCTTCCTCAGACTGTGACCTTTGAGCAGATGTTTTATAAATATTATATCTATCCTTGACTTTGAAAATGTGTTACTCCAAAGACAGCACAGACATGTGTTTTCACATGTTTTCAAGCAGGCTCAGTAACATCTCCATCGTGAGACTTGTTGTTACTGTGTTTGGCTTGTTGAATATGACATGAGTATAAATCTGAATATATATTAATTTATATTTGTGTGTATATATATATATTTCCCTCTCTGGCCTAAACACATGCACACACATTTATGCACATAAATAATATAATATGATATAATATAATATATATAATATTATATATGTGATATAATATAATATATGATATAATATATCATATAATATATATTATATTATATGATATAATATAATATATGTATATACATATATACATATGTATATATGTATATGTATACATATATGTATACATACACATATATACATATATACATATATATGTATATATATGTATCCCTCTTTGACTTAACACATCAGACATTTGTCTAAAGAGTAAAACGCAGTACTGAATTCTAAATACAATGGTACCTTCTGACTCAATGATCTTCTACAGAAGAAGGTGATTATTTCTCTGTTTTGCAAATTCAACTCTGCATTCAACAAGGCATCATCTCCATGTTACAGTCTTCTCTATTGGTTCAATTGTCCTGTAATTTGAAACTTTGTACAAGTCTGACTTAAATCAAACAATTAAACCCTCCTTTCTACTCATGACATATTCTATGATCTAATTTCTTCTACTTTATGTAAGAATGTGTCTGCAAGAACTGGAGTTAATTGTGATAGCAGTTTTAGTTTTAAGAGAAAAATTTCTATCCTTAAGAAAAGATATGACTAATATCAAAGCAATATTCTTTAAGGAGCATGTATGATATTTCCCAAAGGAAATGTTATATCAGTAGATTGCAATGTTATTAGTTGTTCAGGTAGGGTTTTAGACATAACTCCTTGTGTATGATTTTATTTTTAATTTGCTGAGCCATATGAGACCATAATTAGTTGAGGAGATAATTGTATTGCAACTGAAGCTGAAAATGCAATTAATTATTATATTATGGACTTAATTTTAATAATATTAATATTACAGCATGGAGTGGGATTTTATAAAATTATTGCAACATTATCAAAGTTTTTTAATACTTGTTTATAAAAATGATAGAGAAAAAACTCTAATTAACTTTGAGTCCCCACTGAATCTCTATATAAAATCTGTAAAGGATTTTTTTCAAGGACATAATTTCATAAAAAAAGGAATTCATAACAAACTTAGCATGTAGAGCCAAATTGGAAAAGCATAGAAATCATCCAAAGCCTCTGCTCTTAGATACACATTCTTTGAAACGTGAATCAGTTGGTGATAAACACAAAATTTATATCCTGGAACAAAGTGAAGAAAAAGGAATATATTAGAGTAGGTTACAAATGTGATAAATATCAAAGGTATGCAAGCAACTCTCAAAATTCAACAAAAAACTTTCAATTTTATCAAAAAATGAGGAAAAAAGATAAACAGACATTTCATAAAAGAAAACATACAGATGTTCAAAGGCACATGAGAAAATTTGCTCAACTTATCATCGGTCAAAATAAAAGTCAAAACTACAGTGATATATTTCTGTTTCACACCTCTGAGATTGGTCTGTATCAGAAAGATCAGAAACAACCAATGTTGGTGGGTGGATATGTAGTAAAAGAAATCCTTATTCACTGTTAGTGGAAAACTGGTTTTACCTCTGTAGAGAATTGTATGATGGAGATTTTTTTTAAATCAAAGTAGAATTACCATGTGATTCATCAATTTTATTCTAGGTATCTATACAAAGCAAAAGAAAATAAAACCACCAACGTAAATGTCTCTCTATTACCTATCTCGTGCTCTGGAGATAATCAAAGGGGAATGCTCATATTTTCCATAAATGGAACCCTGAGTTATATGATCACTACAGAAGGGACCAGCCAATAATATTGAGGAACTTGAGTAGCACTGCACTGTTGGGGACCAACCCCCCAATAGACAAGAGGATAATAATAGATGTATGCACATCTATGATCACTGAATGCTATTTACAAAAAATATTTAATTTACAAAAATTAATATCTGGAAACAACGGAAATGTCAAATGGCAGATAAATGATAAAGAACAAACATGGTGCATGTGTGTGTGTGTGTGTGTGTGTGTGTGCAACTATAAAGAGGATTAAACCTTGCACTTTTCCAACACACGGACAAAAATGGAGGGTGTCATTTTATGCAAGTAACTTGAAGAGGAAATACTAATTCCATATTATTTGATAATATGTGCTCTCTAAAGAAATAAAGCAAGAAGATGAACATGGAAATCAAACATTTTGATGGTGACCACAGAATTAAAGCTATCAAGTCAGGGGTCAGCACTGGTTTCAAAGGTTTGGTGGAAAAGTTCAAGGAATATTAGTAGCATGGTGGGGAAGTGGGATAAATTGTACCTCTAGAGAATATAAAATTTCTCTAAATTAATGTTATCTAAATTTAAAAAAGTTAAAACATGCTTCCAGAAAAACAGAGTTGCAGAGCTTCCACCTAAAACCAAAAGAGACCTCTTCATTAACATCTTTTTGTGGTTTGATGGATAATAATGGGTTTGATGGGTAATAATGAACCAAACTTAAATACTTTCAGATAGTAAAGCCTAAGTCAGGTAATTCTGTAAGATTAAAGGAACAAAGAAAGAATGCAGAAGGTCTGCATCGTGTTACAGTCAGTTTGTTCCCACCCTTGTTCTCATTCTTTACTCATCATCAGAACATAATGAATTATTAAAGTGTCCATTCATGGTATATTTAACTCTTCATTAGAGTCTTCTATTCCAACTGATCTTCAGATTTCTCTACACTGTAGTTACAGACGCATAACAGATCCATATCGAATATAAGAACCGACTGAAAAATAAAGCTCAAAGGAAATACCCCAGTACCAAAACAGCAGACTCAAATTACTATCTAAAGCAAAGCTATAGCTACAGCCAAATGAATTCTCCTTGAGTTAAGGTGATTTTTTTTCCCTGCTGGCATTGTTATCAGGTTTGTCTGACCCTGTGCTTATTTCATGCTGTTTTGCTGCATTAGCCTGCTGCTACTGTCTCCTACCCACCAGAGGTAGCAGCCTTTGAGAAGTAAAACTACTTGACACAATTTGATAAAACAAAGCAAACTATTCCCTTTCCCAATGTTTCAGGACATGAAACCAAGCAGGTTTTAAACAGACTGGTTGTTTCTATTATATGTACTGTTCCCTGTTCTTTTGTCCATATGGTGAAAATTGATGTACATACCGCTCTTCAGAATTTAATTAAGTATGCCTATATAAATAAAATGTCTCTCTCTATATAATCATTATATAGTCAAACATAGGAAGGCATCCCTATTACAGAACACAGGTAAAGAAAATGCAAGTTCAATAATAAAGAAATAGAATTCATACACATGTTTCAAACAAAAGCAAGAGATTGTTTTACTCAAATAGGTTTCCATGAAACTTTGTTATTTTTAAATGATAATATTTTTTATCATTGCAGGTAAATACATATTGGATGGAGCAAAATGATATATTAGAAGAGAGTTTAGACTTCTAAACTCTTTTTCTATTTTATGTGCATTGTTCTGGAAATAAATGCCAATTTTTTCAAAAAGAGGAATGTTATATAGTGACTTCAAGTATGATTGATACTCATATAAGTACACCATTCATGGTAGTTTTGTAATTTGTATTTACAGTTTAATATATTTTAAATTTTTATATTATTCTATCATTCTCTGTTCCATGTTGCAAATGTAATGCTATGTTTTCCTGCATTGCAAAGAAGAGAAAATCAGCAAATTTTCTCCCCTCTAAATTGACAACTTATTCTTACTATGACATGAAGCTTTTTCCTATCTGTTTCTGCAAATGAGTCTCCTTCACCATGGGAATTTTTCACCGCTTGATCATACCCTCTCATTCAATCTGCTGCAGCTATGCATGCCAATTTCCCCCTACTCTCTCTTCTATTTTTGACTCTGGGTAGTATAACCACTGAACTATATATTTGATGTATATTGTTAAGTATAAAGAACACATACAATTTACTTATTAAATCAAAATACCATAAAGGACACATTTTAGTGTTCCAACTCATATCTACCAAATTTTTGTTTGTTTTGTGGTTCTACCCAATGGTACTCAGGAATTAGTGCTGACTCTGTGTTCAGGGATTTTTCTTAGTGGGGACCATATGTGGTACTCTGGAGACAGTATATGGTGCTGGGGATTTAAACTTGGTTCATATGCATATAAGGCAAGCACCTTATGTCTTTCACTTAATCTCTCCAGCCCTTTCACAAATTTTCATGCATATTATCATGTAACTCTTTGAGACTTTTTGAAATCTTAACTTTTCTTCTCCTCTGTGTTAAGAATTTACAGCATTCATTGAAATCTAAAAAACCATATCACTGAGAATCAGAATCAAAATTTCCATTCAGAAAAGAGAAAAATGCCCCAGAATAATTTAATGACTTTTACATGCTATGCAGCATCCCAGAACTAAGACAGTCAAGATTTTATACTAATGGCCAAGTACAATTCAGTTTTAAGATAAAGTTAGAATTGTTTAGACTAATGGAGTATTTCAGGAATGAACCTGCAAAAGCTCTGGTCGTACATCTTCACATTGCTCCAGGGTCTACAAAGAGAGATATAAAAACAACCAGGCCACAGGCCCAGACACTTTCTACAGTTGTGCCCATTAACTCTTGGAGAGAATACAGACACGCCACCTAATGATAGCAATTTCCAGTCAATCTAGCAAAAGACATGACCTGTTCTGGGTTTCCTGGAGGTTATAAGAACATTGACTAATTTACTGAGCCACTGTAATAAGATAACCAGATGGAGAAGCTAATGGGCTGAGACAACGACAGTTAAACATTATTTGCTAACAACGGTATAGTGGAGAGTGGATGGAATATATTATAGGCTAGTACTTACCTTTTAATTAAAATAATACTCTTCAGCATTATTTTAATATATCAGTTCGGGAACATAGATTCAGACTACTGGTCCTTTTTTGTTGTTATCTGGAGGGGGCATGATTGATTGAACAAAGTCAATCTGACTATCAGAGTATTTTTATTCATATCTTTAACATTTAATTTAATTGACTGTTTAACCCTACCCAATTATATTTAAAGGATTAAGGGATAATATAGCAGTAGTTTCAAATATTTAAAAACTTAGTGTTAAAAATATAATCTTTAAGGACTATGCAGTACAATCTCTGCATTCTATCTTATGTATCTTCTAGTAGTTATGGTATAAATCACTGAAATTTAACCTATCCCCTTAGGCTGCTGTTTTTAGAATTTTCTCACTTGTTTACTATAGCAAGACATAAATATAATGCTTTGCACAAATCCTTTTCAGAATCGAAGCATCCTTCAATCAGTTCTGTGATAAAATTACAAGAAATCTTGAAAAATAAATGTTCCATCATCTTTGCAAGGGTTTGATTAAATAACATTGATCAAATATGGGGTAGGGATTTTCTTGTACAACAAACACTTAAAGTATCATAATTTCTCTCTCTCTCTCTCTATATATATATATATATTTTAAATCTCACACTTACTTTGAACTCATTCTAAATTTCTGCCTAAATTATTACTCCCCCTCTTTACCACTCAGTTATACCTTTATTTCTTTCAGTTCCTCTTCCGTTTTCCTCTTCGTCATTCTACTTTTCATATGGTTAATTCTTTAGTCATTAATTTCACTACTTTTTAAACTTTTGCCAAAGATTTTATTTTAGTTTTACTTTGTTAGCTTTAAGCTTCAAATTATGCACACACTTTAGAAAAACTAGTGATATTTATACATGTATATACACTTAAAAAAAGTAATTATTTATACCTTGTTTCCTCTATCTCAGTCATGTAACTGTATCTCACCGTGATTCAGTTTTTTTTTTCAATACAGTCCCCTGAGCACAGAGCCAGGAATAGTCCCTTGGCACTGCTGATAGTAGCCCAAAACCTTCTTCACCACCACTGTCCCCCTCCCCCACACAAACACACGCACTAACACACATACATACACACACAAGCACACATCGTTGTGCTTTGTGGAAAAAATAAGTGAAACTTGAAGCAAAATGTGCTAAGTGAAGCATACAACAGGATGAGAGATAACAGATAGTTTCACTTATATGTGGAATATGAATAGCTAAAAAAGTTTTACTGGGAAAAAACAAATAAAACTAATTATCTTTACATTGTTGTTTCTTGTTTTGGCAATTCACTGTACTTAGAGCTTACTTCTGACTCTCTTTTTGCTGTCCTATCTCTCCAAGCCCAGGGAAAATCTGGAATTTGATGAAAGTTGGTGGTTGCCAAAGGAAATGAAGGATGGTTGCCAGAGGCAGAGGGGTCTTTTGTGGTACTGAGTGACACTAGAACACTGGCGGTGGGTGTACTGAATCTTAAAATATAAAGTTGTGTAGCTAAACCCCTGAAATTTAATAATATTGTAAATCAATGATAAAAATTTAAAAAGCTGAGGGCTTGAAAGATAACCTAGTGAGTGGGTACTTGCCCTACATATAACTGACCAGGGATCCATACTTAGAACCACATATGGTCCTCCGAATCTTAGCAGGAGTGGTTGCTGAGCACAGATCCGAGAGTCAACTCTGAGCATGCCAAATGTGGACTCCAAACAAACAAAAATATTTTTTATAATTATAAAGAGTAGAAAATTATCCTTTACTTTCTTAGAAAGGAGTATATACACAATTTATTCAGAATTTTTTGAATTGGACATTTTCTACTTTCTCATAGTTTTTTGTTTGTTTATCTATCACACCCAGCAAGCTACCTAGAGTATCTCGCCCGCACGGCAAAGTTTGGCAAGCTACCCGTGATGTATACAATATGCCAAACACAGTAACAAGTCTCACAATGTTACTGGGCCCGCTCAAGCAAATCGATGAACAATGGGAGTACCATGACTGTGACCGATCTATCACACACAGCTGTGTTCAAAGTTTACTTAAGGCTTTGTGTTCAGGGATCACACCTGGCTAGGCTCAGAGACCCATATGGGGTACTGTGGATCAAACTTGGTTCTGCAGTGTGCAAAGTAAACATCCTACATACCGTACCATGCTCCAAGCTCCCTGTTATTATAAGAGGAAAATTTCAAATCTGTATGTATAAGATACTCAAAATGTTTTGGTCTCTGGATGAATAAAATTTGGAGTTTATTATTTCCAAGTTTAGCTGCCTCACATTCTTTATTTTTCAGCACTTGTTTCTCTCTAGAGCTGTTAGTCATAGATATTAGATCTAGGTATTGTTTTACATCTCTACTCTTCAAAAACTTTTACAGCAAGATGAAACCTCCTGCACTTAAGCATGTTATTTTTGTCTTCGATTTTTTATCTTTCAAAATTATTCAGGAAGCAGAAAGAGAATTAAAAGAAAATAAAATAGCTATTAGCAGTATAAAAACTGAGAAAAATCTGTGCTTGAAAGGATTTAAGCTTATACCGAAAAAAAAAGGAGGAAAAGGAAAGAAAAGAAAAGAAAAGAAAAGAGGAAAGAAAAAGAAAAGAAAAGAAAAGAGGAAAGAAAAAGAAAAGAAAAGAAAAGAAAAGAAAAGAAAAGAAAAGAAAAGAAAAGAAAAGAAGAGAAGGACACTGTTAGGAACCCAAAGCACAATGATACTCTCCATGAGTTTCATGCAGAGACTTAGGAAGCAGAGAAACACTTGGTAAGTATAAGCCACGGATATGATCCCAGAAGATACTTCAAATATAAAACATAACTGAAAGATATCAAAAGGAAAGAAATTATTAATTTTATCTCATTTTTAATGAAAGATTTTTAAATAACTTTAGAGATGCCAAGACTTTTCCTTCTCTTATGTGTCTGAATTAGAGAAGAAAATAACTTTTCACTTCAGATGTTGGTGAGACTATTGCAAAATGATTAACTGATAGAAATTTCCAGCAAAACCTGAGTACATATGTGTACCGTACATCTGTATATATTGTATGTTTATAAACATATATTACTTATATGTATTACTTGTATATATGTATAGGTATGTGCTTCATTTGTTTAATAAGAAACATGTACTTACAAAAGAACATAACACTTATAGACACATAAACCCAGCTCATTATTTAATATTGAGAATTTGGGAGCTTAGGTAGAATTAGAATGTCACTGTCTTTACATTTTTATTTTCTTACTGAATTTTGGTACCCTTTTTTATAGAACTCAAAATCAAACTAAATTTGTTGATCATTTTAATTACCTATTTTATAATAGTCATATTCATCTATAATTCATTTAATATTTTACATTTTTTATTTAATGAATTGCCAAAATATTGTACTACAGAAATGTCAAGGTTAAGGCCCTTATCTAGATATAGAAATAGAATGACAAAGTATGACAGAAGGAATTGTATATGATATGCCCTTCTACTCAATCATGTATAACATGTCACTTCTCATCCAACTTATCATGAGAGTCATTGAATATATCTGACAGGACATATATTTGACTGTTGGAATGATGGACGTCTTTAAATGTGTAGACCTGGTTTGATGGAAGATTATGAATGTGGGGTATAGGGGCAGGTTCTCAGCAGTGAAACCTGAATTTCTACCTGATGCTGCACTAAGGTTCTGGGATATTTGCCCTATTATGATAGTTGACAGTTTGCATATGTTTCAACTCTGGCAATCAGTCAGCCTGCTCTTGATGGATAATTGCCAGCAGGAACCTAATTTCTCCACATCAATTGTCACATATGTCTCTAACATTCTTATTCACCATTAACTAGATTGACGATGTTGTTTCAGAGGAGAGTAGAAGAAAGAAATAGATTTTGCTTTCTTCATAGAAATCACCAATTGTTCAGCTAAATTTATAGGTGAAACTCAACAAACCTTTGAAACACATTTAAAATGAAGGTGCATGACAATCTCCAAATTACAACCATGTAGAATTATAGAATCTCTAATGGCATAATATTGACGAATAGTGTCATTATGTTAAGTTATGTATATATACCCTAGAATGCATTTTGAAAAGTCCATTTAGAGTTAATTGATTCTAAAATATTCTCTGTCTTTCTATTTAAATATATGTTTTTGGTTTTGTTTTTGGTTGTTGTTATTTGGGGGGGAGGGGTACCCAGTAATGCTCAGAAGTTACTCCTGGTTCTACTCTCAGGAGTCACACCTAGTGGTGCTCAGAGGGGATCATATGAGATGGTGGTGGATAAAACCCAGATAGGACCTGGGTCAGGTTGGCTGTGCGTAAGGCCAGTGCCAGACTTGCTGTACTGTCACTTGAGCCCTCATTTAATTACGCGCTAACCTAACACAAATTACTTATTTTTCAAATTAATGAGGTTGTATTTTTCTTTTAAAATTTTTTAGAAACAATTTAAAATGGAGATAATCAAAATAAAATTAAGGTTGGAGCACTATTACAGAGGGTAAGGCACTTATCTTGCATACAACTGACCTGAGTTCTACCCCTGGGATCCCTTAGGGTCCCCAGAGTCCCCTCAGGAATTATATCTGAGCACAAAACCAGGAGTAAGTCCTGAGCACCATTAAGCTGAGCCCTAACTCACCTCAAAAATTAAATTATAAATAACTCTATAAGAATATTTGGTGGTATTTGGTATACAATATATTCATACATGCTATAACTGTATAGTTTTTTTTCTCAGTAAATATGGACTTTATATTTTTTTATTAGTGAAATAGCATGAGGTACAGTTGTAGACTTACAAGTTGTTGTGTTTGGGTTTCAGTTATACAATGATTGAGTACCCATCCCACCACCAGTGCCCATTTTCCACCCCCACCAATCCCAGTATCCCTCCCACCCCCCATCCCCCATCCCACCCTGCCTCTGTGGCAGGGCACTCCCTTTTGTTCTATCTCTCGTTTTGGGTGCTGTGGTCTGCAGAAGAGAAATTGGGTGGCAATCATGTTCAGTCCATAGACTACTTTCAGCAGGCATCTCCCATCCTGGACAGATCTTCCCAGCACCCTTTATTTGGTGCTCCCTTCTCTATCTGAGCTGCCTTTGCCCCTAGAGTGTGCAGCTGGCCTCTAAGCCATGGAGTGAACAACCTGGTAGTTTTAATAGACAATTAGTATTTAGTGTACAATATATTTATACATGCTTCAACTATAATTCTAATAGACACTTAATATTCACTTTTCAGTCTCTAATATTAACATTTTTGTATTATCTGGTAATTTGTTTTTTGGCTTTTTGGGTCACACTTAGCTATGTTTAGGGAGTTACTCCTGGATCTGCACACGGAAATAACTCCTGGCAGTACTCAGGGAATCATATGAAATGCTGGGAATCAAACTTGGGTTGGCCACATGTAAGGTAAATGTCCAACCCGATGTTCTATCTCTCCAGCCCTATCTGGTAATTTTTTGCTCACACAAATTGTATTGTAAAAATAATCTTGAAATTATATGCATGGAAATTTCTTTTTAGTATTACCTTAGGATGAAATGTAAAATATAATTTTCTCAGTAAAAAAGACATTATATACATATTATAGATAAATTCAATTTCTCAGAATCTGAACTTGTAGTGGTAAGGGTTTTCTATTTTTTATGCTAAATTTCTGACAATTTACTAAGAGAAAGTTTTTTAAATTAATAAAAAAGTTTGAAACAAGGCCAACCCGGGTTTGATTCCTCTGTCCCTCTCAGAGAGCCTGGCAAGATACTGAGAGTCTCCTGCCCACAGGGGAGAGTCTAGCAAGCTCCCCATGGCGTATTCGATATGCCAAAAACAGTAACAAGTCTCACAATGGAGACAGTACTCGTGCCCGCTCAAGCATATCGATGAACAATGGGAGGGCAGTGCTACAGTGCTACAAATCAATAAAACTTATTATTGGTTATTTATTTGTATGTTTTACAAAAAAGTGTATTAAAAGGCTGCATATAAAATATTCACTGTTTTCTAACATTTTCTAATTTGAATTTATTATATTGATTTAATAGTAGAGTCATGGGTTATTGTAAAATAATTTACTCTAGAACTTCATAACCTGTTAAAAACATAATGTCAGAGGGGCTGGAGCAATAGCACAGTGGGTATGGCGTTTGCCTTGAATGTGGCTAAGCCGGGCTTGATTCCTAGCATCCCATATGGTCCCCTGAGCAAGACCATGAGTAATTCCTGAGTGCAGAGCCAGCGGTAACCCCTGTGCATTGCCAGGTGTGGTCCAAAAAGTCAAAGCACAGCGGTAGGGCGTTTGCCTTGCACACAGCCAATATGTCCGACTGGAGTTCGATTCCTCCGCCCCTCTCAGAGAGACCGGCAAGCTACCAAGAGTATCTCGCCCGCACGGCAGAGCCTGGCAAGCTACCCGTGTTGTATTCGATATGCCAAACACAGTAACAACAAAGTCTCCAATGGAGACGTTACTGGTCCCGCTTGAGCAAATCAATGAACAACGGGAGGACAGTGACATATATATATATCAAGCCAGAAAGGGTGCTAATGTTAAGGTGCTTGTTAAGCATGTTACTGGGTTCCTAGCACCACATTGTCCCCTGACCACCACTGGAAGCAATGCCCAAACACAAATAAATCCAAGAGACCCTAAGTGCTAAATGTGGTCTTCAGCATCTACCCCATCCTCAAATAATAATTTAGAGTCCACTTACAAGTTATACCAGTCAGAAGTAACTATTGAAATCAGGAAATTGACTTTGGCAAAATGTATGTTTATAGTTGTATGCCATTGTTATCATTTTGAATAACAACCATTGCAATCAAAGTATACAAGTGTTTAATCATCATCAATTTTTCTTGTACTATTCTTTTATAATCATACCCACTTATTTATCATATTGTTTACTCAGAGACACTACTGGTGCTTTTCATGTCTGAATTTTTTTTTATTTTCATACTGTTTCATAAGTGCTTTCACAAATTTTTATTTTTAGAACTCTAATCTCTATAAAGATGTTATACACAAATATTATGAGTCCATTTGCATCTCAAGTTTATTTTGCATACTATTATTGGATTTTATGTTTTAGGTTTTAGGACCATATCTGGTGGTGCTCAAAGGCTATTTGTAGCTCTGTGCTCAGGAGTGATGCCCATAGTGCCCTGAAGACTATTCAGTGCTGTGATAAAACTAGGGTTGGCAACATGGAAGGCAAATGCCCTATGATGTGTACTCTCTCCCCAGACTTCTATTTGATATCTCAAATGTACCACCTGTATGGTTCCTCCCTTGAGTGTTTACCCAGTATTATCTATTCAGACTATATTATTCTTGTGTACTTAGCTTATTTGTTTTTAATATATGATTTAAATTTTCAAATTTATACAGCTCCTTTTTAATCTTATTTTTATGCTTCTTAAAAGTAGACGCTTGTATCAATTTCACCAATATATGTTGAATGATATGCATACTTCTTCAATTTGACAAGTGTCCTATTCATAATACTATATAATATGTGCATATATTCATGTATAGATTATATATTATATGCATACAATATGTATAGTATTTGTTAGTTCACAGAGTTTTAAGTTTTCTGTGAATTACATTTCTATGTTGGCAATAGTGTAACCTCTTACGTATTGTTCTTTAACTTTACTTAAAATTCTGAACACATTTTTTCTTCAATTGCTTCCTTTTCAGTATAATTAGTACACTTGCACATTTAATCCTTGTCTGATGCTAAAAATGTAAATAGCCCATTGAGGTTATAGAGAAAAGAACATTAAATTTATGAATTAGCTTCAGAAAAATTGACATAACCAGTATTAATTACACTCAGTAACTTTGAATTCTTTTGTTGATGTTATTTTCTGTCAGATACCTGTGGAAGAGTGTTCAAGTGGACATTCCTCGATATGTGATAAGTTGCTTTCCCTGACCTCGCCATTCTTTCTCCACTGACTTAGTACCATTCAGAGATCTTCTGATCACTTGTGTGGAATCGAATCTCATAGTAAAGAAGGTTTCTTTTTCTTCTCTAGCAGGAATGACAACATTCCATAGGATCATGTAACTCAGAAAGATCCATTCACCCTCTGCCTTTGGAGGCTCCTTCTCCCAAAGAAACTTACCATAAAAAGGCTGGCAGGGCCGCTGACAGTGTGGCCCAGTATCTACCACTTACAAACTGTAGGGATGAGTGTCTACCTTCTCTGATCATCGCCAGCAATTAAGTGATGTTTCCCACTGGAAGCCTTTCATCCAAACTGTTGGTAACAGCATCTCACAATCTCTACCTCTGTTCTCCAACTTTAGGTCTGTTGTTTCCCCTCAACTTTCAGCAAGTGACCAATATTACCTACTAGTCCATAAAAAGAAGCAGATCTCTAACACTTAATACCTTAACTTTCCACCTTAGCCACCTCCTTCTTCCAATCCCTTCCAGTCCCTCTCTTTGCCATCTTCTCCATCCTCTTCTTTTCTTTTGATTTGTGTGAATGCGGGGAGAAAGGGGAGGGCAGAGAGGCAAGGGGACATTTGGATACTGTCAGGGCGTAAGTAATTCTGCTTCTGTATTCAGAAACTACTCTTGTTTATCGGGAACCCATATATGATGCAAGGCATGAATCCAGGAATCACTGCATTAAACAAAAGTGCATGTATATTCGTGCATTATTTCTTAGTTTTCTACTTATTCCTCTTCATTACTACAGGAAGATTTCCTTCGTTTCCATAACTTATTTATTAACTTGTGTCGATGCTTTCTTGGAACTTTTGTTCTATTAATTTATCTCCTAAATTTCATTAATAAATGAATATTTATATCGGCTGCCTTTTTCTTAAATATAAATTTCTCAAGACTTTATTATCTTTTACAAAATCAGTTTTTGCACATCACACAGATCATCATTTTCTGTAGTTATGTGGTATTTCTGATGTCTATTCTTTTCATTAGTGTTTTCTTACTTTTTGTAGAGTGCTCATTAAATTTATCTACTCCAAAAAATAGCAATAATCTCTATCAACTCTAAAACTTTACCATTCATTTTGTTGTTCTTGTTCTTATTAGTCGTATTTTATACACCTTCCCAAAAATTTTAGTAATAGTTTTCAGGGTATTTATTTTGATCTTTCTTCTCTCTTAATTAAATATGAATTGAATTTATGATTCTTTCTCATAATGAAAGCTTCATTATTTTTCATCTGATCTTATCTTTAGTTTTGTCATATTACTTCCTTAATTTAAAGTTTGTAATTGCAGTTTTGAATTCTCTTTGACCCAAATATTATTAAAGATAGTGCTTTTGGTATCTCAGTGCCTTGCTTATTTTGGTTTGTTTCATTGTTACTTTCTGAAATTATACAATTGAAATAAGATAATTTGATCTAAATTAGATATTTTTGTTAACTCATTTGGAAAAAATATTCAAGCACATCTGAAAACTGTATATATTCTTTGTACTATAGAGTCACTGTCACTGTCACTGTCCTCCCTCTGTTCATCGATTTGCTCGAGTGGGCACCAGTAACGTCTCACAACAAATTGTGAGACTTGTCGTTACTGTTTTTGGCGTATTGAATATGTCACGGGTAGCTCGCAGTCTTTGTCCTCCGAGTGAGATACTCTTGGTAGCTTGCTGAGCTCTCCGAGGGGGGCAGAGGAATCGAACCCGAACGGCCGCGTGCAAGGCTGACGCACTACCTGCTGTGCTATCATTCCAGCCCATAACTATAGAGTAAATGATATTAAACTATTAAAGTGATATTATTGTTAAAGTTACTATTTAATTCCACTTTTTCATATTTTTCTCTATTTGTCAAGTTTTAACAGTTATACTAAATCTTTCCACTAAAATTGGTGTTTGAAGTACTCCCTTCTTGCATTCAGATACTGCATATCTAGCTGTATAAATGTTTATGACAAAGCATATTCACTCTGTAGTGAAATTTTAATCAAAGTAATATAATACTTTTATCTAATTTGTTCACCTTGCCATTAAACTTCTCATTAATATTGATTTGCTAATATGGTTTTCCTGATAGGAATTTTAATCTATTTATTATTTTTTGGTGGATTGTCTGAGAATTACCATGTAGATGTATTTTTACCCTTTTTAGCAATGTATTTTAATAAAAATCCCCCATACATATACTTAATAAATAATCCTATTGAAATGTTTTAAAATTCAAAATATTTAAAACAGCATATATGATAAAAAAAATCTGTCTTCTCCAGCCTTTTTCCCTAGTATTCATGTGTTGTGCTTAGACATGACTTTTATTTTGTCATAATATGTCAGAACAAGGAAGATCCACGCATTTACATAAACTTACATATTTGCCTTTTTTGTCAAATAAACTAGCATATTTTCACAGTTTAATGATATATTTTACTTGCTATGTAAATGTCTATAAGTTGTATCAGTCCATAAACTACCATGTTATTTTTTTTCAGTTACTATATGTCATATCATTTTTTTCCATTCACGCATTATGAATTCCATTAAGATTTTTGTACTGAGTTCCATATAAAATTTGGTGTAATTCACTAATCTGAAGACAAGAACTTTTAATTTACTATGCAAATGAATAATATCAATACATTTTTACATTGACATCCTGTTGTATTCAGAAGTTTGCAAAATGGAGCCGGAGAGAAAATACAGGGGTAAGGCATTTGCCTTGCTTACAGTCGACCCAGGTTCAATTCCCAGGACCCCACATGGTTCTTTGAGCCCAGCCAGGGAGTAATTACTCAGCTCACAGCAAGAAATAAACACCGTGTACTGCTGAATATGTACACCTCCACACAATAGAATGAGGTTCACAAATTTATTTTCCCTACTTCCCATTTGTCAAACAAAATGCTACTAACTGTCTCCCTTGGAAATCTGGGCATAGAACAAACCAAAAACAAAATCAAAACCAAAAAAAAAAAAAAAGCAAAAAAGCCGGTGGTCCGCTGATTGCGTCTCAGGCTACTGTTGCCTCTGTCATTGCATTGTCTTGTAATCAAGTTATACTACAAACACTGTATTGATTTATTGATGAAGGTGCTTAGCACTTTATTATAGAAATAGCTATCTATTCATTTTTTTTATAACAATAGTAGAATCTTGGAAATTTTCAAGTCAAAAATGTGTGAGAGAAGTAACCTAACACTTGCCTAACAGTATGAGTCTCCACACTCACATATACTCGCTATTTGTGTTAATATTATAAAATTGTGTTTCATAGGTAAAACAGTTACAATAAAAATCAATTCCTAATTCCCATGGAAGACAAATAAAATATATATCTATAATCATATATATATGTATTTACTGTATTTTTCAAGTATATTCTGACGGGGGTTTCTGTTATAATTAGGTCAATCTTAATTCAGTTTTGCAGAGATTGACATCTGGCTCCATATACTTCAACTCTTTATTCAGAGAAGAGTGTCTTTCTTTCCCATGATCCATAAGTTTATAAGGCCAGATATTATAAGGCATGTTTACTTTGTGGTTGAACTGCTGGTTATATTCTTTAGGCAGGGAATGAGTCACTAGATTTGGTATCAGATATATTCTTGTGAGCTATCTTTTCAATCCCCAGCACCACATACAATTCCCTGATCGGCATTAGGAGCAATCCTTGGGAACAGAACTAAGAGTAAACCTTGAGCAATGAAGGGTGTAGACCATCACCCCTTGTTCAGCAAATTAATAATCCTTCTAAAATTCAAATATGTACTATTTTCCTTAGTTATTTACTTTGACAATAAAACTAAAGATCTACCAAATAGAGTCATTTAATATTTTCTTAAGAAATATTTGTACCAAGCCGTAATGTCATAATATCTTATATGCCTGGCTTACAGCTAACTTGTAAATCAGTTACCAATTACTTGAAATAATAAGCAAACTAATTAATAGTAAAACTGATACATTGTAAATATTTTACAAGGTATTTATTTGTTACTCATCATAATTTTATGTATTCTGTTACATGATAAATCATTTCAAAGGTTGTGTGCCTTGTGAATAGTTTATAAATATTTGCAAACAATTTATCTCACATAATGGCCTATAAATAATTTGTGATTTATACATTGCTACAAACTTATGACCTGCTGTTTACCATAAATATTTGAATTCTGGAAATTCATTTAAGCTACTAAGCTCTAAAACAACGCATTGCAGAAAGTCTGAACAGGGAAGAATTGCAATAAGATTTTGCAGTTATTTGATATTTTCATTTTAGGAGTTTAGCATATACTTAGGACTCTAGGAATTTAGATAATCTTATTACCAAAGATGAAATTTCTACTTTTAGAAAGAAATGTAATATATTTTTATTAAATTAATATAGGTTGTTTAAATGTTTCTGGAAACTTTCATGTGTCATCAAGACTTGCTATTTCAAAATCAATTTTGAAACCCTGCTTGAAATCTTTTCCATAAATAAAAATATTTATACTTTTTTCATTTTTATGAATTTATTTATTGAATCACCGTGAGAGCAGCTACAAAGCTTTTGGGTTAAAGTCTTGGTCATACAATGATGAAACAAACACCTGTCCCTTCACCAGTGCCCATTTTCCACCACCGAAAACCCCAGTATAATCCCCATCCCACACCTTCCCCCCTACCTGTGGGGCAGATGATTTCCACATTACTCTCTGTCTACTTTGATAACATTCAATATTTTGACACCAGACCCACCATTAAAAATATTTATACATTCGATCCATAGTTTTATCCATCAATTTAAATACATAAGCACCAAAATTAAATTTTATGAAAAAATATTTAGAAAAACACTACAATATCCACTCATAAAGAGAATGAATCTCAGGAAACATATCTGAACATGTAAGTAAGAGAAAATGTAAGAAAAAAATTCAGAGACATATCTTCAGATACATATTCAAATGTATCCATATTTATATTCCTACATGCATATATATGACAAAATATGCACCACAGCTATGCTTTTTTTCATATACCACATATTTCTGAACCTGTCTATCCATATGTGGACATGATTATTTAGAAAAAATTATCTGGGATAAATGTTTGAAGAAACCTTTGAGAAGTAAGGGGTCAGGAGAAATTTTCATAAGGAAAAAAAAGTCTGTGTGGAATACAATCCATGAAAATAATCTATGAGAATTACCTACATAGGGGAATGTCTGAATATACAAATAGCTGAGGGGAAATGTTAATGGAGAAGAATGTGGGAAGAAAATTATTATGAATAAAGAGAAAGTGTTTGAGATGAACATTGAGAAAATATTTATTTAAGGAAAAAATACTTTCAGAGAAAGTATTTGAGGAATTAAGTTATTCAAAAAAAGTTCTTATCTAAGAAGTAAATTTTCTGAGGATAGAAGTTATGATAAGAAAAAGGAAAACATATCTGAGAAGGAAATGTATTCATCTGTGGAGAAATGTGTCTGCAGAGGAAAGACTATCTGAAGAGGAAAAATAAGTGCCTTAGGAGGTAAGTTCTGAAGAGGAAAATTTTAAAGAAAGTTCTGAGGAGAAAAAAATACCTTAGGAGAAAGTTATCAGGTAGAAATTCCTATGAGGAAAAATAACATTGAGGAAAATTTTGTGTGTGGCAGTATATGAGAGAAGAAACATCTATGAAGAGAACATCTGTGGAGACTTATCTGAGGGAAATTCTGAGGAGAAATGCCTGAGAAGACTATCTGTAGTGAAATATTTGGAGATATGTCTAATGATAAATGTTTCTGTAAGAAGAAATGTTTATAAGAAGAAATATTTGAGGATAAAGTTCTCGCAATAAACTTAGATATGTATGTGGTTATGTATATGTACATGCATGTAAAATTATGATATGCTATGAACTCAATGTTACCTTAATAAAATTTATTATTAAGAGTTCTTTTGTATTATGAAAAAATTCATGTTCACTGTTAAACATTTATCTCTTTTTCTCTCCTTTCACACTTTTTTTTTTTAAATTTAATTATTTATTTATTGAATCACCATGGGAAAGGTTACAAAGCTTTCAGGTTTAGATCTCAGTTATGCAAATATCAAGCACATTTCCCTTTACCAAAACTTATTTTTTACCATGAAGAACCCCAATAAAACCCCACCCCCCATCCCTCCCAGTCCCTGTGGGGCAGATGAATTCTAGTTAACACTCTATCTGCTTTGATTAGATTCATTGTTTCAATAAAAGATTCACCACTATTATTTAGAGTTTACCCCCCCCCCCCCCCGAATCAGACATGCTGACAAAGCATTGTGAAGTGATTTGCTTTCTACAGCTGGGTTCAAGAATTATTTGTTGGTTTTGGATTTCTGCTATTTTACTTATTGACCCTGGAAGTATTTCTACTGAAAGTCAGATAGTTAAGAAATTGGTTTCTGTGCTCTGGAGTCGTGGCCGTGCTGGAGAGCCGCTTGTGGGGGGCAACTGGTGGCCTCAGTAGGGCGTGAAGGGCGGACCGAAACACCCCCCTTCCCATGAGGTTTTAGTCGCCCCCAGTCCCCTGGCTCATACCTGCTGTCCACAAGGCTCCCATGCGGCCGCCATCTTTCTTTCCAGAGGGAGGAGGGTGGAAGGGACCAACACCCTTTCCCCTCCGGGCAGACATGATGGCCTGGATTAACGCATAGTCCTTTCACTTTTCTGCTCCAAGCTGCTGGGTTCTGCATTAAGTCCTTGTGCTTCTGGGGCTGTGGCCGTGCTGGAGAGCCGCTCGTGGGGGGCAACTGGTGACCTCGGTAGGGCGTGAAGGACGGACCGGAACGCCCCCCTTCCCATGAGGTTTTAGTTGCCCCCAGTCCCCCGGCTCATACCTGCTGTCCACAAGGCCCGCATGTGGCCGCCATCTTTCTTTCCAGAGAGGAGAGGGCGAATGGGGCAACACCCTTTCCCCTCAGGCAGACTTGATGGCCTGGATTAACGCATAGTCCGTTCACTTTTCCGCTCCAAGCTGTCGGGTTCTGCATTAAGTCCTTGTGTTTCTGGGGCCGTGGCTGTGCTGGAGAGCCGCTCGCGGGGGGCAACTGGTGACCTCGGTAGGGCATGAAGGACGGACCGGAACGCCCCCCTTCCCATGAGGTTTTAGTTGCCCCCACACCCCCGGCTCATACCTGCTGTCCACAAGGCTCCCATGTGGCCGCCATCTTTCTTTCCAGAGGGAGGAGGGCGGAAGGGACCAACACCCTTTCCCCTCCGGGCAGACATGATGGCCTGGATTAACGCATAGCCCGTTCACTTTTCTGCTCCAAGCTGCTGGGTTATGCATTAAGTCCTTGTGTTTCTGGGGCTGTGGCCGTGCTCGAAACTTAACTATGATTTTCAGAGAGAAACGTTGGGTCATTTACTTCCCATGGATCACTTTGTATATAGAGAGGTTTTGAGGAAAAGTCCTAGTTCCCGCATACTCGAGCTGTGGTTGTAGAGGCTTCTGGTCACCGGGGTTCCATCTGGGGGAGGCGGGATGCGGTACCTACCCCATCTGGGGCTTCCCGATGATCTCGGCTCTTTTTGGAGCCTGTTTTTTTTTTTTTCTTCAGGATCTGTGGATCCCGCCCTCCATGTTGTTCTTCCTCCTTTCACACTTTTATAGGTAAATTTCTTTCAACAAAACTAGTTTGCTTTGCTAAAAATTATTAAAATTTTGTTCCAGTTTACACTTTTATGATGTCATCTTCAGTTTCAAACCATTTATATCCTTAATATATCATTTATTCGTGGACCTGCTTAGCCATGATTTTTGCATCATTTTTCTGTGAAGAGTTCTTTAAATCATAGCATATTTTGTATGTACAAGTAAGTTTGAATATTAAAAACAACAGCATCTATTTACTATTACAATTTTGATCAGTGAATAAAAATGTTGAGTGAATATCTTCAAAAATATATATTCTATTTTATGTGTTGGATATAATAAATCCTTTTAGTCTTTCTGGGCTGAAGTGATAGCACAGCGGTAGGGCATTTGCCTTGCAAGCAGCCAACATGGCCGACCCGAGTTCGATTCCTCCACCCCTCTTGGAGAGCTCGGCAGGCTACCGAGAGTATCTCGCCCGCATGGCAAAGCCTGGCAAGCTACCCGTGATGCAGTCAATATGCCAAATACAGTAACGATTGTCACAATGGAGACATTAGTGGGCTCACTCGAGCAAATCTATGAACAATGGGAGGACCGTGAGGACCGTGATTAGTCTTTCTGTTTTTTTAAGTAGAAATGCTGTTATCCATAATTTACAGATGGCATCAAACATTATTTCCATTTACATGCTATGAAAACCATATCTTTGAATAAAGGCAAATATTGAGTGATAAACAGAATGCTACACAAAGTAGAAAACTTTTAACAGTGGTTGTTGTGATACAATACTTTAGTTGTGATACAATGAAGAAGTGCATTTTTGTGATGAATCATGAACACATTTGAAATATAAACAATCTCCATAATAATTGTTTTACTCTTAATATTTTATACTCTTGTTTCTGATTTTTTAATTACTGTGTGAGTATCCAGTGGTGTGGAAGAAAAGTAAAAGCTGTGCTCTATCCTTTGAGTCAGCTCCTTGGCCCTTAAATCATTTTCTAGTGTCATCATATATTTCATTCTGTCATGAACAATGGGTCAAGAAATGTAGTTTAGAAAACAACGATCTATGCTGTACTGATATTCAAGTACTACTTCAGTTATCTCTGTGAGTTCAGAGTTTTTTAATTTTACTGCTATAGAAGGCTCTAGATAGTGGGCAAATTCTCAATGGTTTAATTTGTCCGCAATAGCAGACCTTCACAGTGTTTGCTTCAGTTTCAATCTATTAACCTCACTAAACCTTAGAAGTTGGATGAATCGAAGCACTGTATATCAAAATTTGTCAACGGTTCCTACTGATACTTTGGGCTGAATCGTTCCTTGATGAGGATGGCTATCTCATACAATATAGTATGTTTAGCAGCTTCCTTGACCTCTATCCACCTTATTTCAGTAACAGTGCTCCAGTTACACCATTTAGAGTAATCAAATGTCCTTTGATGGAAAAGGAGGTATAAAATCACTACAAATTGTGAACCATAGTTTGATGTATCGGTAGTATGAATAGGAAGAAAAACATGAAAAAAACAAGAACTGAATTTCGAAGTTATTATTCTGTCACTCCACCTATTCTAAGCAATCTCTTCACCACGGTTATATCCTGAGATATTCTTAACTAGACTATCCCTTCTATTTTCGCAATTCTATTAAATAAAATTCCTGCAGCTAAATACCCTCTGCATCTCTATATTACTCATGATCATGATCACAATCGTCCTGTTGTTCATTGATTTCCTCAAGCAGGCACCAGTAACGTCTCCTTCGTCCTAGCCCTTGAGATTTTAGAAAGCACCATATTCAAGGCTCTTTCAGGGTCAGGAGAATGAGACTCATCATTGTTACTGGTTTTTGGCATATTGAGTACGCCACCGGGAGTTTGCCAGACTCTGCTGTGCGGGCAGGATGCTTTCGATAGACTGCCAGGTTCTGCAGAGTAGAAACTAGATAATAAGATGTTCACTTCTGGGAGCTGGGTTTTATAGCTTCTGGGTCTTGGCCGTTGATTGGATTACCTGGCGCCAGGGGCAGTTAGTGGGTGTGACACCTTCCATATTACTCAGAAGTCTTTATATATATGCCAAGCATCTGATTTTGTATAGATTCTACTTAATACAGCCATGACCTTTCTTACCCTGCACGTACTAGAGAATGGGCTTCTATGGTGGTCAGCTTTTCTCTACAAATTACCTGGTAAACCAGATGTTATACATGCCCCCTTATTAACCCTGAATGCTCATATCTCACACTCGATCCTCTGTTCTCTTTTTAGGAAGGAAACCTGAGTACTTTCCTCTACACAGTGCTGTTTTTCCATTCATATGTGCACCTTAAAATTCATCCCCCTATTCTTTCATTCATGCAAGAAAACGCAACTTCATTGAGAAAGCTACATGCAGGATCATAAAACCTCACTCTCTATATTCAAAGTTTTCCTTTCTCAATTGTGGACCATTTTGTGAAGGGAAGCCAAAACAGATCCTGTATTTAAGCTAGAGTTCAAATGCCCCAAACTTTCCTTCAGATAGTTCAGTCTCAAATTTCTAAATGTTTTGTACAGGTTAACCCTACAACAGTCTTTAGCTGATATTCCATGATTAAGGCAAAAATTATTTTCTTCCTGAATTTATCTTAGTTGATATTTATTATATGATATTTACTTCTGGATAAGATGGAAACTTAGTTCTCAGAAAAATATCACCTAAAACTCTACTCAAGTTTCTCACTCTTGTTTAGCCCCACTTAGCAGCTTCTATCTTAGCTATGTAATGTTTCATGTATTATGCAGGCTTAAGAAAAACCCCTTGATGGCCACTCTTACAATTTCAGTCTGTTAGCCACTAAGACATTTCTACTTTAGATGCACATCTTGAGTATTGCAGTCAAGTGGACTGACATAGGCACTCTGAGCTCTGCAGATACTGCAGATGACTTCCATTATCTGGATACTTAATATCTTTTAGAACTGGGAGTCTTCTCATACATATTCCTTTACTGGTGGCCTTGGCATCTCCATAGGAGTGGCTACAGGAATGGGAGGAATACTTTAATCTCCAACAGTTTGCCATATACTTTCTTTTACTTTTGACTTTTTGAGTGGTCACGTCTGGGAGTGCTCAGGAGTTACTCCTTACTGCACTCAATAATTACTCCTGGTAGTGCTCAGGGAAACATATGGGATGTCAGGGATAAAAATCAGGCAGACTTTGTGCAAGGTAAATGTCCCCACTGTGCTATGTCTCTGGCTCCTGTCCTGTACTCTGTGTACACTCTTTGAGGATTTGGTCCACATACTGAAGACTGCGGTCAGTTTCCATACACTCTAGGAACAAATTAATTCTTGCAGCAGCAGTCTTGCAAAACAGTAATTTTGTATGTTATGGCAGCTCCTCAGTGGGTCACTTGCCTCTTTGATGCAACAGAGGAATTTTGTTTTGGGGTTATGTGGGTATTTGTTGTATCACTCTGATCAAGTCCAAGACAATGTATTAAAAAAGTACTGCTGATTGCTGGACACCTTGGAAATGTAACTGAAATAATTTCTCTTGAATACTATAATTTATGGGACCAGTAATTATCATAGTATTTGTTTAGATATATGCCTTGTGCATCATGAAATTCTAATTAAATTTGTCCCTTCCAGAATACAGGAACTCTAACAAATCTGGATTTTTCAGTTCCAATACTAAACACTACTCTCTGCACAGCCAGATCTTCACGATGGGCCACTTGATCATCCATGGAAAAGTCCTGCTCTCCCTTCACTGTCATCCACTGCGTGGAGCAAGAAGAGATATCCTAGTAGGAAAGCACACACTTATTTCTAACAGGAAAACACTTCAGAAGTAGATTTTTGTCCCTGTCCCTCAGGGAATCTTAGGCATTCGTCTTTTGAAGACGAAACACAAAGCTGGATATTTAGACAGTAATAGGGGTTACAGGAGAGGAAGATAAAAGAGAATTTATCAGAGCACATGAGTGATAGCATAGCGTAGGGTATTTGCCTTGTGCACAATCAGCCTGGCCAAGCTGGGTTTGATTCCTCAGCCCCTCTCGGAGAGCCCAGCAAGCTACTGAGAGTATCTCACCCTCAAGACAAAGCCTGGCAAGCTCCCCGTGACGTATTCAATATGCCAAACACAGTAACAACAAGTCTTAAAATGGAGACGTTACTGGGCCTGCTCGAGCAAATAGATGAACAACGGGAGAATAGTGTTTGTTTGTTTGACAGTTTGTTGTGATAAGAGTTGGCAGGTTTAACGCAGATGACTCTGGGCTGGAAAGAGCAGGGTGAAGGGGGGACTCTCCACAAACACTAGAGCTGACAGAGGACAGAGCCGGCAGATTTCACACCTACAACATGTAGAAAGTGACTTTTTACAGATAACTCAAAGATGGAACCAAAACAGTTATCACACATCAACTAAAGCTTAGAGACAACTCAACTCATGTTTTCATGTTCCTCAATTTGTAGACTTACATATAACAATATTTTTGGCTTTAAGAAAACAATTTTTCCCAAGAAATTTCAAGAACATGGTCAGTGATGGGTGGAACTAGTGAATTCAGGGATAAACAATATAAAAAGGCAAAACATGGAGACCACAGTGGATTTCAGCTAAGATTCCCACCCTCTATCTAGAGCGTACTCAGTACATCTATGTTCTTGGTAAGCTTTCAGCTTTATATCCTTTCAGTACCTTTGTGATCCTTGAACATTCTTTTCCAGGCTGATACACATAAACCAGTACAGTCCCCAGCTATGCTACTACTATGAAGAGGACCTGAACTTTAGCTCAACTTTTCAGACAATGATATGGTCTTTTGTTTGTTGTTTTGGGGGGGCACACCCTACAGTGTTCAGGAATCACTCCTGGAAGGGATCAGGGACTGTATCTGGTGCTGTGCATTGAATCCAAGTCTGTAATGTATAAGCGGGTCCAGCACCCTACCTGCTGTCCTAGCTCTCTGGCCAAGGAAGCAAGATAGACACCATGGTCCTCTGCCATATAATTATGGCACGGAAAATACTAACAGTACCCAAAATATATGATTGTTATATACCAGCATTCCTCTAAGTATTTTTTGGGTAGCAAACCTAAAGATGGCTGGCAAAGGTAGAGGTCCATTAATATCTTACTTGTCAAGTCACCAAAGTCTATCAGAAGGTGAAACAGGGTAGGGGATAAATTAACTGTTGGACTAAAGGTGACTTATTAAGTACTGTGCTAGAGTATAATGCTTTCTACCATAGTGGAGGGATTTATATGTAAACACTATAAATACCAAAACCATTTAACCTTATTATGAAAACTATAATAAAAATCCTTTTAAAGGCAAATGACTTGGGGCTGCACAGATAGTAAAGTAAGTAGCGTTCTTGCCTTACATATAACTAACTGGTATTCAATCACAGCACCACATGAGACACAGCACAAAGCTAGGAGTAAGACCAACCATGACTGGGCGTGGCCCCAAACAAACAAATAAAATGTAGATGGGTTACATAGAAAATCTTTTAGTGTCTAACATATAGCAATTTATAAGCCTAAAGCTAATGGGTAAACTCACTACATTTGTATAATCACTAATAAACTACGTATATTTCCCAAGTCAATTCTTCAGTGACCTTTTAATCATAATACTATTGGAAGAGTGTGTCATTCACCTTTTCTGTGTTAGTTCTAATTTTTTTAATAATACTGAAATATTTGCCATACCGCCAGAAAATTCCAATTGGAACTTTCCAATACTAAACTTCTAGAAGTGAAATGCAAACTATTCAATATCAAGGTTCAAAATGAAGCATATACTCACAAATTCTTTCATTAATATCTTCTAACTTGCTCTTCATTAAAGTTATAAATATTTTTCTAAGTTGTGTACTTTCACCCAAGTAGTTGCCTTATATGTTTTCTTCATATCTAAATCCTGCCTCTGAAATGACATGTTTTTAATATTCTGTTCAGACAGGAGACCCAAATATAATAATGGAATTGTGCATGGCATTGTATAAACTTGGGCTAGAAATTGTAATGGAACATTTTAAAAACATGTGTCTGTACAACTATGTGTCATGTTTTGAGTGTACTTGAATTCAATAATTATGGAAAATAAGTATCAGATAATATGAAAGTTATTGTGTATAATGATCTTGTATCCTTTCTGGGATATCCAATATCCTATATCTTGGATTAGAGGGTTTTATGCCATTTTAGAAAAACAGTATTAAGTGGACTTAATCAGACTTTAATCATTTTACATATATTGGCAGGGAGAAGTGAAAACACACAAATGTCTAATTATTCTGTAGTAGTAATTCAATAAAAGATCATGCTATAAGTTAGAAAACATGGTTAAATGTGAATTTCAGAGCTCAAAGCTTTAAATATGCCATAGCATTTCTTTTTGAAAGTCATACTGGGGTAGTGATAAATTTGTGATAAACAAGACTGGGAAACCTAATATTGTACTTAGATTTCTAGAGACATTTATGTTGAACAGAAGGTAAAGGTAAAGGTAAAGGTAAAGGCCCTCCCGTTGATCGTCGATTTGCTCGAGCGGGCCCAGTAACGTCTCCACTGGAGACTTTGTTGTTACTGTGTCTGGCATATCGAATACTCTCGGTAGCTTGCCGGGCTCTCCGAGAGGGGCGGAGGAATCGAACTCGGGTCGGCCATGTTGGCCGCTTGTAAGGCGAACGCCCTACCCGCTGTGAAGAAGGTAATAATTTGGTTTTATTTACAGTAGAATGGCAGAAACTTTATTTGTTCTCAGAATCTTACCCACATGTAGAACTGCTGCTTCACATTTCTGTCTCCTGCTCTCTTTCCCTTCTAGAGACTTATTGATGTTTTTGACTTTTACTTATAACAAAAAAACCAACAATGTAAGGGATGATGTGAGATAACTACACTTGTAGCTATTAGAGCCCTGCCTATACTCAATGAACACATAGCATGAAAAACAGATACACCTGCTATTTTAAGTTAACTAAAATATGTAGAATATTTGTTATAACAGTACAACCTAGGATTTTCTAAAATAATACAAGATTTCTTTATACTTAATTGAAGTAAAAAGAAAATAAAGTGAAAATTAAGGAAAATGAGAAGCAGAATGCCTAGACCAGTGATTTCATATATATGACCATGCTCTCTAGAATTTACTCCAAAATTTTAAAATGCTGTGTCCCACTCTCAATATTCAAATTCAACACATTTGGAAAGTGAGTTCCCAATATTCATGTCCAACAAATTTCCAGGTGATATTGTTGCTAAGAGAACCTCAATTTGCAGACCTCTAGCCTGAAATATATTTCAAAACCAAATAGTACAGAGAATGCACATTTTATCACACAACAAAGCTACAATGATTTAATTGATCTAGTTATTTATTATCAGTGAAAATTATAATTTAAAAACTACCAGAAAATCCAATTAATTAAATTGACCAGGAGTTCAGGATCAAATACAATATTATATGTATATATTTTACATACATCAATTTTATGGTCTAAACACAGCTTCATTTTATTGTCTAAAACTTTAAGAATATTTCCTCATGAGAAATTAACACTTTAAATGATTACACTGACACAATTTCATCATCATCTTTGTTATTAAAAGAAATTCTAGTCCCCAAAATATCATTTGCACATTTAATTTATACATTCCCCTCTTTTCTGCAACTTTCTCATCCCTAATAACAGGATGGAGAATAGTGTGTTAATTCCCTGTCAGCGGTTATCAACTTGCTTCTGGAGTCTCCTTCTTTCGAGTTAGATGGTATATTTTTTGTTACTTTCCATTATGTCTTTATTGTTTGCAGTTGTAGTGTTGTGAACACTTATACATATACAGTAGTAATGATTCTGGCCAAGATGATTATATATCAGACATTATGCTTTGAGTGTGTTCTATTATTAGATATTATATTCTGAGTGTGTCTACCAGGAATAATTATTCATGAGAAATTTAATTTCAATTTTCTCAATTGTATCTTCTTGCAGAATTCAGTCATCTTCATGATTCCTTTGGGAAGAGAAGTTAGGGTCCCACCAGTCACATCCTGTAACCTGCTGCTGAATCGGAGAATAAGAACAGAATCTGGCCACAATCAGAGTCACCCATAAGAATACTGACCAACAATAACCTTTTGCCATTGCAACTGCACCACAATGGTAATCACACACCCTATTGTTCCATGACAGTTCTGTCAGTATGACAGAATATGTATGATCTAACAACAGGCAGATTTCAAATTTCAGGAATTGCTTGTCCCAGAAAAAAGAACCCTTGGAAACCCCTGTCAAATGATATGGATAGGCTAACTTTAAATTATTAGAACTGGGAGCCAGAAAGATAGGACAGGAAAAAGGTGCTTGTCTTGACACAGCTGACTCCAGTTCCTGCTGGGTACCACATAAGGTTCCCAAGCCTTGACAGGATTGATCCTGGAATATCGAGCCAGAGGTAAGTCAGCAGCATCACTGGTTAAAATAGAAAACTATCAACATCTAATAGCAATTCCAGCACTTGGATATACCACCACAGCTGCTCCTCTATGAATCTTGCTCCAGTGTCAAAGTCTGAATGTGTATTTCAATTTTTACCTAAATTTGTGCCTTTGATTTCTCTAATTTAAACTTTGCTTTTCTCACAAATGGTGCCCGAACCCTGAGTTTGTTTTTATTTTCCACCATGATATGGCCAAGATCCTGAAAAACTTCCAAACTATAGAAGGTAATTTTGCACTGGAATATACTAACTATTGTGGTATAAAATCCTGTTCTCTAAAAGTTCCAGCTTTAGATAGGAATAAAAACATTAAAAATGGCGGAAATAGCAATGTAGTTTTAATGATATATTCTACCAGAATTATTAAGAAAACTTATTAATTGGTATCTGATTCAAAACTCAAAGCACAGTGGAAACAAAAGGCAGTTTAGAGAAGTAAGGTGCATTCAATATGAGTTTTAGAGGCCAGAATTTTAATTTAAATAGTGCCTTAAAAGACTATCATAGACTTGTGAATTCAATCTAAAAAGGGGTGAAACCCATATGTTTAAATATTTAAATAATCTTTAAAAAAATACTTCCATATTTGCAATACCCAGCTGCATCTCTCAACAATACACACATTTTGTTGTTGTTGTTGTTTTTGCTCTTTGGGTCACACCCAGCGGTGCACAGGAGTTACTCCTGGTTCTATACTTAGGAATTACTCCTGGTAGTGGTCGGGGGACCATATAGGATGCTGGGAGTCGAACCTGGGTTGGCTGCATGCAAAGTAAATGCTCTACCCGCTGTGCTATCGCTCCAGCCCCTCAACAATACACACATTTGTAAATAATCTATAAGTCTAGGTTTAGAACTAACTAGTTAAAACCAAAATAATATTAAATTAAGCCTCTGTCACATATAAAATTAAGAGGACGGGTGCTGAGTGATAGTACAGTGAGCAGCAGATTTATACTGCATGTGGCTTACTCAGGTTTTGATCCCTGGTACCTCATTCTGTCCTCCAAGACTGCTGGAAGTTACCCCTGAGAGCAGAGCCAGGAGTAATCCCTGAACACTGTTGGATGTGGGCCCCAAATAAATAAATAAAAAAGGGCTGGAGCAATAGCACAGCGGGTAGGGCGTTCGCCTTACAAGCGGCCAACATGGCCGACCCGAGTTCGATTCCTACGCCCCTCTCGGAGAGCCCAGCAAGCTACCGAGAGTATTCGATATGCCAAACACAGTAACAACAAAGTCTCCAATGGAGATGTTACTGGGCCAGCTCGAGCAAATCGACGATCAACAGGAGGGCCTTTACCTTTTACCTTTACCTAAGAGGATATCATGTTTTATTATTTGTTTATTCACACCTTAAAGAAAATACATTAATAATATTTGAATTGTTCTTATATTATTGTGTTTTCTCTGTTAAACAAATTGAAACTGAAGGGTTACAACAGATTGAGTAAATGTCTCAAACTTATGCTCATAAAAGAAAATTACTTCAATCATACAGCAGCTTTTCAATAATTCCCAAATTTCTACACAGAGAGTAGGATAAAACCTCTCAGCCAGTGAGAGTAGTTCAAATCCTGAGGGATCTAATAGCACTGATTGTAAAGAAATAATCATTTCAAATAGCTAGTTCATTAGCATACATGGAGACAATTTACCTAGCTCTTTGAAATAAGTAATAAGATCTTGAGAATAGACATATACAAATTAAAGACATACTCCAGGCAAAGTAATTTATCTTACTTTTGAGAATACATTATTAAACAAGTCTGATTACTCTGGGGATAATTTCTAGTGCTGTGGCAAGGGTACTTGTGTCCTTCTCCTTTTGATGTACTCATATTAAGAAGGTAGATTCAAAAAGGCAAAGTGTTCTTTGAAACATTAACATAAAAATTAGATTTGAAAAGGCAAAGAGCTTAAAAGAACTGGAAATTCGAGAAAAATAGTAACTGGCAGTGGGATGGGAAGAACATGAAAACTTTCTCTATGTTTATTACTCTTAAATGCTCTTTAAACATAAGAATCCTTTTTTATTTCCTAAGATGAAACATCTTTTTAATAAAGGATACTTATTTTTTAAAGCTTTTAAGATTATCACAGAATAAACACAAAAATGTGAGATTTATCTCTCCGGTACTATGTGACTGGATAAAGACTTATTGAAAATGTAGTGATCACGTTGTATTTAATTTATAAAGTAGTTTTTATCAATAATTTAATTTGGTATCAGTGATAGTAAACCAAGCTTTGCAACAGTAACACAACACATGCAATCTCAGCATTGCTGTGGGGGCGGGGGTAGATATATTTGGAAATTTTTCCTGAATGAAAACTTACAAAATCAGTATCTTTCTACTATCCATATTAGATGAGGGGAAAAAATGGGAAATCCAGATGTTCTTAACTATCTCGAGCCATAAACAAATTTATATTATACACTCTAATACTTAAGATTTTTAACTCACTTGGTTCTTTATATGTTTTTCTGTATAGTTTTCTGTATGCTATTTTTTTTTGATCAGGAATGCTTAAAACTATAGTCTTATGGAAATTTATGGGCAAGGGAAATGAAGAAGTAGTCTGGGGTATATATGAAGAGATAGATAATTTCCAAAAGTCTTTTGAGTATATGCAATTTAAAAGAAAAGTGGTTTCATTCGTGAATCACCTAGGCAATATTTTATAAATTTCTACACAAAACATAGAAATTTTGTTTGGATAGTTAATATGGCCTTAAAATTTACACAGAAGACTCCAGGGTAAATTATATAATTAAACGATTTGTTTCATCTACCACTAAACCGAAGATTTGAATATAATAACTTCAAGCCTGTAAGTTTATAACTGAGGAATAATGAAGGAAGAGGGATCAGAGCTATTTATCTGAAAGAGATAAATAGTATTGACTATGTAATATCTAAAAAAAAATACTGGCATTGTAAAGAGTTTTATTCAAAGAAATATGTGTTACCCACGAAGAGTAGAGACAAGAGCTAGGAAGGTTAATCCATGGTTGGAAGCCTGCCTCATGCCCTGGGGGAGAAGGCAGTTGGGGTGGAGAAGGGACCACTAAGTCAATGATGCTTGGAGGGATCACTCAGGATGAGAGACATGTGTGGAAAGTAGACAAAGGACCAAATATGATGCCATCTCAATATCAGTATTGCAAATCATGATGCCCCAAAAGTAGAGAGAGAGTAAGAAGGAAATTGTCTGCCACAGAGGTAGGGCGTGGGATGGGGAGGAGTGGGCAGGGGGGATACTGGAGACACTGGTGGTGGGAAATGTACACTGTGGAGGAATGGGTGTTTTATTATTGTATGACTGAAACTCATCATAAAAACTTTTTAACTGTATCTCATGGTGACTCATTAAGAAAAAAGAAATATGTGTAGAATATTAGGCAAATAGTGGATCTGGAATGTGACTGTGCTTGAGTATCTGCATTTCATGTGAGAGACCCTAGGTTTGAGCCCCAACAACATAAACACACACACACACACACACACACACACACACACAATATTGCTCACGCATTAGAAACAGTCGAAAAGATATTACAATGGGTTAGGCCCTTATGTTGCACACAGCTGACCTGTGTGTCTCATACAGTCCATAAAATTTCCCAGTACCATATGCCTGCTGAGTACTGCCAGGAGTGACCCTGAACACAGAGCTTCAAATAATCCCTGAGAACGGCTGAGTGTGGTCCCAAGCAAAATAATAATAATTATCCATCAAATAATGACTTACAACATTTATTTTTACTTTGGTTTGGGTATTGAAACTGATGATACTCACATGAACTGAGGCTATTAAAAGGTCTTAGTACTCAGATAATGTGGTTGTCTGGAAATAACAGGGAATACACAGTGATTTAAAGCGGTCTTGAGGAGCAAGATAAAAAGAGACTAATTTGGGGTTCCTGGCAGTCACAAGATGGAACTGACTGTGGCTCCAGGAGACAGATTGGCCCTCATAGGTTTGGAACTTTTCATACTGAGTGCTTTATGTGAGGAAGCTGCAGCTTACTTATCTAAGTAAGATGTAGGACAGAAAGGGGAAGGACAGCTGTAGCAAAGAGTTCAATAATAAAATATAGAATGGAGTTATAATGAAAACAAAAACAAAATAAAAATGAGAACAGTGGTGCAGCTGCTAGAGCATTTGCCTTACACAAGGCCAATCTGGGTTCCATCACTGGCATCCCTTGTGAGTTTCCAGGCACTGCAAGGAGTAATCCCTGAGCACAGAGCCAGGAGTCAGCCTGAGCACTGTGGGGTATAACCCCAAACCGGGAAAAAAAATAAATTAAAAAGTACATTAAAATGGAGTCATGTTTTATCTGTTTATTTTTAACCGGTTCTAGTTGGTTTTAGATACATTTTATAATTGACAGAATCAGATGAGTTATCCTCAGCATTTTAAGATGGAGACAGAGAATATGAATTATGATGAAAAATAAGAAAGTAGAAATTTTATCTTTCTTAGCCAGAATCTATTGTCTTTCCTTGGGCAAAGTTTAGAACTTACTATGCAAATAAGTATTAAAATCATAAGGTTATGCTTGGAGCCCCTGTCCTGTATTTCACTACAGTCTCACCTGCTGGAGGGATTCTCAATGGAAAAATATCACATTGTGTTTCTTAGTAGGCAAAATTAGGGTACTTTGTTAAAAGTTCCACTTTGACCTTGTTAATAGTGCATTAAATGTTTCTTGTATTTTAGCATATTCTTTTGTGGCCTACGTAGTTTTTATAAATATTTTTCTCATTAAGAGGTAGGGAGTAGATTAGACAATTTACTATATTTTGTTTAATGTAAACACATATATGGTAAAAAATATCATAAGGTTAAAATGGTGAGATGTCTCCATCTTTCTGTTTCTGTATTTTGATAAGTTGAAAGTTGAAAGTGATTTTTAAGCAAGTTGAAGTGAGTAACATAGTAGTTCTCAAGCCATTCAATGTTTAACTTAGATATTGGAAAGTTTGACAAAGAATGTGTATTTTATCATATCATCCAACCTACCACACCTGCCTACCAACTTAAAAAACTGGTAGAAACCAAAAGTGATAAAATGATTTCTTGAATGATTTTTTCCTCTCGAGTACTAAAGACAGTAGAGAATTTAGAGTTCTTGGAATATTTGTATCTATAACTATATCCATACTTATATCAATATCTGTATTTCTTATTTAGATATTTAGGTACGTATATTCACATATCATGGAAAATTATACAGAATCACAGCTTAGTATAGCAAGAAGGATAATAATGTCATCTTGCTCAAATTCCTAATGAAACCCTTCCTGCTATTATACATCATGTATATTGCTATATATTACATATATACTGTTATACATACAAATGCAATGTGTATTTAAAATATACATGTTAATGTTTCTATTACCAACAAGTTTATATTACTTGCTATTATAAACCAGTTTCTTATTTTTCAAAGCTGGTTTCATTGCACTCTATAATTCCATTAATATACTGTCTATAATTCCATTAATATCCTGAATATCTCCTCTCTTTCTCTCTCTCTCTCTCTCTCTCTCTCTCTCTCTCTCTCTCTCTCTCTCTCTCTCTATCTCTCTCTCTCTGTAAATTTTCATGTACTTTTGTTATTATGGAGTTTTCTGGTATGAATGCCCTTCTCTTCTCAATTTTCACACAATGTGTGATTATACTCTCCAATTCCAAGTGAATTAATATCAAAATCTAATTTATGTCATTATAAGTAACTTCAGATTGACTTATTTTTCTGTTCTCTGAGTGCTACTATCTGAAAGTCCTCAAGTTTCTGAATAGTCACTAGAGCCAAGAAACGGGTTCTTTTTCTAACACAAACCAAGTTATTACTCCTGTGGGAGAATTCTCAAGTTCTCAACCCAGAAACATGAATGTCATTCTTAAGTAGCTCCATTTTCTCAATCCCTGTTTATTTCTAATTGCATAGTCCTAATGCTTTGGCTTTCTCAATCTCTAAGTTCTCAGGTGGCTCAAACATAATTGGTAAGAGAGTCTCATGTGCTTTCTTTCTCTCTCTTGCTCTCTCTCTCTCACACCCTCTCCTTTCCAACTCTCCTTTTCTTTTCATCTTTTCCCACCTCTTTCCATCTATTTCTGATATTTATGCACCCATTTATTTTTATGGAAATGCATATTATTATTATTGCTGCATTTTATAATAATCAGTACCTGGGGATATTGCTTCAAAAAGCAGTCTTTTTAAAATGGGGATTAAATTTGATACAAAAAATTTGCAACCCCAAATGTTCCAGATTGCTTGCTTTTGGGCCGCATTTTTCATTTTTTGGGTCACATCCTGTGATTCACAGGAATTACTCCTGACAGTGCTTGGGGGACCATATGGGATGCTAGGAATCTAACCCGGGTTGACCTTGTGCAAAGCAAATGCCCTACCCACTGTGCTATTGCTCCAGTCTGCATTTTTTAAAATTGAATTCAAAGCATAATATCTCCAACCATAATATAACAGAAAAAATCAGGAAAATAACACAAGAACAAAAAATTTTCTGAACATTTGAAATTAAGTGGTGTACTTTTTTAACTCCAGGGATAAAATATATAAAAGTTTTTCTAGAAAATCTAAAGAATATTTTGAAGTATATTTTTCTTATTTACAGTTTAAGTCATTTATTTTACCTTGACCCCTACATTGTCCTCCTTGTGCTCATTTGGACAAAACTTAGTAGGAAATGAGCATCCTGAACTCCTGATCTTCAGGAAGAAATTGTTTCATTCATTTTCCATTAAGTAAGCTGTTTGCTATAAATCTTTGGTGGATACCTTTGATTGGGTTAAGAAATTACCTAACTAGGCCAGGGAGATTTCTTAAAGGCTTAGAGAAGTGTTTTGTATGCATGAGGCCATTGTCTGCTCCCTGGAATCACAGGGTTCCCTGAACTCCGCATGTGTGTCCTGAAAGCATTTAAAAATGGCAACTATTTTAAGAGTTTTTAGAAGTGCTTATTTTTTTCTGAAATTACTAAAGCTATCACGTGGATTTTCTCATTCAGTTTTTATTATAGTGAATGACACTGATTTTCAAATTTGAAATCAGTTTTCATGGTCTAAACTCTACTTGGAGTGTTAGACATATGTTTTGCATATTTTGGATTTAATTTGCTAGTATTTTGTGGAGATTTTTTGCTTTTATGTCCATAATAGACATTGGTTCATAGTTTTATTTGCTTGCAAATTCTTTGAAATATTTGAACAAAATTTTTTAAAAGAAATTCATAGCATGAAATACTTATATTTCAAAAGAAATGTTATCAAATTGATTACCTTTGTCTACTTTAATAAAAGTAGGAACAACACAAGGAACAACACAAAAGCCTTATTTAATCAGAAAAATGGAAGAGAGTGCTTACAAATAGAAATCAACAAAACTGAAAACAGAAAACCAATAGAGAAAGTTATTGAAGCAAAAAGGTTTTGTAAATGTCAATAAAATCGATAAAACTCTAACAACACCATTAGAACAATTGTAAGGAACTACTGTAAATAAATCAGTAAACTTGGATGAAATGATCTTATCTCTGAAAGATCAAAAACAAACAGAACTACTAAAGTTTACCCAAAATAAAATAATCTGAATAATGCTAAAATTATTTTAACAGAAAAATTTAATGCATTCTAAAAAGAACTAAGTATAAACTTTAGAATGAAAGACCACATTGCAATAAGAAATAAAACATAATATTAAATTTGCACAGCTGTAATTATAGGGATATTTAATATTTAATGGGATAACATAAATAGATGATACATATAATGCTTATCAAATAAAATTCAATGAATGAAACAGTTAAGTAACTATTTCTATAGTTAAGTAGCTATTTCTATAGCACCACCTTATGCTATTTTCACAGATTTGCATATGAAAATAGCACTGTAACGCTGTTGCTGTCCTCCTGTTGTTCATCCATTTGCTCGAGCGAGCACCAGTAACGTCTCCATTGTGAGACTTGTGGTTACTGTTTTTGGCATATCGAATACGCCATGGGGAGCTTGCCAGGCTCTGCCTTGAGGGTGGGATACTCTCTGGAGCTTGCCAGGCTCTCTGAGAGGGATTGAGGAATCGAACCAGGGTCAGCCATGTGCAAGACAAATGCTCTACCCGCTGTGCTGCTATCACTCCAGTGATATCACTTCACTGCATATGAAAATATAACAAGAAATTCCCATTTTTATACTCTAATGATCTCAACTATTGAAGACATAAACATTTGTGTCTGAATCCCTTTATTCTACAATTATTTTACTTTATAATTATGTTATAATTTTCAATGTATGTGGATTTAAAAGTCTGAATAAACTCAGCATTTCAGTTTTGTCAAAATCATGAAAAAACATTGAGAATTGAGATATCTGCTTTGTGTAGAAATTGGTGTGTTGTTTTTGCTTGGTAAACTCTAATAAAAAACTTTATATAAATTTCATAATTTTTTTTATATTTTTAAGTGCAATAAACTCCAGACATTACATTTGCATGCAGTTTCTTCCATCAGTGAACACTCTAGCTAGACTTTCATTAAATATACGATGTGCTGCAAAATTGTGTTACTTACTTGAGAAACTCACTCTCCCACTTGTCAATATATGCCATTTAAAACAAGAATATTTTGGGGCTGGAGAGATAGCACAGCAGGTAAGGCGTTTGCATTGCACGCAGCCGACCCGGGTTCAATTCCCAGCATCCCATATGGTCCCCTGAGCACAGTCAGGAGTAACTCCTGAGTGCAGAGGCAGAAGTAACCCCTGTGCATCATCGGGTGTGACCAAAAGCAAAAAAAAAAAGAAAAAGAATATTTTAAAATCAAATAACATTAATAAATATTGAACTGATAAAGCATCTTACCTACAGCAATTAATATATTATATAATCATCTATATGTATAATCATCTATACGTAGATATATTTGAAGTGGGGCGGTTTGGGCCAAATTCAAATGATTAATGTTTACTTCTGGCTCTGAGCTCAGGGATTATTCCTGAAAGTGCTTGGAGGCTCATATACAGTGCCTGGGATTGAATGAGGTGAATGTCATGCAAAGCAAGAGCCTTAACCCTTATCTGTCTCTCTGGTCAACAAACATTTAATTGCACAATATACAACTTTTCATTAGTCCTACTTGACCTTACTGGACTGTAGAACATCTTTTGAAACATTTTTGGCCCTCACCTAGGCTGAGGGGGAAACACCTGGCATGATGCTCAGGGATCATTCTCGGAAATGCTCAGGGAAGATGTGGAACAAGATTAAAACAAGATCCTCTGGGCCTTTGAGCTCCCATGGGTTGCTTTTGTACAACAAACACTGTGGGATTAAAGTAAAACTAGTTTGTGAAACCTTTGGTGCTTTTTTCTCTAAATTACGGATTATTTATAGAATGCTCAAGTACTGTATAATGGATACATCTAACCTTATCAATGGTATTACTGAGAAGTTTTAGTATTCTGTATGAGTGAAATAGAATCAAACATGGAATGTCTCTTTATAAATATTTCTGTGGTTCAGATCCACTCAGCACCAAGCAAATATTGTTTTCTTTCTTTAAAGCATTCTTTTGGTAGAATGATGTATCTCTTCACCTTATCTCCTTTCCCTGTTTTCCTTAAACTTAGCTGGACCATACTAGTTGGTATCTTAGAACTTGTTATATTTTTATAGTTGCTCTTTAGTTTGCTACTGAATCTGGAGTTAAGTTTTCTTTACAAATTTATCTGAGGAATCCCTAACCTCCAATGTTTCTGGGAACAGGGTATTTAAAGATGTATTTACACTTTAATGAAAGAAAAAAATTATTAAAAGCTTGATTTGGGGACAAAATCTAGAAGTGTTAGGTTTTATTCCTGGCTCTGTGCTCATGGATCACTGCTATCAGGGTCTAAGGAACCATATTGGGTGCTGAAAATTGAGCCTGGTTTTTCTGAGCACAAGGAAAACACCCAACCCACTGCACTATTTCTCCTGTCCCTGAAATGAAATTTTTAAATCAATGGGGGCTGTGAAGACTGTACAGAAATCAGGGTGCTTTCTTCTTATTTGGTCAACCCTAGTTGAATTTCCAGCACCCCATAAGTATTCACTAACATTGTGAGGAGAATCCCTGAGCCCAGCGCAGGTGAACCTTTAGCACTGTTGGGTATAAGCCAATAATCTCCACGAAGGACAAAATTGGTAACCTGATTTAATAGGATGGGTATCATTCGTGATGGTCATTGTTGTTTTGGGTTCACATTTGGCAATTCTCCAGGCTTACTCTTGACTCATAACTCAGAAATGACTCCAGGCAGGACTCAGGGGACCATATATGGTCCCCTGGGAATTCAATTCCCCTGGGAATTGAACCTAGGTTGGCTGCATGCAAGGCAAGTGCCCTACCTACAGTACTATCACTCCTATTCTCTTTAGAAAAATACCTAAAAGATTTACATTCTCTCTCTCTCTCTCTCTCTCTCTCTCTCTCTCTCTCTCTCTCTCCTCTCCCCTCTCTCTGCTATATGAGGGCACAATTAGTAGATGGCTATTTATGGGCAAGAAGTTGAACTCTCCACCAACCAAACTTTGCTAGCACTTTGATTTTGAGCTTTTAAGCCTATAGAACTGTGAGAAAATAAATATCTTTTGTCTAAACGTTTGATATTTAGTTATGGCAGTCTGGAAAAAAAAGCCAAAGTACTGCCTCATTAAACCCCACTTCAACCATCCTTCATCAAATTTCCCCATTACTTAAAATCAAATGAATATATCCAGAGAGGCACAGTCAGAGTCAATAATTTAGGTAATATGAGTATTTTTGATCCCAGGGAATATTCATCATGTTGTGTTTTCCCCTTATATGTATTGGGTAGCTTTTTTAAATCACAGAAAACCTAATATTACATCTGAACTAATATTTTGCATTTTAGTTCTACCACGGGCCCGCGGGGAGCCGCCACCGACGGGAAACGGGTACAGGGACTGGGATGGAGATGGGGACAGGGGGCCGACCTGGGAGGAGGGGGAGCGGCGGCCAGCGACGCACAGAACGCCACGACGACCTTTTGCACCCGCTTGTCCTCCCCCTGGAGGGCCCGAGGTCCAACCCAGGATCAGCCTCCAAACCCTGTCGGATCTCACGTCGAGAACGCCTGACACGCCCCGCACGGCCTCCTCCTCTGCCGCTGCAGGTATTAAATTAGACATGCACAATGTCTAAAATCTATGATAGCATTATGTGCAATTGCTAGAAACTTGTTTGGAAATTATTTAGAATGAATCATGCCCCATGTCTGTTTCTTATCATCTTCCACTTCTTATTAAAATTTTTATTCCCCAAAGGATGAGAACCTCTTCTTTAGAAAACACCAGAAATGTGTGACAATGACTGACAGTGACTGATCAAGAATTTGTCAATTTAGATAATAAAGGCTGTCTACTTTCTGTGTATTTTCTGATTTATTCAGAGTTTTCAGTGCCTTACCCTGTACAAACAATGGCCCTAATCTCCTCCAAAGGAATAGGAATGTCATATAAGGAGATTCAATTTTCCCTTCATGATTCACAGTTATCATTTTAATTATTTGCTCTCATGTAATCCAGATGAATTTGACATTTGTTTTGTTATTATAGGGAGAATTAAGTATATTGAATCCTTGATTAAAGAAAAAGCCTCCATGCATCTCAGAAATAAGAGTATGTTATATCATTTGTAAATATGGAGCGAGTTCTTTACAAAGATACATGCTTTTCTTGACAGCAAAGGAAGAACACTTTTTAAATCAATGTTTTCCACTTGAGTTATACACAACATTAGTTCTACAGTATTTTTTATATCTATTAAGTTAAGGGAGGGTATTGTGTTTTAACACATTGAGAAAATCCAGCATTATTTAAAGTTAAATGAGCTTCTTTAGTTGTGTATTTCAATTGCTAGAATTGCTAGAATGCCTTGTTAGGGTCAGGGAAATAGTAAAGTGGTTAGGAGACATACCTTATAGATTTGATCCCTGGTACTACATGGCTTTCGAAGCCAGCAGGGTCTCCCTGAAAGTTTCCAGCACAGAATAAACTAGAGCAGTATCACATCTTTGGGCCTTAGCACTAAAACCACTGGCCTGGTTTGCCAGTCTCACAGGAAGTGGTCTCTGGACCCCGGAAGGGCCAGGCAGGAGCCCCTCCAAAAATATACCTTGCAATTTCCAAAAAGATTGTGGTGTATGCAGTATTTTTCTAATTGACATTTAACATGGAAACCTCTCTTACTGTGGTGTATATTGCTAATGTATTGCTAATGCTCTCTGCTTTCACAGAGGGCATCTTCTGTTGGGGTTACCTGACAAATGACATTTTATTTTGTTATTACTTAAATTGTTTTTATTAAGACCCCATGATTTACAAAGTTGTTAGTAATAGAATTGTTTCAGGCCTATAATGCTCCAATGGCAAGCCCACCACAGGGTCTTCTTCCCTTCACCAATATCCCTTCTGATCCTCCAGCCTGTCTTTGTGGAACACATATAATAAATTCATTTCATTTTACTTGCTCCAATAAAACTTAAAGGAATAGCAAATGGAATTATAAGAAAATAAATCAATAAAAGTCAGTTTGTGATGATTGATTGCTATATGATTTTAACATATATAAATAAATTCAAATCACTTAGTACAATATAGTATATTGCCTATTCTCATTTACATAAATAAATTTTCAACTTTGGCATCAAAAATATATTGCATTAAATTTTATTTTGTACTTGGATCTTATTGTGGTAATTATAATGTCTGTCCTGTACATGACACATCTTGAAAAGGTATTTTTTACATAAAGGCATCGTGCTCTTAGATTGCATGATTGTCTGTTTCTACTTCTTTGAATCAATCCTTAATTTAATTTTTTCATTTTGTGATGAATCTTAAGTAAATATTAAATACAAATGTCAAGTACTCATGCAAAGTCATCAACTTCAGGTATATAAATACACTTTAAAAAATGATTGTCAAAATGAAGCTCTGTTTCCTACTCTAGCATCTGTATCATTATTGGAAATTGTAGAAATAGGGTTTTAGATACCACTACAAACCTACTGCATAAGAGATGCTTCATGTGGAGCCCATTGATTATTTTCTTTGTTTCGGTGGGAAGCATCAAGTTGCTCAGGGTGTCCATGATGTACTAGAGATGAAATCTGGGAATCCTACATGCAAAGCATTCACTCCAGTCCTCCTTTGGGCTATTGCCAATATATTTAATGAGGCTGAAGCTTGGGCCACAGCTGACTATTTTCAGCATTTCCCTGAACTCTAAGCTCAAGGACCACTCCTTGAGTGCTTGTTGGAACCATATTTGGTGCAAGGGATCAAACCAGGATCAGCTGCCTACAAGGAAAGCACCATAGCCCATGTCCTATTTCGCCAGGCCGCCAATTCATTTTGCTGCTGTTCTTGTTTGTTTGAGAGTGTTTGGGGCTTATTCCTACCTCTGACCTCAGGGATCACTACTGGCTGGTTCATAATACAATATAAGGTGCTGAGGATCTAACCCTGTTGACCAGATACAAGGCAAACATCCTAACTGCTCTACTGTCTTTCCCACTTCGCCAATCTATTTTTAAATCACTTTGAGGTAATTTTCATTCATTCTATCACTTGAGAAACTGTGAACCATAATTCAGCATATCAGAATGAAAGTAGCCCCTATTGTCTAAACCCATTAGAAGTATCATTCTATATCAACTAGGTTATACTTCTAGAATAAATTACCATTGACTAGAAGCTGTATAGGTGGTTTCCAGAGATTTCCTGCCTTCTCTATCAAGATAATAAAGTGCCTGATACCCGGGAGCTACAAGAAGAAGTAATGACTGACCTAGAGAAGTATCCTAGGCCGATGAGCAAGAAGAGTCACTTCAAGTGTAGCAAACCATGTTTGGTACTAAAAATCTGGATTTACGCAGAAATATAATGTTCTTTGTACTATGGGCAAGAGGAAGAAAATGACATTTCTTTGAGGAAACATAATATAAGAAATATACCAAGGCAGAAGAAATTCAGAATTCCAAGACACGAAATAGTTAGCAATTATTGATATTCTTATAGGAATAATGTGGATACTGTATCACTGCAGTTTTACTCCCAGACTGAGTGAATTTCAATTGTAGATTCAGTTGTAAAGGAAATTGGACTGATAATGCTCTGTTGGCACAACAGTAATTAAAGTTCATATTTTCATATAATAGGCAGTATGTAGAATTTGCCCTTCAGAAAGGCTCCCTGGCTTCAAAATTAGAAAGGGGCAAACTTGAGTAGATGAACAAGGTCTAGGTAAGTTATTGCCATCAGGGTCTTGAATTTCTGAGATAAATAGACAATAATCAGGGCCAGAGCAATAGGACAGCAGGTAGGTCACTTGCCTTGCAGGAGTCTGACCCAGGTTCGATTCTAGGGACTTTGTAAGGTCCCCTGAGCACAGATCTATGAGTAAACTCTGAGCACACTGGTTATATACACACCCCCCACAACAACAATAGTAAAAAGTCAGTAGCTAGGCTGAAACTCTAGTTTAAAGTGATAGAGTATGTGCAAAGCACTAAATTTGATTTCTCTGATACCACATGGACCCTACTATTTCCACCAATTCAAGCATTGCATTCCAAGGTCAGAACATGGAAATTTAGGCCCACACCTCTAGACTAATCATTACTGGGAATGGCCACCAAAAAACTCAATCAATTAAATACACTGCTACACTACATAGCTGCCATGGACCTCTTGGACAGAGTAAATCTGCTTCTCTTTTCTTCTTTTCACTGTTTGATTATCTGTAGTGTTTTAATAGCTTCACCAAGTGAATGACACTACTTTAAATTCTTATTAACTAGTAACAGGTGCTATACGTTGCATAACATTAAAAATTCTGGCTTTTATTTTTATAGATATTCCATTGTAAATAGATATTCTAAATTCTAGTGTGGTTTGATGGATGAAATTGAGATTTGACCAGTGGTATTCATATTTTTGACATGTCCACAATTTTGAGGTCTGTGATACATGATTTAGTAATGTTAACAGTTCCAGCAATTCCCACGTTAGAGTCACAGGTACTCTTAACATGCAGATTTCAGGTTATAAAAATATATTTGTTTCTTTCTAGGGAAGTGGCTAGAGTTATTCTTAGATCATATGTTTGTGTTGATGAAAGTGTGGCACAAGGAGATATTACAGCACTTAGGACGTGTGCACCACTGCCTTGTTCCAGTGCTGATTCCCAGTGCTTCAGAGACCCGTGGGCACTGTCAAGATTACCAAATATCCAGCATTGCCAAATCTGTGCAATCTCCAGCATTGACAAGTATGTAGCACTGTAGCACTGTCCTCCCATTGTTCATTGACTTGCTTTAATGAGCACCAGTAATATATCCATTGTGAGACTTGTTACTGCTTTTGGCATATCAAATACACCATGGGGAACTTGCCAGGCTCTGCCATGCGGGCAGGATACTCTTGGTAGCTTACCGGGCTCTCTGAAAGGGACGGAGGAATCAAACCCAGGTTGGCCACGTGCAAAGTGAACACCCTACTGGCTGTGCTGTCGCTACAGCCCAAATATGGGCAGCGCCATATTCTAAGGTCCTTGCCTTCCACTGTCTGCCTCATTGGCTGTCAGTCCCTACACCTCCAGAACACCACTTGGAAACTCATCCCTCCATTCCATGCACAGCCCATACCCAAATAGTATGTTACGAGACGTTTTGCACCTGTGTTTGATCCCTGGCACCAATATGACAACCTCCAAGATCTACCAAGAGTGGTCCCTAAGAACAGAGCTAAAGTTAAGCCCTGAATGTTCCTGGGTATGAGCTCCTAGGTCCCCTAAAGGTGGCATGAGGCCGAATATAGATATCTGGAGCATTTATCTGCAGGTCCTTCCCTTTACCATTTCACAATTGAGAGATGTAAATTCAAAATTATACTCAGCCTAGATTTTATCCATCCTGTAAATTGCTGTTGTTTTTTGTATAATCCATACTCCCCAAGTTTTCTATATGAAATATTGTAAAATTACAATAGAATAAAATTTAAATCACAATTACAATTACACACATATTAAGCATGCTTCTGATTTTAGACTTGTCCTCATCTCTTGAAAGAATAGGTAAATGCAAGCTCAGCAATACTAAGAATATTAACAAATTAATCGAAATATTTGATTAATAAATGGCTAATATGTGCCATGTTCACAATTCCTCCTTGGAATGGTTTTAATGTCCTTGCCCTATAAATGCACTGATACCCTAGCCTGTATATTTTTTGAAGTTCAATAAAAATTGCAGCATAAAATCAAGTTGCTAATTAGAATAGTCTCAAAATAAATTAGTTTATTTCTTAGAATGGACTCTTTAATATTTCAACATGAAAAAGAAATGAAAATAATTCTCAACTTCCAGAAAACAGTGGAATATTTAAAAAAAACTTTTTATATAAGTAGACTCAGAGTATGCAAAAATATAAACTTCATGTAGAATTTTGATTTATCTGAATATTAAAAGAATAAATTTATTTCATTTGACTAAGTTAATACTACATTCTAATATGGTCAAATCCAAAATTATAAGCAGTTCTATGTTGAGAGAGAAAGGAGAATCTGGGACAATCACTTTGCACAGCAAAGCTTTGAATGTAGCAGAAATGGTGATGAGAAAGGAGAAGTTCGCTTGCTATCACTGAGAGACCAGACAATAATGTGGCCTGATTGATAAGTAGCACAAACCTTTCATGTTCCTTGATTATGCCTGGTTTTCAACATAGACATGATTGACTTTTAAAGAATGAACAACCCAGTAGTATATAGTTCAGAACTGCTTTCTTGAAATATAACTAACTTTTGAAAAATTATTTTTAATGATGCTATTTTCTCAACCTACATAGTTGTTCTCATAATAAACCTGGATTTTCCAATTACATGCTTTCCCAGTTAAGTAACCCAAGTTGCTTCTGAATTTGTTTTACTCTTTTTTGTTCTTGCTTAAAGATAAATATATTTCCAAAACTTGTTCTGGAATATGTAAAGTATATATTTACTCCAAATTTGTTGAAAATGTTCATGTTTGAAATGACTATAATTTCTATTTCTTTCACATTAGAGTTGAGATAGGTGTTGGTCATGTACGGGGGTTTGGAAAAACATGAAAAATGCTATTAACTTGTGAGGCTTTTGCCTATAGTGCTGGTGCTGGCCCTCCCGTTGATCGTCGATTTGCTCGGGCAGGCCCAGTAACGTCTCCATTGGAGACTTTGTTGTTACTGTGTCTGGCATATCGAATACTCTCGGTAGCTTGCCGGGCTCTCCGAGAGGGGCGGAGGAATCGAACTCGGGTCGGCCATGTTGGCCGCTTGTAAGGCGAACGCCCTACCCGCTGTGCTATCGCTCCAGCCCGGAGCTTATAAGAAATAAAATTAAAAGAATGGCCAGTGACTTAAGCCGATTGTTATAAAGATTTTTCAAATATGAGCTCTCAGAAACTACCATAGCCTGATATGGATTTGTAGATAGAGTATATAGTTATTATTGAATTTACAAATAAGGTGTAGGAGGTTAAGCAAATACTAGTTAATTATGTAAAGCAAAATATTCTGCAATAATAACTTTATAAATAATGTAAAAATATATAACTTTAACATGATAATTATTAAAAATATATCACAATGCTAAAGAAGAATCTTTAAATCATATATAATGGTCAATCCATTCTATTTGAATGATTACTAAACAAAAGATAATCTAGATTATAAAAGTTAAGAGGAACATTACCAGAATATAGTAGCAATAGGCTGTCTTCCAGTGTTGAAAAAATAAAGTTTATGAGAATAGTATGATGGAATATCCTATAAAGACTCTTTTCTGTAAATTAAGAGAAAATTTGACTTTGTGTCTGGTTTTAAATGTGGTAAAACAAAATTACTGAGGAAACAAAAGAACAAGCTCAGGACTATTCACTCATTTGATATGGAACTTTTACGAGCCTCTTTATATCTCTTTACATTATTTTAGTCAAATATAGTATCAAATGAATCTCATCTGTCAATCTTCATAAAGCCCACTTGCACCACTTTCCATACACATCTTTAAGGATGCAAAAACTGACTGAATAAATGTTGGCATAGAAGTTATAATTTTTTTTGTTCTTAAAAATGAACCAGATAAATCAGACCAGTAACTAGAGTCAGGATAATGTCCATAGCTAATCAGAAAATTATTGAATATATCATCACATGTGAAATAAATCAATTTATAAAAGTTTAACTGATATCAAAACTTTGCTCTAACAAACAGAAGGAAGCTGATCATTTATTTCAGACAACAATTAATATTAATCCTCCTTTTCTTTCAGATTTTACAACTTCTGATCTTCCATAAATACTTATTGTTTAACATTGTTAATTTAATTTGAATTATACTTTAGTTATCCAAAAATAGCTGATTGAGTTATCACATTAAAATAGGGTTCATACTTTTTATCATGTGTAGAACCTTTATATCTGAGAGTTGGACACATAGAAAGCATTTGATGGAGACCAATTTATTATTATAGAATCAATAAGTTATTGATAAGTGGTAGAATAATCTCACAATATAGAAAAAAATCACTCAACATTAGGTGGGCTGTGGTGTACCAACCACAAAATAATGTATTTATTTTTCCAATATTGTCTCTTTTATTGATTAAAAAACTACACAAAAGCTAATTGATAATTATTTTAAAAGGCAAGGCTACACATGTTTAGAAATATATATGGTTTGGCAGTTTCGTTCATTGCTCACATGGCTGTGGTTCTTCATATACCTCTAGTCAGTTCACTTAAGAATATTTTTGCTGTTTGTCATCTGAAGATTTTCATAGGTTCCCCTTTTGTCCTTCTTACACAGACACAGTGAAAGCTTACAGTGATGATTACCAATCAGAAAAGATTTAAACACTTCACAATTTGTACATGGTGTGTCTTGAAGGGTCATTTTTTCCCCCAGATTGTATTGGATTTTCGTTCCAGTAGTTTTGTCAGACTTGTCAAATTTGTTTCTTTGCGGTCTGTGGTAAAGCAGTTTAAAAAAAAAAAACCTATAGTCCAAATGTAAGCTTTAATGCTCACATTAATATAGGGAAACAAAGCACTTGACCAGGAAAAAATTTAATAAAACAAACTAAACAAGAACAAACTTTGTAAAAAGGAATGGTGAAATAAAGCAATTGAATTAAATCTGTGAAAGTTATACACACCTAACAAGGAAAACTATTGTTTCCCCCAATTACCCCCAAGCCCCGCTCCCCCCTCCCCCGCCCTTCCCTGTGGTTCTCCATCCCAGGAACCATGCAGTGTAGAAAAAGCAAATATACAAACAAACCTATACGTAGCTAGGGTGAAATCTATTTTTATAAGAACTTGACACTTGGACTATTTACATCCAGGAGCAGTTTTGTTGGATGAACGTCCTAATCCCAAGAACGTTGCACAGTTCTCCTGGTTATTCAGCAGGTGCCACCCTGGTCCTCTTGGGTTGGCTTGGCTTTGCATTTCTTCTATATCACAAACTTTTGGACAGAAATGATGAACTGGCTGGCTGGCTTGCGAGATGGTGGGCTCCCATCCTCCCTCCCCACGTCAGGTTCCCCAGCGAGGTGCTGGCCCCAGCGTTAGTTAGTTATTCTCTCCAGGTAGATGGCTGGTGCTGCCGACCTGGCGATGGTGGCGATGAAGCTGTGGTCGTGGCCCAGCTCCAGGCTGGCGGGTTCGTCCTGTTCCTGGGACACTGCTTCGTAGCCCTTGTTGACATGCAGCGGTTGGTGAGCCTGGCAGTACCCCATCACCGGCGGGTCGTAGCTGTAATAGGGCAAGGGCTTCACGTGATGTGGAATCTGGGTGTGAGAAAGATAAAGAGAGATTAGAGAAAAGCTTCAGCAAGAGAAGCAGGTAACGCATAGAGGTGTTGACTGCGTCTCTTTCGGGCTATTTCAAGTAATCACTGACTCGCCTAGGAATGAACATTAGAATAATGAAAGTTACTATGTAACTTGATGATTTTACCCATACATATTGTTATGCACATTATCTATACAGCAAAGCACAATTATAGTTCCGTGCGACCTTGTTAACTTTCTATCAGCATTATTATCATCAGTCATCACATAGAAGTGCAGAAAGTGAGGACAAACTAAATTCTCAACAACTGAGAAACTTAAGAAATGTTTGCTTCAACATACATTTGAATGTAGATAATGCAAAGATCTGGGAGCACCACACTTTTTTTGTGTGTGACCAAAGAATTTATAGTATTCTTTCTATAAGTACAAGCATAGCCGAATATATACATATATAGTTTTCTAAAATGGATTCATATACAACTGAAATCTTTATTTTGAATGCATATACATTTTACCAATTTTTTTTCTAAAAATAGCAACGACTTCCCATAGACTATTTCTAACAATACTGAAATCATTAAAATAATAAACTCTGGGAAAAAACTACCTTAGAATAATTAAAGTAAATGCATCTTTGTGTTCTTAAAGTATAATGTTGTGATGTCAAGATGATGAGTCAAATATGTTTCTAATATAATGAAAGACTGCATAATGAGCTACTTAAAATTTTTTTAAAAAACTCTGAAAATACTTAAATTATATTAATTTTAATATCTGATGCCTTCCATTTTCTGATAAAGAAAATATGTGTCTTAATATTGGAAAAAAAGAAAAATAGGATTGCTTAATTCTTGATAGCATAAGATAGCACTTCCCAAAATCCAATATATTCAATATAAAGGTTAGATTAAGAATAGTCAGGTGATAAAATTTTGTAGACTCTACCATCCTTACCTAGAACTGTCACATTTCTAGTGGTTTATATTGTCTCTTAGCTTGATCCTCATTTCCATAATTGACTTAAGGGTGCTAGAGTAGGAAAATTTACAAGACATTTGTTTGTACCTGCTGATATTACAACTTGCTAATGAAATCACTGGAAGGAGATTGTGAAGCCAGAATATATAATAGAGTTTGCTTCCTTAGTGGACTTTTTCTTTGCATCTTCTTATTCCAGAGTTATCCTAATAATATTTTTCCATTTTGTTGATAATTCCTTTTCTATAATAGCAGATAATCCCAGAGTTGACTCTTTACATTTTCAGTATTTCAAACATTTAGTCTCATCATAAATCACTCAGAGTATCCAGCACCAAGAAAAAACTGAGGTAAATCTTCAGATAGCAACTTCTCCAAACAATTAATTTTAATAAATTAGATCGCCTACCCCCTTTTATATCCTGAATTCTGAAGGTGCTGCAGGCTCTTTTTATTGTCCTGTAAAATTCTCTCTTAGTCTTTGTGTGAAATAAATTCCTAACTATATTTAGCCACTATGACTTTTTATAAATTCTTTGTTAAAATAAGTGTTGAATTTTCTATCTCCTAGACGGACTTTACCTGACAGTTTTGTTAAATTGAAGAAGTTTATAAGTTGTTACAATGTCAAAATTTGATAGAGAAATTAACTGTTAAGTGGTCTTTTAAAAGTAATAGCCAGATATAGGTCTAATAATCTTATTTTCAGAATTAATTTATTCTTATTACTATGTAAATCCCTAGAATGCTCCTGAGACTACATCTGTATTTTTCTCACTATCTTGTAAATGTGTAAATAAAAATTGTACACACATTTTCTATGTGTTCGTCTGAGAATTGTGTTTTCAATATCCAAATGATAATTATCAGAAAAAGTCACCTCACATTTTCAAAGATATAAAATAAAACAATGGATTGTCAAATTGTTATTTATACTAGGGAGTAAAACTAAGTTTCTAATACAAATGAATCTTTTTCAAAATTTAATTAGCTATAATAGAGAGTATTACACTCTATCGAATTCATAAGGCTAAGTTTCTACTAAATCATGGTGCAAATTTCTTGAGACGGAAAGTCATTTTATAGATAGTTTTTTAAAAATATGAGTGTAATATCTCTTCAGAGAGATAGTACTGAAGACAGTGTCCTATCTTGCAGACTGCCAACCCAAGATTGCTTCTCTGGATCCCATATATTCCTCTAAGCTCCACCAGGAGTGAACACTGAGTGCAGAGCCAAGCTAAGCCCTGGCACCACTGGATGTGTTCCCAAAAGTTAACAAATAAACAAAATAAACCAACCAAAAAACTTGCCTAACCATCCCTTCAGTTTATGGTTTGTTTTAGTTTCCATCCAGTCTCCAGTCTCTCTCTCTCTCTCTCTCTCTCTCTCTCTCTCTCTCTCTCTCTCTCTCTCTCTCTTACTCTCTTTCTCCCTTTCCTAAGCATATACATTCTTATTTTATTTAATGAGTGAGAAAATTAAATCAATATGCTGTTTTGTATTTTATTTTATTTAATTTATTTATTTTTAAAAATTTTATTAGTGAAATACCAGGAGATGCAGTTACGGACATTACAAGTTTTTGTGCTTGGGTTTCAGTTATACAATGATCCAGTACCCATCCCTCCACCAGTGCACATTCTCCACCCCAAATGATCCCAGTATCTCTCTTTCTCCCCCCCGCCCGCATCACATCCTGCCTCTGTGGTAGGGCATTCCCTTTTATTCTCTCTCCTTTTGGTTGCTGAGGTTTGCAAAGGAGGCACTGAGTGATAGTCGTGTTTAGTCTATAGTCTACTTTCAGCATGGATCTCTCATCCTCTGAGGATTCTCCCAACATCCTTTACTTGGTTTTCCCTTTTCTATCTGAGCTGCCCTTTCCCCTAGCATGTGCGGCTGGCCTTCAGCCATGGAGTGAAACTCCTGTTACTTATCACGACTATTCTTGGGTGTTAATCTCCTATTTTGTTACTTTATATTCCCCAGATGAATGCAGTCTTTCTATTTCTGGCCCTCTCTTTCTGACTCATTTCATTTAGCATGATACTTTCCATGTAGTTCCGCTTGTATGTAAATTTCATGACATCATCATTTATAACAGCTGCATAGTACTCTTTTGTATAGATATACCAAAGTTTCTTTAACCAGTCATCTGTTTTCAGACACTCAGGCTTTTTTCAGATTTTGGCTATCGTGAGCAGTGCATCAATGAACATAGAAGTGCAGATGCCACTTTAACTATACTTTTTTGCCTCTCCAGAATATATTCCCAGGAGTGGTATTGCTGGATCAATTAGGAGCTACATTTCTAATTATTTGAGAATCGTCCATATTGTTACCAAAAGGGCTGAACAAGTCGACATTCCCACCAGCATTGTAGGAGAGTCCCTTTCTCGCCACGTCTGCATCAACACTGATTATCTTTGTTCTTTTGGATATGGGCCAGTCTCTGTGGTGTGAGATGATATATCATTGTTGTTTTGACCTGCATCTCCCTGATGATTAGTGATGTAGAGCATTTTCTCATGTGCCTTTTAGCCATTTGGATTTCTTCTTTGAGAAAGTTTCTGTTCATTTTATCACCCCATTTTTTGATGGGGTTGAATATTTTCTTCTTGTGGAGTTCAACCAGTGCTTTGTATATCCTTGATATCCACCCCTTATCATCTGGGTATTGGGTGAATATCCTTTCCTATTCTGTAGATTGTCTTTGTATTCTGGTCACTGTATCTTTTGAGTTGCAGAAGCTTCTTAATTTAAGATAGTCCCATTTGTTTATCTCTGTTTCCACCTGGATGGTCAGTAGAATGTCGTCTTTAAAGATACCATTAGCTTCAATATCGTGGAGGATTTTGCCAACCTTGTCTTTAATGTACCTTATGGATTTTGGCCTGATGTTGAGATCTTTAATCCATTTTGATCTGACTTTTGTGCATGGTGTTAGGTCGAGGTCTAAGCCCATTTTTTTTTTGCATGTGGTTGTCCAGTTATGCCAGCACCATTTGTTGAAGAGGCTTTCCTTGCTCCACTTCACATTTCTTGCTCCTTTATCAAATATTAAATGTTCATACATTTGGGGTTATGTGTACAGATATTCCACCCTGTTCCATTGGTCTGATCCCTGCCTTTGCTCCAGTATCATGCTGTTTTAATTATTACCACTTTGTAGTAGAGTTTGAGGTTGGGGAGGGTAATGCCTCCCCACTTCTTTTTCCCAAGAATTGCTTTAGCTATTCGTGGGCATTTGTTGTTCCATATGAATTTCTGGAGTGCTTGATATATTTCTTTAAAGAATTTCATGGGTAACCTTATAGGGATCACATTGAATCTGTATAAAGCTTTGGGGAGGATTGCCATTTTGACAATGTTATTCTTTCTATACATCAGGATGTTTCCATTTATGCATGTCCTCTTTTATTTCATGGAGTAGCATTTTGTAGTTTTCATTGTACAGGTCCTTTACCTCTTTAGTTAGGCTGATTCTGAGGTATTTGATTTTCTGGGGCACGATTGTGAACGGGATTGTTTTTTTCCTGTCACTTTCTTCTGTCCCATTATTTGCGTATAGGAAGGCCATGGATTTAGAGGCATTAATTTTATAGCCTGCAACTTTATTTTTTCTAGGAGTTTCTTGGTAGAGGATTTAGGGTTCTCGAGATATAGTATCATAACATCTACAAATAGTGAGAGCTTGATTTCTTCCTTTCCTATCTGGATGCCTTTAATGTCTTTTTCTTGCCTAATAGATATTGCAAGTACTTCCAATACTATACTGAACAGAAGTGGTGATAGTGGGCATCCTTGTCTTGTCCCTGATCTTAGAGGGAAGGTCCTTAGTTTTTCCTCATTGAGGATAATGCTTTCCATGGGTTTGTCATAGATGGCTTTGGCAATCTTGAGGAAAGTTCCTTCAAAACACATTTTGGTGAGAGTTTTCACCATAAACGGGTGCTGTATATTGTCAAAAGCTTTCTCTGCTCTATTTATATGATCATATGGTTTTTATCATTATTTTTGTTGTTATGATGGGATTATGTTGATTGATTTCTGAATGTTAAACCAACCTTGCATCCCTGGGATGAATCCCACTTGGTTGTGGTGTATGATCTTTTTGATGAGTTGTTTGAATCTATTTGCTAATATTTTGTTGAGGATCTTTGCATCGTATCTTTGCATCAGGGATATTGGCCTATAGTTTTCTTTTTTTGGTGGTGTCTTTGTTTGCTTTTGGTATTACGGAGATATGTGCCTCATAGAAGCTATTTGGGAGAGTTTCTGTTTTTTCAATTTCCTGGAAAAGCTTGAGGAGAACTGGCAAAAAATCTCCTTTAAATGTTTGGAAGAATTCAATAGTAAATCTGTCTGGGCCTGGGCTTTTGTTTTTGGGAAGACTTTTAATTACCACTTCAATTTCCTTGATATGAATGGGTCTATTCAGGTATCCTAAGTCTTCTTGGTTCAATTTTGGGAGATTATAGGAATCCAGGAATTTATCCATTTCTTCTAGGATTTTTTGCTTTGTGGCATACAGACTCTCAAAGTAGTCTCTGATGATCTTTTGAATTTCATTGGTTTCTGTTGTGATGTCCCCTTTTTCATTTCTGATTTGGTTTATTAGGGTTCTCTCTCTCTTTCCTTGTGAGTCTTGTTAGTGGTTTATCAATATTGTTTATTTTCTCAAATAACCAGCTCTTGGTTTCTTTTACCTTTTGGATTGTTTTTTGGGTTTCTGTGTCATTAATATCTGCTCTAAGTTTTATTGTTTCTTTCCTTTGGCCAAATTTGAGTTCCTTTGGCTGTTTTTTTTTTCTAAGATCTTGAGCTGTGTGGTTAGGTTATCTATGTAGGCCCTTTACTCATTTTTTAGGAATGCTTGCAACGCTATAAATTTTCATCTTAGCACTGCTTTCACTGCTTCCCATAGGTTCTGGTAGCTCGTGTTTTTATTCTCATTTGTTTCCAGGTATCTTTTGATTTTGTCCTTAACTTCCTTCCTGACCAACTCATTCTTCAACATTGAGTTGTTTAATTTCCAGGTGTTTGATTTGTTTCTTGGTGTCTTTGTGTGATTCACTTCTATCTTCAGCGCATCGTGGTCTGAAAAGATACTACTTTTATCTTCCTGATTCTACTGAGGTATGTTTTGTGACCTAGCACATAGTCTATTTTGGAAAATGTTCCGGGTGCACTGTGTATTCTTTCTTTTGGGGGAGTATAAAGCCCTGTGTAAGTATGTTAGCCCTCTCTTTCCTAGTACTTCCTTCAAAGCCAATGTTTCCTTGCTGAGTTTTGTTCTTATTGATCTATCCAGAAGAGATAAGGTGATTCTGAAGTCTCCAACTACTATTGTGTTGCTTAAAATCTGTTAGCAGTTGTTTTAAGTGTTTAGCTGGTCCCTTGCTAGGTAAGTATACATTTAAGAGAGTGATATCTTCCTGTTGTATGTATCCCTTAATGAACAGAAAATGGCCTTCGCTATCCCTTCTAATATTTTTCAACCTGAAATTTATACTTTCGAATATTAGTATGGCCACCCCAGCTTTTTTGAGGGAGCTGTTTGTTTGCAGGATTGTTTTCCATCTTTTAACTTTGAGTCTGTGTTTGCTCTGATTGTTGAGATGAGGTCCTATAGTCAGCAGAATGTTGGTTTCAGTTTCTGGATCCATTTTGCCACTGTGTCTCTTAATTAGTGTATTTAGACCATTGACATTGAGAGAGATTATTGTCATGGGGTTTTGTGTCATCTTTCTGTAGGGGTTGTTGTGTTTTCCTTCTTATCTTACAGGAGCCCCTTTAATCCTTCTTTTAGATTTGGTTTTGAGTCTATGAAGTTTTTGAGTTATTTATCTACAAAATGTTGTATTGTTCCATTGAGTTTGAGTAAGAGTTTAGCTGGATAAATTATTCTTGGTGAGTCGTTCATTTCATTGAGTTTTTTCACTATATCCCACCATTGTCTTTGGGCTTTGGAGGGTTTCCTCTGGTAGGTCTGCTGTAAATCTAAGGGTGCTCCTTTGTATGTGTTTTTCTTCTTTGACCTTGCTGTTTGCAGGATTGTGTCTCTATCCACGGCATTCATCATTCTGACTATGAAGTGCCTTGGAGTGTTTTTATTAGGATCTCTTTCAGCTAGTACCCGTCTGGCTCCTTGGATCTGTATGTCTACATTCTTTAACTCTGAGAACTCTTCAGCAATGATTTCTTTGACTGTGGCTTTTCACTGGGGTTGCCTCCCTGTTCTTCTGGTACTCCTATTGTTCTAATGTTGTTTCTCTTGGCATCATCCCCTAGGTCTCTGATTCTTCTTAGAGCTATTTTGAGGTCTTTTCCCATTGTTTGTTGTTCCCTAGCGATTTCTATCGCTCATCTTCAAGCTCACTGATCCTGTCTTCAGCTGTATTCAATCTACTGCTGAGGTCACCTACTCAGTTTTTAATTTCATGTACCGAATCCTTTATTTGTAACACTTCTTTTTGTAGCTTTTTAGTATCTGCTCTCATTTCTTCCTGTATTTTCTCGAATATCTGTGCTACTGTTCCTTTCATTTTTTCCTTTAATTTTCTGATGTCTCCTCCATTGATTCTTTGAGTAGTTCCTTGAAATCCTCCGCATTTCATCTCAGAATTGTTTATCGGAGAGAGCATATTTGTGAATAACCCCAGTTGAGGATTCAGGACGCTTCTTCCTCTTCTCCTTGTAGTGGAGATGTGTGCTGTTTCTTCATGCTGTTTTGTCTAGAGGTAAAACCTTGGAATTTACTAGCGTTGTGCCCTCTTATTGTGGGAAAGGATTCTGGATAAGGTAGGTTGATGGTGGTCACCTTTCTTCCTTTCTACAATCTGACCTTCCTCTCAGGCATTATTCTTTGGCTTATGACAGGCATCTAATGAAGCATTGGGGGAGGTGCTCTTTAATATTGGGCTTGTACAGCTTCTTTCGTACTGGTCTTTTGTTAGAGTTGGAGTAGGTCAGTGGATTATTGTTGTATTGTAGTTGAAGCAGCCAGGATTTTTTCAACAGAATTAGGTGATAAAGACTGGGATGTGAGTCGAGAGTGCTGGGAGTGGGAAACGTAACTGCAGCGGTTGCCTCCGAGAAGGTCATGCCCACTTTTGGGGGAGGCCATGCCCCCACCGGTCCCAGTGATGTGCTGACCTAGGAGCCTGCAGAGGAGGGCCAGGCCCTGAAGAGGTGGGTGGGAGGTCTGGCGGAACTTCGGCAGGTATTCCCAAAAGTCTCTTCTGGCTGCCCTGTGGTGAGTGTCCAGCGCAGAGGAAAAGGGGCACGTGGAAAGGGACATGCTCCCCGCAAACCTGCCTGTTTTGTATTTTAAGTGAGGCACACTGACTTCTAAACCAACATGAATAGTATTCCAACTATTTCCAACAATAATTTTTTTAAAAAAATGATTTAGAAGAAATGATAGAAATATTTTCTTGATAAGATAATGGAAATCAATCACAAAAAATGTTTACATAATATCTTAGATATATAGTTTCAGTCTCAAAAATCCCTGGAAAAAAAGTGCCACACGAGAGATTATTAAAACAAAGATATTTTAGATATTAGACATATGTGTATGTGTAGATACTGAGTACTAGAAAGGAATTTTAAGAAACATGACTATATAACTAAATAGTAAGCATTAAGTCGGGGTTGCACAGAAACTTTAGATTTTTATCTTTTATTATTATTTTTCCTTTCATAGATATCTCTTCATAGTTCACAACAGGTCAGAAATTACATGCTTATCAGCAAGTTCTATTTTAAGATGCCTCGTTCTGCAGTGTGTTGAATAGGTAGAGATATCTATGATTAGTGGCGTGGGTCACTGAAAGTCTGAACAGCATAAAAATAAACACAATCATTTTGACTTTTCAGTAGAGAATATTGTATTATGAAGACCTTGCCAGTTGTTATAAATGTGTTTGTTAATAGTAAACATATAACTTGATAACACAAAAAATTTCACCTAATTTTACTGTTTCTAAGTGATAATGATTTACTGGGATTAGAATATTTGTTGTAGGATTCATTTAAAGTGATGGCTCATTTCTTCCAAATCAGCCAAATTACTAACAGACATCAAAATAAATATTAAGTAGTTTTGTCCAATGTTTTATATCACTATGTGTAATCTTTCTCGAGTCATTGCAATGAGCCGAGAAATGAATCTCCAAACCCATGTGTTTATGCCCTTCTGTAAACTGATTAGGTAGATAGCAAGCCTTGTTGACTTTTTAATGTGAAACCAAGTGCTCAAATATGGATTGTCATTTAAAATTACTTAAAAAAGATATTTTTATTTTATAAGGTGGTTCACGTTATTTGATTACAGTTGATATTAAAACAGCAATCCTACCACCATCATGCCTTCCCACCACCCATCACCAAATTTGGGACGTTTTGATCTCAAGCCTCAATCCCTGTCTCAAAGCACAAATGAAATAATATATTTTGTGTTGTCTGCTTTGGAAAACCACTGAAAATGCTACAAAAAGTATCCATACAGAAGACAGTGTGAAAATTGTTTTATTTTAGCAGGGGTCATTAAGACATTCTTTAGAATAAAAAATAAATTTTTATATCTAAGAAACCATGCTATTTTTCCTCAAATTAGGTTGATTCAAAGGTCAAAGAACCTACAAACACTATAGAAGTTTAAGTTTATTATATTGCATCACCATTATTCATTGAAAATTTCTTTTTCTTTTTCGGTTAGAGCAGTCATTTATTTTTTTGTTTTTAAATTTTTACTTCAGTGAACCAGGATTATTGCCATTTTCTCTATCACATTTTAGAGGAGTTTAGAATCTCTAGCAGCGTAAACAGCACTGTAAAGCTTCCTCCTGCACAATAATATAACACGGAAATGCAAAAGCCAAGTGAATTGGCAAGCTTTGAAAGGGTATCTGAGACGTTTGCTCATTTACACGTATACTCTATTCTGCAGGGCACTATGTAATCAATGGACTGTGGTTTCTTAGGAGCTAAGAGACTGAGGTCTTCTCCTTTATAGTAATAATGAACAGTACATTAACCGCCTGGGTCCCTGTGTGTACCATTGTTTCCTTTCCAATAGTCAAAACAAAGTATCTTAAAGTTTCCCTTAATGTGGATTTGGTATTTTTATAAGTGTGTTCTTAGGGTATTTCCAAATGGTCCCTCTGTTGCATCAGCTCTCCGACTGACTTCATTCTGTGACTTTATTCTGGAACACGGCACTTCAGCCGTATTTAAAGTTGACCTCATTCACATGCTTCAGTGCTTGTTGACTGCAGGAGCTGAACTTTATTTACCGATAATGGACATGATACATGGACGAAAGGGATTTCTTTAGGGAAATATATTATGCTATGTTGAAATTCTTCCGTTGGTTTCTCTCAAGACTATGAGCACTTCAATTAAAATTGAATTTAAACTTTTATGGTCTATAAATGTGTTTAGAGGCACTTTTGAGTAGGCGATAGGTTGGGAAGTGAAAAAACTATGATTATCACTAATTATGTCACTTTAATCCTCTAGAGTTTCCAGTGAATCCTCTGAAAGTGGGGATAATAATGACATTTCATTTACAACTATACATTTCAGGTAACAGGGAAACTGTACCCTGATTCTCAAGAAAGCAGGAATCTAGTTTAAAGTCACATCCCCACTCCAGCTTTGTATGGAGCTTGCAGTGTCTTCCCTGGAAATATGCCCTGTCTTTTGTTCTGTAGTTTCCATTCAGAGACATGCAAGGTCAGACTGGCTCATTAACAGAAGCTTTCAGTCCTACCTTGTGTATTCAGAATCTTAGAAACCTAAGTGTCTGTTCTGCTTTTCTAAAAAAAATGTATTATTTGCTCAGAATGTTTTTCTTTCAACATATTGGAAGAAATTTAAAAGGACACATTCCTTTCAATTATTCTGGCTCATAGGGAAGGGGAGACTTTCAAATTTTGGAAGGAAAAAACAAATTTGTGGTAGGATATGTGGATCTTAATAGGTTTGCAATTGATTCCGATCCTATTATTTTACAGCAATAATATTAGCACAGCAGGTAGGGTGTTTGCCTTGCATCCAGCTGACCGGGTTCGATTCCTCCATCCCTCTTGGAAAGCCCAGCAAGCTATCAAGAGAGTATCCCACCTGCATGGCAGAGCCTGGCAAGTTCCCCATATTCGATATGCTAAAAAAAGAATAACAAGTCTCACAATGGAGACATTACTGGTGCCCATTGGATCAAATCAATGAACAATGGGAAGACAGCGCTACAATGCTACAGTTAAAATTAGTATAAAAGTATCTGTATAGTCAGTGTCTGAGAAGAGGGAAATGGACTTTTGATATGTGCAATCAAGAAAGGCATTAGAAGTTCAAGTTTTTTAGGAAAATAAAATTCTAGTATTACTCCCTTTTTTACTTATTGCCATTAACTTATAAAACATTTAATAGCATGGTCATACAAAAATTACCATAGACTATCATTAATCTTATTTATTATCTTTTCATGAACATTGTTCATATTTCAGTATGAGTTCTTACAATAACTTGATCAATTGATACCCCATTACTCATCGATTTTCTAGACTGTGCGCCAGTAACATCTCCATTTGTTTCTGCCGTGTGCTAGTGTAGCCCAATGGTGTCTGCTCACTCCAGGAACATGAAGAGCCTCAAACCATTTGTTCAGGGTTTTGACAAAGAAATCTGACCATCTCATAGGTGGGCGGCCATACATTCTTTTGCTGTAACATGGAATCCAGTAAGTAACAGCTCTAATCCAGCAGTCTTCTTCAAATCACATTACGTGTCCAGCCCATCTGATTTTTGATGCATTGGCAAAAGATACAGCATCCCTGATTCTCGATTGTCGATGGAGGTCAAAACTCCAGATTCCTTCTCTCACTTGAGTGAAGCGTGATACTCCAAGCATAGCTCTTTCAATTCCTATTTGGGTGACCTGAATGGCGTTCTTATCCTATTTTCATAGGGCCCAGGTCTATGAGATGTATATTAATGCAGGAAGAACGGTGGAGTCAAAGAGACATGCCCAGAGCCGTAGGTTCTTTGTCCTTTTAGCTATTTCTTTGATGATCTTGAAGGTGTTCCATGCTGCTCTCTTCCTCCTGCGCAGCTCAGGTGCCAGGTTGTTCATCGTGTTGAGTTATCGACCTAGATAAATATAACTGCTGCATTCGGAGATGTTCATTTTATTGAGAGCGAATGGAAAGTCAGGAACTAGTCCGCTTTTTATAAACATTGTCTTTGTGAGATTCAGCTACAGTCCAATCTTTCCACATTCACAGTTGAAGTAGGCCAGCATTTGTGCCTCTTGGCTAATTTTTGATGTTGTTAGAATGATGTCATCATCATAGTGGAGGTGCTGTAGTTGCTGACCGTCTATCTTCACTCCCATTCCTTCCCATTCCAGTCATCGCATGATGTTCTTGAGGGTGGCACTGAAGAGGTTTGGTGAAATCGTATTGTCCTGCCAAACCCCTCTCTTTATGTCGATGATTGCTTCATTTTAGAATGGTGAGGTCCTGGTAGTGAATTTGTAATACAGCTCATGGAGGATCCTGATGTACTGAGTTTGAATGCCCTGTTTGGCCAGGGCTTCAATGACCTCTTCAGTCTCAACAGAATCAAAGGTTTTCTTTAAATTGGTGAATGATAAACAGAGTGGTATCTTGAAATCTCGAGAAAACTCAATGAGCTTTGTCACCATGTGGATATGGTTAATTGTGCTAAATCCTTTTCGAAACCCAGCTTGCTCACATGGTTGTCCTTCATCCAGTGTTCTGCCAATCCTATTCAGCACGACTTGAGTGCACAGCTTGTAGACAATGCACAACAGGCAGATCAGGTGATCATTGCCAATGTTGTGGATGTCTCCCTTCTTATACAGTAAAATGGTATTGATGGTTTTCCATTGGGACGGATCCTTGCATTCAGACAGGTAGTGTGTGAAGAGCCGAGCCAGTATTCTTACAATGAAAGTCATAAAAACTTAATTTTTCATCCTCTATATGACATTTGATCTCTAATATTAAGAATTAAGCCACTCACACCATTTAACAGTATATTCAGACACGTTCAAATGAGGAATTTAGTAATTGAATTGCTTAATGAAGATGGATACTTGGTTTATTAGAAATTAAATTGATTTTTAAAATGAACGATGATAGAGAAATGGATACATAATTTAACTTTTATTTCACTAGCTATATAAGTGGAAAGAATGGACAGAAAATAATAATTGTAAATAAGTTTGTGTAGACTTTTTTGTTAGAAAATTTGGCATTGATTGAACTCATATAGTGTGTAAAAGGGAGATTAATTTGACTTATACATAAAACAAACTATTAACAACAAAATTGAGGAAAGAAAAATGGTACATCTCAGTCTCAGAAACAACTGACTCCAGGAGCACAAATGCAACCAGGATCCACTCAATCAATCAGGTTTGTTAATATCTATAAGTTATAAGGTGTCACACAGTTTCCTCTGCATCATACACACCTAGAATATCTCATATTTCAGATTTCCAGCGTATTACACTATGCCAATGGCCATACATTTTTCTAGGACCTCTTGTCAAAAATTATCCCCCCCATACCAGTTGGCATTGTCACTTGTTTTGTGCAATGTTAAGGACACTTCATGGGTCACAGGAATCTCTTCTATAAGAACAAGCCCAAGCAAGACCACCGGAGCATGGAAAATCTTGTGGAGCATCTGAGATATCATATACCTCTGCATCCCTCTTAGGGACTATGGGAGTTAATCAGAGGAACATGAGATCAAGAATAAAATCCCCATATGTTCCCAGTGGAACAGAATTTCTCAGTAATACAAGCTCACATAGTGACTGCACAGATTCAAAGAAACGCTTGTCTTTTCTCACTGATAAATTTAGGTGGTGTGGTTGAAAAACAAGAAACCAAATGACAGCTTCTTTTCCTACAGGTAGACTTCTGTACATGGTCTCTGGAACCACTTTCAAAGGATAAAATTACATTGAATTCTTTGGAGGTAGGGGATGTATGGTAGGTCAAACCAGGTTGTGATTACTCCTGGTTTTGTACTTAGTGACCATTCCTGAAGGGGCTCAGGGTTCCATATAGAGTGCAACAAATTGAACTGGGGGTCTGTTGCATGCAAAGCAAGTGCCTTAAACCATTTTTAATCTGCATGGCCCTTCTAATGACTATTTCTTCATAGCTATCTATCCCTGAACAGTTACTCTATTTTTATCCACATTAATACACTGTGACAGGAAAAACTGAATAAAATTTGAACTAATCTGCTATAATCATGGGAAAAAGAGGATAAGGAATGTCTGAAGATCAACTAATGGCTTGTAGTTCTGATAGTTAAGAAACAAAAATTACAACATTGCACAAAAAGAGAGACAAAATCCACAGCTGGTCATCACAGATACATTATAATAGACCTTTCTGAAGTATTGTTACAGGTTTTAAAATTTTTTATGTAAAGTGACTCACTCCCAAAAGCATACAGTTGTTAAACTGACTGCAAAAGTAAAACATGACTTTGTTATTCACTTTTCTCAAATGAGAGATTTAAATTAATAATTCCTTGGGTCCTTACATATCTGCAGGAATTTTTAATAAAAAATGAAACAAGATAGGTAATGAATCTAAATCAATTTATCAAACTACATTATTTAATCCCATTCCACAAAGAGACATCTTTATTCATTTTCTTAATGCAACCTTGGCTTGCAATTTGAAAACACCAATTATCTAAGCATTAGCTTTATTAATTAATAAGTAGAACTTTCACTTCAGATGCAATTATTTGTAAAACATGTTTGTTACAAAATTTATTTTTAAATACAGTTTTGAAAACTTGAATTCAAAAGTTTATAATTGTGTTTAGCTTCAAAATTAAAAGGTTGAGCCCTAATTAAAAGTTTTTGAAGTTTTCAAGGTATTTATTAATAGCTCCATTGATGAATAGTTGACCCACAGTATAACACACATAATTTAACTATAATGTTTATTGTTTTGACGTGTATGTACAAATGAACCAATATATAGTCACGGATTATAGTTGGATAATGGAAATATCCATCATTTCCTGAAGGTTTTTCATGTCGCTTGGCTATACTTCCTTCTTGCTCCTTACCATTGCTTTCCATTTCTGTTTCAAAAGCAAATATGGTTTACACTCTCTCACTGTATATCAGTTGATGTCTACCATTTTATATCAGTTGAATGCTACATCCATTTGTTGTAGTTGTATTTTTTTATCAATGGTATGTATCTCATTATATATTTATACAACATTATTTATCTGCTAATGTATAGGTAGGCATTGGAGTACTTTTCAGGTATCAGCTATTATAATTAAAGTTGTTATGTACATTCATATGAAGTATTACGTACTACCTCCTTAATTTTGTGTCAAAACAGATAAGTACATTTTTCTACAGCAGTCTTCAAAAGTTTTAGAAATTCCTTGAGAATAGACTGAGTTTTTAAAAAAATACTTCTAACATATTATTCAGTGCAGCCTATGGAAAACACTTGTTTGGTCTGTGATTTTTGTAGAACTGTGGACTACTCACCAACTTCAAGTATACAAAACAAGAAAGGAATGAATGAGCCTTGAACAAATTACCTGATGCTGAGTAAAACCAACTGATTAAAATTAGACCTAGTAGAGGGAGAATATGTTTCACTGCCAGGGTTCACATAGTGGAATGTGGAATAATGCAGGCGCATGCCTGAATGGGTAAACTCGTCCTCTACTAAGAAAATGGGGTCTGAGAGATAGTACAACAGGTAATATGCTTGTTTTGCTCACCACCGACCCATACACTGAGCACCACCAAGAGTGATCCTTGAACAGAGAGAGAGGAGTAAGTCCTGAACACCATCAAGGGTGACCAAAAACCAAAAATACAAAATAAAATAAAGTAAAATAAAATAGGGGTTAGAGAGATAGTATCTAGGTAGATACCCAGAATTATACATGTTTACTCAATCACTTCCAGGAGTGATCCCTGAGCAAAGAGCCAGAAGCAAACCCTGAACATCACCAAGGGTGTCTGCAAGACACAAATAAATACATAAAAATAGGTGCTTAGAGTGATGGTAAAAAGGTTAATCGCCAGCATCAAATCTGGTCCCTCAAGCATTATCATGAGTGATTTCTGAGAAGAATCAGGAGTAAGACTTAAATATTGCCAGGTGGCATTAAAATAAAAATATAAGTAAATAAGTAAACAAGTAAATATAGATGGTTAGAGAGACAGCACACTTGTTGATCTCCAGCACCATATGGTCCCCCAAAGTATCACCAGGAGAAAGGCTTGAGTATCACCACTTGTGTTGCTGAAATTGAAAAAATGAAAACAAATGAAAACAAAAAAGGATGTCTTCAAGTCCTCAGAGTGAAACAAAACTTGCCTGCCTGTAATTTAGTCTCTTGTTCATTGCCAACAGCTACACCTACTCTTCCCCACACCCTACTACATGTGTTTCACTAATGAAACAAAATCATTTTAAACAAAAGAAGTCAATACAATGCTGGGCAAATCAACATTTTATAGACACGAACATCTTTCTAAATTATAATTATGGGGGCTGGAGCGATAGCACAGCGGGTAGGGCGTTTGCCTTGCACACAGCCAACATGGCTGACCCAGGTTCGATTCCTAGCATCCCATATGTCCCCTGAGCACTGCCAGGAGTAATTCCTGAGTGCATGAGTCAGAAGTAACCCCTGAGCATCGCTGGATGTGACCCAAAAATAAAAAAATTATAATTATGATAACGAAGATAATCCAGAAACAAGGAAGATTTAAGAATTCAATAGATAATGATAAGTCTAAGGGTCGCATTAGCAAAAAGATGAGTGAAAATAGAAGCAATGTTAAATGCATTATCATTGAAATTAATCATCTAGATATTGCTCAGGCTCATGCATTTGTTGAAAATCAGAAAAATAACAGCCATGTCTTCCTCTGATTTGTTTTAAGGAAAAAAAGGTAAAGGTAAAGGCCCTCCCGTTGATCGTCGATTTGCTCGAGTGGGCCCAGTAACGTCTCCATTGGAGACTTTGTTGTTAATGTGTCTGGCATATCGAATACTCTCGGTAGCTTGCTGGGCTCTCCGAGAGGGGCGGAGGAATCGAACTCGGGTCGGCCATGTTGGCCGCTTGGAAGGCGAACGCCCTACCCGCTGTGATTTGTTTTAAAAATTAAATAAATGTGACTCCATTTCCCAAAGACACTGCCATGTTGACTCACCCACTAGTAAAGCTTTATTGATTCCCAGCCGAATCTTTGAAGATGTGTAAGCCACACAGCTAAAATTATTGAAACACCAGTCACGAAAGTTGACGCCTCCAGGGCAGCTTTGGGAGGAGAGCGGATCAAGTAACTGCCCTGGCAAAGACCCTAAAGTTGCATTCACACCCGTCCACTGCAGCCATACCAAGAGCTCAACTTCATCTCCCACAAATATTCTCTGCAGAGACACCAAACTGAAAACAACTTCAGATACGTGCTTGCCAGGATGAGAAATCAGGTGTCCCTTCAGAGTCTGCATGGGCAGCCTTCTCTCCGCCCCCCACCCCCACCATACTTCCTGGAGCCCTCGTAGCCCCATATAGCTCACACAGGCACAGTGATGTTGATTCACCCACCAACTCTGATCTATGGATTCCCAACCAAATATCCCAGATGCATGCCAATCAAAAGTTTATGGAAACAACTGTCCCATTTAATGAAAACTCTAAGGACCCTTGCAAGGTCTGCCAGCGTAGTACCTACTCTGCCAAAATCCTAGCAGCCATACCTACACTCTACCTATGCAACCACACCAACAGCTTAACTTCACAAATATTCTCTGTAGAGATGCCAAACTGCGAATAATTTCAGGTACTCCAAGACCCAGGCTGAGATTTCTAAGTGTCTTCTCAAAGCTGTGCTCGGCAGTCTCCACACACACCTTCAAACTTTCAGAAGCCTGGGTAGCCACACCCACTTCCCACAGCCACTACCATGTTGGCTCATCATTTGCCTTGCCCTTCAGATTCCTCACTAAATCTCTGTGGAAATGCATGCCAAATAGCTAAAACTCATGACAACAATTGTCTTTATAAAAGCAAACTCCAGGCATCCTTGATAGGTGGCCAAGCATTGGCAGATGCACCCAAACCTGACAGCTGAAACCACACCAAAGGCTAAACTCCAATGCTTCATGAAAATTCTCTGCAGAAATGCCAAACTGCAAATAATTTCAGTTTCCCAATACTCAGGCTGAGATATACAGTAACTCACGGAGTCACGATGGGCAGCATATCCCAACCATACTTTTGGAAGGTCCTCAGCCATGTCTATCTCCCACGGCTAATGTCATGTTAACTCACCCACTGGCTCTGCCCTACTGACTCCCAAAAATCTCTGGAGAGATGCACAACAAGCATCTAAAATTCATGGAAACATCAGTCCTATCTTCTAAAAACTTCTAGGTGCCCTTGGACAGGGCGAGTACTCACCATAATGAATTCAGCAGTTGCACCCATAACCTAGCTAAAAGCATGCCAAGTGACCAGCTCCACTGCTTCATGAATGAATATTCTCTGCAGAGACATCAAACTGCAAATAATTCCAGGGACCTTAGTGTCCAGGCTGAGAACTCTGGTGTTTCTTATGTTTGGGGTGGCAGCATTATTTCAACCCCATAGAAGTCACATTGACATGCCCACCTCCATAACTACAGTTATGTTTATTCACTCTCTAGCCCAGATCTATTGTTTCTGAGTAAATCTCCAAGGAGATGCAAGTCAAGCAGTTAAACTTCGTGAAACACTGTTTCCTTTCTACTGAAAACTACAGGACACTCTTGGGAGGCAGTTGAACTGAGTACCACCTCTACTGAAGACCCTGTAGCTGCACCTGTATCCCACCACTGTAGTCATGACACAAGCTCAACTTCATGACTCACAAATATTTTCTGCAGAGTTGAGAAAAATTTCTGTTACCCCATTGCCCAGACTGAGAACTCTGGGATCTTCTTGGTGCCAGGGTGGACACCTCCTCCCACCCCCACTTACGGAAACCCTGTTGCCACCCTTGTCATTACTGGCCTAGATCATAGGTCCTAAAGTCTCTGGGCCATATGGATGCAGATGCCAAACCTCCTAGTTCTACAATACTGAGATACCAGCAAGAGCACATCAAATTGGATGGGAAAGTTATATGCATAGGAGCCAACTAAACTCAACAAACAAAAACAATAACACGGAAAGTTCAACTACAACAAATATCTTAAAAATTTTTAAACAAATACTTAACAACCATTTGATCAGATATTAAAATTTTCACATAAAAATTGATATTTTATCATTTTTATTTAAATGTTATGTAATTAATTTCAGCTCTACAATTATAATACGATTAGAATAAATATATATTTTTAAATAAATATGTAAAAAATGTGAAATAATTCATAATACTTGTTGAATATATGTATTAAATTTATTGATCCTTATTTTATAAGGCTATTTAATGGTCAACAAAAGGAGATAATGGAGCAAGATCATAAAATTTCAAATTCTATTTTTATGGACTAAAATATGTACAGTATCTCCTGTGTACAATGAACAATTTTCTTAAGTACCCTGGATCTTGACTATATAGTAACTGACTATATTAACCATCTAAACCTTAATTTCTTACAAATTTTACACAGCAGCACTTACTTTCTTTTTCAAATTTTATTTAAAGGTGTGGTTATTTACTGTTTTTGCAATCATGTCTCTCCAAATTTTAAGTTTGAGTCAGCTATGGGGTAACAGAATAGAACATCCACTTACATCTTTATTGCTCTCCTACCAGGATAGGTTGTCTATGAAATGTCAAGAGAGTTGATTAAGTTAATGAATGAGGTACTAGCCGTTCCTTGAAGTTTGCTTTGACTCCATTAACTGGGAAGCTTATTACATTAGCACCACTCTTAGCAGTCAGTGAGGTTTTGAGCTAATGAGCTGGATTAATTAGCTAGTATTAACTTCTAAAGGACCCTGAATTAGAAAGAGTAAGATCTCCCCAATAGTGCATTACAAGTAAAGATTCCACTTAAATGAAATGTGCATAAATTTGTCTTCAAAGTACTTAAATAAAAATAAAGAAAATTAAATTTCAGAGCTCTCAGATTTCCCCTCAATGGAAAAAAAACTGTGAAAGCTTCAGTGATATATAACAGAAAGAATACAAGTTATTTTTCCCCTAAAGGAGAAAATAGTGCCATTATCTGAACCCAAATCTATTTCTGGAAACTTAAAAATCTAAATCATAGGAAAAACCAAACAGAAACAAAATTTATTACTACATGCACAAAAATACAATTTAAAAAATGCTTTTTTGAGCAATCTCTTCTTAGAAAGTTGGAAAAATAAATAAGTAATAGCACCAGTAATACTAATATCAGAAGTGTGCAAGTAACAAATCATTCAATTGCTCAACATGTTTGGTGTAACTTCTAGTTTTATATGACTTTGTATAATGTTCTATGGAGTTTTGCATTAAAAATGTTTTGTAGTTTCTTGCAATCATTTTCCTATTTATTTTTATTTATTTTTTTTTTTATTGAAGAGGGTACTCACAAGGTATTCAAGGATTCTGGGGCCAATTCTGGCAATTCTCAACCAACGGGGCTTACACTTCAGTGTTAAGTCCCAAGAATATGATACAAGTGGGCCCTGGAGAGCTTCTACTCCACCCTAGGAGTTCCCAGGAGACCATGTAGTGCTAGGGATCAAATCCATGCAAGGCAAGCACCCTAACCCCACTACCATCTTCCTAGCCTTGGTCATTTATCATAAAGAATAATTGTATACTCCATTTGGTCCTAACTCTTAAAAGGTTAGGACCAAATGACAGCTGCAGAAGGAAAATAAGCTCTGAAAAGCACACACATACTTATAGAATAAGATGAGGAACCCGACTCAAATACTATCTCAATAGAACTTCTTGGGGCCTGCCTTATTCTAATGAAAAGAAGCATAGAGATGTATATTTAATTATACAAATAGGAAGTGACCATTTAGAAAATGTAATTAAGTTTTTTATTCTGATTAAATATGGCTTAGAATAACATGGCAGAGAGATGCACAAGTAATACTCTCATATTTTTATTAAAATGTGTTAATGTCTAGGTTAAGGCCTGGATCTCTGCCGTGGAGTATACGATATTAAGGAGTAATTATACGAAAGTGAATTTGCTACTGCAGTTCATTTATTTATGTATTCATTCATTCACATGGCAAATATTTATCACTGAGGTTTTTCAAATTTTTCTGTAAGGGCCAATGCTAAATATTTTATGACTTCAAGCCGTATAGTCTTTGTATAGCTTTGATACAGTTACTATGTTCCATCCAAACTTCTCAACCTTATTAATATAGTATGTAAGTGGAATTAGACAACAGTTGTGTTTCTGCTTCCATAAAAAATATAAATGGAATCCGGAGGGGTAGTACAGCAGGTAGGTTTCTTGCCTTGAATGTACTAATCCTGGTTCAATCCCTTCACACTACATATGTTCTCCTGATCATGGCTGTTCTCCAGAACACAGAGCCATTAGGATGTCCTTGAGCACATCTGGGTATGTTTTAATCCCTCAAATTATTTATGAATACTTAAATATGAATTCAGTATCAACTTAGAGTCTCACAAAGATCTTTATTTTCTTCTGAATATTAGTAAGTACAACAAGTTGCTCAGTTTAGGATCAATTTTATGCCAGCTAGGCATTGTGGTAGGTATTTGGAATACGAAGAAGAATTAAATAAAGTGATTTTTGTTAATGTTTAAAGAACTTCTTTATAAAACTTCTTTAGACCAATCTGATTCCAGTTCTTTGAATCTGAGATTGCATAATTCAAACCCAAAGGGCAAAGAGATTGTGCTCCTAACAGAGGGCATTGTACATGTTCTTGTGAACATATGGGCCCTCTACTCTAGAATAAAGCACTTCAAGGATACCAGACAAAGAACTGGATTTTTCTAGCTTTAGCACTCAGAAGTCAGACTTGCCATCCTGGCGGGAGTTCTGAAGTCACCATTCAGGTCAATTTTATGAAACACGGGCTGACATAATAAATGCTCGGTGACCTTTAAGTGAAGATCTTAAGGGACACTCTCAAACCTTTGAATTTCCCCTGGGGGTGCCATAGCTTAAAAACATAAAGCCCAAAGAACTATGATGATTTTTTAAAAAAGGTTACATTCAGGGGTTATCTAATCACAAACAGGGCTTGCTTTGAAGACGGGATTTTTTCTTAAGTCTTCTTTGTATTTCTCAGTGTCTCCAAACATTTTCCCTTACCAGATTCTTTGTATTCCTCCTTAGCCAGGATATTCTTCTCCTAATACTTAGCTGTGCAAAGTATGCCAATAGTCTGAGTCAGTTTCAATGTCATCTTTCTAGAGGAACTTCCCTAATCTCATCTTCTAAAAGACCATCCTATTCTTTCCCACTTATGTAAGTCATATCTTTTTTTTTTCAATTTCTTGTTCCTGTTCCTCATAGTTTTTGTCAAATTGTTAAAATCTGCAATTTTATATCACCTTGTTATTTGAGTCTCTTCCCCCATAGGTTTCACAAGCCTTTTTTGTCTGTGCTGTGACTAGAACTTGCCACTAAAATGTTCTACAAGAATGTACGGACTTATGAGAGATGGTGGAAGAGAACTAGGTTTGATTTTGGCAGAAGTTTTCCTCAAAAACTGAATTTTTGTTTCCTTAGTATTTTTAAAGGAAATTTTATATTCAATCCATTCTCAGTTTTGCATTTAAACAGCAAGATGGGGGTGGGGGCGGGGATGGGCAACGACTATTTTGTACCTACATATAGTCTCCTGTCTAGAATTGTGATGATAGCCATTAGAATGAATAGTGTCCATGAGTTTAAAGAGCTTATGTATGAGAAAATTTTTCTACTGCAATATTTCTTGTGGCAAAATTCAATAGTAAAGGTAGAAGAAAAATAATGAGGGAAGAATGAAGATATAAAATGCTTATCAAGTGGTTTCTGGTTGAAAGTCACCAATAGAAATCCTGATAGAATATGTGGCTTACTGTTTCATTGGTATAAGGCTTTCTGTGTCCTATTAGTCATTCACTGCCCTGGTGATCTGTATCAAAGAACTGTGTTTTAAAAATGTGTGCTGAAAGTAGAAAAAGGACGAAACATGATAGTATCTATATTGCAAACCATAATGCCCCAAAGTAGGAGTATGGGGAAAATTGACCTTAGAGGCAGGAAGAGGGTTGGGGGGATGGATATTGGGAAGGGAGGAGGTGGCGGATACTGGGAACATTGGTGGTGGAAAATGTGCTCTGGCGATGGGTGCTCCATCATTGGATGAGTGAAACTCAAGCATGAAAGTTTTCTGACTGTGTATCACAGTGATTCAACTAAAAAAATATTAGTTAACTTTGTCTAACCAGTTTTATCTTGTCCTTACAGAGAATGAATTTCTCTACCACATTATCCAACCTCTCAGCCCAACGATGCCTGGGTGGATCCAAATAAATCATTGCTAAATTACGATAAACAGCCCCCTCCAGAGTATCCTTGAGGTATGGAAGGAGCAGGGCTTTGTTAGAGTTGTTCTCTGCTCTTGGAAATTAAATCATAAACACATGAATCTTTGAGGAAGACCAACAGAAAAGCACCTCAGTTTTCATTTTGATTTGTCATTTGGGATTTAATGGCTACACATATTGCACTGGTTCACAGTCCTGGCGCAACTATTCCACGTCTGTAGCATTTAAAAACATACAGAGAAGTTCCCTACACCCGATCAATTAAATCAGAATTTCTGAAATCATAGCCTAGGCTACACTAGACTTATAAACCACCCCTGGGGATTCAAATGTGCAATGGAGGTTGACAACACAGATTCTTGTTAAATTTAGATTGCTTTCCTTTAAAGACATAGGCCCAGCAGGAAGCACACACTGTGATTTACCTAATTCCCCACACCTGCCTGAAGACCACCTGGCTCAAAACAAAGCAGATTACTTCCCATTCAGAAGTCACAAACCACCTTGTGCGTGTGTCTTTTAAACTCTTCCATTAATTTTGTTCTTGAAATTCACTGCATTACTTCTAATTATTCCATCTTGAGCATTTTTACTTTGCCCTCTTTATATTCTTGTCAGTAATTATATTGTTATCATTTTCTTTATCATCAATTTGTTTATATATAGATTCTGCCCTTTCTGTCTAAAGTTAGGTGTAATTCAGTTGGGTAAGTTTAACAACTATCATTATACATGTGTTTTAAATAGCTACTTGTATGTGAATTTACCTTCCCTTGATGGTGAGATCCCCATAAATGTTCAGTCAGCTGGAGAACTCCTTTGGCTAAATGTTTTCACAATTTATTCCTTTTATTTTTTTAAAGCAATTTCATGTACTCGGATAGTAATAATAGCCTATTCCACTTTGCACTATGGGAAAGAAAGGATATTTTTATCTACTTAAAAGCTAATAATGACTTCTGTTGTTGAAAAAATGTTTAGGCCTACCAATTATTTCCATCCAGTGATAAATTTTAAGGAAAACATTAAAACCAAAAGGGTTATCAAGTAAGCAAAATGACTAGAAGAAACTTATGGAGACATTCATCGTTGGATCAATTAGTCTTGTAAGAAGACTCGTTTTTATTAAAAGCAACCATATTCATGGGGTGGGGACATAAAATATTTCTTCTGCCACTTAAGTAATAAGATTTCATATAGAATAGATATAATTATATTTCTATGGTAATAAATTGGCCCTTTATGTATAGGACTACTAGAACTACAGAGAACTGAGTGTCTATTACCTTACCCATCAATCACATCAGCTGCTACAGATATCAGAGTTTACAGGACTTATTTACTATCTTCTTATGACAATGCTCACCATGAGATAGCATGCTCAGTTTATGATTTTCCAGAACTAAAGAGCATTAGCTTTGCTGACTGCCTCCACAGAGTAAAGCAAAACTGAGTAACTAAGTTGTTTGAGATATTGGAGAGGAGTTCAGTTAGTCACTGTGCTTTGCTTCATAACTTTCTTTGGCAAACATCCAAATATTAATCTCTTCTGAATATCTACAGTCTCTTTAAATCATTTATATTAATTGTTTATTTTTGCATCTAATAGTCTCCCTACATTTTCTAATGAAAAAATATCATTGTGCCCTCTTGAAAATATGATTTTATCATTAATACTCTTTCGCACAAACCACTTCGATGACTCTCTTTAGCTCTATTACAATATTATTATGATTCACACTTTGTTTAATTCTGACTTAAAAGTTCATTTCTGGTCTAAGACACTTTGAGTTTTAAATTATGAAGTTTGAGTGCTTGACACGCATCAAGATATTTAGTTCTTGTATTTCACTTAGATTAATAATTTCACAATGCTTTTAACTGTCTGATTCTGAAGTGTTCTCTCTTCTTCTTCTTCTTCTTCTTCTTCTTCTTCTTCTTCTTCTTCTTCTTCTTCTTCTTCTTCTCCTCCTCCTCCTCCTCCTCCTCTTTCTTTCTCTTCTTTCTCCTCCTCCTCTTCTTCCTCTTTCTTCTTTTCTTCTTCCTTCTCCTCCTCGTCCTTCTCCTCCTCCTCTTGCTCCTTTTTCTTCTTCCTCTTGTTCTTCTTTCTCTTCCTCTTCTTCTTTCTTCCTCCTCTTTAATCCTTCCTCCTCATTCTCTGTCTCTTTTGCCTTTATTTTCCCCTCCTCCTCTTTCTTCCGCACCAGGAATCAAACCATAGTCTCATGCATGCAAGAAACTCTACTACTGATTCACATACTCGGCCCTTCATTTTTGATTTAGAAGGTGTTTTTAAATTTTTGGAGTATAATATTAATATAGAGAAGCTGTGTGCCATTATCAGAAAAATTACATTCACTGAATATTAGTAGGATTTCCCAATCAAATATCTAATTTTATGCTGTGAACTAAATTGCAGCTTGCTGGTATATTAGTATTAATAATGAAAAGTTGCAAAAAGGCTTTATTTAGACCTAATATTATAAGTTAGTAATAAAATAACACAAATTATTTTTCAGTTACTTATTATTTTACCATGATCTCAGCCATTTTGTAAAATTCAAGATCGTGGAACTGAATTGAATATTCTAAGTTTGATACAAAAGCTATCACAGTGTTCTTGTATACATTTAATTTTGTGTGCTTTTTATATGACAAACAAAATTCACCTTCTAAAACTGGCAGTTGATTTGTATTTAGTCATATGAAAACATACAATGGTGCATTACTTTTTTTTCTCAAAGTATGCATATACTTATAAACATGCCATAAAAACCAACAAGCTTATAATGATTTAGAATGAAAACATACAATGGTGCATTACTTTTTTCTCGAAGGATGCACTAAAACTTATAAACATGAAGTAAAAACCCACAAGCTTATAGTGATTTAGAATTGAAGCACAAAAACTTGTAAGTCCACAACTGTACCTCATGGTGTTTCACTAATAAAAATAAAAAAAAGAATTGATTAATAAAAAAATTTGAATTGCAGAGTATTTTTATTTAAAATTTTACTTTGCATTATTTGATGAAATAGAAAATTATACTAACCTTACATGTATAAGAATTAGTGTATAATGGTGTATTTTAGTCTTCTGGAAATGTATCTTCATGAGAGGCAAAACATTTATGAATATGACTGGTGATAGAGAACTTGTACAATAAGGGACCAGAAACATTGAGGTGAGTAAAATAATAATGTAATGCAATCTTCCTGTCTGAAACCTATGACTAGCAGACTGGGGAGGTCATAAATAATGAAAATTATTCATGAAATATTTTAATGTGCTGAATCTTATGGCAGTATCCATTTGGAGAACACACCTTTATGTTATTGAGTGCTGTTCTCTTGATGGGACATCACTTCCTTTTGGTCTTGAAGTCTGTGTGTGCTAACCGCAAATGTGTTAAAGCACTTATTCTATTCACTAGTATATTTATACATAAAGCATCTAAAGAAGTGGAAAGGCTAATAATAATGCTTGAAAAGGAATGCTCTGGACCAGCGTAATAGAACAGCAAGAAGGGTTTTTGACTTGCATGTGGCTAATGCAGGTACTATCGCTGTAAACCCATATGGTCCCACAAACCCACCAAGAGCAATCCCTGAACACAGATCCAGAAATAATCCCAGAACACTGCCAGGTGTAATGCAAAACCCTAAATAAATAAATGAATAAATAGGGAATATCCTGATTCCATTTATATCCAGAGGAATCTCTAGCAGAGTTAGGTACCTGAGGACATTTTCTTTAATACTAGGCATGACTGAAAGGATGTGAAGGTGCTCAGACCCAGAAGTTGGTATTGTTTGCAGTTGGTGGTGATGGGCCACCCTTCACATGCTAGAGGAGCATGTGGTACCAGGAACTAAATTTAGGGAATTCAGGGATGCTAAAGTCAAAGCATATAGTCCAGCTCTTTGATCTATCCCCCAGGCACCTCTAATTCTGTTCTAGAAAATAGCACAGAAAAAGTCAGAACACATACTGAGGTAGTGCCACCTTCATACCCAGGGAAAGGGCTACAAATCAAACCTGCCTTGTCAGCAACTTGGTCTTGGGATGCATAGATTCCAGAATTGTTATACTATGTGGTGGTACTTCATTGTGGCAGCCAGACAAAACTTATACAGGCACACAATGACATTAATAGAAAGGTTTAGCATGAAGATTGGTGGATGCTGTCTATGAACAAAAAAAGGAATTGCAACTGAAAACCATTTGGTTCGAAAATTGTTTTGGAGAACTTCAGAAATAGAGATTTTTTCCCAAAGTGATAATACAGCAGGTAGGGTACTTGCCTTGCATGTGGCTGACCTGGGTTGGATCCTTGGAATTACATACAGTCCCCTGAGCACTGCTAGAAGTAATTCCTGAATACAGAGCTAGGAATGTCCCCTGAGCATTGCTGGGTATGCCCCAATAAAAGAAGGTAAAAAGGAAAAACAGATTTCTTATAGAGATGAGTAAAGTTCGTTACTCATTAACAAAATATTTGGACTCTGGCGGTATTTATCTGACTTGTTGATGTTAGACTGAAGGAACTAAAAACCGAAGCCTCAGTTTTCACTTACCTGCAGTCCCAATGTTTACTGTCCCCATCCTATATTTTAAACATTCTTGCAAATTTTGGGTTCCTTCTGATGAATGAGAAGTTAACAATTGTCCAACATCATAAAATTTTGCTCACCGCTTAGGCTCTGCGGGAGACTAAGATAATGGGCAATAAATAAAGCAATGGCCAGACCACTCTGTTTGATCCTCAAATTCTCCAGAAAATTCTTGTCAAGCGGTAAGAAATGCAGAGTCCACTTTTCACTTAAAAGTGCCTGCACAAAAAATCCTTTAACTTACTTGCAATCTCTGTAATACAAAGACCCAATTTTCCTATAAAACCTCCACAAAATGAGTCTTAGTTAACTTAGTCCTATACTCACTTTCTCTCTGGTTAGGGAGTTTCTTTCCTGTTTCATTCTATTTTCCAAAATAACTTCTCTATTTTCAACTCTAAGTCTGAACATCATTTTTATGAAATATTTTCATTCATGAAAGTATTGGAAGAACCTGGGAGACATGAACCAATGCAGAGTCCTGCTGTCACCACTCCTGCATCAGAAAGACCTTATGGATCGGCGTATTGACAATTAAGATATTGAGATCTTTCTGGAAAAGACATCCTGAGCTTAGAGAAAAGACAACAAGGATGTATTATCTATATTCTTGCTTCTTAAACATTTCTCTCATTTCCATTATGTAAATTTAAACTTTACTACTATTAGTAAAATGTATATGGCACTTAAAAATACTGATATGTCCAGTATTTAGGAAAACAACTAGGATGTTTTTTTCATGATGTCCATGTGGAAAAAGACATTTTTTCCAGGATTCTATAAGTCATGGCACACCTATTTTTATGTTGCCCCAAAGATTTCTGACAATGAAATACAGAAATGTGCACTTTAATGCATGTCTTTGACTATTAGAATATTTATCCATCTGTTATTGCTTCATAACTTATCCCATACTTCTTTTCACTGTCTTATGCTTATGTTAACTCATTCTATAGGCAGATTCTTCCATTCACGTCTCTTACTGTCCAGATTTGATTAGGATCCTTAACAAAAGGAACATAGTGATTTTAGTGAAGTTGTCAGAATATGTATTGTTTGCCATTTCTTCTTTCCTTCTACATTTCTGGAGTGTTTTGTTTTGTCTACATGGGACATTCTCACTCTGGGATATTTTCTCTGGTAATATCTTGAGATATTTCAATTAGGAAGTCTGAGATTTTTAAGGGAAGTTTATAAAGACTGAAACTGAAATGCCATCAAATGGCTAAATGTGATTTGTGGAATTAAATTGACTATAGTAGGGCAAAAGAAATAATAGAGTAGGTAAGGTGCTTACCTGGCACTTGATTAACTCTATTCCCTGACACCACAAATGGTCCCTTGAGCACCACCAAAAGTGATCCCTGAGCACAGAGCCAAAAGTAAACCCTGAGCATTACTGGTTGTGCACCACCCACCTACTTACTCCCCCTTCCCCCAAAAAATAATAAAATAAACTGAATAAAACAAAGGTAAATTTGAAGAGGTGTTTTTAAAACTCTACTTTTTGGCAGTGTAAAGACCCAGCCCATCTAACTCCAGCCCCATGCCACTATGGCAACTCCATTTAGACACAACTTACTACATCAACTGTAATGACAAAAGTCAAAATTCCCTCTAATAAAGATCATTATTTTACTTTGCGTTTTTTCAAACCTTTATTGGTATCTGACTCTGATAGCAATATTAGAATGCAAGTTAACACATCGCACTGTAGCACCGTAGCACTGTCCTCCCATTGTTCATCCATTTGCTCAAGCGGGCACCAGTAAAGTCTCCATTGTAAGACTTGTTGTTACTCTTTTTGGCATATTGAATATGCCACGAGTAGCTTGCCAGGCTCTGCTGTGCTGGCAGGATACTCTTGGTAGCTTGCCGGGCTCTCTGAGAGGGACGGAGGAATTGAGGCCGGGTTGGCCATCTACAAGGCAAATGTCCCATCCGCTGTGCTATTGCTTCAGCCCACAAATTAACACATTGTTTTTGTGAATCCAGGATGTTAAGTATTACCAGGAAGGGACCAGAAAGATAGTATAGAAGGTAATGTGCTTGCCTTGCATGAAGCTGACCCAACTTTGATATCCAGAACCACATATGGTCTGCTGAGCACTGCCAAGAGTAATCCCTGTAATCATAAGTAAGTCCTGAACACTACCAGCTGTCACTTAAAAACAACAAACAAAAAATAGTACCAGGGAAACACAAATAAAAATGACAATTAGATAAATACCTCAGATTGGAAAAAAAAATGGTCTTTATCAGAAAGTCTGGAAACAACCAGTGTTGGCAGGGATGTGATGTAAATTTACCTTATTTTCCTGATTGTCAGACCAACATATACTTCAGCCTCTCTGAAAAGCAGTATGGGGAAAAATCAAAAAAGTAAAAATAAAACTTCCATGTGACCCCAGGATTCCATTTCTTTTCACCTATCCAAGAATAGAAAAACATTAATTCAAGAAGATATGCACATCTATGTTCACTTGCAGTACTATTTGCATACACAGGCTGGAAATAACCCAAGTTAATATTAAATAATCTAAGTGCTGAACAATACATGTATGGACAAAGAATTTGTGGTATATATACATGATGAAACACTATTCAACTATTAGAAAAGATTAAATCTAATCTTTCACAAGATACAATGGAACATAGATGGAGCTAGAGTGTATTACTAAGTGAACTGAGTCAGAAGAAGAATAACTACCAGATGATCTTGCTTATGTGGAATATAAAGAAACAAAGTAAGGAGTAGGTAATGGCTGATAAAAACAAACCTGAGATACTATCAACACAACTGAGGCTGCCTAGCTGGAGTGGCAGGATGGACAGATGTGTGGATTCACAGGCAAGTAGTCACTTTGGAACAGTGATGGGGGAAAACTGGGACAGCGATGAGTGAGGTACAATGACAAGATAAGCCTCAAACATAACTATTACTACTACTTTAATTCATAATACTGCAAGAAAAAAATGACCATGTAGTCATCAGGGGCCAAATATTTTGTTGTATTGAAACTGCTAATAAAATGTATTCCACTGAGAATAGTCCACCTGTCACTATGGTATTTAAAGCAGAGTCTTCATAGAACAGGAAGCAGTGTGCCAGAATATTGATCTGAGAAACCTCAAACTTTACACTCCCGGCAAATAATTTTCCTCTTGTCTTCCTTGCAGCCGTGCTATTCTATTTTAGTTAACATCATAAACATCATGCAGCTGTGGCACTGGAGGCCCCCAGGTACCACCGAGGTGGCTAGAGTGATCCCCAGAACTGCAGGGAAGAAGCAGCCTGGCATACTCAGGCCCCTTGCACTGAACTTTCAGCTGGCTGGAAGAGAATGAGCTATGGGGCCTTTTAGCATCACCTGGGAACACCCCAATTTTTTAATTTAATTGTGATTAAGTTAAATTAAAAAGTAAGCATCCTGCAGTGCACAAAACAAAATCAGGAACAACAGAATGATTGAATATTCCAGTGAATATCAAGCAAATTTCAGATACAGTTGCAGTTCTTTTAAAATGTGTCCTCTAACTGGCCCCTGTTGTTCCAAGGCAGGTGAGATTCTGACTGTACTTGTTTCTGTCCTTTCAAGGCAAAGCACGAAGGAGTGGGTAGCAGTTTCCTGCTCTTTCTGTTTGAGCTGTTTACCATCTTTTGTAGCTTATCACCACCTCCAATCATCATCATTTTTAATCTTGTCAGTAGTTCCATCAAACATAGCCCCACAGGACCCTAGAGTCATGGACTAATGCTGGGTGTGTAGCTGAAGTTGAACTGAAATTGAACAGCAGAGCTGAAGTTAAACTTAGGGCCTTGCAGATGGCCTATCACTGGAACTATGTCCCTGACCCCACATTATCCTCATTTCTATGAATTTCCCTTCATTAAAATGGATTAAAATTTTTTGAGTATGCAACATTTTCCTCTGAACCTCTAAGTGACATGGAGTTTCAGGCTCACACACGGCCATTGATCAAGTCATTTAGCATCGGGTTTATTTTGCTTAAAATAGAGGTAAAATAGCCTATACTCACCCATGCTAATTTCTGGCATTTATGTTTAAGTACTTGAGGTCAGCAACTTATTTACTTTTTTTTCTGAAGACTTGTATGATTTGGATGCTAACACAATTCTCTTCTAGCAGACATTACATCTGAGACTGGGAGATGCCTCAAAGTACTGGAATGAATATGCTTTAAAGGCAGGAGCTTCACGTTTGATCCGTGACCCCACATGCTCCCCTAAGTACTACCAAGGTCAACCTCCAAGCACTGCACTGGGAGTAGCCTCTGAGTCTGCCAGGTGTGACCTCAAAGCAAACAGAAAAAAATGAAAGAGGCTAGAGCTGAGACATCTGGCTGAGGAAAACATTGCCTAAGTCACATGCTGTTAATGACTCTTGAGCCTGGATGCTTAGTAATTACTGCATTAAATAGGTAAATCTGCCTTCTAAAATAAACCACTCGATGGTATCTGCAGCAGAGAAAGCCATAGCTGACTACAGAATCATTGAATTGTGAAGCACAAAGAGATACTCAGAATGACACGCAGAGCGACTTTTCACTCTACTCTCCCACTCTGTCCCTTCTCTGTCATTTATTTCTCTCCTACCCTTCTTTGGCTTCCTGTGTTTCTTCACATTCATAGTGTCTTCCCCCTTGCCTTTATGCTTACAAGTCATCCATGGTCATTCTTTGCTTTCTTTGTGCCGTACCCATTGTGTAAAACTTAAGATGTTACGCTGGTATATGGATGTCAAACCAACCAGACTCAGGCTTTAATCAAGATGCCATGAAAACATACAAAACATTACACAAAATTTTAACCAAATTACAGAATTTAATGAAATTAGGGTCTTATAATCACTAAACCATTCTTTTTTCTAAGTACCCTTTCCTTGAAACAATAATATACCCAATTCTTAAGCAATCTGTGATAAATATAATCTACATATATAATCTTAAAGGTTATGTTTAGACACAGCAAGAAATGTTATATATGCCAAGCACAGTGATATGAATGTTTCTCAAAAGACAATTTTTTTTTTGTATTTAAGAGCTTTGGTTTGAAACCATGAAATGCTAATATTTGAAAGTAATAGCTTATCTAAAATTACTTTCAGAAGTTGGCAAATCGATTCATTCTCTAAGGAAAAATGACAGTAAGGGAAAAGTGTAGTTACTGCTTCACTTGCAGTAATGCTAAGGTTGTTAACTTATTCCATTCATTTTTCACAACAAGAATGTACAGTATTTAATATCAAAAGCTAAATCTTCCTGACATTATGATAAATGGCTGCATTGAAGGATGAGTGAAATAAGATTTTGTCTTAGAGGAAGTATTGTTTTTTTATTAGGTCAACTGAGAATTTATAGCATGCAAAAGAACTACCTTGGAATTGATGGCTTATTTAGAGGATTAAATGTTTTGCTCAAGATATACAAGCTACATTTTCCTAGGAAGAGTTTTCAGTTTGTAAAACTAATTGGTCAGTGTATAAAAAAAAAAAGGTAAGACTGGGCATACAAACTTATAACTTCAAAGTACTTATGCTTGTCCATTTATGGACAAAATTAATCCTCAATAATAAATAAAAAAATTATTGTAGTGATCTTTTTTTTTTCTGAAAATAACTCTCTCATGAAGCATGCTATCCTAGCATTTCAGAACATTTACAGAAATTAGAATGTATGTCCCTCTGCCTGAAAGTCTTCTGAATAACTAAAGGATTCAGAGATTAGCTGCCTAGTTCATTCTTAGTAGGAAGTAGAATGTGCTAAGGAAATCTGGTGTTAAAGTTCTCATGAAACTGACACAGCAATGTTTTTTTTTTAATGTCTACACCACTCTAGAGAGTCAGGAAGAGGTCTGAACAAAGATATCAAATTAAACCTGGTGTGACTATGCTCAAGAAATGACTTGCATTTCTTTGGGGGCTTTCTTATAAGCACTAACTACTTCAAAGAACATTTGGAACATAAAGTATGTATTTCATTTCACAGTCATAAAAAGAACCAGATGAAGCTCATTAACATCTCAATGGACAGATCATTTGGTCACATTGGTTTCATAAACATAACCCTACCATAGTTAAAGAATTCTTTCCAGAGATTCCCAAATTTATTTGCTCCATCCCCTTCTTTTCATTTTATTTTTTTTAAATAAGCACTGGAGCACTGCCCTTCCCTTGTTCATCGATTTGCTCCAGTGGGCCCAGTAACATCTCCATTATGAGACTTGTTGTTACTGTGTTTGGCATATCGTATATGTCATGGGTAGCTTGCCAGGCTTTGGGCGAGATACTCTTGGTAGCTTGCCGGACTCTTTGAGAGTGGCGGAGGAATCAAACTCAGTTTGACCAGGTTGGCCACATACAAGGTAAATGCCTTAAGATGTTTGCTAAATGGCTCTCCTGGAAATTTACATTCTGTATGTGATCACAACGTGCTACCCTATTGCTCTGAATCTATTACAATGCTCCTTCAGTAGTTCCATTATCCACCTGCAAGTAGTGGTACCATACAATTTGGGAAACACTGATTTTGAAAAGTCTTTCAAGAGCCCGTGCACGTGTGCACATGCACGCGTGCGCGCGCGCACACACACACACACACACACACGCACACAAGAATTATCAGATGTTAACACCATGTGCTATTCAGACCAATCAGATATAAGACCAAAAAAAAAAAAGTCCTGATCAGATGACAAAGAATGAACTTAAAAGGCATACTAGCTGTACTTGGCTTATTTTGTGTGTTCTACTTTTGTGAAAAAAAGAAGCATCAAATGGGAGCAGTTCACAACTATAATAAAAATAAAACTATTAAATTTACTAGATAAATTTGGGATGCGAATTGACTCTAAAAAGAAACTCATCTGCCATAGAAACACCAGTAGGGTTGTTAAGGGGCTTTGCTCAGTGTGGTTCAATATGTTGCTCCAGATAGTGTAGTTCACATCAGCTACATGCTTGTTAGAAATGCAAACTTGCAGATTCCATTTCTGATTACTGAATCTGAATCAGCATTTTAACAAGGCCTTGAGGTGATTGATATGCATATTAAAATATGGGAAACACTGCTTTAACAGATCTGCTGCTTCAGAGTAACCTTCTATCACCAGAATGGCGTTGGCATTTACAGTGAGACAGTCCTAAATTTCCACCAAGTCTAAATCAATAACGCATTAAAATATTTTTTCTTTATTAGAACCCAAAGAAGTTGGAGTATTTTTCTTTTGGCCATTGACCTGTTAGGTTGCTATAAATGCAAATCATTAGATCAATAATATAAATAATTAGAATAATTCTGTTATGTTTATGTGCTGGAAACAAGTTATTCTATTACAAAACCACATGCTTCTTTGTGTGCTTTGTTTGTTAGTTTGAGTTTCTTCTGGGCCATGCATTGAGCTTCTCCAGACTCTCCACTCAAGAATCACTCCTGACTCTACTGGGGAAACCATGTACTCTCAGAATCCAACCATGGCCTCCACATGCAAAGTTTATGCTCAGTGAATTGAGCTAAACTATTCTTTTGACGTGGATCAATGAACAAACAGTGCATTAGAGTCAGCATCACATAAACATGTTGCTCATAATGGAATTTTACTAAGAAAGTAAGGTTATGAAGCAATCCAGACAAACTTCCTCAACAAGAGAATCTTAATAAATACAAAAAGATCATAAGTTTGGAGACTGGACAGATAAAAAGTGGGTAAGACACTTGGTTTTCATGTGACCGAACTTTATTTGATCCCTACACCCCATGGCCCCCAAAGGAAGTCAGAAGAGATCTTTGCGTGGGGAGCCAAAAGTAAGCCCTGAGTACCATCCTGTGCCCCCTGCAAAAAAAAAAACTTTTTATTCTCGGGCATTTAGGTTGTTTGCAGATTCTGTTTATTGTGAACAGTGCTGCAGTGAACAAAGAACAAACTGGTGCAGATGTCATTTCTACTGTGCTTTTTCGCAACCCAAGTGCCTGAGAACAAATGATTGGTTAAAGAAACTTTTGTACATCTACACAATGAAATCCTATGCAACTGTTAGGAAGTCATGAAATTTTCTTATAAGTGGATGGACATGAAAAGTATCATGCTAAGTGAAATCAGTCAGAAAGAGAGAAACAGACATAGAATGACTGCACTTATTTGTGGATTATAAAATAATGTAATATGACACTAACACCCAAGGACAGTTGGGACAAGGGCCAGGAAGATTGCTCCTCAATTGGAAGCCTACCTCATGAGCTAGGAGAGAAGGCAGCTGGGATAGAGAAGGGACAACTAAGTCAATGATGGTTGGAGAGATTGCTCGGAATAGGAAATGTGTGATGAAAGTAGATAAAGGACCAAACATGATGGCCTCTAAGTATCTGTACTGTAAACCATAATACCCAAAAGTAGAGAAAAAGAGGGAATTTGTCTTCCATATAAGCAAGGGGAAGGGGTACCTGGGAGGAAGGATACTGGGAACATTGGTGTTGGAAAACGTGCACTGGTGGAGGGATGGGTGTTTGATCATTGTATGACTGAAACTCAAACATGAAAGTTTTGTAACTGCATCTCAAGGTGATTCAATTAAAAAATTACAATAGCCCTAAAGAACAGACATTTATCACAATTATACAGACTAGGAAAAGCTTCAGGGAATTAAAAAATACTTACAGTATAACTATAAAAAGTGAAAAGTATAATAAAATCTAGTTTATAAAAAATATTTTGAAAAGTTCAGACCAACAAAAGATATATAAGTCATCCCACCATAAAGCAGACCTAATGAAATAAAACTCTGGTTTTGTTGTCCTGGATCTCTCTTTGAACAGAGACTTGAAGTGTTTCTGATTCACAGTGTAGCTTTTATTTATTTATGGTTCCTTCTTAGAGAAGCTACACCTAGAGGTGCAGTTCTCAGGCCACACAACTGGCAGTGTTCACAGCATCATATAGTGCCATGGAAGATAACTGAATATGTTCAACCTTAGAACTATCTTCCTAACCTGCACAATGTGACTTTTACATTGAGAACTAGAGTTAGTATGGAAAAATAAGACTGAAAGGCAATTGACTAATGTTACTAAAAACTAACAACGTTAGTTGACTAACGTTAATAAGAACTAACAAATAAGAAGACATAAAACATCAAGAAGAGGTTAAAGGCAGGTGAACAAACATTCATAAACAATGGTTGTTTTAGACGATTAGTAAAATAGATGCAGAATCTGATACATTATATTTTCTCCAATGCAATTAATCAATCTTTTTCAACATGCATGTAAAGTATTTGTTCTTCAGGAAACTAGTCCCTAACTAACTTTTGCTATACTGATTTCCACCAAATGTTTATCTTGAAGGGCTGGAGCGATAGCACAGCAGATACCGTGTTTTCTTTGTATGCAGCTGACCTGGGTTCGATTTCTCCGCCCCTCTAGGAGAGCCGGGCAAGCTACTGAGAATATCTCGCCCACACGACAAAGCCTGTCAAGCTACTCATGATGTATTTGTTATGCCAAAAACAGTAACAATAAGTCTCACAATTTGTTGTGAGATGTTACTGGTGCCTGTTCGAGCAAATTGATGAACAACGGGAGGGCAGTGCTACAGTGCTACAGTTTATCTTGATAATATACTGGATATCATTTTTTCAAAATTCTCACCAAGGAACCATAGGATGTCTAGTTATAGTATCCTATATTGTTTTCAAGTGGTAGGGATTTATCTTGTATCTAAGGAGCCTCCAAATATCTAATACGAATGAAGTCTAAAATGGTAGCTCTTTGTTAATGTTTTTGTTTAGAAATGAAAGTCTAATTATTTTCATGATTTATAGATCATTCTAATTCTATTTTAGATATGAGTAACTACCTGTCAGATATGTTGAAATCCTCTGAATAAAAATTACCTATGTAATTAATTTCTACGTTTTTTATACTAAGCATTTAAAAATTCACGAAGAAAGTCACAGAAGGTCTTTTACCCCCTAGTGGTATAATAGGAACATTTGACATAATATAAAATATGTCTCCATATCCATGCATTTAAATTTCTAATTGTTTCTCAGTCCCTTAGAGAGCTTTTCTAGGTCAACTAAGCACTCAGACTGTGCTACATGTTCAAAAAGTCCAAGTTAGTCTTGTCTCTATAATTTTTTAAAAATAGAATAATAGCAAATGCTTTTGGATTACATAATAAGTTAAAAAAGTTCCAAGGGGGAAAATGTAATATTAAAACTCTTGCAACCTTTAAATTTCTGCTTAACAGTGTTATCTCTAGTGCTTAATTTTTTTTCTATTTCAGAATAGATTTTTTTTAAAGATTTAATTACAAACAAAGACAACAAAACAAATCTCAACAAGTGACCAAAAATTTTGTTGAAACTGTAACTATTTTGTCACAGTTTCCTACTGTTGATCTCATGTCACTTTCAGTTTAAAGAAATTATTGAAGGAAAAAAATTATTGGAAGATATGTGCCCTCACATACGTGTATGTGTGTGTATGTGTGTGTGCGTGTGTGTGTGTGTGTGTGTTGTGTACACGCATGCACACACACTTAGGGCTTAGAAATGCCCTATCAGGTCCTTGGAAAATAGATAAATTGTAATCCATTTTCCCACAAACATAGAGGATTTTCCTAAAATTTAATGCAGATCTAAGAAAGAAGACAATGACTAAGAAATAATCTAATTTGGGGGCTGGAGTGATAGCATAGTGGGTAGGGCGTTTGGCTTGCTCGCTGCCAACCCAGGTTGGATTCCCAGAATCCCATATGGTCCCTCGTTCACCGCCAGTAGTAATTCCTGAGTGCATGAGCCAGGAGTAACCCCTGTGCATCTCTGAAAATGACCCAAAAAAGCCAAAAGAAAAGAAAGAAAGAAAGAAAGAAAGAAAGAAAGAAAGAAAGAAAGAAAGAAAGAATCTAATTTAGATGAATTCAGGTAAAGTCCTACTAAAATGACCTCATTTATACAAATAAGGAAAGTATATGTGTTAGAATCTGAGCAGTGAATGCTGTTAACACCTGTGCTTCCACATTATTTTTAAATACTGGACTACACCAAGTTCAGAACTGTCATTTTCTGGCCGGAACATTTCCTGAGGGAAACTGGGGACATCGCTGGTGGGAAATGTGTACTGGTAAAGGAATGGGTGTTGGAACATTATATGACTGAAACTGAATCATGAACAACTTTGCAACTGTATATATCTGGTGATTCAACAATAAAAAGTAAAAAGAAATTAAAAAAATTAAAAAGAAGTTTGGTATGGAGCAAAATTCCTGGTACTAATCTCAGCCACTCCTGGGTATTAGTCTCCCATTTTGTTGCTTTATGTTCCCCAGATGAATGCAATCTTTCTGTGTCTATCATGCTCTTTCTGACTCATTTCGCTTAACACGATACTTTCCATGTAGTACCACTTGTATGTAAATTTCATGACTTCATCTTTTCTAACAGCTACATAGTACTCCATTGTGTAAATGTACCAAAGTTTCTTTAACCAATTATCTGTTCTCGGGCACTCAGGTTTTTTCCAGATTTTGGCTATTGTAAAGAGTGCTGCAATGAACTAACAAGTGCAGATGTCACTTAGACTATACTTTTTTGCCTCTCTGGGATATATTCCCAGGAGTGATTAGTACCAGAAATTTTGCTCCACGACTTGGAGGCCAGCCACACGTGCTAGGGGAAATGGAATCTCAGATAGAGAAGAGAGCGTTAAATAAAGGGTATTGGGAGGATCCTCCCAGGGTGGGAGAAACATACTGAAAGTAGACTATAGACCAAACATGATTGCCACTCAATGCCTCTCTTGCAAAACACAGTACCCAAAATGAGAGAGAGAGAGAGAGAGAGAGAGAGAGAGAGAGAGAGAGAGAGAGAGAGAGAGAACAAGGGGGAATGCCCTGTCACAGAGGCAGGGTGGGATGAGGGGGATGGGGGGTGGGAGGGATGCTGGGATCCGTGGTGTTGGAGGATGGGCGCTGGTGGAGGTATGGGTACTTGATCATTGTATAACTGAAATTTAAGCACAAAAATTTGTAAGTCTATAACTGTACCTCATGGTGTTTCACTAATAAAAGATAAGTTAATTTTAAAAAAAGAAGTTTGGTGTGATACCTTTTGTGGACCAGCTTGAGTTTGGATTCTGGTACACCTCATGAGAATCAGAACTGAGCCCAAACCAGCTGGAGGGTGTCTTTCTTTGGAAAAACCTCCGGGATTGATCTCCTATGTTGTCTCTGATGATATGAGGTCTTTAATCCAGAGGTTGCTCTTAGTAAGAGCCACTTTAACATAATATTCAGATGAGCTGTAATATTCTGCATGTAAACAATGAGGAATCTGAGGGAAAATTAACCCAGGTAATTTTGAGGGAAGTTTGAGTTCAGGGTTTCTTTCATCTCAACAAAAAGAACATGTTAGAAGTCTGGGTAGGGCATTTGCCTTGCATGTGGCCGACCTGGGTTTGATTCCCAATATCACATATGGTCCCCTGAGCACCGTCAAGAGTAATTCCTGAGTGCAAAGCCAAGAGTAACCCTGTGCACCTCAGGGTATGACCCAAAAGAAAATAAGAGAAAAATAGAACATGTTAGAAATCAACTCACACAGGCATTGTGTTGGAAAAGCAACACATTTTCAGGAAATTACTAAATAAAAAGAGGAAGAAGTAGCTGTGACTAAGAAAAATGAAATTTAGCATCAGCCTATACAATGTTGATATCATAATAAGGTATAAATTAATGAAACTTGTTTTCAGAATTATCAAAACATTACAAATAATATTCCATATAACCCACTAATTGTTTCTAGCCATCTGCCCCAACACCTCAAGAACATAACCCCAAAAGAAAAGTATAAAACTATGTTTATTATATTGCTATTTAAATTGCCCAAATCTGGAAAGCACCCAAATGCCTAGGAACAGATGAATGGATAAAGAGATTGTAGTATATCTAAACACAATGAAATTCTATTTAACTATGAGAAAAGAAGCGTTATAGTTTGCTGCAACGTGGGTGGAATTGGAGGATGTCATGCTGAGTGAAGTAAGTCATAAGATAAAAAACAAATACTAGATTACTGTGCTCATATACAGGGTACAAAGACACAGTGAAAATGATTAGATAGTCCCCAAGACAAACAAAACTTGAGTCATGATCAATATAACTGGGAACTCAGGAAGGGAGATGGGGGAAGGACCAGGGGATAATAGAAGAAGGATCTTGAAAATTGGTGGAGGAATTGATATAATGGCTCTACAACTGCACAACAACTTTAATAGTTTCATAAACTATGACACCTCAATAAAGCAAAGGATTAAAATGAATAAATTCAGGTAAGCTAAATATTTACTTTTAGAAAATAGGACAAATAATGATAATGAAATAAATATTGGGGAGAAGGTATCTCAAGAAACACTTTAACAAATTGTAGCACTGCAGCATTATCCTCCCATTGTTCATCGATGTGCTCGAGTGTGCACCAGAAATGTCTCCATTGTGAGACTTGTTGTGACTATTTTTGGCATATCGAATATGCCATGGGTAGCTTGCCAGACTCTGCTGTGTGGGCGGGATACTCTCAGTAGCCTGCCGGGCTCTCCAAGAGGGACGGAGGAATAGAATCCGGGTTGACCGCATTCAAGGCAACCACCCTACCCAATGTGCTATGGTTCCAGCATTTAACAAATTAATTTTTTTAACAAATTGCTTTTTTCCTTTATAATCAACAAATTAATTAAATATAAAGGAAAAGTATCCATATTATTAAAGTAATTATATAACTTTTTCTGCAAATGGCTATAAATATAAAAACACTTTATTCTGTTAATTTATGCAGTATATATCCCAAATATCATATATATATATATATATATATATATATAGGATATCTATTCTCAGCACTCAAGGACTAATCCCACTGGTGCTGAAAAGATCATGCAGTGCTGAGGATTGAACATGGGCCTCCATTTGCAAAGCATGAACTCAGCCTTTTGAGGTATCTCTGAGACACTCAATAGACACTTTTAACTTCACCTGACACCAAATCAGACAATAGGGGTTAAAGACACAGGAAACAGAAGAGAAAGCATGTCTTGGACAGTTTATATGGCTTGTTGAATAAAAGACATAATAGATTAAACTGTTTCAGTCACATAGATATAACAAAGCAGCAAAATATTCTTAAATCCACATATGTATGTTATATATCCACCTAAAAGTGTTGGAGTGGAAAAGAGGACATTTTGGGTAGAGAGGAAAACAGTTGCAATGGCATTAGGAAATAAAACATGACAGATTAAGAATAAAATTCAAGGGGACAGTTAGTTGTGTGTGAGTGTGTGATATTTTATTTGCAATGTTAAATAATGAGGCATTTCAGAATGAGAAGAGATAATGATGTGTATAAGGTTACACTATAAATAACTCATAATAAATGTACTTTGTAATATGTAGGTTATTCTTTAGCAAAAATTAGGAATAATATGATTAATATAATGTTAGAATTGTAAATAGAGTTGCTACTTGCATTTTTATTTTGTCATGAAAGTGAAAAATAATTATATTCAAAAATTTAAATTTTAAATAAACTTTTACATTTTGAGACAAAATACATTTCCAAAGTTCACAGTCTATTCATAATTTAATGATTTAATATTCAGTCTTGGGTATGTATGTATTACTATAAAGACACATTGGTAACACTATATTAATAATTTTGTAGGGGAAATCTAGTTTCCTCTGTTTAATTCATTATTTAAATAAATAGCATACTATACTAACTTATGCATTGTAATTGTACACATTCCTTGAAAATTATGGGGAATATTTAATATCATATTTTGTGTTTTTTAAAATAATATGATTTAATGTCATAATTTCAAAGTTATATGTTCTATGTAATGTGTCATTTAGGCTACTGAGCACAACAGATTTTAAAATAATGATGAGAGTATTCTTTTTATTTCATGTATGAGTAGCTATTATAATCTTATAAATACCATTATTCCACATAAGAAGGGCTGGAGCAATAGCACAGCGGGTAGGGCGTTTGCCTTGCACGCAGCCACCATGGCCGACCCAAGTTCGATTCCTCCGCCCCTCTTGGAGAGCATGGCAAGCTACCGAGAATATCTCGCCCGCATGGCAGAGCCTGGCAAGCTCCCCGTGACGTATTCGATATGCCAGACACAGTAACAACAAAGTCTCCAATGGAGACGTTACTGGGCCCGCTCGAGCAAATCGATGATCAACAGGAGGGCCACATAAGAAGAGATTTTTTTAAGTACCAGTAACTGTGTTGGACAATAATTTTGCCAATATTGAATTTCTTTATGTAACTTTTATGTTCTTGCTGTATCTTTTTTTTTAATGGGGAGGGGCACAGCTAGTGTTTCTCCGGGCTCACTCCTGCCTCTGTGTTCAGGAACCTCTCCTGGCTGGGCTGGGGGATTGTATGTAATGTTGAGAATCAAAATTGAGCTGGCTGTGTGGAAGGCAACCACCTCACCTGCTGTGCTATCAAACTGGCCCCTTATTTACTTCTATTTACAAAAATAAAATACCAAAAAAAAATCAAATATGCCTAGAAAAATATTTTTTATCCCAGCATGTACTGAAATGATTTAACTGTAAAATAAATTATTTTATAATAAATATTCAATTCAAACAGAGGTTCACAATACTGAGTGGAAGATTATATTTTGGTGTCATAGAAATTTTAGATTCATATTTTTCTTTTAACCTCTCCTATTATTATCTACCACATTTTTTTTTACAGTTGTAGATTTACAATTTTTTGTGCTTGGGTTTCGATTATACAATGATCAGATACCCATCCATCCACCAGTGCCCATTTTCCACCACCATGGATAATATCCCCCCACCCCCATCCCCCCATCCCCCCTGTCTCTGTGGCAGGGCAATCCCCTGTGTTCTCTCTCTCCTTTTGGGTGTTGTGGTCTGCAGAAGAGGCATTGAGTGGCAAACATGTTCAGTCCATAGTCTACTTTCGACATGCATCTCCCCTCCTGGGAGGATCCTCCAAACATCCTTTATTTGGTGCTCCCTTCTCTATCTGAGCTGCCCTTTCCTCTAGGATACCCGGCTGGCCTCTAAGTTATGGAGTAATCCTCCTGGTGCTGATCTCAGCTATTCTTGGGTATTAATCTCATACTTTGTTACTTTATATCCCCCAGATGAATGCAATCTTTCTATGTCTATCCCTCTCTTTCTGACTCATTTCGCTTAGCATGATACTTTCCATATTGTACCTCTTGTATGTAAATTTCATGACTTCATCTTTTCTAACAGCTACATAGTACTCCATTGTGTAGATGTACCAAAGTTTCTTTAACCAGTCATCTGTTCTTGGGCATTCAGGTTTCTTCCAGTTTCTGGCTATTGTAAAGAGTGCTGCAATGAACAAACAAGTGCAGATGTCACTTCGACTATACATTTTTGCCTCTCTGTGATATATTCCCAGGAGTGGTATTGCTGGGTCAAATGGGAGCTCAATTTCTAATTTTTTGAGAATCGTTCACACTGTTTTCCAGAAGTGCTGAACCAGTGGACATTCCCACCAACAGTGAAGGAGTATCCCTTTCTTGCCACATCCACGCCAGCATCGGTTACTTTTGTTCTTTTGAATGCTACCACAACATTTTACTAGTGCTCAATCTATAATATTGCCAATATCCATGTTGTTTTTGGTATATAAATTTGATTAATATACCAAAAGAAATAAAAGAACTGAAACCTCTCCATTCTTATTTCCTGCTTTTAATTTTGGCGCCAGACCCTGTGGTGGTCAGGGCTTACTTCTGGCTCTGTGCTCATGGATCACTCCTGACAGTGCTCAGTAGACAATGTATGATGCTGGATATTGAACCCAAGAAGTATGCACATGAAAAACAATTACATTACCTGCTGTGCTATCCTACCAGCCCAATCTATCCATTTTTAAAAATTTTTTATTAGTGAAACACCATGAGGTACAGTTATAGAATTACAAATTTTTGTGCTTGGGTTTCAATTATACAATGATTGAGTACCCATCCCTCCACCAGCACCCATTCTCCACCACCAATGATCCCAATATCCCTCCCACCCCTCCATTCCCCCCATCCCACTCTGCCTCTGTGACAAGGCATTCCCTTTTGTTCTCTCTCTCTCTCTCCTTTTGGGTTCTGTGGTTTGCAAAAGAGACATTGAGTGGCAATCATGTTCAGTCTATAGTCTACTTTCAGCTTGCATCTCCCATCCTGGAAGGATCCTATATACTCTTAAGAAGATTAACTTGTATAAATGTATCATGTCCTTGATACATTTACAATGATGGTAACAAACAAAAAAACACAGTTAAACAGAATCTGAAGTTGCCTGAGGGGGAAAAAAGAGACTGTCTCTTTAATTTCATTTTTCAATCTGCATAACAGAGAGGGAGAAAGATGATATATATGAACACTGTGATGAGATAGAATATTTGGAGCATTTTGGTAGAGGTGGTGCTGTGCCATTTTATAATAGTACCACAAACATGAACCTTATTGTCTAGGTTATAATCAAAATCAAATAGTTATGAAAGGAAAAATAATAATAATTTCTCATGGGTTAAGCTAAAACAAATGAACCTTGAGTAGAAAGAGCTGTAAGAAAAATTCATCAGCAACATAATACTTGACACTTTCTGGACAATATACACTTTAGCCAAATGATACCTAGCTGTTCCTATCTATCAAATAGTTTGTGAGTCCAAAAAACATAAACTGTATGAGTATCTTGGCAAGCTATATCTTCAACTCTCACCTCAAATTTAACTTCGTCTGGGAAACCTGCCATAATTGATTGTAAAAGAAGCACAAATTTTTCCTATTCATAAAGCAATAAAGTTTTCAGTCTATCTTCCCAAATGAAGCATGAACCATTTAAAATAAGCCACATTTAAAACAATCTTTTCTAAGTGATCAATTTTCCTTAGCTTCCAAGTCTGAAAATAGCAGATTTACTGATTGAGAATGCTTGTAATGTATTGGACAAAGTCAAGAAAATAAATGATAAATTAGTAAAATTGATGGCATGAGTCACCAATATTTCTAACTCCTGCTTAGAAGTATTTGTACAATATTTTTAGTTTAGTCACAGGTATCATTGTCATAATATTCTTTTAAAAAGTAGTTTCACTTAATGGAAAAGTTTTAGCATATTAAATTTAATGGAAACTGAATATTTGTCATAAGTTATTTTAATTCTTGAGACAATTGTCTGATTCAATTTTCCTTTACCTTCCCCTAATTTAACCTACATAGGAGCAAATAACATAAAAATGAACAGTGAAGGTGCAATTTGCTTTTTAAAATGTCTGGGAGAGTCACAAATGTATAAAGACTTTTTTTCTACTTTTGAGAACTGCTTTCTAAGTGTCACCTTTTTGGTTTCTTTATCTTGTGTCAACAAGCTATACATTTTCTGCAGCAGAATACATCATTTTCTTGGTTGACAAACTAAAAATAGTTGGCTTAAAGAATGCAGAGGGAAGAGAATTTTAATATTGCCTCCCTTGCCGTTTCTATTCTTCAAATTGATAGCATCAAAGTCAGTTATTCCAGTTGCAATTTCTAACATTATGATTGGCTCAACATGCTGAAAACTTGTTGGGGAGAAATCTTAACTGTCCCCATTTTTTCCTACTATCATCCATGACCAGGAGACTTAGGAAAACTGAAAGGCATACATAAAAATAATGCGTTGATGTTTGCCTGGGAAAAATTTCAACCTTGTTTTCCAGAGTTGAAGAGTAAGGGTAAGGGGCATCATATATGGAAATACAGTATCTATGCTACAAACAAACAAATTATCTGTGAGACAGGTAAAGATTCTTTCCAATAAAAAAAGTGGCAAGAGTTGCATAGATAAAAGATGATTTGAAAACCATGAGAAAGATAAAGAGATAGCAAACAATCACTGTACAGAGATTTGAGTCTGCTATAGAAAATATTTAGGTTGCCATATTGGCAGTGTTAGCACATAGACCTTCATCTGCATTAATATTTAAACACTGCTCTGATTAAACTCACTCTTCATACACCATCATTTTATATATTCAAAGAGCTCAAAACTCATGGGTAGGAAAATTTGTTTCTTAAAGAAAAAAAATGTAATGAATAGGAATTGGGCTAAAAAACGAGTGGGAGTCAAAACAGGGAAAAAGAAGCACTAGGAAGATTTTTATATTTGGAGTAGTACTGTAGCACTGTATTACTGTCCTCCCATTGTTCATCAATTTGTTTGAGTGGGCACCGGTAATGTCTCCATTGTAAAACTTGTTGTTACTGTTTTTGGCATATTGAATACACCACGGGGAGCTTGCCAGGCTCTGAGACTTTAGGGTTTCGGTCATATCAAACAAATATGGAATATTTTGCGAGCACTAAAATAATTACATGAAATACTTCAGTGCAAAATGGTATTTTTAAGATAATACTGTTTCACATCACAAATTTTACAGCAAATTGTTATCTATACGTGAAAAATATATTCTTTCAATGGAGGTTTAGTTTGCTTTCCTTCTTGAAAGACAGAGAAAATAGTTCTATTTGGAAATTCATACCACTTAACCTTTCTAAAACACTTGTTTTTTTGACTTCATTGAGTGAATTCTAACATTTTCTGATGTACTCATGATATTTAAATCAAATATCTAACCTATGTTCATTAATGTACATGGGATATCCATGATTTTAACATTAAAATTATTGTTTAATTTGTAAGTATATTTAAAATTGTGTAAAAATTAATTGCATTGAGTACCTTGCTGGTATAAAGAGAAACAGATAAATATTGCAGCTGTTATGTTGTTTTGAGTGGAAATTTTTGTTTCTAAGTGCTGAAATTCAGTTGTGATTAAAATTAAAGATGGCCAGTGTAATGGGAAATCAAGTAAACAATTTCAATACAATGTGTGACAAATGCAATTGAAGTACACACATTCCTATAGAAACACAAGAAGAACAACAATTTACTCTTCACTAAGGTCAAGAGAACAATGGTCTTGGAGGGCAATATTTGCTATTTATGTTAGAAATGGAATCACTCAATCACATTATTGTCACCAGTTATTCCTGATGAATAACTATAATCAGACATTGTAATAAGAGTCAGAGAATCAGGATGGAAGCAATGAGTGAATAAGCTTTCTTTTACTCAATCAGAACTAAAATGAGCTTGAACACAAGGTCACATTTGCTAGTATTAGGAAGTCAGCAAAGACACAGTGTAATGTTCTCTATTTAACCTGTGTCAATTTAGTAGTGGCTCAGATTAATGATAGTTAAAGAAAAATAAGAGAGATAATTTCCAAATAAGTGCAAGAAAGCTATAAAGCAAGATTAAGTTCAGACAAAAATTTAATGCTAACATTTTGTTTAAGAAATTGAATCAGAAGTAATAAAAATATTGAAGTTTATAAGTATTCTGCTTTTTTTGTACTTGTCCACTTATTTTTGGTTTCAGTGTCATGATCATGGTCTATTGGTGCCGGGGACCACCTGGGCTATTTATGGCGGTATTTGGGGGGGCATTTGATGATGTCAGGAATCAAACTTGAAGGCCTCTCTGCATATCTGAAGGCTGGAAATGGCAGTGTTGGCAAGTTCGTAGTTAGAAAGGAATGCTTATCCACTATTGGTGGAAATGTTGTGTTTTAGCCTCTGTGGAAGGCAATGTGGAGAACTATCAAGAAATAGAAATATAACTCCCATACAACCCAGTGATAGTGCTTGTTGGCATCTCACTCCCAAACATGAAAATATTAATTGAAAAAGATATATGAACACCCATGCTTATCTACACAGCTATGGAAACAACCCAAATGTTCAACTATGGACAAATGGATCAATAAATTGTGGCATATACACAATGGAATACTGTGAAGCAATAAAAAATAGCAAAGGAATGCAATTTTCAGGAACATGGTTGGGTCTACAGGACATACTGAGTGAAGTAAGTCAGGATGAAAGGATTAGACTCAGATAGATCTCTATCATATGCAGCATTTAATGATACACAGCAAGGTCGCAATAAACAGAAAAATGGGAGAACTGATCTACACCATTGAGTTAATGGGGTGGGGTAGTTGAAAGGAATGGACTTAGAGTCCTTGAGAGAAGGAGGAAAGCACACTGGTATGGTGTTGGAATTAGGTGCATGAAGAATCATTATTTTTTTTCTTTTTTTTTTTTTAATTGAATGGCCGTGAGCTACAGTTACAAAGCTTTCATGTTTGAGTTTCAGTCATACAACGATCAAACACCCATCCCTCCACCAGTGCACATTCTCCACCATCAATGTCCCCAGTATATGCCCCCTTTTCCAACATCCCCCTGCCTCAGCACAGCACACATCTCACATTCCAAACGATTCCTCCAAACATTATTGACTTAGTGATCCCTTCTCTATCCCAGATGCTTTCTACCCCAACTCATGAGACAGGCTTCCAACTATGGAGCAATATTCCTGGCTCTTGTGTCTACTGTCCTTGGTTGTCAGTCTCATATCATATCATGTTAGAGAAATCATTATTAACTGAATTACAAACCATGGAATCTCTGTCAACTAAAGTTAAAAGGAAATAACAAGTTACCTACTCTGCAATAAAAATCAAAACAAACAAAACTAAAATCCAAATCCAAATAACTTGTAGCCCCTCACATATGTGCACTACTCTTTGATCCATATTCTCAGCCCTAGAAATAATTCTCATTCTTGAAGAAAAGTTAGAGAGTTTTGATTTTGTTTGCAGAAATTTTGTAAAGATCATAGAGACTGGTAACAACTTTTGTAACCACATTAATTTCCATAGTATAAATGTTTAAAAATGTGAATTATAGAATATAAACATAGATCTTTCTTTTGTATCTTTGTAGTTTAGGACCCAGAATTCTGATTTATTCTTGAATTCAGTTGGATCATGTCCTGTAGTATGCATGAGGTGTTGATTAATGTACCAGTACGCTGTATATCTAGTACATAAAGTTTATCAGGTTATGCTTCTCAAAAGTTGTCATGCTGATGAATGAGTTCCGTGCATGTATTTTCACTCTTTGAGTGATTTTCTCAGCACTGAGACTTTGTTTTAAAGTTTTAGTGATCCACATTTTTTTAAAAATTTCACTTTACATGATTTCTTTGTCTCTTTTTTCTCTTTAATGAGAACATAAAATTTTAGAATTTAACAGCAACATAAAAGGATCTCTTAATCTCCATTTCTCCACAGAATGAGTCACAATCATAAGACTCCTCATCTTTAGGGAGGAATATTGGTCAGAATATTATTGATTATTTTTTCTTTGAAGCCACCAGTACCAGAGGTTCAACTTGCTTCAATGCCTTCCTTAGCTAAGGTAAGTGACAAAGGACAGTCTTTGTGGGTAGAGTTAGGTAAACGTTTTCTTTTAAAAATTCATTTTCCCAAGTGTCCTTCATGTTTTATTCCTGCCTGAAACCTTTCTTTAAACCACTATGGATTTGCTAATAAGTAAAAAAATACTTATACCAAAGGAAATAACCACTATAAACGAAAGAATGATTTTTTAAAATTTCTGTTCAGTGCAGAAAGGTCTACGTTTAAGCAAATAAAATTTTTATTTCCTTCAGATACATACCCCAAAATAGAATTTCTGGACCATATGATAGTTCTATTTTTAATATTCTTACAGACTTGAGAGTATTTTTTCAAAGAAATTGTACCAATATGCATGCTCACTAATAGTGTACAATACTTTCATTTCTTCCATGTTCTCATAACTGCTTGTTTTTTTTCAAAAGCCATTCTTATATGCAAAGTTCATTCAAATCTCAAAATACAGCCATATATTATTTATATCATTGATTTGCATTTTCTCATGATTCATAATGTTGAGCACATTTTAGGTACCTGTAGCCCAATGGAATATCTTCTTTAAAAAATGAATATTCATATTCTTTGCAAATGTATTTTTTACAGAATCTTCCTTTTCTTTTATATTGTGTTTTATGAATTCCTTATGAATTTTATTTATAAACCACTTAACAACTATGTGGTTTGCAGATTTTTGTCTCCTTTACCATAGATTTTTCCCCTAAAAAGGGAGTTGATAATTGCTTCTTCTTGGCAATAGCTTGTTTGATTTCATTTTTTGTATTTTGGTAGTCTATTGAAAAATCGTCACTATCTTGAAGAAATCTACCTCCATGTTCATCATAGCAATATTTATAAAAAATAACCGGAACTATAAATAGCCTGAGCATATCAATTAATTAATTAGATGAATTATATAGAATTTATTTTATATATACGCTATATAACTATAAAGATATTGAGAGCATTATGTTTTCTTAAATAAATTGATAGTAAGACAATTGCTATATTATGTAACATTAATAATCTAAACCATCCAAATTTATAAAGTCAGATTTGTGGTTGAAAGAGGCAGAGACGGGTGAACGTAGAAAAATTGGAAGATGATTGTCAAAGGCATAAACTTCTAGTTCAAAGGTGCAACAATATATTTGGAGAGAGTGGGAATAGGAGCTGGAAACACAGCTAACTTGCACTGAGGACTTGTTCTTCACTTATGTGCTCAGAGATCACTTTTGGTTGTACTCAAGGAACTATATGCAGTGCTGGGTATTGAATGAGGGCACCCAAGTGTCTTAACCCCTGAATTATCTCTCTGTGCCCAACAATACCATGTCGGGTATTTGAAAATTGCTCGGAAAGCAGATCTTAAAATTTCTTATGACACTAAAACTATGTGAGTTGATGAATAATCACTAAATTTACTGAAGCAATTATTTCACAATAGATACATGTAACTAATTATTGTATTGGTTAATGACCAAAGGCACCGAAACTAGAGAGATGGTACACAGAACTGAATAACTGTTAGGAGGGATGTTTAGCAGTAGGAGCTTTGGGGTGTTTTCGGGAAGGAAAGGGAGTACTTTGGTGTGGGTGTGGCATTGAATGATGTATGTGTGAATCCATTATTAACATTACTGTAAATCAGAGTACAGCAGTGAATTTAAAAAAATATGCTGTGCACCTACAAATTACCTTGTATTTTGTTTTATTTGATATAGGTTAAAAAAAAATTTCACTGCTCCTTTTCATTCTGTGTGATAAACCGGGTTTCTGGTACAGTGATAGCAAACAGGGGTAAATACACGCACTTCTATTTTGATGACCTCATAGGATTTAATATTGGTATTCACATATTCCCAAAGTGGTCTAATACTATGCATGGGGAAGATATGGAAAGAGAATATGTCTGAGTAAGTAAAATTTCTAGCTCATGTATACCCATGCTCATTAATAGGGTTGAAAAAAACAACCATTAGATTCTACATTCTTTTGAGACTAGAGTACAAGCCTCAAAGACAATTATTGACTGATTTATCAGCTAACTTAGAAAAAACAAATGATGATATCATATAGACATCAAGATAACATAAAGAAGACATAAAACCCAAGAATTTGAGACCTCTACTTCAGGATAAATATTTATAGGGCAATATATAACTCCTGTCAAATATATAGGGAAACACAATAAGACAAGAGATTAACACAGTGGGTGCTTCTGAATTGTATATAAAAATTTCTTAAGCTGAGAGAATCAGCTAAAGATACAATTTCAGTGTCTATTATATTTTCATGTGGAGAAATATCATAATGCAAATTGGTGACAGAATCAGCTATGTGGAGCCACACGTTTCACAGATGCACAGCGATAGGCAGTGCAGGTTTCAATGTTTAACTTATTTATTTTGCCAACAACACTTGTCAGAGGAAATCAAGTCAAATCATTGTAATAAGCTAGTTTCCGATATGAAATAGACTTTCAAACCCCTGAGAATTCTAGGGAAAAAGCAAAAAAACAAAAGCCCAAAATTTCCTTAACTAGCTTAGCCTATCACCCGCTTATGTTTCTATATCAGATCTGGGTCATAAATTTCATTATATTCCAGTTTTCTCTACTATATTGTTCTGTTTCAAAAAGAAAGTCGGTTCTTGTTTATCTAAGCACACAAACCTGGAGGCAGACAGAATACTTAAAATATAAATGCACATATTTAGAGAAATCATATAAAAGAGCTTGAAGAGTAAGAGAAAGGTTTCACATACATGGCTCTTAGTACAATATTCTACCTGCTGTATTCTTATGTCTCAGCATTAAAAAAGACACATTAAATCAGTTTAGAAACAAATAATCAGAGAGCTGCAGCCTCTCACCATATGAGAAGGAAATCACTTTCTACATTAAATTAAATATGAATAGCCAGAGTTCAGGAACACACATAAATTAGTCTAAGTGGTTATAGAATGTTGGTGCTAACCTCAGGAAATATTTATTTATATAATCTGAACAAATAGTCTTTAAGGTGCTCTGCAAGAATCAGTTACAAATATGTGCATATATATGCATTTATATAGATGCCTTATAAGTATCTTATATTTACATATACCACATGTATTTATGCATGTATTCTATACATATATGCATGCATACATGTTTACATATTTAAATCTTTATTTTATGGAAAATACTTATTTTGTATAAGAAACGGTCCAGTCACGGTCACAGTCCTCCCGTTGTTCATCGATTTGCTCGAACAGGCCCAGTATCGTCTTCATCATGAGACTTGATGTTACTGTGTTTGGCATATCAAACACAGTAACAAGAAGCCTCACAATGTATAAGAAACATCAAAATTAAAATATTTCACAAGATAAGTTCTGAGAATTCATTCAGTAAGTCTAAGTGAATACAGTAGTCAGTGAAGTATAAGTAGCCTATGAGTAGGAATGCTGCTGCTGCTACTGTCCTGTCCCTTGTTGAATCCTACAGATTCCCAGAAACTTCCTTTGTGCAATGTTACCTTCTCTAGTAGTTTCACCTACAAATTCCCTTTGCTATAAGACCTCTCAGCTCTACCTTGTGAACTTCATGGAGGTCAACAGGCCCTACCTGAATTCCTCCTATCAGCACAGTGTTCTAGAAACTTATGGAAGGTAGTGAACTGAAGTAATCAGAATATTTACCTTTCTCATTCTTTCTCTTTCCTGTATCTTTTTGCTACATCCAGTGGTGCTCAGGGCTTACTCTTGGCTGTGCTCAGGGAACTCCTGCAGCTTCACACGATCATATGGGACCACTGTGCTCGGGAATCCACCCCAGGTCTGCCCACGAGAGGCTAAGGCACTACCTGCTTTGCTATCTCCCCCATCTGCTTCTCAGAGCTCATTCATCAGTCTCTGTTTTCTCAAAAACTATTGCTGCAATATTTTGGTTGCATTTCTGTTTGCTATGGGTGGGAAGAGAATGGGACAGTTGTTTCTCAAACACAACAAAGAGTTGAATCCATCACTGACTTTTTATTACTTTAGTTACCAACGAAGGGACAGACATTAGCACAATGAAATAGTTTTCTGAATTCCACTTAAAACATGAAAATGAATAAGTATTACAATGAAACTCTCAGGGAAGTAAAGTTCAGGTTCTTTGGAATGATGGTAAGAGATTCTACTTTTTTTCCTTCCATTTCACAGAAACTATTTTTTTCTTTTTTTGTCTGTTCATCTCTTGATTTTTCTTCTACCAACAGAATGCTTAGTTACAAACAAAAACTTTTCATGTTGAAGAACTACTTTCCTTAACAGAGCTTATATTTTGGTATTTATAGGTAGATGATGTTTACATGACCAGTTCTCAATAAAGTTTAGGTATTCAGGGTGGGAGTGATATATGGCATGCAGGGTGTTTGTGGTAGTAAAGTGGGGAGGGTATTTGTCTTACACACTGAGGACATGGGTTCAATCCCTGCCATGTTATATGGTACCATGAGAATCACCAGGATTGATACCTGACCACAGCAAATATGGCCCAAAGTACAAAAAAAAAAAACAAAGTCTGAACATAGAGTCCTATTGGACAATATTTCACATGAGTTGTTACTATTCATTATTCAAGAAGTTAAGTGTGCATTGCACCCCATTTTGTCAAGGAGTTTGAAATTTTGCACGTGGGTTATGCTCCTTTTTCATTTTCTGATATTATACCATGTAGTTCTTCAATATAATATAACAATTTGAAAAAACTAAAGGCTTTTCTATCAACATAGACATATATTCTTTAATATATGACTAACTTTATAAGTTATGACACACAGCTATCAGATACGCTTTTTGAATTGAAAAGATTCTTGTTATGATTTGTTGGTGTTTTTACAATGCCTTGTTAAAATAGGTAAGACTTTCATTCATAGGATAACTTCTATTTGAATGTTAGACAGCGTGGCATCTTGAACTCCCAAGAAACCTCAATGAGCTTGGTTATTGTGTGGATATGGTCAATCGTGCTGAATCCTTTTTGAAAACTGGCTTGCTTGCATGGCTGTCCTTCATCTAGTGTTCTGCCAGTCCTATTCAGAATGACTCAAGTGAACAGCTTGTAGATGACAAAAAATAGGCAGATCAGGCGATAGATGCCAATGTCGCGGATGTCTCCCTTCTTGTACAGTAGTACAGTCCTGCTGGTTTTCCACTGGGGCAAAACCTTGCATTCAGACAGGTAGCATGTGAAGAGCCAACCCAGTGTATTGATGAGTACAGAGAGCAGGTTCTTCAGATGTTCAGGTCTGACCTTGTCTGGGCCAGGTGCTGTTCCTTTCTTTACCGACGAAATGGCATGTCGGACAAATTTTGGAAGGGAGAATTTGGGGAATGAAATATCCATCCTGTGGAATTTTGTATGTGGGCAGGTGGTCGTGGCTATCAAAGATATCTGGGTAGAAGTCATGGATAATCTTCTCCATTGCCCTCCTGGAAGATATGATAGATCCATCAGGATGTCGGAGGGCAGTCGTCTTGGTCAGGCAGGCATTACGAATGCTTTTCCTGGTTTCTGCTGCATCTACCAGCACTTCTGTTCTTCTCTCTTTGAGGTCTTCCTTTAGCGTATCTCTGCATAGCTTTGCAAGCTCGGACATTCGCTTGCAGTTGCCTGAGTAATGTGCCAAACCAAGTTGGTGAATAAGCTCAAGAGTTTTCGAAGACAGACATATTTTTGTGGCTATCTCTCTCTTGGCGTTCCTCGCACAATCATGGAGGTGCTTAACCAGATGATCGTATTCCTCGTCAATGTTGTCAACGATGGGATCTTTCCATGTAGCCACAATAGTGCCAAAGAGCTCCCAGTTGGTGGTTGTTCTGAGAGTTTTCTTCTTAAACTTTGCAGCCTTTTCTCCCCACTCTGTGAATTAGAATTTTGCACGAAAGAGATGGTGGTCTGACCCCATTTGAAATTTTGGGACAACAACAACATCAGTCAGGCAAAATCATCGATTGAATATGATGTGGTCAATCTCTTTGTGGAACTGTCCACCGGGAGACTCCCATGTCCAACGTTTAGATTCGGCCTTCTGGAACTCTGAGTTACCATGGATGGTCTTGGTCGACATGTTGAACTCAGACAGTCTGTCATCCTGTTCATTCCATTCTAGGCCATGGGTACTGATGTGGAGTTCTTCAGTTGAATTCTGGGTCCTATTTTGGCATTAAAATCACCAACAATGATCCTTTCGAAGGTGTGGTCTTCTTTATAGAACTTCTCCAGCTCTATGTAGCACTTCTCAATTTCTCCTTCATTATAATAGGATGTTGGTGAGTAGACAACGAAGATAGAAACTGCTGGCAGTGAGCCACATCTATTCAAGTGTAATCATCCAATTCAGGTTGTGAGGCATTCGGATGAATCAATGCTCATGGCCAAGTTTGTGTTGACAAGGACACCAATGCCTCTGACACCTCTTTTTATTGCATGTTCCGAGGAGCAGTTCTTCTCCAGTGTTGAAAATGGCATGATGGGATTTATGCCTTCTTGTCTCATTCAGACCAATTATGTTGTACTTGATCTTTTGCGCTTGTACCATCAGGTCCTCGATGGATGTATCTGATGTCAGCATATGTGCATTGAAAGTACAGACAATCATTTTTGTCTTTCTTCGTTTTGGCAGCCTAGTTCAGTCTTGAGATTTTATCAGCCTCTCCTTCCTCATCCTTCTTAACACTGCCGTATTAGTGATTCCTTTAGGGTCAGGGGAATGAGACCCATTGTAATTACTGGTTTTGGCATATCGAATACACAATGGATATCTTGCCAGGCTCTGCCGTGCTGGCAGAATACCCCCCGGTAGCTTGCCAGTCTCTCTGAGAGGGATAGATGCTCTGGGGGCAGCCTCTAATCACCCTTGTAGGTGTTCCCATGGTTCAAACCATATTTGAACCCTATCAAATATGGTGTGGCAATCCTGGAAGATGGGTATTAAGTGTGTTATAATGTGTCCATTGAGCCTGGAGTCCAAGGTCTCAGAGTTCCTCTTAACTTGTTCTGTGGGGCTTCAGTCGTGTGTGAGTCTCGGCCCAAGCATTGGGAAAGCATCCTGGAGTGTGTCGGCGGCTGGGTAGTGGAACTAGTGGAGGTAGTAGAGGTCTGCCAGTGAGGTATTTATCTGGTACTGGTAGAGATAGGGTGGGTCTTCTGTGCTTAATCCAACCCCTGTGTCTCTGGTGGTTGGTGGAAGCAGACAGGGCAGGGTAGGGTGGAGCTCCTGGTTTTAATCCCTTCGTCACCTGTGGTTGGTGGGAGCAAGCAGAGGATCTCTGTCCCCGGGTCAGTTGGGCCTGGAGTTCAAGGTCTCTGAGTTCTGCTTATCTTGTTCTGTGCGGCTTCAGTGGTGCGTGAGTCTCGGCCCGAGCATCCAGAAAGCGTCCTGGAAAGTGGCAGTGGCTGGATAGTGGAGGTCTAACGTTCATTGATTTAAAGGAGGCCTTTGATTCTGTTGAGACATAAGCCACCATTGAAGCCTTAGCCATTAGGGCATTCAAACTCAATACATCAGGATCCTCCATGAGCTGTATTATGGATTCACTGCCAGAATCTCACCATTCTACAAAGTGATCATCCATGTCAAGAGAGGGGTTTGACAGGGTGATACCATTTCACCAAAACTCTTCAGTGCCATCCTCGAGAACTTCATGCGATGACTGGAATGAGAAGGAATGGGAGTGAAGATTGACAGTCAGCAACTACACCACCTCTGCTTTGCTGATGACATTGTTCTAATAACACCAAGCATTAGCCAAGCGGCACAAATGCTGGCTGACTTCGACCATGAGTGTGGAAAGGTCAGACTACAGCTGAATCTCACGAAGACAATGTTTATGAGAAACAGTCTTTTTCCTGACATTCCATTCACTCTCAATGGGACAAACATCTCTGAATGCAACAGTCATGTGTACCTAGGTCAAGAATTCAACATGACTAATGACTTGGCACCGGAGTTGCGCAGGAGGAAGAGAGCAGCTTGGAATGCCTTCAAGAGCATCGAAGAAATAGCTAAGAGGATGAAGAACCTCTGGCTCTGGGCACATCTCTTCAATTCCACTGTTCTGCCTGCATTTACATATGCCTCAGAGACCTGGGCCCTATGAAAACAGGATGAGAATGCTATTTGGGTCTCCCAAAGAGGAATCGAAAGAGCCATGCTTGGAGTATTACGTCTCACTCAAATGAGAGAAAGAATCCGGAGTTCCGAACTCTGTCAACAATCAAGAATCAGGGATGCTGTCTCGATTGCCAAGGCATTGAATATCAGATGGGCTGGATACATGATGAGATTTGGAGATGACCGCTGGACTAGAGCCATTACCGACTGGATTCCATGGGATGTCAAAAGACCACATGGCTGCCCACCTACCAGATGGTCAGACTTCTTCGTTAAGACCCTGAATGATCGGTTTGAGGCTCTTTGTTTTTGTAGAACGAACAGATGCCATGGGGCTACAATAGCATGCGACAGGGACAAATGGAGGCGTTTCTGGCTCCCACTCGAGGAAATCGATGATTAATGGGAACTCAAGTGATCAACTTCTATTTGATATTTCACACAATAAATACTTATACTATAAAATATTTTAATAAATAATCCCATCCCAAACTACTTGTGACTTAGAACATATTTTAAAACTGCCACTAGAAAATCTAATTAAATCTAATTTAAAAATCTTATAACTTGTAAATTATAAAATAATAACATAACAAAGCATCAGAATTTTGATCATTTCCATAGTATTTGATTTTGTTTGTTTGTGTTTTGGATTTGGGGCTACAAATAACCAAGCAGTGTGTAAGGAAAGTTCCTTACTGGCTGTAATATCTCACCAGTTCTAATTTCTTTTTTTTAATCAATTTTATTTTTATAAAAATTTTCACAATAATTTATTACATTTAATATTCCAACACCAATCACACCACCATATTTAGAACTTTTCCACCCTGACACCCAAAGCATGCTCCCAAAGCAAGATCTAAATAATTTATTTTGTATGCTTGTTATAAATAATCTGCTAAAAATAATCCAGGAAATTTCCTCAGAGCAAAGTGTATGAATATTGTTGTTATTAAGGTTTGAACCTTGTGTGATTATATATAAATGTGTGTGTTTGTGTGTGTACTAAGAATGCATGTATATGTACACTCTTTGTATATATATATATGTACCAAGAGTATACACGTAAACAGACACATACATGTACACACACACACACACACACATACATGTTCTCTTGGTACATCAATGTTGTAGAGTATGAGATGTAGCTCCAGGAATTCTAAGATTTTAAATAGGGTGTTACAGCTAAAGTTACATTTTAACTGGATGACTACTTTGGATCGAGAGGCATCTCTGCAGTGTATTGCTCTCTCTTGAGGTTTATTTATGAGTCTCTGGATCATTGCTGTTAATGATCTTACATCGTACCAGAGGCAATTTGTGAGCATGGCTGACATGCTACCAGAAGATCAGGGGGGTGTGGAAGGTCGCCCATTTCTGACTAGTGTGAGTCTAGAGATTTCAGTCACTAATCCTGCATACCTGGGTTTGTCAGTAGATTCACTAACAGATGAGGCTCGTCTGAGTCTGTGGAGATTGACTTTAGCATGGTGGTCATTGACTTCTGGTTGTTTTTGGCTGCTGGGGCTTTGTTGGGGTGAGTGGTGGGACTCACCCTCTGCTCCAGGTTGCCCTGGATGAGACAGCCTCAGCCTAATTTCTTGAGTACTTGAATGACCTGCCACCTACTGGTGAACAGGCAACTATTAGGCTAAGAAAAGGTTTGCCCTTTTAGCCTTATATTTGTCTAATAAAAACTAATCTTCTCAAAAGTACTTAATAGAGGGCATGGCCATGGACCCAGAGGTACACGGACCTAATTCAGAACCCAGCAGCTTGTGGCAGAAATGTAAATGGACTATGCGTTAAACTATGGCACTGTGCCCCACCCCCCAAGGAGGGAAAGGGTGTCTCTGTCTCTTCCACCTTCCACTCTCCTCTCCTCCCCCCTCCCCCCCCCCCCCCCGCAGCACAGTGGCTGCCACCTCAGAGCTTATTGAACAGCCAGGTATGAGCCGGCAGTGATGGGGCAACTGCAGTCTCATGGGATGGCGCGGGGGGGGGCAGGGGTGGAACCGGCATGTCCTTCATGATCTACTGAGGTCATAAGTTGCCCCCCACGAGCGGCTCTCCAGCATGGCCATGGCCCCAGAGGCACATAAACCAATCTCGTAATTATCTGGCTTTTGGCAGAAATCACTCCAGACTTAATTAGTAAAATATCAGGAATCCAAAATCGCAGCCATGTGACATCCTATGTTCTTCATAAACAGCAATAGAAAACAAATTCTTTCACAATGCCTTTTCAGAAGTTCTGATTGTTGGGGGTAATTCCAAATAATAATGGTACATCTTTTGTCAAAATGATGAATGTAATCAAAGTAGAGAGAGAATCAAGTAGAAATCATCTGCCTCACAGGCATCGGGAGGGGTGGGAAAGGGGTTATATTGGGATTCTTGGTGGTGAAAAGTATGCACTGGTTAAAGAATGGGTGTTAGATCATTGTATGACCGAGACTTAGACCTCAAAACCTTGTAACTTTCATAACGGTGATTCAATAAATAAAATTTTTAAAAATGTCCTTAACAGAGCTACATATAAAAACATATAAAATTAGGCTTTAACACTGTATAAATTCAACGCAATACCTATTAGGATATCCATGACATTCTTCAAAGAAGTGGAGCAAACACTCCTGAAATTTATATGGAACAATAAGCCCCCATGAATAGCTAAAGTAATTCTTGGGAAAAAGAAAATGTGAAGAATCAACCTCCCTAACTTCAAGCTCTATTACAAGGCGGTAATAATTAAAACAGCATGGAACAAAGGCAGAGATGTAGACCAATGGAACAGGGTTGAATATACTGGCATCTCCCCCCAAGCATAAGAGCATCTCATCTTCGATAAGGGGGCAAGAAAAGTGAAATGGAGCAGGGAAAGCCTCTTTAACAAATTATGCTGACAAAACTGAACGGCTACATGCAAAAAAATGGGCTCAGATCTCTGCCTAACTCCATGTACAAAAGTAAGATCTAAGTGGATTAAAGACCTCAACATCAGACCAGAATCTATAAGGTAGATTAAGGAAAAAGTTGGCAAAACCCTTCATGACATAGAAGCTAATGGTGTCTTCAAAGATGTTACACCGCTGGCCAAGCAAGTGAAAACAGAGATAGACAAATGGGACTATCTTAAACTAAGAAGCTTCTGCACCTCAAAAGAAACAGTGACCAAAATACAAAGACAGTTCACAGAATGGGAAAGGATATTCGCCAACTACACATCTGATAAGGGGTTAATTTTCAAGGATATACAAAGCACTGGTTGAACTCCACAAAAAGAAAACATTCAACCCCATCAAAAAATGGGGAAATGAAAGGAATAGAAACTTTCACAAAGAAGAAATTCGAATGGCTAAAAGGCACATGAGAAAATGTTCCACATCATTAATCATCAGGGAGATGCAGATCAAAACCAAAATGAGATATCACTTCACACCACAGAGACTGGCCCATATCCACAAGAACAAAAGCAACTGGTGCTGGCACGGATATGGTGAGAAAGGGACACTCCTTCACTGTTGGTGGGAATGCAGACTGGTGCAGCCCTTTTGGAAAACAGTATGGACGATTCTCAAAAAATTAGAAATTGAGCTCCCATTTAATCCAGCAATACCACTCCTGGGAATATATCCCAGATAGGCAAAAATGTATAGTTGAAGTGACATCTGCAATTGTCTGTTTATTGCAGCACTCTTTACAATAGCCAGAATCTGGAAAAAACCTGAGTGCCCGAGAACAGAAACTTTGGTACATTTACACAATGGAGTACTATGTAGCTGTTAGAAAAGACGAAGTCATGAAATTTACATACACGTGGTACTACATGGAAAGTATCATGTTAAGCGAAATGACTCAGAAAGAAAGGGATAGACATAGAAAGATTGCATTCATCTGGGGAACATAAAGTAACAAAATAGGAGACTAACACCCAAGAATGGCAGAGATTAGTACCAGGAACTTTACTCCATGACTTGGAGGCCAACCACACATACTAGGGGAAAAGGGAGCTCAGATAAAGAGGGGAACACCAAATAAAGGTGTTGGGAGGATCCTCCCAGTATGTGAGAAGCATGCTGAGAGTAGACTATAGACCATACATGATTGCCACCCAATGTTTCTTTTGCAAACCACAACACCCAAAAGGAGAGAGAGAACAGAGGGGAATGCCTTGCCACAGAGACAGGGTGGAATGGGGGGGATAGGGGCGGGAAGGATATTGGGATCCATGGTGATGGGAAATGGACACTGGTGGAGGGATGGGTATTTGATCATTGTATAATTGAAACCCAAGCACAAAAATGTGTAAGTCTGCAGCTGTACCTCATGATGTGGTGAGGGGAAAATTAGAAATAATGGTGGTGGGAAGGTGTAATGGTGGTGGGATTGGTGTTGAAATATTGAATGCGATCAATTAATGTGAGCAACTTTATAAAAATAAAATTTAAAAAATATTTTAAAAGATTTAAAAATAAAACTTAGAAAGGTATTTAATTCAGAAAAATAAAAAAAATAACTCAATGAATTTGGTTTTTTAGCAGTTTTGTTTCAAAGCATTGACCCAGAAATTATCAGCACTCTTTTGGCTATGGAATGGTAGTTGAAATTTTATTTATTTCCATATATAACTGATATATAACCATAGAGACTAGAGTGCTTTAAGTATCCATTCTTGTTTAACATTGTCCAGATGTTGAACATTTCAGCATTAAAGAATAGATAATTACGGATGAATAAAATCTGGGAATATGTATTACAGCTTTACATATAAGGCTATAAAAAGATTATAACCTAAAATGAAACCATCACCACTTGAAATTTCCCTTTCTTCATCACTCACGTATATATTTTGTGCTTTCTTATATTTGCAAAAATAAAGGCAAAATTACTAGCCAGGTTTTAAAATTTGCCCTGAAAAATTTATACCATTTGCTGAAGGGCACTTACAGATTCCTTGAGCTGGAGCAAAATAAAGGGAAATTTCATATTTTTGGAATACAGCAGCATGAGCACATCCATGTGAGATGCTGGAAGACCACAACACATTTTCTGCAACGTATTTAGTCAATGCCATAGATCATGCAGCATTTTCTGCTGGAATATTTTTTTAGCTTAGAAAATATATGGGAATCTTTTTTATTTAAAGGGATGCTTTCCTACATTCTTTCACATTTTAACAAATATGGTAAAGAATTCAAATTATGTAATATCTCTGTCCTCCAGGCCAGCTGCATTTTGTGTCATCAGATGCTTCTAGTGATTTTCAAACAGCTGGGATTTCTCAGCCATATTTTACTCCAATTATCTTTCTCCATGATCTTCAAAGCTATTTCAAATGAATTTTCCCTGATTCAATACACATGTTTATAGTAAAAAAAAAATTGGAAAACAGAGAATGGAGCGATGAAAAAATCAGAGTCAGCCATAATTTCACCAATTGGTGATGTTAGCGTCTTTAATCACTAGACATTTTCCACATACACGTTTAAGTAAAATACTACTATAAATATTATTTTGTGCTATTTTATAAATCATAATGTATATTTAATAGTTCAGTATTTATTAAGAACTTTTGACAATATAGACATTAATGCACGGCAGAGCCTGGCAAGCTCCCTGTGGCATATTAGATATGCCAAAAACAGTAACAATAATGGGTCTCATTCCTCTGACCCTGAAAGAGCCTCCAATACAGCAGCATTGCGAAGGATGAGTCAGGAGAGGCTGCTGAAACCTCAGAGCTGGGATGAATTCTACTGAGTCACCAAAATAAATAAACAACATATCACATTTTGATACAACATTAAAGGAACTAACTAGGATAGGTCATTTTAAGTTAAATCAGAAGGAAAAAATGACAAATACCAGAAAATTTCACTCATATTTTATATACAGTTGTAAAACACTGGAAAACACAAAACCAACAGAAGCAAAACTTGGAACTCGAGATTTAAGATCATTGCACAAGGAGTGACAGAGGTAGGGAGTAGGGAAAGGTCAGGGTGGGGGAATTGTGGGAGGGGGAGGCCAGTATATTGAAGGTGAATAGTGGTGTCTTCATGTTGGTTGTGGTGTAATGAAATTATACTTATAACATAAATATAATTCTGTAAATTAATGTTATCTCCATTAGTAAAATTCAAATCAAAAAGTTCTTTTTTTGGAAAAGTCCTCTACCTCCACATCTCAGCTTCTACCTTGATCAACTAGTTGCAGACTGAAAATTCTCAAATCAGAATCATTGCTTTCAGTTAAGGTTTTACTCTGAAAGATAACTGTCAACATGTTTTCATGGGGCATTTTGCAGGATCCTTTAATTTTTGAATATTCATGAGTTAATATGACGAAGGAAAAATGAACATGAGCACCACAAAGTCCCTGAGCCCATAGACTTTTCTAGTTTTATACTTGTCGCAAAGAAGTTTGCAGACACTAGATGGTTTCCTGACAGATGCAAAGGGAAGTGTGAAAATCAACTGAGAACTGAAGAGGATAGTCGGGTCTTGGTTATCCACAAGGCAGACAGACACAATGTGCTTGAAGGGAGGTTTCAGGCCACAGAAGTGTAGGAGAGGCCAGTCTTGCATTCAATTCTATTCTCATCCCTAGAATAAACTGGGAATTCACTTTTGTCCTTCCACCTGAGGGAAATCCTTTCATCCTTTCGCTGTCATTTTAATTAGGACTGTCTATCTTTGTTCTGCATTATATAAAAAAATGAGATTTTTTATGACATTGAAGATAAAATATTGAATGAGTCAACATAAGAGAACTGAATACCATCAGTCTGACTTCGGTGTTTATCTATCAACGTTTAGATCCTATGCTTGCTGATCTAAATAATTGTTGCTGTCATAAAACACAGAATCTTAATACAAAAATTCTATAAAAAGAGACATATTTATATATAAATACTTATAAATAGTATGTATATACATACTATTGTATATGTATGTGTATATATATATACATACATACATATATATATAAATGCTGATCAAAGTAGCAAATTTAAACTTTATTAGTCCCCAACACTAGAAGGCAGCCAATCAGAACTGAAGTGTCAATGGTAATGTCAAAGGTCAATGGTAAAGTCAATGTCAAAGCCCAGTAAGCTTTCTCTCCTGCAGGAAGACTTATAGAAAGCTGCTGGGCTATAGAATGAGAAGAAAGTATAAAAATGCAATTTTTTTCCTGCTCTCATGCATTGTTTTTTATTATATAATAACTTTACTCATTCGCTTTTCTTATGTTAATCTCCCATTTTCCTTATTCCCATTATGCTAAATATGTTTTATAAGAATTATTTTCCAAACACTGAGCTTTCTTTTTCCTGTAGCAATAAAACATTAAAATAACTTATATTCCTTTTGATAAATGGAGTTATTTGAACTTCATAAAGAACTAAGAAAAAATTTATAGTGTAACTGAATAATAAACACAGCTGTTGGAAGTCTTTGACATCAAGAAGGAGGAATGAAACAATGTTTTCTTTCTCCCCTCTCATATATCTAATCCAATTTTCAGATCTAGGATCCATTCTAGTCACTTAAATACCACATAAACTTCTTTGACATTTAATTATATTATGTAGATGCTTGGTACTATAGAAGGACCAACAGAATGAAAACTTCATTGAGTGTTTTCCTGGCTGCTAACCAGTGAAATGCTCCCTGAGAAAGGATAGTGGTTAACAAAATTCCTGGCTGAGAAATAAATTCTCCAGTCTTAAGAGGGATTGGAAGACCTGTGAATAGCAGCTTCCTAAACTGTTTTAGATGGACTGGTGATACTTGTTAGAATTGAAATGATATTTAATGGGCTCAGCATGAGCCTAATGAGAGCCTGTATCACCAAGAGACACTTAATTCAGCATAATTATTGGCCTTTGGTTATACATGGGTCGCCTCCAGTTCTACGCCTTTCCTATGAAGGGGGACACACAAGAAGCTTCTTTGTAATAAGATAACCTTTTTCATAGGCTGAGGTTGTGATTAATAGTTACTATGAACTGGTGACTTCACTAAATTTCAGCATTAAAAATGGCCTTTTCAAGGTCACATTTAAAGAAACTTTGCATAGCTTTGTGCTTTAAAAACTCCAAATCCCAAGGAAGAATGATCATATGTAATTCATCTAGAAAGGTGTGAATAGGAAATCACTCCCTTGGAGAATTGTTTATAGGAACTATTTCTCTTCACTTAAATCATCATGAGTGGTATAATCTTGCTTCTGTCAAACAAGGACCATATCTCATCAGATGTTTCATGAGACATCTTTCGTCAACCATGGATTTGTTTGACTCTACCTCATCAGAGAATATGAAAGTTCTATGTCTATAGACAATCTCAAGACATGAAATCTGCCAGAAGCAGAATATAAAAGTATCTATCACAACTGAAATATTTATGATTATTCAAGTTTCCATATAAAATACAATATATGCTGTTTAGCTACAAAAGTACACATTTCCATTGGTAATAAAGTAACTCCAGACAACCAAAATTCCCTAAAAAATTCTCAATAGAGAGGCTGGATTGATAGTACAGTGGGGAGGGCATTTGCCTTACATGTGGCCGACCCAGTTCGAGTCTCAGCATCTTATATGGTCCCCTGAGCACCACCAGGAGTAATTCCTTAATGTAAAGCCAGGAGTAACCCCTGTGCATCGCCAGGTCTCATACAATAAGCCAAAAAGAAAAAAAAAGTTTCAAGTAGAGCTTGCTGATAAGGTTTGAGGCTCTCTTTCTTCTTCAGGGATGTTATGGGACAGACAACAGGTACTTGGGTGTTACTTTTTAAAATAAATGTTTTGTATAGGGGCTGGAGCAAAAGCACAGTGGTAGGGCGTTTGCCTTGCACGCAGCCAATATGGCCGACCCGAGTTCAATTCCTCTACCCCTCTCGGAGAGCCCGGCAAGCTACCAAGAGTATCTAACCCACATGGCAGAGCCTGGCAAGCTACCCGTGACGTATTCAATATGCCAAACACAGTAACAACAAGTCTCACAATGGAGACGTTACTGGGCCTGCTCGAGCAAATTGATGAACAACAGGAGGACCATGACCGATTTGTGGAGAATAATTTTATATTTTTAAAATAATTTTAGCAGCTTTTATTTTAAAACATTATGGAGGGTTCACATATATTACACTCCTGCCTTCTTATTTTCTTATATGAGTGAAGCATTGCCATATTGTCACATTTAGTTGACCATATTAAAGGAAATCAAATTCAGATTCAAATAATGTTTACCATTTTGATTCCAGTATTTGTATTAAACCAAATTTTTATCTTTCCTTAGTCTATTCTGGGAGCTAACAAATTTTTCTTATTTTTAAAGACCTTAACAGTACAAAGTTTTATGGGTCAGGCATTTAATAATATGTCCTAAATTGGAATTTATCTAACAATTTACTCTTGATCAAGCTGGCAAAAGAAGCTTTGAAGCATAATATTAAAAATAGTGTCAACCACATCAAATTTATAAATGTATACAATAACAATGTATACATTGTTAGTACACACTATAGCAAAATCAATGATGAGGTTAATCATGATCATCTTTGGACGATGGTACTTCTCAGATTTATCCCCTATAACATCACACCCTCTTTTTCAAATCTTTCTCTTTTGATATGAAATCACAAGCCATGGCTCAAACTTAAGGATCCAAGAGGAATCTTATTCCACCTTTTAAGAAGAAAATATGTATACATTATTTGAAATTCTGTCCTGGAAATTTTTCTATTATTTCCATTTTATAATGCATTTTCTAATATAGTAATGTTATTTATTTTAAGCTTTAAGTTACAATAATATAATAATTTTTGCTGTTGGATCTTTGTCTTTGATATGATCATTATTTTGTAATGATCATAATAGCCATGAAAAGACTGAATGGGCTTCAAGAACTAAAGATATAGCCCTTCAGTCAAACTTAAAGCAAATTTTTTTGTTGAAGAAATCATTATTAAATACTACTTATATGCTCAAAGGATTCAGTGCTCAATCATTTCATGTATGTCCTTCCACTAATGTGAACACTAACCGGGAGCAACTCTATGGTCAACAATTATTAGAATATAAGCAAATTCTAGTATTTCCAGCAGACATAAGAATGGAAACAAAATAGTACATTTACTATGTAAGGAAGCAAAAACAAAAACTGGGAATAGGAAGAGTCTATAATACACATTGTCCCTGATTCGCATAAAAGAAGCCTGAACATTATCAGGTAGTCTTGATTGGAAGATTTAAGTGTCAGATTGACATAGTCCTGAATAACACATAAGAAACCTCTGGCCTTGCAATTATCAGGTAGTCTTGATTAGAAGAACAGGTGTCAGACTAAAGTTGTAACATGAGGCAAGTGTGTCTTTAAAGACACCTCCTCACTCTGCTCACCTGTTTTTCTCCTATCTCAGCAGAAATACCTCACCTTGGAGAACTCAGTGAATTTTGTCTGCCAACTTGACCCTCCCCTCACAGGAAAAGCATCTCAGAAAGCAAATAATAGGGACCACCGCAAAATACCTAATGCTTGGAATAATTATAGAATCCAATTATATTTGACCAACATTTTATGGAATAGCAATCAATGCTAAACACAGGCCTTGTGGAAACAACCAGAGTGTGAAAGGTGAGGCAAATATAAACAAGACTATGATTCTGTGTGATTAAAGAAATGCCATAGGTAGTCCTGTTTTCCCCAGTTGAATTTGTGGCATAATTTAGATTAATCAATAGTCATATTAATGGTAATAGCTCATTTCAAATGAGACAAAAGTTTTAAAGTTTGACATTGACTAAAGGGTATGAAGATAAAATTTTAAAAGGTATTTCTATTCATGATGCACCAAGAATATTAAAAGAAAAAATAATTATAGAGCTGGATCAATAAAATACAATAATGTACCTGCCTTGCAAGCAGGCTGGCAGGGGTTTGATCCAGGCCTCACATGTTGTCTCCTGAGTGATCCCTGAGTGCAGAGCAAGAGTAAGCCCTGAAATCACCACTTGTACTTCCCCCACCGAAAAACAAACAAACAAACAAAAAGACTAAAAATGCAGGCTACCGAGAGTATCTCGCCTGTACGGCAAAGTCTGGCAAGGTACCCCTGTCATATTCTATATGCCAAAACACAGTAACAGCAAGTTTCATGGTGGAGACGTTACTGGGCCTACTCTAGCAAATCTATGAACAACAGGAGGACAGTGCTACAGTAGTCATAGGTTTTGTTTTATTTTTATGAGAACACTATTTTAATTTCTTTTCACTATTTTCAAATAAGCAGGGGCATTCATTATTATGTCCATTTGATCATCACAAGATATGACAATACCTTTTTGTAACTTTTAAACCTTAATTTTGGGGAAAAAATTGTTTTAAGTAGGTTTGTAATAGAAAGGAGACCAGTATGAGAATGACAGCTCAAAATTATCACTCTGGACAAGTGCAATTTCACTTAGCACTGAAAGAAGGTAAAGGGACATACATGATAACCTTTCAGTACCTGTTTTGCCCAAAGGAGAGAGAGAGAGAGGGAGAGGAAGGGGTGGGGGAGAGAAAGACAAAGAAAGAGAGAAAGAAGAAAGAAAAGTACCCCATAGAGGAGGGCTGTGGGAGGTGGTGAGGGGTTTGGCTGGAGACATTGGTGGTGGGAAATGTACACAAGTATTGGAAGATTGATGACTGAAGCCCAGTGAAGAATAACTTTGCTACTGCATCTCAGTAGCTTGGTAAAAACAAATGAATTTATATTTAAACTAACTGTGGTGACGGACAGTAATAATGCAAACTTCTAGAAAAAAATCAAATTTTACTGGCTTTCAATTTAAAATAGGCTATGAGTTTATGATCAGATGTGTCAACCTCCTGGTAACCTTGAAGCACAAGTAACGGGAAGTTTAGAAGGGGTTACTACACAAGAGACAGATAGTATCAAAGGGCGAAGATAAGAAAAGTACAGAACAGAGACATGCCTTCGTAGTGAACAAAATCCACATGGAAAAATGACAATAAATTACTTCAAATCAGTAATTTCACTAAATGTCAGTGACCTGAATTCAACAATCAAAAGGCTCTGGGTGATGAAAGGGGTTAAAAAGCAAAAGTCAATGTTATGACTCTCTAGAGGAGACACACATTGTTCCAAAAATAAAGAGAGGCTCAAAGTAAAAGGTTGGAAAACAACCATATAATAAACAGTATCCTGTGAAAGGTAGGCACATCTATATTTAATATCAAATAAAGGCTATATCAAGTTAAAAAAATAACAAGTGGGGACATCTCCCTATATATCCCAAACTACAGTTCTCCGGCGAGGTTAGACTCCCATAACTCCACAGGTCCTTATCCAGTTATTTCTTTTTGAGTCACAACAGAGTTTGTCCCATGACTTTGCTCTTAACTTATTAAACTTCTTGTGGCACTTAGCCTGCCCCTTTCCAATGCCTTTTTAATGCCAGGGTAGATTACGAATAGCCCTGCGTCTATCCAAGTACCTCACTGGGACCTCCTTTTGGGATATCAGGAACCAAGGGCAACTGAGACTTAGTCAAATAAATATGACGGATGACCGGGAGTAAATATTATTTGGAATGGTTTAACTCCCAAGTTACAAAAGCATACATTAGCATACATTTTCCTGTGTCTATCGACAAGAACATTGCTCTAAAGAAAACTATGTAAAGGACATAAAGGAAAGAGAAAAGTAATATTTCACCTACATATATAAAATTCAGAGTCCTCATAAGATATGACCTACAGGTTACAGGGCATGATTTGAGAATATTGATCATTGACAGAGGAAGAAGAACAAAAAGGGGAGGTTAAAGATAGACACAGAAGATTGGATGTGCCTGGTGGAATTGGGTGTGCCTCAGGAGCACTGTGATGAGTGTAACTCATTAAGCCTAAGCTTCCTGCAGGAGGAGCAAGGACAAACCTATGGTACTTCTTAAAATGCTTAGAACTATAATCCAAAAGAAATAACAGAAACTGGAAAAATTTAGAACTAGAAAATAGAGCGATAGCACAGCGGGTAGGGCCTTCGCCTTACAAGCGGCCAACATGGCCGACCCGAGTTCGATTCCTCTGCCCCTCTCGGAGAGCCCGGCAAGCTACCGAGAGTATTCAATATTCCAGAAAATATTTAAAAATGTAAAATTCCTTATCACTATCTGGAGAAAAGCAAATGCAGTAATTAAGGTAACTTGAAATACTTGGGACACATACATTAAAGAAGAAAGGTCAAGTTCCCTGTTGAAAAGTCCCAGTAAGAAGAATAAGCCCAAATACTGTAATAGGATGTATATAATAAATACTGAGATTAATCAATGAAATATATATATATATATACATATGTACATAAAATCAAGAAAATAGTACATTGATCTTAGGGAGAAAGTAATCATACTGATAATTCTCTGGCAAGACTAAAGAAGAGGAATATATGATGATATAAACAAGATTGCTAATTAAAAGAACTATAATTTAAATATTAGAGATATTAAAAATATTTCTGAATATTGATTTTAATTTTACTAATTTTATAAATCTGAAGATTTAAGTGAAGCAAATAATGTCTAAAATATAAAACATAATTGATTAAAAACATTTCAAAATACTCTGAAAAATTTGAATAATCCTAAATCATCAGAGACATTTTAACAGTAGTTAAAAATAGAAGGGACATGATAATAATACTCAGCATCACATGTGGTCCCCCAAGCCCTGCCGGGAGTGATACATAAGCACAAAGTCAGACAGGAGTAACCATTGAGCACTGAGCACAGCTGGGTATGGCTGCCTCTTCCCCCAAGAATCTCATGAATAAAAGGCAGACATTTCTATTCTCAGTATTCAAGATACCATGCCATACTCTTAAATTTTACACCAATTATATCCTAGCATAGTAAAAGAGGAAACAACTTATAATCGTTTTGAGACTTGAGCTTAATGAGGGAGGTTTGAGGAAAGAATTTACAAGCCAATTCCACTAAATGTTCTAATCTTATTAAGAACCAAAATTCTAAACAAAATTTTAGGAAATTAAACTTCGCAATATATTAAAAAAAACCCAAAAGAAATCACATAAATAAACAGCAGTTATGATTAGCAAGACTAAAAATTTCCACTGCCAAGGATAAAAAAGCAAAAACTTAAGAATACTTAAGTGAAACTTAGGGGGACCAATTTTAATTTTCTCCTAGTGTAAATAAAACTGGATTAATAAAGATGATTTTCAATGTTGGTGTTAGACCAGATTAAATACATTTTAATCAGCATTATAGTATTTGAGAAAAAAATGTTCCATGTGTCTTAAAGTATATATTTGTCCCAGAGAATGGAGCAATAATACAGTGGGGTAGAGCATTTGCCTTGCACATGACCAACCCCTGTTCAATCCCCTACATGGACCCCCTAAAACTACCAGGGGGTTAAATAAAAAAACAAGAGACAGCAATTATATGGCTATGGGATACATTCCTTGAGAGGATCTAATATACATTGACATACACTTATAAAGTGAGGCAGAATCAAAATATATAAAACAACATTTAATGGAAGTGCATATAAGATATTATTTTTAGTGCACTGTTAGTTTCATAGAAAAATTAGATTCTCCATATAATCTTTGCCCCTACTTACTTACACACAGCCTCCCCCACTTTAAAATTCATTATAATTATAATCCTTATTATAAAATCTTGGACAGAGAGTAATTTTTTATCTCCTCTGTTTAACCCATCAGAATGACAACTATATCTTAGAGAAGATTGAGGTCACTTGCCTGTTCTCTTCACTAAATTTTCTTTGCTTTCCTCATGAAGGCAATATTATTGACATCAGACAGTGTCTGATAAAGAAGACTATTTAATGACTGGATGTAAAAGAGTTGGAGATAAGAGCTGATCTAGCAAAGATTGCTAATTTATTTATTGCACCAGATACAGTCTTTTAGAACTGTTGTCAGGTAGAGATCTCAGGGCAGTGAGTGACCTCTGTCCAGAACACAATACTCTGGAGCCAACTTTCATTGGAATGGCCTGAGCACTATCCAAGAAAATATGTATTTTCACTAGTTTCCTATAATGAATCCTAATATACAGGAGTAAAAACAGGGTTAAAAAACAAAAGACTTCAGGGAACTGGAGTGATAGTATAGCAGGTAGGGCATTTGCACGCAGGCAACCCAGGTTCAATTCCCAGCATCCCATGTGGTCCCCTGATCACTGCCAGGAGTAATTCCTGAGTGCAGAGCCATGAGTAACTCCTGTGCATAGCCGGGTGTGACCCACCCCTAAAAAAGAGATTTCCATGATTGTTCACTTTTCTAAGTTTTCTTAGAAATGATTGTTCTTTGAGTTTGTAATTTCATAAGTTAATCAAAACCCATCTAGTTTCAACATCTTCAGCTGATGACAGTAATGAGAACTCCGATTCCATCCTCTGTCTTTCCTTTTCCTCTGTTCTTGTGATCTGTCTGAAATTTGTCAGTTGTTTATACAAATGCTGCTTTTGCTGTATATAAAATATGTTTGTGCCCATGTCACTCATAAAAGCCAAGTGGGGGAGGGGCTGGAGAGATAGTACAGTGGGTAGGGCATTTTCCTTTCATGCTGCCAACCCAGGTTCGATTCCCAGCATCCCTATGGTTGCCCGAGCACTGCCAGGAGTAATTCCTGACTGAAGAGCCAGTAATAACTCCTGTGCATCACCAGGTGTGACCCAAAAAGCAAAAAAAAAAAAAAAATAAATAAATAAAAGGCCAAGTGGGAACAGAAAAGGCTTTAAGTCACAGCATATAAAGTACTCTGTGTGTTTAAGTCAAATTATTCTATTAAAACCTAAAATTGATGTTGAAATAGATAAATTTATGTCACTGTCACTGTCCTCCCATTGTTCGTCGATTTGCTTCAGCGGGTCCAGTAACGTTTCCATTGTGAGACTTTGTTGTTACTGTGTTTGGCATATCGAATACGCCACGGGTAGCTTGCCAGGCTTTGTCGTGCGGAATAGATACTCTCGGTAGCTTGCCGGGCTCTTCGAGAGGGGTGGAGGAATCGAACTCAGGTGGGCCATGTTGACTGCATGCAAGGCAAACGCCCTACCCTCTGTGCTATCACTCCAGCCCAGATAAATTTATAGGATTCAGAAATGTCACTCAAATGGCTTGATCTTTCCTCTTTGCGTGTTTTTAAACATGCATAGGCTGTGTCCACTCCTGGTGAATCAAAACTCTAGTTCCTGGTAGGGGCTGAGGATGCCAAGAGTGAAAGGTAGGTTGCTTATTTCCTTCAATATCTCTCTGTCCCAAATTTTCCTTACTCTCTGGAGAAAAAGAAAAAGTGAATGGAACCAAACTGAGAAGGAAAAGAAAGAATTCCACAGGAAGGAAATAGCTTAAAAGCACTAAAACTATTTGTTGATTTTAGTATCGATCAGCAAGCAACCTTAACAGATGGTTAATTCATGCTGATGTTTATCAATGATTTTTTTTTTTGCTTTTTGGGTCATACCCAGAAATGTACAGGGGCTACTCCTGGCTTTGCACTCAGGAATTACTCCTGGCAGTGCTCGGGGGATCATATGGAATGTTGGGAATCGAATCCAGGTCAGCCACATGCAAGGCAAATGACTTACCCACTGTGCTATCGCTCCAGCCCCTATCAATGATATTTCATGAGTAATAGGGGATCATATATAACATAGTGATAAAAGGATGTAGATTGAAATTTTCTAAATTCTTTTTGTTTGGGGTCCACACCTGGTGATGCTCAGGGATTAGTCCTGCCTCTGTGGTCAAAGATCACTCCTGGTGGAGCTCAAGTTATCATTTGGGACCTGGGGATTAAAATCTGCGGGGTCACAGGCAAGATGAGATTTAACTGGCATTCTGTCTCTCTAACCCTAAAACTAGTTATTTTTAAAAATTTAACAAGGACTTCGGAAAAGCTAAGTAATTTTTCCAAGTTACACAGCTAGTAAATTGGTGAGTTTGCCTTCTGAAATTCCATTTTTAGAACTGGAAATTCTGAGGAGTACAAAGTCAAAATTGCAGCCAGAGAAGGCGGTGTCCATAACACAGCTATTCAAAGTCTTTGCAACTGCCTTGAAAACACCTCATTTAGTACCATTTAAAAATGAAAAGTGCTGTAAAATATGCTTAAATCCTCTTTGAATAAGAACTATTTTTAATGATCTATCACATTTGTATTAATGACTCTGGGCTGCAAAAGAATATCATCTTGCTTCAGATATGCCAGGTTATACGTTTCATGTGAAAAAAATTGGTTTTCCTCTCCAGGGAAAGAGAGTTGTGATATTTAGCTCAGAGCATGTCATCATTCATAAAACATAATCATATTGGACACAGTACTAAGGTGTTTCAAACTCTCCTAAACTCTGAATGAATGAATGAAAATCCAGAGCAAATATTAAAAAAAGACAACTAATGAGGTTAAAGATTATAATAAAAACATAGAAGTTGCAATCTGCACTTAGTCAACAAAAGGGTGAAAATAAAATAAGATTAAAATACAGTATATTATTTATTTGTTATATATATATATACTTAAGCTATTGTGACATATTTCTTCCCCCAAATCATATCTTCATTTTAAAAGTAACAAGATTAAATGCTCAATAAACATCATTTACTTAACTATATTCTTTGAAAAAAAATTAAAGTTATCATTCATTGATTTGTTGTGTTACATTATAGGTGAATATGGTATAATTTGCTTTCTCTGACATTATCTTCCCTAATATCACATCTCTCCTTTGAAAAAATGTAGTGATAAAATACTTGAAAGACTATGCTTTCCTCACAGCAGTGATGTATTCAGTTACTAAAATAATCTCAAACTCATCAACTAAAGCGAGAATATTCTGAGAAAAATATATATTAGAAATTGAAAGGGATATGGTAATCAGTCCCTTTCTAAATTTGTCACAAAATACATTAACTACACACAGACAAACTACATGGATACACAGGCACAATGCTTTCTGAACTCTATTACTGTATTAAAGCTAATTAAAAATTAAGGTCCCTAGGGTCAAGAGCCTAGTATAGCGGTGGAGGGGGGGGGCATTTGCCTTGCATTCAGCTGACCCAAGTTCGACCCCCAGCATCTCATATGGTTCCCCAGCACTGCCAGGAGTAATTCCTGAGGGCAGAGCCAGGATTGACCCCTGAGCATTATTGGGTGTGATCCCCCCCCCAAAAAAAAGTAAAGAAAAAAAAATAAGCTCCATAAAATAAATAAAAACCAACTTTGAACGTTAAAGAAATAGTACAGTATGTACGACACTTGCCAGATGTGACAGACCCTGTGTAAGGTACTGAGTATTATTCTCAGTTTTCGACACTACATATGGTCCATGAGTGCTGACAGGAATGATATCTGAATACAGAGCCAGGAGTAAAGCCTGCTCTCTCCACCAATAAAATAATAACAACAAAATTCATGATCTATCTCAATTGTTACTGTCATCCAACCACTGTGTTAAACATTCATTAAAAAAATACATACCAGGTGGAACTTGCTTAAAATCCAGACAAAATAACTTAATTCTATTTCCATTGCCCACCATTCTTTCTCCTTCCATCCTTTTTTCTTTCCTTCCTTCCTCCCTCCCTCCCTCCCTCCCTCCCTCCCTCCCTCCCTCCCTTCCTTCCTTCCTTCCTTCCTTCCTTCCTTCCTCTATTCCTTTTTTCCTTCAATCTTAAAATCATTTTTTTTTTTGCTTTTTGCGATGCACAGGGTTTGATGCACTGGCTCTGTGCTCAGGAATTATTCCTGGCAGTGCTCGGGGACCATATAGGATGCTGGGAATCAAACCCGGGTTGACGGGTGCAAGGAAAACACCCTACCCACTGTGTTATTGCTCCCACCCCTAAAATCATTTTTTAATAAGCCAAATTTCATGGGCTGAAGAGATAGTACAGTGGGTGGGGTATTTTTGCTTTGCATGCAGCTGAACCAAGTTTGATCACAGCATTACATATGTTCCCCTGAGCACCACCACAAGAATCTTGAATCTTGAGAGCAGAGCCAGGAGTAACCCTTCAGTATCTCCGTATGTTTCTCCAAAATCATTACAAAGTTCATTCCAATCACTTTTTACAATTTTGTGGAATCCAGCCCATAAATGCATATATACTCTGCAGTCTGAATTTTCAATATCTATGTCTCCTTGACTTGCTGTCCTATCCTGAAAAAGTTGAAAGTGTAGCAAAATTTTCTGAATCCTACATGTTCTTCCAGATACCCATTCCAAATTTGTCTTATCCTTTAAAAATTATTGCCTAAACAAGCTTACCATATCTATTTGCTCAATTCTATTTCTATTTAATGCAGGATATTTTATACCTCAAAAATAAAAGTTCATTGAGGATGGAGAAATAGACAGCAGGTAGGGCAGTTACCTGGAGTGCAGCCCACATGGGGTTTGACCTCTCATCACACTATATGTTATCCCTAATCCCCCCAGGAGTGATCCCTGAATACAGAGTAAGGAGTAACCCCTAAGCACAAATAGTAGTGACCCCAAAATAAAATAAACAAACTAGAGCAAAAGTTATTTTTTTTATTGATGTAATTTAGATTCTTATTTTATATGATCTAACTCTTTGTCTCTATTGGAGAGTTCCACTTCCTACCTAGCCACAACATGACCTTCTCCACTAAGGTTTCTTTGACTGACAAACTTATCTTTGAACTCTCTTTTCACTTAACACCTTTTACCTAACTAAACTTTCTAATTTGCAACTACATTAAATTAGAAAAGGCAAAACTTAGGGCTAAATTAATTCTTAGGCTATGAAAATTTCAGTGAGATTGAAAAATAGGTCATTTAAATATTGGTCAATGCCCCAGGTAATGAAGGACATTAGGAATCTTTAGGATAAATCATGATGCTATGGTAGCAGTAATTCATGAGAGGTGAAATCATGAGAATAAATTTATCATAAATATAATGGAATTTGTTATTATAGCTATGTTAATGTTGAAGGAATTAAATAGATATCACTACTCAAATATCCACGATCATTTTTACTGCATTTAATGAGGGGAGGCACTTTTTTTTGGCTCATACCCAGCAATACTCAGGAGTTATTCCTAACTCAGTACTCAGAAATTACTCCTGGTGGTGCTCAGGGGATCATTCTGGATGCTGAGGATCAAACCCAGTTCTGCCGCATGCAACGCAAATGCCCTACCTGTTGTACTATTGCTTCAGCCCCTTTAGTGCTTCTTTTAACCTATTAGAGGAATACTTCTAAAACATCAAGTATTGTAAAAATCAGTCAAGAGACTGAAACCCTCTTTTGAATGAAAATAATTGCACACATGAATGTAAGCACAAGTTAATATATTGATTATATATTTATAATATAAAACTATATAAAACTATGAATATTATTATTTTACTAACAACATTGTAAATTATTGACACAAAAAGAAAAGGAGATGAATAATTTGCAACATCTGAATTCCCCAGTTCTGGTTTTTGTACAGTAAAAATTAGGGTACATTAGTACGATGTCACCTAATACGATCACTTAATCACTTAACTTCCCATTAGTTGTCGATTTGCTCGAGCAGGTGCCAGTAACGTTTCCAATTGTCCCTGTCGCGTGCTAGTGTAGCCCAATGACATCTGTTCGCTCTGGGAACATGAAGAGCCTCAAACCAATCATTCATGATCTTGATGAAGTCTGACCATCTGGTAGGTGGGTGGTCACGCGGTCTTTTGACATCCCTGGAATCCAGTCGGTAACAGCTCTAGTCCAGCAGTCGTCTTTAAATCTCATTACGTGACCAGCCCATCTGATTTTTGACACCTTGGCAAACGAGACAGTGTCCCTGATTCTTGATCAATGACGGATGTCGGAACTCTGGATTCTTTCTCTCATTTGAGTGAAACGTGATATTCCAAGCATAGCTCTTTCTATTCTTCTTTGGGAGACCTGAATAGCGTTCTCATCCTGTTTGCATAGGGCCCAGGTCTCTGAGGCATATGTTAATGCAGGAAGAACAGTGGAATCAAAGAGATGCGCCTGGAGCCGGAGGTTCTTCGTCCTCTTAGCTATTTCTTCGACGTTCTTGAAGGCGTTCCAAGCCGCTTGGAACCTAATACAAGAGCGGCTTGGAACCCAATACAAGTGACATACATTTTTTTAATGTAGGAGTACTGTTATTTATTCAGCCACTGATTAGGATGAATCAATTGTGCATAAACTTTGCAAGTGACACACCTTTTTGAACTAAAAATAAGTGAGTAAATATATCTTTTAGTATAAAATCATAAATTTATACCATTGTTAGTCTGGTATTATATATTACATTGTAAATCTTAAAAATTAAGGTGGAGATGTTAATAAATATAAATATAGTGGGAGAAAAAGATAGTAGAGTGGGTTAAATTCTTTCCTTGCATACACCCCAGCCAAGTTGAAACTTGGAAATCTTATATGGTCCCTTGAGCCTGCCATGTGATCCCTGACCACAGAGCCAGGAGTAATCCCTTGACCAATACTATGTATAGCCCCAAATCAAGATAATAATAAAAGGATAATAATTTTCATAGCACGTACTGTTGCTAACAAAACTGAGCAATTCCTACAACATAATGTGGCCTATAATAGTAACTTAAAACAAGGCAAACTTTTACGAAGACATATTTATATAAGGGGTGATCATGCTTTATTTAATGAATTGTCAAACCTAAATTCACAATTCGGAAAAGTCTTAAAACTATACAGGTGATTCACAAGCATGGCCTCCTCTGCTCAAAGTAGAATCACATTAACATGACAGAAAGACTGTTTACCGATTCATATTATGTAGAATTAGGATAGACATCTTCTCCCTTCTTTCATGAGTTGTAGCATTTCTATATTATAATTTATTTTCTTGGTTTTGGGGCCACACTCAGCTGTGCTCAGGAGTTATTCCTGGCTTTGTTCTCTGGGATCACCCATTCAGGGCTCAGAAGACTTTCTATATTTTTAAAAATTTCTATTATTTTTACACAATATCAGTAAATTTATAGATATGATTATAGAAATAAAACTTACAGAATTATAATGAGATGATCCCAAGATCAAACCCATTTCAATGGAAAGTCAGAATCAAGTAAGATAGTAAAAGGGGATAGTGACATCATTTTTCAGTAACTGGCATGTATCATTTCCTTTAACTCCTATGACCCATTGGTATTAACTGTTTTGTGAAGATATAATACATGACAATATGCTGATACATCCAGGAAGAAGTCCGTTTCAGTAAGGAAGTGATGAGATGGACTTTCTCCCTTAAAGGGAAATATTTCTACTTACTAAGATAAGCTACAAAAGAGAGAAACAATATAATGGTTAAGGTGTTTGTCTTGCACATGCATTGCATGTGACTGATCTTGATTTAAAATTAACACCACATCTAGTCCCTTATAGTTTAAGGGCCATTCCTGTAAACTATAGGGGACTGGCCAGGGGTCACTCCCATACACAGAGCAGTAAATACTAAGGACAGCTAATTGTGGCTCCAAAACTAGACAAATAAAATTAAATTAAATAGGCTATGATAAGTATGTCTTACTAAACATGAAAGAAAGGAAAAATACATCGATGAATTTGCTTTACACACGTAACTACCCAGTATATATTGAAAGAATGCTATCATTTTTCTGTGTAGTAAAATAGTTTTATTGAAAGAAATTTTCATAGAGAAATGTGAGAGGACAGAAAGAGAGGGAGATAGGTTTTCAAAAGAGAACATAGACTTCTTTAGTGAGTGTAAAAAGACAGAATGACTTTTAAAATGAAATTCTAAGAAAATTAATCCATTCTGATGTTCAGGATGTGGTATGAATGAATAGACATTGTACCTTAATGTACAAAAAATTTTCCTGTAAACTATTTAGTAAAAGATTGGCCATAACGTTTTATGATATTCCAGAGTCAACGATTATAACTCCAGAGAAAAGATTGGCCTAGATAAAGTGCTAATTCTTTATGTGGTGTATGCTTCATGATATAAAGCAATTGACACGTGAGCCATGATGTGACTCAGTGGGAGAACACATGCCTTGGATGCTGAAGAGCTGAGTTTAACACTTTGAACTTCCCACAAAAAATGGCTATAAAGGTTGAACTTTGTGAAATTTGAACTAAAAACAAATATATAAAACCTGAAATGATGTAGAAAGTTGGTTGACTAAGAAAAACTTAAAAAATATAGAGCTAAATGTTGTAATGAAGGTATATGAATAAAACTAAAGTGCTACCATATGTATTTAAATATCTGTCACTGTCACTGTCCTCCCATTGTTCATCAATTTGCTCAAGCGGGCTCAGTAATGTCTCCAGCGCGAGACTTGTTACTGTTTGGCATATCGAATATGTCACAGGTAGTTTGCCAGGCTTTGCGGTGTGGGTGAGATACTCTAGGTAGCTTGCCGGGCTCTCCGAGAGAGGCGGAAGAATTGAACTGGGGTTGGCTGGGCAGTCGAGAGCAAGGCAAATGCCCTACTGCTGTGCTATCGCTCATATTCATGTATATTCATATATATATGATCCTGAATCATATATATATGATACTGAAAATAGCCTCAACCCCCCAAAAAATCAGAAAACAAAAATATAAGCAGCTGAAAGAAAGAAAAAAAGAAAGAAAGAAAGAAAGAAAGAAAGAAAGAAAGAAAGGAAAGGGCTAGATGATAAAAATGCAGACCAATGGACTGGAGAGATTATACAATAGGTAGGGTGTATGCCTTGGATGCAGCTGACCTGAATTTGATCTTAGGAATCTGCATGTGGCCCCTAAACCAAAATATGGACACAATATTCCTTATAAATTCCAAGTATATAATAGCATTGACATAATAAAATTAACAGTCTGACAGACTATAAGAAAAGTTTGTAATTCTATCTCTGTTGGAAATGTATGTCAAGAAATTCAAAATCATAATAATAATTAAAATAAAGTTATAGTGGAAATTAATTGATTTAATTATATGAAACAAAACTTATAGATACAAAACATTAAACAAACATTGGATAGCATTTGTAATGCATAGATAGAAACCTGTTAATTTATATATGACAGTATTTAGAGAAATAAAAGCACTCAGAAACACATGGTTGACTTCCAAATTATAATGTGATGCATGATACCTTCTAATGGTTTAATAAATACATTATTCACCAAATACTTTCATACAGTTAAATTCTCATCTTTTGAATTCATAAAGTCCTGAATTAAATGACTTAAAGAATCTACATTCCACTGGAAAACTGTGCATGGCCTTATTATGTCCCTCTTTTTTTCATTCTTGTCTTTTCTCCCTGTTGTTGCACTACATTATCACTCTGCAAATGATAAAATATATGGTTTATTTAAAATTATTGCGAATAATAATACATGTATATGACATAATGTATAGTAATACAAAAATATTGATACATAGGAATTAATGAACTCTTCTCAATCACCCCCTACAATGCAAAATCAGTTTTGCTCTTATTTGCAAAACTCAGTACTGCTGGTGTACAAGTCTTTTCATTCTTTGCATTCTTTCAGCATTTTTTAGTGGTTTACTTAAAAATATTCCCTTAGAAAAATGTGAAGGGAGAAAAAAAATACATGTTCGAAAGACAACATGGGCTTCTCCAGCATGGAAAAAGCCTCATTCTCTCTTTTGATATTACATAATATTTAAATTTCTCTCAAATAAGAGAATAAAACTTGAAAATGCATTATTTAAAAAATTTTCACTATTGTCATAGATTTCTGGGGGGAGAGCCTGCCAAGCTACTGAGAGCATCCTGCCCGCACGGCAGAGCCTGACAAGCTCCCCGTGGCATTTTCAATATGCCAAAAACAGTAACAACAAGTCTCACAATGAAGACGTTACTGGTGCTGGCTTCAGCAAATCGATGAACAATGGAAGGACAATGCTACAGTGCTACAGTCATAGATAGCTGGGGACGGGGGGTATTAGCATTTTTGTTTCAGACAAATTAATGTATTTCCCCTAGATACTCAAACAATATTCAGTTATAATGTTTTAGGTTTTATTGGGGTTATTTCATTTTCAAGCACAAATTATAAGTCATTTGATAAATTCTTATTCTAAGTGGTACTCAGTTCATTACATTAATTTTCAGACTGCTAGGCTTTCGGTATTGCTTATGTTTGTAAAACTAATACAAAAGTAAACAGGCAAGAACAAGACATATCTTTACTCTAAGGAAATAGAATCTATTGGGAAATCCAGCTATTAATCATGTTATACATATATTAAGCATTTCATCAGTATTTGCTGAGTAAATGACCAGGGAATAATGATTTACAAAGTACCAAAGGAGGTGCTAGTTTACATGCTGATGCAATCTCTTCTAAACCATCCTTTATGCTCCAACACTTAGTTTTTACTCCACTTAACATTATTTCAGCTATTTTAGAAATAGATTAAGGTAAATAGACAAAGGATAGTTCCAAGGAAGTCATTTATTGAGTTTCTAATGGAGGGTACTTGGGTTGAATTGAGAGAGCCATACATGATAAAGATGAAGATGATGAAATGCTCTCTAAACAAGGAAATGATGTAAACAAAAAGTTCAGAACAAATTTCAGAAAAGGTTTTAGAGAACATAAAGTGGAATTTTTAATACACATAAGTTCTATGACTGAACTACTGTTTGTTCATTTCTCCCTTTAGATAGACTTAGTAAGCTTTTGTAATAATCTAGGCAATTTTCCAGGTGTTGAGGAAATAGCGTTAACTAAACAAACAGGCTCATAATTTAAGTTCTAAGGAAAATATAGAGCAGATCTTACAAATAAATGCCTCAGGTAATTTTACATTAGTAAGTGTTGCATGTTAAAAAATAAAGTGTAGATGACTGGAAATAAGAAACAGTTTATTTTATTTTACTTTGGTTTTTGGTCCATATCCAGCATTGCTCAAGGACTGTTCCTGATTCTGTCCTAGAGATTGATCTTAGTGGTGCTCAGGGGATTGTGCATTGCCTAGGACTGGACCCAAATCTCCAAGATGTGAAGAATCTCCTCAGTCCTTTGAGCTCTCTCCTGCCAAGGAACTACATAAGAGAGGTGTAGGTAGACTAGGAATTTTCCTTAGGAAGGGAAATTTTACCTCTATATGAATAAAGTGAAGTAACCAAGAGCAAATGGTAATTAAAAAGTGCAAAGAAACAGGAATGTGATCAGAATTGAAATTAAGGGTTGTGGTTAAAGCATGTTGAGCAACATCAGAGTGTACACAACAGAAACACAATAGAATGGAGATAGCCTTTTCTAAGAGAGAAATTATGTGGTGAACTAAAGTGCTCCTCAAGATAACCATATCCTAATCCCTGAACATGGGAATATTATTTTACATAGGAAAAGGAAGTTTTCCTTGTGACACCTGAACTGAGACACCTGTTTTGTGCACACAACGATGGGATCAGTGTAATCTGAATTTTCTTAGAAAGTTAGCATTGAAGAGCCAATAAGATTTGATTATTTCGGTTATCTTAGATGAATAAAAGTGTAATTTTAATGTAATTAAAAAGAGAAGAGAGAAATAGTGTGGATAAAGAGAAAAAATGAAAATTAATAAAAGAAAGAAAACCTACTTTACTTATATTTAAAGAAGCTATTCTAGTGATATTGGGCTGGAGCGATAGCACAGCGGCTAGGGTGTTTGCCTTGCATGAGGCCAACCTGGGTTCAATTCCTCAGTCCCTCTCGGAAAGCCCGGCAAGCTACAGAGAGTATCCTGCCTGCATGGCAGAGCCTGGCAAGCTCCCCATGGTGTATTTGATATGCCAAAAACAGTAACAAGTCTCACAATGGAGAAGCTACTGGTGCCTGCTCATGCAAATCGATGAACAATGGGAGGACAGTGAGATAGTGCATTCTAATGATAAATGGAGAATTGGATTGAAAGGGTTGTGTGCTGAAGCAGAAAGGGTACTGCAACAATCAAGGAAGTAGTTGGTTGGCTCACTTTGGTAATAGTAAGGATGGGGAGAAGTTAGCATGTAAGAGTGTAAATATATAACAATGGTCTGATTCTGGATATACTTTCAACATAAATTGAATTGATACATGCGTGAACAGGATTTATTGAAGAGAGAAGAGAGTTACTGACAGTTTCTTGCTATTCAACTAGAGTCATTCTGTGGATGGTGCTTCCATTCAGTTAAATATAAAGGGATGGGGAACACACAGGTTTAAAGGCGGGGGCAATAGCTGTGGAAGCAAGTTTGAAAATATTTTGTTTTTTTCAAGTACATGATGATGGACCAACATTCTCCTATTGATCACAATCTGAATCTGGAGTATTGGAGAGAAAGCAGACCTAGATACATCAATATGTGAATATAAATTGTTTGTTAATTCATGAAAGTAATCAAGTTTCCTTGACTAAGAATGGAGCATTTGTATTGAAGTACTGGACTTGAAGTATTCAAATGTTTGAAGGGAACAGGAAAAGGAATATATCTGATAACCTTTCATTATCTGTATTGCAAACCATAATACCCGAAAGAAGAGAGGGGGAAAGAGAGAGAGAGAGAGAGAGAGAGACAGAGAGACAGAGAGAGAGAGAGAGAGCCCCTGCCACGGTGGCAGGAGGTGGAATGGTGGGAGGGGGAGGGGGAACTGGGACCATTGGTTTTGGGAAATATACACTGGTGAAGGAACGGGTATTGGAACATTATATGACTAAAATCCAATCATCAACAGGATTCTAAATGTGTATATCTCTGATTTAACAAAATAAAATGGGAAAAAATAGTTAAGGTATGGACCATAAATATGGCTCACAATGCATCATCTGGGCCCTGAATAGAACTCTTGGAGCTATGTCCCCTGCCAACACTGGGTATGCCACTATACTGTCCAGTGGGCTTGACCTCTGCTTCAAATGCCAAGAGCAGAGCTGAAAAACATGGGCACCCTTGGATGTGGACCCTGTAAAATGTATAAATTGTAAAAAGTTGGTTAAATCAAATGTAAACAAATGTAGGAAAAATCAAAAGGTGAAAATAGTTAAATAAGAGAAGACTAAAGAATATTGCTGGAGTTATAGATTCTTATAGCAGACCAGAATTTTGTTGTTGGTGGTGGTGGTGCTTTTTAGTTTTGAGGGGTCACACTCATTGGTGCTCAAAGACCACTCCTGGCCCTACTCAGGGGACCATGCAGTGAGGGAATTTAACCCAGCACTCCTGCAAGCATGTGCTTGGCCCATTGACTATCTCTCTATCCTAAAAGCAGAAATTATTTTATAAAAGTATTTGTTCTTCTTTTTTCTGTATGTATTAAATCTAGTAAAATAATATACTAAAATATTAATTGATGACCATGATAAAAGTTAAGATTTATTGATGTTGCGGAGGTTAAATTTGTCTTAGCTCTGGAATTAGTAAGAAATAAATGAAAAAAGTTGCATATGAGCAAGTAATTACATAGATTTTCCTATTAGGACCAAATGAATTCCATAAGCACAAAGAAACTTTTCTTAATATATAACTTGCTAAATCATTATCAAATATAATTGTTAAAAATGTGCATTAATATAATTAACTCTAAGTTTATATGAAATTAATTGGAGTTAATACAATCAAATAATTTAAGGTTACATGGAAAAATTAGTTTATTTTGAATCTAGGCACTACTGCACACAAGATGTGAAACTTTAAATAAATGTTATATATCTCTATCCTATGTTATCAAACATAAATGAGGCTTCAATAAAGGGGAAAATAGTCTTTATAATAATAAAAACTATATTGTTATACTTCCTAAGCATTTAAAAGTAAGAGAATGGATTTATTTGAATTATACATTTTATATAACAATATAATATTTATGATATGCAATCTATATATTAAATATGTAATTAGTGTGTATCTGATCATTTTGGAGATTGACCTATAGGAGATAAAACATCTATACAGTCAGAGGATTTAGTCATACTTTCAATGAGCTGTGTTCTTAGACTACTTTGAAAAGTAATGTGTCATTTAGAAGAAAGATTCAGTCAGCCATAAAAGCAGACATCAAAGGAAAGACACCAGGGAAGACATTCATCACACTGATTCAAGTACTGCACAGCAATAAGAGTACCGTCATCATTTTCCCAGAATATCTGTCTCCAATGGGAAGCCCATCTCAGAAGTACAGATAATTGTAAAGTTCTACCACCCAGGGGATGTGTATTTCCATTCTTAAGGGAGACTCATCGCAATCACAAGAGTAGTTCTAGCTTTCTTGACAGACACATTTGAGAATTGATTCACCCAGTTGCCCTGTTTGGTTGCTATACTCACTCAGCCACTCCTAGCCTCCTATGCCAGCCCATCTCACAACGACAAAGGGTTAATGTGATCATCTTCAGGAGTTTCACGTCTGAAACCATTAACTCTTGCAGTAAATCAGTAAAGTGGTCTCTGACTTTGATTTTGCTTCCCATAGTATTGAATGGCACAGGATAAAATGTGTTGATGTCACTAAATTTAACTGTTTCCAGACCCTATGACATTATTTTCTTTTGCAAAAATAATAAGCGAAGAAATTCGGTTTGCATTTCAACATTTAGACATTATAGACAGCAACCGTTATAGTGTTTCAGAATCTAATCATTCCTCACTATTTAAAAAAAAAAATTTTGGACCTCCTAGAAAGCCGGTTTTACCCCTGGTCTGCGTGGGACGGGCCCGGAGGCCCAGCTCTGGGCAACCAAGCGAACGGCTCCTATTCCAACCAGGTACAGCCCGCCCCCAAAGGCCTGGGACCTTCTGTGCGCATGCCCAGCTAGCTCCACCTCCTAGAAAGCCGGTTTTACCCCTGGTCTGCATGGGATGGGCCCGGAGGCCCAGCTCTGGGCAACCAAGCGAAAGGCTCCTATTCCAACCAGGTACAGCCTGCCCCCAAAGGCCTGGGACCTTCTGTGCGCATGCCCAGCTAGCTCCACCTCCTAGAAAGCCGGCTTTACCCGTGGTCTGCGTGGGACGGGCCCGGAGGCCCAGCTCTGGGCAACCAAGCGAACGGCTCCTATTCCAACCAGGTACAGCCCGCCCCCAAAGGCCTGGGACCTACTGTGCGCATGCCCAGCTAGCTCCACCTCCTAGAAAGCCGGTTTCACCTGTGATCTGCGCGGGACGGGCACGGAGGCCCAGCTCTGGGCAACCAAGCTGAACGGCTCCTATTCCAACCAGGTAGAGCCTGCCCCCAAGGGCCTGGGACCCTCTGTGCACATGCACAGCTAGCTCCATCGACGTTCCCAACTCCTCGTTCAGTGCCAGGGGCTCTTTCCGGAGCCGCGGCTGCTAATGCAGCCGCAAAATATTTTCCCACTACATATGCCACAGGAAACATAAGCTACCTTCTTCGATGGAAACTTCTCTAGTTTAGCTCAGTCACTAGAAACACAGTAACCAATAACTCATAAGCCTATCTTAACAAATTCAACGCAATCCCTATTAGGATACCCATAACATTCTTCAAAGAAATGGAGCAAACACTACTGATATATATGGAACTGATATATATATATATATATATATATATATATATATATATGGAACAATAAGCCCCCATGAATAGCTAAAGCAATTCTTGGGAAAAAGAAAATGGGAGGAATCAATCTCCCTAACTTCAAACTCTACTACAAAGCAGTAATAATTAAAACAGCATGGTACTGGAACAAAGGCAGAGCTGTAGACCAATGGAACAGGGTTGAATATACTGACATCTCGTACCAAGCATACGGCCATCTAATCTTTGATAAGGGGGCAAGAAAACTGAAGTGGAGCAAGGAAAGCCTCTTTAACAAATTGTGCTGGCAAAACTGGATGGCGACATGCAAAAAAAAGTGGGCTCTGATCTCTGCCTAACGCCATGTACAAAAGTAAGATCAAAGTGGATTAAAGACCCAACATCAGACTGGAATCCATAAGGTACATTGAAGACAAAGTTGGCAAAACCCTCCATGACATTGAAGCTAATGGTATCTTCAAACATGTCACGCCACTGGCCAAGCAAGTGAAAACGGAGATAGACAAATGGGACGATCTTAAACTAAGAAGCTTCTGCACCTCCAAAGAAACAGTGACCAAAATACAAGGACAGTCTACAGAATGGGAAAGGATATTCGCCAAATACACATCTGACAAGGGGTTGATATCAAGGATATACAAAGTACTGGTTGAACTCCACGAGAAGAAAACATCCAACCCCATCAAAAAATGGGGTGATGAAATGAATAGAAACTTTCTCAAAGAAGAAATCCGAATGGCTAAAAGGGACATGAGAAAATGCTCTACATCATTAATCATCAGGGAGATGCAGATAAAATCAACAATGAGATATCATTTCACACCACAGATACTGGCCCACATCCATAAGAACAAAAGCAACTGGTGCTGGTGCAGATATGGCGAGAAAGGGACCCTCCTTCACTGCTGGTGGGAATTGCTGACTGGTTCAGCCCTTTTGGAAAACAGTATGGACGATTCTCAAAAAATTAGAAATTGAGCTCCCATTTGACCCAGCAATACCACTCCTGGGAATATATCCCAGAGAATCAAAAAGCTATAGTCGAAGTGACATCTGCGCTTGTTTGTTCTTTGCAGCACTCTTTACAATAGCCAGAATCTGAAAAAAACCTGAGTGCCCGAGAACAGACGACTGGTTAAAGAAACTTTGGTACATTTACACATTGAAGTACTATGTAGCTGTTAGAAAAGACAAAGTCATGAAATTAACATACAATTGGTACTACATGGAAAGTATCATGTTAAGTGAAATAACTCAGAAGAAAGGGATAGACATAGAAAGATTGCATTCATGTGGGGAACATAAATTAACAAAATAGGAGACTAACACCCAGAATGGCTGAAATTAGTACCAGGAGTTTTACTCCATGGCTTGGAGGCCAGCCACACATGCTAGGGGAAACGGCAGCTCAGATAGAGAAGGGAGCACCAAATAAAGGGTGTTGGGAGGATCCTCCCAGGATGGAAGAAGCATGCTGAAAGTAGACTATAGACCAAACATGATTGTCACCCATTGCCTCTTTTACAAACCACAATACCCAATAAGAGAGAGAGAACAAAAGGGAATGCCCTGCCACAGAGGCAGGGTGGGATGGGGGAGATGGGGGGTGGGGGGGATACTGGGATCTGTGGTGGTGGGAAATGGGCACTGGTGGAGGGATGGTATTTGATCATTGTATAATTGAAACCCAAGCACAAAAATTTGTAAGTCTACAACTATACCTCATGGTGTCTCACTAATAAAAATTTTTTTAAAAATTGGCCTTTGCCCATCCACATGCCAACCAAAGGAAGGACTAGGCCTGCTTCACACGTGAGGCCATGAAGGTGTATAGGAAAGGAGGATGTGAGCACAAGTAGGATCCAAAGGGTCACATCGGCCCTAAAGTCAGGGACTCTATCAGAGTTCCATGAGAGGGTATGGGGGACATCCCGCGAGCCATCAAAGCATCACGAGGGCTCAGGGGATCTCAGAGAAAACAAGTAGACATGGCTCAAGGAACAAGAGCCAAAGTAAAGAGCAGGGAGGGGAGAGGGACCTCAGGGTTCCCGGAGTGGGTGTGGTCTGTGTATGTCATGGCTATGGTTACCAACCCCACCTTCTGACCCTTTATGACATGTCACTGCTTCATAATGGAAGTGGGACTATATATACAGGCCCTTTTTGCTCAGGGTTTCAGTTTCCTACGGAATTCTGTAGGAAATGCCTTTACCTTATTCCTTTGGTCCTCCATGTGAGGACCCACCTAAAAATAATTTAATTTATGTTGATTTGCTCCTGTTCCTGTTCATTATCCTAACACTCTTTATCTACTGCCTCAGCCACTATGCATTTGACCAGGCGACCTTATATCAGGTAAGCACACAGGGCGAGCTCCTGAAGTATTTTGTGGCAGGCCTGTGGCTAAGACTGAATTTGTTCACTTCAGTTCACTTCAGTGAAGTCGCCACCAGTGTGGGCCAGCCTGAAAAGACTGAAATGATGTCGTATTCTTGTAAATGATTCAGGGAAGAAATGATTCACAGCATTCTGTTGTGCTCTAAGATTGACTGAGTTTTTTGGTGATTGAAAGGAGAGAACCCACAAGCTCACTCTTTCTTTTCCTCACAGCCTGGAAGGACAGCTAGGCGCCGTCGGCGACGCCAGAGAAGGAGAGGTAAGGAGCTCTCCAAAGAGAGACCTTTCTCCCGAAAGTAGGCACCTCTGAGTGCTGAGGGGTGCTGAGTGGTGCGGGAGGTTCTTTCTGACTCTTGGGACAGAGCTGCCCGATGCCTCTGGGAGCGCTGGAGAAGCAGCTCCGCTGCTGCTCCCCTGACACGAGCCCCTCTTGCTTCTCTAGGGACCAGAGTGACATGCAACAGCCAGAAGGGGCAAGGAATCTTCCAGACTATCTTGGCGACGAGGTGATTCCTCTTTCCATCTTCCCGATCCAATTCCAGAGTCCTGGTGATAGCGCCCGTGGACAGGGGTGGGGGAGCCCTGGTAATGGGGTGACCCTGTCTACTGTGATAGGACGAGAAGCCTAGGGAGGAGTAACTGCACGGGGTCCCCCTCGCCCTGCCAGCCAGAAGGGCGGCTAGGGTTTCTCCTGGATTGATCCCCTTGCTCTGTGTCCTCTGCAGACACCAGATTGCCATGGGCCGGAAGGGGACACCAAATCCGAAAACCACCATCTTGGCCTGCTGGGGAGGAGCCGCCGCAAGACCTGACGTTCGCAACCTGCCCGGGCCTGATCACTTTCCCCGCCGCGTGTCTGGCCCTACCATCATGGGCGACGTTCGCAACCTGCCCCGGCCTGATCGCTTTCCCCGCCGTGTGTCTGGCCCTACCATCATGGGCGCCACGATGCCACCTCCTGTCTCTGGGCCTTTTCTCCCACCACCCCCTGTCCCCCCCTCTCCACCCCCCCTCCCTCTCACCCGCTTCCTGACTCCACCACCTTTGCTCTGCCCTCTGATAGTGTCTTGTTGGAACCTGCTCGCCTGCCCCCCATTTCTCTCGAGGCCGCCTCGTTCCCCTCAGGCGCCTCTGGCCCTGCCCTCCCATGACCATTCACCACGGGGGGCTCAAACATCTGGGGCCTGTCGGTTGGGGAGATTTGAGACCCTGGATTCCCTGGTGGCTCTCAACGATGAGGACGATCCGGCCAGCGCCTCCATGGCCATCGAGGGCGCCCCGGCTGGTCCTCGGTCCCTGGACACCGTCAGGGGAAAGACTCCCCGGGCTCGCCAGCACCGTTGGGAAGAGGAGATGGACAGAATCGAGGAGCTCGAGGAGGCTCCAGAGCCTGGAAGCCGCGGCCGGCGTTGTGGAGCTGCTGGGGGGTGGGCACAGGGCCCAGAGTCCGGGGACGGGTGGCGCGGGGCATCTCGGGGCGCCAAGCGCCAGGAACAGCAGCCCCACAGCATTTTAAAGAACCTGAGGTTCAGCCTCCTGCAGGGTCCTGCTGGGGACTCTAGAGAGTTGCTGTGGGAGCGGCCGGGCCACAAGGCTGGCCGAGTCGGGGGCTGCTGGGAGGTGCTGCGCTTCAGACGCAGCAAGAGGTTCCGGTTTACTCTGCCCAAATGCGAATCACTCTCGAGGTCAATTCGTTTCCCAAAATGCCTACAGAAAATGTTCTGCTGCGCAGAAAGCATGACTCTGGAATAAAAGTTTTTGTCCAACGACTATGGTGGCTGACCAGGACATTCTGTGGTGGGAAGGGGGACCAGGGGTCCAGGGACTCGGAGCATGGGCTCCGGGAGGGACCGGGGATGATGCAGCCCCGAGACTTGGTCTTGCAGCCCTTGCAGCAAGGGCTATTTTGGAAAATAGAAGGATGCGCCTCCCCCACTTCCCTGGGGAGGGTCGGAGCTATCTCAGACTTCCTGATAATGGAGTGTGCCCCCCCCGCCCCTCGCATTCTAGGGCCATGACAGCAAAAGAATCAAGAATACAGACACTTCCTCCCTAGAAATGTGACCAAAGTTAACGTTGGCCAGACTGACAGGGGGTGGGAAGGCCTTCTCCATGGAAACAAGGGGTCCCCCTATGGAAAGGCACCCTCGAGAAGTGACCTCAAACCACAGCATTAGCTGTAGCTTCCGTGCTGAGACACTCAGCAGCACTGTGGGAGGGGACCCTGACCTGGAAGCCATGGTGACCTGGGGCACCTAGAACTGAGAAAAGGGAAGCGATGCCTCCTGGGAGAGCAGGGAAATGGGGATGTGAGCCACAATTGCCATAAGATTTTGTCCTCTGAGGAGGACCCTGGGGTAGGAGCTTCTCCAGCTGCTGACGCCCCCTGCTCCCTTCCCCACAGTGGGACCAGGTACTGCAACAGGATGCAGGGAAGTGTCCCACACAGCATCCTGCTGCCTATACAGGGACAGTTCATATGTCTTTGACAATGATGGTCTGTCGGGATGCTGTCGGGCATGTCTCCCCCTCTGAGGATGTTTTCTGGGTTCCTCATAGACATACAGGACAATACACATGACCCTTAGCTACTTATGCATTGGTTTCTGTGAAGGAGCAGCCCCATAAGGTCTTCATGTTTTTGCTGTCACTGATGTTGGTGGGCCCCACATGTAGTTCATGTGAAGTAGGAGAAGTCCATCAATTTTTCCCGATCCGCCTCTGCCACCCTGGACCTAGGGTTACCGGGTTCCCGTATCATCCCCAGAAAGAAATTTCATGAGTAAACAAGCAGTGAAATAAAATTGATTTTATTTGGTGGGTTTTCGAAGGTGTGGAAGGGGAGTGAGTGAGTGAGAGAGAGAGAGAGAGAGAGAGAGAGAGAGAGAGAGAGAAACACATAATGAAGAGAACAAGGGCTTCTCCAAGGGCAGAGAGAAGCCCTACACACATCAAGCATTAGACACAAAAGCATGAAGGTAAACATCTCATGAGGGGAGATACAGGCAACACATGGTCAGAAAAGTGGGAACAAGAGGCACATGGACTCCTCGGGCAGCATATGTGCGTCCTTTTTTGTTCACTGTGGCTTTTATAGGGTTTCTCCAACCTGCCCCTATATTGGGCTTCTCCTAGGGAAAAGTCCATTGCTAAGAAGGTTACCAGGGAGGTTGGTAGTGGTGGTGGTCTTCTTTGGGCTGAAGCACTAAAGAAGTGTATTCCAGGAATTTTCTTCCTGGGGAGGAGTCCAATCTCCTTAGGTTCCTTTGCTGCTCAAGGTCTTTCTGTTTTCTGCAAGATTGGCTTTTGCTATAGCCCTGGTAGTGGGCCTTGTACTGTCTACATCAGCACCAGGGGAAAATCCCTGGAATTCTCCCAACCGTGGAAACATTCACAATCTGGGTTATTAAAAACCTACTATGCGATTCTAACAATTAATGTGACTTCAGGTAAGATGGCACCAACACCTAGATTTTGGAAAAAGGTCAGCAAGGAGGCACCCCAGAGAACTCAAAAATACAAGGCAAAATTCCTATGAGGCATCCATTGCAGAAATCTGTTTCAGAAAATCTCTGGAAAAGCAGGAAAAACCAAATGCACTGGTTTTCCTTACCACTTTTATCTTAGGAGACACCTGGGCTTGGTGCTCCACAGTGGACACCGAAAAAAGGCGAGAGCTCCATTTGACAAGTGCTCTGAGGAGGATGGGGCGTTAGAAGGCACGTGGACGGAGAGGAAAGAAGCAGAGACTCCCAGACACTTGATTTTGCAAAGTAATGTTGGACCAACTCAAGAATAGGAGCCCCAGGTCAGAGCACTTCCCATGTGACCAAGGCTACAAGACCACAACTATGACCACTTCAAAGACACCTTTCAGGTACCCTGTTGATATGACATGTAACCCAGATTCAGCCTCCCTCCTGTTCTCTAGTGTAAGCTGCTTGAAGTTTGCCAATTTGAAATATGGCAAGGATTGATATTCTTCATCAGTATAGAAATTTATACCAGGTCATGTTGGGCCAGAATATATAGTTGCGAATCTATAGCTAGGATTATATACTTCCAGAGAGATATACTAGGAGAGAATCATGCTGAGTCATGAATCTGAAGAAGAGAAACTGATTGGAATATTTGCCTTGTATTGTGGGATTTAAACAAAAAGCAACACAGTATGAAACTAATATTCAAGTTCAAGGAAATGGTCCAAAAAGACTGGTCAATGGTTATAATTACTAAAGGGTTGTGAAAGCTGCAGTTTATTTAACATAGAGGAGGGTCCATTATGACAACATTAGTTGCAAATGGATAAGAACTGAATATTGAAAGTAGGTGTAGGGATATTCATGACTATCTTTCCACATCGATATTGCAAACCTTAATGCCCCAAATTAGAATGAGAAAGAGATAAAAAACACAGTTGCTACCATGAAGAGTAGTTTGCTTTTTTTTTTTTTGCAAGATTGTGATTGGGAAAAATAATAAGAAATTTATATTAAATATAAGTAGAAAAAAGAGACAGGAGGATTGTTCCAAGGGTAGCAAGTATGGCTCAAGTCCCAGAGAAGTTGGCAGTTGTGATAAAAAAAAAAGATACAAGTAGGAGAGAGCTGGAAACAGTCACTCTTGATACGAACTACATGCTGAATATAGGTAAAGGAATGCACAAGATAACCTCTCAGTATCTGCATTTCAAGCCATAAGGCCTAAAGGAAGAGAGAGAGATACGCCCAGATATGACATCAAGCCATAGAGGGGAAGAACTCTCACAGATCTTCATGATAATGAGGTGATTCCTTTCTCCTTCCCAGATCCAATTCCAGAGTTCTGTTGGTACCGCCCATGGACAGGGGTGAGGGAGCCCTGCTCATGAGGTGAGCGTGAGGTCTGGGAGGAGGGCAGGAAGCACCATGTCTACTGTGATATGGTGAGAAGCCTAGGGAGCAGCAGAGTGCACAGGGGCCCCTTCCCCTGCCAGGCAGAAGGGCATCTTCATTTTCTCCTGGATTGATTCCTTTGCTCTGTCCTCTACAGACACCTCACTTGGCACCAGAATGCCATGTTCTGGCACTGGACATCACATGTGAAAACTATCAGTGCAGCCTGATGTGGAGGAGATGGAAGACAACAAAGTCTCAATCTCCCATGTGCTGATAACTTTCGTACCAAGATTCTTGCTGTACTATCATGTGTGCGACTATGGTGTCTAGTTGGCTCCAGAGACCCGCAGTCTCTGTGCTTTCTTTCCCACCACCCCCTCCACCCCTCTTCCCTCTGGCCTGCTCCCTAAATGCACATCCCTTTTTGGCCCTTTCCCAGCATGTTGCATGGCTCTGTTTACTTCCCACCCATTTCTGGCAAGGCCTCTCTGTCCCCCTCAGGCACTTCTCACTCCTCAGTCCCGTTTCCCATTATCCCCCACTGGCTCAAACATCTGATGCCTGTATGGTATTGTACTTTTCTACCATGGCTCAACTTGGCAGTGTGTGCCAGCATCCTGCCCTGGGCCTTATGTCAGCTGGCCTCTTGGGCACAGAGGGCCCTGATGGCCGTGGCCAAAAGGTCAAAGCACAGCACCCACTAATCACACTCAACAGACCCTCAGATTTTATAATGCTCACAGTGCAGTAGCTGTTTGGTCATTTATTACAATTAATTCCTGGGAGATAGCTTTGGTGTTCTGCCTCCATACACTTGGCTGGAGCAGCCTGCCTCAGCCACAAGGCTCTGAGTTGCTCAGTGTTGAGGGAAGCTTTGAGGGCCCAACACAAAGCGAACACAGTATACAGAACAAAGGACCCCTGCTTTGGGTCGACTCCTGGCCAGGCTTTGGTTTTCCACAGACCAACCATTATAGACACCTCATATGAATGTTCCCTGCGTGCTCACTATTATTTCAATGACCTTGCTGCCACCTTCCTGTCCCAGACCATGTCCCCTCTCATGCTTCCTCTTGCCCTACCTCATCTTTCCCTGGGACCCCATCACCCACACCCATGTCCCTGCCGCCCTCTCTCTCTGAGCCACAGCCGTCTGGCCCCTCTCACCACCATGGAGATGAGACCCACGAGGCGGCCGCAATCTTGGATACGCAGGCTGGGCCTCGGCCCCTGGACACTGTTAAGCAAAGGACTGCCCAGTCGCAGAAGCCCGCTGAAGATCAGCAGCCTCTATTTTAGGATCTTGAGTGGGACCCTCTGCCAAAAAGCAGCCCCCAAAGAAATTCCTGTGCTAGGATTCAACAGAGATCTCCAACTCCTCCTGGGAGAGGCCGAGCAAGAGAGCTCAACCCATCAGGATCTGGGGGCACCGGGAACAACTGCCCATTATGCAGGGCAAGAGAGTTCAATTTACCCTCCCTGAGCCTGACAGTCTGCCAAATACAAACTGGTTCAAAAAAGCCATAAGCCAATTATTCTGCTGTCTTTCACCCAACAGATTTACAGAGTAAATAAATCAACTTTGGCTTTTGATGACTATGGTGGATTACTGGGGCATTCTGTAGTGGGAAAGGGGATGAGGGGCCAGTGACTTGGAGCTTGTGCTAAAGGAGAGACAGGGGATGATGCAGCCCCTAGAGATGGCCCTGCCAACCCTTGCAGTAACTTTGGAAAGAAGTATGTGCCTTCCCCACTACCCTGGGGAAGGTCTGAGCAATCTCAGATTTCCTAAAAATGGAGTGTGGCCAACCCTCCCTCGCCTTTCTGTTCTAGGGTGATTGCAAAAAGAGAATCAGGTACGGATGCTTTCCCCAACATGTGTGACCCGAACACAATGAGTTCCAGAAACATAAATAGACCGTCCACTTGCAGATGGAGAATCTGAGCAGCCTGAGAGGTGATCGGGAGGCCTACTCCATGGAAACACAGGGTGCCCCTGTGGAAATACCCCTTGAGAAGTGGCCTCAAACCATGGGACTGGTTGTAGCTTCAGTGCTGAGACACTCAGCAGCCCTATGGGAGAGGGACCCTGACCTGGAAGCCACTGTAACTGGTGACACCTAGAGCTGAAAGAAGGGAAGCGATGCCTCCTGGGAGAGCAGAGAAATGGGGATATGAGCAACAGAGCCACAGAGCACCATGGTTTAGAAGCTTCTCCTCCTCCTGAATCACCCTGCTGCCTTCCCCCCAGTGGGTCCGGGTACTGTACCGGGATTCTATAGAGTGTGCCACACAGTATTCTGCTATCCGTGCACAGTCCTTGTGTCTTTGAGGAGGAGGGGTCTGCAGGGATGCAGCCAGGTAGGTCTCCTCCTCTGGGGATGTTTTCCGGGTTTCTCATTAGAGAATACACAATAAACAAGGCCCTTCGTTCCTTATACATGGTCTTCTGTGTAGGAGGTCTCATTTTTGTTTTTTTGTTTTCTTTTTTAAATTTTTTTTTACTAGTGAAACACCATGAGGTACAGTTATAGACTTACACATTTTTTGTTCTTGGGTTTCAGTTATACAATGATCAAGTACCCATCCCTCCACCAGCATCCATCCTCCACCACCACGGGTCCCAGCATCTCTCCCACCCCCTATCCCCCCATCCCACCCTGCGTCTGTGGCAGGGCATTCCCTTTTGTTCTCTCTCTCCTATTGTGTGTTGTGGTTTGCAAAAGAGGCATTGAGTGGCAGTCATGTTTGGTCTATAGTCTACTTTCAGTATGCTTCTCCCATCCTGGGAGGATAATCCTAACACCCTTTATTTGGTGCTCTCTTCTCTATCTGAGCTTCCTTTTCCCCTAGCATGTGTGGCTCGCCTCCAAGTCATGGAGCAAAATACCTGGTACTAATCACGGCCACTCCTGGGTGCTAGTCTCCCATTTTGTTGCTCTATGTTCCCCAGATGAATGCAATCTTTCTGTGTCTATCCCGCTCTTTACGTGATTCTTTCCATGTAGTACCACTTGTATGTGAATTTCATGACTTCATCTTTTCTAACTGCTACATAGTACTCCAATGTGTAAATGTACCAAAGTTTCTTTAACCAGTCATCTGTTCTCAGGCACTCAGGTTTTTTCCAGATTCTGGCTATTGTAAAGAGTGCTGCAATGAACAAACAAGTGCAGATGTCACTTTGACTGCACTTTTTTGCTTCTCTGGGATATATTCCCAGGAGTGGTATTGCTGGGTCAAATGGGAGATCAAATTCTAATAGCTTTCAAGAATAGCTTTTGGTCTATACCTGACAGAGTTCAGGAATAAGTCATGGTCCTGTACTTAGGAATTACTCCTGGTGGTGCTCAGGGAACCGGGTGGGATGCCCGGGATCGAGCCGGGGTTGGTGGCACTCAAGGCAAGTACCCCACCTACTATGCCATCTCTCTGACCCTATTTGCCCAAATAGTTATTGAGTATCAACCACACAAAAGCACTTATTGCTATATGGTCTCCTCTGATTACTGGTACGTGGTCTCCCAGATTAAATCTATGCTCTATGCTAATTACTACACTGCAAAAATTGTATCTTCAAGGATTGATCATTCACAGCACTGAAGAATTTCTCACTTGATCCTGAGGATGTGTGACTTGAATTCATTGTTTATATTAATATACAAAATGGTATATATATGTTATATATATAGTGGAATAGTGAAATAAGTCAACATAATTTGTTCCTTAAAATATGCATTTAACATCAATATATTGAGTGCTCATAAAATCGCAAATACAATGCCTTAGTTTGAGGCAAGAATAACATTTATTAGTGTTTCTTATTTAAATTTATTTTTTGGCTTTTTGATCACACCCAGTTACTCCTGCATTTGCACTCAGGAATTATTCCTGGCAGTGCTCAGGAGACCATATGGGATGCTGGGAATTGAACCCGAGTCAACATCATGCAAGACAAATGCCGTACTTGTTGTACTATTGCTCAAGCCCCAACATTTCTTGAGATACCAGTTTCTTGTGATGTTTTGTTTTTCTTCCATCATGTTTGAATTAAAACCCTCTCCATGGGTACTAGATAGTTTTAATTCTATTACTGCTATTGTTGCTTTCTCTCAGAAATAAGAATTTACATTTTCCACAGTTGCTGATTCTAAATATAACAGTCTAGTTTGTGAATACAATAGAACAAATGAAATGTTATTTTCAGAATACACAGGAAAAATGTCATTTTCTTTTGCTCTTGGGAAACAAAGAATAAAAGATGCATTGCCTATGCTAGAAAAGTTTCCCTTAGACTTGAGTGTTTATAGCTGATCTGGGGTTTAATGAAAAGAAAGATCATCTCTTTATTACTAACCATTTGGGGAGAAGAATTATCTCCTATGAGTTTCTCTTTATCTGTGAATGATCTGATGGTAAGTGATTGCCTGATTGTCTGAACATGTCACTTAGGGCACTACTGAGTTCTCTAAAGAGTTACTGCTCCTTCCAAAATTGCAGCAAAGTAGAGAAGCTCTTAAAACTTCAAGAGGCAAAGGCCTTCTCTATTTCAACTATTCCATAATTGCATCCTATTTGGGCACAAATGTTCTATGTGTAGTGCCTAAAACTAGAGAGGTAATAGGATAAAGAAGTGATATCATTGTAATGCACATTTCAAAGGAACTTACTGCTAGTTCTCTTGACTTTGAATGCTTTGAAGTGTGCAGAAAAGTAATAATGACACTTAAAAAAATCTGTATAGTCCCTGTCAAGTGTTAGTGTAATACCGCCCTTTGAGAGAGGACAAGAGAAGCATATTCAGGTTCATTAGGGAGTTAACAATTTCTTACTACAGCTATTAAATTGTGGGTGACATGAATGATATATATTTTCTTTTGCATTTTCCAAAACAGATTTACTTTGCTTCTCTGCTAGCAAAAGACATCTTTAACTAATTGAAGTTCTCTCAGCACCATGCCTTCTGTTTTCTTTTCTAGTTGCTGAAAGCAAAAGTATCTTGGCAGCTCCCTGTTTCTTTTTACCTTGTTGCTATATAAGAATTGGGGATATTTTACTATCCTAACATTAACCAACTAATTTCACAATCGACCTCTTCAGATTTTAATATGCATCCCCGGCATCAATATTGCTTTTTTGTTTTATAAACTTAAGTTGGCTATGACTGTCTTACTAATCTCTGGTCTCTGATACCAGGCATTTATTAGTTTGATAAACTAATAAATATCTGATATTTATTGGTTCTTGAGATTATTAGTTTGAATAGCTTATACAAAACATAGTTGTCACATCACCCGTCTTTCCCAAAGTGAGTGAGACCTCAGCAGGAGATGATGGGATGATACAGGGGCCACTTGTAGACTCAGGAGCAATTAGGGTGACAACTGATGACAACTCAGGTGACACGTGAATTGCTATTCACCTAAGGATGGTAGATGTTTGAGAGGTACTAAGTAATGTTTATTTTTTCTAAAAAGAGATCAATAAAGGGCTGGAGTTATAGTACATCAGGTTACCTGCTTGCCTTGCACACAGTCAAGCCAGATTTTATCCCAGCACCCCATCCTGAGACTGTCAGGTATGCTCCCTGAGTTGAGAGCTTGAAGTAAGCCTTGCACACAACCTGGTATAACTCCAAACTCAAAATAAAGGGCGGTGGATGTAAACCAGAGGATTTCATCAACCTGTATCCTAGATCATCTCTTTGTAATAACTAGCACTTTCTATATTCAGTTATGACTCCTTCCCTTCCTAAATAACTTTGATCTCTGGAATCAAGGAATAAGTCTACTCAAAACCTGGATTGTTGTTCAAATACGTCAACTTATATCTTTAAGTACTTGCCCAAAGAACACAAAGTCAACTCTATTAGAGATTGAGGGTGCACAGAGGGACTGGACTAATAGCACAGCGGCTAGGGCATTTGTTTTGCACGTGGCCGACCAGGATTCGATTCCCAGCATCCTATATGATCCCACGAGCACTGCCGGTAGTAATTCCTGAGTGCATGAGCCAGGAATAACACCTGTGCCTTTCCAGGTGTGACCAAAAAAAAAGATTGGGTTTACAGAACTAAAGTACAATTTAGGAGCAGCTGTGAGCTGGGTATAATAAAGACAAAAGTTAAAGCTTGGACCAAGGTTGAGGGCGTTCACACATGTGCCTATGTTTCTATGAGTTCAACAAGAATTAGAGTTAAGAAAAGATCAGGGGTGAGATGTGCACTAATGTGATTTGTGTCATTTGTGGTTTTCTTCAGTAGTAGAGCTTTCTGTTAAACTAAACTGTTTTAATCCTACCATGATCTTCCTTTATTGGTCATTTAAATTCATAGAGAAACACCTATTTATGAACCTGAAGTTCATAGAATCTGAACCATAATCCTGCCCTATAGATTGTAATGGAATTGCTTACTGATTGATTAGGGTGCCCTCCTACTCTTTATAACAATAAGTAAACTATTTTTACTGAGTATGTTATGCATACAATAATTAATTAGTTCATTTTATGCCATAGAGGTGGGTATGCAGAACAAGGTTCTATTTCAATTAATCTTGTTTCCCAGTCCATTTTTCTTTGGGTTGTTTTATGATTGTGCTCTCAAACAGCAGGGATAATGTATTCCAGTGTTTTAGCAACGTCTTCTTCTTGTCCTCACTGGAATATTGAATATCTGCCTTGTGTTGAAATTCATCAAGATTGTGGAATCATTAACTTTCCTTTATAAATTTTGGCCAAAATTATTTTTAGAATAACAGAATGATGAGTGAAAAAACACAATTAATCATTTACCTCAATTCACCTACTTTGTCAGAAAGCCATCCCATCCCTGTCAGGTGGCCAAAGACTAATTTCTATGCAATTAACCTGAGGCAAACAACAACATGTACTGTAGGACTCTATATATTTTAAATCTGACTAATACATTACTCCCAGAATAAAAACAAATCTTATCAGGTTGAAGAAACATATACTTTGATTATCAGGGCTATGATTCTTTCATGGGGCTACCTAACAGAGTCTGAATTCTTACTCTATATAAAGGAAGACATATTTTCTGTGTCATCATTAAGATATTCATATCTTCTTAAACTATGCAATGTTCTATTTAAGACAATAATGTCTACTCTATAAAATTAATAGCTGCATACCATTTATTTAATATTTTCATATTTCTATTTTATTTATTAATATCAATAGAACACTTTAATTTTATATTCTGAGATTGTTTTTCTCCTGTGAAGAAATGAGAAAGGAAGAAGTCATATGAGACATTTTGGGAGCTAAGGTGATACTCAATTCGTATAACATATTCCTAGTGAGTTCAAGGCTCTAAGATTCTTGGCACACATTATTCCCAAGAAGAGTATGAGTGCAATGAGACTTAGTTCTGTATCACTTGTCAATCAGTGATTTATTGGGTCCAAAATGAAACATCAGGACTATGCCCCCACTTTGCGGGGATGACCCTTATAAAACTGTCTGAACTACTTCAAGACATATTGACTGCTTCTTTTTACTGCTTTCTGTCTACTTCTATGTTAAGAAGAACAAAAACAATGTTCACCCACATATGTCTCTGTGAGAGTAAAAGAAAAAGACAAGGAGAATGAGAAAAGAAACCCAGGAAATATAAAAACAAAATATAATGCAGTCTGTTTGGATTTGCCTTTTTCATATTCCAAAATTATGAGTTTTAAGATCCATGTGCATATATTAACATAGAAGCATTTTCTCAAATTTGCAGATTAACCTTTCCCTTATCAAAATTTCTTAAAATTAATGCATAATTAATTTCACTAAAATTAGTGTCCTGAAAGATAACACAGCAGGTAGGGAACTTGTTTTGCACATGGCTGACTTGAGTTCAGTCCCTCCCACAACACATGGTCTAAGCCCAAGAGGAGTAATCTCTGAGCACAGATACAGGAATAAGCCCTGGATGCTCCTGGTACGTTTCGGGGGCAGGGGTGACAAAACTAACGGTATACGTTGTATTAAAAAATGCTTATGCAAGATCAAAGAGTAGGATACTTATATAGTGGAATGTATACAATACATAAAACTTATATTATGATTTGCTTTCTAATTTAGCTTTTATTCTTCACCAGCAATCCTCAGATACCCCAGAAGATGGTTCAACACCTTCTCCAGCAATGTGATATGCATGGCCCCACAGCACTGGGGACCATCAGCGCCACACTCAGTGGTACCCAAAAGTCACATGGTTTCTTGGATCCAGCTTAGGGCCTCAGCATGTAAGGCATAACTTCTGAACTGGCAGCTACCTTGCAGACTCCTTCTTTGCTTTCTCAATCATAAAGATTATTGTATCTATTTATCTGGAATCAGGAAGGTAAGACTACATGAATAAATATGTAAATGATGATAAATATAAGTCTCTATAAAACTATATGCAAGAGTTCTCATTATAATCATGTTTAAACATAGTTTTATTTGGCTAAAATGTAGCCTAGTTGAATTCTGTATTTTATTTATTTATTTTTTGATTTTTGGGTCACACTCAGCGATGCTCAGGGGTTACTCCTAATGGTACTTGGGGACCATATGGGATTCCAGGTATCACACCTGGGTTGGCTGAATGCAAGGCAAACCTCCTACCCACTGTACTATCAATCGGGCCCAACAATTGAATTCTTATGACTGGTCACTTATTTTTAGAAAAAATGTCAACAATAACAATAAATGGGCCAATGCAGCCGTGCTTGACCTCTGTGGGCAAGGAATGAAGGCATTGTTCTCCAGAGGTGTGTCAGCTACCATTATAGCTGTGTCCAGAAGTACTTTGAAGATTCTGCAGGAACACCCAGCACCATACATGAGATCATGCATTGCAGAGACTGAACTTGGCCTCTCACATGACAGACATGTACTCTAGCACTGGTTTGCTAATGGATCCCCTAGTTGCTTATTTTAAGTTTTAAATTTTTTATAGTTGGGCTGGAGCGATAGCACAGTGGATAGGGCATTTGCCTTGTACGTAGTTGATTGGGTTTGGTTCCTCCGCCCCTCTCAGAGAGCCCAGCAAGCTACCAAGAGTATCTCGCCCACATGGAAAAGCCTGGCAAGCTACCCGTGATGTATTCAATATGACAACAAGTCTCACAATTTGTTGTGAGACATTACTGGTGCCCGCTCCAGCAAATCAATGGACAACGGGAGGACATTGCTACAATGCTACCATTTTTTTATAGTTATAAAGATACAAAATACATATAAAGAAAGAATATTTTTTTTCTCTACATAGCCATGCATCCCTGCTTCTTTGTTCTAGAGACACCTATGAAAGCTCTAATAGTCCTATAGAACTCACCTCAGTAAGTAGCTCTCTTTACTATGTTTCCAGCTCAGAATAACTTTTCTGCTGATGCTCATTTTTTACTTCTTTCTGTAGTACATTTAACTCCAAACACACTGTAGTAGATAATAACAAAATGAATATAATATTTGACCATCTGATTCCTCAATAGATTATGAAGAAACTTGCAAACCGATTTGCCTCAACTTCACAATCCAAATTAAAACCCAGATTTGACAAATCTGTTCATATTAAGGTAATATAAAAGTAATTACTAGGAAAAGAAACAGAAAAAATATCATTTTTCACTTCTGATATCCTATTGTTTTCATCAGTACCTTCCTTTCTCTTTCCAGGAATTTAGCAATGCATATGACCAGGTTGTATATGCCCAGGCTATATATGCATTTGGAAATTGGTCTTAGGTTTTTTTGGGTCACATTCATTGATGCTCAGGGATTATACATGAACACCAATGCATTCAGGTTCGTTACACACACATACAAACACACACACACATACACACACTCACACATTTATTAGACCACCATACGAAGAGCACATGTTGTGTTTGCTCACTGCTTCTTTCTTTTTTTATAATTGCCATGAATTACAAAATTAGAAATAAATTTGATTGAGTTTCAAGCAAACAATCTTCCAGTATCAATGCCCTCACCAGTTTCCACTGCCTTCCATCAGTGTTCCCATTTATCCTCCCATTCTTTAGCCTACATCTATGACAGGCATTTCCCCCTGCCCCTATTGTATTAGTGTTTGTTTCCCTAATTTATCTCCACCACCGTCGTCCCAGTGGCAAACTACCAATTTACTTGCTCTTCGTTTCTATTGCCTTTGAGCTTTTGATATTCTCCCATGACGTTTCCTTATGTTCCACATGTGAGAGAGATTATTCTGAGTCCGTTCCTCTCTCTCTCTCTCTCTCTCTCTCTCTCTCTCTCTCTCTCATTTCACTCAATGTGATATTCTCCAGATCCATCCTCTTTGAAGTAAATCCATTTTCTTTTGAAAGGGTGGTTTGGCCACCCAGGGATGCTCAGGAGTGATTCCCTGTGGTACTTGGAGGGCCATACAGTTCTGGAGATTTGAACCTAGGTCAGCAGGATGCAAAGCAAGGGTCTTAAGCCTTGTCCTCTGCCTATCCCTTAGTTCATTTTTCTAACCCATTGTTTTGTTTTAGAATGTTCTGGAAGTGATTTCCTATATCCTGCTTTATATGGCATTGAAAATGAAGAATACCTTAGGTCCTGAGCAAACAATGAAGAATGACTTTTAATTTTTTTTACCTTTTCTATAAAAAGTTGAATTTTCTCAAAGTGTATGTAATTTATTATAGCAAAGTTTATAAATATGTTGTTCTCAGCATATGCAGATTAAACTTAAATAAAATAATTCTAATTCCCAACTTTTTTTAATTAAACAATTATAGCTTGTGCTTGGATCTTAGTCTACTTAATTATTCAAGAAAAAGCCTATTGCCAGATCTCTGGATAGGATGAGGTGAAGTTTGTTATAGTCCAAGAGGTTGTGCTAAAAGGTCGTAGAGGAAGATTGAGAAAACAATGTCAGCAGAACAAGGTTAGGATATCACCCAGGAACTGAAAACTCAAGAGCATTTCAGGTAGAAACAGGCTTAACACAGAGAGAGCTGAGAGGTATAGCACACTTGATACATTTTGATGCTATTAGCAAAATTGGAAACTTAGAAAATATTAGGTGTTTATTGGGTTGGAAGAGTTATGGTGGGTTATTTGAGTTTGCAGTGACTTTTAGGTATCTAAGTGGAACTGTATATGAAATATGAATCCAGAACGTTGGTGAATGATTGTAGTTGGAAATACAGATTTGGGAGTTGTTTGACATAGAAATAATGGTTGAAACCATAAAAGTAAATGAACTCTGCAAGGGAGTGATCATAAAGAGTGAGCAGTTTTATTTTAAAACTCCCATTTTTCTTTAAAAGAATCCTCTGTTACTTGTACCCGTCTTCATCTAGGCAGCAAACTCTGATTGTAAATATGCCATTTGTTCTCCGACTTCGTATGCATGTTATAAATGGATTGAAGTAGCTGTATCCATAAATTTGTCTATGCCTAATATATTTTATCTCAGCTCCAGAGAAAGTAAATTTTTAAAAACTTTAAAATACATAAGCTGTCCTTAGGCACAATGTAGCCCTCAAATATATGGTATTTTGAAAATCTTAGAAACAAGCAGATGAAAGCTGATGGTTGATAATCTAAGTTTAACTATGCATTAGAATATACAATTTTAGTGTTGAATGTTATCAGTTAACAAATAACTATGATACATATCATATGAAGTGTTGCATATGATGTTTTATTTTTATGATTTTTACTGAGACACCATGATTTATAAAACTGTTAATGAGAGTTTCATGGATAAAATATATATCTTTAAAATGGAATATTGTTGATATCTCATAAAAACAAAATTTTCTATTAATCTTCAAATGTATTTCATTTAATTGTAATAATTTAATTAAGTAAATCTTGTGACTACAAATTTTTTAAGATTAATATAGGCAATTTTAAATTATAGAAGCATTCATATTTTTCTTCATAGATAAAATAAGAAAATAACATTGCGTTACATCTTATATATATAGAACATTATTTATAAACAACAAATATTTTGCATTTTATATACTTCTAATTTTTCCAAATCTATTAGGTATCCTTCATGTGCAAAGCAAACACATTATCAACTGGAGTCTTTCCAGCATGCATACCAGCAACCATTAATGAATCAATGGTTACAATTGCCTCTGCCTACAATTTCCAAGTGTATATGAATAAATCTTTGTGAAAATCATTGTGCATAAGTTTTGCTTACTTTTTTTCCTATATGGTCTTGCATTAGAACACCAAATACAAAGGTACAGGTATTATTGAGCCTCATGGCACACTTTAAGATTCTAAGAAAACTTGGACAGTTTGGAAAGTTGCCATTCATTATTTTTATTTTGCCCAAAGTCTAAAAGAGCTGACAGTTTTTAATATATGGAATTCAGAGTTTATTTAAGAATGTGTTTAGCCCATTATCATTTCCACTTGCTTTTGCTGAAAAAAAAATGTACCATACCATAATAATTATAGTCTCATGTCCTTGGGAGGTTATGCTTTCTCCATCTTCCAGAACCTAAACACACATTCAAATGTTTCTTTTCAGCTTTGAGCAAGGATTTGTATGTCTGTGTAGTTTGTTTACCACAGATACAGGTCAAGAGAAAGAGCACATTTCTTGTATGTTCAAGACCCTAGATTTGTTCTCTTGTACCATAAAGTTTAACCCCAAAGATTACACAATATACAAAATGAAAATACTTGTGAGTTTCTATCCTACTTGTACAATAGCTAACTTAGTAAAATACATACTCTCTGAAAAGATAACTAATATATAAAATCAAGCAGAATAAATATTATAAATTTATTTCTTAAATAAACAAGAACTCTCAAAGAAGGACAAAATCACTTTACTAGTAGACTATGACCAGTAAGCTTTTTTTTCAGTTTATAAATTACTATCTTCCTTTCATTCATGTGGGAGAAAGTTAATAATATGAAGACTCATTAGTTAAATGACTGAATGACTGTTTCAGTGTTTAGTAAACTAAATACTTTAGGGCAGTGAACATAAGGATTCTTGCAATCTATCCCTTGTTTCCTTGTTCATGGTTCTTCAAAAGAAATAATCACTGTGGTAACATAATAAACAAGATGTAAAAGATCAATAATGTTCTAACTCTTAAATGACTTCGTTAGCTTTTTTTCTTTTCAGTTTCTCATTTTTTTCCTTGTTCAGAATAACAGCTTCCAACTCCAGAGCTTTATCTGTATTAGGCAAAAAGTGTGTGTGTGTGTGTGTGTGTGTGTGTGTGTGTGTGTGTATAACATACTTTATGTATTATATATGTCATATAAAATTTTATAGAAGAATTTCTTTTTTGATGCCCAGGGCTTACTCTTTTACTCCTGAATCTGGATGCAGGGATCACTTGCTGGCATTGCTCAGAACACCATACAGAGTGCCAGGGATCAAACCTGGCTCGGCCACATGTAAGACAACTACTGCACTATCACTGCGGCCTCAAGTCGTCTGTATTTTTAAGATAATTTTGTGCTTAAAATATGTCATACTCAGAAACTAAAAACAAAAGCTTTTCATTAAAACCAGACACTGTCACTGTCCTCCTGTTGTTCATCAATTTGCTCGAGCGGGCCCAGTAACGTCTCCATTGTGACAATTGTTACTGTGTTTGGCCTATCGAATATATGCCCGGTAGCTTGCCAGGCTTTGCCCTGCGGGCGAGATAGCTAGGATCTCCGAGAGGGGCGGAGGAATTGAACTCAGGTCGATCATATTGGCCACTTGCAAGGCAAACGCCCTACCCACTGTGCTATCATTCCAGCCCAAAGAGCAGACACAAGATATAGATATTTAGGGCCAGAAAGTTAGTGCAGTGGGTGGGTTGCTTGTTTGAAAGCAGTCCACTTGGTGCTTGATCCGTGCACCTCATACAGTCTCCTACATCCCAGGAGTAAGCCCTGAGCATTGTTGGGTATGCACCCCGTACCCAACAAAAAGACAGAAATATTTATGCTGATCGTTATCATTCAATATAGTATCAGAAGTAAAAGTCACGATAATTAGAGATAATAAACAATTTAGTGATATGGGAGGCCATAAAGTCCATACAAAAATTTGTCTTTTTTTACTTTGAAGGATTGGACCATCCCCAAAGAGTGTTAAGATGATACAGCCCACTCCCTGTACTCTGCCATTTAGACTAGGTGGTTCCATCTTGGTGAAGATTTGTGACCCGGTATTGCTCTAGAGTCACAAGTGCCATAAAGAGCAGTGCTCAGGAGTCTCCAGGGCCACAAGCAGCAGCAGAGCTCTGAAGAGCCAATTTTTTGCCGGGTCTGAACTCAGATTTTGGCAAAAGCCAAGTATAAGCCCCTGGCTAGTGAGTTATCTCCCTGGCTTCGAACAGAAATAATATTTTGAAGTCCCATTTATGAACCTAGGAATATGCACTTTGGTGCCATACCTAGTAGTAAGCTTAGTTAACATAAGAGGTGAAAGAGTTGTACATCAAAAACCACAGGTCGACGTTAAAGCACTAGAATGACATAAGAGGATAGAAAAATATTGTATGTTCACGGATTGGAACTAATATTGTTAAAACAACCATATTACCAAAAATATTAATAGTTTAAATCCCTACCAAAATTTCAATACTATTTTACTTCAGTTTTGCTATTTTACTACTTTCATTCAATACTTCTTTAAAAGAAGTCAAACAAAATATTGCTAAAATATATGTAAAGCCACAAAAGATTCTAAGAGTCAATATGATCCAGAGGCAAAAGATGAATGGATGAGTCATGCATTCCAACTTCAATCAATACTACAGAGCTAGAGTAATCAAACAGTATAGCAATGTAATCAAAATGGATACAGATAGAATAGAATCGGATTCAGAGTCCAGAATTAAATCTTCACGTATGTGGACAGCTAATATATGATAAAAAAAAAATAAGCCAAGGATAAAATAGAGAAAAAGAAAGTCAATAATCTTAGGAAAACTCGTGAAAGAAGTGGCTTGGTGATAAATATTTTGAAGAGTCAAATGACACCACTAAAACATACAGAGTTGTGCAAATATATTTAACCTCAATAAAATAAAATAAAATTTTAAAATGGTATGATTGCACATTTAAAAAGTCTGTGTCAATTATCAGTTCATAAAATTGAAGAAAAATTGTCTAAGGAAAAACATCTAGTGTAAACAAATGTAAGTGTCACGTAAAAAAATTGTTGTAAGTGTCCCTGTACAGATAGATGATTAATAATAGTGGGAAACTACAGAGGTTAAGGCATTTCCCTTATACACAGCTGACTGCTGCAGTTCCTAATACTGCACACGGTCCCCAGAATCAATGCCAGGAATGATCCCTGAGCACCACCAGTTGTAGCCCAGCACTCTCACCCAAAATGAAATATCACTTAATCACTTAACTTCCCGTTAGTCGTTGATTTGCTCGAGTGGGCGCCAGTAACTTCTCCACTTGTCCCTGTCGCGTGCTAGTGCAGGCCAATGGCATCTGTTCGCTCCGGGAACATGAAGGGCCTCAAACCGATCGTTCAAGATCTTGACGAAGAAGTCTGATCATCTGGTAGGTGGGCGGCCACGCGGTCTTTTGACATCCTGTGGAATCCAGTCGGTAACAGCTCTAGTCCAGGGGTCATCTTTAAATCTCATTACGTGACCAGCCCATCTGATTTTCAACACCTTGGCAAATGAGACAGCGTCCCTGATCCTTGATCGTCAACGGATGTCAGAACTCCGGATTTTTGCTCTCATTTAAGTGAAACGTGATATTCCAAGCATAGCTCTTTCTATTCTTCTTTGGGAGACCTGAATAGCGTTCTCATCTTGTTTGCGTAGGGCCCAGGTCTCTGAGGCATATGTTAATGCAGGAAGAACAGTGGAATCAAAGAGATGTGTCCGGAGCCGGAGGTTCTTCGTCCTCTTAGCTATTTCTTCTACGTTCGTGAAGGCGTTCCAAGCCGCTCTCTTCCTCCTGCGCAGCTCGGGTTCCAGGTCATTTGTCATGTTGACCTCTGAACCTAGGTACACATAGCTGTTGCATTCGGAGATGGTAGTTCCATTGAGAGCGAATGGGGCGTCAGGAACAAGGCTGTTTCTCATAAACATTGTCTTCGTAAGATTCAGCTGTAGTCCTACCTTTCCACACTCACGGTCAAAGTCGGCCAGCATTTGTGCCGCTTGGCTGATGTTTGGTGTTATTAAAACAATGTCATCAGCAAAGCGGAGGTGGTGTAGTTGCCAACCATCTATCTTCACTCCCATTCCTTCCCATTCCAGCCATCGCATGATGTTCTCGAGGGTGGCACTGAAGAGTTTGGGTGAAATGGTATCACCCTGCCGCACCCCTCTTTTGACATCAACGATCACTTCTTTGTAGAATGGTGAGATCCTGGTAGTGAATCCGCAATAGAGCTCACGGAAGATCCTGATGTATTGGGCTTGAATGCCCTGATTGGCTAGGGCTTCAATGACCGCTTCCATCTCAACAGAATCAAAGGCCTTCTTTAAATCAATGAACGTTAAACAGAGCGGCATCTTGAACTCCCGAGAAACCTCAATGAGCTTGGTTATTGTGTGGATATGTTCGATGGTGCTGAATCCTTTTCGGAACCCGGCTTGCTCGCATGGTTGTCCTTCATCTAGTGTTCTGCCAATCCTATTTAGGATGACTCGAGTGAACAACTTGTAGATGACAGACAATAGGCAGATCAGGTGATAGTTGCCAATATCATGGATGTCTCCCTTCTTGAACAGTAGTACGGTCCTGCTGGTTTTCCATTGGGACGGAACTTTGCATTCAGACAGGTAGCGAGTGAAGAGCCGAGCCAGTGTAATGATGAGTACTGACGGCAGGTTCTTCAGGTGTTCAGGTCTGACCTTGTCTGGGCCAGGTGCTGTTTGTTTCTTTACCGACGAAATGGCATGTCGTATTTCGGAAGGGAGAACGTTGGAAACAACATATCCATCCTGTGGAATTTGGTATGTCGTCAAGTGGACATGGCTATCGAAGAGATTTGAGTAGAAGTCATGGATAATCTTCTCCATTGCCATTCTGGAGGATGTGATGGATCCATCAGGACGTCGGAGGGCAGTCATCTTGGTCTTATAGTTGGCGAAGGACAGACGGGCGTTACGAATACTTTTCCCGGCTTCTGCCGCATCTACCAGTACTTCTGTTCTTCTCTCTTTGAGGTCTTCCTTGATCGCATCTCTGCACTGCTTTGCGAGCTCGGACGTTAGCTTGTGGTTGCCTGAGGCATGCGCCAAACCACGCTGGCGAATTAGCTCAAGAGTTTTTGAAGATAGGCGATTTTTTGTGGCTATCTCTCTCTTGGCGTTCCTCGCACATTCATGGAGGTGCTGAACCAGTCGATCATATTCCACGTCAATGTTGTCAACAATGGCATCTTCTCATGTTGCCGCAATAGTACCAAAGAGTTCCCAGTTGGTGGTCATTCTGGGAGTTCTCTTTTTGAACTTTGCAGCCGTTTCTCCCCGCTCTGTGAAGTAGAATTTTGCATGAAGGAGACGGTGGTCTGATCCCATTAGAAATTTTGGGACAACAGCGACATCAGTCAGGCAAAACCGTGGATTGAATATGATGTGGCCTATTTCATTGTGGAATCGTCCGCCGGGAGACTCCCATGTTCATCGTTTAGATTCTGCCTTCTGGAACTGTGAGTTACCATGAATGGTCTTGGTCGACATGATGAACTCAGACAGTCTCTCACCCTGTTCGTTCCATTCTAGGCCATGGGTCCCGATGTGAAGTTCTTCAGCTGATCTTCTCGGTCCTATCTTGGCAATAAAATCACCCACAATGATCTTGTAGAAGGTGTGGTCTTCTTTATAGAACTTCTCTAGCTCCATGTAGAACTTCTCGATTTCTCTTTCATCATAATGAGATGTTGGTGCGTAGACAACGAAGATAGAAACTGCAGGCAGTGAGCCACATCTATTCAAATGTAAACGTCCGATTCGGGTTGTTAGGCATTCGAATTAATCAATGCTCTTGGCCAAGTTTGTGTTGACAAGGACATCGACGCCTCCAACACCTCTTTTATCGCATGTTCCGAGGAACAATTCTTCTCCAGTGTCGAAAACGGCATGGTGAGATTCGTGCCTTCTTGTCTCGGTCAGACCAATGATGTCGTACTTGATCATTCGCGCTTGTACCATCAGGTCCTCAATGGATGCATCTGATGCTAGCGTACGTGCATTGAAAGTACAGACGATCATTTTTGTCTTCCTTCGTTGTGGCAGCCTAGTTCGGCCTTGAGATTTTGTTGGCCTCTCCTTTCTCATCCTTCTCAGTGCTGCCATGTCGGTGAAGCCTTCAGGGTCAGGTGAATGAGACCAGTTGTATTTACTGGTTTTGGCATATCGAATACACAGCGGATAGCTTGCCAGGCTCTTCCGTGCGGGCGGAATACTCTCGGTAGCTTGCCAGTCTTTCTGAGAGGGATAGAGGCTTTTGGGGTGCCCTCTAATCTCCCTTGTAGGTGTTACCATATTTGAACCCTGTCAAATATGGTACGACAATTCCAGAAGATGGGTATTTAGTGTATTATGATGTGTTGCGCGGCCGCTTGCGGCCGCGCGGGTCCGGAAAGCATCCTGGAGTGTGGCGACGGCTGGGTAGTGGAAGTAGTGGAAGTAAAATGAAATATATATATACATATATATATTTATGAAATAAGAAACTGTGTAATAAGAAACTGTTTTTTGTCAAAAAAAAAAGAAAACTACATTAGATCATTTTGTATTTTAAAAGCAAATGGAGGAGGGGCCGAACAGAGGATAAGTGGCAAAGATTCTTTCTTGAATGTGGCTGACCTAGTTCAATACCCAGCACTGCCTCTTGTCCCCAGGAGCTTACCAGGAGTGATTACTGAGTATAAAGCCAGGAGTAAATCCTGAGCACAACCAGATGTGACAAAACATCCAAAATAAGTAAAATCAAATGGAAAAGAATCAGCTTTGTTATGCAGAGTATTCTGAAATTGTAAGGTTCTTAGTTTCTTTTTTGAAGTAAGGAAGATAAATTTAAACTTACAATGTAATTAAAATCTAGTGACTTGAGTCAATAAATCCTCTAATATTTAACTCAAATTATAGTTGTATTTTTCTATTAAGAAATATTTAAAATAAAGAAATCAATAGCAAGTTTAAGAACTTATTTTCACAAGTTTAAGAACTTATTTTCATTTGGAACTTATTTTCACATTTATTTAGAATGTATTTATAACCATCATTTTCTCTGATAAAGTTAACTGAGGAAGATTGTGTCTGACAAAATCATCCTATTTATAACTTTAACCTGTCAGGACTAGAACAAAAAGATTGAGTAAGCTCTACCATCAATACACAGTGATTATGAGTTTTTTTTTTAAATTAGAAATACTGTGAATAGGTGAATTAGTGATCTGAAATTTACAATACCAAATTCAACATTGTTTAAAAATACAGTTTAACACTGTCACTGTCATTGTCCTCCGTTGTTCATTGATTTACTCTAGCGGGCCCAATAATGTCTCCATTTTTTTTTTTGAGACTAGTTGTTACTGTGTTTGGCATATTGAATACATCACGGCTAGCTTGCCAGGCTTTGCCGTGTGGGCAAGATACTCTTGGTAGTTTGCCGGGCTCTCCGAAAGGGGCGAGGAATCGAACCCAGCTTGGCTGGGCTGGCTGCGTCAGGCAAACACCCTACGGCTGTGCTATCGCTCCAGTCCAGTTTAACAATGTTTTTTAATTTGGAAGATATCACAAGGCTATATAAATGTTGCAGGATTTTTTTTGTTCTAAAGTGAAGGGTTTGTGGCCCAGGAATATGAAGAAACCAAGACATAAGTAAAATTTATGCTTTTCCTAGTTGCGTCTCTACTGCCTGTATCAAAGCAATGAGTTTTAGATGGAAAAGAGGAAGGTTCAAAGATGTGAGTCACATTTTTAAAAGTATTCAATAGCAAGTTTCGATCAAGCATACATAGTCATAATTCAAACTTTGCAAATAAGGTCTGGAATTTGTTTCCCAAAGTTTAAGTAGGCAGAAAGTAAGTTATAAGTAGCCACTAACATTTCTATCTGTTCATGAGTTGTAAAGGTTGATCTAAGATAATTTTCCCTTCTGTTACAAGAACACTTACATATAAGCCCTATAACTATAACTGCAGATTGGATAACTACAGTTATTCAAAAGGTATTCAATATAGTGATATTAGAGGGCGCTCAACATGCTATGTGAAAACAGATGAAATGGTACATTGATCTCATTCTGTTACATTCAAAACTTAAGTACTTATATGAGTGGTAGTAGAAGAAAAAGTGGGAAATGTTAAAACCATGTTTGTTTCTGCTTATTCAGTGTGAGAAATTATTTTGGCTTGGCTTATCCAAAATAATATTTTCAGCTTGTTTACTCTGCACAGTATTTATAGTAATTGTTTTTCTACTTCTAATATTTAATTAGTTTATATAAGAATAATAAGACAATCTACATTAGGTTTAATGTATATTCCTAAATCAAAAGAATAACTTATTGAGTAGCAACAAATAATCTAGAAATTTCTGGCTCTAACCTACTAGTTTTTATGACTGTATAAAGTGATTTCATGTTGTGGAAACTAATTCTAATTTCGTTACCATGAGTGTCTTTGCAAATTAACTTTGGCATCTATTTTCCTTTCCCTTACCCAATCTCTATTCATCCCTAGAGAAACCAAAATGCCACTCTGTATCTGAAGCTGCTATTAACACTTATTGAGTTTTGAAAGTATACAGACAAATTCTTGTCAGAATCACACCTGGAATAGAATCCAGAAATATATGAAAATGAATTTTCTATAACTGATGTTATTTGAATGAAATGATATTCTTAAATTTGATAACAACATGGAAGGCATAGACAAAGGTCTTAATGTATTTTAAGGACTAGATAAGCAATCACTCAAAGGTTCATATGGAAATTGCTTTAGCATTTTTTCCTGAGTCTATTAAATCTGCTTTTATGTTAAGGTACTAATTTATTGTTAAGAAGACAAATACATTCATCCAATTTGTTTTAGTTTACATAATTATTCATTTACTAGCAGTAGTACTGACAATGAAATGCAGAGTATTCATTCCTCAGGGAATTTGAGTACTATTATGGAAGCCAGATTACCTTAAATTCATTGTAATATAAATATTCTGAACAGAAATATTTTCAGCATTTTCCCCAAGGATATTTAACACAATATAGTGTTAATTATGAAAGTGTTAAAGAGAGACTAGAAATTAAGAGAGAGCATGAAGAAAATAAGAAATGATCTCAAATGATTGTTGACAACAGATGGGGAATCAATGAGGTAGAGAAATACAGACATTTTATTCTCAAATGACAACAATTTTTGAAAGGAACTTCTCAAAGGATAAACACAAGATTGCATTAACTGTTCTACTCAGATGTCTGAAGAGGCAAGACTTGCAGAAGAAATAAAAAATGCTCAATTAACTTTTTTATGACTGAAAATATTGTGTTGGTAGTAATTCCTCAAATGGCAACCTTAAATTAATGAGAAGTCAGTGGAATATTTTAACTGTACAATAACTTTTTGTCTCACTAGATCATTGGTTTGTTATAAGAAAATGCAATTCAGGGATAACCAGATATAAGAGATATATGTAGTCGGGTATGTGAAAGGACCAGGAAGCGCCAATATTCCTTCCAAGAATACCACCCTCTTGGAATCTAGATTTACAAATATTGTAGTTCTCCATATCCTGCTCTTTGTGTGTTTGTGTGTGTGTGTGTGTGTGTTGGTTTGTTTCAGCAACTGGCAGTGCTTGGGCCTTCTCCTAATTCTGAGAGCAGGGATTGTACCTGGCAATGCTGAAAGGCTTAACGTGCTGCTGGGTAGTGAGCCTGCGTCTGTCATATGCAAGGCGCATGTCATATCCACGTACTTTCTGGCTCATCCTTTGAGATTTTTATGGAGACTTCTTTAACATAAGATAGCAGAATGGCAAATTGAGCATTCCAGCCTTCTAAATTTGGAATGTTAGATCCATTTTAGGTGGTTTCAGAAATAACCTCATTAACAGGTAAGGTAAAGTAAAGGTAAAGGCCCTCCCGTTGATCATCGATTTGCTCGAGCGGGCCCAGTAATGTCTCCATTGGAGACTTTGTTGTTACTGTGTTTGGCATATCGAATACATCACGGGTGGCTTGCCAAGCTCTGCCGTGCGGGCAAGATACTCTCGGTAGCTTGCCAGGCTCTCCAAAAGACATATTTTATAATCAAAGTTTATGTCATGCTAAAGATTTTAGGGCAGACTGTGGGAGCTCCTCCCCCAACCCAGAAACCTAAGGATGGGAGAGACTCCTAAGTAGGATAGTTTCGGTATTACAATGCAAAGAGTTTGCAGAAAGTGCACCCAGGAAATAAAATAGGTAACAAATATCTGCCATTTGCCGAAAAATACATTAGAGAAATAGAGAATAAGACTATTGTCAGCCTTTAAAATACATGGACTACATGGGAAGTAACAGATTAATAAACTGTCAGGAGTTTATATTTTATGGGTGCCTTTTGATAGTCCTGTGAAATACCCAGGCTTTGATTTTCATGTACCTGTTTAATGTGGCCATCCTTAATTAACTGCCTTTATGTCTCTGTCTACAATGACTCACCAGTTGTGAGCCCTGCGGAGTGGTGGGAGAACAATATTTATTGAACAAATGGTCACCTGTGAGGTCACTGGTGGCTGTCCACGTGACCTAAGGCTTGGATAGTTCATGAGTGCTTGTCTGTCTTATGTGTGTGTCTGAATCATTCTTGGCTATCAGTCTCTGTTGGATGGAGGTTAAAGTTACCAATCCAATTGGCTTTAAATAGCAAACCAAACCCATGTGAGAAATAACTTAACAATTCACAAGCAACATCCATTTTTCTTATAAGTAGGAAGCTAATTCTATTTTCTAATCCATTCACTCTCACTTGCATAACAAGGCATCCCACTAGGTCATTTGATGCTGTCATTTATAATCAATCATGCCTGTTTTGATGAAATGGTTATTTAAATATTGTAATGAAAACATTATTATTTTAAAACATTTTCTACATTGATGAATATATTACTTTTTTGAAGCACACGTGGGTATCACATTACTTATTTATTTTTGAAATACTAATTTAATTATGTTTATAAATATTATGAGTAAGTTAGGTCTTTTCTAACTTAACATTTTTAACTGCTGAATCATATAAATGTGGATGAAAAGAGCTATTTGTTTCTACACTATGACCAGAATTTAGGTAAAATCTCAATGTCAGAGACATATGGGGACATATTGTTGTAACAAATGATCCTAAACATCCTAAAAATTTTAAATTTTATTTTATCACTTTCCCAACAAGAATTATTGTGTTTCTACTATATAACAGACACAGGCTCTGGAATGTTATAATGAGTGAAGAGGGCAAACTATTATCCAAATCTTATTTTATCCTAAAGCTTTCAATTTGCTATTTTCTTTAGAAGTTCTAATCTTAGCATTTTTGGACATAATTAATATAGAAATGCATTGTACACCTCTTTGAAAATGCATTGCTAAGCAAGAGATTATGGATAAAGGCAGAGTGAATATGAACCCATATTCCTGTTGAAAAGTTGAAGGAGATTCTCTAAAGAATTCACCTGTGGTTCGAGGAGGCTGTCAGAAAACCTTGAGCAATTAGGTTATGAATCACACCAGTGGTGTGATACTCACAAGCCTATCTGGCCATACTCGTGAGTCATTGAGATCATCTGAGTGTTTGAGGTCATGTGACTCCTGTTATCCAACCAGGGTCTGTTGTGTAAGAGATACGAGTCTTAATCCCTATACTATATCTCTATCTCTTTATCCCAGCTATTTTATAACTGTGTTTATAATTGTGATATGTATATATACACATATGTATACATACTATATACATATACATATATATATATAGTCACCATGAAATACACAGTTACAAAGTTGTTCGTGATTGGATTTTAGTCATACAATGTTCATCCAATGTACCCACAATGTACATCAACGTACACCCATCCCTTCACCAATGTAAGTTTCCTGACACCAATGTCCCCAGTTTCCCTCTATCACATCCCAGTCTTTCCCTAGGATATAATATCACTTCCAGAAATATACCCTCGGGGTCCTAAAACACACTGAAGGAAAGCCATTTCATATTTTTAATTAATTTTAATGAAGTGCATAATAAGATTGGCACTATAATTTTATTTTTCAAAACCATAGTTTCTCTCTAATACACTGAGAATCGGTTTCTGAAGGAAACTTCAAAAGCAACCCCCACATCGGGGAGTCAAAGACATCCTCTCAGAATCTTTCTGAAACCAAGTCTTCAGTGTTACAAAGGAACTATTCCTCTTGTGCTTGTTTATCTTCCAACACAACAGTGCTGGCAACTGAACAAAGACTGAAGTGTACTTGATGGAAACTTCACCATCTCTTAGCAGTGCCATATAGTCACAATGTTGTCTATCAAAATTCTGTCATCTGGCCCTCCCATACTCAAGCCAGGATTTTTGTACAAAATCAAAACTAAAACAAAATGGAATTGCCAACAACTGGCTGGGCTTTTTTTTTGGCTCAGAAATAAAAATTGATGACAGAGTCAGTAATGATAACAGGATTCTTGCTTTTGATGATAAATATGCCATTTCTCTGATCATATATCCAGGAAAACTTTTGTTTGCAATACACTCTATGGAAGAAGGCATATTATAGTCCGAGGAGGGGTAGGTACCCACCCCTATGAAGATCTGGGGGAGACCTTGCCTCCAGGAGCTCAGCCTGGCAGGACAGGTTTGAGAGACAGTGCTCAGACAGCTGAGGTGATGCTGCTCAGTGCAGCTGGAACTAGCAGTGCTCCAGGAGTCTGGGGGTATTGGGGATCAAACCAAAGGATTTGACAATGCAAGTTGTGTGCTCCACCACTGCAAACTACCTATCGGCTACTGGGACCTATACAAATTTGGGCTGGAGCGATAGCACAGTGGTAGGGTGTTTGCCTTGCACGCAGCCAAACATGGCTGACCCGAGTTCAATTCCTCCGCCCCTCTTGGAGAGCCCGGCAAGCTACCGATAGTATCTCTCCCACACGGCAGAGCCTGGCAAGCTCCCCGTGACGTATTCAATATGTCAGATAAAGTAACAACAAAGTCTCCAATGGAGTCGTTACTGGGCCCGCTCCAGCAAATCGGTGAACAACGGGAGGGCCTTTACCCTTACCTTTTACCACTTTTAAAAATTTTTGTACTTATTTTGGCTTGGGGACCACGCCCAGTTCACTCTTGACTCTGTGCCCACAAATCACTCTTGAATCCGCTAGGGGGACCATATACTGTACTGGGAATCAATCAAGTTGAGCTACATGCAAGGCGAGTATCTAAATCTCTATACTCTCTCCTGCCTCTATATATTTTAAGTAAAATAATTTAATTTAGAAAAATTTAAAGAGAGTACAGAAAATGTACATATCAGAGGTTGTAATGCAGGCAACAGAAATTGCACCCAGAATATGTTTAATATACTTATTAAAGCTCTTAAAAAATAAGATTTATTTATAGTCCCAAACTAATGTTTTATTATAAATATTCTATTATTGTAATTGATATATTGCTAGTCCTAAGCGTCCTAAGCTTATTCATCAGAATGTATCTCTATCACTATCTTACTCTTGTCTTATTCTATAAATGAGTCTTTAACCTCATTTTATAGGTGAGGCTAGCAGGGCCATAAAAGAGTCAATGTAACAATAGGGCTTACACTCCAGTTCTACTAATGAAAAAACAGGAAATTTTAGTATTGAATAATGAGCAACATCTATTTTAAAATTTTACATTTGGTACTATATAGTTGTATTCACAGAGTTTCTATTGTTATTATTTTATTGTCTAGTTTTCACTCTCAGAAAACCCGGGGGGCTACCAAAAGTATCCTTCCTGCATATATGCCTGACTGGGAACAGATGTAAAGGTGATTAGAGGCTGCCCCAAAAGCCTCCATCCCTCTCGGAGAGCCCAGCAAGCTACTGAGAGTATCCCGCCCCCACAGCAGAGCCTGGCAAGCTATCTGGAGAATACTTGATATGCAGAAAATAGTAACAATGTTGGTTCTCATGCCCCTGACCCTGAAAGAGCCCGCAATATGCCATCGGGCTACACTAGCATGTCTCAGGGATGAGTGGAGACATTACTGGTGCCTGCTGGAGCAAATTGATGAACAATGGAAGGACAGTGATAAATGATTCAGTGATTGTTAGTATTATATACTAAAATATTGGCAGATGAAATTATATAATTGCTTAGACACATTCAAGTGATTTGCAAGAGATAGGGTTGAGAAGGATGAGAATACACCATGATTAGAAAGAGTTTATGGAAATTAATAGGAACCTACATGGGGTTATTATAAAATACTACCTATCTGAGGACTCTAAATTCTTCATTATGAAAACTTAAGTCATCACAATATTGAATTTGTCTTTCTCTATAGTCTATTTTGTAAAATAAATTAAAATTAAATTAATTAAAATCTTTTTTTCAATGTTAAGTTGAAATAGATTAAATTGGGGAGAGAAAAAAATTATTCTCCATGTTTGTTATTATTATATGTAATAATGAGTCAGTTATATCTTTTTACAATTTTTTTGGCAAAATACATACTGTTAACTAAAGCCTATACGCTATTAGAATCAGTAGTGTGCCACACCACATGGTTTCCTGAGCTTTCCAGGAGTGATTCCTGAGTTCAGAGCTAAGAGTAAGGCCTGAGCACAGCCAAGTTTGGACCCCAAACAAAAACAAACAAACATAAAAGTATGTTACCATTGCTTATTTAAAAATGGATATTACATATCGGGCTAGAGCGATAGCACAGCGGTAGGGCGTTCGCCTTACAAGCGGCCAACATGGCCGACCCGAGTTCGATTCCTCCGCCCCTCTCGGAGAGACAGGCAAGCTACCGAGAGTATTTGATATGCCAGACACAGTAACAACAAAGTCTCCAATGGAGATGTTACTGGGCCCGCTCGAGCAAATCGACGATCAACGGGAGGGCCTTTACCTATACCTTTACCTTTACATTTGTATTGGGCTGGAGCGATAGCACAGAGGTTAGGGCGTTTGCCATGCACGCAGCCAACATGGCCAACCCAAATTCGATTCCTCCGCCCCTCTCAGAGAGCCCGGCAAGCTACTGAGAGTATCTCCCTTACACGGCAAAGCCTGGCAAGCTCCCCGTGACATATTTGATATGCCAAACACAGTAACAACAAGTCTCATGTTGGAGACATTACTGGGCCCATTCGAGCAAAATCGATGAACAATTGAAGGACAGTGACAGTGACAATGACATTTGTATTATTTCTATAATGACTGCTTGATAAAAGTGTTTCCTATTCACCACTTCTAAAGTCATTAAAAGTCAGAGAGAGATACACAGAGACAAAGACAGAGAGAGAGAGACAGAGAGAGAGAGAGAGAAAGAATACAAGGATTCAGGCACTTGCCTGGCATGCTGCCAACTCTAGTTTGATCCTTGGCACAGCAAATGGTCCCCCAAGCATCACTACAAATGATCTATGAGCAGAGAGTCAGGAGTACTACAAGTGTGGCTCAAATGTACCCACACCCCAAATTAAAAAGTCATTTAACATGTTACTTATCTTTGGATCTTATTGCCTAGTAATTTGGGGGACTGAAGGTAGTATTAGACTACTAAACACTTAAGTATTGGGTGGATGAATTTCAGCTTAGAGTTTGATTAGTTGTCTTTATAATCATAATGTGTCACTTTATTTTAACAAATACTAACGAAAATAATTGTTTCTAATCAAGAAACTATAATAGGAGTGAGGGAAAGGGAATATGGCATCAGAGGGATTTTTGAGGCAGATGTTCCTTGCAGTTGCTAATGTGAATTTCAGTGTTCCAAGTGAGAATCCCACCCCAAAACCTATTGCTTCTTGTACTCTACTTTTTTCTTCTTTGATGTTTTTGATTCATTTGAAAAGTTGAAATATGGAAAAACCTGACTGCAAAGCAACTACAATAAATCAGGTTTCAAAGTCATTGCATTTAGCAGTTGGAGAACAACAATAAATAAGAAAGTGAAAGTGTGTGGATCAAACTGAAAACAGTCTAGGTGAACTCCAGCATTCAGAACAGCTTCCCATCGGCTTCTGAGGGCAGAATGCCTATGAGAGGCAGGCCTCCACTGGAGTCTAAATATGGACCAGGAGTTCAGGTCAAAGGACAGATTCACAGAGGAGGAAGAGAACATTGAGAACACTAAAAATACATTCCTGAGTATTCAGGCGTTTTTTTCTATAAAATGTGAGTGCTACCTGGGGAGCTAACATCAAGTAGTGTCTAATCTTTTTTTTTTTATTCTCAAAAATAAAATGGCTATTTATAAAATTGTCTACATGACAGTGTTCTCCCCTGACAGGTGCAAAAACAACCAGAACTTTGATTCCATATTAAGAGAAAGAGGATCTTTAAGTGCAATCTGGACTTGGTACTCAGTAGGAAGGACTGTCTCAGGAACTGTAGAGACAGAAACTAATTCTCCAAAACACGGGTGGGACCAGAGAACAAAGTGATGGAACTAGGAACCCAGGGAAAAAGAGTTCAGAGATAATCGCTCTTAGGGGCTGACATCCATTTTATGAGAATCTCCTACAAATAATCTAAAAATATTTCTCCAACTTTTCCCAGTTATGGTGCCATGAAAAAACTTCAATTGGGGCTGGAGCGATAGCAAAGCGGGTAGAGCGTTTGCCTTGCATGTGACCAACCCGGGTTCAATTCCAGGATCCGATATGGTCCCCTGAGCACTGCCAGGAGTTATTCCTAAATGCAGAGCCAGGAGTAACCCCTGTGCATCGCCGAGTGTGACCCAAAAAGCAAAAAAAAAAATCAAGTAAAATAACAAACAAATACTCTTATGTATTTAGTTTGCAAATGGACAGGCCTTGAAGGTAGTCTGTAGTAGAAAAATTTAGAGGATACATATTAAATTACAAGTATTGCTAAATAATTTAGCTAGTACACTGTTTTGCCTGCTTTCTCAGTAGAAATGTTAATAACTATTCATTTTCCCTCAATTGTACATAAAAAAATCTTTGTGTTTTGGAAATTCAGAAATGGATTTGCCTAGAAACTTGAATGCTACCTACCATCTACTAGGTATAAAGGGGGTTGGGAATGTACATAATCAACTGCATATAAAATTAAAAAGTTAAAAGATGCACATGAAACACATAGATGCAAAGAGATGTTAGTGAAGAGTTCATATTCTTATAACTGCAACACTCAGGGAAGCTTTCACAAAACGTGAAGATTCCTAACTTTTGAAAAAGTGCTCTGAGCTAAAGTACAAAAAACAACCAGGAACTTTCCATTTTTAAGTAGATTTCTACAAAAAGCGTGAAGAAGGGAATTTTCTTTTCATGGGAATAACCAAGCCACAAACACAAAGTTCAGAAGATTTTGCAAACAGATCTTAAAATTCTAAATTATATTCTGTTTGTGTTTATAGTTTTTCTTGGACATCTTACTTCTCTATGATCTTAAAATTCTGCATTAGATTCTATTTGTGTTTTATAATTTTCATATGAACAAGTGACTTTTCTATGCCTTAAACACATGCCATCAGCGCTCATTGTTTCTGGTGTTTTTAATACAGACCATCTCACTAGTGTGAGCTGATAATCGGGAAAATATCACTTTGATTTTCATTTCCTGATAACCAGCAATATTAAACACTAGTTCAGTGGTTGCTAATATGAATCCTCCTTATTTTGTTATTATTTCAAATAAAGTGTATACAATTATAATAAAACAATTACTTTAGAAATTGAAATGTATGTTATGTGCATGGGCATAAATTGGCAGGTTGAAGTAAATTCCAGATCATTTTTAAACAATATGTCGTGCTTAATTGTTAATAAGGAACAGCCTACATTTTGTTTCCAATGACAGTGAGTGTGAGTTAATTGCCCCAAGTCTCACTAGTCATTTTCTAGATTTTTATATTACATATTGATGCAATATGAGAACAATATTCATACATTATATTGGAATTTTCTACTGTTGTGAATCTTCCATTAACGACAATAATTTCCCTAGATGGTTCTCTTGAATTATAATAAAATAAGCATTCTATCTAGGAAAAATATTTTTTCTATTTGCAAATAGAATCATCTTTTATTTTTAAAGCTACATTCTTTCTTTAATTATTCTTTCATTTATATGTATGTACATATGTTTATATGGATATGGATATTTTTATTGGCTAAACATCCCAGAAATATAGATTTCTCACAAATTCTAGGCATTTATTCCTTAATTAGTCTAAATCTCTCAATTCTTGGGGAACAATTATGACAATTTTTACAATCACTCTAGTACATAGTTATACTTTCAATGTTTTTGTGGGATGGGGGTGCAAGGAGAGGGAACCACATCTGACTGTACTCAGAACTTACTTCTGGTTCTGTGCTCATCCCGGTTTGGCTCTGGGTCCCTCTACAGTGCCGGGGATTGAGCTGGATTGACTGATAACTCTTTTACCCATGGAACTGTTTCTTACAGCCCCAATTTTGTCTTAAGCTCAATTTTAGCTATAGGTATTAGCAAAATATCCAGGTCATTATCAACATAAATTTGATTTTTCTACTTTATTCTGTTTAAAACTCCTAAAATATTCATTTATACAGTCATATAGAATGTATGCTGATAATATCTAAAGGATTTCATATATTTACTGAATATTAGTAAATATAGAGAAAGGAAAACCAGTTTGGCAACTATGTAGTTTTGTCATAAATATGCATATTCTGTAGTTTTTTAGACTGAGGGAGAATTTACATATTGATAGACCTGTTAAATATGTCAATTCTCTGCAATAACAAGGCAATTGGGACAAAAGAAGAGAGAGAGAGAGAGAGAGAGAGAGAGAGAGAGAGAGAGAGCGATGTTTAGACTAAATACTGCATTTAAAATATATGGTATGGTGAATTTTGTTTTACCTATGTCTCAGTGTAGATTCTTTGGGATAACTAAAAAAAAATGATAGAACTTCTAAATACATTTAATCCCCAAAACTCCAATTTATTTTGACTAAGTAGAAGCAACCAGTTTGGGTAAATCTGGAGTTCTCCTTGGGCTAAAGGCCCAGTTTTGCTAACAGTGCATATTCAGGGAACTCTGTGAGCAATTCTATTTATCTAAAGGTTCAGCCTCGAGTTGGTTTGCAGGTGCAGCCGTAAATTTCAGGTGATTTACAGAGTGGGAAGCAAACCAAATCTGAAATTATAATGGAGCTCAAGGCTCACAGCATCTTTTGTTAGATGCTCTGGTTTTATGATTTTGGGTGGGTGCCACCACATTTTTCTTCCAAGTGCAATAAAAAAATGATGCCATTCCAGCTGAAAAGCTTAACAACCACTTTACCTTTATTGAATCTGTAGCTAATGTACTGAAATGGCAGGGGTTTTGCTGGAAATGTAATTTGGGTTTTTGTCTGGGCATCTCTTCATGCCTTAAAAATGGGTTTGCATTGAACACAAGTGAGTTACCTAAAAGGTCTAAAGATACAGAGCCTGATCTGACTGTTGCTGGTAGATGCCCACCCAGCCCCAGAGAGAAGGAAGTACTAGTTTAGAGATTATGGAGACCCAGAACGCATTCTGGAAGCCATTTTGTTATTCTTACAGTGGTTTTACATAATTGTTTAAACTCCTAAGGGCTCAGATTTCTTCTCAACCATTTGACACCATTGGAGTAGATGTAAACTCCTCAGAGACTGGGAGCTGTCACATGTAAGAAAACTTTGAGGCTTTGTTAATTTGCTTGAACATCCTGTGTTTCACTAAGACCCAGATGCCACAGTGATGTCATCTAAAAGGGTGCTAAACGCATAGTATTTTCTTCCTGAACAATGCCACAAGTGTAACCCTATTTGCTACTAACTCAGGAAATAGTCCCAATGCTGACAAGCAAAGGGAAGAATGATTGTTACTAGTTTTATAATTCTAGATTATTAATTTAACTTGGGCTGGAGCAATAGCACAGCAGGTAGGGTATTTGCCTTGCACACAGCCAGCATGGCCAACCCGAGTTCGATTCCTCCTCCCCTCTTGGAGAGCCTGGCAAGCTACCGAGAGTATCTCGCCCACTCGGGGGCAAAGCCTGGCAAGTTACCCGTGGCGCATTCAATATGCCAAACACAATAACAAGTCTCACAATGTTACTGGGCCCGCTCGAGCAAATCAATGAACAATGGGAGGACAGTGCTACAGTGCTAATTTTACTTACATTAGTTGAAAATTGAATCATATTGCACTTGCAGTGAAGTTTCAAGGAAGCAATTTCTTTAAAGCCTGTAGTCTTAAACAATTTTGAAAGCTTACTGTCTCTTATATATCATACCAGGGAACATCATCTGTATTATTGAGTGTTATTGTATCACAATGATTTTACTAAATGTCACAATTAAGTAAACCAGTCTTGGTACCCAGCCCCAATCTTTGAGTCCCAAGCTTAGCAGCTTTTTCTAACATAATTTCCCAATGATTTTCTATGAAATATGGCTCTTACTGCCATCCAACATACATAGAAGACAGCATTTGGGCTGCTGACATAACCAGTTTCATTGCTTTCTCATGCATTTCTCCTTTTCGTCATTGTTGTCCAATCAGAGACTATGCACATTTTAGACCTATGTCAAGACACAAATGAAGGAACTCGTAATCCTCATCAGGAACTCTTGATAATAATTTTATTGAAATTCCTCTACAAAGATTTTTAAATATTTTAGTGAATTTTGATATGCATCATATTTTGGGGATTCTTATCTTCTTAATACTTAATATCTGCCTAAAGTCCTTTAATAAAAATGGATTTTTATTTTATTAAATGTACAGATTTTATAATAATCACTGACTAATTCAAGAAGATCTTCGACTTTTTTGTCTTGAAATGTGCAAAGATGGTCAAGTACTTTTAACCCTTGGAAAACCTAAGGAATGAGAGTGGAGATACAGATGACCAAAACTAATCAATTATAATACTATATGATCCAGCATATAGCTAAAATCACTTTAAGAGTTATTTGAAGAATAGATGTGGAAAATGGATTTGTGGAGGATATGGGGTTAAAGGATGTACTAGGGAAGAAAGTGAAATTCAGTGGGAAATGTTAGTTATTTTGTTATAAATAGGGGATGTTTTGATAGTAGAACATATGCAAAAGTTAATACATGTCTGAGTTACTTTCACAAAAGATGGGGTTCTGTGTACCAGAAAAAAATGGAAAGTGAGGGATGATACCGGATTTATAGCTCAGTAACTGCCCATTGAAAGTTTTTAACTCTGGGACCAAAAGAAAGTACTGTGGCACTTGATAGCTAGAGATGGACCAAGATTCAATCCCAGCACCCCCATATGTTCCTTCAAGCACTACCAGGAATCACTCCTAGGCACAGAGCCAGGAGCAATTTCCATGCACTGCAAACCAAAATAAAACAAAAATGAGAGAGAGAGAGAGAGAGAGAGAGAGAGAGAATATTTTATACTACGCCAAAGAATATTCAGAGGTGTGCCCCTCTGTGTGTAACTGTGTTTGTATGTGTTTGTGTGTCTGCGTGTGTGCATGCGAGTGTGCGCATGTGTATGTGTATATGTGTGTGTCTGTTTAGGAGAGCTTGGATGTAATAAGTTTTGGTGTTAGATATGTAAGGCTTGGTACAGTGTGGGGGATACTTTGGGGAGGGAGGATATTTTGTTACTAATACAGCAGTGGTGAAGAAAGAGAAGTAAAAAAAATTGATTCAAGAGATGTTCAAGAAATATAATCAACAGAACTCAACAGAACTGATTGAATTGAGATAGGCTCTCAGTCCACCTAGATTGTTTTTTTTTTAATACAAGTCTGCCTTTATTTCAGCATCCAAATTGTTGAGAGCTCCTGTCACCATCTAAATAGAACTCAATTGCTTTCTTGCTGATTATTTCTAGGACAACCAAACACTGGTCTTTGCCCTTTGGGTGATAAAGCTTTCTTTGAAAGGGAATACTGTTAACTTGCAGATGATTTGTATAAAAAATGCTCCCCATAACAAGTACTTAAAAGTGGCCTCTCCATAGTAATTTCGAATAGGCTAAGAGGCAAGTGCCTGTGCAGAGAAAAATTGTTGTTAATGCTAAAGAGGAAAGATCTTGGAAGCGGAGTGTTAAATACTTTTCTAAAACAATATCAAGATTATTACATAGAGAACTGTATTACAATAAATCCCAGATGAAGTTAGTTTCCAGAGTGCAAAGTAAACAAAAGCACAAGTTCACATTTTTTTTCTGCAAGGTCAAATGCCATTGAAGTACAACAGCTGCATGATGCTAATCTACTATATGTGGTAGTAAAGAAATGCATTTTCCTCACACCACAATATTCATCTGCCCTTTATTCTCCCAATTTTAGTTTGCATTTAAAATTTAATGCATTTACATCTCTTCAATTTTTTTTATTCCTACAAGAAACATATAAGTATTTTATCTTTTTTTTTTCAGTTAATGTCAGGACTTTTATTTATTTTTTTCATAAGTTTTACTGGATCACCGTGAGATGCAGTTACAAACTTGCATGATTACGTTACAGTCATGCAATGCTTGAGCACCCATCCCTTCACCAGTGCACACTTTCCACCACCATCGTTCCAAGTGTCCCACCCACCACCCCTACCCCATTCCACTCCCTGCCTCTGTGACAGGTACAATCCCTCTTACTCTCTATCTTCAAATTTTCAGATGCTTACTTGTCCCTTAAATAGTTTAATACTTAAGGAAATCTTTCACTCTTGTCTGCTTTTTGTAGTAACTATTCTGATTTTCTGATAGCTTTTCTACTCCACTTCTTTCCAAGCAAGCAATTCTGATTTTGTATAGGATTGTAGTTATGCTCCCAAGAGACGACTTATTATAACTCTAATCAATTGTAGCAGTATATTCCCCACTGCTAAAGATTTACTTGCTCAATTTCTTTGCCACTACTAGTCTTGTATGGGCTAATGAAATGTTAGTATTCCTCTTTTAGGAGGCTTCTGGCAAGGTGTTGAATTTTTGATAAATAATCTCAACATGTTTAGGGTTTGCTTTCATTTTGCTTCAGCAAACATGTAAATTGTTGAAACACCATATGACAGGTGTCAGTCATCTTTCAATCAAAAGGTAACAAGAAAAATGACCAAAATTCAAGTCAATAATCTTATTAAGTAATAAAAATCCTGTGTCCAGGGATGTGCTGTAATTCATTCCCTGAGAAAATAAAATCCTAATTTGTACTGTTGGACAATATTAACTGTATAAATAATCCCACAAACACCAAATTGAAATTAACAATATCTGTATGTCCAGAACAGTGCTGAGAACCTAGTGAAAGAACATTAAAAAAATTTAGTCTAAAATTCTAAATTTTTCTCTAGACCTGTGTTTTTTTTACCGTGTTATATTTGATGATCTGTACCAGAATGGTATGAACTACTCTAGAATACCTAACAAATGATGTCTTTGTTTGTTATTATTTTTTTAATTATTGACTTTATGTCCTCTATTACAATATATATTAAAGGTATCCATGTTCAAAATATCAGAAAGCATGTCTTTGTATTTAAAGCTAAGATTCTAGAAGGAAAGACAACAAAAACTTAGTAAATATATAACTGATTTAGGTAAAGCCAAGTTAAGATCAGAGAGATCATAAGGGGCAAAGAATAAAAGCTATTTGTTCGGAGTTTGGGTGACCTGACTGAAGTCATCAATGGCAAAGTGAATGCAAAAGAAAGGAAGTGGTGACAAATCAAAAACTCAAATCAGTTGGCCGTTGGAATTTATCAGTTATTAAAGTAGTGAGCATCATTGCTAAAATAACTGAATCAAGTTAGTGATCCATACCTAGAACAAAACACTGAGAGTTTTGGATGTCTTTCCCCATTCTCTTTGGCAATTCTTAATGCTACTGACTGGCCTATGAGATGAATTTACTTTTAGAATATAGAGTATTCTACAAAGAAATGCTTAAATGACACAGCCAATGTTATTAAATTTTTATGCTTTCAATTTTGATTGCAAAGTATAGGATATGTTTTTTTCTTATTTGACAGTAGTATGTACATATTACATACTTTGTAATATTTCTTTTAAAACCAAATTATAAAACAAGTTCTAGACGCAGACTGTTGCTAAAGAAGATATACTTCAACTGAACTTCCCTCTTCTTCTGTCCTCCACAATCTAATGAAACCATTTAAAAGATAAAAAAGCCAGGTTTTTCATCAACATTAAAATAACAATATAAGCAGGTACAAAACATGACATAGTCTAAAACCCTCAATGCAGATGAGCCTAGAAAGTAAAACTGAGGCCTCTTACTTGTAGGGAGAGAAACTACCTTCTTGCCAGGTGTGTATGGGTTCGGTATGGGGCTGTGAGCTAATTAGCTCCTACTTGGAATGGAATGCCTCAAGAGAAAGTATAAATATCCTTATGATGAAGGATGAGATACTATAGAACAACTCACTTAGATAAAAAATATTTTTAACAAAAGATTATCGCACCATATTTGAAAGGGTTCAAATATGGTTTGAACCATGGGAACATCTGCAAGGGTGATAAGAGACTGACTGTCCTAAAAGCTTCTATTCCTCTCGAAGAGCCTGGCAAGAGACCGAGAATATCCTGCCCACACGGCAGAGCCTGGCTAGCTATCCATGGCAAATTCTGTATGCCAAACCCAGTGAATACAATGGGTGCCATTCCCCTGACCCTAAAAGAGCCACCAATACGGCGGCGTTAAGAAGGATGAGGAAGTAGAGGTTGATAAAATCTCAAGACCAAAGTAGGCTGCCAAAACGAAGGACAAAAATGACTGTACTTTCAATGCACGTACACTGGCATCGGATGTATCCATCGAGGACCTGATGGTACAAGCCAAAAGATCAAGTACAACATTATTAATCTGACTGAGACCAGAAGGCATCAATCACATCACGCTGTTTTCGACACCTGAGAAGAACTGTTCCTAGGAAATGGAAACAATTTTTTTTTAAAAAAAATTTGAGGGAGAAGAGAAAATCAAGGAAGTAAATAAAAGTCAAGAAATCAACATTTTCAGATTTGTTGTATCATGTATATCTTGAATTTATAGCTATTTCACATTCATATGTATTTTTTTGCAAAAATATCATCTTAGTTTATAATTATCTGCTCAATGACGTATAAAGGATGTATTTCCAAGTCATTTGATGTGCATGCCACTTTTGATGGCAAGAGGATACATTATTGAAAATAAGAATTTTGAGAGGCCTAGAGCAGTGTTAAGGAAGCCTTAGATTCCCTGCTGGTACTTCTTGGGCAATAGGCTTATGGTTCACTGCAATGGCTTGAGGATGTCGTGCTACTCAAACAAACCCTGTAGTGCTAGTGATTAGTTGAACTACTTACACGTACTAACAAATATGTTTTATGTAGAATTTTTGTTTGCTATATATTGTTATACATGTAATATACATCTATATATGCTACATTCATGTTAATAAATCCATTAATTAAAACTTAGTATTCAGCTTCTTAACACTATAGTACTGTCCTCCGCTTTTCCATCAATTTGCTAAAGGGGGCACCAGTGTGGTTTCCATTGTGAGACTTATTGTTAATTGTTACTGTTTTTGGCATATCAAATACACCACGGGAGCTTACTAGGCTTTGTTGCACAGGCAAGATACTCTCGGAAGTTTTCCAGGCTTTCTGAGAGGGGCAGAGGAATCAGACCCGGTCAGCAGTGTGCAAGGCAAACACCCTCCCTGCTGTGCTATCGCTCCAGCCCAAGTCAGCTTCTTAGAGGTTAAACATTCCAAGTCCAAATTTACATTTTTGAATTTAGAACTTAGAATTGCCTTTCCAAGACAGAAATTATGGTCTATATAATTTTTCACATAATTTGAATTTTCATGAAGTTTGAGCCTAGATAATTTGCACTGAACCACATGCCAACAGAGATTAAGAATTTACTAAATATTCCAATACAGGAGTTGAAAGAACACAACCCAAACTCAAGTTATGTTACTAACCATATTTTGGCTTTTGTACTTTTAAATTTATATGTGACTCTACTTTCTTCTATTTAAATCAAAACTATTAATACAGATAATTAATATGTGTTGATCTAACAAACTTTGGCAGTTTTTAATATGCTTAAATAAGTATCACATATTTCTAAAAATACCCTTCTGAATAAACGGTACTGTTATTTCTATTTTATAACTGAATCACTAAGGGATATGAGACTAACTTCAAGAAGCAGTTACTATGATCAGTACTGAAAACAGGGCTCTTTGTGATTTCAATAATCTTATACCCAACCCAAATTCCCCACTTGCCTGTTGAGTTGAGGAAGCTACTTTCCACTTTGGAGAAAGGGCTCTGCTCTGCCTGCAATGTGGGTTAGGTGTTATGTCCCAGAAACAGGTACTGAACACTATTGCTGCCAGAGCCACCTGAGCAAGTCACCTAAATCCCACCAGGGGTATACCTAATGTCACTACCAGAGATCAGACTTATTACATATACTTCAGCCTTTGAACTATCTCCTGGTCTTCTCCCCATTTTTAATGTGGGACAATTGCGGTGATGATACACAGAAATGTTTTGAAAAGTGCAACTAGCTAAATTCAACATTAGCTCTTGCTGTATATTTGCAGTTTGAAGAAAGTCTGCAATATAGCCTTTTACCAAAGAAGTGCTGCAAACTTAAGACAAGTATATAAAGACATTGTCTTAAGGAGAGCTCCAGCGTTTTTTTTTTTTTTAATTCCAGAAACTTGAACTACTTAGTATCCCAGGAATTTGGAGGCTTAAAGTACTGGCTCATTTAAATAAAATGATCAAGAAATGAAGTCTATTGCTTCTATTTGACAGACCTGGAGCATCTAACTGTCTCCTACCAAATTCTACTCCTACAGACGAAAGACAGAGGGATCCTCACACTTTGTATCTGATTATGCCAGATAGATTGAATGACAGAATTGAGATGGGGGTGGTGGGTGAAGCAAGGAATAGAAGAAGCTTATAAATAAACTTGTAAATAATAATCAACATATTTTGCTGAACCAAAAAAAGAGAGAGAGAAAGAAAGTCTAAACAAATTCAAGAGACATTAATAATATTGGGGGACACTGTGGGTAACGTGTTAGCCTTGCATCCCATCCATCCTTTTCCACTTTCAATTCTCCAGCACTAAATATGGTCCCCAGAGCACTGCTAGGAGTCATTCCTGAGCCCACCCCTCCCCACAAAAACAGAGATCTTTATAAAACTGAAAAAAAAAGGAATATTTAAAGTAACAAGAGATGTGCATACTCTGCCCAACTCGATATTCCAATACATTGAAATATTTAAGGAGAGAAAATTTTACTTTAATATGTATTTTGTACAGCAAAATATCCATTTGTGGTAGGGTGTTTGCCTTGCATGCAACTAGCCCGGCCGAGCTGGGTTCGATTCCTCCACCCCTCTCAGAGAGCCCAGCAAGCTACCCAGAGTATCTTGCCCACATGGCAAAGCCTGGCAAGCTACCTGTGACGTATTCAATATGCCAACTCAGTAACAACAAGTCTCACAATGGAGACATTACTGGGCCCGCTGGAACAAATTGATGAACCAGGAGAAGACAGTGCTACAGTGTTACAGTCACCAAAGAATAATCATGTTACAATGACCATACTGTAGGACACAGAGTAAAGCAGAAATTTTTATAATTGTATTATCATCAATATCCCATCTTTGATTTACATGTAAATAAGAAATTAACATTTTGAATACTTAAGTAGAGAGTATACTCATAAATATTTAGAGCATGGGAAAATATTAAGTCGTTTATTGTATATGTATATATATATGTATATTGGGGACCACACTTAGAAGTGCAAGGGGCTTATTCTTGGCTCTGTGCTCAGGGATCACTCCTGGTGTACTCAAGGGACCATATGGATGCCAAGATTCAAATACAGATTGGTCACATGCAATGTAAGAGTTCTACCACTGTGCTATCGTCCAGCTCTTGTACTCTGGTATTTTCTCACAGAAAAATTTCCAATTGCTCAATGACATCTGGTCTACAAATTCTTTCAAAAAAGTTACACATTTCTTCATTTGTTGAGGCATTTTATTACTCTGCTCTTATAATGACTAATGTACATGCTTATATATCAACACTATTTTAAGTTAAAAGGAATAAATTCAAGTATATTCCCATAAGAATCAAGGAGGATAGTAGAACTGCTGATGCTATCAAAAATAGCAATGGTGTATGTTCACGTGACTATCACGCATAACCTGTGAATATACACAAGGCAGACATAGATGCAGACATAGAGTTGTAAGATATTCCTTTCCCATAAAAAAAAAAATAAGACTTTCAGAATAGTTTCAATCTACCTCTGAAATTTTACCTCAACTTTGATCTCAGAAGGGAGAGTACTAATTTTGTAGAAAATTATCTCTGAATATAAATTAATACATAAATCTCTCATTTATAAATGGGGGTCAGTATAGTTGGTTAAAATTGGTCAATCTTATAACAAAATTATATAGCCTAAAATATAAATATGTGCATTATAACTTCTATTCTTTTTTCTTATTGAGGTGTCATTTAGAGTGAAAGATAGTCTTCTTCATTTAGTACATAAGGAGCTAGTAATTAATTTCACTACAATGACTTAAGAAGATAAGCATAAAGTTGAGATTATGTCTAATATTTGAAAAATGGAGGAAGAATCAGAATTTTTCAGATTATTCACTTGACATAATCTACTGTCTGAGAGTCATTAGCAAAAGAAAATACCAGATATCACTATGAGATTTGGTGATGACAATCTTAGAAATACTTCTCCAAGATAATTATAGATATTATGGTACCCCATCTTTTTGTCATGAGTTTCCCATAATTTTAAAGACTACTACACTGTGTTTGTGTATATGTGTGTATGTACTTATGTCTATAATATCAGAAAACCCTAACAGAGTAGATGTTAGCTAGTTTGTTATATTTGTCCTTATTTTTATGAAAGAGAAACAAGAAAATGTGGATACAATGGAATATTGAAATTGTGATTTAATGTTTATTTCTCTAAGGTACAAAAATATAAATATATTTATTTACTTTAAGAAAATTGTGATAAAAAAGAATTAAGGACAAGAAGAAAAGACTTATCAAATTAGTTTTAGATAATGCAATGTGATTAAAAAATCAGTATCTAAGAGAAAATATCTAGCTATAATACAAAATAAGCATAAGGACAAGGAAAAGAAAAAAGCAAGTTATTTCCTCTGGTTGATAGAAGATAGTGATACAGTTCTTACATTAGAAAAAAATCTGTTTTTGGGGGAACTCTGTGGGGCAGTACTTAGTATTTAGGTTGAAGAAAAATTTTTAAAAGTTATTTTGCCTTAGTTGGTTTGATATCATTAGTCTAAATTTAGAAAGGTGTATATACTTTCCTCAAATAAGTCATGTTCAATGATAATGTTTCAAGGATTTAATTTAATCTTCAATCACTTAAATAAATTTATTTTATATTTGTTCATATTTCAAAACTCTGAGAATTTAAAGACTATGATGTATCAATCTAAGATTGCATTTTAAAAAAAATAGAGTCACCAAAAATATTTCAACATCTTACAAGTCGATTTTTTTTTTCCTGTTCACATCTATCCTACATATCACAACTTCTAAAAGACATGAAGTTATATCCCAAGTCTCCATCAAAGTGAACTGCTTCATTCACAGTTTCAGTTTCTTCCTGATGGCCTGTTGGATGCAGTACTTTGTTTTTTTCAGTTCAACTATCAAAAAAAGTCTTTACAACAGTCAGAAACTTGATTCTATTCTGGGGAATGTTGTTTTAGTTCCTTCTTTATTTTGTCTTTATTCTAGACATTGAAATCTTTGTGACTCATAGAGTTCTTATTTACTTATTTAAGAAAATCATTTTCTCACTTTCACTTCATTTTTATAGGAATCAGAATATAATGGCCCAAACAGTTGTAGTAAAGGTCTTTTGCATTTATAATTTCAACTTATAACTTCAGATGAAAATTGCTGACATTATTATGCTGGGCGTGAATTCATTGTGAGTTTAATGAAACTCCTTTTTATCCTGAAATCTGTATTATTTATGCAGTAATACAAACCCATGAAACAGCAACAGATCCTCTGATTTTAACAGTTAATCAGGGCTGTCAGGGCTGGAGACTTAGTACAAAGGGTAAGGCGCTTGCCTTGCATGTGGCCAACCCATGTTTGAGAACTCGATCCCCAGCATTCTCTGAGGTTCCGAGTCCCTCCAGGAATGATCCTTGAGTTCAGGGCTTGAAGTAAACCCTGAGCACTGCTGGGTGTGGCCAAAGACAAAAACAAATAAATACTAAAAGAAAATGCATGAAATGGAGAAAATACTTCTTATCTGTAATATTCTTTGTGAGGATTCTCAGACATGTTCTATGCTTAATACATATGTAGTTATAGTGCAACAAAAGTACAGACACCTGTTCATTTGGATTTTTTTAAAGCAGTTCCTTATTTTCATATTGTTATAATGATTGTATAATTGTCCAGTTACTTAAAGTGAATCAAACTTTTTACAACGGAACTGCTACCTTCTAATTCTAGAAGCTTGCTGCCTTTTGATGTTTCTGCTTATGTGGTTGGTAAGATCTGTGTTAGTTAGTATTTCTACTACAGCAATTTCTCTCCTAAGTGTGTCCTTGGGAGGTGAAAAAGTTAGGATTAATGGCAATTCACAGCAGTGGCTAGAAAATGATTTCTTCAGGATCTAGCAGTCACTTGTTATTTGTTTCTTCTACTTAAAATTGTCAGGAACTTTTTTTTTTTTAAATCAAGGCAACTGCATGGAAAGGATGATAAAGCCAGTAACATTCTCAGGTGAGATACAACTGCCAAGAAATGCTATTGTCCAAAAAGATCATGCAAAGGTCATTGCTCTGATCCTGACACAGTGACAAGAAATAGTAGCAGTATGACCTTCCTGTGCAAAAGAAAAAGGTTTACTTTGAGAAGTAAAAGAGAAAATATTATATGTGTGTGCTACATAACTGCACACTTATATATAGATATTGTATATATATTATGATTACATAGTGAAAATTATTTGTATCATGGGTATTATCATGACTATCATAGATATTTATGCATATATATAAAATATTATAACATCAGAAGGTAATCTACACATGCAACTTTCTGTATTAAACTGAATTCTCTTGATACATGTATGAACACTCTTAAGAATTATATATTTATATATATAATTCAATATATATATAATTCAATAAATATATATATAAATATATAATTCTTAAGAGTGTGCTCTTACATATATACTTGTTAAACTGAAGAATTAAAAATAAAAGAGCAAATATAACTTTAATAATTGAATGCACCAGGTTAAGGAGATGAATTCTTATGATTGTAGAAAATCTCTTTGTTAAGGACAGCACCATCTGCCTATTATATGTGCATCACAAAGCTGATTTCACTTTCAGACTATTTTTCTAGCCTCCAGTTCTCTACTTTTGCCAGGAAAGACTTTAACATCATACACTATTACACCAGTATTGAAAGCTGAAAACATTTGGCTAATGACTTAAAAACATTCACTTCTGGATATTTCTTACCCCCACCCCCCTCCCACCCCATGCATCCACCACTTTTAGTCAAACCCTTCTTTTATTTGTGGACTTGTCCATCTTCTCAAAGCTATTGTAATCTTCTGGGAAGAGATAAAATCTAACTGCCAGGAGCCAGAAATTTGCATATAATAAGTCAGTGCTGGTAATGTCCTGGGAAGACAGAATAATTATGTGTGTGTGTGTGTGTGTGTGTGTGTGTGTGTGTGTGTATGTATGTCCATGACCACCCAAGGTCACACTGCTACACTGCTTCTATAGCAAATATAAAACATAAATACTGAATTATCTGGCCTAAATTTTAGATTGTTATTACTAAATTCATGACTACTTTTATACTTACTTATTTTTGATTCATTTTATTTTCTTCATTAAAATTAAATCCAGAGCTTTTCAATTGCATATCATTAACTGAAACAATGCCAAAAATAATGGAAAAAAGAGATGAAGAAAAAGTAATGTTTCTTATGTATGTTACAATTTGATGTTTAACAATTCTGTTGATGAGGTTGAAGGTAAGGTAATCATATTTCACAAACCATTAACACATAGGAACCTGAAATAACCTAAAAATTAAAGGAAACTCACAAGATTTTCAAAATGTTTAGTCAGTAAGATGTCACCACATTTTGGTATAAGAAAACAAAAAAATATATATCACATAAAGGTAAAGGTAAAGGTAAAGGCCCTCCCGTTGATCGTCGATTTGCTCGAGCGGGCCCAGTAACGTCTCCATTGGAGACTTTGTTGTTACTGTGTCTGGCATATCGAATACATCACGGGGAGCTTGCCAGGCTCTGCCGTGCAGGCGAGATACTCTCGGTAGCTTGCCAGGCTCTCTGAGAGGGGCGGAGGAATCGAACTCGGGTCGGCCATGTTGGCCGAGCGATAGCACAGCGGGTAGGGCGTTCGCCTTACACGCGGCCAACATATATCACATAGAGGATGATTATCCAGGTTATTAATAAATTAGAAATATTCCACTAAAGAAAGTTAAGAGAGTAAGAAGTTGAGTCAGAGTGATAGTACAGTGGGTAAGGTGATTTGCCTTTCATCTGGCCACTCTGGGTTGGTTTGATCTCTGGCAATGCAGATGACCCACAGAACCTTCCGGAACTAGTTTCTGAGTGCAGAGCCAGGAATAAACCCTGAATACTGTGGATATTCCCCCAAAGAAACAAAGAAAAATTAGAGTAAGAAGTCTTAGGCTGGAGATATCCTCTAGAAGTTGACTCTTGCTTTACATGTGGTCAACTCTTGAGCAAATCCCCAGTATGACATATGTTTTCCCTAGAACCAATAGGATTGACCCCTGATCACAGAGCCTTGTGTAAGCCCAGAACAATACTTGGTATGGCTACCCCAAAACAAAACACAAAATTTAAAAAAAAGAAGTTTGCCTTATTGAAGTATTTAAAAGTCTCACATGAAACAAAAACTTAACATTGTAAATTTTTATTTGATGTTTTCTAATCAAAAGTAATCATACATTGTTAATTTTCTCTCATCATGTTACTGAGTTGATGCTTTTGAAAGTTATGCTTTGTAAATATTTCACTATTTCTTGCATTAACCAATACCATGTAACAGGGATGAGGAATGACTCTTCTAGCACAATGATGATTTTGATAGTTTAAAAAAGGAAAGAAAATACTTTCCAATGCAATATTTTATATTTCTTACCCATTTTGTCCATGTTCATCACTTTAATCAAAGAAATGCCATTTAATCAAACTTTTTTTTTCTCTTTGGACCACACCCGGCGGTGCTCAGGGGTTACTCCTTGCTCTGCACTCGGGATTTACTCATAGCGGTGCTCAGAGAACCATATGGGATTCTGGGGATCAAGCTGGGTCAGCTGCATGCAAAGCAAATTTCCTACTTGCTGGGCTGGAGCGATAGCACAGCGGCAGGGCGTTTGGCTTGCACACAGCCAATTCGACCAACCGGGCTTCAATTCCTCCACCCCTCTCAGAGAACCCGGCAAGTTACCGAGAATATTGAGCCCGCATGGCAAAGCCTGGCAAGCTACCCGTGATGTATTTGATATGCCAAACACAGTAGCAAGTCTCACAATGGAGACGTTACTGGGCCCGCTCAAGCTAATCAATGAACAACGCGAGGACAATGCTACAGTGCTACAGTGCTGTACTATTGATTCAGCCCCACCATTTAATCAAACTTTTTCTTATTGAAGATATATTTTTTCCCATAGGTTTTATCTAACATCTCATTTGGTATTTGAACTCAGAGAATTTTTAATTCCCTCTTATAACCAGTAAAAGTCAAGACTTAAGTAAAAAATATTTTAGAACTAAAAACTCTAAAAATATTTCACAATATTAAGAAATCAGTTATTCATAAATATACAAATCGACTACATAAAATTTGAAGACAAAGCCAAAATACAACATGAGTTTAAACTGTAATAAGAGGGCTATTGTCATCTGATAACACTACCAGCACTGCCGAATATTTTTAAATAAATATGAAACAAGATGATCAAATTGTATATTTCTAGAGAATAAGTAACCAAAAACAAACAAAAAACCAAATTGTTCCCTAATATCTGAAGATTAAAGAGTTTAGATTACTAGTTCCATTGCAAGGGTTTTGCATATCAAAATTTAAATGGTGAAATCATTGGTGCTATTTTTAAAAAATTACAATAACTATCAAAATAATAAAATTTAACATTCAACATAAAACACTGTCTAGTTGCTAGACTGAAATGCAGATGAGGAGTTAAACTATTCTGAGATTTAGTCACCATGAAGACAAACCAGAGTAATTTGAAACTATTCCTTGCAGAGCAAGATGGTACCTTTGCCAAAGGAGAACCCCAATTACTGACTTCACTACAAGATCTATCCTAAGTTAAGGAATTCAATTCCTTTGAAGTCCACTGAACATTTTAGGAGTTAATTCCGACCTATCTGCATGCACTTTCATTGAGCAACAGTGTTGTCTATCACCATCCTTCTCTTTGAAGCCTAAAGTTGCTGGTCAACATGAAGCAATTATGATGCAGTGATCTTATTTTGGACATTTTCCTCAGGGTTTTCATCAGCTCTGCAGGTTACCTTTCTTTCCTAAAGCAATTTCAATTTCCTTATGACTCAGCAAGCAGCATTGGGATCAATACTGTATTTTTTCCTTTTTAGTTTGGTATTGGTCCTTCTTACCCTGCCCCCAGACATATTTGAAGGCCTTTTCTTCAAAAGGCAGAACTTTTAAAATTCTGAACTGTGTCCTTCTTCAAACAGCCCTTGATTGATGTGTCATGTTGTGTCACCTCACTCTCTGTAACTCTCATCTCCTGGCATTGTACCAGTCAATGAACAACTAAGAAAGATGGACTGACCAACTGCTGTAAGGGTGCAGTATGATGCTTATTGTTACTTCATAGGGTTTTTAGGCTTTAAAATACATTTTCCTGGTGAATGCAAATCTGATCTTGCTTACAAAATTTAAATCATTATCAATCAAAGTAAGTATAAAAAATTTTAAAGAAGCAACACCTGAGATTTGGCCTTAAACCTAGAAACACTCTTGCTGTTAATTTCCTCTGGGTATAAATTCTTAATTGAATTTGATGCAATTTTTTGTTTTCTCTTATGAATTTTAGCATCCATAATAAATTCTAGCTATGTTTTTCATTTAAAGAGGTAGCTTTACATGAAAATCCACTAGCTCATGTGCAAATGTTGCCACAGCGATCCAGAAATCACAAATAATATATCCTCTTCACTGATCATAGATTCCACCTATTTTATTATAGCATTTTAAAATGTAAAACCATGTGTTTCACTATATAAAACTGGTTTATTGTATATGTTTAAATTTTGGACCTATGAAGCTTATGCAGCCTTTAGTAGAGTATATTTTCTACGAAGAATGTATCTTAGACTGGCAAGATTCAATAGGAGTTAAGTTTCTTAAACACCTAGGTCTAATCCTGTCTTCCAAGCCCCAGTAGGAGTGACCCCTGAGCAATGAGCCAAAATTAGTCCCTAAGAACTGGAGGAGGAGGAGGATGGGAGGAGGATGGAAGGGGGGAGGAGGAGGAGGAAAAGGAGGAAGAGGAGGAGGAGGAGGAAAAAGAAAAAAATATGATTTTGTTTGCTTGGTTAGATTAATATCTATCAAAGATATCTAATTTAAGACCCAGTTTGTACTCCTGCACAAAGGGAATCACTTTTATAAAATTTTAGTATTTTCTATCTACAGACATGTACCACGGTCAGTTTTCAACAAAATTTTCTGACTGTGAACAAAATTAAAAAAAAAGTATTCATTGATATGGCACCTTTCAATCCAAATGTTCTTTGTATGCTGTATGTGGTTGATTTTTCCCTTAAAAGAACGTGTTAAATTCCCACAGGTTTAGCAGCAGATTTATAGGGATATTGTAAGATTATATTGGAGAAAGATTTTGGCAGCATAAAACATGCTAGGTGTGGCCTTTACTCCATATAACAGGGTTCAAGATATTTTTGTATCGTCTATTTTTATGTCGAAACTAAAACTATTGCTTAGAACTAATAAAAACATCCAATGCATTCCCAATTGATGACAAGAGGGAAATAGTTCACTAAATAAAGACAGTGTGAATCTTAAACTGAGGATCTGGAGTGAAAGGCAGGCAACAAAGCACTTGTCTTGGGTCAGTGTCTTGCTTCGTACAGAGCCAAGATTACGCATGGGGACCACTTATGAAGTCCGAACATAAGAAAAATAAAAACAAAATAAACAGAAATAGAACCTTAGTCAGACCCACACACTTCTGATGATATTTAGAGACAGTCTTTTTCTTTTTTTTTTTCTTTGCCCCTACTACTAAGCGGAAGTCAACGGGCGGGAAGGCACCCCGCAAGCAGCTGGCCATGAAGGTGCCCGCAAGAGCACACCAGCCATGGGCAGCGTTAAGAAGCCGCACGGCTATCACCTGACACTGGGTCCATGTGCGAGATCCGCCACTACCAGAAGTCCACCGAGCTGCCTATTCGCAGGCTGTGGTTCCAGTGGCTGGTGCAGGAGATCTCGCAAGACTTCAAGACCAACCTGTGATCCCAGTGTTGGGCTGTAGGGCGCTGCAGGAGGCCTGCGAGGCCTACCTGGTGGGGCTCTTCCGGAACACCGACTTTTGCACCATCCACACCAAGCGTGTCACCATTATGTCCAAGGATATCCAGCTGGCGTGCTGCATCCATGCAAAGAGGGCATAGATGCTAAAATCTCAGAGCTGGGACAAATAGAGACACGACTGTTGCCTGCTCCAGCAAATCGATGATTAATGGGATGCCAGTGCAGTGCTACAGTTCTACTAAATGATCCTCTATTTCCGTTCCCTAAACCCTTAAAGTTTCTCTTCCCTGCTTTTTTAACCTTGCAATTTTTCTTGTAAAAGAATCAATGTAAGTATGCATGCATTCATGTAGTACTACACAGTGCACTCCTGTTAAATTATAAACCGAGTATAATTGAAAGTAAGAGTACTCCTCTCCATTTCTGAGTCCATTTAAGGAAATGATTTGTGAGGTTATGAATCTTCAATAGACAAGAAAATGGTCGAATAGATGATCAACAACATGAGACATCGCAAAATTGGATATACCAAATCCTGTGACCATAACTAAAAAAAAAAAAAAAAAAAAAAAACACTGAACACTCCTCACCTGCCCAAGAGTATACAACTGCATGCCCCTGTATCCATGCTCTGTCTCTCTGTATCTCTGTCTCTCTCTTGTTCTCACTCTCTTGCTCTCTCAAAATGGAGTTCCCTAATTGGTATTGGGTACAAGTTGGCAGAGGTTCATTTTGTACCATGACTCCATCTACTCAAGTGCCTGAATTCCCAGGAGAACTTTCCTGATTACTCTTTAGAATAGCTTCCTGGGAAGATTAAGAAATTCCTTAATACTACATGCCTTAATACCATAACATCTCCAATTTAAAAGCTTTATTTGACTTTTCTGAATTTTGTTCTGATCTTTTTTGTATTTTTGTGTTTTGTATTTTGTATTTTTTTGTATTTTGTATTTTATTGTATTTTTTTTTTGCATTTTGTATTGTTTTTGTATCTTGAAAGCTAAAATCCAGGGAACAGTTGGAAGAAACTGAGCCTGTAGAATTCCAGGCTGTTGAGCAGTCACCACTTCTATATATAACTTATTTTACACTCACATTCAACTTATAAATGCAGACAGGCAAAGCTGAGGCATCTCGTGGGATACTATTTGGATTATTCTGAGACTGATTTGAAAAATGAATGGGATGTAAAAAGGGTAGACAGTCGATTTTTTAAAAAAGGTCAGATCTTTGGGGGGAACTTTAAAAACTCTTCCTACTCCAGATATGTACCTAGAAACATGGTTGTTATTATATATGGCATCAGTAAACTGGGCTGTTAAAATTGAAATACCTTATAACCAGAGGCAAAATGAATTTATTTTTCTTTGGAAATAAGATTGAGGATTTATATTAGAAAGCTATAAAAAGGACTTAAGATGAAGCCAAAAATAAAAATGATACCATACAATGACAAGCAGATATCTTAGTAGATAACTAAATATAAATTTGTAACAGAAGTGATGATAGCTACTTAAACTTGCGTATTATTTGACATTTTACACACAAATTTACATTTCCTTTCCTCTAATTTTCCCTTCTAAGTGAGTGATGGTGCAATCCACTTGGGACAAAAAGTCAGACGTTTTCAATATAAATGGAAAGGAAAAAGATTTAGGGAGGCAGAAAACAATTATCCAAAGTGGAATATTGCCAGAAAACATAGATTAACAGCCCTATCCAGTGAGAAGCATCCTGGGATCTTTAATGGTCATTGGTCGCCAGCACCCTTTTTTCTCACCAGGAAGACAGATGATGTGTTCTACCAGAGTCCTCCAGATCTTCCTGCTTGCTCAGCATTTTTGCATACCAATCCCATTTTAATGTCTTCTCCAGGAAGAATTTATATAATTTGAATTTAAATCTGTGGACTTGCTGAGTAATCTGGCAAGATCTTTTTCAATGGTCTGATGCTTTATCTTACTCTAAAATATACTATGATACCTGACCCCTACCACTAAGTTCTTTGTTAGCAAATAATGATTACATGAGCATAAAATGGTCCATAAAATGGACCAGTCTGGTTTTGGAGCTTTTCCTCCCAAAAGTAAAAAAAAAAAAAAAAGTAAATTTGGGAAGAGAGGCTAACCACTTTGGGAAAGGTTAGGTAACAAATGCAGATACACAGCAGTTAAATGAGCTTTAAGTTCATTTTGCTGCAAAATAGATAAAGTAGCAGATAATTCCCTCTACCACTGCCAGGTAGTTTTTGTTGGTCTCTCCTTTCACTTGTCAAACTTAAAAAGTGAAACCTCTCACCTTCCCTAGTAATTTGCTTTGGAAGGAATTGTCAAGTACACTTCCAGGAAACAGAATGGGTCAATGTGTCTGTAATAGTGTAAGAGGTCAAACAGGGAAGGGCCTGGAGAGATACACAGCTGGAAAGGTCCACACCTGTTGTAGATTTGATCTTTGGCAGTACATATGTTCCCTGAGCACCAGTGGTCCCTGAGCAAGAGTCAAGAGTACGCTCATAGCAACAAGTACAGCCCAAATCCCTCTAAACCAAAAATCAAAGAAATAAATAGGGATTAAGAACAATGGGGAAACCACCAGTATCAGCCCAGGACTTTTCAGCTGTTTGGGATACAATCCTCTCAGGTAATCCCACACAGTCAGTAGCCAAAGGGTAGAGAAACTGCCACCCCCATAGGTCTTAATAGTTTAATAACATATTTTTCAATGGAAGAGTAAAATCCAAGGGCTTTCTCTCAGCTGAACTATTTATCCTAAGCCAAGTAGCATATTTCTCTTGTCTCCTGAATTTCACCCTGGCTTCTGTCAGTGTTTATAAGCTAAAGTCCTGCTAAGTAAAATGTCCATCCAAATAAAAATAAGATTTCTGTCACATATGCTGCACACACTAAATAAGACCTGTCTAGAGCTTGTAGCCACCCGAAATCCACCCTGACACCATTGGACACTCCTCCAGAGTTAATAAAAAGGCCCTGAAATACTTCCCTGGGGTATAGACCCATTATCAGTCCTTCCACTTGCTTCACTCTGCTTCACATCTATGGAAAGTTTCAAATTATTGTTTGTGGTACCCGGTGATAGGATATTAGTATTAGAATCACTTCCAATACTTTCTCATCATATTTTAATTCAGGGAACAGGACTAGGTGAAACTGAAAACTTGCCCAACTTAGTATAATAGAAAGTCTAGAGTTGAGACTATCGTTTATCTTCAACCACTAGATGCAACACAACATCTTCTTTCCACAGCATCTCATTGATCAATAATCAGATGTGTTGAATTAAAAATTGTATGTTTTTGCCATATTTTATGCTTTTTATTTAAGTAAATAAGATACATTTTGTATGGAGACAAAGATTTCTGACTCCTAAAACATAGGCCTTATAGAATTCTCTCCCAGCGAGTGGGCAAGAAATATAATTTGTTTCTAATGCAGCAGTTGATGAGATTTTACTTTCCTAATTAAATTACAAAGATAAAATTATTTTTACTATTATTAGATGATTTTTTTCCTGGCCTTGATAAAGCAATATGCCATGTTCCGAGACCAAGTAGGAGGGAGATGTCAGAGGGTTACCTCTGACATCAAGGAGGGACTTTAGTCCCCCAATTACACAGCTTATATTACTGTCATCAATAATTTTAAGTATGAGGACAGAAGGAGCAGCAGGTAAGGTGTTTGCTGTGTACATGGTCACCTGAGTTCAATTCTGACACTACAGATGGTCTCTTGAGGGGTGATCCCTAAGAATAGGTGGATGTGATCCCAGAACAAAACAAATGAGTAGAAATGGCTAGGAGAATTGTTTCATGGTTGGAAGCCTCCTTCAGGTGCTTTGGGACAAGGCAATTGGGATAGAGAAGGAACCACTATGGCAATGATAGTTGGAAATGATGACTCTGGATAGAAACTGAGTGCTGAAAGTAAGTAAAGGAACAAGCATAATAACCTCTCAGTATCTGTATTGCAAACCACAAGGTTCGAAAGGGTATGAGTAGGGGGGAGGAAGGGAAAGAGAGAGAGGGGAGAGAGAGAAAGAGAGTGCCTGGCATAAAAGCAGGCTGGGAGGTGGCAGTGTGTGTGTGTGGGGGGGGGGGGTAAACTGGATCATTGGTAGTAAGAAGTGTACACTGGTGGAGGGATGGGTATTGGAACATTGGAACATTGTATGGCTAAAACCTGATCATGAACACCTTTGCAGCTGTATATCTCATAGTGATTCAATTTAAAAAAAAAATCTAAGAACAATCTAAGTAAACACACAGAAAGATTCTTCTAGAATCAGGTCTTCAGATAAGACCTCAGTAGAGGTGTGGACGTAGATTCAATTTTCAAGTAAGTTCTGAAGCACAAGACTCAATTGAGTCATTCATAAGCCACAGAAACTGTGAAGCAGTAAGTATGTATGCTTATAATGTACAAAGTTTGAGATAATTTTGATGCAAAAGTAGAGAGCCGAGGGGCTGGAGCGATAGCACAGTGGGTCAGGCGTTTGCCTTGCACGTGGTCGACCTGGGTTCGATCCCCGGCATCCCACACTGCCAGGAGTAATTCCTGAGTGCAGAGCCAGGAGTGACCCCTGAGCATTGTTTGTGTGACCCAAAAAGGCAAAAAAAAAAAAAAGTAGAGAGCCAATACAACTTCCTTTTGAATAAGTTGTATTAAGTAAAATCAGGAGAATATAAGAGCAGTATTACGTTTTTTCCTGATCTTAACATGATGGCCACTTACTACCTATATTGCAAACCATAACATCCAAAAGGAGAGAGAGAGCAAAAGGCAATGTGCCAGCCACAGAGGCAGGAGGGAGATGGGGTGGGGGTAGCGATAGGGATCCTGGAAGCATTGATGGTGGAGAATGGGCACTGGCGGAGGGATGAGTACTCAATCACTGTATACTGAAATGTAGTCACGAAAGTTTATAAGTTTCTAATTGTACCTCACAGTGATTCATTAAAAAATAAAACATAAATTAAAAAATAATTATCAGAATCACAAAGCCACTATTTAGATAATAACAGAACAATTGTATACCCATGAACAAGGGCAGCAATAAAAATACATCTTATAACAAACAAGTATTTTTCAAAAATTTCTTCACTTACAATTTAGCAATGCTCTGAATGTCATTCAATAATTGTCTATATCTCCCTTCTTTAACTACTAAAGTCATACTTAGAGAAATCTCTGTTCTCCAGGTCCTATGTTTGATTTCAACCTCCTTTATCCTTCCTAACACCTCAATGATTGTCACATAATTGGCATTTAAAATATAATTCTGCTACGCTTGTGGATTCGTCAAAATATCTTCCCTCCCTCATATATCCTTCAGAGTGAAATTTCATAAGAGCGTACATAATGCCCTTTACTTCTTGAATTATACTATAATATGTAGTAATTTTTGACAAATCTTGATGATGTTACTTATATAAACTTGCTACACAGTCACTGTCCTCCTGTTGTTCATCGATTTGCTCGAGCAGGCTCAGTAACGTCTCCATTATGAGACTTCTTGTTATTGTGTTTGGCATATTGAATACTCTCGGTAGCTTGCCAGGCTGTCCGAGAGAGCGGAGGAATCGAACCTGGCTCGGCCGGGCAGGCTGCGCGCAAGGCAAACGCCCTACCACTGTGCTAAATAGTAAATATATATTACTATATAAACTTATATAACTTAAAATAGAAATAATTTAAGTTTTTCTATTTAAGTCGAAAATACAAATCTCAAAAGTTTTCAAGACATGAGAAAAACCATTTGTAGCACAGTGGTAAAATATTAGGTAGTTTGGATGCTATTTGCAGACACAGACTCCTCCTGAATTCTGTTACACATTTTCATGTCAGTCATATCACCTAGTTGATCATATATGTATATTCATATGCACATGTACACACACACACACACACACACACAATCTAGTTAAAAAGCTAACTCAGGCAGCATGGTAAAGTATCTGTAGAAATACTGATCCTTCTTACATCATTTGTCTAGACCAGAAATTAGACTAAAACTTTGCCCCTTCTTTAAATTCCTTGATAGCCTGTGACCCCAGGCATATATATGACCTTACTGTTAATTGTCAATGCATGTTTCTTGAAGTCACAAATTTTAATAGGTAAAGCATTTGAAACAGTTTGATAGATTGATATTCAGATCCTAATGCTAATGTATTTAAACACAAGAGAACTCAGTGTGCAGAATAAATTTAAGTATTGATTACTTCTTTTGAAGGTCAGTCTCCTATTATCATCTGAATCCCTTGAACATTTATAAGGTTAATTTATATTTTCTTAATTTAACAGAAAATTACGTGTATTGTTATAAGATTTAATGAAAAGCTTAAACCTTGGGAAAATACATAAACTAAACATGTACCTTGCGTAATCATTCTTAGTGTGTGAAAGTACTTTAGAGAAAATTCAAATGGTATTGTGATTAAAATGTCTGTGATTTTTTTTGAGGAGACATTTGCATATTTTCTTTTGTTTGCAACCTTCTCTTTTCCTGGAATCTATTCTTTTTTCTTAGACAATACTTAAATAAGTTTTGACGACAAAGTTGACTTCCACTGAAGTTATATTTTGTCAAAATTTTTATTTGCTCTCCTAGTATTTTCTTTGATATACAAACACACAGATTTCCATTTCAATTTTCCAAATATTCTCCTCTTAATCCTTTTACTGGAATATAATCTGCACGAGGACAAAGATGCCAGCTTTCACATTACGGCATTCCTAAAATAGGCACAAAAGAATTTCTGCAGTAAAGTAACAGTAAAATGTACAGATTAATGACCTGAGGAATAAACGACAGACTTTATGTATGAATTAAATTTTTAGTATGTTGTATTATGATTAAACATGGCAAAAATATTTTGAGTACTTGTTCAATTTTCTATTGGGATGACTTTAACATATGGGTGATTTCAATGGTGTTTATTATATTCTCTTACAATGACAGGAAATATATATAGGCTTCTACCTAAACCAAGTTAACGATAAGTTGAAAATAGCCATATGTTCATTAATGTATATATTTATATTTAATGATGATCACAGAAAGGACATGAATTTGAATTAAATAAAGTAGATAAATATTCCTATGGTAAAAAAGAGTGACAGTAAAAAGCAACAATACAGGTATGTCCTAAAAGTTAGTAGTTCTGACCATGTTGTGACTTCAACTGCCATAAAAGAAAGTACTTTAATGCTTCCCTGTATATTATTCTATGATTTAAACAAACTTCTAATATTTGCTTATCATACTGCTTTAATACCAGATTTAGCTGTCATCTTTTATATTGTCCAAAGGCCATTTGTGTGTGTGTGTGTGTTTTTTTGGCCCAACCCATGCTTGGTATATTTTATTAGGATACGTTGGTGCAAAATGAGTGAGTTATGAGTTAATGAGTGAATGAATGAATCAGGTAAGTGATTAAGATGTGTTTCCATACACCTTGCAGTTATATTCTTGACATATGAGAGATTATTGACAATTAGAATTTTTTTGCTCGAGCGGGCCTAGTAACGTCTCCATTGGAGACTTTGTTGTAACTGTGTCTGGCATATCGAATACATCACGGGTGGCTTGCCAGGCTCTGCCGTGCGGGCAAGATACTCTCGGTAGCTTGCCGGGCTCTTCGAGAGGGGCGGAGGAATCGAACTCGGGTCGGCCATGTTGGCTGCATGCAAGGCAAACACCCTACCGCTTATGCCTTTTTCTTTATATTTTCTAGAATTTTCCATTATCATTATTGTCAACCAATCATTTATTTATAAAGAGGAAATGATAATTTAAATAATCACTTTTTCTTTGTCATTTCATTTTTCAGTGGTAGTCATTCTTACAAAGGCATCAATAGATTTTAAGACAGTGAGAGGTAGAACTGTTGAAAATTCAGAGAGGCAATGTCTAGCTTCAGCTAAATTGTACCATTATATATAGTTAAATGTGTGTATTCCATTAAAGGATCATGATATATGAACACATATTTTATTAGAGAATTTACTAACCTGGAATACATGTTATAGAAAAAAATCCATCTTTACACCTGTTGCCATCTTTACAATAATTGAATTTAATGAGCTTTCTCTAGCTGTCCCTAAGGAATCTACTCTCTAATCAAGTCTAATTGGTGTTTTCCCTTGAGGTAAGAATTATACACACACAGTAAAGAAGTTAGTATGCCTAAAGATTTTAAAGGAAAATGGAGCTATTTTTATTTTCATTAAATGACTAAACTGTTGATGGTTTCTTTTAAATACTGCTATCCTTCCAACCCATCTTAAAATATTTATTTACAATATATCAACACAAAAAAAGCAGTTATAAATGATAATAAATTACTAGATGTAGTACTAGGAACTAGAGGTATAAAACTGACCCAATCCTTTTATCACAGTAGGAATAGGTCATTGTTACATAAATTTACTGGCTTAAAAACCTGGAAAATAAATTGGAGCACATCAATTTCACTGAGCTGTCATTAGTACACCTTAAGTTGCACTGTAGCATTGCACTGTCCTCCCATTGTTCATCAATTTACTAGAGCGGGCACCAGTAATGTCTCCATTGTGAGACTTGTCGTTACTGTTTTTGGCATATCGAATACGCCACGGGGATCTTGCCAGGCTCTGCTGTGCGCATAGGATTCTCTCAGTAGCTTGCTGGTCTCTCAGAGAGGGACAGAAAAATCGAACCCGGGTCATCTGTGTGCAAGGCAAATGCCCTACCCGCTGTGCTACAATTAATTGATCACAGGCATTAAGTATAAAATTTTAAATGTTTTTCTTAGAGAAAAACGATCTAATTCATAATGAAATTGTTTTCAAAGTGACTTCGATATGATTCAATATTCAATTCCAAATTAATAAAAATAAATATTTGAGATTTGAAGTATAGAAAACATTTTATGATATATAATAAAGTGTACAATACAAAAATTCAAGGGAAAATTAGAAGACGTGTAGAATAAGTAAAGCAAAGCAATTATCTTTCTAAAGCATTTCAAACTGAGATAAAAGAACAAAAATAAAATATATATTATAAAAATGGTCCAAAGATGATCCAAAGGAAATTATTTGTGATCATAGGAAAAGATGTTCCTACAATACTCACTAGACCTCTCGGCTCTTGAGTCTGGCAAACAAACACAACTAGGGAGATAATCAAATTAATTTTCCGAGCTAAACAACAATCCTGAGCATCACTTACATTATAGCGGCAGCTGTGGTAACTCTCAATCAGTGAATGAGAACCCAGTGGCATTTAAATTTACATTGATCACCAGGAAGTTCTGAAGAACATTTTACAATGAAAATCTTGAATCAATTTGAGACAAAAATTTCATAGAGTCTAATTAGCAATCAATCATAAGGATATTCAATAATTAAGAAAATTTGTTATTCACAAAATGATTATGGGTTTTTTGTTTCCTTGCAGGGTATTTTTATTATTGATATATAATACAATAAATTTCCTAGGTTCATTAGAAATAAATTGCTTGAAAAATACTGTCAAGATATTAAATATTTTATTAAAATCTTAATTTTGGCTCGTTACAATCACAGCTTTAATTCAGGATAGATTTAAAATAGCAACGTACATGAAAATCTTCCAGTGGTCTATAAACTCTATCTAAATGGAACATTTAATAAAAATTATCTGTTACATTAAAACACATAGATAGATAGATAGATAGATAGATAGATAGATAGATGATAGGGCTGAAGCGATAGCACAGTGGGTAGGGTGTTTGCCTTGCATGGCCTACCCAGGTTCGATTCCTCCGTCCCTCTCTGAGAGCCTGGCAAGCTACCGAGAGTATCCTGCCCGCACAGCAGAGCCTAGCAAGCTCCCTGTGGCATATTTGATATGCCAAAAACAGTAACAAGAAGTCTCACGAATGGAGACATTACTAATGCCCGCTCAAGCAAATCGATGAACAAAGGGAGAACAGTGTTACAGTGCTACAGTGTAGATAGATAGATGATAGATAGATAGATGATAGATAGTCTAATTAAAAAAAAACGTTAATGCACTGATTTATCTGTAAGTCTAAAATACTTAATTGTGATTACTTTAAGAAAAGTCTTAAGGAGCTGGAGCAATAGCATAGTGGGTAGGGCGTTTGCTTTGCATGCGGCCGACCCTGGTTCGATTCCCAGCATCCCATATTGTCCTCTGAGCACCACCAGGGGTAATTCCTGAGTGCAGAGCCAGGAGTAATCCCTGTGCATTGCTGGGTGTGACCCAAAAAGGAAAAAAAAAAAGAAAGAAAGAAAAGTAGTAAGAGAGAACTTAGTCTATCATTTCCTCACAATTGTGTAATTTTAAACTTTAATGAAGAACTAGACTTTGTAGAGATATATGAAATACAATATAAATCAAAGAAATATAAACAAGAAAATATATTCCAATAGGAAAAATGTATTTTAATTTTTTTATTTAAAAATTTTAAATTAATCATTTCACTCATTAAAAAGAAGAGAAAATATGTATCTAGAATCAAACGTCAAAAAATTCTAAGAGGGTAGACATGTAATGTGAAAGTCACGGTCACAGTCCTCATGTTGTTCATCGATTTGCTTGAGTGGGCCCAGTAACGTCTCCATAATGAGACTTGTTACTGTGTTTGGCATATCGAATACATCACGGGGAGCTTGCCAGGCTCTGCCATGCGGGCGAGATACTCTTAGTAGCTTACCCGGCTCTCCGAGAGGGGCGGAGGAATCGAACTCGGGTTGGCCATGTTGGGCGCTTGTAAGGCAAAAGCCTTACTGCTGTGCTATCGCTCCAGCCCTAATGTGAAAGTAAGTGTATAAAATATAAAAGTGTTGCAATTTGTTCTTATTATATATAGAAAGGACAATGCTTTCTCAGTCTCAACAATGTCAATAATAGAAACATAAATATAATGGATGTAAATATGTGAAATTAGTGTCATCATTAGCAATGCAAAAATTGTTGCACTTGAGTGTTAATTCTTAATTTCTATCCATTTTTCACTGCATAATCCTTACACCCTTTTTTTATAAACCCCATAATAGATTGATAACCTTCCATCACTTAATTGTTGCCGGGTAGAATTCAGTTCATCATGCCACTTAAAGGTAAAACAGAATCCATGTTTTCACCATGTTTGTACACATACATGTATACTTCGAGCCAAGAACCTAGAATTCTCAGGGCAAGGCGTGTTTTTAACAATCCCATGATAAATGACCTGTGCTTTTTCTGCAAGTGGATGAAGGGCCGTGACCAACAATTGATGCCCTCTAGCAATATTAAATCCCATCTTGGAAATGTTATGCACCTGCATAATTAAGCCCTGGGACCTTTTACTACATAAACCAGTCTTGAAGAGCTTCAGAAAAACAGAAATTTCCCCTGTAGATGGATCTGAAAATGTCCTGTGGGACTGTGAGGAGGAACATGCATCTCCAAGACCAGAACTGAGGATGGTGCATTAGATAATGACACCAATGATAGAGGTTCAGAATTTTCCAGCATAGAGGATCAAATTTTGTTAAGTCTCTACTTGACCATTTTGCAGTAAATTTTCTCCTGTCTAATGTATCTACTACATGTTAAACTTGAAAAAATTTTCTAATCTTGCAGCATAGACCATTTGGCAATAAATCAATTTTTAATTTGGCTTTGGGCGCTCCTGACCCAGTGCTCAGGGATCACTCCTCACGATGCTCAGGGGATAGAAGCCAGCTTGGCTGAGTACAAGGCAGTGCCTGACACACACCATAATCTCTCTGGCCCAAAGAGTTCCTGCTATCACTGAACCAGTCAGGAGAATAAGCAACCAGCACATTTTTTAAAAACTTCACAATAATGGTCATATCCCCTAACTTTTAAAAAAATTTTGCAAAAACTGTGGGGTATCAACCATGAAGATTACATAATAAAATACAGTACTTATACATATGTGGTTGTGCAATGAATAGATATATATATGTAGTATATTTGTGTATGTTTTTATGTCAAAATGAAATGCATATATATGTCTAAATGAAAATAATGCGAGAGAAAATCAAGGTAAGATACTTAAGGAGGCAAGATATTATAGCACTATAAAATTATTATATATTAAATGCTATCTACAGATATTATAGACACCATTAAGAAAGTCAGTAGCTTGGTGTTGGACAATAGTATAGGAGTGATCCGAGAGCAGAGCAGGAGTAAGCCCGTATTACTGCTGTGTGTGGCCCAAAAAGCAAAAAGCAAATAAAAAATAAAAAGAAAGAAAGAAAAATTCAAAAACTTGAAAAAACAGACAGTGAAATTTTTAAATCACCTGTTAGTCTATGGAATATGATTCACAAATAATGTGTACTTTTAGTTGTCAAATTGTCACGACCAATAAAGAAAAAGATAATGAATGCCAATTAAATTGTCAAATGTCATATATAAATTAGATAGATGATATATTTATAATATATAGTCTTATTTATGTAAATATGTAATTTTAAAGAATTGTTATGCTAATGTTTTTTGAAAAGATAAGAACTGGTGTTAAAATTTAAAATCAGAGGATATATCATTTACATTATGTGTTCCATCGTTTGTATGATTATATACTAGCAGATAACTAAATCTATTTTAGGGAAATATATTTATTGACTTGGAATATTACACATAGTATATATTATAAGTATAATTGATCGCATATAAAGTAAAATATATCCTTTTTCTAAACATATAAAAACAAACATTAAGGGTCAAATTGCCAAGTTTAAAAATTATCTTCTTTGTGACAAAATTTATTTTCCTGATATCCATGCATATCTCGCAGTTTCAATAAAAATGTAGTGGTCTAGTGGCTGGAGATATGGAGGGTAAGGTACTTGCTTTTCACATGGCTATTGTGCATTTAATCCCTGTCCTGGCATCCCGGAGCATTGCCTGGAGTGATCCCTGAGCACAGAGTCAGAAGTAAGCCCTGAGTACCTCAGGTATGGCCCAAAAACCAAAAAATAAACTTATCTAAAATATAACTCAGCTTACACAAGTTAGAAATTGGCTAAGGTATTTAGATTTGTGTTTTACTGTTGCCTTATAGTATTCCTTATCAATCAGAATATCATCTCAATTTTAATTTTTTTAAATTACTAGCTTCTTTTAATTATACAATATATTCTTCTAAATTATAGCTTATACCACAGTTTTTCTTGCCTTTTCTATATTTAATATTTTTCCGACTTTGGACAAATTACATTAAACTTTTTTGCATCTAATAACTGATTGTCATGTTCAAGATAAGGTATCTCATTATTTTTAGAATTTTTGAAAGAATGCAGTTAGTTGAAAAGTTTGATAACTTAACAGTTTTCTTATTCTCATTTTTTAAAGAGAAAGGATGTGAGAATAAAAATTTTCAGTTATACTATGTGAGAAACATAACATTTCAACAGCTTTTAAAATTGGGAGTTTTTAGTTGAGCGTATGCCCATGAATGCTAGGTGCTTGTTCCAGTCCCTGTGCTCAGAGATCATTCCTGGTGATGCTAGGGAAACTTATGTAGGGCTGAGGATATAATCCAAAAGGTATCGTGTAAAATGAACACCTTACCTGTTGTACTAGCTATAAGGACCTGAACAATTTTTTTAAAGGAAGCCTGTAGTGTATATACTATGCTAAGAGTTTAGCTTTAGCTGAATTGTATCACATAAGGAAATAACTCATTGGAAAGTGAGTGTGGTATATGTATTTACTGATTTATTCATCTTTTTCATGGAGGGAATACAGGAATATTTGGCATTTTTAAGTTAGATTAATATTTTAATTAGTATAAAATCAATGACATATCTTAATCACCAGATTATGTTCTTAAACTAAGATTTTTTAATTTTAGTTTTAAATATGATTCACTACAAAACTCTTGGCTAGAGCATGGATCTAGAAACCAAATATTGGTTGTGAAGAATTAACAATTTTCTATAAACTAAATATAGTTTTGTACAATTAATTCTCCTTTAGCAAAGAAGTGAAAGTTTTTTTGAAAAGAAATGAATTTTGCTTGGAATATGCTTTTCATTTTCAATGGAATTAAAATGAAACATCAATATCTGCTCCTTCAATATTTTCACGATTCTTAAAAATCATTAGTGTTTGCTCTGGTTTAGGTAAGGTGGCTTATTAAATGAAAATGATGAAGATCATTGGAACTCTAGCAACACATAGCACTGTGGCACTGTAGCACTGTTCTCCCTTTGTTCATCAATTCGCTCTAGTGGGCCCAGTAAAGTCTCCATTGTGAGACTTGTTACTGTTTTTGGCATATCTAATAGGCCACGGGGAGCTTGCCAAGCTCTGCCATGTGGGCAGGATACTCTCGGTAGCTTATCAGGCTCTCCAAGAGGGACAGAAGTATCGAACCCCGGTGGGCTGCATGCAAGGCAAACACCCTACCTACTGTACTATCACTCCAGACTAGCAACACATACATACAAATAATTTGACTTCTAAGATTCAAGGGCACTGATTGAGGCAAACAGAAGGTCAGGTTAAGGTATATTCCGATTAGCAGTGGGGAAGGCAGGCAAAAATATCGTACTTTAATCTGAGTAGCAGTTCCCATCACACTCTTATTGGATAATTTGATTAAAATATGAGAATGTATATGTATACTTGCTTTTAACTTTCATTGTTTTCCTGAAATCTGGGAGAAGACAGAGCACAGAAAAAATGTGCAAAGAGCTTGGGAGAATGAGACAGGGACTGAATGACTGCAAAGGGGAGCAATCAAGAACTTGCAAACCAGGGCTACAGGTATTGAACCATAGTTCACTTCAGGGCACGGTATTCAGTGACCTCCTCTGAGATGGATAGAGGCAAGGACTTTTACGGAGCTCTGTTATTCTATCAAAGCAGGGAGAAAAAGATCCGAGGTCATTTTCTGGTGAATGCCCTATACAAGATCAATGAAAAGAAATTTTTGTAGCAGACAGGCTGCTTAAAACAAGACAGAATCATAGATCCAGGAATTTGATTTAACCATCCAACTATACTAACTCAGTAGGTCAAGGATTATTATGGTAAAGACCAAAAAATTATCTCTATAAACATGGGTAGTTATCTGAATCCAGTGGAACTCAAAAATATTTCTTTGATATATGATTATTATTAGTAGTAGTATTGAAGGTAGCAATTTACAGGAATATATACTTGTTAATATATTCATTATATAAAACAAACGTTAACACACTATGGCCACCCCCAAAGTGAACATTTTTCCAACACTTTAATAGATTATTTTCCGCACAAATTCAAATTTCAAAGAGTGATGAAACAAAGTCTCAAAAGTGAAATTAGTCAAAAATATTATGTCATTTCCATCTTTGCTATTCTACTTAGGAGTTCTAACATCATGGTTAAGCATGATTCATGTAATTATCTAAGATGCTTAAAGATCAAAGGTGGATGTAAGATCCTACAAATACTGGTTACACCCTCAAGTCTATATATTTTTAAGACTCAGTTAAGAGGCCAGAAAAATAGTACAATTGTCAAAGCACTTTATTTGCATGAGGCTGACCCTAGATTTATACCCACCACAGGGTAAGTTTCCCTGAACATGACCAGGAGTGATCCCTCCGAACAGAGCCAAGAACAAACTCTGAGCAGTGACCATAGCTGGGTGTGGCCAACAGAGAAAGAGAGGAAGGAGAGAAATAGGGAAGGAAGGAAGGAAGGAAGGAAGGAAGGAAGGAAGGAAGGAAGGAAGGAAGGAAGGAAGGGAGGGAGGGAGGGAGGGAGGGAGGGAGGGAGGGAGGGAGGGAGGGAAAAAGAAGACTCAATAAAGTTTAATGTTTATGTACACAAAAATATTGATACCTTAACAAACAGGCATCAGAAAAATTAGAGTAAACATCTAAAACTATACAAACACATTTGTATATATGCATACAGATAAAGAAAAGGAAAAAATCACATAAACAGTAAAGGAGTATGTCCATATTAACATACTACATTGACAGCTTCTTCCCCCTCCACCCCAAAACAAAATCAAAAAAAAAAAAACGCTGCTAAACACAACTCCCACAACTGGTAGAACTAGAATACTGCTACAATGTTGAACTAACAAAATTGTATAAAACAAAAGCCTGAATCAGAACCAACCCTCATTTATAATTCAGAAGAAAGACTTATGCACAAATTACAATGGAAAAGAGAGCTGAAGGGGCCAGTGGTGCAGAGCACAAATGCAACCATTGCCACAAACAGCGAAGTACCTAAATGGGGAATACTCGGAACAAAGGTGAGCCAGGGCTGGAGCCAAAGTGATAGAGCAAGAGATGAGAATCTCCGCCCCTGGGACAGGTAGCCAATCAGAAGGTATCATGGGAGTGCTGGGGGTGGGATTTGGCTACAGATAAAAGGAGGCCCCAAGCTCCCTCTTGCCCTTTCTCCCTTCTGAACACTATAGTCCGGACCCACCTCCCTTGACCCCAGGTGAGGGTGTGACTGCATGAGCCTGAACAGGGCTTCATACAATCGGGGTCTCGGGGACAGACAGGCAGAACCCAGAGTAGGTTTGGATGCCCAGGAAGGGCTGAGCTAGGGATGCTCACTCATCCTGGCCAGAGAGCAGGACCCCTGACTACAGACAACAGGACTGTTGGGGCACAGCACGGAGCACAGGGAGATTGTCCGCGTGGGCAGTGACATCATTCACAGCAGAGAGAGCCTGGACGTCCGGGAAGGACCTGTCCATCTTTTCTGTACAATAAACTAACTTTCAGTCTTCGAGTTTAGTATGCAAATCTTATACAATTCTCAAGAACCCTCCAGCACAGGAGAATCTGCTCTCGCACTCACAATAGGACAGGGTAGAGCGTTTGTGCTGCATGAAACTGAGCCAGGGTCCCTGACACAATTCATATAATTCCCTGAGCACCTCCAGGAGTAATTCCCGAGCACAGAAGCAGGAGAAAGCACCAAGTATAACTAGGTGTGGCCCCAAAACAAAGCAAGTATGAGATTTGATGGGTCCAAGGAACGATGACTGTGACAGCAACAAGAAGCCCTACAATTTGGAAAGAATGGAAATAGGCACTTTTAAACACTACTTCAGAGAAGGAAGAAAATGGAAGGTAAAGGAAGCCTTTTGGGTGAATGAAAAGAAAAATCAATGAAAGATAACAGAAATGAAAAAGTCTCAACATTTAGACTATATGCCTGTCTGACAAGCCCTCTCCATTGGGACATTTGCTGAACAAAACAAAGCAAAACAACAACCACTTAGCCATACCAGAAGCTCCTGAAGAATTTTAGCAAACTTAGTCAACTGTCCGTAACTGTGTGAAAAGAATCAGCTGCTACTGCTGCTCCACAAAATTATAAGGAATTTCAAAGTAAACAAAAGAGTAGTAACATCTACAAAATTACCTTAAGAAAATAGGAGAATCAAAAGATTTCATCTGTTGGTTTAGAAAAAAAAACTACACAAAACTACTCCATGCAATTTTCAGTCTCAGAACATTTTAAACTGAATTCTACAGATTGTCCAAAATCATAATCACAGTGTTGTACATATTCGTAGAGTTTCAAAAAGTAAATGAACATCAAGATTCTATATATGAAGCAAAGTTAGGTTTAATACCTAAACATATACTATTACAAGTCAATTCCCTTGGAACAATAACAAATTCTAAACAAATATTAGCAGAAAATGATAGAAAAAATTTAAAATAATGCACCATCATGAATGGGACTTATTATAAGATTATAAGAATAGGTGCTGAGAGATAAGCACTCTATGAGCGGGTCAAATACTTGCCTTTAACTGGACTGACCCATGGTCAGTCCCCAGCACTCCATACTGTACCCTGAGAACCCCCAAGAGTGATTTCTAAGCACAGAGCCATAATAAGCTCTGTGAACTACCGATTATGACTATTTCAAACAATCCAGAACAACAATAAAGGATGTAAGAATAGTTTAAACTTTGTAAATTCTTTACATAATTTATTACATTAATACATCTAAATAAAACAAATGACTAGCTAAAAGATATTGAAAAGGTCCTTTATAAAATTCAATACTGATTCAGAAAAGTGTAGTTGGTAATATAGGACTTGATGAATACTTAAGCTAAATTTCTCTTGTTGGGGAAATTCAGAATAATTTCCATAGTGATATATGAAAGGTAAGTTTACCTAATATCACACCAATATCACATGGGAGGTGTTAATAACAAATTCAGACATAAGATAAAATGAAATATAAGACAGTAAATAAGAGCAACATGAGGTACTTAATTGCTCAAAATTAATTTTTTTTCAGTTGGCCTCATACTAGTATTAGCAACTTTTAAAATAATGAATCCATGGCTGACTAGCTAACCATGTCACTTTGAACTGTGTTGTTTGGTTTGGCTTAGGGGTCACACCAGTGGTGCTCTGAGCTTACTCCTGGCATTGTGGTCTATGTTAAGTCCTTATGATCACCTTAAGCCATGTGCTATCTCTCTAGCTACTAATCTAATTCTTTGTAAGTAAATTTTTACTGGACCAAAGCCATATGTTTTAACCTATATAATATCTATAACTGCCTTTGCAGCCTACCTATAGAATTGACTGGAACTATATTTCCAACAGGCTTAATTTTTTACCTATGTTTTTTAGGGAAATAGACTACTTACCTTTGCCAAAAAAAAGTGTGATAAGATTAATACAAACATAACATTTTATTTAAAGAAATGGTGACAGATTGGGAAATAGGTAAAAGTTAGCAATAATTATAAGTGAATCAGATTTATTTAGGATATTGTAGTGTTGTGCTTCATTTTTAGATAAATAAAAAAACAGGCTTCCAGCAGATTATTCGCAGAACCCAATAGTTCCGTTAATGACCCCAACAGAGGAAGGAAGCAGAAACTGTTAAGTCATTATGAGAAACTACTTACTTGTTACCATTATTATTGGTCATATTTACCCTTTCTGATAGAAACTTTAAAGCTTATTTTATAATAATTTTACCAAATATTTTGATGACTTTCTCTTCCATTTTATTTATTTATTTATTTATTTTTATAATTTTGTTTTTGGGGGTCACACCCGGCAATGCTCAGGGGTTTCTCCTGGCTCTGGACTCGGAAATTCCTTCTGGCGGTGCTCGGGAGACTATATGGGATGCTACGAATCAAACCTGGGTCAGCCGCATGCAAGGCAAATGCCGGACTCGTTGTCCTATCACTCCAGCCAGTTTCTTCCATTTTTGACCTTGTACAAGACTTAAGTTACCTAGTCACTAATAGTAGCAGAGATGATCCATGTCAAGTCCTAGATTTTCCATTCATTTACCAAAGTTTCTCTCAGATACATGAAGCAAAAGTTATAGTGTTCGTGTTTTATTTATTGAATTTCGTACAGATTTTAACAAATAAGTAGGGCTAACAGGCCAGTAAAGAATAGTTTCTTGCCTTTTTTAGAATTTCAAATACTGGTATAAGTTGCCCATTCTTTTAAACCTAAAAGCAGTTATGCATATCAGGAATTCCCTAAACATGTTTCAATGATCAACAGAACAGAGTATCGTGTTCAGAGGAAAAAAAAAAATCAGTGGGGGAAGTACAGATTCAAAGTAAAGTGCATTTAGTAAAAGCTGCAAGGTTTTGCATATTTTATACTAAAAAAAATCACAGCACTTTAAATATTCATTATGACCCTCTGGAGGGAAATGAGGTATGTTGCACTTCCCCCAAACATTTATTTCCCAAGTCATTTTTCCAAAGAGCATCTTAAAGTACTAGTGTTCCTTAAAAATGTCTTTGGGAAAAATTGAGTTAGAAGGAAATGTAGTAAGAAATATTTAAATAGCACTTTAGTGGCATACTACAAGGATTATTAAGATCTTTCCTATTGATGTATTCAAACTTCTCAGCAAAATGTGCAAAAAATCATAATGAGAAGTTTTTAAGTCTCAGAGAAATGGGCCTTAATATGATTGAAAATTGAGCAAAAAGCACATATAAACAATAAAATACTGGAGAATGGATGGTGATTTGAATTTATAAAAAAAAAGCCAAAAATAAAAAGAAAAAAATATGTTATTTAATTACAAACTATCAATTAGTTGCATTGTTAATTTAAAAACATAACACTTAACTTTTGCAATATACCCAAAATCATTTGACTTTTAATATTTTGGACTTCAAAAATATATTCAGTGTGTTTTGATAAAAGAAATTATATCAAGCAAAAATGTCAGTCCATCCAAAAACAAATATAACTTTCAAAAAGGGGTTCATTTTTCTTTGAAGAGTCATTACTGAGTTTATTAGAAGTAGAAAGTCTAAAATAACTTAATCCCCAATAATTTATGATAACAAAAATGTTTAAGGAATAAAAATCAAATGGATTCATATGTTGATTCTTGCTGATATATTTCTACCTTTCAAAAAAGTAGGTAATTTCTAGAGAATGAAGAAATAGTAGAGTGGGAAAAGCTCTTGCCTTGCACATGCCAAATGGGTTTTAAGTCTCGGCACCTATATGATCCCCTAAGCTGACCAGGAGTGATCCCTGAGCACAGACCCAGGAGTAAGCCCTGACAGCACTGGATGTGACCCAAAATGCCCCTGAATGAAGATAATTTCTAGTTATTTTGTCTTATTCAAGTTAAGAAAATGTTATGAAAAACCCAAAGTACTGCCCTTCAGGTACTTAAACCACATACAATCTACAAAAAGTAGCACAGGTAAACTTCAGGTAAATAATTTGATAAGTGACTGTATATATGTTCTGTCATCGAAATGGTGGTGATTAATGAGTTACTGCACAAAGAAATGGAAGTTCAATGGAATCTCACAGGAATCATGACTTTCTTCCTAATCTTGTTTTGATATAAATGCATGTAGGATACATGGGAAAATATTATCCCAAACTCAGTTCCTTTTAAGATGTGGGTCCTCTTGAAATTTTAATTTGAAAACTTCAGAAAATTTGGAAAAGAACTGATCCTAAAGAAGCGGGCATATTTCTTGGAATAACTGATGTAGTACTCAGCATTCAAGCTCATATGTAGGGAAGATTCTATTTGATTAAAAATATCCCCTGTGGCTGGAGAGATAGAACAGCAGGCTTGCCATGCATGTGACCAACATGGTTACACCTCCTAGGAGCCCCATTAACAGAGATTTCTGAGTTCAGAGCCAGGAGTAAGTCGTTCACCACACAGTGTAGCACCACCCAAAGATAAGCAAACAAAAATACCTGTCTTGGGGCCAGACAAACAGTACAGTGGGTGGCTGTTTGACGTCAATGTCGTCAACCATTATCTAATCCCGGGCACCTCATATACAACCCCAAGCAGTGTCTGAAGTGATCCCTGATCACAGAGCCAAGAATAACCCCTAAGTACCACTGGGTGTGGTCTAGAAACCAACCAAACAAACAAAACACATTTGTCTTTCATATTTCGTTAATAAATTATAACTTCATGTCTGAGTCCCAAGAACAAAAATTTAAATAAAATATAAAACAAATAAAACAAACACTGTCCTCCCATTGTTCATCGAGTTGCTCGAGCGGGCCCAGTAACGTCTCCATTGGAGAGTTTGTTGTTACTGTGTTTGGCATATTGAATACATCATGGGTAGCTTGCCAGGCTCTGCTGTGTGGGCGAGATATTCTCGTTAGCTTGCCGGGCTCTCCGAGAGGGGCGGAGGAATCGAACTCGTGTTGGCCATGTTGGCTGCATGCAAGGCAAACGCTCTACTGCTGTGCTATCGCTCCAGCCCAAATAAAATATATCTACTTTACTAAAAGGTAGTGTTCATATTTCAGATGTGCCACATTCATTTTTGCATGTCTTACATATTTAACTTTAGAGAAGAAAAGCATTTTTCATTATTTAATTATAAACCATTGTAGAGTAAGCAACATTTCCCCAACCAAAAAATTCGTCATTTGATGAGAACTTTACAGATTTTAAATGCCTTGAACTCAAATAACTTTATAGGACAAATAGCTCAATCAATTAATATCTCTCAATTATGGACATTCAAGTGTGAATACTATATTTAAATGTTTGCTTATTAATTGTATGTAGACATGTTCTTTATCAATACATTATCAAAGAAAATAAGTTGGATTTACAGAGAAATATGTTCAGACTATTTCAAAGCTTCTAGACTTTAAAAATAATGTTTAAAATGTTTCTATAGAAAGCAGTAGACATTTGTCCATTGCTAGAAAATTATGTGATAATAGTGCATTAGCGGGCTGGAGCGATAGCACAGCGGTAGGGCGTTTGCCTTGCATGCAGTCAACATGGCCGACCTGCGTTCGATTCCTCTGCCCCTCGCAGAGAGCCCAGCAAGCTACTGAGAGTATCTCACCTGCACGGCAGAGCCTGGCAAGCTCCCCGTGACGTATTCAATATGCCAATCACAGTAACAACAAAGTCTCCAATGGAAACGTTACTGGGCCCGCTCGAGCAAATTGATGAACAATGAGAGGACAGTGACAGTGCATTAGCAAAATTTTTAGTATACATGGATAATTGGATGGTACTGTACATTCTTTCAAAAAGGATATAGGATTAACAAATCTTATGATTCTTAGTTGTATAACATACTCAGTCATTCAAGCCACTATATCTAGATAGAGATTTTGTCTGTTTATATCTTCTGAACAATTTTTGAGAGGAGAATGTTTAATTCATTTCATTAATTACCTTATATTTCATCGATTGTATCTTTCATGCTATTACATTGCTACAACAGCTAAAAACTACAGTTCAGCTAATTTTCCACATAGTCCATTTATTCAGATGGCATTGTGCAGGAACGTTATGTTAATGTTCCTATTTTCAAGTTAGGCCAAATGTTAACACTTTTTAAGTTTCTAAATTCTGTTTGGTAAAAGTATTATAAAAAGTCTCTGTTTAAATCATTGGCAAGTATTTTGAGTAAAGTTTATTAATATTTTAATGCATAGGCTATTCAACTCAGCATTTATTACCACTTGACTTTAAGCTTAATATCACATAGCTATTTAATAGTATACCTATATATGTATATATATGAGTGTGTGTTTGTGTCTGTATATGAAGTATATATATATATTTCATGTGATATACTTGATTTTTTCAATTTGATATTATGCCTTAATAGTAAATTATAATATTCTAATTTTACCCTGTAGACTACTTTCTAAATATTGAAAAATGGCATTTTATTTTTAAATGGATAAGAAACACTACTGTTATAAATAATGCAGCTTATAAAAGAACACACAGACTTAATAGAAGAATCACAGGTAGATAGTTTTCCATTATAAAATTTTAGCACTTCATTTACATTTCTATTTGTAACTTGTCTACTTTTTATATCATTCTCTGTTAATTTCCATTTCTATTTATATAGAACTTGTAGAGGATGGTAGACTGATTTGTTATGGGTAAAAATAACTAATATTGAAATAGCCTTATAAAACAGATTAGCTGAATTCTTTACTGGTGAATCCATTCTCGAATTGATGTACCATTTATCCACAGGAGTGCAAAAGTATTCATAATCAAAATAATGCCCTCTGCAGTATTGTGTAGCATTTCCAATTTACAAATCAAGGTCACGAAGATTATCTCATTTTGATGTAGATTCTCAGCAGAACAAAGGCAGACATGGGTGATATATCAAGCAAAAATAGTTCATCCTCTAAGCCAATGAGCATAGAATTGAAAATACAGTGCTCAGAATTACTCTTCCATTCTAGTCATGGTTTCTGACAAAGAGATGTAAGCACACTGTTGCAGATTTCAATATTTCCCTATTTTTGCCTTGAACACTGGGTCTGTCCATTATCCATAAATCCAGCAAAATAGTCATATTATACAATTCGAACAATAATTTGTGCCTTCATCACTTCAGCTGAATGGAATGTGAAAAGCCATATGGGTAAACGCACTGAAAAAATATATATATATATTGGTGGTATGTATCCAGATTCTGTGTTTTATTTAAATAAATAATTAAGAAAAGGGCTAACTTCCATAGTAACGGAGAAGGGTGGCAACATAACCCCAATTACTTAAACTGACAACTGAATTAATCTTCTTCTTTTCTTTTCCTCTTTTCAATAACATATGGGCTCCACTGAGCTGTGGAATATGGTGGAACCTCACTGGGATCACATCTGTCGGTTTTATAGGGTGAATAAAAGCACTCAGCAGGCTTGTGTGCTACTGTGTATGTGAAGGCAGGGGAAAGTTAGTGCCAAGTCTATGTCCTTGGAAAAACATTTTTCTTCAATTCAATGATGGTAGATATCATGATCTATTGAATTGATGAAATCCCACAAAATATGTATTAATGGAAATTCTGAAAAGGAAAGAGGGAAGTATATAAAATCCCTTCAACTGAGTTGGAAGTTGAATACAAGTTTTATACATACATTGTTTTAGACTTTTGTGCATATTTCTCTATCATGGTGCCCACGCAAAAGTTATTTTAAAATTATTGAAATTTACAAAGCTCCAACTCATATCTACAGAGCTTATAAACATTAATGAATATAGAGGTATAATATTTCAGGTGAAAAAAGCTGACAATTATTATTGCATAATAATTAAAAGACTTCCTTCAATTTCTAATTTATTCTGCCCAGGGTGATTTCTATAATGTAATAAAAATTATATTCTACCAAAAAAAAGTCTTTAACAGTCTAGAGAGATTGTACATCATGTAGAGCATCTGCCTAGCACATGACTGGCACTGGTTCAACTCCCTACGCCTCTTATGTTCCACAGAGTCCAACCCTTAGTAATTCCTGAGCACAGACCCAGGAGTAATCCCTGAATATCACTGGGTATGAACCACCCAAAAATCTTGATCCACACATGTGACTTAATTCAGTTGCAGGTTTTAATGAGAGATCAAAATTTCATAAAATCAAATACATTATATGGCAAATGTTTATGAAATTCCAAAGGTACACACTATTTATAAGTTTTATAGAGTAGTGTTCACAGAAAGCAAGGCCCTTATTGACAATGATGACCTCTTTATATGTTCACTTAGTCAATAAAAGCACCATTTCATAAAGTCTTTAAGAGTCAGTGTGATTTTTCAAGTGCTTTCATTTAAAATTAGCAAGTATTTATTAGATATATTCTCATAACCTTCCTTGGGGACCATGATTATTGTACATGATTCACATCAGTGGTTTGTGGCAGGAACATATTATTTGGCAACACTAGCTGTACATAAAATGTATTAATTAGAGGTATATAAAAATATTGGCTATACATTTGTAAATAGGGAAATCAAGAGAAATGTATGTCAGTCTATGCTTTGAGTTGCTCTAAATTTGAGAAATAGTATATTATACTTAGGGTGCACAGAGTACTTAACTAAAATGGACATTTTTAATATACTTAAATTTCAGAAAGAAGATGGTCATACAGGTCTTCAGTATTTCTTCAAATAAAATCAGAAGAAAGCTGCATACTCTGAGACCCTGATATGAAGAAGCAAACTTTGAGTTCAATTTTATGTGTTTATCCAGTGCAGGGTAAGGATTATCCATTAATGCATATATCTGCTATGTTGCATTTAGAAATAAATAGCTCTAAATGTTTTAATAGTGAGTGGATAAAACAAAGAAATGTAGCTATATTAGCTCTGGTGTCACAAATTTTACCTCCGTATTTTAAATAAAACCAAGAGCTTACACACACACATACACACACACACACACACACACACACACACAAACATATATTTGGTGACCATACTTGGCATTACTCTGGGACTACTCTTAGCAGTGCTCATGCAGTCCTTCTAAGTGGTGCTCAGGACTATGTGGTTCCAAGAATTGAATCCCTGAGGTTCCTGCATGCAATATATGCACTTCAATTCTTTGATCCATTTCTCCAGTTCCTACAGCTTATTGGTCTCTTTATGTCCATTTAGCATAAATGATACAAAATTCATACATTTAATTTCTTAGTTTTCTAATATTTTTGCATTAAAGTATCATCTATTGAACATATAATGATGACCAAGATGTCTATTGTTGTTCTTTAGTAGCACTGTAGCACTGTCCTCCCTTTGTTCATCGATTTGCTCGAGCAGGCCCAGTAACGTCTCCATTGTAAGACTTGTTGTTACTGTGTTTGGCATATTGAATATGTCATGGGTAGCTTGCCAGGCTTTGCCGTTCGGGCGAGATACTCTTGGTAGCTTGCCGGTCTCTCCGAGAAGGGTGGAGGAATCAAACCTGGGCCACCGACCAGGTCGGCTGCGTGCAAGGCAAATGCCCTACCTGCTGTGCTATTGCTCCAGCCCTATTGTTATTTACTAAATATCCATAATATTAAATGTGATAAGTGAGTTAAAAAAAGAGAAAGATAAAGTTGAAATTATTAGACCTTAGTCTCTTAAAGATACCCAGTATAGCTATTGATATCTCCATAATAAATTGTATCTCCAAGTAACACAACTCAGATGCAATATATTTGGACAGATGAATTTTAAATTATTATCTGCCTAATGATTCCAAATGCTAATCTGAATAATTGATCCAGGATTGACAATATATTTATTTTTATTGTACCGATTCATGTTAGTTCTATTTGCTCTATGCTATTTTAATAAAGTGTAGGTTAATGTTTACACATCTAAAATAGTAAATAACCTGAGTAATTTATTCAGCCAATATCCATGTAGACAGAGGTACCAGAAACACAGAGGTGAGTAAAATGCACAAACCCTGCCCTCATTGAGCTTACATTCTAGTAGAAAGACAAATGATATATACTAGCATTTCATAGTAGTAGAAGAAAGCTACTATAAATAACTGAGAGGAAGGAGAAAACAACATAATGTATACATAGCTTAAGAGTTTTAAACAGACTACCTACAGCAAATTCAGTAGTGATTAATAAATAAACTTGCTTTAGTTATGAAAAACCTCCTCCCACCACAAATACTAGAGAAAGACTTTCCACATAAAAGAAACTGCCAAATGCAAAGTTATTACCTTTATTTTATACCTAGCAAATTCAAGGAATGAAGAAGATGGTATAGGTGGAAAGAAAATTTAAAAACAGGGACAAGCCAAGATATTGTTCAATGGTTAGAGTACATGTCTAGCATGATCCTGACTTGAGTTTGATTCTTGGTGCTATATGGCCCCATTGCATCATCAGCACAGACCTGGAGGCACCAAACAGGGCAATGTGTAGTCTTGGTGACACCCAAACCAGCCAAGATGGTCTAGGAATCCCATATACAGCAAGTGTTATTCTGTATCTTTTACAACGTGCAACAGGTGAAGGCACCACGAACAAATTAAATCTAAATGATTACTCCAGGTAAAATAGATTGAAATAAAGTATCATGGAAAGTAATACAATGAATAGTAAGATATTTTCATGCTAAAATCTTTTTTTCTCACTAAAGATTTTCAAGTTTAGAATATGTTTCAAATTATATCCCAATAAATATATTTTGAATGTTTCTAAAAACTTAATATATGCTATTATATACTATAAAGTATAAGGTTCTCTTTATATAAATGTAGGTACTCCCTACATTTTGACATAGAAAACAGATTTCCTTGAATATTAGAAATACATGCCACCTATCTTAGACTCCATACTACTAAATTTAATTGTTCGATCTTTTAAACATTTTCAAAGCAATATGTTTGCCTTGCACAGAGCCAACTTGACCAATCAGAGTTCTATTCCTCCGCCCCTCTCGGAGATGCTAGCAAGTTACTGAGAGTATCTCTCCTGCATGGCCTGGCAAGCTATCTGTGATGTATTCGATATTCCAAATACAGTAACAATCTCACAATGTTACTGGGCCTGCTCGAGCAAATTGATGAACAAGAGGACAGTGACAGTGACAGTGACTCATTCCTGATATTAGACTTCATATTTATTTGTTCTAAGTATCTACTGTAGCACTATCCTCCAATTGTTCATCGATTTGCTCGAGCAGGCCCAGTAATGTCTCCATTATGAGAATTGTTACTGTGTTTGGCATATCGAATACATCACAGGTAGCTTGCCATGTTTTGCCGTGTGGGCACGATACTCTCAGTAGCTTGCCGAGCTTTCCGAGTGGCGGAGAAATCAAACCTGGGCTGACAGTGTCAGTCGCGTTCCTAGTATCTACTGGGGCAGAATTTTTTTTTAGTCTTTCATCTATGCTAAGTTATTGAGTAGTTTTTGGTACACTTCCACAAACATTTCTTGAATAAATGAGTTAAAAGAAATCACCCAACCCCATCAAAAAATGGGGCGAGGAAATGAACAGAAACTTTCGCAAAGAAGAAATCCGAATGGCAAAAAGGCACATGAGAAAATGCTCTACATCACTAATCATCAGAGAGATACAGATCAAAACAACAATGAGATATCATTTCACGCCACAGAGACTGGCCCACATCCACAAGAACAAAAGCAACAGGTGCTGGCGCGGATGTGGCGAGAAAGGGACCCTCCTTCACTGCTGGTGGGAATACTGGCTGGTCCAACCCTTTTGGAAAACAGTATGGACGATTCTCAAAAAATTAGAATTTGATCTCCCATTTGACCCAGCTATAGCACTCCTGGGAATATATCCCAGAGAGGCAAAAAGGTATAGTCGAAGTGACATCTGCAATTGTTTGTTCATTGCAGCACTCTTTACAATAGCCAGAATCTGGAAAAAAACCTGAGTGCCCGAGAACAGATGACTGGTTAAAGAAACTTTGGTACATTTACACAATGGAGTACTATGTAGCTGTTAGAAAAGATGAAGTTATGAAATTTACATACAAGTGGTACTACATGGAAAGTATCATGTTAAGCGAAATGAGTCAGAAAGAGTGGGATAGACACAGAAAGATTGCATTCATCTGGGGAACATAAAACAACAAAACGGGAGACTAACACCCAGGAATGGCTCAGATTAGTACCAGGAATTTTGCTCCATGACTTGAAGGCCAGCCACATGTGCTAGGTGAAAAGGAAGCTCAGATAGAGAAGAGAGCACCAAATAAAGGGTGTTGTGAAGACCCTCTCAGGGTGGGAGAGACATGCTAAAAGTAGTCTATAGACCAAACATGATTGCCACTCAATGCCTCTCTGGCAAAACACAGTACCCAAAAGAAGAGAGAGAGAACAAGGGGGAATGCCCTGCCACAGCGGCAGGGTGGGATGGGGGTGCGGGGGTGGGGGTGGGAGGGATGCTAGGACCCTTGGTGGGGGAGAATGGGCACTGGTGGAGGGATGGGTACTTGATCATTGTATAACTGAAATCCAAGCACAAAAATTTTTAAGTCTATAAATGTACCTCATGGTGTTTCACTAATAAAAAAAAATGATTAAATAAAAAAAATAAGAGACAAAAAAAGTCACACTTACAACAGATAATCCAATTGAAGTAAGAAATATAGTCAAAGGTTTATGTACAAAGATGTTCACTTTGCATAAGTTAAATTAATAAAATTGGAACACCTTACATCTGTAAACTCGTTAATAAATGTGACACATCAATTTAATAGGACATCACATAAAAATTAATCTCCTTTACAAAGGGTATATATTATTGTAACAAAAACTGTTCACAGCATGTTAACTAAAACCATACAATGCTAAATGCCATGGTATTTAATTGACAGTTATTGAATTAGATCGCAGAGCAGCAGATGTTGATTAGAACTGAGTTTTATAATTGCAAGAGGCGTAAAAATAGTCTTACTTAAAAGAGTTTTTAACATTTTTGTTGTAATTCTATTATTCAAGAAAAATGTATTTAAGGGCTGAATAAGAAAATTCACATTAAAATGAAGCCATTATATTTCACAAGAAAGGAAGTAGGGGATGATGGTATAGAAAAGATTCAATGTCCTAATTCCTGAATACCTATTTTTCTATTCTTTTTTATTTCCCATAAGCTTAGTGAACACCAAAATAGGCCTCATTTAATTAAGATACAGATGATACCGTGATCCAGGGCATAGTCACTATCTGTGTGTGTGCTGCTAGAGAGAAAAAAAAAATACAAGTCCTGAAACAACTGCTTTGATCCTTTTTGTGGACTCATTTCCATTCACTGAAAACTTGAAAGTCTCAAAATTCACTTCCACGTATGCACATTTGTATTCCTTCTGGCATAACCTCACTGATAGGAATGGACAGAGACTGTATGTATAAGAGCATTCTCTGCAGAATTGCACTGCTATTCCTTTTTACTGTTGTAACAGCAAACCACCACAAATTTGGCAATATGAAGTAATATCAATTTATTTCACATGGCAGGTCTGTAGTTCAAAAGCTTTACGTGGTTCTTAGAGAGGTAAATTCAAAGTGTTACCAGGTCTGGGTTTTTTTCTGGGGCTTGTAGAGATATTAGCATTTTTTTGCCTCTTCTAGCATCCAGAGGCCAGCTACAAGTTCTGCTTTGCTTCACTGATAATCCCCTTCCCCAATAATCAAAGATAGTGACACCATATCTCCTTGACTATTCTTCTATCGTCTCATATCCATCTTTCGTTCACATTTTTCTGATTCCTTATTTTTTTAATTAAAAATAAAAAAGCCTTTTCGTTTCTTGAGTCCATTAGGATGTTTCAAAATCATCTCTATTTTGGTGAAGTTAGAAATCTGAATTCTCAATGGAATATTAAATCTTCTATGGTATATGGTTGAAATAATCATACATTCCTGGGATTAGGACATGATCTTTTTGTTTTGTTATTTGTCATCCCTTAGTCAAGAATAATTCAAAGAAAATTTCCTTAGAGGGTGTGACTTTTTTCCTTATACCCATCGAATTTACATGGGCTTGTGTCATCTTCATGTGACTTTTCCCAATTTGCATTCCTGCTCTCTGACACACACACATACACACACACACACACACACACACACACACAAAGAGAGAGACACACATACATAGACACAGACACACACAGAGAGACACACACATGCGTACGAGCTCTTCTGTAATGCAAGAAATGTTTCGATTCCCAAATCCATTTGAAAAAGCACATAGAAAAACTGTAAAACTGTAGATTTCATCTAATAGAGCATAATACCATGGAAAATCACTCAAATGCCCTCTAGCTATGCTGATAGAGCGAATGGCCAAGTCTTTATAAAAATGTACCTTCTTTCATTTGGCATCCTGAGGACTCTTAATGTAACTACTTCTATTCACATTAGTACATGCACAGAGGCAAGGAGTCATGGCCTAATGTTCTTTTTGAATCAACCTATTACAAAATTAATTGTATTCTCTAAAACAATCTAGTCAGGTTCAAGATATCACAATGCATTTTCAGCAATTATCCACAATTTTTAACAAGAGTTTGTGTATCAGGTCACCTTTCATTAACTAGAAACTCTTGGATAAAAGAACATGAAGCATATGGATTTAATGACAGTTAGGAGTCTGGAAAATTGGAATTTCAGTTGAACTTAGAAGATGAATGGATGATTGTCATGAATAGAGGCCTCATTGAACTGAGGGTAATAAAAGGGATCTAAGGATGACACTAAAAGACAATTCTTTTTTGAAGGGATTAGGTTTTTATTAGGGTCACACCTGGCAGTGTAGAGGGCTTACTCTTGGCTTTGTGCTCAGGGTCACTTCTGGCTCTGTTCAGGGGACATACTGGGTCTCTGCATAGAAAGCAAACACCTGACTTTCTAACTTAAGAGACAGACCCAAGCACTATCTCAAGAAGACAATTCTTAATAATTGAGTCAATTAGTTTGTACCTGCACTTGCTCTATGTATTAAATTCTGTTCAGATCTATATTCTTTCACTGACATTTATTAATAATCAAGATGACCTAGTTTAAAACTTATTCTAATGTCAACTAATGGCAACTAATACTAAATTGGAAGATTTCCCCAGTGCATTTGAACAGTGGTTTTGAAAATATTATCATGTTCATTTGAGTTCTTACCATTACTCAGTGTCTCCTAATTAGTTCTATATTCAGGGACTTAGAATGATTTTTTCTTATAATAAACTAATAAATTGGGTGGGTCAAGGTTAATGTAATTTTAAGTTGTCAGTAAAATTCCACAGCTTCTCAAGTCCTTAATATATGTTGAACTGTTTCATTTATCTTTCAACTGCATTTCATTAAAACTACAACGATTTTTATTTATCTGACTTTGTTGATGACTCTATTGTCTAGAGAATTTGATTTTGAATAGCAACAGATATCAAAATATTCTTGCAACTTAAATAAATCAAGTGGAGCAATGTTCATGATGGGTGATCACTTGAATATATAAAATGATAGATTTTGCACTTTTTCTATTTTTGAAATATTTATATATTCAGTTTCTATTAAGGTGTTCATAGGTTGCATCCAGGGAAAATCATATGCTGCTTTTCTTAATTATGTAATTTCTTTTTTGATTATAATGGAAACCCTTAGTGGATTTGATCATTCCATTCTATTCATTCATCAATGACTCCATTGTTTCAAGATTTAGAGAAAATCCTTGAAATGTGTAAATATCAAGTTATAGCCCTTTGTCAAGTGCAGGAACACAATTTAATGAAAATATTTAATACAAGGAGTCTTCACATTTAAATTCTCATTTTATCTGCACAGAAATGCTGTGTGACGAATTTTCCCCCACCTATTTTCAAGGTACTAAAATTCAGAGGAGAAAAATTACTTCTTGGGTTCGTACAGCATAGTGTAATCTGGATTCAGACCTAACACTTCAGCTTCAGGGTTTTTTTTTTATTTTTAAATTTTATTTTCATAAGGTTGTTCACATTGATTACATTATTTCAACACCAATCTCACCACCTTTACACCTCCCCACCACCTCTATTTCGAATTTTCCCACCACTATTCAAGCGTACCTGCCTCAGGCAGATGCTAGATAATTTATTTTCTATTCACATTTGTAGCTCTTATTTATTTTTTTTATTATTTAATTTTTTGACTTATTCTGGGGCTGTACGTTGTGGTGCTCAGGCCTCTGTGCTCAGTGATCACTCCTGGAGGATGCTGGGGAACATATGGGGTGCCAGAGATTGAACACTGGTAACCGTGTGCAAGGCAAGAGCCCTACCTCCTATACTATCTCTCTAGCATGCCCCTGACAGTTTAGACACTGTACTATCATTTTGGCCCTGACAAATTTAAAACATTTATGAAAACATAAGAGATTGGTTTTAGAGTTTGCAATCTGATAAGATTTTAGAGGGAAGACTCTCAGATCTGAATACCTTGATTTTTTTTCCTTCTTCTTCTATTTATTTATGGAATCACTGTGGGAAAAGTTACTAAGCTTTCAGGTTTAAGTCTCAGTCATACAATGATCAAACACCTTCCCTTCACCAGTACTCATTTTTCAACACCAAGAACCCCAATATAACCCCCTCCCACCCCTCCCAATGCCTGTGAGGCAGATGATTTCTACTTAACTCTTCTCTATATTGACTATATTCATTATTTCCACGAAAGATGCACCATTATTGTTTAGAATCTCCCCCCCCCCAACAGTCAGAATTGCTGAAAAGGCATTGTGAAATACTTTGTTTTCTATAGCTGGTTATGAGAATCATGTAATGTCACATGGCTGCGATTTTGGATTTTTGCAAAGAGCCATATAATTACGAAATTGCTTTCTGTGCATCTGGTGTTATGGATGTACTGGAGAGCTGCTCATGTGGGGCAATTCGTGACCTCAGTAGGGCGTGAAGGACGGGCCGGTAACACGCCCCTTCCCACAAGACTGAAGTTGCCCCGTAACTGCCGGCTCATACTTGGCCTTCCTATAAGCTCTGAGGCGGCAGCCACCTTGCTGCTCGGGGGGGGGGGGGGGGGGGGGGCGACACGGAGGCGGAAGGGAGCAACACCCTTTCCCTCCCAGGGAGGCATGGCACCATAGTTTAACGCATGGTCCATTCACTTTCCTGCTGCAAGCTGCCGGGCTCTGGACTAAGTCCTTTTGCCTTTGGAGCCATGGCCATGCCAGAGAGCTGCTTGTGCGGGGGGGGGCAACTTGTGACTTCAGTAGGTCATGAAGGACGAGCCGGTACCATCCCCCTTCCCATGAGACTGCACTTGCCCCATCACTGCCAGCTCATACCTGGCTTTCCGATAAGCTCTGAGGCGGCGGCCACCTTGTATGCGGTCCAGATGCATTTCTGCCAAAAGCTTCTGAGTTTCGAGATTTGTTTCTGAGTCTCTGGGATCATGGCCATTAATCAGCTTGATCAGAAGCCAGAGAGACCGATGGTTGGGATAGTGAGGAAAGGGCTTGTTCTACCCCCATCTGGTGAGGCCTCGTGTGTCTCGTCACTGCAGGCCCAAACCTCACTGTCCAGTGGCCTCTGGAGGATGGCAGTCACTGGGCCACCAGGGGGAACAGGCCAAGGCACAAAATTTTTCCCACCTGTGTGGCCCAGCACCAGTAACCTACTACAGGAATAGGACGCATTTCTGCCAAAAGCCTTTGGGTTCTGAGATTCATTTCTGAGTCTCTGGGATCATGGCCGTTAAGCAGTTCTTTGATCAGGAACCAGAGAGGCAATGCCTCCAATTATATAGCTGAGCCGGAGGTGGTTTGTGGGTGTGTCTCCCACATACCTAACTTTTGGCCATATACTTTCTTGGTAAATTTTTCCCCAAGTTTTTGGGGTCTGGCCAAAGGCATAGCAGCAATTTTGGGGTATCTGAAAATCTGACAGTGCCATCAGGCTGCTGATGCATTTGCCTAACCTGTACAGATTCAACTTCAGGTTTTATCCCACACAATTCTCATTGCCCTTGGTGCAAAGGAACAAGTGATTCCACCTAGAGGAAGTGTCTCTTGCTGTGAATTTGAGTATGTTTAGTAGACCTCCAGACCACCAAGGTTGGAAACACCTGGTAAAAAAATATAACTGAGAGAAAGAAGTATTTTCTTACAGAGAAGACAGAATGAATAAAATAATTTTAGTCAAGGAAAAGAACAGAAACCAGATTGATTTGAGATAATCTAGCATGCTTTTTAAAAGAAATTCAAAGAACGGAAATCAGCTTCTATTTTAAAATGATACATTGTCAAGCATTTTCATGTTTTTCACATTCTCACAATTATATAATAAGTTTTCTTAAAGGCCAGTGATGTGACTCAGTGGTAGAGTAATTGCTTTGCAGGTGTGAGGCCCTGAGTTTGATTCTTGGCACCACAAGAAATGACTACTGAGCACAGCCGAGTGTGGTCTCAAAACAAATGAAAATAAATTTCTACATTAGAGCAATTCTCATTACATATGGAAACAACTTAAGAGACACAGTATAGAATGCAAGAAAAGTTATTAGAGAGCAACAAAAAAAATACACAGATATAAACATAGGTCTGTCTATTTCAAACAATGTGCCAAGATAAAATTAAGGTAAAGGTAAAGGCCCTCCCATTGTTCATCGATTTGCTCGAGCGGGCCCAGTAACGTCTCCATTGGAGACTTTGTTGTTACTGTGTCTGGCATATCGAATACGTCACGGGGAGCTTGCCAGGCCCTGCCGTGCGGGCGAGATACTCTCGGTAGCTTGCCGGGCTCTCTGAGAGGGGTGGAGGAATCGAACTCGGGTCGGCCATGTTGGCTGCGTGCAAGGCAAACGCCCTACCGCTGTGCTATCGCTCCAGTCCTAAGCTAATCATTACTGAATGTTTTAAAGGCAGGGCCACAAATGAATTGTTGGAATATTGTACCTAGTATTTAAGCAGACAAAGAAAGAAATGATCATTTATAATTTTATTTCACTGTAGAGAATACCAAGGGGAAAATATTCACTTTTTAAAAATTATATACTAAAATTCTGTTCCTCAGTTACAAAATATTTTCTGCATATTTAATCTTTATGTTTTCCCAATTGAAAGAAGATTTGAAGATTCTATTACATAGTATATATAATCTGATGCCTTTAGTGGCTATGAGTTTTAATAAGTTAAAACAGTACACACTATCACAGCAGATTTAATTCAGATATTGTTGCTCAATAAACAATCATAGATTGAACGGATTCATAACCCTTCAAATATTTTTAAGGAACGAGCATATTACATAGCCATTTTAAATTTTACAATTGTTGACATTGTTGAAATAAAAATTTAATATTTTAGATTTGAGAATCACATCCAGCAGTAGTCCAGGGTCACTTCTGTCTGTTCTCACCCTAATAGTGCTCAGAGGACCTTGTATATTGATGAGCATCAAAGGGTGCTCGACTTCATGCAAGGCAAGCATCTTAATCCTTAAACTATCTCTCTTGCAGCAAATATATCTATAATGAATACATGTGTTTTTCCATGCAAGATGATAAATGTGACTCGCAGAATCATTATGTACCTCTTGTCAAAAGCTCCAATTTATATTTATAAATCTCCAATTCATATAATTTGGAATGCATTTCTTCATATCATTCCCATTTATGTCCTGTTTTTCTGGTAGTTTTAATTTTTGCCTAGGACTATATTTGAATGACTATATAAGCACTTACAAGTAAGTAACGTTCTGAAGTCTCATCTCCACCCAATGAACGTAAATGAAAGGAGACTGTTCAAAAAAGGCTAGCGATTAGGATTAAAACAATGTCAATAGCTGACAAATTTTATCATCACTCTTGGTAGCCTATTTCCTTTAGGAACTACTTCATGTGTAGTAGTTTTGTTATTCTTCGTGTAGCAGCTAGGAGAGGCCCTATGATCTGGGTCTCACCACTTAAAATTACCTTCTTCACAGGAAATTAGGGGACAGGTTGCCTGTGTGAGGTAAGAAGGAGAAATTTGACAGAAATTCAGAGTAGTATGGAATGTGAGGACGTGAGGCACTGTGGCATAGAGAAGGCAGAACCAGTTCTTCCCAGACCCAGACACCTCAGTATGGCTCGGGCAAGGGTGGAGCAGACCAGCCAGCAGAAAAAGGGTATCTATATCTAGTATAATCAAGCTTGCTGAGGGTACTTCTGTGAATCGCCTTTTATTCTCTGGGATATGAGTCTAGATAAAATTCTTCTTGAGCCCCTTGTCCACAACCTTAATAAAGCTGCTTCCTGTGAGTGCCTACATTTCTTGAGAGAAAGATATTCTCATGACCTTCCAGTTCTGACACCAATTTTGCTGAGGGTTACTGAGTCTCTGTCTTGATTATTAGCTAGAAGGAATCACTGTGCTCAGAAAAGCAGTTAGATTTAGACTCTGGGGCAAAAATGTATAGAGTAAATAAGGAGGAAAAAAAGTAGAGAATGAAATTCACAAGAAACCAAAGTGCTTCTGTCCCTAAGTCAATATGCTTAATATTCCCAGCATCAATGTCTGGCAAACATTCAGAGTTACAAAGCAAGGTAGCCAGTAGAAACTTTCATTTCTAGGTTCCTCTTGGGGAAAGGAGAAATCATTAAGTAGGTTGTAAACACTTCTGAGATTAAGGGAGGTATAGAGAAACCAGCCCTCTAGGCATTCATGAAATGAATCACAATGTTAATAGAGCAAATCTGGTCAAGTTAGTGCCTCATGACCATAGGCATATAAAAGAAAGCAAAATATACATTTTAATCAGGCACACATTGGGTAGGATTCAGAGTTTATCTCTCAGGAACCACCCAAGGGCTGGCTATTCTTTGTAGATAAATCTTCCCTGGGAATGTATAGGTATTTTTGTTTTTTTTGTTTTTGTTTTGTTTGTTTTTTACAGTTTAGCTTTCTGACTTTCTGTTTTGGCTCTCTTTGAATATGACTGTATGTGGGCCCAGTGTTTGGAGGTGTAACTCCCATCCTGTATCTCTAAGAAGAGAGATCCAAGAATTGTGGAAGCTGATAAAAGATCAGAAATGTTTGAACTTCTGATTTACCTCCTCAGAACCATATTACTATGGATGCTTTTTTTTTAAATCTGAAATATATTATTAAACTCTGTTTTGAAGCTAGCTTTCCTTTGGTTGTTCTTTTTGATTCAGCTAAATGGAGCTACAGTAGTCCAGCCTCCGTTGCGCATGAGGACATATATATGAAGTTTGAAAATTTAAAAAATTTATATTGATGCAACTGTATTATAGAATGAATGCAACCATGACATAAAGTCTATCTTCTTGTTCTGTTTAAATAGATGCAATAACTACAATATATCCATTGGTATAATTTTAATATAATCTCATTTATATTTTTCAAAAATTATTTATAGTTACCTAGACCAGGGTTTTACATAATCAATTCTAAACAAATATAATAGATGTTAAATTTAAATGTTAAAGGTAAATATTTTTTCTAAATAGGTTTTTCTTCCATGACTTTCAAAAGAACATAGCTAGATTTCTTTTGGCACCTAGTAGACATTCATAGGGTAGTTTTGATGATAGGTTAATTTTCAACCATTCCACGTTTTTCGTTTATTTCTTTTCCTTTTACAAAAAAATATACATATTTCACCCCCCAAAAAGATAAAATTAGTGGAATCCTTTGTGAGTTTTAGGTAAGCTGATTTCTAGGAGTTCTTTCTACAATAATTTTGAGTTCTTTTTTGCACAAAAACCCTTTTAAAGCCTCTACACTTGACAGCTTGGATTTGTAATAAGGGTTTAGTTTCTTATAGAGTTCTGAAGGTTTTACACTTGTATGAACGGATGACATTGAGGTTTTAATAATTTATTTTAGAGCCTGAAAAAGACTTCATATTCATATCTGTCACACTAGGTGATATGTAGACCCTAATGACATTCAAAAGTTGTCAACTTGATTTATTTGTAATTTGGGAGACTCAGCTGGTAACTATTTAGGGCTGCTTTGTTGGTTTAAACATGTATTTTTTATATAGATGTCTAAATATAGAATAATGCAAAAGTAGCAAATAAAATATGGTTTATAGTGACAAAAACAAAACTTCTATTGTAGTCACATGGATAGATTCTTAGCAAATGGTCCTTGCCTACAAGTTTAATACCACAGCGCCATTATTTTATTCCTTATCTCTATCACAGTTTAATTGATTTCTATTTCTAAAAATACTTTAGGACAATAGTGATAGTATAGGGGTTAAGGCAATTGTCTTGAAAGCAGCAACCCCCAGTTCTGGTTCCTAATGTTCTCGGACCACCATTGTCAATAACCCCCAAACACAGAGCCGAAAGTAACCCCCATGTACTATTGGGTGTTGACACAACATCTGCCTGTGTTGATAAAATCAAAACATTTACTGCTCTTTGTTTTTATAATTCTAATAATTTTTACACTGAAATGATTTTTATTTACACAAAAGTTCCAAAAATGGTACAAAATTCTCATATATCACATTTTCTTAATATATTACTGCAAGCTTTTTCAAAACCAAATTATACTTGGTGTGTAATTATCATTAGACTTTAATCTCTATTCATATTTTATACATTTTCTCCTGAAATCTAGGACATTTTCTATGACATTTTATGCTTCTATCTAGTCATCATTTTGGCAACTATGGAGATATTTGTAACATCTTCTTGGGAATGACAGTTTCTTAGACTTTTTTTTATTTTGAGAATTTAGCAGTTTGTGATGCACCAGACAAGTACGTAATGATTGTTACTCAGTTCGTATTTTCTAGAGTGTGTGTGTGTGTGTGTGTGTGTGTGTGTGTTTGTGTGTTTTAATAGAATAGAGAAATGGATTTTTGGTAGAAAAACAATAAAGTGAAATGCCCTGTCTTCACATTTTATACACAATATATGGTTTGTTGCTGCTGATGTGTTAGTCTCAGTCACCTTGCAGAAGTAATTTTTGCCAGAATTCTCCACGGTAGATGATTTCCCCCTTTTGTGTTTGTGTTCAACTCAAATGCATTGAGATCCATATTCTGACACAGGAAAGCCCCACGTACATCATTTGGAATTCAACTGCATAAGAGATTTGTCTGAGTCTCCTGTGTATCTATGTGATCTTGTTATTGATATCAAGGTGAGCTCATGGGTATTTACTTTATAAGTTTTAGTATTTTGCCATTGTGATAGTTGCCCAAATAATCCCAGCTTTAGCAAATGTGTTTTAATCACGTTGGTTTCAATTATCCTTTGATATGTCTCTGTATTTTTTTTTAAATTTAAAAGAGATCACATCTCTATTAAATGAAATGAAAGAAGTCATAATAAAATAGAAACACATTCCCTGTTCATGGTATGGAATTATTAATATTATCAATATGATAATAATATTCAAAGCACTATACCAATTCGAACAACTCCCTATAAAATTACCCTGAAATATTTCAAACATACATAAAAGTAGGAAAAACTACTAAATTCCTCAAATGCTTTCACTTAATTTGTATAACAGGAAAATCCTGATACCTCTACTTCCTATCTGCTTTCCCTGTAGCTTCCCTTTTTCTATGTTGTTCCTATATCTACAGAGTCATGGTGTTATTGTTATACCTTAAGTACTTCCCTATTCACTAGGAGTAGCTACAATTAGGATACATGTAATCTCTGCTCTAAGTTTTTTTTTTTTTTCTGCCGGTCACTAAGAAGGTGAATTTCACTTGGGTAGTTTAAAAAACTAATTGGAAGTATAATAATCCCTAATCACTCATGTATAAAATTGTTTTATGCTTTCTTGATTAAAAAATAGGCCTAGGAGGAGCATATATTAACTTAAACATATGAAATTATCAATGAACGTTAGAAACTGAGGATTAGAATGCACTTCCTTACATTAACTTAATAATGATAGTGAGGCTACATATAGTTCAATTTATTGGTATTTTTGTTATAAAAATGTTGTATTTTCTCTCTTCATTTTACTCTGGAAAAGCCTGCATATTGTCTTGTGTACTCTCTCTCTTCGAACTTTCAAATAATATCTGTTATGCTTAAAAAAAATACTTGTATTTGCAATACTGTTAGTGACAGTGTTTCATGTATAAGACATTCCAGTACCACACCCTCCAAAAGAATATTCACTTCCCTCCACCACTGCCCCAGTGCTGTCCCACCATCATGACATTTTTGAAAGACATAGACCAAACACTACTGAAAATGGAGAAATTACTCCCATCCCCATCCTGTCAATGGTCAAAGCAAACCGAGGAAAAAGAGATGGAAAGCTGCTCTTTCCACAGTTTAAAATTATACAATAAAGCCATAGTAGTCAAAACAATGTGATACTAGACTAGAAACAGACTCTTAGACCAATGGAATAAAATTGAGAATTCAGGGATAGATCTATCAACAACTTATCTTTGACAAAGGACAAAGAGCATGAAATGGAGCCAGGAAAGGCGATTTATTTATTAATGGTGTTGGAAAAAAGGGTCAGTCACATGTAAAAAATGAGCTTAGTCCCCTAGCTCACTGTATGCAGAAAAGTCTAATCAAAATGTATTCAAAACCTTGGTATCATATCTAAATCCATAAATCATATTGAGGAAAACAGGCAGAACTGTTTTTAGAGGAATTGTAAGTTGATTTGATGACATTGTGTACACACAAAATGTCACTACATCAAATTAAGAAGCCTACACAGTGGTAAAGAAACAATGTCCAGAATAAAGAGTAAAATTTTGACCACCACTCATCAGATGGAGGGTTAATAGCCAAGACACATAAAACATTTGTGAATCTTAGCAATTAAAAAAATGACCCCATCAAAACATGGGGAGAATAGTAGGAGTGTTCTACATATGGATGACCTGGGTTCTATTCATGGCACCACATATATGGTTCCCAGAGCCCTGCCTAGAGTGATCCCTGATCACAGAGCCAGATGTATATCCTGAGTAAATCCCACAGTCATGTGTGGCCCACAAACAAATGTTTTTAAAAATGGGAGTGGGGAAGATACATACACACACACAAATAAATTCATTAAAGAAGATGTACAGATAGAGAAGGGAGCACCAAATAAAGAGTGTTGGGAGGATCCTCCCAGGATGGGAGAAGCATACTGAAAGTAGACTATAGACAAAACATAATTGCCATTCAATGCCTCTTTTGTAAACCACCACACCCAAAAGGAGAGAAAGAACAAAAGGGAATGCCTTGCCACAGAGGAAAGATGGGATGGGGGGGGATGGGTGGTGGGAGGGATACTGGGACCCTTGGTGGTGGAAAATGGGCACTGGTTGGTGGATGGGTATTTGATCATTGTATAATTGAAATCCAAGCAGAAAAATTTGTAAGTCTACAACTGTACCTCATGGTGCTTCACTAATAAAAAAAATTTTAAAAAATGAAAGATGTACAGATCTATTATAATAAGGAAATGGCAATCAAAACTACAATAAGATATGCATCACTACACACCAGTGAGACTAGCATACATCATAAAGAACGAAAAGAAGCAGTGTTGGTGTGAATATGAGGAAAAAGAACTCCTCATTCAGTGCCTTGGGGATTGTCGTCTGGTTCAATCTTTTGGGAAAATAAGGAAAATAAGGAAACCATTCAAAACCTAAGAAGTGAGGTTCCATATGACCCATCAGTTAGATGTTTTGCAATATTCCCTAAGGGTTCAACAACTCTATTATAAAAAAGATACTTGCACTCATGTTCATTGCAGCACTACTTTCAAAAAATGGAAACAATCCAAATGTCCAAAAACAGATGAGTGGATAAAGAAACTATGGCACATATACATAATGTTATAGTACTTGGCTTATAGAAAAGACAAAATTATGCAATTTTTTGCTAAGAGGATAGATTTAGAAAGTACTGCTGATCAAAGTTAAGTCAGAGGAAAATGGGCAGATACAGATTTATCCCTAATATATGCAGAATATGTAGTGTGTGGAGAGTGGTCTTAAGCCTGGCTGTGGCTAGTTCAGGGGGTCTTCAGCTGCTGGGACCCTGCTGAGGGCGGGGAGTAAAACTCTATCCGCCCCCATCCAAAGGGCCCCAGTGAGGGAAGCCAGGTGCAAGGGCAGAAGAATCTGCCTGAGGGCGACTATTACTGATCACTCTATCACTGTATCACTGTAATCCCATTGTTCCTCAATTCACTCAAGAGGTGCCAGTAATGTTCCTATACACCCTAGCTGGGATATTTTACCAGCCTCTCCAAACTCATCTTTCCCAAAGATTGAAGTCTCATTCAGGGTCAGGGGAATGAGACCTGCTATAATTGTGCTTTTGGCACATCGAACATGCCATGGAGAGCTCGCCAGGTTCTGTCTGTGCAGGCAGGATACTCTCAATAGCCTGTCGTACCCTCCAAGATATATATATATATATATATATATATATATATATATTTGTTGCCTACTGTCTGAACCCCATCAAACATGGTGTGGTAATTATGGAAAATGGGTAGAAAGTGTCTTATAATGTGCCAGAAAGCTGCCTGGAGTGTGGTGGCAGGTGGGTAATGGAGGTCGGCTGCCGGGGCTGGGTCCCTTGGGGTTGGGAGAACTCTCTCCTGCCCCTCTTTGGAGCACCCCATGTTAAAACAGTGTGTAAGCTAATTTTTTTATTATTGCTGTGTAAGCAATAAAAAAACACAATACGGATTCTAATGCAGGTATTAACAAAGTTTTGTTTTATTTTCAATTTCAAGTCACTTTTGAGTAGTACTTCTCTGTGTCCTTTTAACTATTTACTTTGTGAAATCATGGTACCGTTTTAATTAGGTTTTTGCTTTATATGCCACACCAAAATTCTTGAAGAGCACAGCGGGTTGGGCGTTTGTCTTGCACGTGGCCAAACCGGGTTCGATTTCTCTGACCCTCTCAGAGAGCTCGGCAAGCTACTGAGAGTATCTCGCCCGCATGGTAAAACCTGACAAGCTCCCCATGATGTATTTGATATGCGAAAAACAGTAACAAGTCTCACAATTTTTCATGAGACATTACTGGTGCCCGCTCCAGCAAATCGATGAACAACGGGAGGACAGTGCTACAGTGCTACATTGTGACCCAATTTCATTTTCCCCATAGGCCCTTGGAATGTTGTCATATAGTTTTATGTAGCAAAGTGAGTTCTAAGAATATAGATGCCATATTAAATTAGAAATGACTGTATTCATAATATGCTTGAGTAGAAACCCTTTCACAGGTATTAAATAATGCAAGCATTCTATAAAGAGTAAAACACTTTTCTAATAGCATTCATACTTGTCATATTTGCTCTCAAATTATCATTTTAAAGCACTAAATATGTTGAGAGACGCTTAGATATAATGACAAATTATTACAATGTATTATTTCTAACTGTTGTCCTTATAAACAGGAGGTACATTTAATATTTTAACAGTCTAAGCAAAATTAGTTTTAAGTTCTACTTTTCATAAATTGAGGAATTGAATTTGATTCTCCTTTGGAGCCAAAGTTCTCTACTCTGTGACTATTTAGAGGAGCTGGAGCAATAGCACAGCGGGTAGGGCGTTTGCCTTACAAGCGGCCAACATGGCCGACCCGAGTTCGATTCCTCCGCCCCTCTCGGAGAGCCCGGCAAGCTACCGAGAGTATTCGATATGCCAGACACAGTAACAACAAAGTCTCCAATGGAGACGTTACTGGGCCCGCTCGAGCAATGAAATAAAAAATGCATTCTAAAAGAATCCTTTGATGGGTCCAGAACAATAGTACAGCAGATAAGGCATTTACCTTGCACTCACACAAGTTGGGCTTTAGTCCTTGGCATCTCATATGGTGCCCTGAGCACTGCGAAGAGTGATTCGTGATCACAGAGCTAGAAGTAAGCTCTGAGCACAGCTGGGTGGCCCCCAAACCAAAAATAAGATAAAAAAATCCTTTTATAAAAAAAATTGCCCAATGCTTATAAATATTTATGTTTTAAACATAAGTACAATAAAATTATAATAGTTTCCCAAAGGAAATAAACATTTAAAGATGGCCACATAAGGTAAACAACAATATGGATTCATTTTATATTAGATTAAATACATTTTATACATAGTGCATGCATTCCTTAATTTACTCCTTCAAATAAAAGTCTTCCTTTTTTTTCCACATGGAGATGCTCAGGGATTACTCCTGACTCTACACTCAGGAACTATTCCTCATTAGGAACCATATGAAGATCTAACTCATGTCTGCCATATGCAAGGCAAGTACCTTACCCACTATTATTAGCTCTCTGACACCCTCCAATGATTTTTTTAATTAAAGAGTAGATCAAAAAGTAAAAGAACTGAATCATGGTTGAGATTCCCATGAATGGTTATAGTAATGATTGAGTGATTTTCATAAAAAACAAAAAAAGAATTTTCAATTTTATCAATGTACTGATTCTTGTCTTAAAATTTGGGGCTGGAGCCATAGCACTGTGGGTAGGGCATTTGCTTTTCATATGGCTGCCCTAGGTTTGATTCTCCGAATCCCATATGGTCTCTCTAGCACCATCAGGAGTAATTTCTGAGTACATGAGCCAGGAGTCACCCCTGTGCATCACCGTGTGTGACCCAAAAGACAAAAACTTCAAAAAGAAACAGAAAAATTAATCTAAACATGAAAATTTCTCCCAACTTTACTAGTACCAAAGTAAAAGCACATGAAAATGACTCAAAATGATAGAAATATACTATATCATATTAGTTGATTCATTACTATATTTAAATGGAAAATTGTTATATTTATGTACTTGTGATATGATAAATATAAAGGTATGACATCTATATTAATGATGATTAGTCTTATTTAATACATGTTTCATATACTTACAGATTTATAGCATATATATTTTTTTCTTCTTTTTTTTTCTTTCCTTTTCATTTTTGGTGTGTGTGGGGGGTGAGGCATTTGACTCTGCTCGGGCATCACTCCTGGTAGTGTAGTAGATACCATATGTAGTGGCAGGGACAGATTTGAGTCGAAAGGTAAGTGCCTTATCAACTGTACTAACTCTCTTGTTCCTATAGTAGATCCTTAAAGAGGTTCTATCTTAGCAGTTGCCTTATACCTTTTTTTTTGAATGCCTCCCTTTATTATACCTACATAGCTACTTGAGGTATTACCTTATTTATGTATATATCATGGTCACGGTCCTCCAGTTGTTCATCGATTTGCTCAAGCAGGCCCAGTAAAGTCTCTATCATGAGACTTGTTGTTACTGTGTTTGGCATATCAAATACATCAGGGGTAGCTTGCTAGGCTTTGCCATGTGGGCGAAGCTCGGTAGCTTGCCGGGCTCTCCGTGAGGGGTGGAGGAATCGAACTCAGGTAGTTGCATGCAAGGCAAATGCCCTACCCACTGTGCTATCGCTCCAGCCCATATACATATATATATAGCTCAGTAATTATATATATATATATATATATATATATATATATATATATAGTGTGTTTGAGATATGAACTTGTCCAAAATAAAGTAAGTTTTACTTCCTGGCATTTTAATACTAGAGGAAATTCTGTCACTGTCACTGTCACTATCCTCCCGTTGTTCATCTATTTGCTTGAGTAGGCCCAGTAACATCTCCACTGTGACAATCGCTACTGTGTTTGGCATACCAAATACATCATGGGTAGCTTGCCAGGCTTTGTCGTGCTGGCGAGATACTTTTGCTAGCTTTCCGGAATCCTCTTGGAGAGGGGCAGAGAAATTGAACTCGGGTCGGCCATGTTGGCTGTTTACAAGGCAAATGCTCTACCTGCTTTGCTATTGCTCCAGCCCAGAGGAAATTGATTTATCTATAAAGTTCTCTCTGATATTAAAAATTCAAGATGTAAAATTGCTCTTTTGATCTTAATTATTTTAAGTCAAGCACCAGAAATTATGGAACAAATGTTACAACAAAAGATGAAATGAGATTGATGGTGGAATAGAATTCTCAGAGCTACCACCTTGTTTGGGTTTACTTTTTCTTTCCAATGGTCGTCTACTTCAAGAGATGTATTTTGTTATTCTGTGTTCACTGTATTCATATCTTCTCTTCCATTAATTGAGTGACAATCTTTTGCTAGCAGTAGCCTCTGTTAGGGAGGTAGCAAATAAGCATATGCTACTGCCAAATTTCAGATCACTGAAATTATTGGACAGTTAGGATGAGAGTAATGAGAATAAACAAGTAAAAGGATATAAATCTATCTTTACTCTCAGTAATAAAATTTACTTTTGCATATGAACTATAGCTTGATAGGTTCTTTTCTTGAAAAATAATTGTGCTGAAATACTCCAAATAAGCTAATGTTTAAAAAAATTCCTAATTCTCATCTAAATTTTAATCTATTGGAAAGCAGAGGATATGTTCTTCTAATTCATGTAGGACTTTGTGACTAATTCAAGAGTCACAATAAATGTTTGTTGAATCCAGTAGAAGGACAGGAGCCATGTGGATTGTGGAAATTTGGGTTTGTGACAAAAGTCACACTTGAGAATCACACCTCATATCTAATGCTTACAACCCTTTAAAATATTGATAAAATAAAAATTCAGTGTTAATTGGAATTCTCTATTTTGACTGTCAGTTCTCTCATTTAAAACATTAAAAGTGGTATCATGTATAATTTGCTGAATAACAGCAAAGCCATTCCAAAGTGTTATGAATATGTTTAAACAAGTGTTAGGAGCAGAGGAGGCTAGGATGTAAAGACTTCCCATTTTATGGTTTCAAGATCAAATTCAGCAGTGTGCCTACGGGCTTGCCCAGTATCCACAAGGGAGCTTTGAGGATTTTTGATGATGTAGAACAATCAGTGGCAAAAGATCAAAGACTAGAACACTGAGGGCAAATGTGGGTTCATGCATTTTAAAAGCAGTCAGGCTTTACATGATTTCAGACCATAGCATGAAGCTGCAGGTGCTTTTATGATATCTTCTCTTTAGACAAACAGGAATGGAAAACTATTGCTCAGGGTACTGATTATAATTATTTTATTTTTCCCAATCTAATTGACTGACCTTTGATGAGTACATGGAATAAAAATGCAAGGTTGAGATTGAGCTTGTCTTATTTTTATTTAAACCTTTGAAATAGTACCATTAAAAAAAGTAAGGACTATCAAAAGGCAAAATAAAAGTGGGGTAGTGTTTTTTATATTAAACACCTTGTTTGTTATTCTGTGTTAACTGCATTTAATTTTATACTAATTTGTTTTTGGTTTTGATTTTGGGCTATCCCATCTATGCTGAGGGCTTACTCCTGGATCTGCACTCATGAATCACTCCTGGTGAGGCTCGGGACACCATGTGGGATACTCGAATTGAAATCAGGTTGGCTGTATGCAAGGCAAGCACCTTACTTGTATACCATCATTCCAGTCTTTCACATTAACTTTTGAGAGTTCTCTGCAACATAGTACATTCTTACTTTTGGATTGACTCAAATATGGTTTTTGTGAGAATTTCTGTTGTAAAAGCAGGTAGATGAAATTATTGCTTATCTTACTATTAAAGAAAACATCTCACAGTAATGTATTTTGAGTGCATGGTTTAACACAAAGCTCAAGATGACATGACTGGCTTCTTGGGTGGTGCTGAAGGAAAGTAGAACAAATTTTATTAGTTTAGGATCAGAGTTATAAAAGAAAAAAATAATCTTCCTTCCTTCCTTCCTTCCTTCCTTCCTTCCTTCCTTCCTTCCTTCCTTCCTTCCTTCCTTCCTTCCTTCCCTCCCTCCCTCCCTCCCTCCCTCCCTCCCTTCCTTCCTTCCTTCCTTCCTTCCCTTCCTTTCCTTCATCTTTTTCCTTTCTTTGGAATGCTCTTGAAGTAGCTAATCAGGTAGGGGGATTCTTGGGAAGTAATAAAACCAAAAAGTATTCTGCGAAGTTCTTTTGTCTTCAGTTTCCTACCAGAACTAAATATGCAGAAGCCTGACATTCTGTGAAGATGGTTCCATAGAAACAAAGGCCTGATAAGACTGCAAAGGTATTAGAGGAAGCTCGGATCCCTTGGGAGAAACAACAGCTGGAAAAAAAGGACCTGATAACAGTATAAATAAAGGGGTCAAGGAGATAGTACAGGGGCCTTGCACTGGGATAACCAGGGATAACCAGGGTTATCCCCGGGACTCCATATGGCCTTCTGAGCACCACCAGGAGTGATTCATGACTGCAGAGCCAGGAGTAAACTAAACCCTGGGCACTGCTGGATAGGACCCAGAAATGCACACACACACACACACGCACACACACACACACACTCTCCCACACATATACATATCTATATGTATATATCTACACACATATGTATATATATGTATATATACACACATATGTATATATATGTATATATACACACACATGGAGCTGGAGCAACAGCACAGCAGGTAAGGCATTTGCCTTGCATACGGCTGACCTGGGTTCGATTCCTCCGTCCCTCTCGAAGAACCCAGCAAGCTAACTAGAGTATCCCGCCCACACAACAGAGCCGGACAAGCTCCCTGTAGCATATTCAATATGCCAAAAACAATAAAAGCAAGTCTCAAAATGGAGACATTACTGCTGCCTGCTCGAGCAAATCGATGAAAATTGGGAGGAGGACAGTTGCCAACATTCAGACTTGAGATATGCAATTTCTTTCTTTTGCTTCACAGGGTTCTCTTTTCTCTCTTATATTTCCTCGAATACTCTGCTTCACTGTTTTCTCCTGAAATTCTGTTCTGTAAGATAACAAGCCTAGAAGCCTGAGCTGAGATGAGGACTTTTATGTCCAGACCTTGTAGGAGTTTGTGCAGACTTTTGCGAGTTCTGATGTCTCTGGGCACTGCACTAGTTCGGTCTTGGTAGATGTAGCAGGAAGATAATATTCCTCTCTTTTCTGAGGCTCCCCTCGCAGTCTCTTCGTTAATACTCTCTCCATTTTCTGTGTTGCAAGAGCCTTTTCGAGTAGGAGAAACAGCCCACTTATTAAAGACTGACCATCTGGTCAGTTCATGAGGGCCCACAGGCTACATCTAGAATTCTCCATTAATTCTGGCTGTCACCATTGGCTTTTTAATTGCCATTTGCTGCAGAGGCAGAGTTGAGAAAGTGCATAAAAGAACTTACCTCCCACAATATAGGATTTGCATTTATAGCTGGTCATTCCCAGAAAATATTCATTAATTCACCAGAGTTAGCTTCAGGAGGAAATGTTTAAACAGGAAATTTTAGTCCTGCTCTGTTCTAGTTCTTAGGAGGTACTTTTTGTTGTTGTTGTTGTGTTGTTACCATTGTTGCTATTTTCTTTCCTTCTTTTTTTTTAAAAAAATGACTTTTTTCATTAAGTTTATAACATATACATGTTCTAACACAGACTTTGGAAAATGTCAGAGTTGTCAGGCTCTTAGTCTTGATCTTAAATTGAACAAGCCAGATGAAATTTTAGGCTATACCTGTGGTCGAGCCTAATTCACCCAGTATGGGTGATATGGAATTCAGATAAAAGCCTTCCCATGAACTGTGCTGGAGAGATTTTGCCACATTGATGGTGAACATTGTGTGTACCCTTAATATAGAGAAGTATGTACACTCTTATAAACCAATGCTACCTCAGTACCTAAAGTAAAAATGATAACTTTTCTAAGAATAACAAAGTTAACATTTGTCTCATACTCTTTTTATGTAAATCCTCAGTGGATCTAATATCGTGAACTTCAGAGTTCATCCACATATTGTATCTAAAAAATGTAAGGTTTCAAATAAAAATGAAAAGGGAACTCATATTTATCTGTTCTAATTTCAGAATAATAATTAAAAGAATCAATGGGTATACTTTGTAGTAACACATTAATTGCAGTAAGAGTAGTTTATACATTTTTTTATTTGACTTAAGGTCTATTTCGTGAGAATAGAATCCATTTTAAGATAGAAGAATATTACATATATATATACATATATTATAGTATGTCTGTGTGTGTGCATGCTTGTGTGTTCCATTTGTGGTTTCTCTGCCAAACAATGGGGGATCAGTAATATTTCAGCTTCAGGCTCTGTGTACTAATGGTTCAATTTTTAGAGGCAACCCGTAAGAAACCCATAAAACTTGTCTTAATGGGATTTTGCCTTGAGCATCATCTGTAATTAGGTAGGGGGTTACCCTGCAACTCCATTACTGTGATTTCTAGGTGGGTCTCTTGAGGCCCCTTTGGCCTTTGGGCTTTGAAGCTTTACCAAATTCACTGAGCATTAGGTAAGTCAGTGTTGAGGCTCTGAAGTAGATACAATACACACACACACACACACACACACACACACACACACACACCAAAGTATGGTTAAAATTCCTTAGGAGATCTACAATTAATCTATCTGTACTAAAAGTTTTATTTTTATTTTATTATTGGTTTCTTTATTTTTGCACATATTGGCGCTTCTGAGGTAAGTACAATCCAATCTAGAGGCACAGAAGAAGCCACAGATGCTACAGCAGAAGTGTGCTGATGAGACCATCTGCTTTCTGTGGTTCTCTCTTGGTCATTGACTTCTTTGGAGATTTCTTAAAAATACTTGGGCAATCTTAAAGCATGTTGAGTGACATATGGAAAACATTTTCACTAGTGACTTCAGGATGCTGTAGTGAAAAGAGCCTGGGATTTATAACCAGAGCATGAGATTTAGACATGGCAGTAGCTTCCATCCCTGGTCTAAGTATGTGTCCTTCCTGTCTTTGGTCCTCAAGCCTAGATAATAATGGCCAATGTAATGTAGCTGCCTAAAAGATGCTGATAAATATAGGAGTAGACATCTAAAGTACTTGATCAATATAATTCCCTTACAGTTTTCTTAATCGCTGTCCAAACATTTCTGGTATCTAAGAGAAACCTTTCATCCCTAATGTTGTCAGCAAGAATTGAGGTTCATATCCCTGTTAAATTTGTGAAGTAGTACATTTGTTTAAAGAAGCTAAAAAATTTTGCCATATTGAAGAGAGCAGGAGATGGGCAGGAGAGGGTGAAAGAGAAACAGAGCAAGCTTAGAGAAAAAGACATTACCGAAAATATGTACAGTGCTTTTATTTACTGAATTTATTTATCTAGTATCTACACTAGTCCTTATTCATAAGCATCACCCTCATTTTTATGTATTAAAATATAATCTCCATCCTGTGTATGAGCACAAATCTTCCTCATAATAAGGTTTAACAAGATGTCCTCCTTCTTGATCACAATAAAGTATTACAATAATACTTTATTGTGATGTATTATATTGTGGCCAAGGATGTGAGTCAAAGTTATATGTGTATTACACATCCGGGACTGCTAGAGAACTATTGCCATTTCTGTGTTGGGAGGAGTTCCTTGTTTTGCTTGGGCATCAAACCCATGTACCTCATGGTGTTTCACTAATAAAAATGAAAAAAAAAACATGAACAAAAAAAAAACTGTGTTCCCCCACAAAATGCGTGTACTCAACCTATTGAGCTATCTCTCCAATCCACAAGGACTACTAATAAAGAAGGAGCGGCATATCCCTCTCTTGCATTTGTTCTATCATCTGCACTCAGCCCTCCCCTTTATAAGAAGAATGACTTCTTTCATTATTATCATCGAAGTTCACTGGGCAAGTCTGAAAAGCCTATCACATCTGACAGTGTTCCAAATTCTAAAGCAGACAAATATCAATAGAATATGACTCTGGCAAATTTTATTTCAATTATTTACTTAATTAGTTAATTTTGGAAATGACACAGAGTTTATTTAGAAGTAAATAACAGAAGAATCCAGCAAAGTGCATCGTGGCCTCTGTCATGTGCACTTCTAGCTTCAACTTCGTGTATTCTTTGTGTACATGCCCCTCACTTGGCAGGAAAAAAGAGACAGTGGAAGGTGCAGGGCACTATGCATTGTGGAGTATTCGGAGCTTTGCATGCACAGGATTCTAGAGCCTCCAATATTATAAATCAACTACTAATATTTCAAAGGCTTCCTTCTTTCTTATTATTTCTTAATTAATTATTTGATAAAGTGACACTTCCTCTATTAAGGTGTATTAAGGTGGAAAGCAATATTATTTCTAAGAGAGGTGGAAGGGAAAGACACAAACTAATTAATAGTGATGTGTTGGCTATTCACTATTTATCTCAGGAGTGTTTGCTTTTGAAGAAAAAGGGTCATATACATAATGGACACTATATAGAAAGATATATATGTATATACATACACGTATGAGTCCATATATACACATATATACATATGCATATATACATCATATATACACATACAATGTATGTATACATCAGTGAACCATGTATATTCACATTATATATATGTATAAACAAAGAAAAAATTATTTAAATAAATTAGTTTGAAATTATAGAATTTCAAGTATTTGATTGAAGTCCATAAAATGATTGGTGGTAGCTGAATTGCCATTCCTTCCTCAGATGTTAAGTTTACAAAAACAATCCTTAGTTAGTAAGATAATACTAAATCTAACAGTAAGTTAATTATGACAAAACGCAACAACTTTATATGAACAGCACATTTTGGATATCTATTGTATATAATGATTTTTGTCATGTGCCATATCAAAGAAATCAATTTATAATCACTTTGATGCTTCACAAGATGATGATGTAACTGTATGTTATGCCACTTATTATTTATGACATGCTTATTGCTATGCATTAAAACTGTTTGGCTGTGTTCAAAAATATCACTCATTTTTAGCATCAAACTTTCATACAAGTAAGTACTTACTTAAAGAAGATGGTCATTTATCTAGAGTAGAATGCAGTAAAGAATCAAATAAAGCACATTTTACTACTGAGAATAATAAGCCACAGGGAGTTTGCCAGACTTTGCTTAATGGGCAGGAAACTCGTGGTAGCTGCTGGGTTCTCTGAGAGCAAGAACTAGACAATAAACTCGAACTAGACAAGCTTCCAGGATCTTGGCATTATAGCCTCTGGATCTTGGTTGTTGATGGGATTACATGGCAATGGGGGGAGTTGGTGGTATCTGCCTACTGGAAGATTGGGGATCTGGGTGGAGGAGGCCCAGTTCCAATCCAAGCAGTCTTGGTGATCTCAGACCCGGGTCCCACACACCTGGGTTCCTCTGCGGGCTCCTCAGGCATGAGGCTCGTCGAAGCATGTGGAGAGCAGTTTTAAGCCTGGTTGTGGCTGGGTATAGGAGATTTTCAGCTGTTGGAGGCCTTTGCTTGGGCTGGGGAGGGAAATTCAATCCGCCCCCGTCCTAGGGTGCCCCAGTGAGGATAGCTAGGCACAGGGACAGGAGACTCTGCGTTGTTCTCTTCCTGGAGCTTGTTTTTATAGTCTTTGGGTCTTGGCCATTGATTGGATTACACGGTGCTGGGGGCAGTTGGTGGGTGTAAATAAAAAGAAATACTGTTTAAAATTCTAGAATTTATTGCTGAAACTGTTCTCTAATAATAATGATTGCATTCCTCCTAAGATAGCATGCTTGTGAAATAATAGTACACAATATTTGATCCATGAATGCACAAGCAATATTAATTCTATTGATTGAAAGGTGTCAGATAAATCTCTCTTCAGATACAAGTGTTTACTGGATAAGAGACTGATGATTTAAATAAATAAAGGAGAAAATTTCTGAGCACAGCATGAGTTTCAAAATCGTAAATTATTACCTATACCGAGTATTTATTAGGGCACCAAGAAAAACTATTTTTAGACACAGTCATTATTTTATGGGGAAGTTGAAGAAGAGTTCAACTATTCATTTGAAATTTACATGCTTTCTTCACTTTCCCTAGTTAAATATTAAAGGCAGAAATTTACAATAAGAGTTTCCTACTCAAATGACATTGTTCTTTGGTATCCATAAAATATCTGTTCATTAAACAGTGCCTAGGGCATTTGTCTTGCACAAGGCTACTCTGGGTTTGATTCCAGGTACCCCATTTGTTCTCCTGAACCCCACTAGGAGTTTTCTGTGAGTGCAAAAGCAGGAGTAATCCCTGAGTATTACCAGTTGTGGCCCCCAAACCAAATAACAGGGACACAAAGGACCTTTCTGTTGAGGTTCCAGGACCTGCAGAGTATCAGATACCAAAATGTGCTCAAGTTCCTTACATAGAATGCACAGTATTTGCATTTTAACCTAAGCAAATCCTTCTGTATATTTAAATCATCTCTAGATTACTTATTATACATAATAAAATGTAAATTCTATGTAAATAGTTATTGTACCACATTGTTTAGGGAATACTAACAAGTAAAAAGAGTCTGTACATATTTAGTACAGAAGCAACCACTGTAGGCCAAACTACACGGCAATTATTTTCAATCTGTACTTGATTGAACTCGCAGATGCAGAGCATGTGAAATAAGAATCATTTGCTTGAATATATTTCTCCGCCTAGAAGACTGTATTTCTGTGTTGATAAATAACATATTTGTTTGAAGTACAGTTTTCTATGTTGAGAAATAACATATTCAAACAAATGACCAAGCTGTCAATAATGTTACATTGATTTACCAGTGTTCACTTTGCCTCAGGACTCCAATTCTCCGAGTGAGATCTACATTAGATGGAAATAGAAAACTCAACTCTGCAGAAAGATCTTACGAGGTTTTAAATGAACTGAGATCTCTTTGTTACAGTTTTTCAGAAATGTTATTATAACTTAAATTTTTAGATATAAATATAGGTAACATGTCCATTTATGTATACTTACACACAAATCTGTATAATTTATCAGAGATAAATATTATAAGGTTTAATGTTTTTAACAATACAGAATAACAGCCAGGTCACTGTCACTGTCACTGTCCTCCTGTTGTTCATCGATTTGCTTGAGTGGGCCCAGGTAAGAGATAAAAAATAAATAAATAAAAGCTGCGTTAAAGGCTGAAAATTGGCATTTGAATCTAACATGTATTCATCTGACATGAAGTCAATTAATAGTAGAATCTCTGATGTATTATCTATAAAAATAAATTTACTGAGTCTTTCTCAAACAACTGCAAGACATGCATTTAATAGTGTTCTGCTAGATGTACATTGGTAAGGGCTCCTAGAAAAATAAGCCCTGATCTGTAACAATCATTAGTTTTGTTTGTTTTTTTAAAACTATTTTAATTAGTGACTATGAAGTTATAAAGTTATTGTTGGGTGCCAGGCATGCAATATTTATTTCAACACTATCCCCTTCGCCAGTGTCTGCTTCCCTACACAATGCCTCCTCACCTTCATTCTGTTTCCATTAGAGGCCGTGTGTGTGTGTGTGTGTGTGTGTGTGTGTGTGTGTTTGTAATTGTGTGTGTGGCACTGTTTTACACTGTGGATTACAGTACTGCTGCTGATAGGGTTTCATAGATCAGTTCTCATGTTCGTTGTTTCCATTGTCTTTGGGTATTCATTATTAATCCATTATGTTTCTATATACCCCACCTATGAGAGGGATCATTCCCTCTGGCTAACCACACTCAGCATGATCCTCTCCAACTCCCTCTATATAGCAGCAAATTGTATGACTTCATCCTCTCCTATCACTGAGTATTACTCTGTTGTGTATATGTACCATAGTTTCTTTATCCAGTCATTTATTTGTAGAAACTTGGTTGTTTTTCAGATTTTGACTATTCTGGATAGTGCTACAAGGAACAGAGGGGTGAAATGTCTTCTCTCCATTATATTTTTGGAGCCTTTGAGGTATATTCCAAGAATTGGAGTTTCTGGGTCAATTGGAAGTTCAATTCCTGGTTTCTTTGGGAATGCCCATATTGTTTTTCTGAAAGGCTGAACCAGTTTACATTTCCATCAGAAGTGAATGTGAGCCCCTTACTCCTTGCATCCACGTCAGCACTGGTGTTTCTTGATCTTTTTGTTGTTTACCAATATCTGTGGTGTAAGACCATATTCCATTGCAATTTGGCTTTGCATCTGCCTGATGATTAGTGATGTAGAACTTATTTTTTTAATGTGCCTTTTAGCTGTTCGTATTTCATCTTTGAGGAAGTTTTTGTTTATCTCTTCTCACCATTTTTTGATGGGGTTGTATTTTTTTTCTTGCAAAGTTCTCTCAATGTTTTATATATCTTTTATATTAACCCCTTATCAGATGAGTGGAAGGTAAATGATATCTCCCATTCTGTGGGCTGTCTTTGTATTCTGGTCCACAATTCTCTGAAGGTGTTTATTGATTTAGTGTAGCTTCATTTGTTTATCTTTGCTTCCACTTGCTTGTTCAGTGGACTGTTATCCTTGATGATGCCTTCATGTCATAGAGAGTTCTTCCTACATTATCTGTTATGTACTTTATAGATTCAGATCTGATATCAGGGGCTTTAATGAATTTTTATCTGATTTTTGTTTATTAGAGAGAATTTGGGGTTTATGTTTTGCTTGTATGTGACCAGTTTTCTCAATATTACTTATTGAAGAGGTTTTTCTTGCTCCAGTTTAGTTTTATCAAAGATTAATTGATCATATAGTGATCGGTCTCAGAATATTCAACTCTATTTCATTGACATGAGAGTCTATCTTTATTATAATACCATGCTGTTTTAATTCACTATCACTGTCACAAAATATAGCAAATATTCAAAATAATAACAAAATAATAGCAAGTAGAATCAAACAACTCATCAGGAAGATCATATATGTAAACAAGCAGGATTGATTCTGGGGATGGAAGGATGGTTTAACATGAGAAAATTATTCAATGTAACACATCATATCCTTATTTGTTTTGGTTCTAGGAATCTTTTGATTCCTTCTTTGATTTCTTCTCTGAATCACTCACTGTTTAATAGTGAGCTGTTTAATTTTAGTTTTTAGAGTTATTTTCCTTTCCTGTTTGCGATTATTTTCTATTTTCAGTGCATCATGATGTCAGAAGATAGATAATTCATTTTTTAAACTCTTGACTTTGTGGAGGTTTGTTTTATCCCACTTGTGGTCTATCTTGAAGGATGTCCGATGTGCATTGTAGATGAATGCATATTCAATTTTTTCGGGATGAAAAGTCATATAATCAGACCCTCTCTTTCATGCATTCATTCAAAACAAGTATCTCCTTACTGAGCTTTAGTCTTGTTGATCTCTCGAGAGGTGACAGAAGTGTTGAAGTCTTCTACTACTATTTTGTGTTGCTATCAAGGTCTTTTTTCAAGTTTATTAGCAATTAAATAAAAAAATTCAAGTCTATTAGCAATTAAATACAAAAAAAGTGTTTTGCTGGTCTGTACTTAGGTGTGTATATGCTTAGAAGTGTTAGTTCTTCCTAGTACAGATATCTCTTATAAAGAAATGACTCTCTCTATCTCTTACATTTTTTTTTAATGTCTGAGTCTCTGTCATCTGATGCTCGGTAGGGGCCCCCTGGTCTTTTGGAGGGAGTAGCTTGCTTAAAAGATTGTCTTCCAATCTTTAACTTTTAGTCTTTGCTCTGATTCTTCAATTTTTTTTTCTTTTTGCAAGCAGCTGAATGTTGTGTTCCATTTTTCCCTCCTGTCTTTTAATTAGTGCATTTAGCTCAGTGACATTGAGAGATATTGTTTTTATGTGTTTTGTATCATCTTTCTGTAGGAGTTTGGTGTATTTTTGGGAATCATCTTATCTTAAAGTAGTACTTTCAGTTCGTCTCATAAAGATAGTTTTGAGTCTATGATTGTCGTGAGCTTTTGTTTTTCTGTGAATTTGTGTACCACTGTTTCAAATATGAATGAGAGCCTGGCCAATAAAATATTCCTGGTGAGGTATTCATTTGATTGTTTTTTTTGTTTGTTTTCTTTGTTTGTTTTTAACTATATCACACATTGGCTTTGTGCCTGGGAGGTTTTGCTTGTTAAATCTGCTGTAAATCTTAAGGCTGCTCCATGTATATAATATCCTTCTGTGATCTTGTTGCTTTCAATATTCTATTTGTATAAATACATTTTGTAATTATGATTAGAATCTGGTTATGATTATGCTTATGATTAGTATCTTGGAATATTTTATTTGGATCACTTTTAGCTGGTAATCCTTTGGGCGTCCTGGATATCAATGCATATGCTCTCCATTCTGGAAATTTCTCAGCAATGATGTCTTTGACCATTGTTTCAAATCAGGATTGCCTTCCTGGCCCTATGAGATGTCAATGATTCTTGGGTTGTTCATTTTGTATTCACCCTAAGTTATGTTTTCAACTTTTAATTTATTTTGAGGCTTGTTTCCTATCTTCTACTGTTATCTCGAGGTTTTCAGCAGCTCTTCTTGAAATTGTACTGTGCTCCTGAGGCCATCCAATGAATATTTCATTGCGCCTACCATGATTTTTAGTTCTGTTATTTCTGTTTGTGATTTTCTCATTTCTTCTCTCATCTCCTAATTTTTTGCCTGACTGTTCCATTGTCTCTTTGAGCTTGTTTAACATCCTAAGCATTTCTACTTGGAAATCCTCTGCAGAGAAAGTATAAGGGTAGATAGTATTGGTTGAGGATTTAAGATTAAAATTGTTGTCTGCTATTTATGGTGGGGTTCTGTGCACTTTAACACAGTTATTTCCATAGTCCATACTTCCGTATTCATATTTCCGTATTCTGTGTGTCTTTTTCACTTCATTCTCAGTGTCCTCCAAACGTCCAGTGAAAACTCTTTTGGGGTAGGGAGATTATTTTGCACCAAAGTTTGCTTGGCAACCAGCTTCAGGAATTGGGGTTGTGGGTGGAGGCAAAGGAAAGAGGGGCAACAGACAGCTGTGCTGCCTTCTGACATTTGGGTAGAGCCAGTTTCACAGCAGCAGTGGTGTTCAGTGGTCCTTTACTGGGTCGGAGGGCATAGTGCCGACTCAGGGTGCACATATTTAGGGTAGGGTCCTGCTTTAGGGACCATGATGCTCAATCATTAGTATTTTGAAGTAACACTACAGTAGCTATTTTCAAAGTATCAATATGAGTCACTGAGCATGATATATGTAGAAATACATAAGCAGATATTTATGTACATAAATACATTAAGCCTGTTCAGATCTAGTTTCAACACACACTTACTGGAAAGGAGATGAACTGTAGTATGTGTGACAGAAGCAGATGTTTTATCAATACTTTTGAACAAATACATGGATAAAAAAAATGCCATGATCATTTTCTCAGATGGAGAATAAGAGGATGAGTATGGTATATATTCTCTTATACTCCTCTCTGAAATTACATTTATCAATTCTGGAACGTTGTTGGATATCACTTATTAGCAATTCCATTTTCCGAGGACTTATAAAGAGATAGAGCTGTAAATAGAAATTATGTTTTAATATATTGATTAACAAACTTTATGAATAAAGAAGAAAAGTTTTTCATAAAATGTGATAAATCAAATAATATTACTAATAATCTACTGTATTTACTTTCACAGAAATAAAGATGCTTCTGTATTTTGCTTTCACAAAAATAAAGATGTCTCAAATTATACTGTTAAAATAAAAATAAATTTAGAATAAATAGTCTTCCCAAATAGCAGATGATTCATTTTCCTATGATCTAAATCGAATACTTTGGTTACATAACTTTTGCATTCATGTGAACTAATGAACTGGATTTTGGATGTTTGGTGTCTTTTCATGGGCTAGAGCGATAGCACATTGGGTAGGGTGTTTGCCTTGCACGCGGCCAACCCAAGTTTCATTCCTCCACCCCTCTTGGAGAGCCTGGTAAGCTACTGAGAGTATCTCACCCACATGGAAAAGCCTGGCAAGCTCCCCATGATGTATTTGATATGCTGAACACAGTAACAATGGTCACAATGGAGACGTTAGTGGGCCCACTGGAGCAAATCGATGAACAATGGGAGGACAGTGACAGTGTCTTTTCATATATTTGATAATGCAAATGTATATAAGAATTTTCCTTCTTAAAATCATGACTATAAAATATGTAAAATCATTTCAAATTATGAATTATGTGTTTTGTTGTGTTATCTAGGGTTGGATTAAGGTCACTTATGATTTATTTTCTTTGTGTCAACACTGTCTTCAAATATGTCATTACTCAATCATAATTTATATTTTCTGTATTTAGTTTATATTTCTACAGGATAAACTATTGCAATAAATATGTTAAAATTTTACATGCACATGTGAACATACCTATAAAAATATATTCATTTATACATAGAAAAGTAAGTACTAGAATGTAAGAAAAAATTTGGTTCAAAAATCATTGTTATCCTACAATTTAGGTATAAAACCAGGGAAAATGTAAACTGTAAACAACCTAAATAGAAGAGTTTAAAAAACTCACAAATGCATACAACTTCAGTATAGGCATTGGCACTATTTTTCTGCTGTGATTTGTTGGAAATGATTTATTTTCTTGCTTGAACATTATGTCTAGTACATTAAAAGGAGTACAGATATGTAATAATCATCACCATGTTTAGAATAATAATGACTACACTGTTATTTTATGACAATGCAAATATAAATGGTAATATAAATGTAAACCTATTCACATTATGAACAAATCAGAGTCCTGTAGTATCATTTATTTAATTTCCAGTTTCCTTTTTATTGTAATGTATAAATCCAGTAATTTTGGATCATTGTGAAAGGCATTTATTATATTCTATTTCTAGGTAAAATATTTAGTTTTAAGATGCAATACTATTGACCTAACATATTAGCTTTATGCTCATATTTTATCTCCTTTATACAATATGGGATAAGCAAGAATCTGGGACTACCTAATGAGATTTTTCTCTCTTTTTTAGACCTGTGAAAGGTAATTCATATCATTTCATACTAAAAAATAGGAAAAATAAACATTTTCCCCTCTTTTTCTTATGCTTTTACATTGCCTTACATATAGCAAGATATTTTTTAGATAAAATATAGAGAAAAAGGAAGTAAATAATCTACTTGACCAATAAAGAATAAGTCACAGGTCTATTTTCTCAACACATAGAATTTTTTTTGTATCTATGAATTTATGTTTAATTTACTAGTGTGTGAGGGGCTGGAGTGATAGTACAGCGGGTAGGGTGTTTGCCTTGCACGCGGCCAACCCCGGTTCGATTCCCAGCATCCCATATGGTGCCCCGAGCACGCCAGGGGTAATTCCTGAGTGCATGAGCCAGGAGTAACCCCTGTACATCGCCGGTGTGACCCAAAAAGCCAAAAACAAAAAAAATAAAATAATTTACTAGTGTGTGAGATTTAGATCCACATGAAAGAAGGCATCAAATGTTTCTTCCCGCATGTTTACTATTTCAAAAGCTCCCTGTAGACATATGTATTGTAATAATCATGTTAGGATAGATTTTAGAAAGATTGACATCTGTTATGATAAATTTTCCAAGTGGTTCACAGATGATATAACCTCATAGGTAAGTTATACTCCTTTAATGAATTTAATCCATTAAGAATAACTATTGTGTAGTTCATTAAAATAATATAGGAACAAAAGAAACAAAATAATTATTAGATATGGAAAGTGCTAAAATAGTTGATATACCATTAAAAAATATTAGAACTCTAAGCTAGGATAAGACCTTGTTATAGTCATCTCTAAATCTGTGGAAAAACAGAAACATTATAGAGAGGTGTAGAACATACCTTACTTTATAATTTTATTTTTTATTTTTGCTTTTCAGGTAAAACATGGATGCTACACCTGACTCTGTCATAAGAGACCATTCCAAGATAGGTTAGAGGGAACATATTTTGGTGCAAGATTTAATCATACTCTTAACCCCCTTTACTATCTCTCAGCCCCATTTTAGATGAATATTTACACCACAAAAATTTTTATACTTTCTGAAAAAGGAAGAATGTCTTTGGACAAGTTTAAAAAATTATAACTTGATATTGAGAAAATTCTGTTGATTATAAGATATCTTATTAAGAAAGAAAATCTTAAGATTAGGTGAGTAGCCCAAGAGAAGTGTCAGAAAGAATTTCCATGAAGCTTTTCCTGGACACTTTCCTCTGATGAAGATTCATGAACTCAGTTGATTTTCAGCTTGGAGATCCAATGTTCCTTATGGCTTTCACATTCACTACATTCAACATCAAATAAGGTCAGGAGCAGTGAAAAAAGAGGTGAGGAAAACAGTGAAAAGAGCACTTCAAAAAGAAAATAGCCATAATTTTGACAGAATGGAAGGGAATTCTGGGAATGCAGCTCATCAGTGAATAGCTTTTTTTCCCAGAGATAAGCTTCATTTAATGAAAAGTAATACAGTTTTTGGTACGTGTGTAGTGACCGTGTTCTAGTACTTAAGAGAAAAAAAAAACTGGCATTTTCGAACTCTGCGGATAGATACCATAGTCCTCTCCCTACTTTGTAAAAAATAAATTACCATTTGACTCCAAATAATGAAATAAATTACTCTCTCAAATATTGAGACTTGAGAAATAGTGCAAGGGTAAGGTGTGTATGTGTGTGTGTGTGCGTGTGTGTGTGTGTGTGTGTGTGTGTTTGAGCCCAATGCAATCTTGTACAACACACAGACCTCAGATATCACCAGATATAGTTTGAGAAGCACCAGAGAGCCTGTCCCCAAAGACCTCTGAGCCTTGGTGTTTCCCTTGACTCTACCAGTCCTGCACAGTGTGGAAGCATGACACATAAAACAGAGAAGAGCCAGGAGGAACAGTGCTTATTGAGTGCCACTCAAGAGATACCATCAAAAATGCTGTATTTCAGATAATTCCAATTGGTCGAATTTATAAGTTACATCTTTTCATAGATCAGTATTCAGTTCAGTGGCTTCTAAAGGAACTTATTTAAACTTCTTTTATTTCTCAGCAGGTTTAGAAAAAAAAACATGGAAAAATTGTCCAGATGTGCAAGATTGATTATATTTTTATTACAAAATCCGTGTGAACACATGACTGACAATTGTTCACTGGTTCAAGGCCAAGATGGAGTTTCTACTTTTGAAACAGAAAGGGTGTTTGCATGCTTGATTGTTACATGCTGAGCCAGATTATATCTTTGATTCTTAGGAATTTTAGGATTCTTAGGCCTTAGGAAGAACATTTCTGACAGAATTCATTATGTAGATGAGAACTCCACTCATCTAAGGTTTACAGGGATGGTACAAGGATATCATTCTTATATTCAGATTTTAAACCTATTATCCTGTTTTCTCAGTAAGAATCATTTCTCTTCTCTCCTGCAAGGTTAGCAAGCCAAACTTCACAGAGAATCTTAGAAATGGCTGCTTTTTAGAGGCTTTTGCTTCCTTTAAAGATAAGGTTTGTTCTGGCTGTTTTTAGCTGCTCAGACAATTGTTTTCTTTTTCTTTATTTTGTAGCTTGAATTTGAATTGTTTTGCAACAGGAAATAAGCATGGGATAAAAAGGAAGATAAGATATAAGAAAAGGAAGGCAAAGCAGATGGAACATATTATTTCAGGAATAAGACAAAAAGATAAAGGAGTAACAGGTTGTATCCTGAGCAAGATTCCTAAGAGGATGTGTCTACAGTGGAGTATGTTGTTTCCATTGAATCATAGTTTATTAATACCCCAGAAAAAGACCACATTAAACATATTCTAAATTTGTGTCTAAAAAGAGTCAGATTATAGAGTATTAATATTTATAGATAACTGGTATTTTGCCCCCTGAGGAAAACTGATAAAAGGATACATATTGCTGATGCTTAAATCTCTATGCTCTTATTTGTAATGAAAAAGCATTCTCAAATATAGTGTTTCATATAGATAAAGAAGATATATAAATTAGTATTACAAAAATGATATGTCAAATAAGTTCAACTCCAATATTTTATGAACATTGGGTCTATCTGTTCCATTGTAAAATGGAACATTCAACAAATTAACTACTTTCAGGACTCAGAAATTTAAATTTGATCAATATAGAGAAGACATAAATTTTACATTTTGTACTATGTGACTAAAGTTACACAAAATTCTTACGAAGAATGTGCTAGACACTTGCCACTCAGTGAATATTCATTTTTGTCATATCATTACTAGTATCAAGATAAATGTATCCACAAAATAAAAATATTTTGTAAGGACAAATTGATGAGAATTCCAGTGGTATAGATTGTATTTTGCAATGAGTAGTTCTAAATCATATTTTAGCATAAAGTATATAATTTATTGATTCCTAATTAAATGCAAAATAAAATAGACAATATTCTTTTGATAAGTATAAATGTAGAGAGCACAATGTATCATAAAGTGATATTTAATAGATGCTGGAGAGATAGTGCAGATATTAAGATTCTTGCATTAACTGGAGGACCCTACTTTGACCCCTGCTACTGCATATGTTGCCCCAAATAAAGCAAGGAGTGATCCCTGAGGCAAGAGCAAGGAATGTCACATTAGGTGTGGCATTTAATACAAAACAACACAAGACAATTTATAGATCAACATGATTTTAATGTTGTTGTTTTTGAATTTGAGCCACATCTAGCAGTGCTCAGTCCTTATTCCTGGTTCTGTGCTCAGGAATAACTTCTGCCAGAACTTGAAGGACCATATGTGATGTTGCACTGTATCCGCTATAATATTACTGAGACCCCAGAGCATGAGACATTTTAAAAGTCTTCCTGAAGATTAATATGCAGATATGTTTGTTATAGCTTCATCAAAATATTCACCCAAAATTAAAACAGTAATTGCACCATTAAAAGTTATTTATGTTTTTGATTTAAACTCTTATTATAAGGTATTTCTCCTTTCATACAATTGGATTCCTCTGATCACTCTAGTAGACTTCAGATTTTTCTATACCAATACTTTCTACATGATATCAATAATGTGACCTACAGAAATTTATGCCATGAAATGCACCAATGTCAGTGCAACACAAATCTACTCCTTTTCCTTTACTAATGTTATGGTAGAATAGGAGTATGTGTTGTAAAGTTATCTAGTAAAGACAATTGATCTCTTTCCACCTTTCCAACACAAGGAATAACCCAGATCCTCCAAATTCCAGTAGGCGGGGGTCACACCCACCAACTGGGCCCCTGGCGCCATGTAATTCCATCAACGGCCAAGACTCAGAGACTATAAAAACCAGCTCCCAGAAGAGAACAGTGCAGTCTCCTGCCCCCGCGCCTGGCTGTCCTCGCCGCAGCCCCTTGGAGGGGAGCAGGTTGAGCTGTCCTCCCCACCCTGACCAGGGCTCCGGCAGCTGAAGACCTCCAGGACCAGCCACCACCATGCTGAGACCACTCTCCGCACACATGAAGGTACTGGCAGAGGGACAAAGCCTCGCGGGTTCTAGGGCCGAGATCTCCAAGCCTACTCGGATTGGGGTCGAGCATCCTCCACCCAGATCCTCCAAATTCCAGTAGGCGGGGGTCACCCCCATCAACTGGCCCCCTGGCGCCGTGTAATCCCATCAACGGCCAAGACTCAGAAACTATAAAAATCAGCTCCTGGAACCGCTACCGTATGTAGCCTGCCCACACGGCAGAATCTGGCAAACTCCCCATGGCGTACCCAATATGCCAAATACCAGTAACAATGATGGGGCTCATTCTCCTAAAGAGCCTTGAATATAATCTCAGGGCTAGGATGAAGGAGACATTACTGGGGCCTGCTCGAGGCAATCGACAAATAACAGGATGATTTGTGATTTGTGATTTTAGATAATGAAAATGGCTAAAGGTCATGAATAAGAACCCTTAGAAGCCTGCATCAGGGGAGGTAGCTCCCCATTTGATCCCTCTCTTTTTCCTTGGCAGATGGCAGAAAAGAAGCAGTTCTCATTCACGTGGCATAAGAACAAATGAAAGTCAAAGGGACTAAGAGTTTTGGGCTTTAAGCCTCTACAGGTAGTCAGCCGAGGCCCAGTAATTGACCACGAAGCAACAGACCTCAGATCAGTTGGACAACATATGGGGACAGTAGCTCAGAGCAGTACGGAACAGGGCTAGTGACATCCTCCACTGGAAATGTGCTGAGGTGACAGGAGAGTGATTCCACGGAAAGAAAATGACAGGAAGGGGATAGGGTGAGTGATGGTGTCCACTGGGAAGAGAGAGAGGCCTATTCATGACTGAGGGGCCCAGAACTACATACAGAAACTGTACAATAAAGAAACTGGAATATCATAAGTATTGAGGTTTTTTCATGATAAGTTTACATCCAAAGATTCAAGAACTCCGTCAGTAAATAACCAGGTTTGGGTACTGTTCTGTCTTTAGAGGATCCACACTTTAACCTCTTCGTTTTTTTTTTTCCCTTTATTTTATTTTATTTTTTTTTTAAAGTTGTAGATTTACAATTTTTTGTGCTTTGGTTTCAATTATACAATGATCAGATACCCATCCCTCCACCAGTGCCCATTTTCCACCACCATGGATAATATCCCTCCCACCCCCATCCCCCCATCCCCCCTGTCTCTGTGGCAGGGCAATCCCCTGTGTTCTCTCTATCCTTTTGGGTGTTGTGGTCTGCAAAAGAGGCATTGAGTGGCAAACATGTTCAGTCCATAGTCTACTTTCGACATGCATCTCCCCTCCTGGGAGGATCCTCCAAACATCCTTTATTTGGTGCTCCCTTCTCTATCTGAACTGCCCTTTCCTCTAGGATACCCGGCTGGCCTCTAAGTTATGGAGTAATCCTCCTGGTGCTGATCTCAGCTATTCTTGGGTATTAATCTCATACTTTGTTACTTTATATCCCCCAGATGAATGCAATCTTTCTATGTCTATCCCTCTCTTTCTGACTCATTTCGCTTAGCATGATACTTTCCATATTGTACCACTTGTATGTAAAGTTCATGACTTCATCTTTTCTAACAGCTACATAGTACTCCATTGTGTAGATGTACCAAAGTTTCTTTAACCAGTCATCTGTTCTTGGGCATTCAGGTTTCTTCCAGTTTCTGGCAATTGTAAAGAGTGCTGCAATGAACAAACAAGTGCAGATGTCACTTCGACTATACATTTTTGCCTCTCTGGGATATATTCCCAGGAGTGGTATTGCTGGGTCAAATGGGAGCTCAATTTCTAATTTTTTTGAGAATCGTCCATACTGTTTTCCAGAAGGGCTGAACCAGTGGACATTCCCACCAACAGTGAAGGAGTGTCCCTTTCTCGCCACATCCACGTAACCTATTCGTTTTTAAACCCAAAGCATCAGCCTTTGTGCCTTGCTTATTTCCTTCCTTCTCATACACTTGCACATAATCAAGTGTGATTTGGGCCAGATTTCTCTCTCTTGAAATCTTGACTCAAACTTCCATCATTCCTCTTCCAGGCAACACTTGACTGAGTTAAATTTCTTTTTTAGAGTCTCTATATTACTGTATTTCCATCATCACATTGACAGAACTGCATTCAATAGTTTTTTTACTTACTTTTTAAAAATGATGAAAAATAAATGTTAACTTTTTTTCAGTTTCTCTAGAAAACTTGCTAGACTTCGACATAGTTCACTTGATCACTTGACATCCTGTTACTCATCAATTTGCTCAAGCGGGCACCAGTAACATCTCAATTTGTCCCTGTCACGGGCTAGTGTAGCCCAATGGTGTCTGCTTATTCTTGGAACAGGAAGAGCCTCAAACCAATCGTTCAAGGTCTTGATGAAGAAGTTAACCATCTTGTAGGTGGCCAGCTATGTGATCTTTTGATGTCCGGTGGAATCCAGTCAGTAATGGTATAGTTATTCCCCAGCACATACACATGAATGAAGGAACAGAAGTTAATGTTAATGAGGTAAGTTACCATCTAAGCAGTGTGGGTGGTTTACCTCTGCTAAAAATGAGTGTTGAGCAAATTAAGATATAAAAATTCCTGCAATTATCTTCAGTTTTGTCCTAAAAAGTATAATTATATTTATTTACTGAAATATGATTATAATCACAGCATATTCAGTTAAGTAGACTGTGCATTGTCCTTTCAGGTTCTCCCAGAGTTTATTTTTGGTAGAGTGGGCTGGAAATTTATTAAAGACAAGTAAAAATATTTTACAGTGCATGAAGAGTTCACTGACATCACACATTTACAACAATGTTTGTATTACTTAGGGACATTTATAAGTGTTCTTCATCTCAGAAACAAGGAAGATGGTAAATTTTATGCAGTTTCTGTGTAACTTACATGGGAAGCTAGAGGAATTCAGGACAGCTATGATAAGCCCAGCAGTCTGTGGGATGCACAAATTGCCACATGGTGTCATGGCCCAGAGGATTGACAACTTTAATTTAGCTTTAGAGCAGATGTGTGCCTTACTCAAGGTCATGAATACAGTAAATACTGAGCTATTTTGACATTGTTTATTACAAACAGAACACAACTAAGGCAAGAGAGTCTTATCAAAGTAATTATTAGTAGTTTTTTAAGCTCCGTAGAAAGAGGAGAAAATATTTAAACTCCAAGGAGATTGTTCATGATAAAGCAACTAGTTCACTTAAATGACAACTTTTTAAATATTTTCCCGAGGAGAGTAAGATTCACATTAAATTATATTTATTGGTCTCAGAGTAACAAGTTTTTCAGCATAGAAACATTTGTTGTGAAAATGCTACTGCCATAAAATGTAGCATGTTTTATTTTAGCAGATTGAAAATGGCCCTATAAGGCATGGACAATATTGGTGCAAATGAAGAGTAAACTGCTGTGGTGAATGTACGATGCAGTTGGTGGCAGAAAGAGGATTCATGGTGTAATACACAACATTAAGTAGCTTTCCATAGAGTAAGAAGCAGCATTTAGGTTACAAAGCTTTTTAACCTAAATACCTATTAAGTACTAGGAAAAACCTACATATTTACAATCCAAGCCATTTTAAAAGCCTTATAATAAACCTCAAGAACAAAGCGAACAGGAAAATATATATAGCATTTATTACTATAAGTGCAAAACAATTTGGAGACAAAAATGAAATATGTCAAGCAATGATATTTTGAATGATGAAGAAATATGAGAATACTTTTTTTAAAAATGCATTGCAGAATAGAGGATTTTTTAAATATCACAATACCAAAACTTTTTTTCATTGATATTCATTCAAGTATGCAATTATAATTACAGTTTAGAAACCGTGGTAAGAAATTCATATTACCTCTCATGCCTGCTATCTACAACATTCGATTTTTAAAAAGAATTTATCTTTAAAATAATTATACCAATACTAACATTTAAAATTTAAACTTTCATCTTGAAACTTTAATGCAATGTCAATGAAATATTGTATTTATCCAATTGGCATAACTATAGGCAGATTGTTATTCTGTATCTGTTCCATACTTGTTAAGTTAATGTCTTCTAAGTCAATTTTTCCTCTAGAGTCAAATAATTTACTAAAATATGAAGAAAGTCTTTTAAGCAAGTAAATATTTGAAGGAAATAACACTCCTAATGACTCAAATGGAATTGATAAAAGCACACGTTCTTAAGCCAACATATTTCAAAATAATTTTTATTTTCCTCATGCTCAATGTTTGCGTCCCTGGAATTTCATATATTGAAACCTATTCCTCAGTGCTATGATTTCTGGAAGTGGGACCTTCAAAAGTTAGGCCATAATAAGGGGTAATGGATCCATACTGAATCCTTCATAATTAAGAGTTGTGCTGATAAGAGAGGACTTAGACAACACTCATGATGTGAGAACATAATTAAAATAGTATTTGCTGACACAAAAGTTGTCAGCTCGTGAGGTGTCACATGTATGCACTGGGCTTCTCAGTTTCCAAAGCTGCAAAAAAAATACATTTATTGTGATCTTAAAATCTGTAAGTTACCCACATACAAAAAATGGTATTGGGGGATCAGAGTCAGAAGAGACTAACTCATAAATCTATTGGCAAATTCAAGAAATAAAAATACAAGAAATTTGGTGTGATGTCCTCCAGCAAGCATCTTAAAATAAGCAGAATTGTACGAATCAGGTACCAACCACTTTCTAATATTGAATGAACTTATACAGTTTCATTTCTGAACCTCAGTTTTTCACATTTATTTATTTTTGGTTCTATCTTTGGGGGGTCTGAAACCGACAGCACTCAGAAATTGTCCCTGGTTATGTGCTCATAGATCACTCCTAATTGTGCTGGGAGGACTACATGAATGCCAGGGATCAAATCCTTGTGTGCTGAATTCAAGGCAAGGAACTTTCCCTTCGTGCTATTTCTTTAGTCAGTCTCAATGTTTTCATGTTTAAAATTGGAATAATAAATGTTTGTATTGCTTGCCTTTATTGAAGGAATAAATACAACAGAATGCACAAAATCCAACTATTATCACAATATCGTAGGCATAGATAAGATGTTAAGTGCTTCTCATTCATTCTTCGAGTAATAATCTGCTTATAACTCTCAAATTTCTACAAGATATATATGTACATTTCCTTTTCTCCATATTTGTTCTAGATTTTATTACTAGTCTGTGAAGCAGAGATTCTCACACTTATTCAGAAATAAATTTAAAGCTGTTAGCTAAAAAATTAAAATGTTTGTAGACGGTGCTGACAATTTCAAACCTTTGGGATTTGAATACAGAATGGATTATCAAAAAGTGAATTATCCAAAAATGGGCGTGGGGAAGAAGATAAGAACAGAAGAGACATTAGAATAATAGTGGAGGGTCATAAGCACATTGATGGTGATTGGGAGTTAGAAATTTTGCATATAAATTCTATAAACTTTCATACCTTTGTAACTACTTATTTTAAATAGTAAGGTTAATGAGTGCAAGACACAGTAGGATAATTGAGAGAGCAAAGATTTAAACCAGTATCTTTTCTTTTCTCAAATATGGACTCTTTTCAACTATCCAATATTCTTTCCTCCATAATTATAAAGGTGATATAGTTCATTGATTTGTAAGGCTGAAGGAAAGGAAACAAATATATGAGAATGATAAAAAGAATTCTCTCTTGCCAGTTACCAGCAAAAATTCTTAGTTCTCCCCTTGCCAAATAGTCAGGAGAGACTCCAACTTAACTAACCCCATTTCAAATTCTATTGCAACCTATCCCTTACATTCCATTCTTTGTGCAGTGTGCCATTTGAGTATGTAGACAACAAAGTTCTTGCTTAAATTAATAAAGTAATCTATTGGGGCTGAAAGATAGCACAGCAGGTAGGCCATTTGCCTTGCAAGTGGTCAATCCCGGTTCAATTCCCAGCATCCCATGTGGTTCCCCGAGGACCACCAGGAGTAATTCCTGAGCAGAGAGCCGGGAATAATCCCTGACACTTTCAGGTGTGACCTCAATATATATATATATATATATATATATATATATATATATATATATATTCGATATGCCAGACACAGTAACAACAAAGTCTCCAATGGAGACGTTACTAGGCCCACTCGAGCAAATCGATGATCAACGGGAGGGCCTTTTACTTTTTTTACTTTTTTTATATACATATATGTAGTCTATTACCAAGAGCTAGGTTGTCAACTACCTGGAGAGCAGGAACATTCCCAAGTCTTAGCTCTGGGAACCCTAACCTACTGAATTCCAAAATTAAGGTGAGAATTGTCAAGTCATGCTAAGAGAGTCCTATTTGCTTCACCTTTTAAAAACAGTCATTGGATTCCTATATAACCTCCAGCAGTTAACCAACCATGACATCGCTTTCTGGTGCCCCTTCCATGTGGGAGCTTCACTTTCATTTGCTCTAATTTTCAATAAACTTCATCTGTTTTAATTGTTGAGTCCTATGTAATTATCCTCCAGTAGTTTTATTCTTAAAAATACTGAAGAACCCACGTGGTCAGAGTGATAGTACAGAGCATAGGATGCATGTGTTGCACATGGCTGGCCTGAGTTCCATCCCTGACATCTTATATGGAACTCCATGCCTGCTAGGAGTGATCCATAGGCACAGAACCAGTAGTACAGTTGGGTATGGAAAAAAAACAAAAGTAGAGAGAAAATATTGGAGAAGCTGGGAATAGGAGCTATCAGAGACCTGCTCCCATATTAGTATGTAGACCCATGACCCAGAAATTTCTTGCTAGATATCATCGAACCTGTGAGATTCTCTCTTATTATCCCACAGCATAAAATGGACTGATGAAGAGGGTTTCTGAACAGACACTAGTTAATGCAGAAACTGGAAGGATAAAAATTTAGTCTAGGCTATCAAAGATTCAACAAACTGAACATAGTAGAAAATGACTTACATAGAACTCATACTGAAAGAAGTTCAGAATTTATACACATGAAGTGCTTGATGATAAGGTCATGTGTAGGAATAATATCAATAATAAAATGGCTATTGGGCATGAAACTTTATCTAATCTTCAAGGGAAAGAGTCATACAACCTTTCCAGAGCCTTCCCTGAATCCACTCCTGGTGGAGAGAGAGATGCTGGTGCAGTGCAATCCACCTTCCTTCCTCTCACCAGGGAAATTCCAATGTCACAAGATCAAAGGATTGGCAAAGTTGGAAGTATTACCAACGTCATGAAAGCACACTCAAATAGAGCATTATTGTGGCTGGAAAGATAGCACAGCTAGTAAAGTGCTTGCCTCCTACTCAAATGACTTGGGTTCAATCCCCAATACCACATACGGTTCCCAGTACATCAGGAGTGATACCTGAGCACATACCAAGAGTAAGTTTTGAGCAATGCCAGATGTGCTCCTCCCATATGGAAATTTTAAAAAAAAATGAGCATTATGTCAAAAAGAGGAGAAAAAAAGTGAAAAGTAAGAATTTCAGAGATTCTACCATTCTGGTCAACAGAGACTAAATTGAGGGATTAAGAATACAATCCCTATAAATGTACTTTAGGAGGTCAAGAAGATTAGTACAGCAAGGAAGACTTTTCTTGTACCTATAATCAATCTACTTTGGATCCGTGGCACCATATGTGGGACCCCGTTAGTCACCAGGAGTGATCCCTAAGCACAGAGTCTGTAGAAACAAACTAAAGCCTATGCTCTATCTAAGAAGAAATAGACTGAATTCTCTACGGTCTAGATTAACTGAAAAGATTCCTCTATTTGTAAAGATTGATTGTTGTGTCTATATTATTTTATAAATTAAAAGAGAAACAATTGCAAACTCATTCACAAAATCTAAAAATGCAAAAGTATACAAAAGGAAATGGAAGTCTCTCTATCCACTCTTGTCTTCTTGACTATGTTTCCTTCCAGAGGCAATTCTAAGGCTGGAGAGATAGAAGAGTGAGTAGGGCATTGCCTTGCATTCAACTGACCTGGGTTTAATCCTTAGCACTTTATGAACTCTTCCAGTCTGCCAAGAGTGACCCCTGAAAGCAGAGCCAGGAGTAAACCCTGAGCACTGATGGGTCTGGTCTCAAAAAACCTAAATCAAACCAACAAACCTTTTGCTAACAAACAACTCTGGATCCTTCTAAAGACATTTTTTTGGTATTTAAAATTCATTAGGGGCTGGAGAGATAGCACAGCAGGTGGGGTGTTTGCCTCGCACGTGACCAACCCGGGTTCGATTCCCAGCATCCCATATGGTCCCCTGAGTACCACCAGGAGTAATTCCTGAGTGAAGAGCCAAGAGTAACCCCTTTGCATTGCCGGGTGTGACCCCCCAAAAGCAAATAAATAAATAAATAAAGTAAACAAAATTATGGGGATTGGGAAATAGCAGAGCAGTTAGGAAATTTCATGTGCCCAGCAAGAGTATGACTCTGGAATCATATGGTCCTTCAAGTACTGCTGGCAGCAACCCTGGACATCCCAACACTGCTGTGGTAGCCCGAGCAACCACTGGCACTACAGAGCACCACCACATTGCTCCCTCCAGTCATTGTGTTGAGCTGCCTCTTCAGCTGGCAAAGAATTATTGATGGGACCCCCTCTCCCCCCATGCTTCCAACACACCACTGGGAGCCACATCCATCTCCAAACAAAAACAAAGCTTATATATCCATTTGCATTGATATTTTAAAATCTTAACATCATCATTCAGCAAACACGACTTTATTGATCACTCTATTGTGAAATATTTGGCCTTTCATACCAAATAAACAAAACTTTCATACATACTTCAGGAAAGGGAGAAAAAATATAACCCATTTCTATATTAGAATTAAAACATTCTAATATACAAGAAAATTCTGAAAAGAATAAACAAGTATAGACAACCATAGCAAGAGGTTTAAAATGGTTATACTGATGAATAAAAGTTAATTTATAAGCATATAGCAGAATCACTAGTTTTGGATGAGGAGAAAATATAGTTTCAGCACTTGGTTCCAGATGTAGAAATTTCAAGGAAACAAAGGTTTGAAATAAAAAATTTACAGGATTTACCAAATGTTTTCTCAAACATGGATCGGAAAGAAGAGACTGATGATGTAAGTAGCAGTATAATTTGAATTATTTTTTATTGTACATACTCAAGAATCTAAGAATTCTTCAGCTCTGATGTCCCCTCATGTATACTGAGATATAGAGAAATACTGAGCTATTTATATTTTTATAGCTTCTCCAATTCAAGTTTTATAATAATTTTGTTGTTAACACTGCCCCTACTGTAAAGATGAGAAAACTAAAAACTTGATTCAGTAGGATACACCATTTTTCTACAATAACAAATTATGTAAAATTATTATACTTGAATTTCCAACCAGACAATTCTAAGTTATGTTCATTTAAAATCAAATATATTAATGTGGGAAATATAATTTATTCTATAAATTTAGAATTTATATTTAGAATTGAAATTCTTTAGACTTGAGTGCCAATGTGCAATCTAACTACCCCAGATCTCTTTCTTGTATGTTTAATGATCAATTAATACATGATGCTAAGATAGAATCTTATTTACAAACATACAAACACATGAATAAACATTTATATACATCCAATTATGCAAGCATTCAATATTTAAGCTCACATGCAAACTATATTCCCTCGATTTAAAGGGTAACTTACTGTAGAAAGAATAGAAGAATAGCTAATGTTATTCATATACTAAACACAATAGGTAAAGGTAAAGGTAAAGGTAAAGGTAAAGGCCCTCCCGTTGGTCATCGATTTGCTCGAGCAGGCCCAGTAACGTCTCCGTTGGAGACTTCATTGTTACTGTGTTTGGCATATTGAATATGTCACGGGTAGCTTTCCAGGCTCTGCCGTGCGGTCGAGATACTCTCGGTAGCTTGCCGGGCTCTCCGAGAGGGGCAGAGGAATCGAACTCGGGTCGGCCATGTTGGCTGCATGCAAGGCAAACGCCCTACCGCTGTGCTATCGCTCCAGCACAATATTAAATACAATTGTCTTTCAATATGTGTATTTATTGTAGGTGTGTCATAATAAACATATTTGCATTAGATTTTTGACAAAGATCAATCTTAAAATAAAAAATGAAAGAAGCATTTCACAATATTCTCCCAAATAAAAAGAAATTTTAAGCTGCTGAGACACAAGTACTGATGGAAGCACCTTTTTAATCAGATAATATTAATTGATTTTTAAAAGTTTCCCTTTTTGCAGATTCTTCACCTCATCTAGACAGAATAAAATAGTTTTATTTTACAATAGAGATTCCCAAGTGTGGCAACAGCTTCAAGTTGTATACAACAGCAAATAGAATGCAACATAAAGAGGAATATGCACTCAAGGACAAGAAAGACAGGTCAGCCTTTTGTTTCTTCCTCTCTTCTTTACTTGCTATTACTATAAGCAGAAAACTTTACAGATGGAGGTGATGACAAGTTTATCTAGGCCCTACTGTACTATTGTTCTCATAAATCCTTTTTTAACACTTAATTAGACTTGAGATAGGTGTAACCCATATGACTGAACTCCTGTTTTGCCAGGTGAAGACAAACATCTTTGCATTTCAATATTTTGTCACTGAAGTCTTCTTCATCTATTTGCAAATGAAATTTAATAAATTTATTTAGAAATACTTTACAATGTCTCATTCCCCCCACCATTTATCTGATTTTCATTTCCAACGAAAATGATCTCATTTAATCTGTTAATATCGTTTAGAATAATTCCTTGGTCTGATTATGATTCTAAAGGTGTTATATAGTAACTTAATAATAGTTCTTAGGCAGTTAAGTCAGTAGAGTTAATTTATAGTGGAAGTGCATATGGAATAATATATTGCTGCTCCACTGAGTTTCAAAGGAATTCATTATGATTAATATTATTACAATAGCAATTGGAGAAAGTAATAATTATTTGCCACAAGTTATAAGGGTCTCATTGAATAGTTTTAATCTTACTATGTTTCAACATTGAACTGCAAGTAAATTCAGCAATACTCAGTAATGAGATTTGGAACTTATAATAATGCCATTAATCATAACTAGATTTTGTACATTTTATGGCAAAGAATATATGATATTTTGTGAATTTGATTTAAAATATTTTAATGATTTTGAATTAAACTATCTGTGTGAGATTTGGAGCCTATAGTGATTATTTCTTTACAGATGCCCTATTTAAGTGATTGATGGGTTTAATTCTTTCCAGTGAATATTCCATATTTATAAGCAAATCTGACAATTTTATACAATTAAGAGAAACAGAATGCTTTGGGGAGAAAATAAACAGTACTTTATCTAATAAAAATACATTAACACCAATTTCCCTGTGGTTAGGCATACATATTCAGCTATTAAAGGCAACCCTGAATCTGGGTTCAACTTTAAAAAATGAGTTCTACTAAATTAATAGTTATTATGTTTGGGCTTTATGTTAAACACTCAGTATACAAGTATAAAGTTAAGCTTCTCACTGTCATGGAATTCCCAGTAAAATAGACACAGAGCAAAAAGCAACTAAATATTATATAATGTAAACCTAGTTCTACTAGGAGCTGGAACCAAGTACCTAAGGAGAGAACAATTCTTTCTGCTTGAATAATTCCCAGAACACTTCATAGGAGACATAACATTTTCAACCAGACTTTTTATTATTGTTATTATTGAATCACTGTGAGATACGGTTACAAATTTTTCATGTTTGAGTTTCAGTCATAGAACGATTGAACACCCATCCCTCCACCAGCGCACATTCTCCATCACCAATGTCTCCAGTACACTCTTCTCCTTTCTAACCATCCCCCTGTCTCTATGGCAGACAATTTCCCCATACTCTCTCTCTACTTTGGGGCATTATGGTTTGCAAAATAGATACTGAGAGACCTTCACGTTTGGTCCTTATCTACTTTCAGCAAACATCTCCTATCCTAACTATTCCTCCAACCATCATTGACTTAGTGATCCCTTCCCTATCACAGCTGCCTTCTCCCACAGCTCATGAGGTAGGCTTCCAACTATAGGGCAATATTCCTGCCCTTATGTCTACTGTTCTTGTGTGTCAGTATCATATTATGTTATTTTATATTCCACAAATGAGTGCACTCATTATATGTCTGTCTCTCTCTTTATGGCTCATTTCACTTAGCACGATACTCTCTGTGTGTCTATCCACTTACAAGCAATTTTCAACCAGATTTGATGTATGAGATGATTTTTCAGCTGTTGGGGATATCGTGGAAAACGTGTCAAAAATATTAGCAGAAAATTGGTGATGCTTGGTGGCCACAAGACATGGAAACACACATATTCTTGAAATTATTTTTAATAATATCAAGATATTCAACAGAATATCTATTGAACATCCAATAAGGTAAGGTAAAGGTAAAGGCCCTCCCGTTGATCGTCGATTTGCTCGAGCGGGCCCAGTAACGTCTCCATTGGAGACTTTGTTGTTACTGTGTCTGGCATATTGAATACATCACGGGGAGCTTGCCAGGCTCTGCCGTGCGGGTGAGATACTCTCGGCAGCTTGCCGGGCTCTCCGAGAGAGGTGGAGGAATCGAACTCGGGTCGGCCATGTTGGCTGCGTGTAAGGTGAATGCCCTACCTGAACATACAATGATAGCTAAAATAACCACTTGATAGACACAATGTTTGTTCTTACATAAAGTACCTTAATATGACATTTAGGATAATATAAGGGAGAATATAGAGAAAAGAGTTTACAGAAGAAGGAGACTGCTAAAGACTGGGGAGTTCTATTATAATCAAAATGATGAGCCAGGTGAGAAGATCTAAGTGGGCAAATGAAGAAATACAATAGAAAAAGAAATGAAAAATTTGTAGGCAATATAAAGTCAGTCTTGGGATAAGAGAAGTAGCAATACGTTGCAAGGTAAGCAAGTTCATTTAATTGGTTATTTTAAGTCCCCCCTCCCCTTTGAAATGGTATACAGTCAAATGGGATGGTTGAGGGTGGAAGATAATAAGGAAATAAAGGAAACTCCAGCTAGACATATCTATTTTTCCTCCTCACTAGAGAGACAGCAGGACAGCACATGGATCAGTCCAGTGACAGTTTGGCAAGGGGACAGCAGGATAACAGGGTTCCAGGGACAAATTTCAGAACCAAGAACACATACACTGGACAGAATGACATAGGGTTAAGATACGCCCATTGTACACTGGAGACAAGCAGATCGGATGTAGACTAGAACTAGGAAATTGTAGTCTGAATCAGTCATCAAAGAACAGAGCAGGTTAAGTGTACCCTGGTAAAAGGAGGGGACTACCCATGGGGAAGGACCCAGACCCAATATCCTGAAACTCTGCTTTACTCTCTTAAGCATCTGAGTTTTCAAATCTTTCAGACACTACTCATGAACCCCCGAGCTCAGAAATTCATGTTAGAGTTAGCCGTTGGGTCAAGGTCTTCCTCTTACATATAACCAGTCTCAATTTGCTCCCTGGCATGGCATATGGCCACCTGAGCACTATCAGTAGGACTCAGTGAGCACAGAGCTATGAGTAAACCCTGACCAAGCAAAAAGAATCAAATTTTCAAATGATGTAAAGTAGTAATAGCAGTGATCTACAGGAAAATATCCAAGTAAGGGTAAATCCAAGTAAGTAAATCCCAAACGAGTTTCAGAGTGTATTTACTCAAGCTCAGTAATCCTGAAATAATGCTGCCACAGGAGAAAGTTCAAATCTTAGTTGTAAAGAATAGTCTAGAAGAATATTATAAAAGGTCACCTTCAAGGTCTCTATAGTATCAGTACATTTTAGTTCATGTGTAATTTAAGGTTTATTCAGTAGGCTATTCAAGAACTAAAGGGAAATCTGTCACAAATCCAATATAAAATCAAACTTAAGCAGTTCATTTTAACCAAGATTATGGCAGAAAATCATCCCCGTATATGGCTTTCAAAGTTCGTCTAAAAAAATAAAAATCTATATAAGAAATTTCTATTAACCTGCAAAACCAAGAATATGCATACTCAACTAAATTTAAAAGGTTAGTACAATGCCTAGATCCTTAATTTCTCAAAAATAATAACTAATTTGACAGAATATCTATTTGCTCAGAATAGATTGCTCTCAAAACTTTCAGATATTTTTATGAAAAATAAAGAAATGCTATATCCTATATAAAAATATTTTAAATGTAAAATATAAGAAATATTGAGCTTTAAATAAGTTAGAAAATTTAAGAAGTCCTAATTGAAAGTATTTCCAGGAAAGAGCTCTAACATTTAAATTTTTAAACCAGTGATGTCAAGAACCTTTTTAAAAATATTTGTAGTTTATCCTCCATCCCTCGCAGAGAGCCTGGCAAGCTACTGAGAGTATCCCGCCCACACAGGAGAGCATGGCAACCTCCCCATGGCTTATTCGATATGCTAAAAATAGTAACAACAAGTCTCACAATGGAGACGTTACTGGTGCCCGCTCAAGTAAATCTATGAACAATGGGAGGACAGTGCTACAGTGCTATAGTACTACCTATAAATATTTGTTGGTTGATTAAATGTAAGTATTGATAAAGTACTATACAGGTAATTGTACTACAGTACCCTTCAAAATAATTAACAAATATTTCAAATGTTATTTCTAAACATTACTTTCCTTTTAAAATGTTAATTTTCTACTCCATGTTTCCTAAATCTGACCATAGCTTTTATCTGAAAATCAGCTGTGCTTGTATGAAAATAAACTGAAACTGAAAGTGTGACAGTGGTGCAGTTTCTCATAAATTAAGAAAAATAAATTGTAATGATATAGCAATGTGACTTTTCCATACAACTAATGTCATTGAATATTTATATTGCAGCTTATACTTAGTTTAAGTGAAAAATAACAAAAATTCTCTGCATGGGAATATGTTTGTATAATTACTGATATATTCAGTATATTACTTAACTTTTCTATTTGTGGACAATCATAAAGCTTATCACAAGGATAAGCAATAAAAGTCTCCTGAAACCATAAGATTTTGATTATTCAATAATACTATCTTCTGCATTGTTAATGGCATATTGATTGAAAATTAATGAAATGTTATCTGGAAGTACACGAGTCTGTTTGAATGGAAGCAATTCAAATTTAAGCAGTTACTAAGGTTAGCATTTCTCATGGCATATTTTTTTGCTTTCCTGGAAAGAGCTCTGCTATCCTGATTAATACATAGAGTAATTGATTTATTCAGGCACTTGTTTTCCCAATATATGAATGTGCATCATTAATGAAGTTAAAATGAACTTGAGTTTCCCAGATGTCAGGAAAACAATGAGGTCTTCCTGACAATGTGTCTCCAAATAGACCAGACAGATGCATTCATGAGCAGCCTGTTCTACTTTGTTTCAACACTTTGGAGGAGGAATATAATCAATGTGATTTCAAAATAGATATGCATACTAGCGTTTCTCTCTATTAAGGGAGAAATAAAATGTAAAACTATGGCAATGTAGTTTAAGTGATAATTTTAAGTCCTTGAGAGAAATTTCCCTAAGTCAATTCTTCCACTATTGCTGGGAGAAAAGTATTAGGTAAAATAGACATAACAAATTAATTTTACTTTTCTAAAATTTATTTTAATTTTATTTATTTATTTTTTTTGTTTTCTGGAAACCATACTGGGAGTGCTCAGGACTTAGTTCTGGTTCTGTGCTCAGGTATCTCTCCTGTCCTGCTCAGGAGACCATCTCTGTACTGGGTACAAGATTCTGATCAGCCATGTGCAAGGCAAGTACCTTATCGACTATACTATCACCCTGACCAATTTGTCCCAAATTTAAAATATATTTTTAGAAGCATCAAATAATGATGAATCTAGCATAATTAAAAAACTTGAAGTATCTGCCCTGTGATTCAGGTGGCCAATGTGGAGACAATTTTTTTTATTTTTTTTTTATTTTTTTATTAGTGAAACACCATGAGGTACAGTTATAGGAGACAATTTGAATGATAAATGTGTGTAAGGTCCAAGGCTTCTGACTTTGACTTGTGTTTTATCTTCTGCTAGTGGTACCGTGGGGCAGTGGGGCAGTGATGTCTCTCTTCTGTTAACTTGTAAGACCTTCAGCTTTATCACAGACACAACTGGTTAACTTTACTCTTCACTGTCAGGAATTCTATTTCCCTTAATTACAACATGAGAGGCCGAATTATTGAAATGTGTTAGCAGGGCAACATTTCTGAACATCAAAAAAAGACTTACCACGGTTCTTCCAGACTTTTTATTTGCCAATGTAAGAAGTACTTTACAACAAAATAGTTATCCTAAGTGACCTTCCCTTTTCAGGTATTATTTTAAATTAGAGAATCATGGTGAGTAGGACTACTTTTTACTACTTGAAGTGAATATACCAATAAGAGGAAAAGTGAGAGCTGGGAAAAGGATGGTTAAGAGGTATAACAATGCATTATGATGTGACTGTACGTTGTTGACACATCTATTCAAAGGATTAATGTCTGTCAAGAGCGTTTTCAAACGCTTTTTAAAAAATAGTTTCATTTAGGGGCCAAAGAAGAGACAGTAGAGGGGTTAAGACATCTGTCTTGCAGGAAGCCAATGATGGTTCAAACAGAGCAGGGTGCATGGTTTCTCAAGCACAACCAGAAGTGACTCCTGAACAGACAGTCAAGAGTTAGCTCTAAACACAGTCTGATGTGACCAAAATACTGAGCACTGAGCACTGACCTCCTGTTGTACATTGATTTGCTCCAGCGGGCCCCAGTAATGTCTCCATTGTGAGAAATCCACATATTAGGTCATATAGACTGGGGATACCGACACCACCGTCGGTGGTGTCGGTATCCTTGTCAACACAAACTTAGTCACAAGCATTGATTCATTTGAATGCCTAACAACCCGAATCGGACGATTACACTTGAATAAATGTGGCTCACTACCGGCAGTTTCTATCTTTGTTGTCTACGCACCAACATCCAGTTATGGTGAAAAAGAAACTGAGAAATTCTACATGGAGCTGGAGAAATTCTATAAAGAAGATCACACCTTCTACAAGATCATTGTTGGTGATTTTAATGCCAAGATAGGACCAAGAAGATCAGTCGATGAACTCCACATCGGAACCCATGGCCTGGAATGGAACGAACAAGGTGACAGACTGTCTGAGTTCATCATGTCAACCAAAACCTTCCATGGTAACTCACAATTCCAAAAGGCTGAATCTAAACGTTGGACATGGGAGTCTCCCGATGGACGGTTCCACAATGAAATAGACCACATCATATTCAATCGGCGGTTTTGCCTAACCGATGTTGCTGTTGTCCCAAAATTCCAAACGGGATCAGACCACCGTCTTCTTCGTGCAAAATTCTACCTCACAGAACGAGGAGAAAAGAATGCAAGGTTTAAGAAGAAGACTCCCAGAACAACCACCAACTGGGAACTCTTTGGCTCTGTTGCAGCAACATGGGAAGATGCCGTCATTGACAACATTGATGAGGAATACGATCGAATGATTCAGCACCTCCATGATTGTGCAAGGAATGCCAAGAGAGAGATAACCACAAAAAACCGTCTTTCTTCGAACACTCTTGAACTTATTCGCCAACGTGGCGTGGCACGTGCCTCAGGCAACCACAAGCAAATGTCCGAACTGGCAAAACAGTGCAGAAAAGCCATCAAGGATGACCTCAAAAACAGGAGAGCAGCAGTACTGGTAGATGCAGCAGAAGCTGGGAAAAACATTCGTAATGCCCGCCTGTCCTTCACCAACTACAAAACCAAGATGACTGCCCTCTGACATCATGATGGATCTATCACATCTTCCAGAAGGGCAATGGAGAAGATTATTCATGAATTCTACTCAGATCTCTTTAATAGCCACATCCACTTGCCCACATACCACATACCACATGATGGATATGTCGTTCCCAATGTTCTCCCTTCCGAAATCCAACATGCCATCTCGTCGGTAAAGAAACAAAAAGCACCTGGCCCAGACAAGATCAGACCTGAACACCTGAAGAACTTACCATCAGTACTCATCAATACATTAGCTCGACTCTTCACACGCTACCTGTCTGAATGCAAGGTTCCATCCCAATGGAAAACCAGCAAGACTGTACTACTATACAAGAAAGGAGACATCCACGACATTGGCAACTATCGCCCAATCTGCCTATTGTCTGTCATCTACAAACTATTCACTCGAGTCATCCTGAATAGGATTAGCAGAACACTAGATGAAGGACAACCATGTGAACAAGCTGGATTCCGAAAAGGATTCAGTACCATCGACCATATCCACACAATAACCAAGCTCATTGAGGTATCTCGGGAGTTCAAGATGCCGCTCTGTCTAACGTTCATTGATTTAAAGAAGGCCTTTGATTCTGTTGAGACGGAAGCGGTCATGGAAGCCCTAGCCAATCAGGGCGTACAAACTCAATACATCAGGATCCTTCGTGAGCTCTATTGCGAATTCACTACCAAGATCTCACCATTCTACAAAGAAGTAATCATCCATATCAAGAGAGGGGTTCGGCAGGGTGATACCATTTCACCAAAACTCTTCAGTGCCACCCTCGAGAACATCATGCGACGACTAGAATGGGAAAACATGGGAGTGAAGATAGATGGTCGGCAACTACACCACCTCCGCTTTGCTGATGACATCGTTCTAATAACACCAAACATCAGCCAAGCAGCACAAATGCTTGCGGACTTTGACCGTGAGTGTGGAAAGGTTGGACTACAGCTGAATCTTACGAAGACAATGTTTATGAGAAACAGCCTTGTTCCTGACGCTCCATTCGCTCTCAACGGAACCACCATCTCCGAATGCAACAGTTATATATACTTAGGTCGAGAAATCAACATGATGAATGACCTGGCACCTGAGTTACGCAGGAGGAAGAGAGCGGCTTGGAATGCCTTCAAGAGCATTGAAGAAATAACTAAAAGGACAAAGAACCTCCAACTACGAGCACATCTCTTTGATTCCACTATTCTTCCTGCATTAACATATGCCTCAGAGACCTGGACCCTACGAAAACAGGATGAGAACACTATTCGGGTCTCTCAAAGAGGAATCGAAAGAACTATGCTTGGAATATCACGATTCACTCAAATGAGAGATAGAATCCGGAGTTCTGATCTTCGTCAACGCTCAAGAATCAGGGACGCTGTCTCATTTGCCAAGACATCAAAAATCAGATGGGCTGGACATGTAATGAGGTTTACAGACAACCGCTGGACTAGAACCATTACTGATTGGATTCCACGAGACATCAAAAGATCACGTGGACGCCCACCTATAAGATGGTCAGACTTCTTCGTCAAGACCCTAAATGATCGGTTTGAGGCTCTACATGTTCCTAAAACGAACAGATACCATTGGGCTACGCTAGCACGCAACCGTGATGAATGGAGACGTTACTGGCACCCGCTCGAATAAATCGATGAATAACGGGGATTAAGTGATTAAGTGATTAAGACTGGGGAAACAAACATTTAAATGTAACTTGATATACAGCATACATTTATGCCGTTCAATAAAATTCTGCCATGTAACTTGAAAGATTAAGATTAGATAAACAAAGTAAAATAATAAGATAAAATATCTACATCAACTTTGGTGGCATACAACATTACATCCTATAGACTTGTATTGATTTCTTCTCTTTTAAATAGCATTTTGTTTTTCTATCAATAGAAATATTTTTGACAGAACATCATCCCCAAATTTGCATAACTATTAAAGTCCTATAGATAACTTTGCGTCAATTGAAATTAAGTCTTAAAAATGTAACAAAGTATGGGTCAGAGCAAGATCACCTTGCATAAGTGATCCTGCACAGCATATGCAGCTTCCAACCTGGCCCAGAGTCTCTACTGCCAGGAGTGATGCCTGACTACAAAAATCACAGCTGCTATGGCCTAAAGATACACACATACACACACACACACACAATATCCAAAATTTTATCAAAATCCTGGGCTGGAGCAATAGCACAGCGGGTAGGGCATTTGCCTTGCACATGGCCGACCACCACCTGAGCTTGATTGCTCCGCCCCTCTTGCAGAGCCCGACAAGCTACCTAGAGTGTCTCGCCAGCAGGGCAAAGTCTGGCAAGCTACCCGTGACTTATTCGATGTGCCAAACCCAGTAACAAAAAAGTCTCACAATGGAGATGTTACTGGGCCCGCTCGAGCAAATCGATGAACAACAGGAGGACAGTGGTACAGTGCTACAGAAAATCCTGAAAACTGGGTCTCCAATTTCCCACTACATTTCATTGAGGAAATTGGTTGAAGTTAAAATCCTTAGTGTGAATTAACAACCTGAAATTGCATACAAGTAAATAGACTGCTAAAACATGTGCAAAATCACATATAAATATAGGAGTGAGGATCAAAATGATTCCTAATATTATGCAGTATAAAGTCTTAATTAAGATTAGCAGTTTTCATTCTATAATAGTTTATGGCAATGAGCCAGAGTAGTAAACTTTGAGGAATATGAAATTGACAACGTGTCCCCTGGAAAAAATCTCTCCCATGTCTTACCTATTTATCTTAAAAATAAAAACTTACTTGGTGAATTATGCTCGTGTAAACATAGCATGATATATTCTGTGTATTTATAGAAATAATTGCTATTAATCACCATTTACCATTACTTGTATTTTGTTTAACTTGTATGGTTCAAAAACAATTAAATATCTTTTATGTATTTGGTGATCAAAGAAGCTACAGCTTTTAAAATCTAAAATGAACTTATATCTATAAAATCTTGACATTATTAAATTTGGAAAATTTTTCTTTTAATGTAGAAAAATCTTCCTGCTAAATTGCCTATTTTTTCTTCCTGTGTGTGTATGTGTGTGTTGTGTGTGTGTGTATGTGTGTGTGTGTCTCACACCTGGAAACCTGGAACTGCAAATGATTCACACCTGGCTTTGTGCTCAAGGGACCATATGAAATGCAGGGATTTAAATCATTAAGCACCCTAGATGCACGCAAGGCAATTGTCTTAACTTCTATGTGATTCTGGAAATGATATTGTGTTCACTTAAAAAAGTCACCACCAGTACATTACAAATTTTAAGTGAATGAAAGAATGAACTAAGATATCTGAAGATATTTACCTCAAAAGAAAAAATAGAAGAAAATGAAGGACATATCTAAACAACACTGCTCAGTGAGGAAAATGGGACCATGGTTGACATTTACCCCTACGATTTGAAAGAGTATTGAGCCTTTCTCTTGATTGTGAAAATGACAAAGAATGATAGAGTTCAAAGAGAAAACACAACATAATCCTGAAGCCATTTGTTTTGCAATTAACTGAAATAAATTTTGACTATGAGGACAGAAAAGACTTTTGGCAACATACAAGTTAAACCTCTGGGTAATATTTTTTTACTGTATTGGCTCAGCGGATTGAGTTGCTGGAATCAAAACGTTTCAAGTTGATACCAGAAACCACTTTTGCAGACAGCTATAATGTGATTCGTAATTTTTCTTTTTATGCCAGCAATGGTCAGGGAAAGGTCTCCTTGTTATATGGTGACCTAGATATTCCATTTCATTCTCCTAAAATCTCTATAAATAGTTAACACTGAACCATGGAAGGTAGGTATGTAAGGATGGAAGATGGAAGGGTCCCCGTCCTGAAATTTTCTGTTTCAGGTAAAATAAATGTTGCCATAGAAAAATTGAAGAGAGATCTTAGCACACTGATGAATCTTTAGATTTCATTTATAAAATATTTAAAAATCATTCTCTATGTTATGGAAGGTGTCATCACCTCCATATTCCTTATGCATGATTATGACAACCAAATAGAGATATCAAAACCTATATATATTCAAAATAAATGGGCTAGAGGATAGCTCAATAGATTGAAGAACATTTTTTGCAGGTGGTAGTTTCATACCATATAGTCCCTCAGGTCCACTAAGAGCATTGATCAAGTTGCCACGTGACAAGCCACAATAAGTAAATCACAAGACACTAACATTGGGTCTTGCCCTACCACATAAGAAATAAACAGCAACAACAGAAATGATTTGTATGACACATATATGTACATATATAATATACAGGACATCTGCCAAGACAGATGGCATAACTTTTGTGAAAAGGGAATAAAGGACACATAGTCATAGACTCATATCTACTCTTGCACCCGCCGAGAGAAAGTTAGAGAAAAATGTAAAAATATCTTATTATATAGTGGTTAAAATACATGCTCTCTTTTAAAAATGGGGAAATAATATAGTCAGGAATATGTAAATAAACATAAATGAAAAACATAACCTTGTAAGATATTTTAATTTAAAAGAAATATAAAATTCACATTAATAAGCAATGGACTTCATTTAGTCTTACCAGGTTATAAGAATTTAAATGTTGATCATAAAATAAAAATTCATGTTTCTGAACAATATATCTATTTTTGGTGAGAAAGCAGGATAATTTAGGATGATATTTCTAAAGCCTTAAGATTTTACATTTTGACTAGTGCAGCTTTCCATATCTCAGGGCTAGTGTAAGAAACTACTCATGAATATTAGTAAGGTGCACTATCATGTTATTTATAAAAGGGAAAATATGAAGAGTGAAAATATTCAAGAAGAAGTAGGGGGTTGTAATATTGTTTAATGGAAATTGAACAATAAAACATGTGCAATTGAAGCATGTTATTGAAGTTTTATGATTTTTAACTTTTTTCCCCCTAGTCTGGTAACATTTTTTAATAAGTACATATGTTTTAGGAATATAGACTTACATCTCTACAAAAAACCATTAGCATGCCATTCATACAACAAAAAGATTAATACATTTACATTTTTATACTAGGAATTTGAATTGTAGTTTCCACTACAAAATACTCTTTTAAATATTTTAGCTATCAAATTTTAACATAAATTGGGCTGCAGCGAAAGCACAGCAGTAGGACATTTGCCTTGCATGCAGCCAATATGGCCGACCGGAGTTCGATTCCTCCTCCCCTCTTGGAGAGCCCGGCAAGCTACCGAGAGTATCTCGCCCGCACGGCAGAGCCTGGCAAGCTACCAAATCAATGAACAATGGGACAACAGTACTACAGTGCTACAGATACTTATGGTTTGAGCCATCATTTTTCTTGCATTTTTAAATCTCCATTTTGGGCATTGACTGTTTACACAGTAACAACAAGTCTCACGAAGGAGACATTACTGGACCCACTCGAACAAATTGATGAACAACAGGAGGACCGTGATAAGTGATAAGTATTATAAATTATGTTTTTCCAATATTTTCTAATTACATAAAAATTATATTTTCTAATTTCATTGCCTCTTGTATTACAAGTATTACAAATATAAGTGCTTCCCATTTTTTTAAAATAATTTATTTATTTATTGAATCACTGTGGGAAAAGTTACAGAGCTTTCGGGTTTAGGTCTCAGTCATGTAAATATCAAACACATTTCCCTTTACCAATACTTATTTTTAACCCCGAACCCCAATAGACCCCCACCTCCCACCCCTCCCAATTCTTGTGAGGCAGATGAGTTCTAGTTAATACTCTATCTACTTTGACTAGATAGTTTCGATAGAAGATGCACAATTATTGTTTAGAGTTTACGACCCACCCCCCACAATCAGACATGCTGAAACAGCGTTGTGATATGATTTGCTTTCTACAACTTGGTTTAAGAATAAAATGATGTCTTGGATTTTGGTTTTGGATTTCTGCTATTTTACTTATTGACCCTGGAAGAATTTCTATTAAAAGTTAGATAGTTAAGAGATTGGTTTCAGTGCCCTGGAGTCGTGGCCGTGCCGGAGAGCTGCTCGTGGTGGGCAGCTGGCGACCTCGGTGGGGCGTGGGGGACGGCCCACAAAGCCCCCCTTCCCATGAGGTCCCTGCCGCTCCCGCCAACCCCGGCTCAAACCCGCTGTCCACAAGGCTCCCGTGCGGCTGCCATCTTTCTTTCCAGAGTGCTTCCCATTTTGAATAAATTAACTTTACTTATACATGCTTTGTTTTGGTGCAGTGCCACAACCTGTGGTCCTCTAGGCTTACTCCTGGCTCTGTGCTGAGGGATCACTCCTTTACACTGGGAGAACTATATATATATGGTACCAGGGATTGAACAGGAGGCAGTAGCATGCAAGATAAGTACTGTTAACACCTGTGTTCATTCCTGCCCAGCAAGAAATATATTTATTCAAGCACTACCAGATAAAATTCCACACAAATCCTAAGAATTGATCAAGAATTAAGAAATAAATTCCTATAAGCCAAATAACAATGATATCTACAACTGTTACCAGAACTAACTTTATTAAAAAGCAGACGGGAGAATAGGAACATATTGAGCAATTAACAATCTCTTAAGTTAGATATTTAAAAAATTTTAATTACTCACTATTTCTGTTTCCTTGACACTCTTTCTGAATTATTTGGGGGAATTATTTTATAAATTTTAGCTCCTCCATATAGTATATATGATTTTATAGTATATTTAATTCTTTAATTTTATAGTATATTTGATTCTTATTTGATTCTTCTTCATTATTCTCCACCAAAAATATTTAAACAACAGTTTTTTAATGTGCTTAAAAGTAATAATGCTACAGGGATCTGTAGCACTTCTGATATTTTGTTCTTCAATATATTAAACTTGCACCAGTACAATGCAGAAAAGAAGGAGAGAAAATAGATATTACCAGAACAAAAAGGGGTTCTAAAATTTATTTTATGGGCAATCAAATACCAAAAAAGTACTATGAGCAAGTCTATACTTTAGTATTGATAATTTCATGAATCAATTCATTGATACTAACACAAATTTTCAAACAAAAATAATTGGTAGAACCCTATGTACTAAAAAAAACTAAATTAATAATAAACTTTCATTACACTCGGGTTCAATCTTTAGTTAATTCTATCAAAATTTATAGAAGTGTTATCAACTCAGAATTGATATAAGAATATAGAAGAAAAGGAATTGTATCCTAAGTATTTTCTGAGGTCAGTATTACCTTACCACTAACGATATAAATCATAGGGAAGAGCATATTACAGAAAATTATTTTCTATAAATATACGTTCAGAAATCCTCAACAAAATATTAGGAAATATTCAGTAGCATATTAATAAACTTATTAATTGAACATTCTCAAGTGCAATTGAATTCATCTGATTACCACTAAATATTTGAAAACCAATTAGTTCAATCATCCATATTAAAAGGGAAAAATAAAAGCATAATATGATCACATGCATAGATGTAAGGTTTAAATGTAAATACATATCATCTTTTAAATATTTACTTAGAAACAAATACCTTTCATTTCTGATATTTATTTTAGGGTTATATAAAGGAAGTGTAGGTATCAGAATATGAAGCAAAAAAATATATCACTTAAAAATTTTCATTCAAAACCAACTTGGTTTTCTCATATCTGTATTAAAATTTGAATAATACTTTACACTATTATATTTTCAATATTGTACTGTACTACAAATATAAAATGTACAGTACTTAAAATATTTGACAATGTCATAATCACACAAGGTATCATTCATATAGAATGATCACCTTTATACATAAGCAAAAATACTAAACATAATTATCCATATATGCACATTAACAAAGCAAAAACAATTTTTTTAAAACTGCGTGATAGTTAAAATGAAGTACCATGAAACTAACCTTAAAAATCACCTAATAAACAGTTTCCTTGCAACAATTTATGTAGCAAAAGTAAGGTCCAGACTGTCATTTTCTATTTAAATTACAAAAGTTTTAGGAGAGATGAAGCCTAGACAAGTGATTCTGAAACATCAGCAATAACTTTAAAGATGTTAAAGATGTTTTTCTCTAAGGAAATGTTATGACCAATACCAATAAAGATTTTGAATTTTTCTGCATGAAATTTAGCTGCAAATAAAATAAAGTTGAAAAGTAAGGGGGTGGAGAAAGAAGAAGTAGGAGCAGCAAAGAAAATGAAGTTAAATAGACAATATTGTGTTAAGTGAAGTGAGTCAGAAGGCCAGATACCAAACAATCTCTGTTTTCTCTGATACACAGAAGAATAACAGGAAGAAGAAATGTCAGATATCAAAGGAGAATGCCCAGATTTTCTTGACCCTAGAATATAGACAGGAGGATAGGGAAGAAAAGAAACTTAGAGGGAGAACAAGAAAAGGTGAACAGGAGGTAACGGGGGCAGGGCCAGGTCTCTTGGGCACATCAGTGGTGTCCAAACACGGCATATGCATGTATTTAGAACTACAGTGCCAGTGACACTGGGAGTGTGAAAGCCAAACTAATAAATCTCAAAATGTGCCTGTCCTGGAGGCAAACTGGAGATGAAAGGAACACTGGTAGCAGGAAGTAAACTCTCCTGGTTGGACTGATGTGGGGATGTTGGATACCCAGAGCTTAACTATGAATGAATATGTAAATCACAGTGTATGGATATTTTTTTAAAAATTAAGAGCAAATAAGTCTTTTTTTTAAAAAATAGGAATGGGGGTCAGAATGTAGAAAGAAAAGGAGAAGAAACAAGAGAACAGAAAGAGCCACTGGAACGATAGTTCAGCGAGTAAGGAGTTTGCCTTGCACTCTGCCAACCCCGGTTTGATCTCCAGCAGCCCACATGGTTCCCTGTGCACGACCAGGGGTAATTCCTGAGTGCAGAGCCTGGAGTAACCCCTGAACATTGCTAAGATAATGGAGAAGAATGGGATAGATTGGGAATAATTGCATGTATCTTTGAGGTTGTCTTGTGATTGTGCTCCTGATTTTTTTTTATCATGTTCATATTTCACTGGGTCATACAAAAAATATCTCATTTATATTAGAAGTTTTAAAACTTCAATAATATCTTCTTATTGAAATTACAAAGGCACAAAATAACACAGGATATGTAATTTTATCTTATTTTGTTTTAAAAATAAACCTATTTATGATTTATTATCAGTAAATGTTCGATCTGCATGCCTACATATTTGGGGGTCATATAAAAATTTCTCAGGCCAAAGGGTCTCAAATGAAAAAAAAATTAGAAGTCTTGAATTCTAAGTGATACGTCTCTTTAGAATGAGACTCTCAGAGCTGGAAAGATAGCACAGCCGGTAGGGCATTTGCCTTGCATGTGGCCAACCCGGGTTTGATTCCCTGCATCTCATATGGTCCCATGAGCACCTCCAGGAGTAACCCCTGTGCATCACTGGGTGTGACCCCAATAAAGCAAAAAAAAAGTGAGACTCTCTCCTTGCTTAGTATTTTGAGAGGCATAATCATGGAACAATTCAACTAGACTATTAATAAAGGACTTATTTTGGACATCAACCTCCATAGCATCCTTGAAATAAATTTAGACAGTTTATCTAAACTTCACCTCCTAAATATATTTCTCATCCATTTCTCTCAGTTTTATAGCTGATATGAGTTCAAATACAAATAACATCACAAGTATTTCTACCAGCCAATTCATTCTTGATAATTCGATTGCTTTGATAGATATTTCTTTGTGGCAATTTTGATCGCGTCACTACAATATAAAATTACCCAGAACTGACTTAAAACATTTAGAATAAGTCTGAATCACTTAATATTATCGGAATATGAGCATAAGCCCTTTACACGCAGTGATATGCTTTCTTTTCAACCTTTTCAAATAAACTTTTCATCGCTTACCCTATGTTTTCAACCATATGATTTGTAATCAATCAAAGTGGTTACGGTTTTAAAAACTTGCATCTTTGTCTAAGGATCTTCTTTTTGGACCATTGTCTATATATACATATATATGTATATATATTTGCAACATATATTGTGTAGGTATATATATATTTTTTGCAATTTACATGCAATATATATTATGTATATATACAATGCAATATGTACCACATATATATTGCATTGCTCCAGCCATATGCATATATATATATATATATATATATACACACACACAATTTACATTTGGGGCATATCAAGTTCTTACTATTTAATAAGGCTCATAGTACATTGAAAAGTTCAATGATGATTTTTATAGTAACACCGTATAAATATACCATTCATCACATTCCCCTCTGGATACTGTCTACTATGGAAAAAGACTCTATGACTTATTTGCATTTTATTCCAAGCAACTAGTTCAGCCTGATGAATTACAGTTGTTTAAACACATATGAAGACTAATGAAAATTTACTGAGGGCTGGTATATCATTGTCATCTACTTATTTGATTAAAAAGGCAATATTGGATGATTAAAAGATTTAAGATGTAAGTAAGCAAGATGAAGAATCTCAATGTCAATTATACCATTCATCTATCTGCCATTAATATTTTTGGCACTAATATGGGCATTTGTTTACATAAACCTTACATAAGAAAATATGTAACTCACAAAGCATAATTAAAAATCTATTTAATTCACTAATAATAATCTGTAAGTGCACATTTAGACAGTACTTGAAATTCATGTAAAGCAAAATCTCATGTTGCAATGATATAATAAAACACAAAATAGAACTATTTGAATGTAGAAAGATAGTATGTTAGCTAGGGAACATACCTTACATGGGGCCATTCTTGGTAGTCTCTGAATAGTCGGAAGTGATTCCTGAGTGTGAGACCAGGAGAAAGCCCTGAGCACATTCAGGTATGTCTCCAAAACCAAGAGAGAAGGAAGGAAGGAAGGAAGGAAGGAAGGAAGGAAGGAAGGAAGGAAGGAAGGAAGGAAGGAAGGAAGGAAGGAAGGAAGGAAGGAAGGGAATGTACATAATGCACATGAAATCCGATTAATCAACATTCATTTTACATTCTGTCTACTTCCTTTAATGTCAGAAAGGATAGATATAACTATAGCTAGCTTTATTTCTCGGTTGATGAATCTATGGAGATATAGGTGCTAACTTCTTGGGAAGTGTAACTCTTCTATAACCAGGCTAGTCTTCCACAATATCCTTTATTTAATCAGTAGCTCATTCGCCCTTAGTTGACTGTTTTATCTTGAGCTAGACTGAAAAGTAGAAAAATAGTCTACGTATAGTGGAGAGTAAAGAGAAATAAAGGACTGGTTATAGAGGAAAAGTAATTTGTACACAATGTCAGGAAAATCCACAGTTCTCAGTAAGAATTTGTTATGCTGTGTTATCTCTCTCTGTCTCTCTGTCTCTGTCTCTATCTTTGCCTCTGTCCTTCTCTCTCTCTCTCTCTCTCTCTCTCTCTCTCTCTCTCTCTCTCTCTCGTCAGTCTCTCCCCGCTGCCCCCCTCTCTGGGCTTCTGTCCAGTCTTTCAAAGACTTATGTTCAGTAAAACACTTAAAGAAGATCTCCTTACTTATTGATTTGTAACTTCTTTTTAAAGATCTCACAATCCCAGAGCTTTGTTGTCAATGCATTAAATCAAAACCTAGCTCCTCTCAGTGACTAGGGAGCTGTCAATAACCTTGCAGCCATTAGCCTTTGCTAATTACACAATAAAGAGATGGCTGCCCTCACTGCCCTCCCAAAGGGCTTGCCCCGCATCTCTACTGTATGGCCAGACTTTGCTGTTTCTTAATTCATTTATTTAACCTGAAGAAATCTGATATTTTGGGATGAAAATACATGTTTAAGGAATAGCGTTTGCTCTTGGAAGGTATTTTTAGGTTAGTGCTATGCTAAATCTTATTAGTGTCTTAAAAGGATCAGTTCTTACCTAGCAGTTTTGAAAATTAAATGTTATTCTTTTGTGAAGAAATCATGATGATGTTTCTACTTTATTCATTCATTTGTTTTTGTTTTCTGCCTTTTGTGTAAACAGTCAATGCCCAAAATGGAGATTTAAAAATGCAAGAAAAATGATGGCTCAAACCATAAGTATCTGTAGCACTGTAGTACTGTTGTCCCATTGTTCATTGATTTGCTCAAGCGGGCACCAATAATGTCTCCATTGTAAGACTTGCTGTTACTGCTTTTGGCACATCAAATACACGACTGGGAGCTTGCCTGGCTTTGCCGTTTGGGAGGGAAATTCTTGGTAGCTTGCCAACCTCTCCGAGAGGGCCAGAGTAATCCAAACTGGATTGACTGCATGCAAGGCAAATGTCCTACCCATTGTGCTATCGGTCCAGCCCAACCATAAGTATATGTCTTAGAATTCCTCCAATATCTATAAATCTAGAAAAGATACTATGCAGTTACACCTATTATACCTATAGAAGTATTTTATACACGAATATGTAAAATCAGGTAGGTAAAAGCAACAACAAAAAAACAGGTATAGAGCTAGAGAGATGCTACAGAGGGTAGGGTACTTTTCTGGCATGCAGTCAACATAGGTTTGATCCTTGGCACACCATATGATCCCCAGCATCCCACCAGGAATGATTCCTTGATGCAGAGCAAGAAGTAAGCACTGGGCACCACCAGATGTGGCCCTCAAAACAGAAAAAAAATTAAAAATCGATTAAATACTGAATCAAATTTGCATTTCAAAGTATGAAAATCAATAGTGCCAAAGACCTCTCAGTTGGTGGTCATTCTGGGAGTTCTCTTCTTAAACTTTGCAGCCTTTTCTCCCAGCTCCGTGAAGTAGAATTTTGCATGAAGGAGACAGTGGTCTGATGCCGTTTGGAATTTTGGGACAACAGCGACATTGGTCAGCAAAACCATTGATTGAATATGATGTGGTCAATTTTGTTGTGGAACTGTCCATCGGGAGACTCCCATGTCCAACGTTTAGATTCGGCCTTCTTGAACTGTGAGTTACCATGGATGGGTTTGGTTGAGCTCTATGGCACTATTGTGACATGGGAAGATGCCATCTTGACGATATCGATGAGGAATACAATTGAATGATTTAGCACCTTCATGACTGTGCGAGGAACTCCAAGAGAGATAGTCACAAAAAGATACCTGTCTTCAGAAATTCATTCACCAGCATGGTTTGACATGAGCCTCAGGCAACCACAAACTAACATCCGAGATCAAAAAGCAGTGCAGAGAAGCCATAAAGGAAGACCTCAAAGAGAGAAGAGCAGCAGTGCTGGCAGATGTGGCAAAAGCTGGGAAAAGCATTCTTGATGCCCGCCTGTCCTTCGCCAACTACAAGACCAAAATACTGCCCTCTGACATCCTGATGGATCAATTCCATCTTCCAGAAGGGCAATTTAGAAGATTATTCATAACTTCTACTTGGATCTCTTCAATAGTCACGTCTACCTGCCCACATACAAAATTCCATAGGACGAATATGTCATTCCCAAAATGTCTTCCAAAATCTGACAGGCCATTTTGTTGGTAAAGAAGTGAACAGCACCGGGCCCAGGCAAGGTCTAACCCGAACACCTGATGAATCTGCCACCAGTACTTGTCAATACTCTGACTTGGCTCTTCACTCACTACCTGTCTGAATGCAAGGTTTTATCCCAGTGGAAAACCAGCAGGATCGTTCTACTCTACAAGAAGGGAGACATCCACGACATTGGCAACTATCGCCTGATCTGCCTGTTGTCCATCGTCTATAAGCTGTTCACTCGAGTGATCCTGAATAGGATTGGCAGAACACTAGATGAAGAACAACCATGCATGTAATCCAGGTTCCAAATAGGATTCAGCATGATTGACCATATGCACACAATAACCAGGCTCACTGAGGATTCTCGGGAGTTCAAAATGCTGCTCTGTCTAACGGTCATCCATTTAAGGAAGGCATTTGATTCTGTTGAGACTGAAGCGGTCATCAAAGCCCTAGACAAACAGGGCGTTCAAACTTAGTACATCAGGAATCTCCGTGAACTGTATTATGGATTCATTACCAGGATCTCACCATTTTACAAGGAACTGATCATTGACACAAAGAGAGGGGTTGGCAGGGCGATGACATTTCACCAAAATGCTTCAGTACCATCCTTGAGAACATCATGCGATGACTGGAATGGGAAGGAATGGGAGTGAAGGTAGATGGTCAGCAACTATACCACTTCTGCTTCACTGATGACATCATTCTAATAAAACCGATCATTAGACAAGTGGCATAAATGCTGGCCGACTTCGACTGTGAGTATGGAAAGATCGGGCTGCAGCTGAATCCCACAAAGACAATGTTTATGAAAAGTGGACTAGTTCCTGATGTTCCAGTTGCCCTCAACAGAATGAACATGTCCGAATACAGCAGTTATGTATACCTAGGTCGAGAACTCAACATGATGAATAACCTGGCACCTGAGCTGCGCAGGAGGAAGGGAGAATTTTCGAACACCTTCAAGAGTGTCGAAGAAATAGCTAAGAGGACGAAGAAACTCTGTCTCCTGGCATATCTCTTGGACTCCACCGTTCTCCCTAAACTAACATATGTCTCAGAGACCTGGACCCTAGGAAAAAAGGATGAGAATGCTATTCGGGTCTCCCAAAGAGGAATCAAAGAGTTATGCTTGGAGATTCACACTTCTACTCAAGTGAGGGAAAGAATCCAGAGTTCCGACCTCCGTCAACAATCAAGAACAAGGGACGCTGTCTCGTTTGCCAAGAGGTCGATAATCAGATGGGTTGGACCCGTAATGTGCTTTGGAGATGACTGCTGGACTAGAGCTATATCGTGTGGCCTCCCACCTATGAGATGGTCAGACTTCTTTGTCAAGAGCCTGAATGAACGGTTTGAGACTCTTTGTGTCCTGGAGCGAGCAGACGCCATTGGGCTTCACTAGTATGAGACAGGGATGAATGGAGACATTACTGGCAACTACTAGAGCAAATTGATGAGTAACGGGAATGCCAAGTGATCAAGTATAAACATCACTAATTTCAAGTATAAAAATCACTATTTTCTATTGGCGATGCTGATATTGATGATACTGTTGAGCATAGTTCATATTTTCAGGATGTGTGTTTGATATCCCCTTTTTTTCAGTTATACTGTCCTTATTAAATATCAACACAACCCAAATAATTGGGATTACTAGATCTACTTTATAAAAAAACTTTTTAAAAAAACTGAGAATTATAGAGAATTTATACTTTATGCAAATTATCCAATCTATTTTTTTTCTGGTCTGTATCTTCTTAAAAATATCTCAAGTCTAATGGAACTTCTGATCATTTTTGTGTAACTTTAACATAGAAACAATTTTAGAACTCACATGGTCCCATTCATTCATTTCAGGAAAAGGAAATTGAAACTCACAGAGTTAAGTGATGTGTCCACAACCATGTAAAAGGGATTCTCAGAGAAAGCCTCAAAATTGAATCCCTTGATAAACCTTCTACCTTCGATGAGATCTAAAATGACTCAAAAAATTAGGACCCATTTTTAACAATAATAAAGAAATATATAGTAAAAGTAATTGAATATTTCAAGAATCTTAAAAGTAAATATATCCATTCAGAAGTAAAAGAGCATAGAATAAAATTTAATATAGCTTGCATTTTCCATTTCAATAGTAAGAAAATATTTTCACTATCTTGCAAATTTTCAAATACCAGTCATTGTTTATTTTTTCTATAAAATCGTAAGCACATTGATTTGGTTCCTTCCTCTCTTGATCCATGGGAAAATTTATAAATTCAGCAATACCCATGTGACATAACATGAATTTTATAAATATTCTAGAATATATTACCGTTAACTCAATAATAACTTTTTAAAAATAATTGATTTTCATTATGAAACCAATAATTTCTTACAAAGGGAAACTACCCTTTAGTAATTTCATATCACCTTCATATATGGTTAAGTCAAAAGTTCTATAAAGCCAAACCTCAGCCTTAAAATGCAACAATGTAATCAGATTTCTACTTTACAATTTAAATTGCTGATTTCATTGGAAGGTGTTTTAAGATTCTATATTGCTTATTATGCCAAATGTCATGGCTAGAGGTTGAGAAGTTGAGATACAATTAATGATACAGTTTTAGGGGCTAGCTTTGAGCCAAGAGCAGTATAGGATTCCAGCAGATGGTAAATGAGGCCCACTGAAGTCTCAGACTCATTTATTTATTTGCTCTTTATAGTAACCTTTCTACTCAAAAGATTGTCAAGGTGTATGGAGCAAAATAGATGAAGACAGGAGAAAATACCATCTGATAGGTAGGTAATTTGATATTCTAGACATTGCAAAACCCCTTAAATGACAAGTGATGTTTTCTGCAGCAAGGTTGACGCCAAGTGAGGAGAGACTAGTGTGTGGGGCGCAGTGTTCCCAGAGATAAAACAGAGTCTGAGTAGCAACTTTCCCAGTCTGCCATAAGATTCATCAGAATCTAGCTGTGTGTTGTGTTTGTTCAAAATAGCCAGTTGTCAATTTAATCAACATGAGTCATAACACCCCAATTTGGGGTTGCAGAATAGGCATCTCTAATAAATGATATGGGCTTTATTTTTTTCATAGTGAAACAAAATAGTTTTTATTGAACAAAACTTGCTTAGACAGATGAAAGAGGAGAGAAAAAAATATATGTTTAAGGGAGAATAAGGGATTCTCCAGAGTAGGAAAAAGAAGGCAAAGAAACTTAGAGACTAATCAAATACATATTCAAGAGGGAACATTATCTTGAGACAAGAAAGTCTATTTAGACAATTCTTAATGTACATTATAATTTCTCAAACACTGATCACTAGAGTTTGGTGATAGGCAGTTGTTGATCAGCAAGAAGATGATTAGCATGAGTGAAATCCCTTAAGGTGTACCACTTTAATTTCACTGGGAAGGCCATTCACCTCTTGAAAAGAAGCTGGTTGAGATTCAGGTGAATAATTGGTACCTGAGGTGTCTGTCAGACAAAACACCAGCAGGGTTCCATCCTCAGGCTTGGAAAGAGTTATGATCTCAATAGAAAAGTAGTCATGTCTGTGGCCCCCTTGTTTAAAAGTAGTTAAGTAAACTTGGGTAGTTAAAAGCTAATAATATGAGTCCCTTTGGAACTGAAAACACAAGCCAGAGATTGAATATATTAATTGTATTTAAATGCACAGCAGTTGTTTATTTATTCATTCTATATTCAATTGTGGATTTTTTCAAAGTATCACTGACATACAATAAAAAAAAGAATAGAAAATAACAATACCTCCAGACACCTATGTGGAAAAAAACAGAAATCTACAAGTTATAAGATTTAAGTTGCAGATCTAGATATAGAGTACAGGGGGTTATTATCTTACATATTACTGACTTTAAATCAAACACTGGCAACCCTTATGGTCCCCTGAACACTTCCAATTGTGATCTTTGAGAACAGAGCCAGAAAGGAGTATGCCCTGGAACAAACCACTCCTTTCTCCCAAATAAGAAAATAAGATAAAACTCACTAAAGAATATTTAAGTTGTAAGTGAAACTTTTTAATGGTTATTCTAGACAATGGACACTTGTTATCACGGTGTTATTGCTGAAGTTTATCCCAGAAACCATGCTATTTCATTGACCTGCAGGACAACAAAAAATCATTATTGTTGGGGTCATCATCATACAAGAATGATCCGAAGCATGAATGCATAATGCTAGATCTAAGCCCTAAATAAAAGTAAGTGCAGCCCCAAATCCAAAACAAAGAAACAAAAACCCTCAAATCATTTTCTTTTTAGTTTGATAGGACATTTTAAACATTGTTTATTGAGGTTTCATGATTTATAACACTAGTAATTATAATTCACCTGCCTATACATTTCCAATACCACAGGAATCACAGAGAAACATTCTTTCCTCCACTGGTTTCCCAAGGGCCCTCCCCAACATTACCCGCCATCCCAAGTAAATTCAGTTCTCTAGACCAAATCTCTAGTTCAAAGCCTGTGCACATTTTCTGGGTCCTTACAATATTTCTTTATATTCTACTTATGTGAGAGAGACCTTTTTTTTTTTCAAATTGTGGAGGTAGTGATATCTCCACACATGAATAAAACTAAATTGCTGAAATTCCATAAAACTTTAAATCATGATAAATAGCTGATAACTTTTTAAAAAAACTGTGTATCTCTCTTTTGTTCCAGATTTATGCCAACAATCCATATCATGATCACGGTCCTCCCGTTGTTCATCAATTTTCTCGAGCGGACCCAGTAACGTCTCCATCATGAGACTTGTTGTTACTGTTTGGCATATCGAATACATCACGGGGAGCTTGCCAGGCTTTGCCGTGTGGGCGAGATACTCTCGGTAGCTTCTAGGCTCTCCGAGAGGGGCAGAGGAATCGAACTCGGGTCGGCCATGTTGGCTGCTTGCAAGGCAAACGCCCTACCGTTGTGCTATCGCTCCAGCCCTTCCATAATATAATTAATTTTATTCTAAAAAATTTAAATTTAGATAAAATAGATAAATCCTACAATCATACAAATTACTGATAATAAAGGGAGGATTTTTTTTAAATATTAAAGAAAAATTGAATAGGCTTATAAAATGTGTTTTGTTCTGGAAAGGTAATATAGGCCTTATGTCATAAAATATTATATTATAGATAATAAATTCCTAAGTATCTGCATTATTGAGTAAAGTATCAAAATAAAAGTCTCTGTAAAGTGTACAAAAAAACCTGAATAGTTATAAAACATTAAATATAAGTTAAATGTTAATTTAACTATTTTTTTAAAAAGGTATAAAATCCATTTCTTAAACTAGTAATATACACCATTATGCTGCATGGGTAAATGCCATAGACCATGGCAAAGTGCTGAAAGTTTCTCATCTTCTAAAGAAGATCCTCTAAGGATTTGCAAAACTGGTTCCAAAGCAATGAATACCCTAAGCTCTTTCCTGTCCATGTAGCTATGTATCATGTCCTCAAATCTGACAATATGGCTGGATAGAGTATTTTTTGTGTTGCTCATTTCATTGAATTTTTGCTTTTATACTCATCTATTCTTTTCTGACTTGCAGAGTCTCTTTTGATATGCAATGAATCTTATGGGCTTTCATTTGTATGTAAGTTTCTCTGTTGAAATATTCAGTCTGTGTCTTTGGAATTTGTTCTTCTGGTCATAATATATCATGAAGTTTCTCTCTTTGGGTCTAATTTTGCTGAACCCTGTGCTTGCTCCTTCCAGATGAGGTTCACCTCCTGGTTGAGTCTCTGAGGCCTCTTTGGAGCTAAAAGCAGATTCATCTTCCTTCCCACTGAATTGTGTCAACCTTTTAGGCCTGATTTTCACCATCTTAGCAGGCCCACATCCATATCTCAGACTATCTGCTTCAGGACGTTGCATCACATCTCACACTACACACTTACAACTCCTCTCCTTGGGTGAAGACCAGCAGGGAAGGAAAAGGGCATCACAGAGCCAATCCATCAAAGACTCGCAGTGGGGCTAACTACAAACATAAACCTTCTGCACAGCAGGAGCGCAGCTAAGGCAATGGGGAACCACACAAAACCTACCAAATACAGTGAGGGTAAATGATAGCATTGGATTCTCCGCCAGTACTAACCAGTTTTGTAAAATCACTGAGAAGTTATTTTAGACACACCATGTTGAGGATGCTTAAATCCTTCAAAGAAATGATGGCATGAGTAGTCAGGAAAAAGAGAGTAGGAGAGCTGAAATGAGAAAACTACACTCAGAAACCAAAGATATAAAAAAAGTATGGTGAGAGTAAGATCTTAAGAGAAGGTCTGAGCAGCGAATAACACCTAAGGATAAGATTAGAAACCTTCCTGGAGCAGAGATATAATTTGTAGGTAAGGGTAGACACCTTGTACCCAGCTGATCCAAATTTAGTCCCAGTATTCATATAGTTCTCTGAGAATTTCCGAGAGTAATCTTTGAGCACAGAGCCAGGAGTAAGTCCCAAATACTGTTGGGTAGGACCAAAACAAATAAAGAAACAAACACATAAACTCAAACAAAAAATGGAAACCTTCATGATGAGAAGCAGGAAAGCTGTAAAAGGCAAGAGTAGATAATAAAAGCCTGAAAAAATGAACAGCATATCAGAGAACGCCTGGATGAGTTCAAGAGGAACAATACAAGAACCATCAGACTTCACAGGAAGACAAATTCAAAGAAGATCCACTAGTTATACAAACCACAGATAAGACTGCTAAAATTAAGGAGTATAGGCACCCAGATCCAAGAGGCCAAAAGAATCTCAGCAAAATAAAACTATTTTCAGCTGATTTTTTTCCAATAAGAATTTATCTTAGTGAAAAATAGATGCCCAAGAGAACTTTCCTGAGAAATTCTTGTCACCTTTGCTCAGCTAACTAGAAAAGGTAGACTGAGTGTGTAGCTAACATCTATTGTGAGCTTCTCAGCAGAGAGAAAAACCTCATCTTCAACCTATTACAAGCAAGCTCCCCATTAGTGGTACTTTGATAGTACCTGCCTGTCTCTGCGTTGTATATTTCATGAGTAGTCCATTCATATACTGAAGACTTTTTGCAACCTCTGTCTCTCTTGCACATTGTTCTCAAGGCACATTCATATATAGTATGTCAATATTCCTAAAACATATGAATTTGGAATCCCTAGCAGTATGCTTTGTGTCTGGTTTATTATGCCACTGTGCAGAAAGACTAGTTGAATGTGAAATTTAGAACACACTATATGAAAAGTTAATTTACTCTTCTCCTCTATTTAAAAGGCAATCTGATATATTATGTAAGAATTTTTTTCAGTGTTTGAATAATGTGTATAATTTTTACCTAATCAAATTAGGAATGCATTAATGGCACAAAAATAATGAAATAATATTATTCCTTGGAAGAGGGGAAATCTATTCTTCTAAGTAAAAACTCATACTGTGGCCTAAAAAGTGGGTATTCTATCACACTTGGAAAGAAACTGAGTACTGACCAAAAAAAAAAGTTAAAATTAGTTTCACTGAATTAGGATATGATTACAAGATCTTGAAATAACAGATTAAATAGCTGAATATCTTGAGAGTAGCAATTATAAAGTGCCCCAAGCAATTAGCTTTTCCTTATGCTTTTGTAAAAGAGAGGGTTAGTTTTCTGTGCCTTCCAGTAAATTTAATTGTTGTGTTTTTGTCTATTTTAATTTTGGTAAGTAAAGGAATAGTCTTATAACCTATTCAGCAAGTAAGACAAGAAAATATGTTAACTTTTACATATAGACTATCCTCTAGGTAAATGTGATAGCTAATTTTTCTATGGTCTCAGCTTTTTGATGGAAAGAACTCTTAATCAGTATTTGGCAAATGCTGGCCAAGAAAATACAGCCTTTCCTGAGAGACATGGATATTGCAGAGCACTTCTAATGAGCTCTAATACATACCTGTAATGGTAATGCTCATTTCCATTCTATCAGTGCTAATAAAATCAAATAACCCATTTATGTAATTTCCCATCTTCCTAAAAGATGGATGAGGAAGCTTAATATACAAAGGATGACAAAATGAAATACGTAAATCTGGACAGAACAGGATAACCAGAGTAACAACATACAATTACTTGCATCTGTCAATCCTGCCCCATCATTTGTCATTCATTCTGTTACTAATTCTCACAGTTGAAATTATATGTCATGGGATAAATGTGATTGAAAGTTATTTCTCAGCTTTTCTTAAATAAAGGATCAATGAAACACACTCAGGAAAAAAATTATATTGCTTGTCATTTTCACATTTTCAAGATGGAAGAAAATGTACCTTCAATCATTTCTCGGAAAAAATACATAAAGTAGTCCTGTGAAGAACATTGTACAAAACAGGAATAATTTCAAGTCCCAGAGAAAAAGTTTTTACTACTGTTTCAAATAATAATAAATTAAAATGGTGCAAATGCTAAATTGTATGATTATTAATCACTTGCTCTAATAGGTATACATATTTTTTATTTTTTGCTTTTTGGGTAACACCTGGCGATTCACAGTGGTTACTCCTGGCTCTGCACTCATATGAGATGCTGGGAATTGAACCCGGGTCAGCCGAGTGCAAGGCAAAAGCCCTACCCACTGTGCTATCGCTCCAGCCCCCAATAGGTATATATTTAAAATTATTTAGTCACACCCACCAACTGGCCCCCTGGCACTGTGTAATCCCATCAATGGCCAAGACTCAGAGAGTATAAAACCTAGTTCGCGGAAGAGAACAGTGCAGAGTCTCCTGCCCCCATGCCTGGCTGTCCTTGCCGGGGCCCCTTGGAGGGGAGCAGGTTGAGTTTCCCTCCTCACCCCAACCAGGGCTCCAGCAACCGAAGACATCCAGAATCAGCCACCACCATGCTGAGACCACTCTCCACACGCATGAAGGTACCAGTAGAGGAACAAAAGCATGCGGGTCCCGGGGCTGAGATCTCCAAGCCTGTTCGGATCGGGGCTGAGCATCCTCCACCCAGATCCTCCGAATTCCAGTAGGCAGGGATCACACCCACCAACTGGTCCCCTGGCGCCGTGTAATCCCTCAACGGCCAAGACTCAGAGACTATAAAACCCAGCTCCTGGAAGACATTTTATTATTTCATTCTTACTCTGTACAAACTAGCAGGCTACCGAATGTAACCTGCCCACACGGAAGAGTCTGGCAAACTCCCCGTGGCATACCCAATATGCCAAATACCAGTAACAATGATGGGTCTCATTCTCCTAACCCTGAAAGAGCCTTGGATATGGCAATTTTTAAAAAATCTCAGGGCTGGGATGAAGGAGACGTTACTGGTGCCTGCTAGAGGCAATTGATGAATAACAGGATGGTCGTGATCGTGATTGTGATTTAGACATATCATATTATGAGCAATGAGTTAACAGATGTTAAAACATATTTTAACCTTGTTACTTTATAAAATGAATGACAACATCTATGAAATAATTGTGGTTTCTACTAAAAATTTATAGATGCATATTGTATGTTGAAAAATTTTATTTTTTTATTAAACTTTAGTCTACATGCAGACATACTCTACAATCCTTTGGCTTTAAAATTTAAAAATTTCTATGAGAAAATTTCTCTTATTTACTCATTACACCTTAACCATGAAAAAGTTTTCCAATGACAAAGAATATGTTTATATTAAATGCATTTTAAATAAGAGTAAGGGAACAAATATAAATTCATGTATATACTACTTAAACCCATGGTATAAAGAAAACATATATCAAATTAGTAAAAAGATATCCATGGTTAAATGATGCTTCTTATATTAAATGAAACCATTTAATGTGTAAAAAAGAAAGTAGCTCAATATATATGAATAATAAGGTGGTCTAACTTAATCATTCATTGGAAGACATATAGTTATATTTTGTCAGTAGTTTTTTACTTTCTTATTTTCTATATATCATCACAGTAAACTGTCATTTTAGATCTCCTTATTGTCTCACCCTTCTATATAGTCCTCTAAAAATTCATTTGGCCCAGGTTCATTTTAAACTATTTCTCATATATATTACATAAATGCATATATGCATATATATACATATACATATATATGGGGCTGGAGCGATAGCACAGTGGTAGGGCATTTGCCTTACAACAAGTGGCGAACATGGCCGACCCGAGTTCAATTCCTCCGCTCGGCCCTCTCGGAGAGCCCGGCAAGCTACTGAGAGTATCTTGCCCGCACGAGAGAGCCTGGCAAGCTCCCGTGATGCATTTGATATGCCAAACACAGTAACAACAAGTCTCATGATGGAGAAGTTACTGGGCCCACTCGAGCAAATCGATGAACAATGGGAGGACCATGACCATGACATATATATGATCTTATCCACTTTGAAAGTATTGTAACTTATTGGTAGCCTGATTGTTTAGTGTGTTTGTACACATGTGATTATATGTGTATAAGTGATTGTTTCTTGATTGCATTAGAAACTTGTTCATGAGCTAGAGACTTGGTTTTCCTTTCTAGAATTCACTAATCTCACCACATATCAGCAAGTCTACCAAGGAAATACGTATTCCTTATTCCTTGGCATTCTTTATGATACTAACAATTATCTTTTAAAAATATATAGCTAAAGTCACACTAATTTTCCACACATGCGCACTAATTTTGTTTTTATATATTTGAACAATTTGCTAAGTTCTCTTGGGAAAAACATGTGATGCTTATTTTTTTAATCAATTTAAGCACAACACCCATAAACTTATCAGCCTGGTGGAAATCACAATTTTCCTCAAAGAGCATGCACAGCATGAAGACATTTTATCACAGGCCTGTTCCCAAAGATTGAAAGTATTGGCTTATTCTCAATATGAAACTTAAATTTCAGAAGGAGAATAGAGCATTAACTCACTGCAGTCATTCATACTTGATTCAGCAGCTTGTTGATTCCCAAAAATATCTGAGGCAACCTCTCACTGCCCTAGGCATAAATGCAATAACCATCACAAATTGTTATTGGATTCCTAGGTCCCCTCAGACAAACTCATTGCAAAGGTTTATTTCTTTTAGAATATTGATAATATTGAGACCAGGAAAATGTGACATTTCATTCTTTCTGATATAATGGTGACCAATTGGTGATTCTTTATTATATTTCTGTTATGAAAGAGTAATCTAAACCATAGGAAATATGTTTTCCCTTTCAAAAACTATTAGAAAAAAATAAGGATTAGCGTATAAACATTTTTTTAATCCAAACGTAGTGAAAACAGTGGGATGCCTTTTTATGCTAACTGTGTCTAGGAAAGAATTGAAAGGCTTGCTGAGCCAGAAACATAAATGGCTTTGATAGCACTGGAGTTGAGAACCTTTATTTACATTCACTCGGTATGAATGCGAGCTTCCATATGGTCAAATCCATAGCTTATGAGTCTATAGGGAAGGTTAATATGTTATCTGGCTCTTTTCAGACAAATTATATTCTGATGGCAACCATTAGCCCTCTCATAGTTTTCTTTCTTTTATGAACCTTCCCCAAATCTTCTCCCCTTTGGCCTACAAACAGATTTCCTCATCCACCAGACCAATTCGGGATGATTGACTCCGAAGGCAGTTCCTTTATTTTGCACTGCAGAAAGTAATGCCTTGCTAAAGCATTTCTTTCAGAATCATTTAGCTGTTTGAAATTTAGATATGGGAAAATGGTATCAAGGCACATGCTTGGCTTAGAGGATTTTATTGCTTAGTTGTGTTGGTGATGATGAATGGTAATGACTGTAGTCATTTTTTTCTTATATAACATGAAAAATATATATATTTCAATGTTCCACTTTCACATTTATTTTCTGCAATCCAAATGCTTACTCACTCATATAGCCTCTAGCAGAACACCCTTGCATTCTAAGAAATGAAAGAGATAGACCCTGAATAAAAACTAAACTATAAAATACAAATACAACTGCTTTATCATTCATTCATTAATTTTTTCATCTATTCAATCAATATATAGTCACAGAGATTTTTTATTTATGTATATTTTGCATTAATTTTAATAAAAATTGAGCCTTAAACTTGTCTGAGATTGTATGATGATATGGTTAACAGATTCTAAAATAGTTGTTTTGCATCAGAATTTATTTTGGCAGAAATAAATGGGAGAGTTTATAATGAAAGCACATAGAAACTTAGACTGGGGTGCGTATGTTATAGAAACATACAATGTCTACCTTACCCTGTAACAAAAATTACCTGAGATTTAAAAAGGTAGAGATTAAAGGGACCCTGTAGAAGTTATTTTTGTCTTAGCTGATACTTGGTACTTGGTGTGAGTGTACCTTTATGTTTCCAGATTGGGAAAAAAAAGACATAATGGCATAATGGGTTTTGTCCTCTGTTCCACAAATGATATTAATTAAGTTTGTTTTATTATGTGGATTCTCAGGATGACTTTCAGTGGTTGAAGGGTCTCAAAGATCATAGACCTCAGTGGTCACTGAGGTTGTGTGACTCATCTGTTTAATAGCAACTTTCAATATTTAGGGCTATGCATCTGACCACATAACAGGTATTTATTGGGAAAAGTATGAAGTGTGCATTAAGTGACTGAGTTGCTGTATAAGCAGATACAGTTAAAACAAATGAAATGTTGGTTTCTTCTGTTAGTTACTTGTATCTGAAGTTTGCTTATATTGAGGAAAATGCAATTTTACATTGTAGAGTTAACTTAAGTTTTAGGAATCCTGCATAGAAAAGGGCATGTGCAAAAAATTAGACCCAGATTTCATTTCAAAATGTTCAGGGGAAGGTACAAATAAAGACACATTTTCTGTAAAGGAATAGGAAAGTTAGCGTGATAATATAAAACTTTGTTATAATTTTCTAAGAGAGAAATAGAAAGAGAGAAAGATGGGAACATAAAGGATAGAGTACATATTGGAATTGGAATGTTGGAATATGTATCAGTGAACTTTTGATATATTTGTGGAAAAATAAAGGAGATATTTAAAAAACTTTAGAAAAGCATTTAAAAATTATCTTAAACTGTGAATTTGTAAGAACTTCATTGTATTTAAATCACAAATTTCAATTGCAACATAACCAATAGATTTTAGATAAATATATTCTACATATTAGGTAAGCATATTGATTTATTGATAATAGAGTGATACAAGAGAGTCAGATGCCCATAAATGTTAGTAGGAAGACAATTGAGTCCATTTCACAAATTATTTTTGTTCACTTTGGGTATACCACATAAGGTGGGGGTCATACCAATCCTATTCACTGTGGCACCTCCAAAAGTAGCAACTTGTCTAGTAAATAGTAGAAATGAAAAAAATATTTTTAGTTGAATAGATGTACAAATACTAAGATGTCTAAGTTAATTTTATATTCCTTTGAAAAAACTGGATAATAGTAGGCAATGAAAATTTTTGAAGCATAGAAAATTGGTTAAAGGGAGATAGAAATTTTGTTCCAAATATTATTATAATGACAGAAAATTTGGCATATTTGTATACTGGACAAAAAATCTGGTAGAAGGTAAGTTGATAAATATCAAGAGAAGAGATGATTGTTGAAAAAATTCATAAGTGGAATGAAGAAATATTGTCTAATTAACTGGAGAAGGAACCTCTCTTGACAGATGATAGGTTGACTGCATTGAAAAAGTTGGTGAAGATGAGCAGAGATGGTCATCACAAGAGTTCAAGCAAATAAGTTGAGGAAAGAAAGAAATCAAGGGGAAAAAGTCTCCTAATTTCCTCTGTTTTCTTTGTAAAGATAATGATGAAATTAGTTTCTCAAGGATACTCAAAGTAGCAACAGTGCTCGGAAGAGCAACCAAATCAGAATCAGCCTGTTGGATGAGAGGAGGCACCAAGTATCTTGGCTAAAACTAGAAGTAGCATCAGTGTTGGAAATCACCTGGGTGTTTTAATACCATTCTATTTTATTTATAAACAAATGAATGAAAAGTGGGTCAAGCAAAGGGAGGAAATTAAAATCAGATATTAAGTTGTGTAGATTTATATAACAGTGGAAGTTTTAATAGTAAGGAGAAATTGTGCTCATAATATTGTACAAGGCTATAAATTATCCCTTCCCACATTGAAGCTACATTCTTTGAAGGTAAGAATTTGGGACTAAACTGTATTGTATTTGATCTACTATTTCACTAGAAGAATATGTGCATATCTTACCTTCAAATTCCTTATAAAAGAAGAATAAAATCATTTTAAATGATGCTAAATTTCCTTCTTATGAAATGCCAAAGGCATTTCACAGGTTGTATTGGCATACAAAACTGGTGATATTAATATTCTGATGTGTTGAAATATATTTTATAGTATTTGATGTGCACTTGACTCAAGTGGTCACACTTTGTACCGCGGATATCATTCTCTTGATACTAGAAAAGAAATAATAACTGAATCCAAAAGTAACCATCTAAAGATCTCACAGCAACTCATGGTTGATCAGTGCCAAAGTATGAGTAAGACAACTCGTATTCAAAGCCTTCTCTCTCGTAACCAAGGACCACTTTCAGGTCTGGGAAGTTGTGTGGGGGATGCAACTTCAACAGATTCCTTATGAAAAGTTGTAAAGTACCACTAGTTTTGTGATGTTACCAGCAAAAATTGAACAATTAAAAAGAGAAGAAAATATTACTAAGCAAAAAATTTCAGGCAGAAGATTAGATAACATGAAATACTAGTATGAACCACAGAGGTTGTAAACCAGACTGTGTGTAAAAACAAGGAAACATGCAGCAAATCTCTAGACTGTGTTCATACTAGAATTTTATTTTCCAAAATATTTATGAATAACAAAAGAGTTAATGGTCAAGTTATAGAAACAAGCCTCTGGATTTAAATCAATAGTTCATTATTCATTGTTGGCATGTTAAAACTCTTACTGCAGCATCATCGTCTATAAGATGAAAATGAAAATAGTTATGAAGACTAAATTAATTTAAAAAATGAAAAATTCATTATTCAATTTTTCTTGGGAGGGGAATACCCACCTTGCCCAAGGCTTACTCCTGGCTCTGTCCTGGGGAAACACTCCTGATGAAGATATGTGGATAATCTGTGGTTTGAAGGATAGAACATTGAACCGGGGCCTGCTTGTGCAAGGTGTGTACCTTACTGTCTCTTAGATCCTAGTGAAGTCCTAGGAAAGCTACTGAGTACTAAGTTGTTTCTGTTATTTTAATATTCTCTAAAGTTAACAAAAATGCCTAACATTAAATATTGCATCTTGTATTTTACTAATTGCTCTGTTAAACCACATTACAATTTTAGGAAACTAAAAGCTAAAAAACACAAAGAAAACATGAAATGTCTTCTAAAAATGTTTTATAGACATAAAGTAGAGTGGTAACTTTAATAGGTAACTCTTTAGATATACTAGACTCCCATCAAAATATCAATATAAGAAAACACTCGATTAAGTAGACTAGGATATAGTTTCTTCCTAGTTGTCTGCTTGCTTATCATTTCACTTGTTATGGCAGAATTTTCCCCCATCACTTCATTTTCCTTCTTTTATTCCAGGAATAGACCTTCTAATTCTATATACCCAACACTGTAAAAAGCTATTTACTTTGAGCAGTCTTAAACACAGGTGGCAGATCCACCATGAGAGGTAGTGGCTGACCCAAACATAATTAAGTATCCTCTCCTTTTTCATGATGAAGAATTAGATTGGAATTTCTTACATAATAACATAAATCATATAAAATTTGTAGGCAATTTACACAGCAAAATTATGAAATTATGCAATTTTGCATGAATATTTTGAAAAAAATTACATAATTTTGCTGTGTAAATTTAAGATCATATAAAATCTGTCTTTAATAAAACCAAAGCACGTACATACAGAAAAGCAGCAATAAGAAATGGAGAAAAGAGGCTAGACTGATAGCACAATGAGTATGGCATTTGCCTTGCACATGGCTGACCCGGGTTCAATTCCCAACATACCAGATGGTCCCTTGAGTACTGCCAGGAGTAATTCCTGAGTGCAAAGCCAGTTGTAACCTTAGAGCATTGCCGGGTGTGACTCAAAAAGAAAAAGAAATAAGAAATGGGGAAAATATCCTGATCACAACTGAATCCTAAACTGGAGCTAAAGTTTATGTATTTACAACCTAAGTTTAATATTTCTACCTGGAATCATTCCACATGTTATGGCAGAGTTTTCTACCAAGAGCATCTTTGTTTAAATATCTGTGCCCACATTGCCTCCCCAATCCACAAACTATAATTCTAAGGTACAAAATAGGTTAGGTTTTAGAAGACACAGACTTTGGAAATGATAGACTGTCAAAGTGGAACTTTCATGAGTGGGATAACTACTTTTCTGAAAGCAGAGTACTAGGCTCTTTTACCGTCTGAGAGAATGAGAAATCTGCAACCTAATACTCTTAAGAGTACTAGGCTCTTTTACCATCTGAGATTATGAGTTACCTGCAACCTGATGAAGGAAACTCATGTAACCATGTTTGTATCCTATTTTTAACTTCTAGTCTATAAGGCCCTCCCGTTGATCGTCGATTTGCTCGAGCGGGCCCAGTAACGTCTCCATTGGAGACCTTGTTGTTACTGTGTCTGGCATATCGAATACTCTCAGTAGCTTGCCGGGCTCTCCGAGAGGGGCGGAGGAATCGAACTCGGGTTGGCCATGTTGGCCGCTTGTAAGGCGAATGCCCTACCCGCTAATTCAAGAGAAATGAATACTATGAGAAATAAATTTTTGTTGCTTACAAACTACTGAGCCTATGATGTTTCCTTACAGTACCCAGAAGAGAGTAAGGCAGCAAATTATATGCATGTGTTCAAAATAGTTTCTGTTTTACTTCTTATATTGGCCAAAGAGGTGAAGGGTAGGGGAGGAGTTGAAAGAAAGTATCTAAACAATAAATCTAGATTGTGCAATTTTGTTTAAGTATATAAATTTTAAAAGAAAACTAGAGGTGGCAGGAAAATAAATTTGATGTATCTACTCTGTTTCTCTTGAAAGAAGATTCAACAAAGAAAAAGGCAGATAGCAGGGAAGAGAAGCAGCTGTCTAGAAAACATGTTCTTTGTATAAGATTGTTAAAATAGATAACCTGGTATGCTAACAAATGATTGAAAACGCAAGAGGCACTATGTAAGCAGTAACTAATTGTGTTGTGTTATGTTTGACCCTAGAGTTACACCTCCCAAAGCAAACACAACCACCACTGATGATCATAAGAAAGTATTTCAAGACTTAATTGTCCGAATTAGTGATCAGCTTAGAACTATGAAATAACTAATGAGAAATAGAGAAACCATCATTTTGTTTGCATTGCATTATCCTTCTTAACGTATTTTTTAAATGTCCATGTGAATTTGAGAATTACCTTAAACACTGACATTTAAATATTCTTATCCATCTAGTTAACACAGTAGGTAAATATTTTACAATCGGCCTTCAAATTCTTTGAGGATGAAAGTAATAAGATGACTTATTTAATTATTAGATTCTGTTTTACTCAATTATAAGTGCTTGCCACAAGAGAGAGTGCTATAAAATTTTCACATTCATGAGTAACAGTAATTATTATTTATCTATTTATGTTAAAAAGAGACAGTGTTCATTCAATCTCCGAAATTCACTGACCTTCTTTTAGGAAATACATGTGTGGAAATTTAGAGATAACTACTATGAAAATTATAGTTGTTATTTAAAAGACAAACTAGCAATAACATATACAAAGAAAAGTATCTCTTAGCTGCTCCTCATTCAAAAATTCACAGCTGGTGACATCAATAAGTTACTATTAACAGAAAATTCCATTTCCCTCAGGGCATCTACTTCTACATATATTCTTCCAAAGAAAAACCAGCTGGACTTTGCAAATTCTAACATAATTTAACTATTAGAAATCTAAAATTTGGAACACTTGAAAACATAACTTAAGCATAAGTTTTTAAAAACTCTTAAGAAGTAGTTTGACCTTCTTTGTATAGTCACAGAATGCATAATTTTTATTATTAACATCTAGGAAAGGGAAAATATAGAAATTTGATTTACTCATGTCCTGAACTGCAGATTTCTAAACTGAAGTTCTTAGAGATCGCTTAGACGTTACTCATCAAATTAAATATTCCTGTGTTAAGTCCTCTGATTCTAAATGTATTTCTATATATTTTCATTTTTATTGTCAGTTGCACTGACAATATTTTCCATAGTCTCTTTAATTTCAACATAATCTTAAAATGATAAATAGTGTTCGTTTCTTGAATCTACTAAAGGGAGTTGTGTGGTAGGAATAAGAAGGCACCTAAGTATTGTAGTTGAGGGATATTGGTACTCTGGTTGCAAGTTTAGTGCCATTTTATTATTGAAACATTAATGCTGTTGTAAATCAAGGTGTTTTTTGTTTGTTTGCTTGTTTTTAAAGGCATTTTCTTTTAGTATATTAAATTTTTTGGTATATCTTTGATTAAGCTAAATATGTAATACACTGGCATGGTTAGAGTGGAGCAGAAAGTTTCCAATTAATTTTAAATTCCCAACACTTTTTCTGTACTCAAAGTTACATATTCTATGAGGTAATGTTTCTGATTATGACACTTTTTAAAATTGTCTGAAAAGGAATACATGAGAATGTAAAAAAATGATCTGTAGTTTTCAAACAAGTTGACATAATCCAATTCTTCATATCATTTCAGTATGATGAAAAAGTCTAGAGATACAATATTTTACAATTCATCTGCTTTCATAATGCTCTGGATTAGAGATAAGAATCTAACAAAATTAGTGATAACTGGATCAAAAGGGATTATTCTCTTTGATAAAGTGCACTTATATTTTATATCCCTTTTTAAGACAGTTACTATAAAATTTGAGCCAACACTATTTGAATACAAACAAGAAAATTCCAAGTGTGACCTTGTGATCACTTGCTGTGATAATTAAATTAATTAAATTCATAAAATGGTTTACTAAATAATTACTATTTATAGTTTTAATACATTTCTCATTTTAAAATGTTTGATTTAATTTTTTAAAGACATACAATAAAAAGGTCATCTGACTGATCACAATCTCGATCATCCTGTTGCTCGTCGATTGCCTGGAGCAGGCACCAGTAACTTCTCCTTCGTCCTAGCCCTGAGATTTTAAAAAGTGCAATAGTCAAGGCTCTTTCAGGATTAGGCGAATGAGACCCATCATTGTTACTGGTATTTGGAATATTGGGTACGCCATGGGGAGTTTGCCAGACTCTGCTGTGTGGGCAGGTTACATTTGGTAGCCTGCCAGGTTGTCCAAAGTAAGAATGAGATAATAAGATGTCTTCCGGGAGCTGGGTTTTGTAGTCTCTGGGTCTTGGCCGCTTATGGGATTACACGGTACCCAGCAACAGGGGGTCAGTTGGTGGGCATGACCCCTGCCTACTGGAAGGTGGAGGATCTGGGTGGAGGATTCTCAGCCCCGATCCGAGCAGGCTTGGAGATCGCAGACTGATAATATTGTGTAAATTGTGTAAGGTACATTTAATTGTTGAACTTGAAAATTAAAAATACATTATTAATTTATGAGTACCTGTTTTCAAGTATAAAATATATTGGAAATCTGTATATAGTGAGTAAATTGTTTTCCAGATCAGAAATATTTCAATGTACAGAAAAAAAGCAGCAAAAAAACTTGTAGCAGACAATGTTGCAGAATTTTTTAGCATTTTATACATCCATAATTATCTTTTCTGAGTTAACTTAGAGGTTTCATGGTTAAGAGACATCATTTTAGCATAGGATACTAAAGGAAAAATCTTCTAAATGGAATATATTGAGCTAGGTCTTTTGCAACAACATTCTTTTTGTTTTCTTTGTGGCACTAAACTTGAATAGGATGCTGGTGTTGAAAGAGAATTCGGGCTATCTGTAGCAAGGGACCAGCTTATTAGGGATGGTAGATTTAAAAAAAAAAACAGATGTTGAAGCATCACACAAATTGTGGAGCCACTAATTCAGCACTACAGGATCTTTGAGCTCTAGGTCCAATAGGTTGAACTTCATGCTAAATCTTCTGCTAGTTAGATTTGCTGTCACTTGCAGCCCAGAGTACTCCTAAACACATTGCTCTCTCAAACAGTAATAAGAGATATGACTGACTGATAACATAATTAAAACCTCTAAATAAGCAAGACATATTTATATTTGCTAAATTATATAGAGAAGTGAACATATCACCAAATATATTAATGAAATTTAAAATATGTGTGTCTGGAGAATGAATGAAATTGTTGGGTCAAATGGGGATGGATGACGGGCACTGGTGGAGGGATGGGCACTTGATCGTTGTGTAACTGGAACCCAAGCACAAAATTTGTAAGCCTATAACTGTACCTCATGGTTTTTCACTAATAAAAAAAGAAAAAAAAATTTAATATTATAGATATTTACAGCAATGTATTTTTTATTTAGAATTAGTTTGGGTGTGCGTGACTTGGTTTTTTAAAATCCAATAGTTCTAAGTTACTCCTCTTACAGCTTTTATTTAAAACAATTATTTGCTTTACAAAAACATATATCTCTTAAGAAAATTCGTTTTAAAATTTGCTTTGCAAAAGAGACATAGTCCCTAATTTAAAATGTGGTGGGGAGTTTGTATTAGAAACATTCAAAAGGTATGAATATTTAACAATTCCAAGCTGAGGTTTAATTAGGTATATCATATTTCCTTAAGAATACACTGAGAAATTCTTCCTCTGTGTTAGAAGAATTTTTCCAGAGAGACTTGCTTTCAGCTTCGAGCCTCAGTGGGATAACATTTCCTTCCTTTCTTCTGCCAATGCCATAGAAAAGGAAGAGAAGAACAAGAATAGAATGCCCCTTCCAGAGACCTTGAGTGATGAGAAGGCAAACAAGGGTCATCACTTTAATTAGGTTTAATAATCCAAAGCAGGGTGAGAGATTTCCTCCTGAGACAAAAGTTGCCAGCTGCTGAAAAGATATCAGAGAAAATTCTGTTATGTCAAAAGTCTTGCCTTATGATTTGATGTTTTTATTAAGGAGTTCAGGAAGTTAGATATCTGAGAGGATCAAAAAGGAGACAAAATCTTCCCTTTTTTTCCAGCAAAATTTTGGCCTCATTTAATAATAACACAGTTTTAGTATATTTTGATATATTTATTAAAATTACATACCCTCTCCATTTTAATAATGAGGGAGAATATTGAAAGAGAATATATGTAGTAAGTGGATGCTTGAAAAATGTGAGACTGTTCCTCGTCATCTCACTCGTACACATGATCAATGATTTCAAGTAGCTGAAAATAATTAATTTACCCACTCAGCTTCTAAGAACTCACCTCACAATCAATAACACGACTGGTTCCAAAGAGTGGAATTCTTGACTTGCCACCTACAACTTAACTTTGAATTTCGGCATTTGTCTTATCATCCAAAAATAGAACTCCTTAGCATGGTCACTTTAAAGAGGATCATTTGAGATTTTTACTGAACTCTAGTCATCTGCAATTTAGTAGTGCTACATCTTCTAAAATGCTTTTTCTATATCTTGTTTGGGATTATTATTAAAACTGAGAGTATTTAATTATAAATTTGCTTTTTAAAAAACTGACCATGGCTAGCTTGGCTGGAGCGATAGCACAGTGGTAGGGCATTTGCCTTACAAGTGGCCAACATGGCCGACCCAAGTTTGATTCCTCCGCCTCTCTCGAGAGCCCGGCAAGCTACCGAGAGTATCTTGCCCACGCTGCAGAGCCTAGCAAGCTACCCGTGACGTATACGATATGCCAAACACAGTAACAACAAGTCTCATGATGGAGACGTTACTGGGCCCGCTCAAGCAAATTGATGAACAACGGGAGGACCGTGACCGTGACGGTGACAATGGCTAGCTTTTGTAAAAACATCCTCGGTCTGCTATCAATTAATAAATTGATGGGCTTTCGTAAAAATTATTGCAGGAGTTTCTCATAGCCCTCAATCTAAAATAAGGTGGGAGGATTTACTTTGGTGATATGATGGGCATATTGATTCCCTCCTTGAATATGGCAAATTTTATCAGGCTTTCTTTTGTTTCTCCTCTATGAAAGTTTACTTACTTTTGCCAATAAAACAGTCATTTGTTGTAATTATAGTACACATACACTAGCACAATTAAGAATTCCTTTATTGTTCTGTGCAAAGTAATGTAAAAGATGAAATGTATGTTATTTGAAGAATTTATATATGCAAATAACAATGAATCCAATTTATGTGATTATCACATCTGTAAATTTTCTGTGTAAATTGTCTTTAAATATAAAACACATTTATAATTGTAATAATTCCTAGAATTAGGAAGTGACCAGTTACTTTTTATATTAAAGAAAGACGCATATCATCTAGTTGTAATGATAATGCTAAAATATAAACACTACACTTTACTAGTAAATAGTACATAAACTATTTAAATTAATATTGTTATAATAGTTTAAGTTAAGTCTTATGATACACCTTTACTCTTAGCTAAAGTCTCTAAATTGACCTGTATACTAATTTCTTCAATTGGTACCATCAGTTGCATGCAAAAAAACTAATTTTCAATGGAAGGAACATGTATTCCTGCCCTGAACTGTAGCACTGTCCTCCCGTTGTTCATCGATTTGCTCAAGCGGGCACCAATAACATCACACAACAAATTTTGAGACTTGTTACTGTTTTTGGCATATCAAATACGTCACAGGTAGCTTGCCAGGCTTTGCCAGGTGGGCGAGATACTCTCGGTAGCTTGCCAGGCTCTCCGAGAGGGGCGAAAGAATGTATTCCTAGGGAATAGAAATAATCATTCATTGCTGATATGTAGAAAGAAAAATAATCTTGCATTATTACTTTGTATTCATAGTTAAGATATATTTTAATAATTTTATAGTCAACAAATATGTATCTAAAATAGAAATAATTGATATAATCATGCATTTGGAAATAATCACAAAATTTCAATGAATTTTCAGACCTACAGTATATATCTCACACTCTATGTCAAAATTAGTTTCTTAGAACTTTGGTTCACTGTTTCTCAAGGACCAAGAGAAAGTCATCTTTGTTCCATGCGAAGCAATATGCAACACAGTGACTTCTTTTACTTGTAAAGGTGGAAATAGGAGAATTTTGCCAGACTTTTTCTGCTTTACTGAGATTGCCAGTGTGTCTCTTCATCCAGATAATTTCTCCAGTGAAAGGGAGGGTAAGTAGTGCTGAACCTTACTAATGGTTGAAGCCAACCTGGTTAGACTACCAACAACACATATGGTCTCTCAAGCACTGTCTGACATATTCTTGAGTGCGAAGACTCAAGATGCATAGCTGTATTTGGTCCAAACTCCTTCCCTAGCCCCAGTAGTTTCCCCAAGAATCAGAATAAATAAGTTATTAATTTCTAATTAATTTTATTAATTTTAATGCAATTTCTAATTGGTACAATCAAAAATATAATGAATTTCTTCACAAACATAGCACTTAGCACAATGAGAATACTATAAACTTTTTCGTAAAAGTCTGTTATTAGTTACATAGTATATAACTAGTATATACACATATATAGAATATATAGTGTATAAGCATATAATATAGTACATAAGTATATACAGTATATTTAGTCATATTATTAGTTACATAATAGCAAGTTATGAGTTGATGAAAGTAGAAAACTACTTTATGCCATTCTATCCATTTCATGATTTCATAATCAAAATAAATGATTATCTTGCCTAAGTAGGATTTTTGTTTAAATGCCCTTTTGACATTTTGATGTAAATCAAGAGGAAAGTTCCAAGGGTAAAGCTCAGAGTTGAATTTGTTAACTGACGAGTCGAGTGTGCATTATTATAACACTTGATATTGCAACAAAAATATGAAGAGAAACAACTATTTTGAGAAACTGAACTTTTTCATTTTACAGTTTTGTTATGGAAATAAAATACATAAAAACGATGTAAAGGAATATTTAAAATTACTATAAATGCCTAGATAATTATTTGTGAATTAAATCTATACATATTTGAAAAGTAGCATATCTAAATTTGTTTTCCTTTTCTATTTCCCTTTGAAATTTCATTGTCCAGAGGAACTGCAAAAGCAGAATGCTTATCTAGTCAGTAAAGATTATTGTGAATAGGTAAAAGGTAAAGGCCCTCCCGTTGATCGTCGATTTGCTCGAGCGGGCCCAGTAACGTCTCCATTGGAGACTTTGTTGTTACTGTGTCTGGCATATCGAATACTCTCGGTAGCTTGCCGGGCTCTCCGAGAGGGGCGGAGGAATCGAACTCGGGTCGGCCATGTTGGCCGCTTGTAAGGCAAACGCCCTACCCGCTGTGCTATCGCTCCAGCTGTGCTATCGCTCCAGCTATTGTGAATATAGCAGGAAATGCTCCCACTTTCATTCTACTGACATAAAAATGATAATTCATATATGTAAAACTATACAGATATCCCTAGCAAAGAAAAATGGAACAGAAATTCAAAACAATGAAAGAAGTCTGAACCATAGTTCTATGAAGTTCTGAGATCAAAAGCTGATAGAATCATGTAAGAGATTGACTATACCAGAGAATGAAGTAACAAACTCCTTTATCTGGGAGCAGGCAAGAACAATGCTAAAATCTTATTGTGCTCATGCACACAAGCGTGTGCGCACACACACGCGTGAATGTTAAAAAACTGACACCTACATGAACCATAGCTTCTGCCAAGAAAAACTGGGGGACTTGACTATGGGGACGGAGGCATATACCCATCTGGACTAGGTCTCAGTTCTCTAGATTCATGAGTTAAACTTTGAGGTTCTTACAAGTTGAGAGTACTGGGAATCCACTTAAGAACTGATTCTAAAATGTAGGAAGACATAGTTTGCGTAGCAGAAACTATTAAATACAAACAGCTAAGTCTCTGTATATCATGAAAATAAAAAAATAAAAAACACGTGAATACAGTTATCTAAATGAAATGGGTGGGGGCTTGAGTGATAGCACAGTGGTAGGGCGTTCGCCTTACAAGTGGCCAACATGGCCGACCTGAGTTCGATTCCTCCACCCCTCTCAGAGAGCCCGGCAAGCTACCGAGAATATTTGATATGCCAAACACAGTAACAACAAAGTCTCCAGTGGAGACGTTACTGGTCCCGCTCGAGCAAATCGACGATCAACGGGAGGGCCTTTACCTTTACCTTTTATGTCAAGGTGTAAAGCACAAAGAAAATCCAATAGCTTAAAAAAAGTAGAGAATTGAATAAGCAAAGATTTAATTTATGAGAATAGGATATAGTGTACCAATTTTCTGAAAAAGAATGTTAAAATTAGTGAACTAAGGGTATTTGGAAGGATAAAAGGAAGATATAATGCTTATAAATCCCAAATAAAAAATTATTATTCATAGTACAGGTGGATATGAATCAGAAACGAGTTGAGAAATAAAAGTAACACTCGGAGATGCTGAAAAATCAAAAATATTATCCCCAAAAGAAATAGATATGCTAAATTTTAAATGAGCCCAAAGCATCTAAGTCTTGTTGAATTTAAGGTAATGATAAGAAATGGCCAAAGTAGTATATACAATGAAATTTAAAAGAACCAGAAAACAGTTTTAGAATCCCTAATACAATAATAAAATAATTTTCAAGTGAAAAACAAATAAAAATTGTTACCAGGTAAAATTTTGAAAAATAATGGCAATACATATACAATTCTTGGGTTGCTTGAATCCAGTTTTGGAGTTATAAGTCTCTTTTATTTTACTTTGTGGTCTTCTTCTTCTTCTTCTTCTTCTTCTTCTTCTTCTTCTTCTTCTTCTTCTTCTTCTTCTTCTTCTTCTTCTCTCTCTCTCTCTCTCTCTCATTGTGTGTGTCCCTCTCTCCCCCCACACTTTCTTTCTCAGTCTCTTTCTCTCCTGTTTCTTATATTGCCTAATAAAATGTCTTTGTTTCATTTGAAAAGAAAGGATAAAAGAGCCTTTTTCAGAATCAGTGGAAGACATTAGGTATGAAATGTAAGACATAAAGACAAACATTAAATTAAAAAAAAAAGATATACCTAAATACATTGCAAAATTACCTAACACCAGGATAGAAATAATTCTTAAGAACTATCAAGGAGAAAATCCAGAATTTCAAACAGAAATCCCAATCACAGGTATAATATTTTAGCAACCACGAGAATTTATGAAACAATCATAGAGAAATATTTTGAAATTTCTGAAAAACAAGTTACAGTGAAGGACTGGGGATATGGGTCAAGTAATGAGGTACATGCCTTAAATGTGCAAGATCATGGATTTGTCTCCAGCATTCCTTGGCCACTCCATTAAGCCCCCTTATCTTTGATCCTTGATGGTCACAAAGTACCAACACCAATAACCCCAAAAACTAGCAATAGGGATAAGAACTCAAAGCCAATCTTGACTTTTTGCATGCAAGTCTTTCCAAGATAGCTTTAAAGCTAAATTTCACAGTTATAACATGAAGTTTACACTGTAAATAAATGCTCACAAAATTTATTACTAAAAGTTGCAGCATGAAGCTAACACAGAAGCAGGGCTGTGATGGTAGATGTTAATGAAATTTACATCTGAAAAATACATGTTTTAAAAGATGAGTTAAAATCTAAAAGCAAAGAGAGTGAGAAAGGACTTTAAGCAGGAAGAGATGTTGCAAATAATCTTAGATCTTGACTTAAAAACTGTAAAGTTGAGTATGTATAAAAGGATATTGAGCGATATTTATTTATTCAACACATATCAATATAGTGTTTAATAATTCCCTGATAATGTCTTAAGTGCAGAGGAATTTTGGTCAATACTCTTACACCAGTATCAAGTGAGAAGCATCAAACATTCTTTTCTATTTTTGTGGGGTGGATGGGAACACACACCTAGCTGTGTTCAGGAATCACCATTGGTTAGGGTTCAGGAGACCATATGTGGAGCCAGGCATTTGAAGCAAGTGCCCTAGCCAGTATACTATCTCATAGGCCCTAAGTGTCAGATAGT